>NC_060119.1:872609082-873918582 GCF_021461395.2 Schistocerca americana
GGCATGGTGCCGTGAATGTACTTGCTTCCTTAGAAACGCGCCGTTGGCCGTCGAGTTAGCAGGCAGACAGGCACATAAACGGCCTTCTGCAGAAAGCGATGCAGTTTTCGTGCGAAGACATCGCGACTCGCGGCGCCGGCCGTTGCTGGGGTTAAGTTACTGCACCCTCCGGGAGATGGCGGGCCATGTCGGGGTTACCGCCTTCGAGCCACCCTCTCCGCCTGAAAGTCGCCCCTCTTTCTCGGCCGGTGTCAAAACGGCAAATGAGATTTGCTGAATGACTGTTTCTTCCAGCCACAGTGCAAGCCCACAAAATCAATTATTTCTCTACCTTTGCTCCCTCCGTGGGAGCCCATAGTGCTAGGAAATACGGCAGCATTGTCAATCGCCCTTGTCTGTCGCTGAGCAACCGAAGGACCAAGCTCAGACTATCAGATGTTCTAAGGAAGCTGTATGCACTCGGGGTGTTGTACACGAGGGACAAACATCACGTCAGCAGGCTCTTAAGGAAAGGCAATAATCAGCAAAAAACTGCAACTTACCCCATTGGACGCTGATGGAACAGAAGACACATGAAGGTAAGGTAACACTTCTTTTTTCTGTTCATCTCGAGCACGATCTGGAAAGCTCGGACGAAATTTGTTGTTCTCTTTAATTCAGAATGTGGAGATATTTCCTTCACGCATATGAAAGTATAATGCTTCATTATTTAAACTAGATGGAAAAGTTTAGGGGAAGTAATTAATTCATTTAGGCTGCACCACTACTAGTAGCACTGTCAAAACAATGCCATTGCCATCTAATGGCAACACAGCTTGCTGCAGATTAATTTTGCGGGCATTTCATAAATGATTAATATCTTATGACTATGGTGACGCTATGAGTAGTTTTATATGTGCAAACATTTGAAACTGCTGCAGGCATTACATTCACCCCTCTCTGCCTCTTTGCTTGGACATGGAGTAAGTAAGGATAAATTAAATTGCTTGTTTTTGAAGTAGTAACAGTTCTGAAGTGTAAAGAAATGATATTTAAAACAATTACAGTGTATTTTTTTTTTTCCGAAACGAATGTAGTGATTCAACAACGAATTTATTTATTTATCCTACCTATCTCTGCAATTAGTGTACGTGAGTATTTCATTGGAATTGTTGCAATCGAAACCGAGCTTAATAATTTCATGCGGCCGTTTTCAGTCCTCCTCGTGCTTTAATTGCTCATTTCCAAGCGTTATTTTAGGTTTGCCTGCAAAGTTGTCAGATGAAACACAACCACTGCGACGCAAGGCCATTCCTTGGAGCAGGTAGACGCCAACTGCGGGCGGAAACTGTCGTGGCCAGGAAGATTATTCACTGTGTGTGGAAGTTAAGTGAGGATCCGAAAGCTGACTTGCCAGCATACGTTGCAGCATTCACTCGCCAACGGCAACGGGGTAAGAAAGGGGTTGCAAATACGCCGGTTCTCGTCCGATCACCGACGTTGGGCTTGGATGGGTGGCCGCCTCGCCTGGGAGCGCAGGGCGCTGTGGCTAGAATCTATGTTTCTCGTTTTCGGTGCAGCTCGTCATGTTATTTCCTTCGATTCACATCCCCACAAGCTCCTCAAGTGCCGCAAGTCTGCAAGTCCCGAGACGCTACGCTAGACGCTTGCTTCCGGCCCTCATGTACCATGCCACAGGCGCCAAAGCGTTCGGCTGGCCGATGGCCCCTGTACGCCCGCTCGCGCCCCAGCAGTCACTGTGCTTGCAGGGAATGCCGCGCCGCCGAATAACGTTTGGCGCGCAATCCGTTTATGGGACAGAGAATGCTAAAAGGGGCCGTTCGACCCGTTAATACGGAAATCGTAGCCAAGTTAGATGGCCTGAGCCATCTCGCCGGCTGCCGCTGTTATTACGAGCGCGTGTGCCACGCGGTTGAAGAGCAGAGCGCTGGCTCTGGCTTTCGACGCCGTTTCCTAGCGTAGTTTGTCGCATCTAGTGGAGGCATCCTCGGTTATGAGAAGCTGGTAATCACTCACAGTACAGTAGTTATCGTCCAAACACGAGGAGAGGCTTTGATTGCAATGGAGATTAGCACCGGGACAGCGCGAACGCAGTCCCGACTACCAAAAATTATGCGCCCGAGTTACTCGCATTTGGAGTAATCGCGGGGGTCAGCTCGACCGAAGTGCAATGGACAAGCCTCACCCCGGAGGAACCGCCTTCATGATCACGGTATCCTCTACGCCAGGTAAGTATGCTTCTCCCTCGGCCACAGGCGAATATTTGTAATGCGTCGCGCTATCGTAGTGGAACGAGAACTCTTGACGTTGTCGCATTCGGCGAAGAGCATGGTGCCGTGAATGTACTTGCTTCCTTAGAAACGCGCCGTTGGCCGTCGAGTTAGCAGGCAGACAGGCACAATAACGGCCTTCTGCAGAAAGCGATGCAGTTTTCGTGCGGAAGACATCGCGACTCGCGGCGCCGGCCGTTGCTGGGGTTAAGTTACTGCACCCTCCGGGAGATGGCGGGCCATGTCGGGGGTTACCGCCTTCGAGCCACCCTCTCCGCCTGAAAGTCGCCCTCTTTCTCGGCCGGTGTCAAAACGGCAAATGAGATTTGCTGAATGACTGTTTCTTCCAGCCACAGTGCAAGCCACAAAATCAATTATTTCTCTTACCTTTGCTCCCTCCGTGGGAGCCCATAGTGCTAGGAAATACGGCAGCATTGTCAATCGCCCTTGTCTGTCGCTGAGCAACCGAAGGACCAAGCTCAGACTATCAGATGTTCTAAGGAAGCTGTATGCACTCGTGGGGTGTTGTACACGAGGGACAAACATCACGTCAGCAGGCTCTTAAGGAAAGGCAATAATCAGCAAAAACTGCAACTTACCCCATTGGACGCTGATGGAACAGAAGACACTTGAAGGTAAGGTAACACTTCTTTTTTCTGTTCATCTCGAGCACGATCTGGAAAGCTCGGACGAAATTTGTGTTCTCTTTAATTCAGAATGTGGAGATATTTCCTTCACGCATATGAAAGTATAATGCTTCATTATTTAAACTAGATGGAAAAGTTTAGGGGGAAGTAATTAATTCATTTAGGCTGCACCACTACTAGGTAGCACTGTCAAAACAATGCCATTGCCATCTAATGGCAACACAGCTTGCTGCAGATTAATTTTGCGGCATTTCATAAATGATTAATATCTTATGACTATGGTGACGCTATGAGTAGTTTTATATGTGCAAACATTTGAAACTGCTGCAGGCATTACATTCACCCCTCTCTGCCTCTTTGCTTGGACATGGAGTAAGTAAGGATAAATTAAATTGCTTGTTTTTGAAGTAGTAACAGTTCTGAAGTGTAAAGAAATGATATTAAACAATACAGTGTATTTTTTTTTTTCCGAACGAATGTAGTGATTCAACAACGAATTTATTTATTTATTCCTACCTATCTCTGCAATTAGTGTACGTGAGTATTTCATTGGAATTGTTGCAATCGAAACCGAGCTTAATAATTTCATGCGGCCGTTTTCAGTCCTCCTCGTGCTTTAATTGCTCATTTCCAAGCGTTATTTTAGGTTGCCTGCAAAGTTGTCAGATGAAACACAACCACTGCGACGCAAGGCCATTCCTTGGAGCAGGTAGACGCCAACTGCGGCGGGAAACTGTCGTGGCCAGGAAGATATTCACTGTGTGTGGAAGTTAAGTGAGGATCCGAAAGCTGACTTGCCAGCATACGTTGCAGCATTCACTCGCCAACGGCAACGGGGTAAGAAAGGGGTGCAAATACGCCGGTTCTCGTCCGATCACCGACGTTGGGCTTGGATGGGTGGCCGCCTCGCCTGGGAGCGCAGGGCGCTGTTGGCTAGAATCTATGTTTCTCGTTTTCGGTGCAGCTCGTCATGTTATTTCCTTCGATTCACATCCCCACAAGCTCCTCAAGTGCCGCAAGTCTGCAAGTCCCGAGACGCTACGCTAGACGCTTGCTTCCGGCCCCTCATGTACCATGCCACAGGCGCCAAAGCGTTCGGCTGGCCGATGGCCCCTGTACGCCCGCTCGCGCCCCAGCAGTCACTGTGCTTGCAGGGAATGCCGCGCCGCCGAATAACGTTTGGCGCGCAATCCGTTTATGGACAGAGAATGCTAAAAGGGGCCGTTCGACCGTTAATACGGAAATCGTAGCCAAGTTAGATGGCCTGAGCCATCTCGCGGCTGCCGCTGTTATTACGAGCGCGTGTGCCACGCGGTTGAAGAGCAGAGCGCTGGCTCTGGCTTTCGACGCCGTTTCCTAGCGTAGTTTGTCGCATCTAGTGGAGGCATCCTCGGTTATGAGAAGCTGGTAAATCACTCACAGTACAGTAGTTATCGTCAAACACGAGGAGAGGCTTTGATTGCAATGGAGATTAGCACCGGGACAGCGCGAACGCAGTCCCGACTACCAAAAATTATGCGCCCGAGTTACTCGCATTTGGAGTAATCGCGGGGGTCAGCTCGACCGAAGTGCAATGGACAAGCCTCACCCCGGAGGAACCGCCTTCATGATCACGGTATCCTCTACGCCAGGTAAGTATGCTTCTCCTCGGCCACAGGCGAATATTTGTAATGCGTCGCGCTATCGTAGTGGAACGAGAACTCTTGACGTTGTCGCATTCGGCGAAGAGCATGGTGCCGTGAATGTACTTGCTTCCTTAGAAACGCGCCGTTGGCCGTCGAGTTAGCAGGCAGACAGGCACAATAACGGCCTTCTGCAGAAAGCGATGCAGTTTTCGTGCGGAAGACATCGCGACTCGCGGCGCCGGCCGTTGCTGGGGTTAAGTTACTGCACCCTCCGGGAGATGGCGGGCCATGTCGGGGTTACCGCCTTCGAGCCACCCTCTCCGCCTGAAAGTCGCCCTCTTTCTCGGCCGGTGTCAAAACGGCAAATGAGATTTGCTGAATGACTGTTTCTTCCAGCCACAGTGCAAGCCACAAAATCAATTATTTCTCTTACCTTTGCTCCCTCCGTGGGAGCCCATAGTGCTAGGAAATACGGCAGCATTGTCAATCGCCCTTGTCTGTCGCTGAGCAACCGAAGGACCAAGCTCAGACTATCAGATGTTCTAAGGAAGCTGTATGCACTCGTGGGTGTTGTACACGAGGGACAAACATCACGTCAGCAGGCTCTTAAGGAAAGGCAATAATCAGCAAAAACTGCAACTTACCCCATTGGACGCTGATGGAACAGAAGACACTTGAAGGTAAGGTAACACTTCTTTTTTCTGTTCATCTCGAGCACGATCTGGAAAGCTCGGACGAAATTTGTGTTCTCTTTAATTCAGAATGTGGAGATATTTCCTTCACGCATATGAAAGTATAATGCTTCATTATTTAAACTAGATGGAAAAGTTTAGGGGGAAGTAATTAATTCATTTAGGCTGCACCACTACTAGGTAGCACTGTCAAAACAATGCCATTGCCATCTAATGGCAACACAGCTTGCTGCAGATTAATTTTGCGGCATTTCATAAATGATTAATATCTTATGACTATGGTGACGCTATGAGTAGTTTTATATGTGCAAACATTTGAAACTGCTGCAGGCATTACATTCACCCCTCTCTGCCTCTTTGCTTGGACATGGAGTAAGTAAGGATAAATTAAATTGCTTGTTTTTGAAGTAGTAACAGTTCTGAAGTGTAAAGAAATGATATTAAACAATACAGTGTATTTTTTTTTTTCCGAACGAATGTAGTGATTCAACAACGAATTTATTTATTTATTCCTACCTATCTCTGCAATTAGTGTACGTGAGTATTTCATTGGAATTGTTGCAATCGAAACCGAGCTTAATAATTTCATGCGGCCGTTTTCAGTCCTCCTCGTGCTTTAATTGCTCATTTCCAAGCGTTATTTTAGGTTGCCTGCAAAGTTGTCAGATGAAACACAACCACTGCGACGCAAGGCCATTCCTTGGAGCAGGTAGACGCCAACTGCGGCGGGAAACTGTCGTGGCCAGGAAGATATTCACTGTGTGTGGAAGTTAAGTGAGGATCCGAAAGCTGACTTGCCAGCATACGTTGCAGCATTCACTCGCCAACGGCAACGGGGTAAGAAAGGGGTGCAAATACGCCGGTTCTCGTCCGATCACCGACGTTGGGCTTGGATGGGTGGCCGCCTCGCCTGGGAGCGCAGGGCGCTGTTGGCTAGAATCTATGTTTCTCGTTTTCGGTGCAGCTCGTCATGTTATTTCCTTCGATTCACATCCCCACAAGCTCCTCAAGTGCCGCAAGTCTGCAAGTCCCGAGACGCTACGCTAGACGCTTGCTTCCGGCCCCTCATGTACCATGCCACAGGCGCCAAAGCGTTCGGCTGGCCGATGGCCCCTGTACGCCCGCTCGCGCCCCAGCAGTCACTGTGCTTGCAGGGAATGCCGCGCCGCCGAATAACGTTTGGCGCGCAATCCGTTTATGGACAGAGAATGCTAAAAGGGGCCGTTCGACCGTTAATACGGAAATCGTAGCCAAGTTAGATGGCCTGAGCCATCTCGCGGCTGCCGCTGTTATTACGAGCGCGTGTGCCACGCGGTTGAAGAGCAGAGCGCTGGCTCTGGCTTTCGACGCCGTTTCCTAGCGTAGTTTGTCGCATCTAGTGGAGGCATCCTCGGTTATGAGAAGCTGGTAAATCACTCACAGTACAGTAGTTATCGTCAAACACGAGGAGAGGCTTTGATTGCAATGGAGATTAGCACCGGGACAGCGCGAACGCAGTCCCGACTACCAAAAATTATGCGCCCGAGTTACTCGCATTTGGAGTAATCGCGGGGGTCAGCTCGACCGAAGTGCAATGGACAAGCCTCACCCCGGAGGAACCGCCTTCATGATCACGGTATCCTCTACGCCAGGTAAGTATGCTTCTCCTCGGCCACAGGCGAATATTTGTAATGCGTCGCGCTATCGTAGTGGAACGAGAACTCTTGACGTTGTCGCATTCGGCGAAGAGCATGGTGCCGTGAATGTACTTGCTTCCTTAGAAACGCGCCGTTGGCCGTCGAGTTAGCAGGCAGACAGGCACAATAACGGCCTTCTGCAGAAAGCGATGCAGTTTTCGTGCGGAAGACATCGCGACTCGCGGCGCCGGCCGTTGCTGGGGTTAAGTTACTGCACCCTCCGGGAGATGGCGGGCCATGTCGGGGTTACCGCCTTCGAGCCACCCTCTCCGCCTGAAAGTCGCCCTCTTTCTCGGCCGGTGTCAAAACGGCAAATGAGATTTGCTGAATGACTGTTTCTTCCAGCCACAGTGCAAGCCACAAAATCAATTATTTCTCTTACCTTTGCTCCCTCCGTGGGAGCCCATAGTGCTAGGAAATACGGCAGCATTGTCAATCGCCCTTGTCTGTCGCTGAGCAACCGAAGGACCAAGCTCAGACTATCAGATGTTCTAAGGAAGCTGTATGCACTCGTGGGTGTTGTACACGAGGGACAAACATCACGTCAGCAGGCTCTTAAGGAAAGGCAATAATCAGCAAAAACTGCAACTTACCCCATTGGACGCTGATGGAACAGAAGACACTTGAAGGTAAGGTAACACTTCTTTTTTCTGTTCATCTCGAGCACGATCTGGAAAGCTCGGACGAAATTTGTGTTCTCTTTAATTCAGAATGTGGAGATATTTCCTTCACGCATATGAAAGTATAATGCTTCATTATTTAAACTAGATGGAAAAGTTTAGGGGGAAGTAATTAATTCATTTAGGCTGCACCACTACTAGGTAGCACTGTCAAAACAATGCCATTGCCATCTAATGGCAACACAGCTTGCTGCAGATTAATTTTGCGGCATTTCATAAATGATTAATATCTTATGACTATGGTGACGCTATGAGTAGTTTTATATGTGCAAACATTTGAAACTGCTGCAGGCATTACATTCACCCCTCTCTGCCTCTTTGCTTGGACATGGAGTAAGTAAGGATAAATTAAATTGCTTGTTTTTGAAGTAGTAACAGTTCTGAAGTGTAAAGAAATGATATTAAACAATACAGTGTATTTTTTTTTTTCCGAACGAATGTAGTGATTCAACAACGAATTTATTTATTTATTCCTACCTATCTCTGCAATTAGTGTACGTGAGTATTTCATTGGAATTGTTGCAATCGAAACCGAGCTTAATAATTTCATGCGGCCGTTTTCAGTCCTCCTCGTGCTTTAATTGCTCATTTCCAAGCGTTATTTTAGGTTGCCTGCAAAGTTGTCAGATGAAACACAACCACTGCGACGCAAGGCCATTCCTTGGAGCAGGTAGACGCCAACTGCGGCGGGAAACTGTCGTGGCCAGGAAGATATTCACTGTGTGTGGAAGTTAAGTGAGGATCCGAAAGCTGACTTGCCAGCATACGTTGCAGCATTCACTCGCCAACGGCAACGGGGTAAGAAAGGGGTGCAAATACGCCGGTTCTCGTCCGATCACCGACGTTGGGCTTGGATGGGTGGCCGCCTCGCCTGGGAGCGCAGGGCGCTGTTGGCTAGAATCTATGTTTCTCGTTTTCGGTGCAGCTCGTCATGTTATTTCCTTCGATTCACATCCCCACAAGCTCCTCAAGTGCCGCAAGTCTGCAAGTCCCGAGACGCTACGCTAGACGCTTGCTTCCGGCCCCTCATGTACCATGCCACAGGCGCCAAAGCGTTCGGCTGGCCGATGGCCCCTGTACGCCCGCTCGCGCCCCAGCAGTCACTGTGCTTGCAGGGAATGCCGCGCCGCCGAATAACGTTTGGCGCGCAATCCGTTTATGGACAGAGAATGCTAAAAGGGGCCGTTCGACCGTTAATACGGAAATCGTAGCCAAGTTAGATGGCCTGAGCCATCTCGCGGCTGCCGCTGTTATTACGAGCGCGTGTGCCACGCGGTTGAAGAGCAGAGCGCTGGCTCTGGCTTTCGACGCCGTTTCCTAGCGTAGTTTGTCGCATCTAGTGGAGGCATCCTCGGTTATGAGAAGCTGGTAAATCACTCACAGTACAGTAGTTATCGTCAAACACGAGGAGAGGCTTTGATTGCAATGGAGATTAGCACCGGGACAGCGCGAACGCAGTCCCGACTACCAAAAATTATGCGCCCGAGTTACTCGCATTTGGAGTAATCGCGGGGGTCAGCTCGACCGAAGTGCAATGGACAAGCCTCACCCCGGAGGAACCGCCTTCATGATCACGGTATCCTCTACGCCAGGTAAGTATGCTTCTCCTCGGCCACAGGCGAATATTTGTAATGCGTCGCGCTATCGTAGTGGAACGAGAACTCTTGACGTTGTCGCATTCGGCGAAGAGCATGGTGCCGTGAATGTACTTGCTTCCTTAGAAACGCGCCGTTGGCCGTCGAGTTAGCAGGCAGACAGGCACAATAACGGCCTTCTGCAGAAAGCGATGCAGTTTTCGTGCGGAAGACATCGCGACTCGCGGCGCCGGCCGTTGCTGGGGTTAAGTTACTGCACCCTCCGGGAGATGGCGGGCCATGTCGGGGTTACCGCCTTCGAGCCACCCTCTCCGCCTGAAAGTCGCCCTCTTTCTCGGCCGGTGTCAAAACGGCAAATGAGATTTGCTGAATGACTGTTTCTTCCAGCCACAGTGCAAGCCACAAAATCAATTATTTCTCTTACCTTTGCTCCCTCCGTGGGAGCCCATAGTGCTAGGAAATACGGCAGCATTGTCAATCGCCCTTGTCTGTCGCTGAGCAACCGAAGGACCAAGCTCAGACTATCAGATGTTCTAAGGAAGCTGTATGCACTCGTGGGTGTTGTACACGAGGGACAAACATCACGTCAGCAGGCTCTTAAGGAAAGGCAATAATCAGCAAAAACTGCAACTTACCCCATTGGACGCTGATGGAACAGAAGACACTTGAAGGTAAGGTAACACTTCTTTTTTCTGTTCATCTCGAGCACGATCTGGAAAGCTCGGACGAAATTTGTGTTCTCTTTAATTCAGAATGTGGAGATATTTCCTTCACGCATATGAAAGTATAATGCTTCATTATTTAAACTAGATGGAAAAGTTTAGGGGGAAGTAATTAATTCATTTAGGCTGCACCACTACTAGGTAGCACTGTCAAAACAATGCCATTGCCATCTAATGGCAACACAGCTTGCTGCAGATTAATTTTGCGGCATTTCATAAATGATTAATATCTTATGACTATGGTGACGCTATGAGTAGTTTTATATGTGCAAACATTTGAAACTGCTGCAGGCATTACATTCACCCCTCTCTGCCTCTTTGCTTGGACATGGAGTAAGTAAGGATAAATTAAATTGCTTGTTTTTGAAGTAGTAACAGTTCTGAAGTGTAAAGAAATGATATTAAACAATACAGTGTATTTTTTTTTTTCCGAACGAATGTAGTGATTCAACAACGAATTTATTTATTTATTCCTACCTATCTCTGCAATTAGTGTACGTGAGTATTTCATTGGAATTGTTGCAATCGAAACCGAGCTTAATAATTTCATGCGGCCGTTTTCAGTCCTCCTCGTGCTTTAATTGCTCATTTCCAAGCGTTATTTTAGGTTGCCTGCAAAGTTGTCAGATGAAACACAACCACTGCGACGCAAGGCCATTCCTTGGAGCAGGTAGACGCCAACTGCGGCGGGAAACTGTCGTGGCCAGGAAGATATTCACTGTGTGTGGAAGTTAAGTGAGGATCCGAAAGCTGACTTGCCAGCATACGTTGCAGCATTCACTCGCCAACGGCAACGGGGTAAGAAAGGGGTGCAAATACGCCGGTTCTCGTCCGATCACCGACGTTGGGCTTGGATGGGTGGCCGCCTCGCCTGGGAGCGCAGGGCGCTGTTGGCTAGAATCTATGTTTCTCGTTTTCGGTGCAGCTCGTCATGTTATTTCCTTCGATTCACATCCCCACAAGCTCCTCAAGTGCCGCAAGTCTGCAAGTCCCGAGACGCTACGCTAGACGCTTGCTTCCGGCCCCTCATGTACCATGCCACAGGCGCCAAAGCGTTCGGCTGGCCGATGGCCCCTGTACGCCCGCTCGCGCCCCAGCAGTCACTGTGCTTGCAGGGAATGCCGCGCCGCCGAATAACGTTTGGCGCGCAATCCGTTTATGGACAGAGAATGCTAAAAGGGGCCGTTCGACCGTTAATACGGAAATCGTAGCCAAGTTAGATGGCCTGAGCCATCTCGCGGCTGCCGCTGTTATTACGAGCGCGTGTGCCACGCGGTTGAAGAGCAGAGCGCTGGCTCTGGCTTTCGACGCCGTTTCCTAGCGTAGTTTGTCGCATCTAGTGGAGGCATCCTCGGTTATGAGAAGCTGGTAAATCACTCACAGTACAGTAGTTATCGTCAAACACGAGGAGAGGCTTTGATTGCAATGGAGATTAGCACCGGGACAGCGCGAACGCAGTCCCGACTACCAAAAATTATGCGCCCGAGTTACTCGCATTTGGAGTAATCGCGGGGGTCAGCTCGACCGAAGTGCAATGGACAAGCCTCACCCCGGAGGAACCGCCTTCATGATCACGGTATCCTCTACGCCAGGTAAGTATGCTTCTCCTCGGCCACAGGCGAATATTTGTAATGCGTCGCGCTATCGTAGTGGAACGAGAACTCTTGACGTTGTCGCATTCGGCGAAGAGCATGGTGCCGTGAATGTACTTGCTTCCTTAGAAACGCGCCGTTGGCCGTCGAGTTAGCAGGCAGACAGGCACAATAACGGCCTTCTGCAGAAAGCGATGCAGTTTTCGTGCGGAAGACATCGCGACTCGCGGCGCCGGCCGTTGCTGGGGTTAAGTTACTGCACCCTCCGGGAGATGGCGGGCCATGTCGGGGTTACCGCCTTCGAGCCACCCTCTCCGCCTGAAAGTCGCCCTCTTTCTCGGCCGGTGTCAAAACGGCAAATGAGATTTGCTGAATGACTGTTTCTTCCAGCCACAGTGCAAGCCACAAAATCAATTATTTCTCTTACCTTTGCTCCCTCCGTGGGAGCCCATAGTGCTAGGAAATACGGCAGCATTGTCAATCGCCCTTGTCTGTCGCTGAGCAACCGAAGGACCAAGCTCAGACTATCAGATGTTCTAAGGAAGCTGTATGCACTCGTGGGTGTTGTACACGAGGGACAAACATCACGTCAGCAGGCTCTTAAGGAAAGGCAATAATCAGCAAAAACTGCAACTTACCCCATTGGACGCTGATGGAACAGAAGACACTTGAAGGTAAGGTAACACTTCTTTTTTCTGTTCATCTCGAGCACGATCTGGAAAGCTCGGACGAAATTTGTGTTCTCTTTAATTCAGAATGTGGAGATATTTCCTTCACGCATATGAAAGTATAATGCTTCATTATTTAAACTAGATGGAAAAGTTTAGGGGGAAGTAATTAATTCATTTAGGCTGCACCACTACTAGGTAGCACTGTCAAAACAATGCCATTGCCATCTAATGGCAACACAGCTTGCTGCAGATTAATTTTGCGGCATTTCATAAATGATTAATATCTTATGACTATGGTGACGCTATGAGTAGTTTTATATGTGCAAACATTTGAAACTGCTGCAGGCATTACATTCACCCCTCTCTGCCTCTTTGCTTGGACATGGAGTAAGTAAGGATAAATTAAATTGCTTGTTTTTGAAGTAGTAACAGTTCTGAAGTGTAAAGAAATGATATTAAACAATACAGTGTATTTTTTTTTTTCCGAACGAATGTAGTGATTCAACAACGAATTTATTTATTTATTCCTACCTATCTCTGCAATTAGTGTACGTGAGTATTTCATTGGAATTGTTGCAATCGAAACCGAGCTTAATAATTTCATGCGGCCGTTTTCAGTCCTCCTCGTGCTTTAATTGCTCATTTCCAAGCGTTATTTTAGGTTGCCTGCAAAGTTGTCAGATGAAACACAACCACTGCGACGCAAGGCCATTCCTTGGAGCAGGTAGACGCCAACTGCGGCGGGAAACTGTCGTGGCCAGGAAGATATTCACTGTGTGTGGAAGTTAAGTGAGGATCCGAAAGCTGACTTGCCAGCATACGTTGCAGCATTCACTCGCCAACGGCAACGGGGTAAGAAAGGGGTGCAAATACGCCGGTTCTCGTCCGATCACCGACGTTGGGCTTGGATGGGTGGCCGCCTCGCCTGGGAGCGCAGGGCGCTGTTGGCTAGAATCTATGTTTCTCGTTTTCGGTGCAGCTCGTCATGTTATTTCCTTCGATTCACATCCCCACAAGCTCCTCAAGTGCCGCAAGTCTGCAAGTCCCGAGACGCTACGCTAGACGCTTGCTTCCGGCCCCTCATGTACCATGCCACAGGCGCCAAAGCGTTCGGCTGGCCGATGGCCCCTGTACGCCCGCTCGCGCCCCAGCAGTCACTGTGCTTGCAGGGAATGCCGCGCCGCCGAATAACGTTTGGCGCGCAATCCGTTTATGGACAGAGAATGCTAAAAGGGGCCGTTCGACCGTTAATACGGAAATCGTAGCCAAGTTAGATGGCCTGAGCCATCTCGCGGCTGCCGCTGTTATTACGAGCGCGTGTGCCACGCGGTTGAAGAGCAGAGCGCTGGCTCTGGCTTTCGACGCCGTTTCCTAGCGTAGTTTGTCGCATCTAGTGGAGGCATCCTCGGTTATGAGAAGCTGGTAAATCACTCACAGTACAGTAGTTATCGTCAAACACGAGGAGAGGCTTTGATTGCAATGGAGATTAGCACCGGGACAGCGCGAACGCAGTCCCGACTACCAAAAATTATGCGCCCGAGTTACTCGCATTTGGAGTAATCGCGGGGGTCAGCTCGACCGAAGTGCAATGGACAAGCCTCACCCCGGAGGAACCGCCTTCATGATCACGGTATCCTCTACGCCAGGTAAGTATGCTTCTCCTCGTGTTTTTTTTTTTTTTACTTTATTGTTATTTTAAAGCCTGTGCAGCAGGCAGGCTGGCAGCAGCATACTACGCTGCTCTTCAGCCATAGAAGGTACAATCAGCAAAAACAGGAGAAAAACATAAAAGTTACAAAACGGTGGGCAATAAACAGGAGACACAGAGAAACAAACACGGAGCCGTTCACACTCGACGATAAGCCACACTGCAAACTGTTGAGACGACGCACAAACACTGAAGGAGACGATGGCACTGGTGAACGATGGAGTGTGACGGTAAGCACTGAACACTAAACATGACGGCACACACGATACACTGATGGCGGTGATCTCCGGCGCGCGAATGTCCACTGAGCGTGTGCGAGTCCGGGGACCTGCCAAGAGGGCAACAGGGATGAGGAGGGGGAGAGGGGAGGAAAAGAGGATGCCATGGCTTAGGAGACGGGGACAGGAGGATAGGGACAGGGGAGGGGGGGGGGCCCGGGGGACGAGGGACGAGAAAAGGAGGAGGGAGGGAAAGGGGAGAGAAGGGAGGGAGGGTGCCCCGAGGAGCAAGCACAGGAGGAGGGTGGGAGGATCAAAGTTGGTAGGAGGGGTAGATGGAGGGGAGGAGGGCATCATCAGGGAGGGGGAGCTGGCGGAAGCCACCTTGGGAGAGGGTAAGGAGGGTGGAGAGATGGAGACCGGGTGGGACGTGGGAGTACAGGCGTGGCAGCGGGCGGGGGTGGGAGAGGATCGGGGAGACGAGCGGGTGAGGAGGATCGAGTTTACGGGGGTGTATAGGATGCGTATCCTTTCGAGGAAGAGGAGGAGGTGGGGGAAGGGGATAAGGTCATACAGGATCCGCGTGGGGGAAGGGAGACGGATGCGATAGGCAAGGCGGAGAGCATGGCGTTCAAGGATTTGGAGGGATTTATAAAAGGAAGGGGGGGCGGAGATCCAGGCGGGATGGGCGTAACAGAGGATAGGGCGGATGAGGGACTTATAGGTGTGGAGGATGGTGGAGGGGTCCAGACCCCACGTTCGGCCGGAAAGGAGCTTGAGGAGACGGAGTCGGGAACGTGCCTTGGCTTGGATTGTCTGGAGATGGGGAGTCCAGGAGAGGCGACGGTCGAGGGTGACGCCAAGGTACTTAAGGGTGGGGGTGAGAGCGATGGGACGGCCATAAACGGTGAGATAGAAATCAAGGAGGCGGAAGGAGGGAGTGGGTTTGCCTACAATGATCGCCTGGGTTTTGGAAGGATTGACCTTGAGCAACCACTGGTTGCACCAAGCGGTGAACCGGTCAAGATGGGATTGGAGAAGGTGTTGGGAGCGTCGCAGGGTGGGGGCAAGGGCAAGGAAGGCGGTGTCATCGGCAAACTGGAGAAGGTGGACGGGGGGTGACGGCGGCGGCATGTCCGCCGTGTACAACAAGTACAGAAGGGGGGAGAGGACGGAGCCTTGGGGCACACCGGCGGAGGGGAAAAAGGTGTAGGAATCGGTGTTATGGATGGTGACATAGGAAGGACGGCGGGAGAGAAAGGAACCGATCAGACGAACGTAGTTAATGGGAAGGGCGAAGGTTTGGAGCTTGAAGAGGAGACCGGAATGCCATACGCGGTCATATGCGCGTTCGAGGTCAAGAGAGAGGAAGATTGCGGAGCGACGGGAATTGAGCTGTTCGGAAAGGAGATGAGTGAGGTGAAGGAGAAGATCGTCGGAAGAGAAGGACGGCCGAAAGCCACACTGGGGAACGGGGAGGAGGCGGTGCTGGCGGAGATGCTGGTGGATGCGGCGGGTGAGGATAGATTCCAGGACCTTGCTGAAGACCGAGGTAAGGCTGATGGGACGGTAGGAGGAGACGGCGGACGGCGGTTTGCCAGGTTTGAGGAACATGAGGATACGGGAGGTTTTCCACAGGTCGGGGTAGTAACCGGTGGACAGGACTACATTGTAGAGCCTGGCCAGGGTGGAGAGAAAAGAGACAGGAGCTTCACGAAGGTGACGGTAGGTGACACGATCGTGACCAGGAGCGGTGTTGCGTTTGGTGCGGAGTGTATTGATGAGATCCTGTGTGGTGATGGGGGCATTAAGGTCCGTGTGTGGAATGTTGTCCAAGTACTGGAAACCAGGAGCGAGGGGAGGGACAGAGGTATCAGTTCGATTGCGGATATCTGGGAAGAGGGAGTAATCGAACTGGGGATCATCAGGGATGGAAAACACATCGGACAGGTAGGAGGCAAAGTGATTGGCCTCACTAAGGGCGTCAGGAAAGGGGCGATCATCGTGGAGAAGAGGATAGTAGGGGGAGGGTTTAGTTCCGGTAAGGCGACGGAAGGCGGTCCAGAACTTGGACGAGTTTATAGGGAGGGTAGCAGTTAAACGGGTGCATGTCTGTCACCAGTCCCGGCGTTTCTTGGCCGCGAGCAAATTTCGAATGTGTCGCTGTAGTTGCCGGTGGCGTCGTAGGGTGTCCGGGTCACGCGTGCGGAGGAAGGCACGGTAGAGACGACGGGATTCACGGAGGAGGAGGACGGCCTGTGGTGGTAAGGTAGGACGGTGGGGGTGGATGGCAACAGTAGGGACGTGGGCCTCCACGGCCTCAGACAAGGTCTGCTGGAGAAAGGAGGCGGCATGGGTGACATCATCAGGACGGCGGTAGGCGAGAGGGTGGCTATCGACCTGAGTGGAGAGGGTATCCCGGTAGGCATTCCAGTTGGCACGGGAATAGTCATGGATGTACTTAGGGGGAGGGTCATGACGAGGGTCGGGGCGGGGGCGACGGCCGTCTGAAACGGTGAGGAGGACAGGGAGATGGTCGCTACCAATAGGCTCCAGGACATCCACCGTAATGCGACCAAGGAGGTTGGGGGAGGAGAGGATAACATCGGGAGTGGAGTTGGATTCGGGACGAGTATGCTGGGGGATGGGGATGAGGTCGCCTTGAAGGGAGGAGAGGAACCGATGCCACCGCCGTAACTGGGCAGCGGAGCGACTATGGATGTTGAGGTCGGCGGCGATCACATAGGAGGAGAAGGTACGGTCGATGTGGGAGAGGAAGTCGAAAGGAAGAGGGGCGTTGGGGCGGACATAGATGGTGGCACAGGTAATGGTAAGGCCGGGGAAGAAGAGACTAAGGATCAGGTGTTCGGTGGGGTCGGGAAGGAGCGGCTGGAGCTGAACGGGGATCTGGCAGTGGTGGCCAATGGCAACTCCGCCACGCGCAACTGGGAGGGGATTATCGGAGCGGTGGAGGAGATACGGGGAGGTGTGGATGGAGTGGTGGGGTTGGAGGAAGGTTTCATTGAGGAGGAAGGCATCCACACGGTGGGTAGCAAGGGTGTGCAGGAAGAGGTTCTTGTTGGCGGGAAGGGAGCGGATATTGTTGAAAAGGATACGATGCTGTCGCGCCATGATAAGGACTTAGACGAGGGTGTCAAGGCGGGAGAAGGTGAAATGGGCCTGGTTATTGGAAAAGGTGGCGTACATTTTAAGGTGGAATATGGAACGGGCGGCGAGGGAGATCTGTTGTAAGGTGTGGGGGCGCTGAAAGGGATGGACGTTTTGAAGGACAATGGTGAGGAACCTGATGATGTCCTCAGCAGTGGGGGGGGGGACGAAGGGAATTGCCAGGAGGGGTGGGGGCGTCCAGGGGACGGACAGGTACGGTGAGTTCAGGAGTGGTGGGAGGGGGTCGGGCTTTGCACTTTTGGGAGTAGGTGGGGTGAGGGAGGCTGCAGGTATTACAGGAGGGAGGGGATTGGAGGTTGGGGCACTGCCGGAGGAAGTGCGCTTGCCGACAATGTGGGCAGGTGGGGGCCTCGCGGCACTCTGCTGTTGGATGTGCATTGTAGCGCAGACATCTCTGGCAGCGCAGGGATTGAGGGGGGGAACGGGAGGGGTCGACCTTGTACCGCTGATTGAAGAGGAGGGCACCCTCCTTCAGGAGACGGTCAATGGAGGGGGCGTCCTCAGAGAAAACCCGCATAAGGCGGGTGGGGCCGGTCGCGTTGAAAATGCGGCGGACCGCCCGCACCTCCAGGGTGGGATGGGCCTTCAGCTCCGCCAGCACCTCCTCCTCCGTGATCGACGGGCTAAGCCGAGTGATCACGGCGGTGAGGGTCGGCGGGCGACGCGGGGGTTGGGGTTGGCGGGTAGGAGATGGGGAGGGAGCAGGGGTGAGGGAGGCGTGAGGACCAAAACGGGTGATGGGGAGGCGGGAGAGGATGTCAGTATGGAGGGTTGGGCTGGGGGAGGAGATAAGAACAGAATCCCGTCTGGGAGTAAGGAGAGAGATGGGGACGCCAGGGAAATGTTGGCGGAGGAGGAGGGAGAGATTCCGGGCCTCGAGGAAGGAAGGATCGGGACGGGACAGGAGATATTTGTAGAGACCGGGTGGGGAGGAGGAGGAGGAGGAGGAGGAGGAGGAGGAGGAGGAGGAGGAGGAGGAGGAGGAGGAGGAGGAGGAGGAGGAGGGAGCGGGGCCTGGTGGGGAGACGTCCATGGCATTTTGGGGTGGGGATGGCGGGCGGGGTGGAGCCTTTTTAGGAGCAGAGGAAGTGGAGGCGCCACTAGGGCGTTTGACAGCGGCAGATGGGCGGGTGGTGACAGGAGGGACGGGAACGATGGGGAGGTGGTGGGAAGGGACAGGTCCCGGCACGGACGCAGCAGGCGGCGCCGGAGATAGTGACTGTGACGGTGCAGGCGAATGTGGCAGTGATGGTGATGGTGATGGTGATGGTGACGATGATGACGGTGGTGGCGGCGATGGCGATGGCGATGGCGATGGCGATGGCGATGGCGATGGCGATGGCGATGGCGATGGCGATGGCGATGGCGATGGCGATGGCGATGGCGATGGCGATGGCGATAGCTGGGCGTGGGCAGTGGCCCGACGGGCCACCACCCTAGCCGGAGCTGCAGTGACAGGCTGGGGGAGTGGGGGGAAAGGATCAGAACGAGAGGAAGAGGCGGGAGATGGGGAGACAAAGAGCGAGGGCGAAGGGATAGAGAGGAGGGGAGGGATGGAAGGAGGTGGGTGGGATTGGGCACACCAAGTGATAGTGGTGGAGGCGGCGGAAGGGGACGTATACACGATGGCGGTGGTGGTAGTAGTGACGGTGGTGGTGGGGGCGGACATGACGACAAGGAGAAGAAAGAAAAACACAGCACTAAAAGGACAGGACACACACTGGGGGACGACGGACGGCGACGGCGACGGCGACGGCGACGGCGACGGCGACGGCGAGAGGCAGGGACGCTGCTGCCGCGGACGGGGCCGGGGCCGGGGCGGCGGCTGCTGCTGCTGCTGCTGCTGCTGCTGCTGCTGCTGCTGGCTGGACTGCTGCTGCCACCGGAGGGCGGGCTGGCGGGCTGGCTGGCTGGCTGGCTGGCTGGCTGGCTGGCTGGCTGGCTGGCTGGCTGGCTGGCTGGCTGGCTGGCTGGCTGGCTGGGGGACCACTGCTGCAGGCCGGGACCGGGAACTGCTGGCTGGCTGGCTGGCTGGCTGGCTGGCTGGCTGGCTGGCTGGCACCTGGAACCCCTAACACTTCGATTAGCGCGAAAAAGGCACAATCGAAGGGCGGTAACCTTGCGGTGTACCGCCGGAGATCCTTCTCCTCGGCCACAGGCGAATATTTGTAATGCGTCGCGCTATCGTAGTGGAACGAGAACTCTTGACGTTGTCGCATTCGGCGAAGAGCATGGTGCCGTGAATGTACTTGCTTCCTTAGAAACGCGCCGTTGGCCGTCGAGTTAGCAGGCAGACAGGCACAATAACGGCCTTCTGCAGAAAGCGATGCAGTTTTCGTGCGGAAGACATCGCGACTCGCGGCGCCGGCCGTTGCTGGGGTTAAGTTACTGCACCCTCCGGGAGATGGCGGGCCATGTCGGGGTTACCGCCTTCGAGCCACCCTCTCCGCCTGAAAGTCGCCCTCTTTCTCGGCCGGTGTCAAAACGGCAAATGAGATTTGCTGAATGACTGTTTCTTCCAGCCACAGTGCAAGCCACAAAATCAATTATTTCTCTTACCTTTGCTCCCTCCGTGGGAGCCCATAGTGCTAGGAAATACGGCAGCATTGTCAATCGCCCTTGTCTGTCGCTGAGCAACCGAAGGACCAAGCTCAGACTATCAGATGTTCTAAGGAAGCTGTATGCACTCGTGGGTGTTGTACACGAGGGACAAACATCACGTCAGCAGGCTCTTAAGGAAAGGCAATAATCAGCAAAAACTGCAACTTACCCCATTGGACGCTGATGGAACAGAAGACACTTGAAGGTAAGGTAACACTTCTTTTTTCTGTTCATCTCGAGCACGATCTGGAAAGCTCGGACGAAATTTGTGTTCTCTTTAATTCAGAATGTGGAGATATTTCCTTCACGCATATGAAAGTATAATGCTTCATTATTTAAACTAGATGGAAAAGTTTAGGGGGAAGTAATTAATTCATTTAGGCTGCACCACTACTAGGTAGCACTGTCAAAACAATGCCATTGCCATCTAATGGCAACACAGCTTGCTGCAGATTAATTTTGCGGCATTTCATAAATGATTAATATCTTATGACTATGGTGACGCTATGAGTAGTTTTATATGTGCAAACATTTGAAACTGCTGCAGGCATTACATTCACCCCTCTCTGCCTCTTTGCTTGGACATGGAGTAAGTAAGGATAAATTAAATTGCTTGTTTTTGAAGTAGTAACAGTTCTGAAGTGTAAAGAAATGATATTAAACAATACAGTGTATTTTTTTTTTTCCGAACGAATGTAGTGATTCAACAACGAATTTATTTATTTATTCCTACCTATCTCTGCAATTAGTGTACGTGAGTATTTCATTGGAATTGTTGCAATCGAAACCGAGCTTAATAATTTCATGCGGCCGTTTTCAGTCCTCCTCGTGCTTTAATTGCTCATTTCCAAGCGTTATTTTAGGTTGCCTGCAAAGTTGTCAGATGAAACACAACCACTGCGACGAAAGGCCATTCCTTGGAGCAGGTAGACGCCAACTGCGGCGGGAAACTGTCGTGGCCAGGAAGATATTCACTGTGTGTGGAAGTTAAGTGAGGATCCGAAAGCTGACTTGCCAGCATACGTTGCAGCATTCACTCGCCAACGGCAACGGGGTAAGAAAGGGGTGCAAATACGCCGGTTCTCGTCCGATCACCGACGTTGGGCTTGGATGGGTGGCCGCCTCGCCTGGGAGCGCAGGGCGCTGTTGGCTAGAATCTATGTTTCTCGTTTTCGGTGCAGCTCGTCATGTTATTTCCTTCGATTCACATCCCCACAAGCTCCTCAAGTGCCGCAAGTCTGCAAGTCTCGAGACGTTACTCTAGACGCTTTTTTTTCCATTATTGTTATTTTAATCACCTATACAGGCGGGCCGGCAGCAGCACATTACGCTGCTCTTCAGCCTTAAGTTGAACAATAACATGACATAGAGGTGATACAGACAATACACTAAACGGCGGGCAAAAAATGGAAATACAAAAAAACAATAAACATGAAGCCGTTCACGTTGGACGATAAAAACACTAACACTTGTGGACACGGCGCACAAAACATGGAGTAAGGCGGTGGCACATGTGAACAGTGGAGTCGTAACTGCATGAAACACAAAACGAAGCACACACACGAGATACTGATGTCGATGATCTCCGGCGCGCGAATGTTCACTATGTGTGTGCGAGTCCGGGGACCTGCCAAGAGAGGAGGAGGAGGAAGGGGAGTGGGAGAGCGAGAGGGGAGAGCAGAGATGCCACGGGCAGGGGAGAAATGTGGGATGGAGGAAGGGGGAGGGGAAACCCGGGGGAAGAGGGGTGGAGGGAGGGGACGTGGGAGAAGGAAAGAGAAGGAAGATAAGAGAAGGGAGGGAGGGTGCCCAAAGGAAAGGACACCGGAAGTGGGGGGTGGGGCAGGGTCAAAGTTGATAGGAGGGGTAGATGGAGGGGCGGAGGACATCATCAGGGAGGGGGAGCTGGCGGAAGCCACCTTGGGAGAGGGTAAGGAGGGTGGAGAGATGGAGACCGAGTGGGACGTGTGAATACAGGTGCGGCAGCGGGCAGGGGTGGTAGAGGATCGGGAAGACGAGCGGGTGAGGAGGATCAAGTTTGCGGGAGGTGTACAGGATCCGTATCCTTTCAAGGAAAAGGAGGAGGTGGGGGAAGGGGATGAGATTGTACAGGATCTGCGTGGGGGAGGGGAGACGGATGCAATAGGCGAGGCGGAGAGCATGACGTTCAAGGTTTTGGAGGGATTTATAAAAGGTAGGGGGGGCAAAGACCCAAGCCGGATGGGCATAACAAAGGATAGGGCGGATGAGGGACTTATAGGTGTGGAGGATGGTGGAGGGGTCCAGACCCCACGTACGGCCAGAGAGGAGCTTGAGGCGACTGAGGCGGGAGCGTGCCTTGGCTTGGATTGTCCGGAGGTGGGGAGTCGAGGAGAGGCGACGGTCGAGGGTGACGCCAAGGTACTTAAGGGTGGGAGTGAGGGCGATAGGACGGCCATAGATGATGAGATAGAAATCAAGGAGGCGGAAGGAAGGGATGGTTTTGCCTACAATGATCGCCTGGGTTTTGGAGGGATTGACCTTGAGCAACAACTGGTTGCACCAAGCGGTGAACCGGTCAAGACGGGATTGGAGAAGGTGTTGGGAGCGCTGTAGGGTGGGGGCAAGGGCAAGGAAGGCGGTGTCATCGGCAAACTGGAGAAGGTGGACGGGGGCTGACGGCGGCGGCATGTCCGCCGTGTACAAAAGGTACAGAAGGGGGGAGAGGACGGAGCCTTGGGGCACACCGGCAGAGGGGAAAAAGGTGTAGGAATCTGTGTTATGGATGGTGACATAGGAAGGACGGCGGGAGAGAAAGGAGCCGATCAGACGGACGTAGTTAATGGGAAGGGCGAAGGTTTGGAGCTTGAAGAGGAGACCGGAATGTCATACGCGGTCATATGCACGTTCGAGGTCCAGGGATCTAGACGCTTGCTTCCGGCCCCTCATGTACCATGCCACAGGCGCCAAAGCGTTCGGCTGGCCGATGTCCCCTGTACGCCAGCTCGCGCCACAGCAGTCACTGTGCTTGCAGGGAATGCCGCGCCGCCGAATAACGTTTGGCGCGCAATCCGTTTATGGACAGAGAATGCTAAAAGGGGCCGTTCGACCGTTAATACGGAAATCGTAGCCAAGTTAGATGGCCTGAGCCATCTCCCGGCTGCCGCTGTTATTACGAGCGCGCGGGAAAGTTTCACGCGTTCCCTGCGGAAGTCGACGAATAAAGCAAGCAGGGATCTAAATGTACCATTCGCCTCTCCTGGACTCCCCACCTCCGGAGAATCCAAGCCAAGGCATGCTCCCGACTCAGTCTCCTCAAGCTCCTCTCCGGCCGTACATGAGGTCTGGACCCCTCCACCATCCTCTACACCTATAAGTCCCTCATCCGCCCTATCCTTTGTTATGCCCATCCGGCTTGGAACTCCGCCCCAACTACCTTTTATAAATCCCTCCAAATCCTTGAACGTCATGCTCTCCGCCTCACCTATCGCATCCGTCTCCCCTCCCCCACGAGGATCCTGTACGATCTCATCCCCTTCCCCCACCTCCTCCTTTTCCTTGAAAGGATACGGATCCTGTACACCTCCCGCAAACTCGATCCTCCTCATCCGCTCGTCTCCCCGATCCTCTCCCACCCCCGCCCGCTGCCGCGCCTGTATTCCCACGTTCCGCCTGGTCTCCATCTCTCCACCCACCTTACCCTCTCCCAAGGTGGCTTCCACCAGCTCCCCCTCCCTGATGATGTCCTCCTCCCCTCCATCTACCCCTCCTATCAACTTTGACCCTGCCCTCCCCACTTCCGGTGTCCTTTCCTTTAGGCACCCTCCATCCCTTCTCTTCCCTTCCCTTCTCTTTCCTTTTCCCCCGTCCCGTCCCTCCACCCCTCTGCCCCCGGGCTTCCCTCCCCCTTCCTCCCTCCCCCTATCTCCCCTGCCCGTGGCATCTCTGCTCCCCCCTCTCGCTCTCCCACTCCCCTTCCTCCTCCTCTCTTGGCAGGTCCCCGGACTCGCACCCGCCCAGTGAACATTCGCGCGCCGGAGGTCATCGCCTTTAGTGTCTCGTGTGTGTGCCTTCGTTTGTGTTTAGTGTTTGTTCGCCGGAACGCCGCCACTGTTCACGTGTACCATCGCCATCATCCCTGTTTTGTGCGCCGTGTCAACTAGTGTCAGTGATGTTTTCTCGTCAGGCGTGAACGGCTCCGTGTTTTTTGTTTTTTGGTGTTTACATTGTTTTGCCCGCCATTTTTGATTGTATTCTCTGTGTCCCCTCTATTTATCACTTATTGTAAATCTCAAGGCTGAATAGCGGCGTACCCAGCTGCTGACGCCCGCCTTGTGTAAGGTGATAAAAATTACAATAAAGAAAAAAAAAAAAAAACGTACCACAGCCGACGATTTGGAAAATCTTACGGAAAAGGCTAAAGCAGAAGCCTTACCGTTTACAATTGCTACAAGCCCTGACACCCGATGACAAAGTCAAACGCTTTGAATTTTCGGCGCGGTTGCAACAGCTCATGGAAGAGGATGCGTTCAGTGCGAAACTTGTTTTCAGTGATGAAGCAACATTTTTTCTTAATGGTGAAGTGAACAGACACATTGTGCGAATCTGGGCGGTTGAGAATCCTCTCGCATTCGTGCAGCAAATTGGCAATTCACCAAAAGTTTACGTGTTTTGTGCAATCTCGCGGTTTAAAGTTTATGGCCCCTTTTTCTTCTGCAAAAAAAACGTTACAGGACACGTGTATCTGGACACGCTGGAAAATTGGCTCATGCCACAACTGGAGACAGACAGCGCTGACTTCATCTTTCAACAGGATGGTGCTCCACCGCACTTCCATCATGATGTTCGGCATTTCTTAAACAGGAGATTGGAAAACCGATGGATCTCTCGTGGTGGAGATCATGATCAGCAATTCATGTCATGGCCTCCACGCTCTCCCGACTTAACCCCATGCGATTTCTTTCTGTGGGGTTATGTGAAAGATTCAGTGTTTAAACCTCCTCTACCAAGAAACGTGCCAGAACTGCGAGCTCGCATCAGTGATGCTTTCGAACTCATTGATGGGGACATGCTGCGCCGAGTGTGGGAGGAACTTGATTATCGGCTTGATGTCTGCCGAATCACTAAAGGGGCAAATATCGAACATTTGTGAATGCCTAAAAAAACTTTTTGAATTTTTGTATGTGTGTGCTAAGCATTGTGAAAATATCTCAAATAATAAAATTATTGTAGAGCTGTGAAATCGCTTCAGTCATTTGTAATAACCCTGTATATGTGCAAAACATTTGAAACTGCTGCAGGCAGACGTGGTGTGGTGAAGGGTGTAAGGAGACGTGGAACTGGAGATACAGGGTTGAAGGACGATTTCATTTAGGACGTAGGCATCCTCACGGTGCTGATGTAGGGTGTGGAGGAAGAGGAGTTTGTGTGTGGGCAGGGAGCGAATATTGTAGTACAGGATACTGTAGTGTTGTCACGCCATGGGAGGAGAGAGTTAGACGAGGATGATGAGGGGGGTGAAGGTGAAGTGGGCCTGGTTGTAGGAGTAGGTAGCATAGGTGGTACAGTGGAAGATGGAACGGGCAGCGAGGGTGATTTGAGAAAGGGTGTGGGAGCGCTGGAAAGGGTGGAATTTTTGGAGCACAATGATGATGAAACAGATTATGTCCTCTGCAGTAGAGGGAGGGCGGATCGTGTTGTTGGAGTGGATGGTGTGACTGGAGGAGGTTTTGCTTTACACTTTGAGGAGTAGGTAGGAGGGGCAGATTTGTATTTTAGTATCTGTGATGTGTAAAGTCGCGTAGTCGTCTGTCATTTGTTTATTGCTTTCAAATAATGTTTGTACGTTACTGACAGTAAGTTAGCCTTCTGCCGCCAAGCAGTGTGTCAGCAGTGCGCAAGTAGCACCATTACTGCAATTACTAGGCAGTCTTGTATTTTAATAACCGTTTAAATTTTGTGTTGAATTGTTTGTGCTCTCTGTAGACATTCTTTGCACAACAGTATTTAGCATGGATAGGGACTGCGACTGCTGTGTTCGGATGCGGGCTGAGTTGGCATCCCTTCCCTCCCAGCTTCAGGCAATTCTGGCTTCGGTCACACAGCTTGAGGCTGTTGGCAATGGGCATCACTGTGGGGGTCCGGACGGGGGTTTGTAGGGGACAGCCAGCTCGTCTCTCGCGTTCCCCGATCGGACTACGGCTGTGGTTGCCCATGATATTGCCCACATTGAGGCTGACCCCTCGCCTGTGGTAGAGTGGGAGGTCATCTCGAGGTGTGGCAGGGGGCGAAAGACATTCCAGAGGGCTGAACGGAAGGCCTCTCCAGTTTGTCTGATGAACTGATTTCAGTCTCTGTCTCTGTCTGCTACTGATCTACGGCCAGACATGGGTGCTTGTCCTGTTCCAGAGGTTGCCCCTCAGTCTGCAAGACCCGGGCGGTCGCAGTGGGTGGGCTTACTGGTAGTTGGGAGCTCCAATGTCAGGCGCCTAATGGGTCCCCTTAGGGATATGGCTGCAAGAAAGGGGAAGAAAACCAATGTGCACTCCATGTGCATACTGGGGGGGAGTAATTCCAGATGTGGAAATGGTCCTTCCAGATGCCATGAAGGGTACAGGGTGCACCCATCTGCAGGTGGTCGCTCTTTTCGGCACCAGTGATGTGTGTCGCTATGGATCGAAGGAAATCCTCTCTGGCTTCAAGCGACTATCTGATTTGGTGAAGACTTGCAATCTCGCTAGCAGGATGAAAGCAGAGCTCACCATCTGCAGCATCGTTGATACGACTGACTGTGGACCTTTGGTACAGAGCCGATTGGAGGGTCTGAATCAGAGGCTGAGATGGTTCTGCGACCGTTTGGGCTGCAGGTTCCTCGACTTGCGCCATAGGGTGGTGGGGTTTCGGGATCTGCTGGATAGGTCAGAGTCCACTACTCACAGCAGGCGGCTACACGGGTATCAGGGGGTGTGTGGCGTGGTCTGGGCGGTTTTTTTAGGTTAGATGGCCTCAGGCAAGTACAGAAAGGGCAACAGCCTCAAAGGGTGTGGGGCAAAATCAGGACATGTGGGGACCAAGCAGCAATCGGTGTTGTAATTGTAAACTGTCGAAGCTGTGTTAGTAAAGTACCGGAACTTCATGCGCTGATAGAAAGCACCGAAGCTGAAATCGTTATAGGTACGGAAAGCTCGCTGAAGCCAGAGATAAATTCTGCCGAAATTTTTACAAAGGCACAGACGGTGTTTGGAAAGGATAGATTGCATGCAGCCGGTGGTGACGTGTTTGTGCTGTTAGTAATTCAAATGGCTCTGAGCACTATGGGACTTAACTTCTAAGGTCATCAGTCCCCTAGAACTTAGAACTACTTAAACCTATCTAACGTAAGGACATCACACACATCCATGCCCGAGGCAGGATTCGAACCTGCGACCGTAGCGGTCGCGCGGTTCCAGACTGCAGCGCCTAGAACCGTTCGGCCACCCCGGCCGGCTGCTGTTAGTAGTAGTTTATGCTGTAGTGAAATATAAGTGGATAGTTCCTGCGAATTATTATGGGTGGAGGTTATACTCAACAACCGAGCTGTGTTAATAATTGGCTCCTTTTACTGACCTCCCGACTCAGCAGCATTAGTGGCAGAACAACTGAGAGAAAATGTGGAATGCATTTAACATAAATTTCCTCAGCATGTTATAGTCTTAGGTGGAGATTTCAATTTACCAGATATAGACTGGGACACTCAGATGTTTAGGACGGGTGGTAGGGACAGAGCATCGAGTGACATTATACTGAGTGCACTATCCGAAAATTACCTCGAATAAATAAACAGAGAACAGACTCGTGGAGATAACATCTTGGACCTACTGATAACAAACAGATCCGAACTTTTCGACTCTGTAAGCGCAGAACAGGGAATCAGTGATCACAAGGCCGTTGCAGCATCCCTCAATATGGAGGTAAATAGGAATATAAAAAAAAGGGAGAAGGTTTATCGGTTTGGCAAGAGTAATAGGAGGCCGATTTCAGACTACCAAACAGATCAAAATGAAAATTTCTGTTCAGCCACTGACAATGTTGAGTGTTTAAGGAAAAAGTTCAAGGCAATCGTAAAATGCGTTTTAGACAGGTACGTGCCGAGTAAACCTGTGAGGGACGGGAAAAACCCACCTTGGTTCAACAACAAAGTTAGGAAACTACTGCGAAAGCAAAGAGAGCTTCACTGTAAATTTAAACGCAGCCAAAACCTCTCAGACAAACAGAAGCTAACCGATGTCAAAGTTAGCGTCAGGAGGGCTATGAGTGAAGCGTTCAGTGAATTCGAAAGTAAAATTCTATGTACTGACTTGACGGAAAATCCTAGGAAGTTCTGGTCTTACATTAAATCAGTAAGTGTATCGAACCACCACATCCAGACACTCTGGGATGATAATGGCATTAAAACACAGGATGACACGCGTAAGGCTGAAATACTAAACACCTTTCTCCAAAGCTGTTTCACAGAGGAAGACCGCACTGCAGTTCCTTCTCTAAATCCTCGCACGAACGAAAAAAATGGCTGACATCAAAATAAGTGTCCACGGAATAGAAAAGCAACTGAAATCACTCAACAGAGGAAAGTCCACTGGACCTGACGGGATACCAATTCGATTCTACACATAGTACACGAAACAACTTGCCCCCCTTCTAACTGCCGTGTACCGTAAGTCTCTAGAGGAACGGAAGGTTCCAAATGATTGTAAAAGAGCACAAGTAGTTCCAGTTTTCAAGAAGGGTCGTCGAGCAGATGCGTAAAACTATAGGCCTGTATCTCCGACATCGATCTGTTGTAGAATTTTAGAACATGTTTTTTGCTCGCTTATCATGTCTTTTGTGGAAAGCCAGAATCTACTCTGTAGGAATCAACATGGATTCCAGAAACAGCGATCGTGTGAGACCCAACTCGCTTTATTTGTTCATGAGACCCAGAAAATATTAGATACAGGCTCCCACGTAGATGCCATTTTCCTTGACTTCCCGAAGGCGTTCGATACAGTTCCGCACTGTCGCCTGATGAACAAAGTAAAAGCCTACGGAATATCAGACCAGCTGTGTGGCTGGATTGAAGAGTTTTTAGTAAGCAGAACATAGCATCTTGTTCTCAATGAAGAGACGTCTACAAACGTTAAATTAATCTCTGGCGTGCCACAGGGGCATGTTATGGGACCTTTGCTTTTCACAATATATATAAATGACCTAGTAGATAGTGTCGGAAGTTCCATGCGGCTTTTCGCGGGTGATGCTGTAGTATACAGAGGAGTTGAGCATTAGAAAATTGCAGCGAAATGCAGGAAGATCCGCAGCAGACAGGCACTTGGTGCAGGGAGTGGCAACTAACCCTCATCATAGAGAAATGTAATGTATTGCGAATACATAGAAAGAAGGATCCTTTATTGTATGATTATGTGATAGCGGAACAAACACTGGTAGCAGTTATTTCTGTAAAATATCTGGGAGTATGCGCACGGAACGACTTGAAGTGGAATGTTCATATAAAATTAATTGTTGGTAAAGCGGGTGCCAGGTTGAGATTCGTTGGGAGAGTCCTTAGAAAATGTAGTGCACCAACAAAGCAGATGGCTTACAAGACACTCGTTCGACCTATACTTTAGTATTGCTCATCAGTGTGGGACCCGTACCAGGTCGGGTTGACAGAGGAGATAGAGAAGATCCAAAGAAGAGCGTCGCGTTTCGTCACAGGGTTATTTGGTAAGCGTGATAGCTTTACGGAGATGTTTAGCAAACTCAAGTGGCAGACTCTGCAAGAGAGGCGCTCTGCATCGCGGTGTAGCTTGCTGTCCAGGTTTAGAGAGGGTGCATTTCTGGATGAGGTATCGAATATATTGCTTCCCCCCACTTATACCTCCTGAGGAGATCACGAATGTAAAATTAAAGAGGTTCGAGCGCCCACGAAGGCTTTACGGCAGTCGTTTTTCCCGCGAACCTTACGTGACTGGAACAGGAAAGGGAGGTAATGACAGTGGCACATAGGGTGCCTTGCGCCACGCGCCGTTGGGTAGCTTGCGGAGTATAAATGTAGATGTAGGTGTATAGGTGTTGCAGGAGGGGGGAGAGGTGAGGTTGTGCAGTTCTTTAAGAAGTGGGAAACTTTGCAGTGGGACAGGTAGGGGGTTTGTTGCAGTAGGATTGGACTGGGGAACGGGAGGGGTTCACTTTGTGACGGCGATTGTATGTGAGAGCTCCCTCGGTAAGGAGGCAGTCAATGGAGGAGGACGATTCGGTGAATATCCGCATTAGATAAGTCGGCCCGGCATCATTAAAGGCTCCACGGGCCGAGCGGATTTTGAGCTGGGAGTTGAGTTCCGCCAACACCTCAGCCTACGTGACCACGGGGCTAAGCTTCATGATTACGGCGGTGAAGGTTGGCGGACTTTGGGGGATCGAGGCTGACAGGGAGAGGACGAGGTGTGGTAGGGGGTGAGGGTGGCTTGTTGGCCAAATTGGATGCGTGGGATTCGAGAGAGGAGATCGGTGTGGAAGATAGCATTGTGGGATTTAATGAGGACCGAGTCCTTGCGAGGGATAAGAAGGGAGATGGGGGCATTGGGGAAGTAGCAGAAACAACGATACAAACATGCCATATTTAAACAGACGCAAAATCCCCAAAATTACAGAAGCTCAAAATTTAGCTCGGACTTCAATGCGAGATGCTTATAACAGATTCCACAACGAAACTTTGTCTCGAAACCTGGCAGAAAATCCAAAGAGATTCTGGTCGTATGTGAAGTATGTTAACGGCAAGAAACAATCGATGCCTTCTCTGCGCGATAGCAATGGAGATACCATCGAAGACAGTGCTGCCAAAGCAGAGTTACCAAACACAGCCTTCCGAAATGCCTTCACAAAAGAAGATGAAGTAAATATTCCAGAACTCGAATCGAGAACAGCTGACAACATGAGTAACGTAGAAGTAAATATCCTCGGAGTAGTGAAGCAACTTAAATCACTTAATAAAAGCAAGTCTGTATACCAATTAGGTTCCTTTCGGAGTATGCTGATGCATTATCTGCGTACTTAACAATCATAAACAACCATTCGCTGGACGAAAGATCCGTACCCAAAGACGGGAAAGTTGCACAGGTCACACCAATATTCAAGAAAGGTAGTAGGAGTAACCCACTAAATTACATGCCCATGTCGTTAAGGTCGATATGCAGCAGGATTTTGGAACATATATTGTGTTCAAACATTACGGATTACCTCGAAAAAAACTGTCTATTGACACACAGTCAACACGGGTTTAGAAAACATAGTTCCTGTGAAACACAACTAGCTCTTTATTCACATGAAGTGTTGAGTTCTATTGACAAGGGATTTCAGATAGATTCCGTATTTCTGGATTTCCATAAGGCTTTTCACACTGTACCACACAAGCGGCTTTTAGTGAAATTGTGTGCTTATAGAGTATCGTCTCAGTTATGTGACTGGATTTATGATTTCCTCTCAGAGAGGTCACAGTTCGTAGTACTTTACGGAAAGTCATCGAGTACAACTGAAGTGATTTCTGGCGTTCCCCAAGGTAGTGTTATAGGCCCTTTTCTGTTCCTTAACTAGATAAACGATTTATGAGATAATCTGAGCAGCCGTCTGAGGTTATTTGCAGATGACGCTGCCGTTTATCGACTAATAAAGTCATCAAAAGATCAAAACAAATTGAAAAACGTTTTAGAAAAGATATCTGAATGGTGCAGAAAATTGGCATTTGATCCTAAATAACGAAAAGTGTGATGTCATCCACATGGGTGCTAAAGCCGTAAAAACAACTAAATACCTAGGTATTACAATTATGAACAACTTAAATTGGAAGGAACACATAGAAAATGTTGTGAGAAGGCTAACCAAAGATTTCGTTTTATTGGCAGGACACTTAGGAAATGTAACAGATTTACTAAGGAGACTGCCTACACTACACTTGTCTGTCCTCTTTTAGAATACTGTTGTACGGTGTGGAATCCTTACCAGATAGGACTGACGGACTACATCGAAAAAGTTCAAAGAAGGGCAGCACGTTTTGTATTATCCCGAAATATGGAGAGAGTGTCACAGAAATGATACAGGATTTGGGCTGGACATCATTAAAAGATAGGCGTTTTTCGTTGCAACGGAATCTTCTCACGAAATTCCAATCACCAACTTTCTCCTCCGAAAGCGAAAATATTTTGTAGACACTCGGCTACATAGGGAGAAACGATCACCACGATAAAATAAAGGGAAATCAGAGCTCGTATGGAAAGATAATTATAGGTGTTCGTTCTTTCCGCGCGCTATACGAGATTGGAATAGTAGAGAATTGTGAAGGTGGTTCGATGAACCCTCTGCCAGGCACTTAAATGTGACTTGAAGAGTATCCATGTAGATGTAGATGTAGATCCCGCCCCCTCCCTTGCTGCACCTTGCTCTCCCCTCTTTTTCCATCCTCTCAGGCCTCTCCCTCGACAGGTCCGACCTGGCAGTTTTTATTCTTTGTCGTGTGTGCTTCATCTCTTAAAGTGGTTTCAGGTGTCTTTGTACTGGAGTGTTTTAATACTGTGGACAGCTTTTAACCTGTGTGTGACTTCAGTGTCTTTTTTCTGCTCTAGGACTCGCCAACTGTTTTTCTTTTTAATTTTATGGAGACTTTCTTAATTGTCCCCCCATGAATGTTTCCGTGTCAGTGTATATTTTCCCTCCACTGTCTCCACTTAATCTGTTTTGATGTCCCCCTTTTTATCGCCTTTATATATGTAATTCTCTCCTTTTATTAGATGTCATGTCACTCAGCTGAAGAGTGGTTGGTTCAAATGGCTCTGAGCACCATGGGACTTAACTTCTGAGGTCATCAGTCCCCTAGAACTTAGAACTACTTAAACCTAACTAACCTAAGGACATCACACACATCCATGCCCGAGGCAGGATTCGAACCTGCGACTGTAGCAGTCACGCGGTTCCAGACTGTAGCGCCTAGAACCCTAGAACCGCTCAGCCACCCTGGCTGGCTGAAGAGTGGTGGATTGTACCGCTGCCAGCCCTCCCATGCCCATATGAGGCAGGGGAATTAAATCACAATAAAGGAAAAAAGAAATCGAGTGCCCTGCACTCCACCTCGAGTTCCATATACACCTTCCGTCCCCCACGCAGATCCTCTATGACCTGATTCCTTTGCCCCATCTGCTCCTTTTCGTCAAACATATCCGAGTCCTCTACACCTCCCGCCGACTTGAACTCCCCATCACCTGGTTGCTCCTCTTGTCTCCAACCCCAGCCCGCTGTCCCACCTTCGGCGTTGAGTCCCCCCTACCCTCCTCCTCTACACCCTTCATCTCCTTTCTCAAGATAGTTGTGTCCTCGTCCGCCATTGGCCCCCCTTTTTTGCTTTACCTCCCCTCCCCCCTTTCCCCCCTCATCTTTCTGAGTCCTCCACCCCCCTACCCCATCATCAGCCTTCGTCTCTACTTTATGGTGTAGCGTTTAAGTGATGTTTCAGTGTTGTGCGTCCCCTTTTTTACGTGTTGTTAACAGTCACTATCCTGTCGCTAGGTGTGTTTTTTAACTCTTGCAAATAGAAACCAGACTGTGGACCATGTTTATTTAATTGTGCTTATCTAATTACTATGTGTTTTAATCAGCTTCACCAACCATTTGGTTCTAATTTTAACTTCCACAACTTTTCGCCCTGTTACAATTTTAAACAGTCACCGTTTTTATTGTTTGTTATCTCCTCCTTATGTTTTAAAGTCTTCTGTAGGCTGCAGAGCGGCATATTACGCTGCTGCCAGCCTGCCCCCCCCCCCCCCCCCCTCCGCCTGCCGCCCCACCCCGAAATTCAACAAAGGAAAAAAAAACCTCGCATTTGGAGTGCAATGGAAAAGTTTCTTGTTTTCTAAACAGGCGCCTCTCTTCTCTCTTCACAGCACTTCCTTGCGTCTCCAAAGATACTTTCGTTGGCGAGCTTCAATGCTTTAGTTAAATTTCAACGTAAATTTCACTTTCTGAGAAAAGGTTAATCCTAATCTTCTCCCCTTTACAGAAACAAAGAACGTAATCAATAAACAAATGGTCTGAAATGACATAGTAGATGTTACTCAAAGTTCATGTGGTACGGCGAGAATTCCTTTTGAGAACTATCACCTTCTTGATGTGTAGCAAGAATAGGAAGTATATTTCTTTATAATGCAAACTTGTATACAAGTATCTTGACGTCCTCTTCTGCCTAAAGCAAAATAATTGAATGGAGGACATACACAGTGTGCAGCAGATTGCTGAATTGACATTTCGTGATTAGAGTTTAATTCCTGGGTCGTTGCTTGGTTGTCATACAGAAAAATAAAATATTCACTGGACGCTGTACAAAAATAATAATCGTTATCGAATCACTTCGTTGAATACGTTTTGTGATGATAACAAACTTATCGTCTCCTAAAGCTGCTGACGAAACATGGAATCTAAAATAATATAAGCTGGCAGCAAACAATCTCGCTGACACTCGAAATAAGCGTTCACCTGCAGAATTTACATCCTGCTTGGAAAAGAATGTACTTTAAATTTGAGAAATATAAGGTTCTTCCAGTTGCTCTACACCTAATTAGCATTGTCAAACATTCTCCATGAAAAGTCTGGGGGTCACATAGCAATCTTCACTGTTAAAGCAAGTAATTTCATTGTTATTGACGAAAGTGTATTCTGAATAGAAGGAATCACAGAATTTGCTGCAATAAATCTAAAACAGGGTAGAGAAAATATAGCAACTATCGGCGTGCATAGGCCACCTGAGGCATGTCTGGATGCATTTTTCAAAATCTATCTGACTTGCTGATATATATAGACATTACATTTTATGTGTTAAATGGCCATGTAAATACTATAATAACAGGTGATATAGACTTATTAACCAATGAAGCCAACACCTAAAAGCTACATCTCCTATTCGATGAATTCAATCTGATCCCACTTATCCATGAGCCACCTAGAGAGTTTGGCAACAGCATAAGATGTCTGGAGAATATAGTAACAAACATGACCCATCGTTCCTACAGTACATCTGTTCTAAAACTAGCCATCTCTGATCACCATGCAGTACAGCTTCAATGGCAGTCAAAAGAGGTGCCCTTTATCACTAAAAAGAAACTATATGTAAGCAAAGAACTATATATAATGATAACGTCAGTAAACTGAACTGCATGTTAGTACACATACTATGGTTTGAAAATGATTGCGAAAGAAACTATATGTAAGCAAAGAATTATATACAATGATAATACCAGTAGACTGAACTGCATGTTAGCACACATACTATGGTTTGAAAATCATTGCTTTTCCTATGATGACTTTGCTGCTGACTTCTACTACTGTTTTGATGCCACATGCCCAGTTGCAGCTAAAAACGTTAAGCAAACTAAATATACAAACGAAAGCCTCTGGATAAATAATGATGCCATTGAAGCAAGGGAAAAATTAAAATTATTCATTAGTGCACAGATAAAATTCAAGCTAAAGGAGACCTTCAAAACTTATCAAGAATATTCTAAAGATTTATTAATACAGACCAGGAGCAACTACGCTGCAAAACAAGCTTCAGGCTTCACACAGTGTTACTACTGGTGTGTGTAATAGACAGATTTTGAACAGGCAGAGACAAATCCTGTAAGGACTTTATTATTGACAACGATGGGATGGTAGTAAAAGATCAACATGAAGTTGCTAATATAAAAAATGGCTCTGAGCACTATGGGACTCAACTGCTGAGGTCATTAGTCCCCTAGAACTTAGAACTAGTTAAACCTAACTAACCTAAGGACATCACAAACATCCATGCCCGAGGCAGGATTCGAACCTGCGACCGTAGCGGTCTTGCGGTTCCAGACTGCAGCGCCTTTAACCGCATGGCCACTGTGCTAATATATTTAATGAATTTTTTTTTCAGTAGGGGAAGCTATGAGTGACAAACAAAATAATTTGCAGTATAATTTTAAAGGCAGTCCATCTAAACATAGCATATATCTAGTCCCCACAAACTTCAAAGAAATAATTAAAACCATTCACTCCCTAAAATCTTCCAGTTGAACAGGGAGTGATGGCCTCAGTATTAATGCATTAAAAGTGTGCAGACAAAATGTCTCTGTAAGTCTGTCTGTAGTAGCAAATAATACAATAGAATCAGGCACCTTCCCAGACATACTAAAATAGCTCAGGCAACACCAGTCTTTAAAAAAGGAGACAACTCAAAATTCAAAACTACAGGCCAAAGTCAATACTTCTTGAATTTTCCAAAATAGTTGAAAAAAATCATATGCAGCAGAATTATAAACTTTCTCTAGATGCACAACGTAATGTTTGAAAATTAAACTGGATTCTTCAAATGTATATCAACTAGGACAGGAGCTGCTCAGTTAATTGAAGAGATAATAAGTGCCTTCGTGAACAAGCAACATGTTCCAGTTATACACCTCGACCTTGAGAAAGCTTTCGTCTGTGTGAACACCACTAGCCTATTAGAACATTGGCATCAGAGGTACCACTCATGGCGTTATAACAAAAATCTTACATGAATAACCGAAAACAGTTTGAACTTTTTAAAACTGAAAATGGTCTTCACAAATAATGGAGTGCCCCAGCACTCTGTACTGGGTCCTCTTCTGTTTTTTATTTATGTAAATGACATTAGATACTGCACTCAAAGTTCCAAATTGTTGTGTATGCGGAAGATCTATCCGTTGTGCGTAAAAAGGAATTATTTAGCGAACTAGAGAGCCACTGTAATAACTTGACAAATGAATTTGTTCAGTACTTTAATGAAAGCCACTTAAATGTAAGCAGTAGTAAAACACGTCTCATGGAGTTTCATAATAGTAGTTTTAATGGTGAAATTAAACTATGTATAGCCTACGCAATGTTTAGTAAAAAAAGAATTTAGTGCAAAATTCCTCGTTTTAACAATTCAAAACAACCTAAAATGGAACACACATGTTGACACTTAAGCAAATAAGTTGTCTAAGAATATATTTGCAATTAATATGATTAGCAAGTTCTGCAAGGCCACTGTTGTCTTACCATACTCTACTTTCCTCTCACTTGAATTACAGTACAGAAATTTGACGAGCAACAACCGAAGCAAATTCGAATAAGCAATTGCTACTTCAGAAAAGGACTGCAAGAATCTTCTGTGGACCAAAATATTAGGAATCATACGGTGTCTTGTTTTCAAAAACTAACCGTACATACTGTACTAACTGCACGTACTAACTGTACATACTAAAAATGTGTGTGAAATCTTATGGGACTTAACTGCTAAGGTCATCAGTCCCTAAGCTTACACTCTATTTAACCCAAATTATCCTAAGGACAAACACACACGCACCCATGCCCGAGGGAGGACTCGAACCTCCGCCGGGACCAGCTGCACAGTCCACGACTGCAGCTCCTTAGACCGCTTGGCTAATCCTGCGCGGCGTACATACTAAAAGCCATATTACTTGTTAAAAGACTGCAGCCCAACATTTTCTCCGATTTGTATCGGTACAATACCAGTAATAAAGAAAAATTCACTTCAGGAGTCACAGAAAAGCACTCCATGAGAAGGGTCCACAGTAAGAAGGTTTAAAGTTAGCCAGTGCACTGCCCAGTAGAATTATGATCCTTCCCACAATTAAGCTTAAATTTCAGCTAAAGAAATTCCTGGCACAAAATCCATTTTACACATTTTAAGAATACCATACTTAACGATAATGGATGAAGGTATATTTATATGTACCGAAACCTTGGTCAAGAATTTTAATAAATTTTTATCCTGCAACTGTTTTTGGCTGTCATCCATTATCGTGAAGAATTTCAACAGTTGCTGCTGCAGCCATGTTTAAAATCTTGTGATACCATACTTACATACAGAATAAGCAGTGCTTCGAATAAAATATATTAATAGTGTTAAGCATACTACTATACTTGTAATTTAACTATTTTGTTAATCAGTGACATATTCAGAAGAACGTATTGTTGTGCTATGTATCAAGAATTGTAACCTGTTTTTATAAATATGCAATGAATTATTCGACGTTGAATAAAGTATTATTATTATTATTATTATTATTATTATTATTATTATTACGGCCTTGTACCACGTTGCGCTCACACTCTCAGATAGAACCTGAGAGTCTAGATTCTTCCACACAGTTTTCCACTTGTGTTGAGGCAGTCGAAACCCCCATTTATTCCCGACTGGAGATCCACGAAGTGCGCCAGCCGTGGCGCTGACTCTGTTCCCTCTCAGGTAGCTATGTAGGAAGTAGCTGGTGTCGAGGTAAAACTAGCCCACGAAGTTTAGCATGTAGGGGATGTCGCTAATTAGGATGGGGCATGCAATGATTGTGGCTGAAATTTATGAAATAATGTTGCTGCTGCATTATAATACCCTTTTCAGTCATGGCTTTGGTACGTCTGATGAAAAGTACCGCAAAATTTGGCGTTTATATCTACTAATCCCAGTCCACCGTCTTCAGGACTCAGGGTGCAAATATGCATGGAGATGGAGACCTTGATGATGTTTCCCCTCCGTAGCATCCGATATATGGACTGTTCAATCGCACATGCTGTTTGTTTGTGCTCTGGCAGAACTTGAGCCAGATACCAGGCCTTCGCTAGGTTGCAAGTGTTAATGATCTCCACCATTTCGTGAAGTTCAAAGGCCCTGACAGAGTGTATTCTGGCTACCGCTCTGATTTTATGCAGAGTGGTATGCCAGTTGAGCGCCTCCATTCTCTGCAGCTTACCCATGATGACAACCCAGAGGACTTTGTGCTGTGTCCAGACACAGAATCACTTCAGCTGAATGTTCCATCCACGACGTGTGTAACAATGTTGTTGTAGGAATGATAATCACCCCTGTTGATTTCTAAAACTGGTCGAATACAGTGTATTGCTTGTCCTCGTCTGCTGGCTGTTCTATGAAAACTCGTAGATCATCGACACAAGCCCTGGAAATCAAATGGTCGTTGCTTATCGTGATCCCCCGGCATTCGTGGGACATATGCCAGAGGAATGGAAAAACTGGTAGAAGCCGATCTCGGGTAAGATCAGTTTGGATTCCGTAGAAATGTTGGAACACGGGAGCCAATACTGACCCTACGACTTATCTTAGAAAATAGATTAAGGAAAGGCAAACCGACGTTTCTAGCATTTGTAGACTTTGAGAAAGCTTTTGACAATGTTGACTTGAATACCCTCTTCCAAATTCTGAAGGTGGCAGGGGTAAAATACAGGGAGCGAAAGGCTATTTACAATTTGTGCAGAAAACAGACAGCAGTTATAAGAGTCGAGGGCCATGAAAGGGAAGTAGTGGTGAGAGTCGAGGGCCATGAAAGGGAAGTAGTGGTGTGGGAGGGAGTGAGACAGTGTTGTAGGCTATCCCCAATGTTATTCAATCTGTATATTGAGCAAGTAGTAAAGGGAACAAAAGAAAAATTCGGAGTAGGAATTAATTGGCCCATGAAAGGGAAGCAGTGGTTTGGGAGGGAGTGAGACAGGGTTGTAGCCTATTCCCGATGTTATTCATTCTGTATATTGAGCAAGCAGTAAAGGAAACAAAAGAAAAATTCGGAGTAGAAATTAATTAGACCATGAAAGGGAAGCAGTGGTTGGGAAAGGAGTAAGACAGGGTTATAGCCTATCCCCGATGTTATTCAATCTGTATATTGAGCAAGCTGTAGAGGAAACAAAAGAAAAATTGGGAGTAGGAATTGAAATCCATGGAGAAGAAATAAAAACTTTGGGGTTCGCCGGTGACATTTTAATTCTGTCAGAGACAGCACAGGACCTGGAAGAGCAGCTGAACGGAATGGACAGTGTCGTGAAAGGAGGATATAAGATGAACATCAACAAAAGCAAAACGAGGGTAATGGAATGTGGTCGAATTAAATCAGGAGATGCTGAGGGAATTAGATTAGAAAATGAGACGCTTAAAGTAGTAAATGAGTTCTTCTATTTAGGGAGCAAAATAACTGATGATGGTCGAAGTAGAGAGGATATAAAATGTAGCCTGGCAATGGCAAGGAAAGCGTTTCTAAAGAAGAGAAATTTGTTAACATCGAGTATAGATTTAAATGCCGGTAAGTCGTTTCAGAAAGTATTTGTATGGAGTGTGGCCATGTATGCCGGCCGGTGTGGCCGTGCGGTTAAAGGCGCTTCAGTCTGGAACCGCGTGACCGCTCCGGTCGCAGGTTCGAATCCTGCCTCGGGCATGGATGTGTGTGATGTCCTTAGGTTAGTTAGGTTTAAGTAGTTCTAAGTTCTAGGGGACTGATGACCACAGATGTTAAGTCCCATAGTGCTCAGAGCCATTTGAACCATTTTGTGGCCATGTATGGAAGTGAAACGTGGGCGATAAATAGTTTAGACAAAAGAGAATAGAAGCTTTCGAAATGTGGTGCTACAGAAGAATGCTGAAGATTAGATGGGTAGATCACATAACTAATGAAGAGGTATGGAATACAACTTGACTAGAAGAAGGGATCGGTTGGTAGGACATGTTCTGAGGCATCAAGAGATCATTAATTTAGTATTGGAGGGCAGCATGGACGGTAAAATTCGTAGAGGGAGACCAAGAGATGAATACACTAAGCAGATTCAGAAGGATGCGGGTTGCAGTAGGTACTGGGAGATGAAGAAGCTTGCACAGGATAGAGTAGCATGAAGAGTTGCATCAAACCAGTCTCTGGACTGAAGACCACCACAACAACATGCCGGAGGAGCGGATCTAACTCTATGGCGTACAAAACCAGCGACATTGGGCATCCTTGCCGTACTGACCTAGAGATCGCGATTTTGTCACTCAGGCAGCCGTTGATGATGACCTTCGAAGCGGCGTTTCGAAGCATGTTCTGAATAACAGTGGCAAACTTGCTCTCAAGTCCAATTCTGGTCATTGCCTTCTTCATAAGGTTGAAAGTTGATAAGTAAAATCTCTGTGTTTTCTCATCTTTGCACTTTTGATATATGCGATACTGTCTCTGTATGCCAGAATAGGTTTATTTTAAATCTCTTAAAAACCGGAAACGGTTCTTGTTGTTCCGTAATCTGTTAAGCTAGATCTTGTAAAGAGCTTCAATAAAACTGCGCCGTTGTCCTACGCCAGTGAACTTTCTGACGACTGTAGCAGATCAAAAACATCAGGATGTGCTGTTGTGACCCACCATTCAGGTCTTCTCCTCACAGTGTGTTGCTCCTCGAATAATTTTTGCCGCATGGTGTTAAAATCTTCAGGTAGAATGGGTCGTGCAAAAGACTACAGTTGAACTTCCAGGTATTTTTGTGATGTGGAGGCCGATCGTGCGGTAAAGTCATTTGGCAGTAACTGCAATGATCTGAGAAGATGACACGTATGACTTCTCCACTGTTTATGTGCACCGTAAGTGTAGGTGACACATGCATCCTGCATAGTCGACTATAGCCTGTGTTGTAAAAACAAATACAGTCGGTTTCGTCTGGATGCAATACACGCAACGTGTCTTAAATGGGATCACACCGTGGTTCAGGTCGAAAAAGTCGATTTTCGGTTTTCATCATATTTCGATAGATTGTTTTATTTAAATACTCTGAAAAGGATTTTGCTGAAAAAAAAATTTTCGAGCATTTAAAGAGCGTTTTCCTACCAAGTGTGTTTATGTGCCAAGCCCACTTTTCTGTCACCCACTTTTCTGCATGTGTTTTAGATCTTTATATCCCCTACATTGCACCTTAGGATTTTTTTTTTTTTTTTTACTCTCGAGTCTTCAAATGGTTCAAATGGCTCTGAGCATTATGGGACTTAACATCTGAGGTCATCAGTCCCCTATAACTTAGAACTACTTAAACCTAACTAACCTAAGGACATCACACACATCCATGCCCGAGGCAAGATTCGAACCTGCGACCGCAGCGGCCGCTCGGTTCCAGACTGAAGCACCTAAAACCGCTCGCCCACACCGGCCGGCTTATTCCCGAGTGTGTTGGCTATCCTTGGACTGCAACAGTCGGTATTCTTTTGTTTCTGCTGTTTGTAAACAACAAGCTTTCAAACACGCGGTTAGTTTTGTTCAAGTGTGATTGCGAGTTGTTGTTATAGAAAACTTGCAGGTATACTATGGGCAGGCAATTTGGAGAAATAAAGAAAATCTGGAGGCAATGAAGAGAGATGTTTGGGCCATATTCTTCCATAAGTCCTCTACTGATGATAAGCCATGTCATGGATTGTGTCCATCAGGAGAAAATTCGTGGTTTAAATACAATAGGGCTCAGGCAACTGGAGAATCTTATTCTCACCAGCATTCTCTTCCTGCTGCTGTTATTACAGCAATTAAACTTATTTTCAGAGACTTGGCTCCTCCTGACCTTCTAAGGAAATGTCTGCATGGGCAGACACAGAACCCAAGTGAATGTTTCAACAGCATAATTTGGAACCACCTTCCTAAAACTGTATTTGTAGGCAAGCATACAATGAAACTAGGCGTTCATGATGCTGTTATTACAATAAATTGTGATAATATTGGAAAGTGTTGGGTACTGAAAAAGCTGGGAATTAATCCTGGTGAAAATATGATCACTGGGCTGCAACATTACGATAAAATGAGGATAGCCGATGCAGACAGGTCTGAATCTAATACGGCCAAGAAAGCAAGACAAACATCCAGGAAGCTGAAAAAGAAGCTGGAAGACCTGCTAGAGGTCAAAGAAGGGCTATCATTGCAGCAGGACAGTTTTAATTAACTGTAAGTAACAAATTTCAAAAGGGTTTTCTTTAAAGTCAATTTCCCGCAAACTATAATTTTCGGTACATATGCCCCATTATATCAGAAACTATCATAGGTAAATGAATGAAATTTTCAGAGGCTCTGCATAACATAAAAAGCCACCTCTGGTACTACATTCATTAATAGTCCCCTATTAGGAAGTTCACAAAAAAATATTTTCTGCAGAAAAAACTTAATATTTTTTGTTAATGAATTTAAAAAAGTATTTCTTAAAAACTACTTAATGGATAAAGTAGATTTTAGTACAGTTGACTCTATTAGCATCATGTAACATACTGTAAAAATATTAAGGTCCTGCATCAAATAGTTTTTTCAGAAATGGTTCAAATACTTGCCTAAATTAACATGAGTTAGATAGGCAGGGTGTGGTCCCCTTAACGCGGAAACTGTCGACAAGAGCGTGAAGTTCGAGATATCTGTTTGGCCGTGGCAGTCGATCCATATCACTGAACACTACATTAAAATCACTACCGATGACAACCTGGTGGTCGTTGCGGTGCAGTAGTTGACAAATTTCTTGATTATAAAGGTGCCTACTTGCCGGTCTATGCCAGAAATAGTGTAAACATTTACAAAGACAGTGTTGTTTATTATCAAGAAATCATGTGACCATCCGGCAAGAGTTCAAAATCTTTGACATCAATGTCTGGCCCAGTTAAAATAGTTCTGCCCGTCTCCATACCAGGTGTTCATTTGCAATAGCAGCAAAATCAGTAATATAATCGATGGCTTCAAGGGTCATTTCTTGGAGGAATGCTATGTGACACTTATTGTCTCGTAAAACGTTATTCAGTGCCAATGCCTTACAGTCGCTACGCATTTTGTTAAAATTTACAGTAAAGATATTAAAGCAACAAATGCCATAGTTCCGTTGAAAGAACATGACTAGAAATGGCAGCTAATCAAATTTTTACTGACATTAATAAGTGGTTCATAGCCAATTCACTGTCATTAAACTTTGAAAAGACCCACTTTATGCAGTTCAGAACTTCCAAGAGATTTCCTTCTGGTGTGTGTATAAAATATGATGACATGGAAATAGGAGAAGTTGAGAGTGTGAAATTCTAGGGATTACAACTTGATAATAAATTCGGTTGGGAGCAACATACTAACGAATTGTTGAAGCGCCTAAACAAGTCTGTGTTTGCAATGCGGATGATGTCAGACATAGGAGATATAAATATAAAACAACTGGCATATTTTACTTATTTTCACACCATTATGTCATATGGTATCATATTTTGGGGTAACTCCACAAACAGAGAAAAAACTTTTAGAGTACAGAAGCGCATAATAAGAGTAATGAGTAGTGTAAATCCAAGAACATCTTGTCGAAACCTATTCAAAGAATTGGGCATATTAACCACAGCTTCTCAGTATATACATAAAGATTTAAAATCACTTACTCTTCCCCAGAAAGGAGTCCAGTATTCAGCAACACATATTTTCAATAAGTTACCAGCAACCATTAAGAGTTTAGTTTCAGACAAGGCACAATTTAAACATAATTTAAAAGAATTTTTGGTGGCCAACTCCTTCTATTCCATCCTTGAGTTTCTCAACAAGTGCAGTAGACCATTTTAAGGAAAATTTATTATACTTTAATTTTTGACGGTACTTGGTTGTAACAGCCAAGTAACTACCTAGTGTGTGAATGATGGATGTATGCGAAGCAGATGTACGTCTTAAGTCTGTAAACAGTGGAAGTTTAATTTTAAATCTTGTACATAATCTGACTGTTCTTAACTGAGGATCACTGAAATGAATAATTTACTTTAATTTTTGACGATACTTGGTTGTAATAGCCAAGAAACTGGCAAATGTCTGAATGATGGATTTAATAAAAGCAGATGTAAGTATTAAACCTGTAAATATTAGAAGTTTAAATTTAATTCATGTGCATAATTTTACTGTTTATTGACTGAGGATCATTAAAATTAATGAAACTTAAGTTTCTCTAATTACATTTTTGTAATGTGTTTATTTGACATGTTCCACACCCAGGAGGATTCCCTCTTTTGTGGGTCTATGGAATGAATAATTAATCTAACCTAATCTAATCTGTTACATCGTCCGCCCACTCCATGTGTTTTTTCTATGCGGCCGCCCAGTTTGCTGCGGAACACTGTTCGGACACTTTTCCTCTGTGGTTCGCGTTGCAGGTTTGTCTGCCAATGTGATTTCCTTGTCTGTACCTTGAACGTCCGCACATTTCCTTTTGGCAACTAACGACTGTGACAGTTCCTCAATCCCCTGATCAACTGGTCAAGTGACGCATATGTGTGTGCAGGGAAGGGGGGAGGGGGGGGGGGGGGAGGGGAGGAGAGGCCGCAGATCTTTCGTAATCCACTGGTTTTTCTTTCCGCGTCTTCTGCCTGGCGTAGGACACTGTGAAAGCAATTCTCGTAACAGGTCACTATCGGAGTCACTGCAAGAAACTGTAGCCGGCGGCTGTTTGATGGCACTTCACAAGAACTTCCGATGTCTGCTGTTACTTTGCGTGGCTTATTCTGAGTGGGCATGTCCTCAGTGGACTTTGGCTTCTCGCTTTGCACCGTGCTTTCACTTTCCCGAGGAAGGGTCGCCGCGGGACGTGGCTCTATGAGGCAGGCTCCTCATCGCGAATGTGCCGGGGATCTTAACGCTCACTGGTGCCAGGGCTGGCTGCAGCGGCGGCGGCTGTTCCATGGGGGCAGCGGCTTCAACGACATGTATACTACTGGCCATAAAAATTGCTACACCACGAAGATGACGTGCTACGGACGCGAAATTTAACCTACAGGAAGAAGATGCTGTGGTATGCAAATGATTAGCTTTTCGGAGCATTCACACAAGGTTGGCGCCGGTGGCGACACCTACAACGTGCTGACATGAGGAAAGTTTCCAAACGATTTCTCACACACAAACAGCAGTTGACCGGCGTTGCCTGGTGAAACGTTGTTGTGATGCCTCGTGTAAGGAGGAGAAGTGCGTACCATCACGTTTCCGACTTTGATAAAGGTCGGGTTGTAGCCTATCGCGATTGCGGTTTATCGTCTCGTGACATTGCTGCTCGAGTTGGTCGAGATCCAATGACTGTTAGCAGAATATGGAATCGGTGGGTTCAGGAGGGTAATACAGAACGCCGTGCTGGATCCCAACGGCCTCGTATCACTAGCAGTCGAGATGACAGGCATCTTATCCGCATGGCTGTAACGGATCGTGCAGCAACATCTTGATCCCTGAGTCAACAGATGGGGACGTTTGCAAGACAACAACCATCTGCACGAACAGTTCGACGATGTTTGCAGCAGCATGGACTATCAGTTCGGAGACCATGGCTGCGGTTACCCTTGACGCTGCATCACAGACAGGAGTGCCTGCGGTGGTGTACTCAATGACGAACCTGGGTGCACAAATGGCAAAACGTCATTTTTTCGAATGAATCCTGGTTCTGTTTACAGCATCATGATGGTCACATCCGTGTTTGGCGACATCGCGGTGAACGCACATTGGAAGCGTGTATTCGTCATCGCCATACTGGCCTATCACCCGGCGTGATGGTATGGGGTGCCATTGGAACAGTGGACGTTATATTTCAGGTGTGTTACGAGCCGTGGCTCTATCCTTCATTCGATCCCTGCGAAACCCTACATTTCAGCAGGATAATGCACGACCGCATGTTGCAGGTCCTGTACGGGCCTTTCTGGATACAGAAAATGTTCGACTGCTACCCTGGCCAGCACATTCACCAGCTCTCTCACCTATTGCAAACGTCTGGTCAATGGTGGCCGAGCAACTGGCTCGTCAGAATACGCCAGTCACTAGTCTTGATGAACTGTGGTATCGTGTTGAAGCTGCATGGACAACTGTACCTGTACACTCCATCCAAGCTCTGTTTGACTCAATGCCCAGGCGTATCAAGGCCGTTATTACGGTGAGAAGTGTTTGTTCTGGATACTGATTTCTCAGGATCTATGCACCCAAATTGTGTGAAAATGTAAGTATAATATATTTGTCCAATGAATACCTGTTTATCATCTGCATTTCTTCTTGGTGTAGCAATTTTAATGGCCAGTAGTGTTAACTCCCGGCTCTTCTGGGATTGAGATGCAGTGCCAATCACTACCTCACTGACTAACGGCGTCACCCTATCAGCATCGCGAACCAAGGATTCCCTAGGTAGTTGTACAGGTTTCCTCCAAGGAAACTTTTGTCGCAGATGTTCTGTCGATCGACATATTGCACGTGTTTGCAGTTTCCGCTGTGCGACTCAAAAGATGAGTACCGCCCAGTTAAATGCAAGAAGGAATATGCTTCCGAACTTCCATTCTGAATGAACGATCACCACTGTCCACCTATTACACAAAGCACTTGACCAGAATTCCCTTTCCCAACAGAATATACTTTTCCATACATTCTCTAATTCCTCGTTTGGAACTTCAAAGTCTACATTGAACACCTTCACATTCTAAATGCCATATCACGCATTTTGCACCAAAACATCACTGATGAAATCATCCACATGTTTAAATATCCGGATCCATTGTTATAGGCGACCAACCGTTTAGCAACATCAGTGGTACAAAGTTTCAAAAAACACGAGTACAATGAAAAGTCCAACTCAGTTCCTTCTCAGTCCTCACGCAGTTGTTTCTGAGTATCGTAAATCTGTGCATGAATTTCGTAAGCCGTGGGCCAAGGAAAATTTCTATCAAATGTGCACTGCACGGAGAATTCCCTGTTGTAGTTCGTCATTGTACTCACCAAATTACTCGGTAGACAGAAATCTCCGCAACACCTGTATGCAGTGGAGATGCCACTTGCAGCACTGGCTACACAGGCCCTGACGTAGACACAACACCCAGTAGAACATGTGGCCGGCACGTCCGAACAGTGTCACCAGTGCATAGAGGTCTTACTATCTTGGTGTAGGGGTAAAACCTTTTATCATACAATAACACCATTGCAGTGACATCATTCGAGTGCACACTGAACGTGTGGTGCTGGGGATTGAAGTCCCGTACCACACTCCAGTGACTGAAGTTCAAGGTTGCTGGCAGAGGTGAGACAACTACATAGGTAGTGATAGTGGGGGTCATACCATAGATTTCACGTAATGAGTGGCCATATCAATACTAACACATTTTGGGGTCTGTACCAGGGCTATTATTAGCCATGGTCCGAATCTAAGTCCTCGAGGATGGTATGAGGAACAGGGTGGCTGTACAAGTGCAAGCAGTCGTGGTGCCATTGTGTTGTAAGTCATTGACTGTGTCATACAGGGAGTCCATGTCATGCAGGGTGTCCACTTTGTCATAGAGACGGCTTGTCTTCTCTCGGAAGGACGTCTTTACCATGTTTGTCTCCTCGTGGAGGATAACAATCCTCATGAATGAAGGAGCATGCAGGCTCCACCAAAGCACCTTATTCTGCAGGCGCTGAAGGTTCTGCATCTGGGAGGCACTAATTGTAGCCCATGCAGTGGAGCTATAGGGAAAGGTGAACTAACGTATGGTACAGTCAGAGCACAGTGTCTGAGTTCAATCCCCTACTGTTTAAAAACTGGATACAATGGTTTTATCAGCTTCTGCCTCTTTTGAATGATGTATTCCGCACAGTGGTGGAAGAGCAATTTGTTATCCATTTGGACTCCTACATATTCGGTAGCTGAGGACCATGGGCCCAGACGACTGCAATAGTGATATTGTGGCGGAGGGTAGGACACCGTTTGGTGAAGTAGACCACTGTAGTTTTTGTAGCATTGAGGGCTATCATGTCTGAATGGCACCAGATGACTTGCATCCACCTGCTTCTGGAGATGAACAGTGAGCTGGTCGGTGTTGCAGCCAATCATATAGAGCACCATATCGTCATGTATTGTTGAAGCTGGCAGTATGGGATGACTGGCATATATTAACATAAATGTTAAAGAGAGTGGGAGACAACACAGATCCCTGAGTGGTACCCATCGAAATGTGACATATGCTGAGTAGCCCAGAAATCCCTATCGTGGAGGAAATCATCAACAATCTTAACATAAATGTCTGGGATGGTCGTCCGCGTCAGCATTTTGTACACAAGATTGCTCTGTCGAGTCCTGTCATAAGTGTATTGCAGGTCCAGGAAAACTGCTGGTGTCGATGTGGTGGAGTTAAAGAACTTGCTGATGTGTTCTGTGATCCTAAGAACTTTAAGTTTGGCCGACAGGTGGGAAGCGAAATTGAACAGTTCTTGACAGATTGCCCCATCCATTGCCAGAGGCTGGGAATTGCGGTGAAGTATCAAAGATTCCTTCCAGGACCTTCGCTACGGTATTCAGAATGCCAACCAATCCAGCAGCCAGTTGTCCATGCTTCCACCAGAGGGTCCACTAAATTTCTGCTGGAGACATAAAGTGAGGGGCAGTGAGAGGATGCCTGTTACTGAAAGCAGCAGTGGCCACCAGAATATTATGATCATCCCAGAGTACACCAGGAGTGAGGTCCTCAACAAGCAATTGATTTTGGGCCTCAGATGCATCAGCCAGAGTTTCCACCACATGGGGGGGTATCATAATTTAACCGATCCACCACGCAGATGGGGTGGGTGGTCTTTCCATCTTATGTTGTAGGAGAAGGTGGACATCTATCCTCTCCTTATTCCATTTACCACTCAGTGAGGTGATGACAGAATTCTAATTGGGGACGCCTTATGCAATGCTTATTCTGAGGGTCATGAAACTATTTCCACCACTGGCAGTAGCAGCTGTTCTGGATTTTCAGTTCACACAATAGGGGAGGCAAGCCATCCAGTGGGGTTAAAGCTCTAGGTATAATGGAAGTAGAGGCTTTCATTTCCTTCTAGATTTTTGTGGTTAGATAATCAACAGTGCTAAACAGATTGGCAGGTGTCTTCAGGTTGAGGTTTTGCCAGGTGGTGTTTTTGAGGACCCTAGCAAATTTGACCTAGTCCATTATGTTCAAGGTAGAATGGACATCTAAGGACAGAGCTACTTCGGTAGGGTGCAGGAGCACCAGGTCTTGGTCAGAGGTCAGTTCGTGGAGTGTTTCTAGTCTGGGGCTATCGGAGTGAATTGGTATATTCATGGGATTGTGGGAGTCACAGATAGACAGGGCCAGAGTATCTTCCAGTTTGAGGAGGAGTTTGCCCTTGGATTAATGATGTGAGTGAGAATGGCAAGCTGGATTCTTGGCACTGAGGTCAGCCCCAATGATGAGTCTGTCATACAATGTCAATGCACAGATGTCCACTTCAAGAAGTGGCAGGTTAGGGCTCAAACACGCTGCAGCAAATGTGATACCTCCAAGGTGGGTAGAAACAGTGACTGCCATGGCCTCTATATGTTCCAGTGGTTGGAGAGCCTTATGCTTGTGGATGAGGGTCTCATATAGAAACACTGCCATGCCCCCACACTGGAGATGGAGCTAGTCTGTGTAATAGCAGACCATGTTGCCCAGATGAAAATCGTCAGCTGGTTTGAGATTCGTTTCTGAAACAAGTAAAATATCCACATGGTGGTAATAGAGGAAGGTGTTCAGTTCCGTTTGTATCTGTTTAATGCCATTAGCATTAAAAATACAGATGACAAGATCCTAAGGGAGCTGGTGGTTGTGTGCTGGCCAATTCACATTGTTACAAAATCTGAGCCCTTCATCGAGGGTGATGACCTTTTCAAGCCCATCCTCTGACTGATGGATCTTCTGAGCTGTTTCATGAATGACAGCCCTGATGTGGGGTTGGTGAACAGAGAGATGACCTAGAGGATCCCTTGCATGTCATTCCAAAATGAAGCATCTGTCTCTGCCATTGGGGGCATATCATGGGTGACCTGGTTGACCGTTTGGCAGGCTGGGATGGGTGTTGCGACAGGTGGAGAAGGTGCTGCAATGGAGGGTTGGGGCACTTTAACAGATCAGTGTATGGCGGCTGCAGATGGCGTTTCTGTTTGGTGGGCATTGGTATTTGTACAGGAGATGGATGAGCAGGAGAAGACTGAGCTGTAATATCAGAGGTGGACGTAGGGGATGGAGGTGGATGGGCCCCATGTGTCAGTTTCCTGAGTGTCTGAGGTTTGACAGTTGTCCATTTAAATGGGAGCAGTCCCAAAGTGACTGATTTGTGCTTGGAAAGCAGGAAGACTTCATTGCCTTCTGGTATACAGGACAAATCTTCCAGGAGGCTAGATGGTGGAGGTCATGAGAGGTGCCCAAACAATAGTTGCAGGTGTGTTTTTATGAGACAGGTGTTTGCTGTCCTACAATGCGTGTAGGCCAGCACACTTGACACACCAGAAATGCAGTGAGCAGTAATTGCTGGCATATCACAGATGTTGACACCTATGGGAGATGGATGGGCAGCTGCAGTCTTCACATGATTTAGTATGGATCTTGGTGTACAGGAGATACCGGATTTGGTAAGCACATTCAACTTCTTTTCTCCTGATAAGGAAGACAACATGTGTAGGCAAAGGGATTAACTTCCGAGTCTCAGGGTCCCTCTCGTATTGATGGACCAAAGGGTCAAGGAATTTGAGATGGAGTAATTCATCCCTGATATCTGTTTCTGAAATGTCGGGTGGGAGGTCTTTATGGCGATTTTTTTTTCTGTTGCCAGAAGCGTGATGGGTGTAGCAGTTCATTGCCCTCGACGTCACAAAGTTGAGGACTATAAGGTAGTCATCCTTTGTGTTAAGCAGGTAATTGACATGGTCTTTCTGGTAAACAGTTGGCCTGTAATAGGGCACTGCAGTTCAATGTTTAATTCAATTTAATTCGTGGGGTTGTAAGCCACGATAGGAGTTGTCATCTTCTTCTCTGGTGGTGGTGGTGGTGGTGATGGATGCTGAGAGGGAGTCAGGAGGGGAACCCATGCCCTGGTCCATAGCATCACCAGGTGTGGCTTTGCCTGGGAGGGAGGCACCTGAGTCCGAATCATGGCCACTGCGATGGGGTGAGGGAGGACTGTTAAAGAGTTTTGACCATGGGAGAGGTTGGGGGGGGGGGGGTATCCGACAAGGGTAGAGTCCCCAGAAGGCCCCATTGGCCGACGAGATAGTTTAAACAATGTGTTCAGACAACAGTTGATTGTATCAGTGTATGGTGCTGACACAGCATGAGCATCAGTGGGTGAAAGTCTACTACTGTGTGGCCATGGGAGTTCATTGGATTACAAGATGAAAGATTGGTCCCTCATTCAGGGTTGTGGACAATGCCTTCATGAATTGGTGTCACTGTCAGTGGTCACCACTGACTTGCGTCAGGAGGCACAGTATGCTTGGTTCCTAGCCCACTGGATGGTGTTAGTATCAGTGCTTCTGGTAGCCTGCTGGGATGGACATCGATTGGGCGGAGTCACATTGCTGCTCTGGAGTGCATGTACTCGCAAGCAAATACTGTCAAGGCTCCAACCTCACTGAAATGACGTGGATGCAGCCATGGGCGAATATTTGTAATGCCTCGTGCTATTGAGATCGAATGAGAGCGCTTCAGGTTTCCACATTCAGTGAAGAGAATTTTCATCATGCGTGTACTTGTTTCCTTACAAAAGAGCTGTTGACTGACGAGTTAGGTGGCAGAGAGTTGCAACAACGGTCCTATGTCAAGAAAACTGATGCATTTGCATGAGGGGACCATGTGGCTTGTGACACTGGGTATTGCTGGGGTAAACTTAAGACTCCATCTGAAATGTGATAGACCATGTCCAGATTGCTGCTCTCAGACAGGTCTCTCAATCTGAAATGAGCATTCTTTCTCAGCCAATGTGGAAATGGCAAATGGGATTTGTGAGGGCAGGTGGTGAGGTTGCTGAGGCATGACACATGCCCCTGACTGTGGGCTCCCATATTCAATGAACTATAGAAGTTTTCTGCTACCTTGTTGTGAATAATTTCTTAACTACATCTCGGACTTAAAAGTTTCAAATTTCACACTACACACATCAAAAAAAGTTTTGCATCACCTCAGTTCTGAGAATTCCGGAACCTGTACAGAAAATTGGAATAGAGGTCAACATAAACATCATTTCCGACCTTTTTATTGCTTATGAAAACCACACATTGCATGTTATGCCACCATACAGCGAGACCTTCAGAGGTGGTGGTCCAGATTGCTGTACACACCGCTATTTCTAATACCCAGTAGCACGTCCTGTTGCATTGATGCATCCTGTATTCGTCATGGCATACAATCCACAAGTTCACCAAGACACTGTTGGTCTTTTGTCCCACTCCTCAACGGTGATTTGGCGTAGATCCCTCAGAGCGGTTGGTGGGTCATGTCACCAATAAACAGCCCTTTTCAATCTATCCCAGGCATGTTCGATTGGATTCATATTTGGAGAACATGATGGCCACAAGATGCGTACAATGGGGGCGTGAATTATCGTCCATGAAGACGAATGCCTCGCCAATATGCTGCTGATATGGTTGCTTTACCAGTCAGAGGATGGCATTCACATATTGTGCAGCCGTTACGACACCTTCCATGACCAACAGCGGTGTATGTCAGCCCCCCATTATGCCACCCCAAAACAGCAGGTAATCTCCACTTTGCTGCACTCTGTGGATAATGTGTTTAAGGCGTTCAGCCTGACCGGGTTGCCTCCAAACACATCCCAAATGATTGTCTAGTTGAAGGCATATGCGACTCTTGTCGGTGAAGAGAACATGACGCCAATCCTGAGCTGTCCATTCGGCATGTTGTTGGACCCACTGTACCACGCTGGATGGTGTCGTGGTTGCAAAGATGGAACTCGCCATGGATGTTGGTGGACGTTGGGAGTGAAGTTGCGCATCATGCAGCATGTTGCACACAGCTTGAGTTGTAACATGATGTCCTGTGGCTGCACAAGAAGCAGTATTCAACATGGTGGCGTTTCTGTCAGGGTTCCTCCAAGGCATAATCCGTAGGTAGCGGTCATCCACTGCAGTAGTAGTCCTTCGGTGGCCTGAGCGAGGCATGCCATCGACTGTTCCTGTCTCTCTGTATCTCCTCTATGTCTGAACAACATTGCTTAGGTTCCCTCCGAGACGCCTGGACACTTCCTTTGTTGAGAGCCCTTCCTGGCACAAAGTAACAATGTGGGTATGATCGAACCACGGTATTGACTATCTAGGCTTGGATGAACTACAGACAACATGAGCCATGTACCTCCTTCCTGGTGGAATGACTGGAACTGATCGGCTGTCGGACCCCATCTGTCTAATAGGCACTGTTCATGTATCGTTGTTTACATTTTTGAATGGGGTTAGTGACATCTCGAAACAGTCAAAGGGACTGTGTCTGTGATACAATATCCACATTCAACATCTATCTGCAAGAGTTCTGGGAACTGAGGTGATGCAGAACTTTTTTTGATGTGTATATTATATAGTAAACAATAGTCTTCAGTTTATAATGCAATCCCTTACTTAACTGACCATATATTATGATTAATTCAAACGTTCATTATTTTGTTGTCTCACAGTTTAGAGAACTTTTAAATAAATATGTAAATATTTATAAATGTAAATACAAAAATATGTAAATATTTGCTGATAAATTATACTTATCTTGCAAAGATGTTCTCAGTGTCATGGCAGCTTCCTTTATTTCTGAACAAACAGCAGAACAAATTGTTTCAGTAGGTTATAACCTATTGAAAGAATTTGCTATGGGTTCATTTACATGACAAGTTGCTGGAACATTGTGTTCCTTTTAAACATTTTCATCTTTTATTTGCATGCACTTGAAACACAATTTACCATTACGATTTCACACTTTTCAAAAATACATCGTGCAGCTTTGTTTGAGCCTTAAAAAGAACAGCTGATCAGAGAGAACATCTAGCAAACTCAGCAGATGCTAAACTCTATCTCATGCGCATTGTACCAGAAATTAGGATATATGTTACGAACCCTACTTCCATTACCTTCTACAACAGAATATAATTCAAATTTGTATTAATATAACTGTCTTCATTGAATTTATTTTCAGATTGGTTGGAAATTTTGACAATATGAAAAATAGTAGATTCCTGTTACTTTATAAAATCGAATTCATTAGTGATGTGAAATCAGATGAATTAAAAATGTAGGCAGAAATTTTGTTTACAAGAAAACTGAAGCATATCAATATTATATTTAGTGTAAATTTGTTTTTAGATCATTTAAATTGACAATTGTAATTTTTATGGTAACAGATCGATATTAAGAAATATATTGATAAAAATAGTAGTATAGTAGTAGCTTTATTCATCCATAGATCTCTTTTTACAAGGATATAGGACATGTTAAAGTATTTACAAATTTAGATCAATTTAAAGTAAGCCAATTCATATACAAATATATTTACAGACTTCTAGTTAGAGGCAATCATTAGATTTACTCTTGGTATACAATACTTTTTTTACAAATAACTTATTAAATAATGTAATGCCACATTGTTCACTCATATATCACTATCAGTCACTGCACACACTATACACACATTATTTCATAACACTTCACTCGCTACACACACACACACACACACACACACACACACATACACATACAGACACCCACTCACTGGTGATCTCTGGGCCATTTTCTGTACCGCAACTTCCCAATTGCTATCCTGAAAAAATGAGTCAGCATCCCTCCGTAACGAGTGAGATGTTGAGCTCAGAAAGAGGAAGAGGTGTTAGCATTGTGCTATGCACAGCTTGGGGGTAAGTATTTCTAGAAAGGAAAAAAGGAAGGAAAAAAAACATAAATTGAAGGTATTATGTGGATTGTTGGATATGTCATAATCATTATTATTATTATTTATTTGTATAGCATTCTTTATTAAACCCCTACTCTGTTTTACCTAAGTAATCCTTCAATGTATAAAATGTATTGCATAACAAGTACTTTTTAGCTGTCTTTTTAAATAAATGTATTTTGGCATTTTCTTTAATCTCTTTTTGTAATTTGTTGCACAGTTTTATTCCTTGGAAGAAAATGCTGTTTTGAGTTTGTTGTTTATTTTTTCTTGGTAAATGTAAGCTGAGTCTATCTCTTGTTGCATGGTCATGGACAGAGTTGTTTGTGCAGTAATTACCAATGTTATTTTTGATGTGTGCAACTGACTGGTAAATGTATTCACATGGAGCAGTTAAAATCCCCAGTGTTCTGAACAGATCTTTACAATGAGCTCAACTATTATTTTTGGTTATTATTCTTATGACTCTTTTCTGGAGTTTGAAAATTGTGTTCATATTTTGTGCATTTGTTCCCCCCAAAAGAATTCCATAGCTAGGAACTGAGTGTACATATGAATAATATGTAACTAAAAGACACTGCATGTTACACACTGATGATAGGATTCCAAGGGCATAACATGCTGATGACAATCTGTTTGCAAGTACCTTTGTGTGTTCACACCACTTCAACTGAGAATCAATATTCATATTGATTAACAAAAAAAAAAAAAAAAAAAATAGTTTTTGACAATCCGAAATGTTGAGAGATATATACATATGAGAAATGTATAATTTAAGCAAGGAAACTAGCCCAAGTCTGGGCAAAATATATACGGTATTGAACATTTCGGTTGACATGCAATATTTCCAAAGGGGCAAGGTTCATTACAAGTTACAGCATTCAGATACTAGATAAGTTTACACTTGAAGAGCTCTCCTGCCCTGTTCTGTCATACTTTGACAAGTTAATATGTAACATATTCAAGTACATGTAGCTGTGTGCAGAAGTTAGTTTGAATTTTAGTTTAGTTATGCCCACGTTTTATTATTCGTCTTCTTTCTTTCCTGTTAAAGAGAATGTTTGATGATGACTTTCTAAGTAATTTGAACAAATTGTAATGCCATTTGTGTAACCACAAGCTGGAAAAATACAACAAAAGAATTTCGTTCACAAGATAGTCGCTGTGCCAAGTCTATAAAACTTCTGTTCAGCTCCATTTAAGGCAATGATTGAAACCTATGCTCAGCAGACTATTATAACTTTCTCTTATTTTACAAATATTTGTACAATCTTGCTTGCTTTTCTTGCAACAAACACACACACACACATAATCCAGGCACAAAATCTTAACAACTGTATGTAAGTTAGATTATATATCAGACAGTATCCACATGTAGGGATCCTGTATCCTCTCACCTCTAAATATTTATGACATTTTATGACTTTTTGTAAGTTTATTGATTAGCGTTACCAATGAGTACATGTTAATTTATCACAGCTACTACTATGGTAGCTGTGTCCAGCATTTCAGAGTAAACATTGCCCACTGATAATTTTTTTTAGTGTATGACCACTGTTCCATGCACGTTCTTGGTATAGGACTTGAGTAGCAAGCGGACAGTGGTGATAGTGAGCCAGTATGGTTGGCATTACTCATTAATGTATCCAAGATATTTATTCATGTAGTGTTGTTATGGTCTTAAAGTTTCAGTGTAGTTACAACAGTGTGAAATGATTACTGTGACAATAAACAATAAAGATAGTTATCCACCAGTAACTGTTATCAACTGAACCTTTCATGGTCCACTTTCTAAAAAAATATCAGGAAAAGAAAGTATATAATTAGAACCTTGAGGTGAAGAGGAGGAATACAGCATCTACTGATGCGATGAAATGGGGATCACATAAAGCTACAATGGGGCATATTAGTGCAGAGCCATTTTTTAATCTGGAACTATGGCAGGTCATGACAAGTTTACTTGAAACTGATCAACTCATTGGCAATGCACAAGCTGTTAACAACGAATGTGTTCTCATACTTCACCAAAAGGTCAAAAAAGTGGAACTCCTTTGAATCAAAGACGAAATGATATACAGAAATTTTTTTGAACTGCATAAGGAAAAAAGATGTACACATATGGGCTCAAATAGGTCTCACTTTCAAGGCAACGCCACTAACTAAAAATGCTTGGTAGGTAAAAAAAAAAAAAATAAATAAATAAAGCATCATTTTTGTTTCTCTTGTGCTAGATGTTGTAAATAACTTCTTTACAAAGTTCAAGAATGTGTTTGCAGTAAACTGCTTCCCACTGCCACAAAGGTGATGCATTTTGGTGGAATTTGCAATGGATAAAGTTCCTTAGTAATAAAAGGAGGCTCATTTATTTTTTATCGTGGTTGTATACTAACATCAATTCCAATAATTCCTTACCTCTCATTAGTTCATAAATCTTCATCTTGCATTCTGCACTAGTCATTTCAGCTTTCTATCTGTCCACCCTCCATCCAAACACTCAAATACTGCCAACATTGCCCCAGTTGCATACGTCAAGATTTGTTTGTGTGTGTCGGTGTGTTTTTCAATTACAAGAAGAACAAAAGCAGCTTCAATTTTATGATGATTAAGGCTGTCTGTGTACCATCCATTACTCACTTTTATCATGTGAGTATTTGTTCATTGTTTCCACTTACAAGGTATATTGGTTTCTGTATTAAGAGCAATTATGTGCGTCACTCGCCCCTCGCCCCCCCCCCCCTCCCCCCAAGTGAATACAAGCATAAGAAATAGTAACTGAATAAAGGTAGCATGAAAAAGATATATTACATGTAAAAGTTTTATTTTCAGATAGATCGTGTCATTTTATAACTGCTTTAGTAAATAAAACACAGAAAAGCATAAAGTGAATTACTATAAATATGGATGCAGGTATAGACTGTGACGTGGAAAGTGGCATCTAGTTTTGGCATGTACTGCAGACATATAGGCCAAGATCTTCAGGAAGTGTTACATTGTAATCTTCTCTTGCAAGGGACCAGTAGCGCTCTCTCACCATATATGCTGCCATCTTTGGCTGACGTGCTCTTGTGAAAATTCCTTTCTTGTTTCCACCAACTCGTGTGTATGCTGCAATTATACAATGCTTACTTAAGTAGTATTCTTATTTGAATATGTAAATATCACATGTTCATAACCTATATCACTAACCAACTAAAACATCAAATAAATTCAGTGCAAGCTGTCTATTTAATAGCTTCCAGAGGCAACAAAAAATTTTGTCTTAAATGTATCATACAATTATTGATCAAGTTAAAAAATTCAAGATGCTGTCATTATCTACTCATTAAGATGTGTAACCTTACATTAAAGATGTAACACAATAAGTGAAGTATTTAAGTTTTGTAACTGTGTGTTTTTCTTGAAGCAGCACAAGCTCATGCCATGCAAATTGGCTTTGCATTCAGTATTTGAGAGTGGGAGCTCTTAACTGCTTCTTTTATGCATAATTTCAAACTTTTTCAAACCTTTTTTCAGTGATACCTCAATAAAATAATGAAAGGAAAAGTTTATCACTTAAAACATTTTTGTTGTTCATGTAGTAAAAATTTGGCTTCAGGTATGACATTAATTTCCTACTTATTTATTAGTAAGCCCATTCACAACACATTCTGCAGACAGCATCCACATTTACCACTGAATGTACATGCAAAATTATATCATTATACAAAACATATGAGGTTCAAGAGATATGGCATCAAAAATAGGAAGATCTGTGAAAAATCAGCTTTTATTAAAACTGAGAGTAAATTATGCAGGTTATACTCATTCAGTGTTTGATAATGAGAGCATTTAGGAAATTCCAACAAACTTTAAATATGCTGCTTTATAATATGAATTCTCAGGTTTCCTTTACATTACAGATATACTGGTACAGATCCAAAGTACTGTGTCTGTGACCTGCTAAATGCGGAGTCAGCCCTACCATAAACAAGGCAGTAGAACATTAATAACCTGAAGCAGTTGGGTATGGGATGTTTTGGATAAATGATCATTTACAAAAACTGAGTGTTCCTAGAAATATGAAACATCAAAACACTGACTGAAACACTAAACTGTACACACACAGTTTGCATCACTTGTCTTACAAATAACACTATCTCTCTCTCTCTCTCTCTCTCTCTCTCTCTCAACTGAAACCACACACCACAGAGTGTGGTTTCATTTGCCTGAGACTGCAGTCATGTGTATGTCTTGCATGTGTGTGTGTGTGTGTGTGTGTGTGTGTGTGTGTGTGTGTGTGTGTGTGTGTGTGTGTGTGTGTGTTGTTTATTGTTGATGAAGACCTTAATGGCTGAAAGCTTTAATTGTGGGAGTCCTTCTGTTGTGCCTACCTGCTACTCAACATCTCCATCATGTGGTGAGTACCAGCTTTCCTTTTCATAATATTGTTACATTCCATCCTGGATTTTCCATTGTTAGACTACATGGCCTAGTTTGAAAAGGTCAACATGGACATAAAAGTAAACATGCAGTTTAGGAAAATAAGTCCAAAAGAGGTTTTTTCTTCAAAACTGAAATTCATTTCTTTCCTTCTAAATCTCAGAAACTTTGTAAAGTTAGCACTTGGAGAACATCAGATTTTCCTTTCTGTTTTAACAACTCTATCCAAAGTAATAAAAGTTTTCCTAAGGAGATAGTTCTTCTGTAGCTTGGTCATTGTTACTAGTCTCTTCTCCATTGCTGCAAGGGACCTGATAGTTGGTGACACTGGCAGTTATTTCATTATCTGTCAATATTTGATACCTGGGTCATGAATTTCATATATAAACTTTGTGTTCTGCCTTAGTCTTGAATATTTTCCTGATTGAACTCTTCAAACCCTGCAAATTATTTAGCCAGCCCAGCTTGTCTGGATACCATTCAGCTTTCTAATTGCTAACTTAATAGTAGATCCAGATGAGGAAATGGAAATGTTCTTGAAATCCACAAATCTCAAGACTGTTGCATATTCAGTTATGTTTGTGTTAGGTTACTGCACTTGAGCAATACTGCTGGATATCAGTGTAGTATGTGGATAGCTATTTATCTATGTATAATTTAAGTAGATGGAACATGGACTGGCCATAAATACTAGTTCATTCAACATGTAAGTACAAGTACAGTGTTTGTACTACAACTCTGCTGTAGTACAAACATCGTACTTGCACTTGCACTAATCTGGTGTAGCCTACATTATTGACATTAGCCTACTTTCAAAACTAATTTTTCAGCCTGTTTCAATGAAAGCACAGCTAACAAGTGCTAAATTATATAGATAACAATGAGGTGACAATACCCATACATGTTAAACACATTTCAATTTCATAAAATTAATTATTTATACTTGCCAAAATTAAACATTGGGCAGTTCCACTATTTTAGTATCAGAATTTTGTTCCCTTTTTCATGCCTGCAAGATTGTTGGTGGGTTATTCTGTTGGAGCTGATCAGTTGCCTATTTATGTTATGTTTTATACTTGTTGATACCAACAAACAATAGTAGTACTCAATACAAAAAGTACCCAGTGTAGCTGGTACACTCAGACAGACAGATCCCTTGACACTGAGACATTGTTTTGAGATCAGAAAAATATTTTCTTATCTTTGAGTACATAAATAATAAAGCTATACCTAATTTACATTCCCCTATGAAAATGCAAAGATAGAAAATACTAAAATTTAATTTTGGGGAAACATTTAAAATTATTATTATTATTATTATTATTATTATTATTATCATTGTTGTTTCTGTAGTCTTCTGGAAGATAACTTGGAAACATTTGTAATGTAAAGTATTAACACTTATAAATCACTGTGAATCTAAACTAATAATCTTTGAAAATAATTATTTTTGCAGTACTAGATTTGTATCTTTGATGCACTATTGATCTTTGTACTTTTTGACATTTAAGTAGCAGTATATATATGGAGCAAAGTGATACATGTTGGTTGAATTTGTCACACATATTTGTGCAGTTATGAGTAACAATGATAGACTGAAGAAAAGTGGAATTATTATGTTTACAACACCATCAAATTTTATTAGTCATATTAATATCCAGTGCAGAAGTTGGACCTACATATCTTACTGCAACCAATAGCAATGAGTAATACTTCAAAACAACAGAGCCTACAAAATGAAGAAACCATAATGGACTTCAACAAAAGAGTTATTTCAGACTAACTACTTTTAATAATTATTATCCATTTGACTATGTGAACTCTGATGTTTCTCATTTATTTTTCAGCAGTTTAAAACATGGAGAAACCCAATCCAAACCACATCATTGTATAAATAGGTTTGAGGAGACATTTTTAAATTTTGATGAAATTCAGTATCTGAAGAGTTGGAAAACATTGGAGTATCTGGTGCAGTTACTAAGGTGTGGTTCAAAGAAATGTTATAACCTCTTATCTACCTGATTAACTGCAGCTTTAGAGAAAACATGTATCCAACTGTTCTAAACATCACTGTTGTGAAACAACTACATAAAAAGTGAAGTAAGGAACATCACTAATTCCCTACCTTAGTAAGATATTCAAAATTATTATCCTGTCAAGCTTAGTGCCTTTGCTGGCCAGAGTGGCTGAGCGGTTCTAGGCGCTACAGTCTGAAACCTCACGAACGCTACGTTCACAGGTTCGAATCCTGCCTCGGGCATGGATGTGTGTGATGTCCTTAGGTTAGTTAGGTTTAAGTAGTTCTAAGTTCTAGGGGATTGATGACCTCAGGAGTTAGGTCCCATAGTGCTCAGAGCCATTTGAACCATTTAGTGCCTTTTTCAGAAAACACAAACTGCTTATAGGCTGTCAGCATGGCTTCAGAAAAGTAAGTAGTACAACCACTGCAGTTACACATTTATTCCATAGCGTATACTGTCTGTTTGGCCAGAGGACACCAATTGTTGGTATATTTTTAGATCTGACAAAAGCATTGAACAAGGTAAAACATCTCTTTAAAAAACTGATTTTATATTATGTGGGGAATACACCAATGCTTGTTGAACCATAAGCAATGCACCAAACTGACATACCAAGAAACAGTGTATTAGGGCTCAATCCTTGTTCCCTTTCACTTGCTTATATATATTAACAACATTGCAAAACACATTAACTTCCACATTGTAAGCTATGCAGATGAATCGTAAATCAATGCTGTGGTAGAGGATATTAGAAGCTAGAATCTTTCACTAATAGTAAGGTTACAGAATTAACAACATACTTCAACAATCAGGATCTTCAGTAAAATGTAAACAAATCTCAATTACTGACATTTAAAACTGGCAGTTTTCACCACACCAGCGTAAATTATGTATGTGACATCTTGGCAGCAGAAACTGACAGCTGTAAATTTCCGGTTGTGTACATTGATACAAATATGTGATGGACAAACAACATTAATTTTGTATGTGAAAAAGTCAATGTAAGTTTACATTTCCATAGCTCACGAAGGTAGTTCCTAGTAAAACATTAGAAATAATTTACTGTGGAATAATTTACATCTTTCTCAACTATGGGATTGAATTGCAGAGCTGTATACCTGATGTCCACTTAAAAAGAATATTGCTATTATACAAAGAAGCAATAAGACATATATATGGGATAGGCCATAGAGAATACTGTTGTGTAGTGTTTGTGCAGCACCAGTACTTAACAAAATATTTTAATGCTTATTTAAATCACTTAATTATTTTTACAAGTCAACCAAAGTTATCTAGTAGAGCAATGTAAAAGCCACAACACTAGAAGAAAACATAACCACTTTCAGAAAAGGACCAAATTAAAAATGACAAAAAGAATCTTATATAGCAATGGTTTGATTTGGCTTAACAAACTACCAAACTATCTAAGAACATGTAAGGTGTCTGACATAAATTTAACATAAATTTAAAATCTTTTTGGATACAGAAATGTTTATATTTGTTTAAAAAATACTAAGGTTGTGATATGAACTAGTATCATATAAATCATAAAGTAATAAAGATGTAAAATACATATAAGATCAACAGTTGTAGTATGCTACATATTTTACAAATGTAGTAATTCTCATAATATTACTTCCGGCATTTCCAAAAGGCAGCATTATGCTGGCTCCATGCAAAAAAATGTAAATAAATTAATAAATATATGACTATACAAAAAGACTGTTACAGACATTCAAGATGATAATAAAATTCTGTAGGATGATAGACAGAAGTATCTTTATCCACCATAAGACTATCTACCTATATAGAAAATGGCAAAAAATAAATGGTCAGAATTTAGTGTGGAAATGTTTCAAAATCTTAACCTCACCAGGTAGGCCTACTTTGTTGCCATTTTTTTCTGAGCATATGAGGTCTGTTAGAAAAGTATCCTCAATTTGGCTGGGTAAAAAAAACTGGTTTACCTGGAGCATGGGACACATAATCACCCTCAAAGTAGTTCCCTTAGGCCCCACACACTTCTGCCAGTGGTGCTGCCATTCTTGGAGGCATGCCAAAAGAGACTCTTTCAGTTATTAGTTTAGATCAGCTGTCGTTGCTGCCATAATGTCCTCTCTTGTCTGAAATCACATCCCTTTCAATGGTCTCTTGAGTTTGGGGAACAGCCAAAAGCCACAGGGGGGCATGTCAGGAGAGTAAGGAGGCTGCTGAAGCACAGGAATCTGGTATTTTGCCAAAAAAGTCTGAATCAGGTGCAAAGAAAGTGCCAGAGCATTGCCGTGATGGAGACACCAATTCCTTGTTGACTGCAAGTCTTGGGGGGTGCATGGCATCATGTAGGTAACAGAGGACATCCCCAAAGCACTCTTTGGTGCTTGTTTGACCCTGTGGTGCATACTCATGATGTACCACACTGCAGGATACAAAGAAAGCAGTCATCATCACTATGGCATTGTTGTGCACTTGGTGGGCCTTCTTTGGTGTTCTAAGATGACTATTATTTGATTTCCAGGCTGTTCCCATATACCCAGGTCTTGTCACCAGTGACTACAGTGTTCATGAAGTTGGCTGTCACTGTTTGTGGAGTCCAGCATGTCCTGTGAGAATTCAACATGAAGTTGCTTTTACTCCAGTGTCAGTAGCTTCATCTTAAGTTTTGTTGACATTCTCTTCATGCACAAATGTTTGGTCACAATGGAATGTGTCAAAAAAGTTCTGATGTTCACCTTTTGCTATTTCTCTAATAATCACACAATAGTCCAACACCACCACAGTGTTTTCTTTGGCAATGACCTGGTCATTTCAGCATGTTGATGGCCAACCAGAGCACGACTTGCTCTCCACCAACGTGCAGCCATCTTTAAGCTGGTTGTACCATTCCATAATCTGTGTGATGCAATATCATTGTTACTGAAGGCTGTCGGAATCTTTCAAATGGTTTCCACTTGGCTATCACCCAGTTTCTCACATAATTTAATGCAGTAGAGCTGCTCCAGTCATTCCGTCTTTTCCCTTGCAGCAAAAAACTGACACAAGCACTACATACTACCTCACTCAACTGCTGATTGCCAGCAACTGATGCTATCAACAGCTGGGAAAAAATTCACTGATGAGCGTGAAGGATCAAGGTCAGCTCATGCAAATACGCTAGATTCAAATCCATCAGGTGTTTGCGAAAAAAGAAATAAGGTCGGTTAATTTTCTAACAAACATTCTGTACCTTTGTGAAGTTGATATAAAGACATGTATCACTCCATCCACAAGTTAAAAACTTTTCTAAGAAAAGAACTAATTGTTCTGTCTCACACTAGGCCACTTTAGTAACTATGAATACTACTAGTGAGGTGAAATCTTTGAGTGACCATTTCATTATTGTATAGCATTAAAATAAATGTGTTAAGTGTGTAATGTTATACAGACGTTCAAGGACTTGTTAAAATACTTAAAACTACAAGAAATCAAAAGGGAGAAAGTGAAGAAGCACAGTACTGACTTTTTTCCCCAAATAAGGTACAACATTGGAATTAATATCACTGGTACTAGCATGCAGCCATTGTGACACCAATATGCAAATATAGATTTCACTTTGTTTATAACAATAAATTAGCAACTCTCCATATTAAAAACAATGAAATTATGTAAGTGAGAGAGTGTGGAGAAGCAACAGAAAATCTTAATATAAATACACAGATATTGTTTTGTGATGTTTTGTGGTAACATACACAAAGATAAATTGTAACCAGTTAATTAGCAAAAAGAAACATAGAAATGATCTTTTCCTAATTTGTGATTTTGATAACAAGCTAATAAATGTGTACACAAGTTAGCAGGCAAAGTTTAAAGAAATCATTTTTGAGATATATATAAAGAGAAAAATGTTAATTAAGAGCTCAGCAGTCGAGAAGACAAAGATCAAATGCATGAGAGAGGCAGAAAAGATTTAGTTAGTTATTAGATATTTTAGAAGAATGAAAAACTAACAAGGACTAAGTAATATATCAGCTACGAATTTTCTAATTCAAATTCTGTACCTAAATATGCATGGATGCTTCAGCATATTCTTAATACTGCTGTTAATTACTTACTTTGAGCAGTCTTGAAATCAGCGAAATTCCATATCATCTCTCCAACAAAATATCCTGTTTCTCTGAGTCTGTCAAAAGCCTTGAAGAACTCAGAAAACATAACTTCTTGGTATTCTTCTGACCATATGTAATCAGGTAACTGCATTAAAGAAAAACTGAAATTATTGTTTGAAGAATGTTGCAAATTAGTTTTATATTGTAAAAACAGTTTCATATGTCTGTTTACTTTGTTCTTCCATTATCTCCATGTGATCACCAAGTGTTCATGAAAACTGAAAATGCTATGGAACAATGAAAGCATAGGGGAGAATCGGGCACATTGAACCATAAAAAATATTTCTCCATGTTACTCATCCAATAATTTTATTACAGAGTTGTGATTTACAGATGTTACAGTTTAATCGTTCAAGTATCAAATGGCCTTATATGATTGCATTGTCATTAATTGTGTTTTACCTACACGCCTTCGAAGAAAATTTGGTAAATGGTTCATTGTGCCCCACATGTGGAGTACAATGAACCACTTTAAACAGGTTCATTGAAAGAACATATTTAGCATACAAAGTAAGTGTAAATGTACTTTAAACATAATGTTTACATATATTCCACGCGTGAATCATATAATTAAATTTTTAGGCACACAGTCATGTAAATTATTTTGGAATTACCGAACATCAATGGACTTGAAGCTGATTCCAGATTTTAAATATGATTTTTGTCTCTTTCTCACACCATCAGTAGCAGGTCATGGAAGCATGTAAAGTATGTTGCTAGCTGGAACAAAAGCTTCATCCTTTACCTGAGGAAAATAAAACTTCCCTCCCATTTTTTCACTTTTTCTCAAAAATGGCACCTGATAGTCCCCTGCGTCATCCTTTGGTTTCAAAATCTTCCCCACATAGTAAACCGGTGTTTTGTTTTCTGGTTCAAGTTTGGTGAAAATGAAACCATCTGTTTCTGGTAATTTGTCCAAGTCTTCAAAGTTGTACTCAGATTCACCAGACACATCCACATTGGCATCGCTCTCTTCATAATGCGCCTCACTAATGTAGTCATCTGATTCCTGCTCATAAAGCTTCTGGTTGACCTTTTTACTGGGATGTTTTGTGGATTGCAACAAATCTTTCTCCAGTGTATCAGCTGCAATTTAACTTCGTCCTCTCTCACGTTTATTGCTCTTCTTTCTGTTCTCTGCTTTTGGATATCCTTGAATTATTTCAGGAGAAACTCCATTAGGAAAAGCTGTTTGGGTGTTAAGCACTGCAGATGGTCCTGCTTGCTGCAGATCTTGTGACTGGCTGACATCGACCGAGGCTTTCCCTGCAGATTGTGCATCCTTGATATGATGGAGAGAATTTACATCTGAAGTTGTTCTGTTTGCCTCCATGACACTTTCTATTACTTCACTGACCATAAAGTCTTCGTCAGTGAAGATGTCTTCATCAAATGGAAACATTCCACATTTCTTGAAAGCTGAACATATGTTAGTGGGTGTCATTGATCTGTCTTGAGCAATTTTGAGTAATAAGTTCCCTTGAATGAAGAGATCACTCCTACACGTAGAGGCTGCAGTTTGTTTGAGGTATGTGGGCGTATAGTTAGCATAACCACCCCATTGCCTTTTGCTACATCTGTTACCTCAATTGACAGATGGCTTTCATGATTGTCTTAAATTAGAAGCACAGGACTGTCTTTGCTACTAGTGAATTTGTGGATGAAATGTTTCATGACATCCAAAAAAAGTTCGCCTTTCATCCAGCTAGTCTTTGTTGATAATCCCAGGGTGCCTGTTGGTACATTACCAGTCCTTATCATATGTTGTTTAAAATGTACTCGAGGAAATATCATTGCTGGGGGCAGGAAAGTACCACCTGCACTGATTATGCAACAGGTGGTCACTAAGACACCACATTCTCCACTAGTAGTTTCAGAAATCTGTTTACTTCCATTTTGTGCCACTACCTTTGGAAGTCTATCTGGTACAGTTGAGGTACTGGTTTCATCCAGATTGAAAACCCTTGTACCATCAGCGAAAGTAGGGTATCTCTGGTAAAGGCCTTTCAAGTTTTTGAAGAAATTCAAAACAGTATACTATTTATTTTATTTTGATCCAACATCAACTGATTACAAAAAAAGGTTTTTTTTGTTCCAGTCTTCTGGATAAGTCAGAGCCTTACTTACTAGGGTTACAAATTATTGGCTGGCACTTTTATCTACACAACTTTTTCTAAATTTAGCTGAGAGCACAGACTTACATATATGGACTATACATAAAAAAAATTGTTATTGCCATACTTAGATTAAGGAATCTACAGTTTGTAACACAGTATTCATATCTGACATTCAAATATTTACAGTTTGTGACACAGTCTAAGACCTGAGATTACATATATTTTTAGATAGATGGTCTTCCATCATACGAGTGTACTAAATCTAGAAACTCATCTATTGAATATACAGGATTGTTTAGGAGCCATAATTTTAATTTCATTTTTAGTTTTGTAATGGGCAATTTGGAGATATTAGGATGGAAGCAATTCAGTAGTTTTATGCCTGCATAGTGACGGCTTTTCTCATAAAGTCTTGTTCTATGAGAGATGATGTGGGGTCTCTCTCTACCTCTAGTGTTGTGATCGTGTATTTCTTTATTTTACTGTTTACTTCCCTAATGATTATCTTCAGCACATACAGGTTATGAACAGTTAGTATTTTAAATTCTTTAAACAAATTTGTGCAGGACTCCCTGGCACATTTCTTTCCCATAATTCTAAGTACCTTCTTTTGTAAGGTAAGTACACTTTTCATATTACCTTTACTGCTGGATCCCCATACCTCTATCCCATAACTTAGATGGGATTCAAATAGTGCAAAATATATTTGCCTCAGAGTGGTGATGTTGCAAAAAGGTGTCAGTTTTCTTAGGACATATATGGTAGTACATAGCTTTTTGCAAATGTCATTCACATGATCAGGCCAGTTTAACTCTGCATCTAGTGTCAAGGCAAGAAATTTGGTCGAATATTGTTTTTTAATGTATTCGTCACCCATTAAGATTTGGTTTTCATGAGTTTTTTGCCTCCCAAGATCAAATTCAATATAGGCAGATTTATTTGTGTTTAATTTTGGTTTGTTTCCATTAAAATACTGTAGAATTAAGTCTGCTGCAGTATTGGATTCCACTTAGAGCTGCAAATAGCTTGGATTGCTGCATATTAACGTGGTATCATCTGCATATAAGATGGCTGTTGCATGGTTTGTTATGGACTGAATATCATTTACATAGATAATAAAAAGAAGTGGTCCTAATATTGACCCCTGTGGGACACCAACATTTATGTCAGTGGTGTTTGGTTTGTATGTTCCCTCTGTAGTGCTAATAGACACAAACTGCTTCCTATTTGTCAGGTAGGACCTCATCAGATTATGGGCTGTGCCTCGAATGCCATAGTTCCACAGTTTGTCCAGAAATATGGTCGTATCAACACAGTCAAATGCTTGTTGTAAGTCCAGAAAGATGCCACATGCATGTTCTTTATTATCTATTGCTTGAGTGACACCTTCGATTAAGTTGGATGCTGCTGTAATGGTGGATGGCCCCTTGACAAACCCATACTGCCCCTTAGAAATCACTTTTTTGCATACCAGGAAGTTCCAGATTCTTATGTATATTACTTTCTCAAAGATTTTGGATATTATTGGAAGAACAGAAATGGGTCAAAAGTTTTCTACTAGATTCCTGTTTCCTTTTTTTGAAAATAGGCACAAATCGGGCAATTTTCAACCCATCTGGAAATAGACCAGCTTCCATATGAGAATTGATAACTGTTGATAAATGTGATGCAATTTTATTTATACATTTCTTAAGAGTGTCCAGACTAAGACCATCATATCCTGCTGCATGGGAATTCTTTAAGCTACTCACTATTTTAATTATTTCTTCTTTACTTGTTGGCATCAAAACATACTTCCTGACACTGGTGTTCCTCTGAATTTGTATTTATGATTTTTAAGCTGATTGTTTATGCTGGAGCCAACAGAAGCAAAGGAATCGTTAAATAGATTCTGCTATCTTATTCTGATCAGTTTCTATTGTCCCGTTTGTCAGCAAGTGATTTTCAGTTGTATGGTTCCCAGATTTACCTATTTCTCAATTTACTAGTGACCATGATGTTTTGGAGATATTATTTGAGTTCTGAATGACACTTTCAAAATGTTTCTGTTTTTCTGAAATTAGGAGGTTTCTGATACTTTTTGAACTCTTCTTTTAATTTTTTATTGCTCAAGTCATTTAACATAGGGTACTCATACCATCTTAGTTTTTCTCTAGCCTCAGTGACAGAACTTGATATCCAGTTTCGGATTACGGCATGTGACTGAATTCTCTTTTTTATTAATGGGCAGGCTTGGTTAAGAATGTAGAATAGTTCACTTGAGAATACTAATTAAAGGATGTTGCTCTGGATAAGCTGCAGCCATCTGGGGTTCAGATACTTAAAATGGGATTTCGTTTCATGAACCCATAGAACCAGCCTACATCAGCCATTCCCTCTGTTGAGTCCTCAGGACATTTCAGACCATTTTTCAAAGCCAGCTCACTTGCTAAGCATCTGCATGTTTTAGAGTCAACACCAAAGTATATCTTCAAAGAATGCAACCAATACTCCACTAATTCTTTCTCCTGCTCCACAGAAAATACCTCACAATTGTTATTTGTGTGTGTGTGTGTGTGTGTGTGTGTGTGTGTGTGTGTGTGTGTGTGTGTGTGTGTGTGTGTGTAAGTATAATCTAACTTCTGCACCATTTCAGTGCAGTAATGTGTTCATTGTAAATAAGTATTACAGTAGTTGTATTACATGTTTCTTACCTTATAAATAAATAAAAAACTTTTTTATTTTAAATTCAGTGCAATAGTATTTGTAAAATGACTCTTAGTGTTCATTAAAAAATGACGATCATTCCACTTGGGACCTGTGGAATGGTACATTAGCTTATTTGTTTTAGTTTAAATATTTGTCATGTATTGTTGTTTTTCTGACATGTTCCACATCCTGGAGGACCTCCTCACTACGGATCAATTGGAATGAAAGTAAATCTAATCTAATCTAATAGCTTGGTGTCAATCTTTTACTGGAACCACATTTAATGTTTTGAACACATCGTCGAAGAGTAGGGTAAGGTATTGAATGATATTTAGCTGCTTGGCGAACTGCCATGCCCTTATTAAGAACATCCTGTACAGCTCCTTGCGTAACATCATGGTCAGTTTTACCTCTGTCCATCTTCCTGAGGTATGAATGAACTATCTTCAAACCTGATAATATAAAACAGGACTGCTGAATGTTTGTAATTTAAAAGCCTTAAATACCTTCACATATGTTTTTACCCATGCTAAGGAAATAAAGTACAGAGTGCTTGCATTAGACAATTAAAAGATTCCTGGGGCACAATGGACCACCCTGAGGCATAATGGACCACGGCTCATTGTGCCCCGGGAGAGCTCGGTTTAATGTCCCCCAACAGTACATATTTCAAACAAAGCTCATATGAGGTTATGTATGAACATTGTTAATATTTGAAAACCTATATCATTAAAATACAGTATTGATATTGTTACAATGACTTAGTTTCTCTAAAATTTGGTGACAAAGGATTGAACAAAATTCAATCTATCTATGTCTCCAAAAATTACTTCACTGTCATGAAACTAACATATCACCAGTACAACACTAATGGTGGGAACTAGATCCTGCAGGAAACAAATGGCAGTCGGTAGAGCAGTATTGACAACATATGCACAGAGGAAAAAAATAGTTTACCACCTTATACTGAAATTGTGCTACCTGATTCATTGTGACCCACTCTCCCCTACCCTACAAGCAGCAGTTAAAATACTGATTGGAATGGAAGAAACACTACAGATTTTAGTAGATTCATTTACTATTCTAATTTTAGCGAAATTTTTATCACTGGTTCATGCTGGTGCTAACTTCATGATTTTTACAACAAAAATTAGAAACAAATAAAAAATGTAAGGGACAGACTACACTTGTCAGGTCAAATGTATCAAAGAGATGAGGTTATGGTAGGTCTGACAAAAATGATAAATTTTAATGTTTTGATATTAAAATTAACAGTCATGGGCTACTTAATATAAAGGGAAGTAATAAAATGCATGGTAAGAAATACATATAAATTTCAAACTATAAAACAAAAAGTTGAACATTTCTATGGAGTTCTAAACCCCTATGTTAATTCTACTTTCAAATACAGCAACAATGCTCATAATCATCATACGTTTTAAGTTTAAAAATCCCCAACAGAGACATTTGTCTTAATCAAGCTCTGCATACTCAATGCAGCTCAGAAACATTTGGTTCATATTTCAGGTAATAAATGTTCATATACCATGTTTGATTTTCCATAGCCTTTTCACATCTAACTGTCTGAACTCATACATAATGATTCATTTCCCTCAGGTTACCATCCATGGCAAGCCTGTTGCTGAATGCAGATATCTGATTTTAACACTAGTCCCTTATTCTCTCATTAAATTAACCATTTTTGTCATTCTCAAAAAGTTATCTGACATGCTAGAATAAATTCATAAAGAGAGCATGGCCAGGAAATCTGAATGGTTCCATAGCACATGAAATGTCAATTCAGTTAGTTACTAATACTACCAACTATTTCTGCTGTAATTCTCATTATGCAGAGTGCTATTTTATATATGCCATTCACAGCACAAGCAGATTAGGAATACCAAAAACAAAAAGATGACATGAACATTAATATTATTTGGCTTTATTGCTAAATTAGAAACAGAATTTTCATACTGTAATAGAGAACAATGTGTTAAACATGTCTGCTTTGCAACCCTTGTTTTCCCTTTAGACGATTTTTACTTAGCTCATCATTAGTTTCTCTTCATTATACCATCACACACTATCTTACTTCTATACTTGAGCAGTGGAAAATCTGGAATGGAATAACAACAGCATGAATTAATATTCACCACGTAGCGGCAGCCCTGGGAGGATAATGTGCATATTTAGCAGTAGACTGTTGAACAATCCACTGCTAATGTCCATATCTGCCAACCAACACCTCCACAGATGACAACCCAGTCTTCATTGCACTCAGAGGACCCAAGACATGTAGTCAGTATTTGACAGCTACAGTAGACTATTCAGTGGTCTACTGTAAATTTGCCTGTCTGCTGCCCAAGACTCTTCTATGTGTGGAATAGTAATCTATCCTAATTCATACAGTTATTACTTCTATATTTGCTACATAGCCAGTTGTCAAACAAATACTAACAAAGAGACAGAGGGGCTGGCCAGTACTTACCTCAGCTCAGTACAGCCGATAGATACACAAAACAGAACAGAAAATTTACATTCCTAGCTTTCAGAACTTTGTTCCTTCAACAGAGAGGAGAGGGGGAAAAACGGGGAAGAAGGGAAAGTGGATTCAGTTACTCACAACCCCGGTTGTGGAGCAACAGGGGAAAGGTAAACGGGGGGGGGGGGGGGAGGGGAGTAACAAAGATGGAGGCATGGGTGTCAGAGGGAAGCCAAAGATATTCTTCTGTAAGTACTGTGCCAGCTTCAAACCAAAGAGAGGATGCAAACAGAAGTAAAGAGGTGTATAGTATAAAGATAAACACAACTATGTAGGATGAAAAGATGTGTGAATGGCTAAAGAGGAAAGGGAAAAAGGAGAAGACTGAAGAGTAAATGGGAGTGAGGTTGGTTAACGTAGGTTCAGTCCAGGTGGATGGCAGGATGAAAGGATGTGTTAGAGTGCGAGGTCCCTCATAAGGCCTCACAATGGCTTCCATAGGCCTACTCACTCCACCTTCTACCTATTACCCAATATCCACAAAGAGAACCATCCTAGCCGTCCCATTGTGGCAGGTTTCAAAGCCCCAACAGAACGTATCTCAGCTCTGGTAGACCAACACCCACAACCTATCACCGGCAGACTCCAATCCTACATCAAAGACACAAACCACTTCCTAGAACACCTCACATCCATTCCCACTCCCCTTCCACCTGAAACCTTTCTTGTCACCATAGATGCTACATCCCTCTACACAAACATCCCACATACCCATGGTCTCCCTGCCCTTGAACAATACCTCTCCCAATGCCCACCTGATGATCTTCCAAAAACCTCGTTCCTTATCACACTTACCAACTTCATCCTCACCCATAATTATTTCACTCTTGAAGGCCAGACCTACAAACAAATCAGGGGAACAGCCATGGGAACCAAGATGGCTCCATCCTATGCCAACCTCTTCATGGGCCGCATGGAAGAGGCTTTCCTGAAGACCCAACAGCTGCTTCCCCTGGCCTGGTATAGGTTTATAGATGACATCTTTGTGGTCTTGACTCATGGTGAAGAAACACTCCTTAATTTCCTCCATAACCTCAACTCCTTTTTGAATCTGAATTTCACCTGGTCCTTCTCCAAAACACAAGCCACCTTCCTGGATGTTGGCCTTCATCTTGTTGAAGCTCACATCCACACCTCTGTCCACATCAAACCCACAAACAAACAACAGTACGTTCACTTTGGTAGCTGCCATCCATTCCACATCAAACGCTCCCTTCCCTACAGCCTAGATATTCATGGCAAACGTATCTGCTCCAGTGACAAATCCCTCAACAATTACACCAATAACCTGACCAGTGTTTTCCTCTCCCACAACTATCCTGAAGAGCTTGTCCACAACCAGATCTCCCGAGCAATACATTCCTCCCCATCCAACAACAATGTTCCTACCTCCAGACCACACAGAAACATTGCCCTTGTCACCAAGTATTATCCTGGCCTCGAATACATCAACAAAAAACTCCACCAGCAATATGACTTTTTCAAGTCAAGCCCTGAAATGAGATCATCCCTCGACAATATTCTCCCCACACCACCCAGAGTTGCCTTTTGTTGCCCCCCTAACCTCCATAACATCCTTGTCAAACCCTACAATATTTCCAGACCACCTTCTCTACCCAGTGGTTCCTACCCCTGTAACTGAAATGAGATCATCCCTTGACAATATTCTCCCCACACCACCCAGAGTTGCCTTTTGTTGCCCCCCTAACCTCCATAACATCCTTGTCAAACCCTACAATATTTCCAGACCACCTTCTCTACCCAGTGGTTCCTACCCCTGTAACTGACCCTGCTACAAAACCTGCCCCATGCATCCCCCCACAACTGCCTACTCCAGCCCCGCTACTGGTAAAACAAACACAATTCAAGGCAGGGCCATATGTGAAACAACACATGTCATTTATCAGCTGACATGCCTGCACTGCACAGCCTTTTACATTGGTATGATGACAACTAAACTGGCTGAGCGCATGAACGGGCACAGATGAACTGTCCGCCTAGGAGATGTCCAATACCCAGTAGCAGAGCATGCCCTCCAGCATAATTCTAGGGACCTAGGAACCTAATACCCCATACATGCCATTTGGCTTCTCCCATTCAACACCAGTTCCCTTGGAACTGCGAAGATGCGAACTTGCACTCCAACACATCCTTTCATTCCGCCATCCCCCTGGACTGAACCTACGTTAACCAACCTCACTCCCATTTACTCTTCAGTCTTCTCCTATTTCCCTTTCCTCTTTAGCCATTCACACATCTTTTCATCCTACATAGTTGTGTTTATCTTTATACTATATACCTCTTTACTTCTGTATGCATCCTCTTTGGTTTACTCTTTTTACAATAGAATACCTTTGGCTTCCCTCTGACACCCATGCCTCCATCTTTGCTAGCCCCCCCCCCCCACCCCCCCCCCTCATTTACCTTTCCTTACCTTTCCCCTGTTGCTTCATAACTTGGGTTGTAACTGAATCACTTTCCCTTCTTCGCCGTTTTTCCCCTCTCTCCTCCCTGACAAAGCAACAAAAATCTGAAAGCTAGGAACATAAATTTTCTGTTCTGTTTTGTGTATCTATTGGCTGCACTGAGCTGAGGTAAGTACTGGCCAGCCCCTCATCTCTTTGTTAGTATTTGTTTCACATCTTTATATGAGATTTTCCATTAATCACATAGCCAGTTGTCTCATTTTGGAGGAATTCAAAACCTTCATATCTGCATTTTCATTTACGCTGCTATTTTCAAAGCCCCAGTATGTAGTATTATGTAGAGGGTTCATAGCACATCAGTATCACTTTATCCCCTCCTCCTCCCCACCTATTCCTACTTACGTTTCTTGAGTATAATGTGAGTCTGTAGACCTCTGTATAGGACTAAATTTCTATAATTTCACTCTCATACCCATTACGCAAAATATGCGGGGGAAGAGGTAATATGTTTCTTGATATGTCTTGGAACATATGTGTAAGTATATTCCACTGAAAACTGTGTTTCTGTGATGATCTCACTGTGATCAAAGAAATCCATGCAGTTCTTTAAAATTTCTCTATATCTCCTATTAATTCAATGAAGTAAAGGAACCACGCTGATGAACATTATTCAAGAATAAAATTTTCCTTTACATCATGATACTTAGAAATCTCATAGAGTCGAAAATTACAAAGTTTCTCAGTTTATTTGGGTACAAGCTGATAAAGTATTTCACATGAGGGAATAGGTTTCAAAAAACAAGTTCTTTCAAATAGTCCATTGCACATTGGAAACCCACAACATTTATTCAGTCTTCAACAGCTAATACCTTTAGAGCAAAATGAAATGTTGGAAACATCCTTGTGTGCTGACAGATTTTGAAGTCTCCTCACAACTCTCGGTGAAAGTCACAATAACCATGTGGGCACTCCATACAGGAGACAGTGCAATATGATTGGCTGAGAAGAGACTCTAGCAATGCAAAGCTATACTGAAATGGTACCAGTCATGCCAGCAGACAGTGAAGAATACAGAAGGAAATGATTGTAAGTCTTTGAAATACAGCGTCACAGGAGAAACTTGATAATCATATAGATTGATCAAATAAGGGATGAAGATATCCTGCAATGAGTCAATGCAAAATATATACCTAATAAATAAAATGACAAATCAAAGAGAGAGAATGGTTGAGATAATTATTACAATGTAAGCCATTATTGAAAACTGTGATTGAAGAAATAATAGCAGAAAGAGAGTGTTGAGATATAGTAGATCCAATCAAGGAACTGAAGGTAATAATGTCATGCAGGTTTTAATGTCATGTGCAGTTTAATGACCAATTTGGAAATATTCCAATAGTGGCTGCAATAATAACAAGTTGAAGAGCCTCCATTACATGCTTTTAGCATCTTTGCAGCAACAGTAACCTCAGTGTCAGTTGGACAGCTGTCAGAATGAGGCTGTGTGCTAAAAGTTTGCCTTCCATTGATCCTGAATATTTTCCATGCATTAAAGGAGGTATGTACAAATTTCTAACATCATTTTCATTTACTGTTTTGATAAAAAAATGTGATTAAAGTACACTCTTTTGTGTAGTAAACATAAAAATAGATTTTAAAATATTTAAATATTTTTCAGTACATTTGTTAAAAACTTTAATAAGACACCTGCAGGTAATAATGCCATTTCTGTGTTTTTCTCATCTAAGTGACAAAATACAGATAAGTCCTTTAAAAACATTCATGCAGAGTGGACTACAAGAATCTATGGAAGGCCACTGAAACAGTGATATCTGGAATTATTGTTGCGGAAGCTTCAAGGACATTTGACATCCCATGAAGAACTCTTCAAGACTGTGTGAATAAGCATGAAGGGAAGACTCCAGCTAGAATACTTGGCTGAAATCCAAAGCAACAATCCTCAATAGAGGGTTGTTTAATACTGATTGATCAGCGGCCTCAACATTGGGTCTTGCAAATTCTGGCGAGAAAATCTCAATCAAAACACACTTCAAGTCCTGTAATGAGGATCAGTACCATGGCCACTTCTACAACAAAAGGAGCAAGAAGAACTGGATTTCAGTGCACACAGTGTAAAACATGGTATCATGAAACATGTGATTTTTTCAATACTCCTTACAAACACTAGTTTTCCCTTTCCTGGATAAAAATAACATTTAAAAAACACTAAATATAGGCCAATTATTTTTAAAGCATTTTATTTGTAAGGGATGTGTCAAGGCTTCATAGTTATGACAAATTCTCAAGTGAACTATTCTACATATCTTGACCAAGCCTGCCCATTAATAAAAAAGAGAATTCAGTCACATACTGTAACCAGAAACTAGATATCAAGTTCAGTCACTGAGGCTAGAGAAAAACTAAGATGGTATGAGTATGCTGTATTAAATGACTTGAACAATAAAAAATTAAAAGACGAGTTCAAAAAGTATCAGAAATACTATGTAGACCTCCTAGTTTCAGAAAAACAGAAACATTTTGAAAGTATCATTCAGACCTCAAATAATATCTCCAAAACATCATGGCCACTAGTAAATTGAGAAATAGGTAAATCTGGGAACCATACAACTGAAAATCACTTGCTGATAAACGGCACAATAGAAACTGATCAGTATAAGATAGCAGATCTATTTAACAATTACTTTGCTTCTGTTGGCTCCAGCATAAACAATCAGCTTAAAAATCATAAATACAAATTCAGAGGAACACCAGTGTCAGGAAGTATATTTTGATGCCAACAAGTAAAGAAGAAATAATTAAAATAGTGTGTAGCTTAAAGAATTCCCATGCAGCAGGATATGATGGTCTTAGTCTGGACACTCTTAAGAAATGTATACATAAAATTGTATCACCTTTATCAACAGCTATCAACTCTCATATGGAAGATGGTCTATTTCCAGCTGAGTTGAAAATTGCTCGAGTTGTGCCTATTTTTAAAAAAGGAAACAGGAATCTAGTAGAAAACCTTCGACCCATTTCTGTTCTTCCAATAATATCCAAAATCTTTGAGAAAGTAATATACATAAGAATCTGGAACTTCCAGGTATGTAAAAAAGTGATTTCTATGGGGCAGTATGGGTTTATCAAGGGGCCATCCACCATTACAGCAGCATCCAACTTAATCGAAGGTGTCACTCAAGCAATAGATAATAAAGAACATGCATGTGGCATCTTTCTGGACTTACAACTGTGTTGATATGACCATATTGCTGGACAAAACGTGGAACTATGGCATTTGAGGCACAGCCCATAATTTGATGAGGTCCTACTTGACAAATAGGAAGCAGTTTGTATCTATTAGCACTACAGAGGGAGTATACAAATCAAACACCACTGACATAAATTTTGGTATTCCACAGGGGTCAATATTAGGACCACTTCTTTTTATTATTTATGTTAATGATATTCAGTCCATAACAAATCATGCAACAGCCATCTTATATGCAGATGATACCACGTTAATATGCAGCAATCCAAGCTATTTGCAGCTCTAAGTGGAATCCAATACTGCAGCAGGCTTAATTCTGTAGTATTTTAATAAAAACAAACTAAAATTAAACACAGATAAATCTGTCTCTATTGAATTTGATCTCGGGAGGCAAAAAACTCATGAAAACCAAATCTTAATGGGTGACAAATACATTAAAAAACAATACTCAACCAAATTTCTTGGCCTGACACTTGATACGGAGTTAAACTGGTCTGATCATGTGAATGATATTTGCAAAAAGCTAAGTACTACCATATATGTCCTAAGAAAACTGACACCTTGTTGTAACATCACCACTCTGAGGCAAATATATTTTGCACTATTTGCATCCCATCTAAGCTATGGGATAGAGGTATGGGGATCCAGCAGTAAAGATAATATGAAAAGTGTACTTATCTTACAAAAGAAGGCACTTAGAATTATTGGAAAGAAATGTGCCAGGGAGTCCTGCACAAATTTGTTTAAAGAATTTAAAATACTAACTGTTCATAACTTGTATGTGTTGAAGATAATCATTATAGCAGTAAACAGTAAAAAACACTTAATAAAGAAATACATGATCACAACATTAGAGGTAGAGAGAGACTCCACATCATCTCTCATAGAACAAGACTTTATGAGAAAAGCCGTCACTATGCAGGCATAAAACTACTGAATTGCTTCCATCCTAATATCTCCAAATTGCCCATTACAAAACTAAAAACGAAATTAAAATTATGGCTCCTAAACAATCCTGTATATTCAATAGATGAGTTTCTAGATTTAGTAAACTTGTATGATGGAAGACCATCTATCTAAAAATATATGTAATCTCAGATCTTAGACTGTGTCACAAACTTTAAATATTTGAATGTCAGATATGAATACTGTCACAACCTGTAGATTCCTTAACCTAAGTATGGCAATAAATATCTTTTTTACATATAGTCCATATATGTAACTCTGTTCTCTCAACTAAATTTAAAAGAAGTTGTGTAGATAAAAGTGCCAGCCAATAATATGTAACCCTAGTAAGTAAGCCTCTGACTTATCCAGAAGACTGGAACAAAGAAAACCTTTTTTTGTAATCAGTTGATGTTGGATCAAAATAAATAAATAAATAACCCATAACTCATTAAAAAATCAGGCATTCTGCATATCTCCACACATTAGGGACAATTCGGTTAACTGAATGGGTGGCATTATTACCGTCAGTTACCCTATATTAAACAGTCATCTATGATGTAGGATATGGCAATTTTGCTGAAATGAAGAAGACATCTGTCAAACAATAGCACTGGGCATAGAACCGTTTCCCATATTTGGGACAAATTTGAAGAAGATTGAAATTTATGATGTCCATAAGTGAAAATCACAGCAGCAATGAACACCAAAAAGATCAGCAGTCAGTGTAGTAACATCTTATATGATTAACGAAAGAGTTGGATATCATTGTGTATGCAAATGTGAAATAAGCTCATAAAATTAAAGCAACTTCTAAAAGGTAAAAATTGAAAACAGTGTATTCTGATTCTATCCCACAGTATGACTGAGGATAATCCTGATGGAAGGTTTCAGTAAGGTGGGTGGTATGAAGGCATATTTTGCTGAGATGACGAAATTTTAGGGAAATATATCTCATGTAAGGCAGCAAAATTCATACTGAATTCCACAGTAAACCACCAGAATTATGTGAGAAATCCACACAGTTACGTGATTAGTGAAGTGGCTGTATTTATAGTAAATGTAGTGTGTGATAAGACATCACACAATTTGGTTTGATTTTCTTTAAAAGTACTCTAACTAATATCTTTAAACGCTGGTTTTCCTTACAGTTAGAGCACAGAAAAAATTATTTTACAGATACTGTGTGATTTTGAAGATGAAGCTGTCAAAATTGACTTACCTTTCTTATTTTCATTCACTGATATATCACTTCGTTTGCTGCAGTAACTTATAATTTGTAGGAATATGAAATGGAACAATCACATAGTTTCAGTCAAATGTAAAGCAGGTGGCAGACTGTGATTCATTGGTAGAATACTATGCAAATGCAGTTAGTATACAAAGAAGACTGTACACAAAACACGTGTGTAGCTCATCCAAGAATATTGCTCATGTGTGTGGGATCCATACCAATTAGAACCAACAGGGGATGTTGAATGGAAACAAAAAAGGGCTGCACAAGAGGCCAGAGTCTTATCCAGTCTAGGGGGGAGTATCACAAAGATTCTGAATGCACTGAACTAGAAGACAAAGATAGACTGTATTACAATTACCCGTGTATCACAGCTCTAGGGACCATGAAGACAAGTTTAGACTAATAAAAGGTGTTTGTTGCTGAGAAATGTGTAGTAATCTGTTTGTGATGGAGGGAGTTATGTTGGTGGGTGTGTTCATTCCTGCGTCTGTTGCAGACTTCTGCTTCATACAGTTGGGTATACTGAAAACAGCCACACAGTAAATTTAATCCCTTTTCAAGTCTGTTGCCAATACTCAGTGAGAGTTCAAAACTACCACATTTATTAATAAAATGTTGTAAGTAGAAATGACTTACACTGATGATCATTCAGGCTTAATGTTCCACAGAAAATAGTGATGTATTCATCCTCACTGTGAAGAATTTAATATATAAGAAAGATATCCACAAAAGCAAACTAAATTCATGTGTGATTGATAACTCCACTTTCATAGAAGAATTTCTGAATGTGTAATAATTCCACTGTAATTTGTTATAACTTTCTTTCCTGAAATTATATCTTTACCTAATTATATCATCCCACATCACTACATTAATTCATATTACTTACATCACTACATTAATTCATATTACATCATCACACCATCTCTCATGACCGATACTACCACTATTGATTTTTTCTACAAGTTCTACTTAATGCTCGTGGACTCACTAGAAATGTTTTATGAATTAATAAAGTACAACTACAATTACAGTAAGCCACCATACAAAGAAGAAAACAGGAAGCTTAACAAATGGTGTAAATGGTCAGCATGTTGCCATCTTTTACACTATGATTTCAGAGGTGACTTGTTCCACATCACAGTGAGAAACCACAGTTATGATTATAATGGGTCACTCTCCTCTAACATTACCTCTTTTTTATAGAAATAACCAATACCATATATACTATCGATTCTCGTATAGGTGAACATTTTTAGCTGCTTAATTAAATTAATTTCATATGATTTGGTATATCATGTATTTCAGGCTAAAATGTATAAAAAGAAATTAAATTGTTACAATCGATATCTACTAATAGTTAAAATTACTCTTCTTTTTAAAATATTTCAAATGACAAAATTTCTGGCAACTTAAAATTCATATTATTAATTGGACAATCTAACACGAATTACTAAATTATTTTCTGGACTGATTTATAAAATAATGTTATATCTTGGTAATGATTCTCCTTTTGTGTATAAAGTTTGTAAACTCTTTTGTTTTGTAAACTCTTTGGAATATGGTGAGTTCGGCAGAATGTTAAGGAGTAGTGGTCATGCCTAGATCGGAATCGGATGTGTTTTTGATTGTGTCACCAATAATGTAATTTGTGGTGTGATAGAAATGAAAATTGTAAAGTTGGTGTGATTTAGAAGAATGAGATAAAAAAAAAGGTATTCATAACAACAGGCAAATCTTCATCAGTTACTTCATCTTCAGGAACCAGTAATGTTATAAAAATTACAGCCTGAAGAATGTCCCCCTAAATACAACAAGAATTAGAGCCAAAAACACGATGAGAAAATCAAGATAAGTAAAAAGTTTTTCTTTTGTATATTTTATGCTCCTGAAGCATTCAGAATTTGTGCAAAGACAGAGAATTTTAATAGTGATGTGTGGGAGGGTGAGATTACATGATACATGGGACAAGAGAACAACTAAACTAAATATCGAGGTGATTGCCTCCTGACTGACAGATAAATGACAGGTTTTCTTGAATGACACTATGCCTAGACAGATGACAGATTAAAGGGGTACCACTAAGTTCCAATAAGTCTCCAGAAACCATACCTCTTGTCTTCTGCCTATGGAGCACCTTCAAGGAAGTTTATCAACAAAAGACAGGTAGGCAACAAAGTTTTTAGTTGATCAGTTTGATATAAAATTACACACATGCAGGTATCTGATATTACCTCTGAGTGAAGGAATTGTTTGCTTTAAATACATGACAGAGCACAATATTAGTTATGTCATGTTATGTTATGTGGTTTATTCATCTCATTACATACAATTTTCAAATCATTTGATTTGATGCACAGGAGACATGTCAAGGTTTACAAAAGAAACTTTTTTCACTTTTTTAAGAGAACTACAAAAGTTTACATTATATTTTACATTTATAAGTTACAGCTACACATGTACATAAAATAATAAATGTATTACAATCCCTGTGTTCAGATTGTGAAGCTGTCCTGAATGAATTCATCGACAGAATAATAACACTTTTCCACCAGGAGAGTAAAGAGCGATCTTTTCAGTGAACCAATCTCCATTTTAAATATATTACTGCCTTTTATTTTATTGAAAATTTTTAACCCCATATACTCTGGCGTTTGGGCATAAAGTTTTAAACGATGTGTTGGAAGTTTGAAGTTATCTCTGTGGCGAGTGCTGTAGTTGTGGTCAAAACGGAAATTGTCTAGTGTATGTTGATTTCTATATAGGAACACCACCATCTCATATATGTAAAGTGAGGGGATAGATAGTACTTTTAAATTTTTTAACAGTGGTCGACAGGATTCCCGTTTTTTTGCAACACACATGTTTCTAATTACTTTCTTTTGTAATACTAGGAGCCTAGTGACATTTGCTGAATTTCCCCAGAAGATTATGCCATAACGAATAACTGACTCAAAGTAGCAGTGATAAACTATCTTTCTGGTATCTATGTTTGTGGCACCTGACAAAATACACATTGCAAATGCTAAGTTGTTCAGTTGATTTGCTAAGTAATCTATGTGTACCTTCCAATTTAAATTTTTGTCAAGATTTAGGCCTAAGAACTTCACGTGGTTTGCTTCCGTGATATCCTGATCATTGCAAGTTATCTTTATTTCACTCCTTTCTACTGATTTAGCTTCAAATTGCATCATTTTGGTTTTAGTTATATTTAGTTTTAGTCCATTTTGATAGAACCAAGATTCAAGTTTTTCTAAAGTGTTTTTGGCTTTTTCTGGAATATTTTCAGATACCTCATTTTCAATTAGAACTGATGTATCATCAGCAAATAAGACTGAATGAACATCAATAGCAAGTGGTAGGTCATTTACGTAAAAAAGAAACAGATAGGGACCCAATATCGAACCTTGTGGGACTCCTTGGGGAACTGTTTTCCAGTCTGATGAATAATTGGTTCCATTTGAAGTTAAAATTACTCTTTGTTTCCTACCTGACAGGTAAGAGCTAAACCATTTTAAAGCAGTGTCTCTGATTCCATACATCTGTAATTTGTGGAGGAGTAATGCATGGTTCACTGAATCAAAAGCTTTAGTCAGATCACAGAATATACCTGTGACCTTTCTACCTTTATCTAACGTGGAGCATATTTTTTGGATAAACTCATTTATAGCATTCGCAGTGCTTTTACCCTGTTGGAATCCGAACTGGTTTTTAAAAATTATATCATTTACAGTAAGAAAGTTATTAATTTGTTTTGCTGCAATCTTTTCAAACACTTTAGAGAAGACCGGCAAGAGAGAGATAGGGTGGTAATTCCCCATATCTTCTGTCGATCCTTTCTTGAATAGAGGTTTGATCTCACCATATTTCAATACCTCTGGAAAGCATCCCTGTTCATAAGATTGATTTATAATAGTTGACAGTGGTTGGGAAATAATATCATAAACATACTTGATTACAGATGTTGTTATTTCATCCCACCCATGTGAGGTTTTGTTTTTTAGAGACAATATTTCCTTTTCCACATCCCTTTGGGTTATTTTTTCAAATTGTTTAAAAGATGTGTTCTGGCTGTTTTCCAAATTTGTGATGCCCTGATAGAATGTCATATCCACATCCGATCTTACTACGTTTAGGAAGAATTCATTGAAACAACTTGACATCTGAACAGGGTTTACTATAATTTCATTTTCATGTCTAATTTTCAAAATCTCATGAATTTTTACTTTGGCTCCTAGTTCAGACTGAACAACTGACCACACTGCTTTTGTCTTATTTCTGTGTTCTCGTATGAATTTATTATTTGCCATTTTTTTAGCTGCCGCTACAACTTTCCTAAATACAGCTTTATACTGTTTGACATAAATGACAAAATCTGGATTTCTGTTTGATTTTAACTCATTGTGGAGCTCTCTCTTTCTGGCACTAGAGATCTTTATTCCTGTTGTAATCCATTTGAGTTTACCATTAACCTTCTTTTGCTTATATCTACGAGGAAATGATTCATTAAATACCTCTAAGAAACAATTTAAGAATTTGTCATAGTTAATCGAGCTTGAACTATTGTAGTCTACAGGCCAGCTTATTATACTTAATTTACTGCGGAATAAATCCATTTTACTTTTACTGAGATCCCTTTTTATACACACTTCTGGAGACTTTAGGTTATTTGCTTTTGGGAGCTCAATAAACAGAGCTGAGTGATCTGAAATACCCAAGTCTAAGCAGTATTTGTGCTTATTTCCACTGTCAAATATGTAGTTAGTAATAATATTATCAATGCAGGTCACTGATCTGCTGTTTTCCCTAGTGCCTTCAGAAAAATTTAGCTTGAAACCAGATTTCTGAATTAAGTCACGAAATTTTGTGGAATCATTGCTTTCAACTAAGACATTTAAGTTGAAGTCTGCTCCTATAACAACTTTTTTCTTACTTTCTTTCTGGAGTTTTTCCAGGAGGCATTCGAATTTGGTTAAAAACACTTTTGTTACCGCACATCCAGGAATTCTGTAGATTGCTATAACCAATGTATTCAGATCACTCAGCTCTACAGAGCAACTTTCAAACACGCTCTCTTCATTTAAATAATTAAAACTATCTCTTACTGTATAACTTATGGAAGAATTGACAAGAATGCAGGAGCCTCCACGAGATTTGCTTATTCTACAAAAGCTAGCAGCTACCTTAAAATTATTAATACTATTTAGTACTTTTATACTATCTTCTGTTAACCAGTGTTCATTTAGGCAGATTATTTTAATATTTACGGATTCTGAAAGCAGAATTTTTAGTTCGTCGATTTTTGAGAATTTACGATTTGGTAGTTCTGCCCCTAAGCCATTTATATTCAAGTGCATCAATAGATCATTTTTTCTTTTAGTTATTTCGCGTGCATCCTTTGTTTGGTACCTAAACTTTTTATTTTCAGTTTGAATTTTTTCTTTGTCACCCCTATCACAATGAATTAGTTTCCCTTGCTTCTTAGGACTTTACACACGTCTATGAACATTTTACTAAGGTTCACAGAGCCTAATCTATTCAAGTGCAGGCCGTCTTTTCCCAGACACTTGCAGTTTAAGAATTTGTTTGGGTCAATGAATACTGCACCGAGTCTGTTGCACTGTTCCCTAATGCCGGTATTTATCCTGTTGATGTAAGTATCACTTACCGATCTTCGATGAATGATTCCACTAATTACCAGCCTGGCTGTTGGGTATACAGTTTTCGCCGATCTAATCAGATTCCGCGTTTCATTCACGATTTCTTCCTCACTGTTACTGCGGATGGAGTTTGTGCCCACGTGGATTAAGACACCTCTGTAATCGTCGGTACTTAAAGTTTTGTTACCAGTTTCGCCCGTGTTTCTTTTCGTGGACAATACATTCTTAAAGTGTTTGTTGAGCTGATGCGATCGGATTCCAGGTCGAACATCGACCTTGCAGTCCGGCACAATAACATTTTTTAATATAGAATCACCTATTAACAGAAAATCGTTTTTGTCATCTTCTTTGTTCGTTGCACTTTTACGTTTGCCCTTCTTATTATAGGAAACTGTTTTCCATTTAAACTTATCACTTGTTTCACTGACAGAGTTCTCTGTTGTATTATTTGCCGTATTACACAAATGCGGATGTTTGCCACTTTGTTCAGTAATGGGTTGATTTCTACACACGCAGGATTTTCTTTCAATAACCAGTTCAGAATTTTCTTGTTTCAATGCTAAAATTTCTGCCTTCAGCGCTTCAATGTCACTTTGAAGCAATTTAATAATTTCTTCTTTTGAGTTCACAGTACTTACGAGTTCGGCCGTCTCCATACGCAAACAATGTGGACACGACCATGGAAACTCGTCTTTTATGAGTTTTAAATTCACTTTCGCGCATTTTTCATGAAACCAGTAGTTACACTTCACACAAAAGATGCCTTTCATGACGCGTTTCGAACATTCCCTACGCGATGAACTATTTAATTTAACCTTTTTTGAGGACTGAGATGTGTCACAACACTCTTCTATCGGCGCCATCAGTTTAAAAAATTGGGTTGACAAAATGAGAGAGAAAATATAACTCAATCTATTGATTAGAAAATATATGAGCAACTGCATTATAATTATATAATTTATTACAACACTATTATTAAATTAACAATGGTATTATTTTTGTCATCTTCACCCTGGTTTTCAGTGTACTTGGTCCATCACTGAACAATCTTTGAGATGCATTGAGAAAAAGAAAAGGTTTTGGTTTAACAGGCAGCTAGATGTACACTAATTCGTATACCATGGTATATATTAGATGGGAGCTTCTTGAATATCTTCCCACTACAGTAGATAACACCATTCTGCACACTATTCAACCAGGCAAAGTCTATGCCAAAATACTCATGTGTTTTATATAGGCACTGTGTAAATCAACCAGTGTAAAGGCTAGTGCTGGGTTGGCTCATGTGACTGGCAGCATAGGGGAGTTATGTAGGAATTTTAAGGAGGCGGATCAGGTAGTGATAGTGTGTGGAACAGGGGATACTCTTGATAGGGACTGGGAATATGATGTAGGTGGGTCACATGAGCCAACCCTGCACTAGCCTTCACTATGCTGGTGACCTGGTACCCACTCCCCAAATCTTCCTGCAACTGCTGGCCCACACCTTTACCATGCAAACTACCTAACAGCAAAAGCTTCTTCTTTCTGTTAGACTTTGCAACAGACCTAGGCCTTCTAACAGCTGAGAACTGCTGCATGTTTCCTACATATACAGCTACAAGAGGCTACTTTCCACTCAATTCTGACAGTTGGTCAAATCTTTTGCGTCTATGGAAAGTATAACTGTCTGAATACCTGCTTGTCTTAGCTTCCTTCTTGCCAACTGACAGTTCCCATTCCCCGGCACCCTTCACCCTCCTCAACCAATCTAGTTCCTCCTTTGCATGTTGTAACTGCATCTGAAGGACACAGATCTTATGCTCCTGCTCCTCTATCAACTTATTTCTACTGCAGATTCTACATTCCAAGGAGAGGACCTTGCTAGAATGCCCACTGACTTCCCCATTAGATTCCCCCTAACGAAACTACTTTGAATAAATCCCGCACTGTAACCCACTACTCAAAAACCTACAATAGAGCCCACACTTCTCACTCATGGTAAAATTTTACAGTTACTGAAAAAAACTATAGATCTGCATTACCTAAGTTCAGTTACACCAGTAGAACTATTTATAGAACTACCAACAGTGGTCCCAAAATTCTCTCTACTAAGAAAGCAACTACTTTTATTAATACTACTAAACCACAACTAAAACCAATACCAACAAAACTTCACAAAATTATTAGCTAAATCAAAAATTTAAGTGGCCACTTGAACACTCAATGAAGTTAAAACAGTGAATGAAAATTTTACTGAAATATTTCAAAAGAAACAATAAGAAACGTCAGCTGAAAACTAAATGACTTCAAAGTGCATAAAACTCTAAAAAACATAGCGAGTGAATGTTTCCTAAAGTTTATTAAATTGTTATTATGGCACAAACAGCATGAAACATGACTGAAAACTATTAAATTTAATAACTATATTACAGTGCATGAATAACTTTGTCATTACTTATCTTTGTAACCGCTACAGCTGCAACCGCATGCCGCCAAGCAGCTCAACAAGGCATGGACTCAACAAGTCATTGGAACTTTCCTGCTGAAATAGTGAGCCATGCTGCCTCAATAGCTATCCGTAAATGCAAAAGTGTTGCCATTGCAGGATTTTGTTCATGAACTGACCTCTTGATTATGTCTCATAAATGTTTGACTGGTGGCCAAAACATTAACTCTAACTGTTCAGAATGCTATTCAAACCATTTGCAAACAATTGCATCGGCTCTTACCAACTGAAATCAGGACTCATCTGTCAAGGCCATGGTTTTCCAGCCCTATAGCGTCCCAATGGTATGTCACAAACACAAGAGATGTGCTGAAGGTGATGTCATGCCGTTAGTAAGGTCAATGGTTGATTGTCTGCGGCCATAGCCCATTAACACTTAATTTTGTGACACTGTCCTACTGGACACATCCATCATACATCCAAAATTGATTTCTGTGGTTATTTCATGCAACATAGTGTTACTTGTCTATTAGCAACATGAACTCTACACAAACACCACTAATAATCAATCACATGAAAGAAAGGACTATAATAATTAAATGTGGGTTCACACACGTGTATATTTTAGGTACCTGCTGAGGCAGTGAGAAAAATCAGTCAGGGTCCCAACTCGTTGTTTATTAAGTGGAAGTCATGGGCCACTGTATTATCCATGAAGAGATGTAATGCCTGAAATGTGATATGCTTGGTACACTTTTGGCACTGTGGGTTGCAGAATACTGAATCCCCTAATGATTTCCAAAATGGAATGTCCCGTGTGTATAGTTCCAACTATCAGTCCATGTTCAGAGACTGTTAATTCCTGTTCTGTGGCCATAATCATGTCAGAAATCATTTCACCCGAATCACCTGAGTACAAATGACAGCTCAGCCTATACACTGCCCTTTTATATGATATGTACATGATACTACCTCCATATTATATCTGCATATCATTATCCCATGATTTTTGTTGCCTCAGTGTGTGGACGTACTGAGAACCAGACCAGATTTGTGACTGGACTCTACATTTTCTAGGAGACAGAACTTAATACGCTATTTTTAATAGGATGAAATTGCAAGTATAAAGGTAACTTGTGAAGTACACCAAGGGGGTGTTGTAGGAAATTTAGCATGTTGTGCATAAATAGGCTAAGAGAGCCATTATTGTTTGATTATGCAAATGGTGAAAGAATCACCAGAAACAGTAGCAACTTTAAAATATCAAGAAGTAACAATCTGTAGTAACCAGAATCGGAATGAGCACATAAAACTAATTGCTCAAAAAGCATTTTTCAAGTTCAGATTCAGGTTAAGGAAATGTAATTCACTCACAAAAAAATGTGGATTCTTGAGTGCTGTTTATTAGTCTGGGATCATTACCAAGTAGGGTTAACAGGACCAACAGAGAATATCCAACAAAGAGTGGCATGTTTTGAAATGTGATCATTTAATAAGCATGAGAACATTACAGAGATGCTCAACAATCTACAGTGACAGTCACTGCAAGAGAGGCATTGTACATCATGGAGAGTGTTACTGTTGAAATTTGGGGGATGTATATTCAAAGACACCCCCCCATGAACCATAGACCTTGCTGCTGGTGGGGAGGCTTGCGTGCCTCAGTGATACAGATGGCTGTACAATGGGTGCAACCACAATGGAGAGGTATCTGTTGAGAGGGCAGACAAACGTGTAGTTCCTGAAGAGGGGCAGCAACCTTTTCAGTAGTTGCAGGAGCAACAGTCTGGATGATTGACTGATCTGGCCTTGTAACATTAACCAAAATGGCCTTGCTGTGCTGGTACTGTGAACAGCTGGAAGCAAGGGGAAGCTACAGCCATAATTTTTCCCGAGGGCATGCAGCTTTACTGTATGGCATGGAGAGCTGCATCAAACCAGTCTCTGGACTGAAGACCATAACAACAACATATTCAAAGAAGAGTTGGGAGCCTAATGGACTAGGGAAGAGGAAAATGATAGTGGTACCAAAGGTACCATGCAACATTCCATATTGGAATAGGATAGGGGAAAACGACAGTGGTACCACATACCATAAAATGATGTGTTACAATGAATATTTCATCCAGGGCTTATAACACTCAAAGAGTGATACAATCTTCACAGCTGTGTGAGGAAGATCCTTGGCAATGTGTCTCACGTTATCCTGGAGCTGTTTATTGACTCATGATAATACTGCTAGTAGAGGTCTTGCTTCAGTTGTATCTTTGAACAGCATACCTTACCAATGAGTGCTATTGTATCCCACTGGAGTGCACAACATTCCCTGCTTAACCAATTTTAGAGAGCTGCATAAGCAGTCTTGCACTCAGCATGTGTGTTCATTGCTTAATGACTTCTAGTTTAACTAGCCACAAAGGTCTTAGCAACCACACACAGAGCCAATGTTTCCACCTTCAGGCCAACTGGAGGAGTCGCACTTAGCAACTGCATCTGAGAGACCATGGCCTCACACTTGGCAACCACATCTAAGGAGAGCATGGCCTCAACATGCTATAGTCTGAAGGATTAGCTCAGAGACAGATCAATGACAGCTGTGCCTGAGAAGCCTAAAGTTGTCTGCTTTGTTCATCACATTGCCAACAAAGCACTGAAGAAAATTCATCTAGTGAGAAGCATTTTAAAACGAATGCTTTGACCTTTTCTGTCTACAACAGCCGATTGATTTGTGTGCTTACATGCATGATTGTTTCAAGATGAACCTTAACTAACTTTTATTTACAGGGGATGTTCAATAAGTAAGGCAAAATATTTTGATATTGGCTAATTTGAGTTGAAAAAAAAATGCAGACTTTGCTGTGGGAAATCTCTACAATACTCCAATACCCCTACAGTTTCATAAAGTTCTGATAGGTGGTAGTGCTGTAAGTAGCCTTCAAAATTGTGTCTGTAACAGAAGTGCATCCCAAAAAGAGAGGTGTCATCGAGTTTATTTTAGTGGTAAACCAGAGCATTGCAGATAGTCATATGCACTTGCAGAATGTCAATAAACCCCTGGAAGTGAACAGAAGCCTGGTGAGGTTGTTGGAAGAGGCATCTGTCATCATCGGAATAAGGTTTGTGCCAACTGTTTGATCTCCCGCTGGATAGGTCAGAAGTCCACTACCCCCAGCAGGGAGCTACACGGGTAGCAGGGGTTGTGTGACGTGAACTGGGTGGTTTTTTTAGGTTAGATGGCCTTGGGCAAGTACAGAAAGGGCAACAGCCTCAAAGGGTGTGGGGCAAAGTCAGGACATGTGGGGACCAAGCAGCAGTTGGTATTGTAATTGTAAACTGTTGAAGCTGCATTGGTAAAGTACTGGAACTTCAAGTGCTCAAATTGTTATAGGTACAGAAAGCTAGCTGAAGTCAGAGACAAATTCTGCCGAAATTTTTACAAAGGCACAGACGGTGTTTAGAAAGGATAGATTGCATGCAACCACTGGTGGCGTGTTTCTCGCTGTTAGCAGTAGTTTATCCTGTAGCTTTTTCCAAAGCTGTTTCACAGAGGAAGGTCGCACTGCAGTTCCTTCTCTAAATCCTTGCACAAACGAAAAAATGGCTGACATTGAAATAAGTGTCCAAGGAATAGAAAAGCAACTGAAATCACTCAACAGAGGAAAGTCCACTGGACCTGACGGGATACCAATTCGATTCTACACATAGTACACGAAAGAACTTGCCCCCCTTCTAACAGCCGTGTACCGTAAGTCTCTAGAGGAACGGAAGGTTCCAAATGATTGGAAAAGAGCACAGGTAGTCCCAGTTTTCAAGAAGGGTCGTCGAGCATATGCGCAAAACTATAGCCCTATATATCTGACATAGATCTGTTGTAGAATTTTAGCACATATTTTTTGCTCGTGTATCATGTCATTTCTGGAAACCCAGAATCTACTCTGTAGGAATCAACATGGATTCCAGAAACAGCAAGCGTGTGAGACCCAACTTGCTTTATTTGTTCATGAGACCCAGAAAATATTAGATACAGGCTCCCACATAGATACCATTTTCCTTGAATTCCAGAAGGCATTCGATACAGTTCCACACTGTCCCCTGATAAACAAACTAAGAGCCCACAGAATATCAGACAAGCTGTGTGGCTGGATTGAAGAGTTTTTGGCAAACAGAACACAGCATGTTGTTCTCAATGGAGAGACATCTACAGACGTTAAAGTAACCTCTGGTGTGCCACAAGGGAGTGTTATGGGACCATTGCTTTTCACAATATATATATATGACCTAGTAGATTGTGTCAGAAGTTCCAATCGGCTTTTCATGGATGATGCTGTAGTATACAGAGAAGATGTAGTATTAGAAAATTGCAGTGAAATGCAGGAAGATTTGCAGTGGATAGGCACTTGGTGCAGGGAGTGGCAACTGACCCTTAACATAGACAAATGTAATGTATTGCGAATACATAGAAAGAAGGATCCTTTATTGTATGATTATATAAAATTAATTGTTGGTAAGGCGGGTGCCAGGTTGAGATTCATTGGGAGAGTCCTTAGAAAATGTAGTCCATCAACATAGGAGGTGGCCTACAAAACACTCGTTTGACCTATATTTGAGTATTGCTCATCAGTGTGGGATCCATACCAGGTCGGGTTGACAGAGGAGATACAGAAGATCCAAAGAAGAGTGGCACATTTCATCACAGAGTTATTTGGTAAGCGTGATAGCATTACGGAAATGTTTAGCAAACTCAAGTGGCAGACTCTGCAAGAGAGGCGCTCTGCATCATGGTGTAGCTTGCTGTCCAGTTTTTGAGAGGGTGCGTTTCTGGATGAGGTATCGAATATATTGCTTCCCCCTACTTATACCTCCCGAGGAGATCACAAATGTAAAATTAGAGAGATTCGAATGTGCACAGAGGCTTTCCAGTAGTCATTCTTCCCATGAACCATACGCGACAGGAACAGGAAAGGGAGGCAATGACAGTGGCATGTAAAGTGCCCTCTGCCACACACCATTGGGTGGCTTGCAGAGTAAAAATGTAGATGTAGATGTAGATGTAGATTTAGATCTCCCATGTGCTCATTGGCTGCACTTAGCTGTGACCCTTGCAGTGTTGGAATATGTGGACACTCAAGGTGGTTCACAGATCACCATCTAAGACCTCTCTGCACATCTTTACATCTCTGCTGGCAGTGCTGACACACTCATTCAATAGTTGGGGTACTCAAAGGTGTGCATCCTCTGGGTTCTTTGACACCTAACAAAAGATCATAAAGTGCAACAAATTTCTTGCTTCAGTTTTTTTTAAATCATCGCAGGTGATGAAACATAGCTTCATCACTTTGAATGAGAAAAAATGGCAATCATGGGGTGGTACCACACCACCTCTCCTCCGAAGAAAAAGTTCAAAGCACACCCTCAGCAGTAAAGTCATGGCAATGACTGATGTCCTCCCTCATGGTGCAATGATCAGCTCTGACGCATATTCTGCTACCCTCAGGAAATCCAAGAATGAACTTCAGTATTTTCATCACCCCAAAAATGCAAATGAACTTCTCCTTCTTGATGACAACACAATACCTCACACAAGTCTACTCACCTGAGAGGAGCTCAAGTAACTTCATTGGACTGTTCTGCCTCATCCACTCTACAGTCTAGATCTCACACCTTCTGACTACCATTTGTTTGGCACAATGAAGGGTGCACTCCATGGAAAGCAGTACATGGGTGATGGGGCGTTTGCTGATGCAGCAAGGTGTTTGTTCCAGTGTTGACAATAGAGTGGTAGCATACAGGCATTCAGGCCTCCCACTAAGGTGGCATAAGGCCACCACAATAGATGGACACTGTGTTGAAAAATAGGGTTTTGTAGTCAAAAGAGTGGTGAATAAAATAGCGTATTTGAATCTTGAATAAAACCAGCCTACTTCAGAAAAAAAAAGTTTCATTACTTATTGAACACCACTTGTAACTTGTTGAGTTTCAGTGTTCTTTCAGTTTTGTGGCAGTGCAGTCCGGCTCTGGTTGTGTTTTCCATTATAATGATTATAGTTCCCCTGCCAGAATGTAAAAAATTGTAAATCACTGCCATTGGGCTTTAGAAGTGTTTTATACATGTGTATTATCCATGTATGTGTAAACTATATTATGCATTATTCTAATTGTGTTTTGGTGTTGACACTAATTACAGCCTACACCAGGGTTCTTAACTGTCAATAGTTGTTTCAATTGATATTATCAGATTTTCATAAATATTTATTCTGAAATCTGAAAGTCTCTTGTTTTTGTACACTTGTGTCTAACCTGGAGTTGTCTGTTTTCATATTTTTATTATTGTATATACCTTACACATTTCCATGTTTTAGGGGAGTTTTTCAGATGTTTCAATTACCAGGTATGACCAGTTTAATGCCCTTGAAAAAAGCTGCCAATTTACATCATCTTAACAGTTAGTATGTATATCAAGGCTTGGTAACAGAAACCACCTCCTTTTTGTAAGTTGTGTACCACAACACACGTTATAATAAATTTTTTAGTGCTGGTGGAGCATGTATTTAATTCTTATATACTTGTATTAAGCTTAATGGTGATGAACGTGTGTGGATTCAATTGGTTTTTGTGTTAAGAACAACACTGGTCTCAAAATAAAATAATTTGGTGTTTTTTGGAGGCTAAATAGGTTTCAGTAGTACTTTTCCACCATTCTCTCTTCACACTCTACCTAATTGAATAGTTAAGGTTACAATACAAACTCTTACCTACATTCTCTACTATTACTGTATGATTGTTGAAGGAAAGTTCTTGTAGAATGTAAATGAAGGGCTTATTTCAATAGTGGAACAAGTCCACTTTTCAAAAAAAATAGAGTTACCCTCATGTACATACTCACACAAGTTGTCTGTAATTTATTTGCATAGTGGGACAGCTCCAGCTTCATCCTGCTTCCAACAGAGTGCAACTCAATGCTGACCCATTAGCAAAAGCAAGCAGGAATTGATTTCAGTAGTGGTACAAGATCTGTGTGCTTTTGTGCATTGCAGTGTTTGCTATTTCTTGTGAAGATGATGGATTCAGAACCATTATCAAGTGACTGTGATACAATTGATGATCCACTTTTTCAAATGGTTTCGGGTAAACAGAGTTACTTATTTTTATCTCAGCATTATAGACATTTTGTTCCAAAAAAGGAATATTTGAGAATATAGGTTATGTTGACAGTAAAAATGGAAAATGAGAGTGTCCATCTTAATGTATTTCACATATACATGTGTTTTCAATCATGTGGTGCTGCATAAACCATAACTTGTGTTACTTTCTCTCTAGATACCAGTACTGATGATGATGAAACATCCAATGAAAGTGCAAAAAATGATGAAACAGGAGACATTGTTACTGATGCCTGTGTGAACGGTGCAGCCACAAATATGCAGGAAAAAAGGAAACGTAGTCAAAGCAAGAAGGGTGCAAGGAAAACAGACACATATGAAAAGAATATTTGAAAGAAAAAAATGGAACACTGGGGAGTTACACATCACAGTAACTGGTAAAATAATTCCTCCAAAAACATTTCACAATGTGGACTATGGGTGTGCACATAAATGTTTCAATAAAATTTCAGAGGATGAGAGGAAGACATTATTTGATTATTTGACAATTTCTGGGCAATGAGTGATATTATTTGCCAAAATAGTTATCTGAATTGTTTATGCACATATCATTCAGTTAACTGCCGATGGCCAAGATATGGCTCTGGTTCTCAGAAAAACTGAATATCGATTACATGTGAATGGAAACTGTGCAATAGTATGCAAAAAGTTTCTTGAATACTTTTGACATTTCTAATGGACAACTCTCTAAGTTTTTAACAAAAAGTAAGGATGAAGGTTCACCTCACCTTGATGGAAGGGGCAAACATCAGAACAAATTATCTGCATCACAAGGTCTGATAAATGATGTAAAGGAACACATCAAAAGCTTTCCAGTTTCTGAGAGCCATTATGCAAGGAAGGATAATCCCCACAAAAGGTTTTTAAATCTTGAGCTATGTGTGGCCAAAATGTATGATTTGTACAAATGTAAATGTATGTCTCAGAATAAATAAATTGTGGGGGAGAACATCTATCAAAAAATCTTAAACAAAGACTTCAACCTGTCATTTTGACCACCATGTAAACACACTTGCTCTTTTTGTGATAAATTGAGCTTTGAAATGGACACTTCTACCAATGCAGAAGAAAAAAGAAAGCCTAACTGAAAAGGAGCTTCACCTTAGGAGGGCTGAAGCTGAAAGAACAGCAATGGCTACAGACAGATCATGTAGTAAAGAGGCAGATTCCCAGATGTTTGTGTTTACCTTTGACCTGCAAAAAGCACTGTCATTTTCTAAACTGACAACCTTGACATCGTTCTACAAAAGAAACATGTACGTGTATAATTTTGAATGCCACAATTTAGCTGATGACAAAATCCATATGTATATTCAGGATGAAGTATCTGGATCAAGGGGTTCACAGGAAATTGGTACCTGTTTATTCAAACATATTGAAAAGTGTGTCACTTCTCAAAAACAGGTAGTTGCGTACAGTGACATGTGTGGTGGAAAAAACAGGAACATAAACATTGCTCTAACACTAATGAAAGTGACACAATCTCCTTAATTTCATGTCAACATTATTGATTTAAAGTTCCTGCTCCCAGGTCACTCATACCTGCCAAATGACAAGGGATTTTGCCAAGATAGAAAAAAAATTAAATAAGAAAGAGTTTCTGTTTTCCCCAGATGATATTTTTGAAACAGCTAGGAAAACTGGCAGAAAAAATATATTTCTGTACACAGAAATGAAGCATTCTGACTTTTTAACACTGAAACAGTTACAAAATGCTGTGGTAAGAAGGAATCAGTTGAATTAGTTGAAAATAAAATGGATGCATTTTCATAGGCAGAAGCCATACAAAATGCTCTACAAGGAAACACTGAATGATGACATTGACTTCCACATCCTACGCTTTGCTTCCAAACATGGTAGAGGGAGACCACACGAATGTGGTATTATTGCAGTTTCACAACTTTACCCATACATGAGAAAAGTGCTGAAAAAGAAAAAGCAGGATATGCTTGATTTGCTCCCTTATATTCTTGCTATCAAACATAGTTATTTCCTTGCTCTACAAACAAAAGACAGTGATCTGGAACATGAAGAAGAAGAAGAAGAAGAAGAAGAAGAAGATGATGATGAAGAAGAAGAATGTAATCCTTATTTTTACAGAAACCAATTGACCTGAAACATATCTGACAGTGTAGTTCAATTATACATGTGAATTTAATAAGAAGGTGTACATCAAAACTGTAATAAAAATTATTTGCAATAAAAGAATTAATAAATTTATATACAATGTTCAATTTATTTTATTTCAATAGTGGTGCAGCTCCATTACCTCCACTTTTCTGCCTATAATGCTGCTGAAATTAATGATCCAAACAAATAGAAAGAAAGGTTCATCTCTAGCAACAAGCCATATACTTGAATATTTCTGGTATCTCAACTGCAGATTTTTCAGCATTTATCTAACTTCAGGAGTCTGTATCTCAAAATGAACAAAACTGGACTTGTACAACTATTGATATAAGCCCTTCAAATAACTTAGGATTAAATGAGACCACTCACCAAAAAGTAGAAGTGTTGAGTTATTGATAGGCACACACAAAAGAAGGTAAACTTGCTAGCTTTTGGAGTTAGTGGGTAGAGTGACAGTGCCAAAGATATTTTGTGGTAGGTGGCTAGTTGCAGTGGGGATAGTATGAGGTGGGGACATTACAGGGAGAGGGAGGCTGTAGGTGGGGAGAGGGCCTGGAGTTGGATGTCTAGTGGCTTGGAGGGACGTCAGTTTGGATTCTAGGAATGCTGGAGGGAGGGGTGGCAGTATAGTTGTAATGGCTGGTGGGGAGCAGCATACACTGAAGGTGATATCAGGATGAAAAATTGAAGGAGTCGCTGGAGGGAGGGGTGGCAGGAGCAGTTGTAATGGCTGGTGGGGAGCAGCATAAACTGAAGGTGACATCAGGATGAAAAACTAGAGTGACAAGACAGATGAAGGAGAAACTTTTGGGTGGCAGGTGTAAGGACCTCAGGTTGCATCCTCCAACCAACAATTTTCCCTTCCTGCATCCTGTCATCCCCTGGGTGACAAAAAAAAACAAGAAAAAAAAAAAAACAAGAGTCAGGATAACTTTGTGCAAAAGTTATGTTTTTTTCATGACAACACACATTCACACATGGCTAACTGCACACGAGAGGTCCTATGGTGTTTTGGATGGCAGGTGTTTGATCATCAATCATACAGCCCAGATTTGGTGCTGAGTGATTACCACTTCTTCCCAGCAATGAAGACATGGCTTGCTAAACAATTCTTTGATACTGCTGTCAAACTGCCTGCCAGTATAAACCAGTGGCTGCAATTGCAGGTGGCAGATTTCTACAGAGACTTGTGCCGTGACATAAGTGCCTCAATGTGAATGGATATTATCTAGAACAATAGCTTCTTTTCTGGTACATTTCATCCAATTTTTGTTGTATCGAACAGATTAGTAGAATGTCTTTTGCATTTGACATGAGAAAGGTCAGTAAAATACACAGATATCAATAAAATAAACACATATTATGAACAACATTTATGACTGCAGTGATACATGAAATTATACATGAAAATATTACTTACGTGTCAGCTTTCCTACAAAAGCATGCCATGTGAAAATATCACCAAAGAAATCCAGCTGTTTGTAGTTAACATGCAAATGTAAGCAATTTGGTACACATTTTATATATTTGTTGGTGTGTAGAGAAGCAAGAGGCAGTAGTATAAATTTGAGAAAGCTGCTGGTCTCAAAGATTTTCATGCAAAGTTCAAACAATAGCATTTGAAGAAAACATCAGTGAAGTTATATCAGTAGTGAGTATTTACCGAAATCAAGTAAGTGGGAAACATCATGCGCAATGAGCTGCACACAGATATCGCCAGTATCCACAGTAGGCACTACAGAAAAGAGTCATAATAATCATTATTAAAACTGTAAAAAATATGATTTATGAGGTTCTCTAGACATGATTGGTAGACCAGATATTTTCAGGTACTTAGCCAGTTTCCATATTTAAACACAATATTTTGTTGATGCAGTTATCATCTTCAGGTGATACAAGTAGTGGTGGAATGTGTGCTTGTAACATATAATGGAGAAAACCATGTTAGGTTTCAAAATATTGTGCTAATCATCAAGATGGATATAGACCTCAAAATAAAATTTTTGGTAAACAGCGTAACTTTACATAGTTTTTTAACAAGGCGATGATCTTGCCTGTTACCTGTAGCTACTTTTAACAATTTATAATGTAAATATATTAGCATAGGATATTAAAGATGCATCAAAAACAGACTTTACAAGAAAATTTGCTGAAATGTGCCACTTAAATTATAGCTCCTGTATTATTAAAAACTAATAGGATGACCCAGGGTAAACATTTGTTCAAGAAATTTTGTTAGAAAGAAGACAAATATTTTTATTTTGTGATTGCAATGCAATATCATGTACCTTTCTGAAAAAAAATTTTCATTTGCTTACAAGGCGTAATGTAAAGGTGGTTGAAAAATCTTGACACTATCCTTACATCACTACAATACTTTTTCCCTAGAGGGTGGTACAAGGGTGGTACAGCATTTGACAGGCTGTGTGTGAAATTGTAAGTCATTTCACCAAGCAGCTGACTATAGACTGCTGATTTGAATAAGGTTCAGTGAGTGAATTGGTAACAGAGCAAGGTGGGATTATTCCACTCTCTCCTATGCAAGAACTGATGCAAATATTTCGTTTCTTTTCTGATTTTTTAGTAGTAGTACATATATGATAGTTACTGTATGCAAAATAATAATTTCACTAAAACTTTATTATAGACAGGGAAGTTCTCTGATACTGATGACACTGGTATGGTATATTTAGTTATGATGTAAATATCTTATTTAAAGAAATATTCACTATTTATGGTATCTGCAGAATATGTGCATTTCAAAATTCCATAGCATTAAAAATTATTTGTTTTAGGATTAAACTAGCATATCTGGAAGCTCTTGCTCTCCTCTCTCAAGCAAATATTGTACTTTTTCTGTAAACATACTATTTCAAAAGTTAACAGTACCATGAAGAGGATAGATTGCTACTCACCATGAAGATGACACCTTGAGTTGTAGACAAGAACAATGAAAAGACTGTTACATACTGAGCTTTTGGCCAAAGCATTCTATGAAAAAGGAAACACACACACATTCACACAAGTAGGCGCACTTCATGCAAATATGACTGCTATCTCTGGCCCCTACAGCCAGAATGTAGCTCTTTCATTGACTGAAAGCAGCACCATGTAGTAGGGCATGGAAGTGGGAGGGATAGTAGGATATATGGATGGGTGAGAGAGAGGGCTGTTTGGCAGGGTGTGCAGAGACAAGATGGTAGTGGGACAAGGCTGCTAGGTACATCATCAGAATGCTGTAGGGAGGGAGAACGTGAGGGTGTGAAGAGTGGACTAGAGAAGGGGAAAAGATCAGTTGGTGTGCTGGCAGAGAGAGGCACACAACGAAAGTGTGGGATTGTGAATTGGGAGGTAGTGGTAGGTCAGAGACAGTACCAGCCATTGCTTTTACACCAAAATATCTTGTCCATACAACCTGCTCTCCTGGGGACAGCATATTTGCAATGACAAGAACTCCCTTGCACAGTATGCTGAGGGTCTCCCAAAGGCCTTCAAAAACAGGCACTAACCCCCAGACCTAGTCCAAAAACAGATTTCCTATGCCATATCCTCACATACCACCATTTCTCTGACCACCCCCAAGAAAAGCTACCAAGGAGCACCCCATCTGTCATTCAATATCACCTCAGACTGGAACAACTGAACCACATCTTCCATCTGGGCTTTGATTGTCTATCATCATCCCCTGATATGAGGGACATTCTATCCAAGATCCTTCCTACCCCTTCTAAAGCAGTGTTCTGTCGCCTACCCAACCTCAACAGCATCTTAGTCCATCTGGATACCACTTCTAATCCCTATCCCTGTGGAAGACCCAGGTGCAATCCCTACTCAGTCCACCCACCCAGCAATTACTGTACAAGTCCAGTGACAGGCTTACCTTATCCATCAGAGGCTGAGCAATCTATGAAAGTAGGCATGTCATATACCACCTTTCCTGCAGTCACTGCACAGCCTTTTATACTGATATGGCTACCAGCCAGCTGCCAAACTGTGGCCAACAGCAAAGTGGACACCACTGTGGGGCAATATGCAGCTGAACATAAAATGCTCGATTTCAATGGTTGCTTCACAATCTGGGTCACTTGGAACCCCCTGTACTCTACGAGCTTCTCTGAACTGCATCCTTACAACACATTCTCTGCTCCCAAAATTATCCTAGCCTCAACCTATGATAACTTTCTGTACCAACACCCTCCTCCCAACATTGTCTGCCCCCTCTGTCCTATCACCTTCTCCCTATCCATGTCCTCTCATCTTCACTGTGCACCACTCTCTGCCAACACATCCACTAATTTTGTTTGTCTTCTTTCTCTGTTCCTTTCCTTTTCTCCTGACACCCTCCCCTCCTCCCCCTCCCAACATTGTGCCTAGCAGCCTTTTCCTACTGTCATATAGTCCCTGTAAGCTCCACCAGACAGCCTTGTTCTATCCCCCCCCCCCCTCCCCCATCTGTATCCTGCTATTCCTCCCCCTTCCCTGGCCCATTCTGGTTGGTGTTTTCATTCAACACGGGAGTTGCATTCTGGTCATAACAGCCAGAGATAGTGGTCATGTATACATGAGGTGTGCCTACTTATGTGCTCTGCGTGTTTTCTTCTCTGAGGAAGGCTTCAGCCAAAAGTATAGTATGTAATAGTCTTTTCATTGTGCCTCTCTGCAACAACACATCATCTGTATGGTGATTAACAATTTTTGTAGTATTATTGATATCCCGGTCTGACCTTTCCAGTGTTTTATTTCAAAAGTTATTCTTATTAAAATTTTCATGTTCCAGAGTTTTCAAATCTTAAAATGTAATTCTTTCCAAAATCTAATGTCATAGTTCTGTACCAATGATTTTTTCAGTTTCTGAAAATGTGTACTTTCATTTAAATAACCAGTAACTTTGTTAATTATTACAAGTAGAAAATTTCATTCTCTCAAAACGTTCATTGAACTTTGGCAATCCCCATGGACATTAAACAGCCATCCCATAAAACAGTTATGATAACTTTGCCATATACAACACTTCTTCACTGCCTATTGTATCTCTGTTTCTTTTAATTTTCCTATATTTTATTTCAGTACTAAAATGGAATAGCATAGTATTTTCTCAGTTTGCAATTTCTGTAATATGCACATCTAAAAACTGGTGTACAATAGTAGTTGGAGGCTTGCATTTGTTATGCAAACATTGTGTAGTCAGTATCAAGTCATAGTTGGACAGCTTAAGTGTACAGTTACTATGTACTAGTCAGTCAGGGCCCAGCAGTGAACTTGTAAACAATCTTCATTTCATCATGTAATTTTTAATGAGTTTGCACCTGCTAGCCAAGCAGTACTGTTGCTATTTTATGTCAGTTACTGCTCAGCTGTTGAAATGTAAAGTTATTATGCTTCCACTTGAAAGATTCTGTTAAACCACTCATAGTTTACACGAAGAACTAACCTATGAAATGTTAAAATAACTAATTACATGCTGACCATCACAGTAGTAAGCAGTATCAATAAATATGAAGAGATCAAAATGTACTGTCTGCAGTGTTGTGTACATTGCTTAACAACTGTGCACTGTCTGATGTTGGAAGTTGGTATATAGATGAGCCTGAAATTTCAAGATTTTAAGGGTTCAAAAGAATGTGCTGACTGCATTCTGCATTAAGAATTGCACGTAAGAAAGCTCTGTGCAAGATGGGTCCTGCATTTACTCCCTGCATTTACTCCCTGCTGATCAGAAATGAATTCACACAACAATTTCTGGACAGTATTTAACACATATACCTATCTGTAAAAACAAAAGTAATGTTCTTCATCATTACGTCACAATGGATAAAACACAGAGTCACCCACTATACAACTACAACAACAATGAAAACAGTGGACAGAAGCCACTTCTTCAGCTGTGTGGAAGATGAAGACAGTGTCAACTGCAGAAAGGAAACTGGTATTTTGGTGTATAAAAGGAGTTCTGTTAACTGTTTGTCTTCAAAAAGGTAAATGAAAACATGGGTAGATTATTGTAACCTTCTTACAAATCTGGATATCAAAATTCAGGACAAATGACTTGGTCTGCAGAAGAAGAAATGTCATATTACATTAAGACAATCCATATACCATATAAATGACTTGGCAATGGGAAAATTCTGTGATCTGTACAACTTCCACCCAATTCCCTGTTTTGGCTCTCTCAGGGTTATGTCTCCTCCCAACATTCAAAGTTCTTCTTACTGATCAGGAAGACCAAGCAACAGTGATTTTAGTTGTAGATATGTATTTGGCAGTGTCACTAAAGGGATGGAATAATGTCACTGCAACATAAAGTGAATAAGGTATATCAGTGTTAAAAGAGATAATGTTAAAAATAGACAGGATGTGAAATAAAAAATTCTCATTTTCACCATCAGCCTGAGAAGTTTTTCAGATGATCTGCCTAATATCTCTACTGCTTCCTGACTCTTACACTTATTTTGTGTGGGAAGATTGGATCTTTTCAGTGGTGAAGATTCAGAAACCAAAATAATACATATGCATCAGTGCACTGGTGACTACTTGTATAGTACTAAATTTTGTGGTTGATATTAGTTTTCTTTTACTCTACATCATATATACTACAATTAAAACTGAAAATCAGAATGATATCTGACACATTGTCTATATCTGAGACTGTTCAGTCAATGCTGATCAAATAATTGGAAGCAATATTTGATTTAGATTTCCTTACCAAATGCAGCCCCTCCATGGTATCTGCTCCATATTCAGTTATTATTATTGGCTTGTTATACTTTGTCCTCCAGTTGCCTATTTCCATCACTAATTGTGGCAGAATGGTCTCTGTAAGTCCTCCATTCTCATACCATCCAAGGTAACGGTTAACTCCAATGATGTCCAAAAACTGACTCTGCAAAATTCAGACACCAGTATTATTTCCACTGTCAGAAAGTAATAAACACAATGAAGTGATTAAAATCAGAATGGTGTTAAACAAGCAAATCAGTAAATTTAAATGAATCATATCTGCTGGTTTCCTTGAAGAGGTATCTGGCATATAAAAAGTATTTTGATATACCTTTTGTATGGTATATTTCAGTCATAGTTGTTTTTATAATTAGGTGATCTCATAAATAAAACACATATCAGGAAAGATCAGTGCAATACTGGAAGACTACATTAATGCTGTGTTTTAACTCATGCCTCTTAATGAATCATAAAAGTTTTCCATTTTAATGTTATTTATGGCATAGGTATGTAATGTCTTCCTGTAACACTACAAAATCATGAAAACAGTACTCACATAAAGGCCTAGTAAAAAATTTTAGAACTTGTGTTACACTTGCCTATGAGTGATACGAATAAAGAATTACAGATTTAGACTAAGGCAAATTTGCTGAATCCAAAAATGAATATATTTTAATGCCACTCAAGGGTGTGATAAGAAAATCTTCATATCAATCAATAAATCATATCAGAGAGCAGTTTGATGTGCTTTGTAACTATTACCAACCACATTTATTTGTTTTATCAAATATCACCATTCACTATCCACTGAAAGATACATTTAGGTCTATTGCTGACTGACACTATTCTGTATTTTTGGAGTCAAGTACATCAATTTTTACAGCATATGTCATTAAAATTTGCAGTCAAAACATCTAATCCACCTGGTGTTATAATGTATACCACTCATATGTTACGGTATTCTACAAGAATGTGTAGAATCAGTATGGACTCCTAGCATGTGGCTATCACACAAACCAAAGATGAGCAAGACTCATCCAATAGTGTGATCTTATGTTTACTTGTATGCCACTGACTATATTCTGGTATAGATTGCATTTATAGACACTAACAGTACAGGAACAATATCTAGCATGTACAGTACAAATCCAACCATAGGCACGATGATGTGTATTATCGACAGGCACAAATGCAATGAACTGTAGATAGTTGCAACAGTAACTTCTGCCTCAGGATTTTTGGTTACTAACAACATTCCTTCCTTCAGTGTACTACTAGAATTAAATTCCAATAAATGCAATGCCAAACCTCAAGCTACTGGATGTAAAAAACTAATTCCCTGCTCAGGAGGTACTTGCCTATTAGCTGAACTGGTCACCAACTGGAAATACATAATTTACCATCATTTGGCAACTAGTTGATTGTTCTGTAATTCTAATTATGAATGAAATGGGCATTTTGTTGGAGATACCTGGTAAACAATACCTCAACTTCCCATGAGATGTCTTTTAATTGAAGCCCTCACTTCATCTTCACAAAATTATGATTTGTACCAGCACTTTAGTTGCCCCAGTACAAAACTGTAGTTGATTACTTGTACCATCATCAGCCAGTTTAAGTATCTGCTTCAATCTGTCCGAGTGATTTTCTTCATAAGTTTGTAATTTTTTTGTCTTGTATTATGTCTCTCTGAGTTTCCATTTACTTTATAGGTACTCTATTGGACCATAATTCTGTATAACCATGTTTTTAGTCTGTGTCAAAATTTCAGCACAAAAAATTTGATGACATGTTTCACCCTCCTTGAATGTAAGATATCATTTGGCTCTTCAATAATGTCTACATGAATATCAGAACACTATTATTAATATTTTACCAGTGTACAATTTATGTACTGACATTACAGATGCACTGCAATTAATTTTCTCTGTTAATGAAGCACGTGCAATGAAAAGCTTATTTAAGGGGGAAAAAAGGACAGGTATACACTCGCACACACGCACATATCCATCCACACATACAGACACAAGCAGACATATTTAAAGACAAAGAGTTTGGGCAGAGATGTCAGTCGAGGCAGAAGTGTAGAGGCAAAGAAGTTGTTGAAAGACAGGTGAGGTAGGAGTGGCGGCAACTTGAAATTAGCGGAGATTGAGGCCTGGCGGATGACGAGAAGAGAGGATATACTGAAGGGCAAGTTCCCATCTCCGGAGTTCGGATAGGTTGGTGTTGGTGGGAAGTATCCAGATAACCCGGACGGTGTAACACTGTGCCAAGATGTGCTGGCTGTGCACCAAGGCATGTTTAGCCACAGGGTGATCCTCATTACCAACAAACACTGTCTGCCTGTGTCCATTCATGCGAATGGACAGTTTGTTGGTAATGAGGATCACCCTGTGGCTAAACATGCCTTGGTGCACAGCCAGCACATCTTGGCACAGTGTTACACCGTCCGGGTTATCTGGATACTTCCCACCAACACCAACCTATCCGAACTCCGGAGATGGGAACTTGCCCTTCAGTATATCCTCTCTTCTCGTCATCCGCCAGGCCTCAATCTCCGCTAATTTCAAGTTGCCGCCACTCATACCTCACCTGTCTTTCAACAACTTCTTTGCCTCTACACTTCTGCCTCGACTGACATCTCTGCCCAAACTCTTTGTCTTTAAATATGTCTGCTTGTGTCTGTATGTGGGGATGGATATGTGCGTGTGTGCGAGTGTATACCTGTCCTTTTTTCCCCCTAAGGTAAGTCTTTCCGCTCCCGGGATTGGAATGACTCCTTACCATCTCCCTTAAAACCCACTTCCTTTCGTCTTCCCCTCTCCTTCCCTCTTTCCTGATGAGGCAACAGTTTGTTGCGAAAGCTTGAATTTTGTGTGTATGTTTGTGTTTGTTTGTGTGTCTATCGACCTGCCAGCGCTTTTGTTCGGTAAGTCACCTCATCTTTGTTTTTTATATATAATTTTTCCCACGTGGAATGTTTCCTTCCATTATATTGAAAAGCTTATTTATTTATTTATTGTATTTTTTTGCATGGAGACACCAACTGGTGTCTTTTGCAAACGTCATAGCATTTTTTTACAAGTTTAGTACAGAAATATATACATATGTGATTACATATACATGATACAAATGTACCATTATACCTAATAAGGCACAATATTGGGTGTTACATCGTACCTATTACAAATATTCAGATTTTACACAGGGAAACATTCCACGTGGGAAAAATATATCTAAAAACAAACATGATGTGACTTACCAAACGAAAGTGCTGGCAGGTCGATAGACACACAAACAAACACAAACATACACACAAAATTCAAGTTTTCACAACCAACGGTTGCTTCATCAGGAAAGCGGGAAAGATGAAAGGATGTGGGTTTTAAGGGAGAGGATAAGGAGTCATTCCAATCCCGGGAGCGAAAGACTTACCTTAGGGGGAAAAAAGGACAGGTATACAGTCACACACATACACATACCCATCTGCACATACACAGACACAAGCAGACAATTGTAAATGCAAAGAGTTTGGGCAGAGATGTCAGTCAAGGCGGAAGTACAGAGGCAAAGATGTTGTTCAAAGACAGGTGAGGTATGAGCGGCGGCAACTTGAAATTAGCAGAGGTTGAGGTCTGGCGGATAATGAGAAGAGAGGATATACTGAAGGGCAAGTTCCCATCTCCGGAGTTCTGACAGGTTGGTGTTAGTGGGAAGTATCCAGATAAACTGGAAGGTGTAACACTGTGACAAGATGTGCAGGCCGTGCACCAAGGCATGTTTAGCCACAGGGTGATCCCCATTACCAACAAACACTGTCTACCTGTGTCCATTCATGCAAATGGACAGTTTGTTGCTGGTCATTCCCACATAGAAAGCTTCACAGTGTAGGCAGGTCAGTTGGTAAATAACGTGGGTGCTTTCACATGTGGCTCTGCCTTTGATCGTGTACACCTTCTGGGTTACAGGACTGGAGTAGGTGGTGGTGGGAGGGTGCATGGGACAGGTTTTACACTGGGGGCAGTTTCAAGGGTAGGAGCCAGAGGGTAGGGAAGGTGGTTTGGGGATTTCATAGGGATGAAGTAAGAGGTTACGAAGGTTAGGTGGACGGCGGAAAGACATTCTTGGTGGTGATGTCCTCCACTCCACCAAGAGTGTCTTTCTGCCGTCCACCTAACCTTCGTAACCTCTTAGTTCATCCCTATGATATCCCCAAACCACCTTCCCTACCCTCTGGCTCCTATCCTTGAAACTGCCCCCAGTGTAAAACCTGTCCCATGCACCCTCCCACCACCACCTACTCCAGTCCTGTAACCCAGAAGGTGTACACGATCAAAGGCAGAGCCACATGTGAAAGCACCCACGTTATTTACCAACTGACCTGCCTACACTGTGAAGCTTTCTATGTGGGAATGACCAGCAACAAACTGTCCATTTGCATGAATGGACACAGGTAGACAGTGTTTGTTGGTAATGGGGATCACCCTGTGGCTAAACATGCCTTGGTGCACGGCCTGCACATCTTGTCACAGTGTTACACCTTCCAGTTTATCTGGATACTTCCCACTAACACCAACCTGTCAGAACTCCGGAGATGGGAACTTGCCCTTCAGTATATCCTCTCTTCTCATTATCCGCCAGACCTCAACCTCTGCTAATTTCAAGTTGCCGCCGCTCATACCTCACCTGTCTTTGAACAACATCTTTGCCTCTTTACTTCCGCCTCGACTGACATCTCTGCCCAAACTCTTTGCCTTTACAAGTGTCTGCTTGTGTCTATGTATGTGCGGATGGATGTGTGTGTGTGTGCGGGTGTATGCCTGTCCTTTTTTCCCCCTAAGGTGGGTCTTTCCGCTCCCGGGATTGGGGTGGCTCCTTCCCCTCTCCCTTGGGACCCGCATCCTTTCGTCTTTCCCTCTCCTTCCATCTTTCCTGATGGGGCGGCCGTTGGTTGCGAAGGCTGGAATTTTGTGTGTGTGTGTGTTTGTTTGTGTTTCTATCGACCTGCCAGCGCTTTCGTGTGGTGGGTCACATCATCTTTCTTTTTGGATATATTTTTCCCGCATGGAATGTTTCCCTATATATATATATATATATATATATATATATATATATATATATATATATATATATAGCTGGAACTTTTTTTTGAAATTCAAGTGATCTCTTAGGAAGTGGACACCAGCAAGGTAGTTATACTATTATTTAAACTTACAGAACGATCGTTCTCCCAGTTTTGCTGCTGAGCAATGGTAGTTGGACGAGTTGTATCAAGACTTTTTACATGGCTGATAATTTCTCTGTAACACACATGTAACAAACTTAGTCTGATAGATCAGTGCAAACTATCACATAACATGACAAAAATTTTAAAATACAAACAGCACAGAACTGCTTGCTGTTATTGGACCAGAAGTGACAAATATGCATGAAGAAATATTGTGGTATGTAGGAAATAATGAGTTTTTTGTGAGATAATTGTTCTCAACACTTTAGTAAAAGTGTCATATACAGATTTTACTTTATTACCATTGTGCACACTCAGAGGATGGATATTAGATTGCAGCCTGCCATTCAACTTCAATTTTTAAATTGGCTATAATGTGATGATAATATGAAGCAGGTTGTTTCAAAACGTCACAGAGATTAACTGATGAAGAAAATATTGTCCAGTGAATTCCTTTGATAGATCAAAATTAATCAGAAATTAATTGAATGAAAAGAGAGAGGAAAATTATTAAGAAAGCAGAAACAAGTCAGCATGGAGAAATAGTTCAAGCAGCAACAAGAAATGATGTGCAAGTAATTAAAATGGAACAAAATAATGATATGAAACTGGAAAGTCCTAGATAAATACAGACAATGCAAGGATAGCACTGCCTGTCTGTGAATATCTTAATGAGACCTTCAGTATACAGCACAAGAGAATGCTTGTCATTGCTGATGTGCCATCCACAGGTGGCCATACTGTATGTCAGGGATGGCAACTATCAAAATGAAGGTACCATTCATGGTTGGTGGGCAACTGAAGAGGTGGAAGTTCAGTATCTAGGAGGGTAGCGTGCTTTGTTAAATAGGAACAGGTGAAGCAGTTAGGAGAGAATGTGTTGAGTTATGGACAAATAATGATAGTCACTTACCTCTTTGTCAAGATCATGAAGATATCAATGAACTTGAACCAGAGCAAGGGTTTAGGTTTTCAGGTGCCAAGGAAGGTTTTCTTTAGATGAGCCATGAACAGGTTGGCATATGAGCATGCAATGAGGGTTCTCTTGGCCATGCTACAAGTTTGTTTTCATATCTTTCCCTAAAAGGAGAAGTAGTTACAGTTTAGGATATAATCAGCAAAGTATAGAAGGAGTGAGGTGTTGGTTTTTGGAATTGAGAGGATGTTGTGAGACATAGTATTACACAATGGTAAGACAATGTGTGTGGTGGATAATGGTGTAAAGGAAGGTATCATCAACAGTTATTGAATAGGAGTCCAAGAAGTAATGGTGTGGGGATGACTAAGGTGTGGTGAAGAAAATGGTTTGTCTTTCATATGGGACCTAGGCCTTGGGCAATGAGCTGGAGGTGTTGTAATTACCAAATACTATTGGCGTCAAAATATAAATGTGGAAGAAAGAGAACTCCTAACCACTGAAAGTAGTTGCTGTTATTGAGGTAGCTTCGTTGCACACAGCAACTATACAGCCTTATCACGGTGCCAAATAGGTTTTCTCAAACAACAGCAGAAATTATGGTAACACAGATTAGCAACAGTTCACAACAATTTATTAATGGAAATATTACACTGCTTTGTTTTAGTCTTAGATGGAGAGTGGCAAAAGTTCACTTCCACTGATCTGACTTTAGCTCTGCTCTAATTCAGTGTAAGGTAACTATAATCAGTTGTACAATATCCAGATTGGTTCTTCCTGGCTGTGACTATAGACATAGTTCTAATACAGTCCTGAGGTATTGTTGACTATGTTAACACTCGGTGGACACTGATCAACTGGAGCCGTGTGCCTGCTTATATCTTTGTGTGAGGAATTAATGTCCAAGTGGGAAATTGCTGAGTGATTTATGGCAGGAACATAACATAGTCCATGTTGTGTGCATCCACTATGGTGTCTGATCAGCACAGGAGCATATAAGTTTTACAGATGTGTTATGGTTACATTCTATTTAATTACATAAATAGTATGAGGGCATGCTGGAAAGTAATGCCTCTGAATTTTTTATGTGAAAACTCTTATACATTTTAAAATCGAATAAATGTTATTAATATTCTACATCTTTATTCTTCATGTCTACATATTTATTTGTCAACATAGTCACCTTGTGATGAACACATTTCTGCCAACAAGAGAGTAGCTTGTTGATTCCATCACTTTAGAATGTTTGACTTTGTTGAAGGAAGCACAACCTCATTTCTGCTTGCATCACTTCATTGCTATCAAAGAGAGTCCTTGAAGGTGTCCTTTAAGTTTCAGAAATAAATGAAAATTGGATGGGGGCAAATTGGGTCTCTAAGGAGGATGATCAATGAAGTTGTGGGATTTCTGTTGAGTTGTAGCCCAAGGAAAACACTCATTTCTGTAAGACATGGTATACTTCATTACAGATGTCCACAGCACAGCCCCCCCCCCCCCACACACACACATCTCCCACTCCCGCAGTGTGGAGCATGGTTTGAGCACAGTGGAAGGGGGGGGGGGGCGCATCTGGCAATGGAGACAGTGAGGGTGATGACAGTGATGTGATGGGGATGTCGATCTCTGGAGGTTGTTGCTGCAGGGACCACACTGGAAGGTCGACATGGAACTCCTGTAGGTGGTGTGGGTGGAAGAGGCATTGGCCCATACATGAAGATGGAGCAGTGGCGGGAGGGACTGTGTCCCCCGTGTGATTGGCTGGCAGCATTCAAACTGTAGCCCTCCCTAGGGGGGTTACTGTAGCTCAGAGGAGCATGTGGTCAACCCCACACAGGAGCGGGCAGGAGCAGGCAATAGATTGATGAACTGGGTCCCTGGTCAGGTGGGGTGAGTTGTCTTGCACCAGGATGAAGATGCGATTGTCATTGATGAGGATCGTGATGTCCTCCACACATTTGGGTGGGACTTCAGTTTGCAGAACCGCTAGAGGGGGTAGGGAGGAGGAGGTAGAGAGAAAGGGCTAGAACCCGAGGAATGGTGTTGATTTTGATGGAGATGCATGTTCGGGTGAAGCCTGTGGCAGCAGCTCTGAGAGGTCATAGCTTGAGCATGAGTCCTCAGTGTTGGGAGGCTGCATAATGTCATTGGGCATGAAAGATGCTGGGTCAAGTTGTCCCAGTTTCACATGGTGGAGAGAAACAGTGAGTGGTGAAACTTTAACCCAGGTGTTCATTGTGTTATTGGTGTGTTTTATGACCTCTTATGGGCCTGCGCAACTCTGCTGTAGACCTTGACAAAAACGCAGGAACTGCGTCTAATAAATTAGATTAACATGCAGAGATTCAAAAACCTAAGTAGCGAAGCACTCAGATGAAACTAAATAATTGGCCCCTGATTAGGAACTTGTAATATGTCACAAAATTGATTTACTTTCCAACGCAAATGAAAATGCGAGACCTGTTGGTATTAGAAATATGCAGAAACTCAAGAAACTAAGCTATTAAAGCACACAGTTGATATTATAAAATTCACTCCTGGTTAGGAACATGTAAAAGTAACAAAATTGGTTACTTCCCTGTTCCTGCTTGTGTTGTGGCTTGCTACTGCTGCCTGACTGCTAAAACTTCATGGCTGAAGGCTGAGAATTTTTGTTGGGCACATGAAAGTTTCTATGAAAAGAACTGAACGCCACGTCGTTGTGGCGTTTTCTTAGGACTGCTCCTACCGCAGAGTCACTGGCATCTGTGGTGATGAAAAGTTCAAAATTTGACATTGGAAGAGCGAGTGTGATGGCTTGTGATCGAGTCTTTCAGGGCTTGGAAGGCTGTGCGCATTGGTTCTGTCCACAGAATGAGGTGCATCCCTGAAGTTTGCTTGCTGGCGAGGGCGCTAGTGAGGGTGACCTGCTTGTCAGCTGCTGCAGGTAAATGATGACGGTAGTAGTTTATCATTCCCAGGAACCATTGGACCTCTTTGTATGTGGTAGGGAGTGGCATGAATAAGATGGATTGCACTTTCAATTCAGGGGGTGCATCCCTGCAGCCGAGACTGTATACCCCGAGAATTGGATAGATTGCTGGCATAGTTGCAGTTTGTCGGTGTTAATATCAACTAAATTTGATGAAAAAGTGTCCTTTACTATCATGAGGTGACATTTGTGATCCTGCATGGATTTGCTGAAGATCAGGATATTGTCAAGATGTATGAAATAGAAGTCAAACTGGAGCAAGAGGATTGCCATGTGTGGGCGGCATTTTCTAACCCGAATGGTGAGTGAAGTCGGAAATGTTTGGTATAGGATAATTGTCCATCACAGTTCTAGCGTTCAAGTATCAAACATACGAAAGGAGCTGTCCTGATTAGCGGTGAGGCATATGGGTTGACCAGTTGCTATCGGAGTGCTGTAAAATTCCCTCCTCAAGAAGTTCCTGTATTTGCTGGCAAACCTAGCGTAACTTGAGTGGGTTCTGGCAGAAAGCCTTGTGGCGAATACGTGAGCCCTCTGATGTGATGAACAGTCCCGTTTGTGACAGCGGAAACTGAATGTTCAATGACTGCACACAGCTGGGGCGTGGTGTTGGTTGATTTATTAGAGGTGCATGGCTTGGAAGCGGCATGGTTGTCTGCTCGAGAGGGGAATGGCAGCAAAAAAGTCACATTTTTGTTATGTTTACACCAGTGGGGATGGCAGTTTGTGAGTGCCAAATGTGAGGCAGGTGCGAGCGGAGCGCGTAGAGGCTGTCTATTGTCCAGAGGTGAGCTCGGTAGTGGCAGCGCTGCTGGCAGGCACGAAGGTATGGAATGAGCTGTGCGAGGAGGCACAAGAAGGGGGAATGTTTATCAACACTCTGGACAGGTGCGACGTTGCAGGGGGGGGGGGGGGGGGGATGTTGTCGGAGCCTGGACAGCTGGATCGTCATGAAGCACATGAGTGTCAGTTTGCAAAACAGGCAAGAGAGACGTTGAATGGAACACATTTGATGGGGGTGGAGAAGGTAGAGTAACACTATATGGTTGAGACTGAAGTCACACAAGATAGTGTGGTGTTGCTAATCTGTGTGCTGTTGTCGGCAGAGCTGTCAGGTGTGGTGGATGAAGGCTCAGGTATCAGAGCTGATGAGCGGTGTGAATTGATGTGGGCGGTGATTGTGGCAAGCTCGTCCTCAGCGCATGCTAAGAGATGTGTCAAAATGGCACTCTCACAGCAGAGGGTGCATATCTTGGCATCTTCTGCCAGGATGTGATTCACAGTTGCACAAGTCCTGCTTGGCAGAGCCGCACATTGATGCACTAAATAGTTAATGGCATTTACACTCGGAGCAGGTAGTGGAGCACAGTCACACGGGATGTGAGAGTTAGAGGTGGTGAAACAGAGAACCTGGAATGATGTTTGGAGACAGGTGGTGGTGTGATAAGAAACCGATTCCCAGTATCAGTTCTGTGATACCTGCCACATGGAAGATCCAGGGGAGGGAGATGATGTTAGAGAGGTGGAGTTGAAGCTCGATGGAGCCACAGGTCTGTAGATGAGTTGATGGCTCTCAGGAGAGAGCATGTGCATGTGAAGGGGCATGTGACAATCAATTTAGACACAACTGAGACATAAGCGCCAGTGTCCATGAGGAAGTTGTGACTCGAAGAATAGTCTTTGACTAAAGGTGGACGTTCGACGGGATGGAGGCATGGATGGAATGTAGCATGGGTTGACACTTATTGCATGATTGGCTTTTTGGTTGCTTGCATGGGGGACAGCACTGTTGTGCATTGTTGCCAAATATGGTGTGGTGCCGACAGTGAAGGTGCACTGGGAGAGGAGGCAGTCGATTGCCCTCGATGTGTTCGGGTTCATACACCACGGCAGATGGTGAAGGTGTGATATGCAGTGGCTTGGTGGGCAGAAAGGGTGCACACTGGGTGCCACATGGTGCAGCAGTCTGTGAGGGGAGCACGGCCTGCCTCTGCCTGTGGCAGGGCAAACTACCAGTGCAGGAGTGCCAACCTGTTACACTGGTGTGTGAGCGAACAGACCTGGGCAGCCATCCGCAGATGTGAACTGATGGATTTCAGGGCATGGGGGAGGAGATGAACCTGGAGATCTGTAGGCTGACGCCAAAGCTGGGACAGGGTGCAGTCGCCGAGATGTCCCTCGTAAGGTTGCAGATCAGGTCTGTGTGTCCGTGCAGTTGAGTCATGAGGCACAGGAATTTTGAACTGTCATCAGTGACATGGTACAGTTTGAACAAGTTCTCCACCAGTGCAAACCACATTGCTGGATTGTCCTCAGATAACGGGGGCAGGGTCGGTAAGCAGCCTGGTGGGGGCTATGAAGGCACACTTACTTCTGTATCTGAGTCCCTCATATCACTTGTATGATGTGAGTGCTGGACTAGCGTGGTCAACACAGACACCACTGCATAGGGTGAGAGCAAGCAGTCTGTCAGAGCAGATGAGAACGGCACCGAAGCACTAGGAAATGATGCTGTAGAAGTGTCTGATGTAATGTTTGCAACATGGATGTCTGACATGGAAGGCATATCAGGCACCATGTGAAAAGTGAGCAGGTGAACGGCTGCAGCCAAACCCCCCTGAAAGTTTACTTGCAGTGGTGATGGGGTGGAAGAGCAGACGTGCACGGAGCAGCACAGTAAATTGTTCCCACCGGGCTGTCAACATGATGACAGATATGTGCACCCACTGCCTGATGCACATATCTCCACCACAGCTGATGCAAGTGACACATCAACTGGCACAGTTCTACAGCAATAACACAATGATTCAATACAACCCCTTTAGTTCTTCTTGAGAAAATTTACCGGTCCCCAATGCAAATGGTCAGCATTTGACCATGAACTCCTTGCAGTTTATGAAGCTGTGAGATACTTCCACAAGGCACTAAAGGTTGAAAGGCCAATATTTTTACTGACCATAAACCTCTCATGGACACTATTTGCAACCCTCCACAAGGACCTTCCCCCACAGAAACTCCAACATATGGTCTCCAGTAACCAGAATACCACTGGCATTCAGCATGTCCAGGGGACACGCAACTACATATTATGAGTGACCTCCACAGCTTCTGCTTTGGACTTGGAAGAACTAACTCACCTGCAAGCAGATGATCCTAAAGTTCAAAACCTGCAACAGGACTCTAATTTGGCACTGATCTGGGTTCCCTCAGTCTGATATCGTGCGACATCTTGATCAGTAACCTCTTCCCCCCTGTTCCAGCTCTTCTACGATGGAATGTTTTCTCTGCCATCCACAATCTTCTGCATCCAGGCATTAAAGCTACAACATGCCTCATCATGGAGCATTTTGATTAGCCAGGTGTCAACAATGACTGCTGTCCTTGGACATGTACACGCACACCATGTCAACAGATTAATTTCGGAAGCCATACTTGACCTCTACTGGGAAACTTCAACATACCAGAGAGACACTTCCATCACATGCAGCTCAACAATTTGAGCTCCCTACCCCTCTCTGAGAGATTGAGATACATCCTTTTCGCCATTGATCAAGCAACCACAAGGGTCTAGGTCGTGTCTCTTTCAGATATCATAACTGATTCTGTCACTGGACTTTTGCTTCTGTGTGGATTTCACATTTTGTATGCCCTATGTACAATCACCACTGATCAGGGATGCCAGTTTGTGTCCCTACCCTTCGCCAAATTATGCTGCCTGTGCAGTGAAGACAGGTTCCATACAACTGTGTGCCATTCACAGTGCGATGTACTGATTGAATGTTGGTACCATACCCTTAAAGCAGCTCCCATGTGCCACAGTAGTTCCCACTCAGAGGCCCTACTGTGAGTCATGATCATCGTTTTTTTGGCTCACAAAAATGACCTGAACTCTTCCCTTGCTGAATTCCTCTGTGGAAAAGCTTAGTTCTACCTGTGGAGTTTGTTGAGGATGCTGAACTTCCACCTCAGAAGAAGCTCCCTGTTCTATTCAAGTGTCTCTGCCCAGGCATCATGAAAATAAATACACATGCAGTGCATCCTCACACACTGCTGTAAGCGTTCATACATAGTGATTGGATTGATCTGGCACACTACGAGTTTTTGATGCTATGCGACAACACCATTTGTGCATCTCTCGAACCATCATATTCTTGTCCACATTGGGTCCTTAGCTGCATGGATAACACAATGGACCTCCTTCCCAACAAGAAATGTCAGACAGTTTCCTTCAACAGAGTCAAACCTGCTTGGACACTGGATGAGGAACATTCTACAACCACAGATTAAGATGTGGAATTGACAGATGATACCCTCACTGTGGGTAACAGTTACTTCTCCCAGTGTTCTGTTCCCCTCTGGTGTATCCCCTGACACTTGTGGCTCATGTGATGCAGCTCCTCCTGAAGAAGTGGTTAGGTTACTTGGGCATTTTGTGCTTTCATCACCCTCCCCTCCCAGTGCTGCAGTCTTCACCACCAACATGTTCAACTTCTCCATCAAGGATCTGTCCTTCAACTTTGTGATAGAGTGATCTTCATGTTAATTGCTTCTCCTGATTCTCCTGATGACTCACACACCATTCCAGTTACTAAGTGATGCTGATAGGATAAAATCATTGCTGCCATTGATGAACATGGCAGTCCCACCATCACTGTCCCACTACTTGTGCATCCACACAAACAGGTGCACAGACCAGAGATTCCTCTTTCCCATGCAGGCAAAGATCTGCAGCCACCCTGCTGGTTACATGACTACATGGTCTCCAAAATTTGCATCTCCAACCTTCCCCAGTCATCAAGAAGTGGTCCAGCCACGTCTCCCTTGAGCAGCTTCCTCAGCATGGCTGGTTGTCCATTATTACCTGCTCTCTTCCAACACTACCCAATCAGCATTCCATGCTAGGGGACCTAAGGCTAGTTCTGTGTATTGTCCCCTGTGCTCCACTCTGCCATGGGAAGGGCACTCTGCGGTGAGTACAGATAGTCCATCAAGCCTCTATGAAGAAACACTAACATCTTTGAACATTTGTGCTATGTTGTGATGTATGCCTGTGCTCTCGTGCACACAATTTATTCAGACAGTACAGTTCATGTTGTTCCTTATAGCTGGGTTACTTCTCTTAACTCTGATGGGTATAGGGAGAAATAAACACATTGGTACTGTTTTGTATTCCCTGTTATGAAGTTGGTAGTGTCATCTGCAAGGTTGTGTGTTTTACTGTTGCGTGCCTTAAGTCATTCCCACATTATAAAAGTATCATTGGCCCCAGCATGGATCCTTAGAGAACAATGTGTCTGATTGATAATATATCAGACTGATAGGTTTAAACTGTGCCATTTTTCCGTGTGTTATCTCAGTGGAATGTATTCTTTGATGGAGGTAGAATTCAATACACTAATGTGCTGCTCCCTCAATATCTAAATTCTCTGCCTACCCATGTAACTTAACATCACTGATGGTGTCAAAAGCCTTAGATAAGTCAAGGAATATTATCAAAACATTATACACCTTATCTGTTGTCAACAGAATGTCATACAAAATGAAAAGATTGCTGTTTCCTTCCAAATCCATGCTGATATTGAGTTAGCATGTTTGAGTTTACTTAAAAAGTTCAATAGGCTTTTTATAACAAAGTTTTCAAGTATATTTTCAATATTGACAGTAAAGAAACTGTTCTGTAAATTGACGCCACACCATAGCTTCTATTTTTATGAAATGATTTCACTTTTAAAATTTTTAGGTGGTCTGAAAAGATGCCAGTAGAGAAACCTGGTGTCTAGAAGGTAAGAAGAAGGGGTAGCACACTTATAATTTGCATGGAGTAATATAATTAAGTGTAGTATATCATAAGTAGTTGAAACATGGGATGTCATATAAGTCACTAAGGGAGTCAATGTTTAACAACATTTACAGGAGATTTATGTTACTGGAATTTTAAGTAATGTACAAGAATTAGGTCCTGCATTGTATTTCAAACATTATATTCACTTATCCTGTATGAAAATCTGAAAAAAAAAATTTATTTCATAAATCAAGTACTATTCAATACAGCAATAACAGTGAGAAAGCATACAATTAACAATAATTCTGGATAGAACAATACACAAAATAACGTATAGGCCAACATTCACCTTAGTAGACTCACGTGAGGCACATAGACACATGTGCCACATAACAGTCTGCTAAAGGTGAGTGATCTCATTATTAGCTAATCCATAGGAATGGACGAATCTGTTTTTAAAATCAAAAATTTGATAAGAACTTTTGCAATTTTTGTACTGAAATTTGAAATAATAAGTATAAAGACAAGGTTAATCAGATGATAATATATGAAAAAGGACCATAAATATTTGTTGTAATTGACTAGTGGCTTCCTTTTCATACATAGCTGAGCTAGAGTCTGATTAAAATTAGTTGCCAGTTGACATTTCATGCACTGCAACTGGTTTCATCCAGACAGAATGCTCACCGTAATGACCGAACTGTTCCCCATTCCAAATCTGTGACAACAAATGGTCAATTCACTCCTGATTCCTTATCTGGCTTTCTTTCTTAATGTGTTTGGATCCCAGATCCTGATTCTGGCTCTTATTTTGCATTTCATCACATATGACAACCATACCAAAATCAACACACACACACAATGATGGTAATGAAATATGTGTGTTTGATACACAGCACAAGTTAAACACCACTGGATCATTTAACACAAGATCTGATTTGACATCACATGTTTAGTTATTATCAACACACATATCAGCTTGTAGCACATAAGCTTCTTACAACACTGCATGAAGTTGAACTTTTTAAAGGCAGCAAACCATCATTGCAAATGTATCTGTAGAGGAATAAATTAACAGCTACAATGGTATGTGGTTCTGTCGTGTGGTGGATAAGTTACAGTCCTGACTTGCAGAAGGTTGTGGGTTTGGATCTTCACAAAAGATAAAATTTTGTTGTTTTTAAATCTTTATCAGAATGACTTTGACTATTATTTTTATTCAATTGATTGGTTTAAAGGTGAATATTTTTTATTCTCACATCATTTTCATAATCATACTAACTTTTTAATTTTCTCTTATTTTTTTCTTCTTATCAGACTTTTTTTCCTTTCCAATATGCATGGTCGCCTATATCCTGCAACCAAGTGCCAAACAGGACTGCTCATTAGTTGGTATCACACTAGCTTGTGTAGCCAGTGTCAGGATAGTTTCAGGTAACCAACAAAACTTAGAAATCATAGTCTGCTTTTAGTACTGAAAGTAGATTTTTTCTGTCTTGAGTTTGCTTGTAGAGGTAAGCTTTAATAACTACGAACAAAGTGATATTGAATAATAGTTCTACTGCAGATGGTTGACCACTATTTATTCAGATGCGATGCACATAATGAGATTGAGGTTAGGTATGGACATGAATGTAAATTCAGGGCTACAAAATGCATTGTCTACCACATTTCAGTCATTGGTTACTTAAAATGAGCTGTGGACAGAGAATCTGGTGTGTTCATCATACGTGATGGCAGCTGCTTCCAACCATTGCAATGCATTACACATAACAGCACTTGTGAAGTGACCTGCTGTGTTTGTCTATTACCTTTAAAAGAGTGGCAGATGATGTGGCAACACTGTAGTGGCAAGTGACAGATGTCAATAGCAAATAATTTTAATCAAACTATAATCTTTCACTGCTACAGGCTTATATCACGAGAAATGTTATACATTAAAAATCCATTAGTTTTATTTTCATTTACCTGTTGGAATTTCTGGTTTTTACATTTTTACATGCTGAGTGCTGTTCGGTATACTGACAACATAGTTTCTAATTTAGAAGATCATGGACAAAATTTGAAAAAATAGTAATTCTTATGATAACAGTTGTGTAATATCTTCCTAAGGTATATGCTCAGCTGAAGCTAGCCAATGCTCTACCAAAAAGTCTCACAACCCTTCCTACTAACAAATTAAAAGATCAGCTGAAAAGAATTCTAATTCAACACACTTTTATTCCCTAGAGGAGTATTATATCTGTATGAAAAGTGCTTCATAAGTATGTCAAGCTCATAGTTTTAAGTAACCTACAACTAATATAATGTTGATAAAACAATATTTGTAATATTTTGATTGTATACTACCAAATGTAAAATCCATCAAAATGTAAAATTTATTAATACAAACAAATATTTAGTTTGTAATTTACAAACTGATGTATTCAGAAGAATAATCTGTATAATGTCCTGAAGCTGTATTATTTCTAGGGATTGTATTTGATTATTCGATGTTGAATAAATATTATTATTATTATTATTATTATTATAATCACCCAAATAATGTGATGAACTTTCGTTTTACAACATAATAACATTTCCGCAACTGCTAAACAGAATAATTCTGTTTTAGTTACCTGTAGTAATCCTCTGTTCCATCTAGATACGAGCGTGGCTCATTGGCCACAGACCAAATGATAGCACTTGGCCGATTCTTATCTCTGTTTATTAATTCTGTCAGGGAGCGCTTGTGATTTTCAAGCAGCTCATCAGAATAGTTTCTGAAACATGAACAGACAAATACAAGTTTGAAAATCTGCCAGTTAAATAAAAGCTACAAGGAAAATAGTCACCAACAGGAAAGATTTTTACATAATACACAGATTTTTACAGGATACTCTGATAAACATTCAGAGACACACAAGCTATATAATGGGTAAAGATCAAAGAGCGGGCAGACAAGGAGACAGAGACAGAGGGGAGGGGGATAAAATGGACATAGAGAGGGGCAAGGAGGAGGTGAACAAAAAGAGGGAGAGAAGGAGATGGAGTGAGGGGGAGGACGTAAAGGACAGTGAGAGGGTGTAGGAGGTGAAAGGAGCAGAAGATGGACAGAGAAAAGGGGGAGGAGGAGATAGAGAGAGAGGGGGAAAAGGCGATTAGAATGTGTATCTAATTCCCATACATATTTAACAGTTGCAAAGAATTTCTGAGTCTGCTAGTTATTTGTTTAAAAATATTGTGGGTGGACTAACAGACCTCCACCCAGTGTAGGGGAGTGAAAAAGCATCACTTGTAAAAATATTTGATAACATCTAATATAGTATTAAATCCATAGTGTTTGGGGTTACTATATACATTCCCTTGTAACAGTCACAGTGACATTTCACCACTATTATTGTTGGTGAGAGGGGGCTGCAAAAACAGTGACTTATCAGCATATCTCTGTGATACCAGAATGAATTTCTACCAAAATTGACAAATGTATCAGTCACTATCTGGAAAAGTTTACTGTGATAGTAAGACAGCCATAGCACATCTTTGGTAATGGGTTGGGATGAAAAAGTATGAGATAAAAGAACAGCTCAGGAACATCTGGAGCAGCTTCAACCAAAGTTACAGGTTTGTTTAATAGTTGGGAGAGTGTCACAGAGATACTGAAGAAACTGAAGTGGAAGACTATTGAACTTCTTCTGGACAGGCATTGGAAGGCCCAATGGTACCCACCAGCTGCCATGTCATCCTCAGCCCACAGGCGTCACTGGATGCAGATAAGGAGGGGCATGTGGTTAGCACACCGCTCTCCCGACCGTATGTCATTTCATGAGACTGAAGCTGCTATTCTCAATAAAGTAGCTTCTCAGTTTGCCTCACAAGGGCTGAATGCACTACACTTGCCAATAGCGCTCAAGACACTGAATGGTCACCCGTCCAAGTACTAGCCCAGCCCGGCAGTGCTTAACTTTGGTCATATGACAGGAACTGGTGTTACCAGTGTGGCAAGGCTGTTGGCAAGACTATTAAAGATAGAAGTAAACTATCTTGAGAAAGTCTATTAACAAGATTCAAGAACTGGCTTTAAATGATTACTCTAGGAATATACTACAACACCCTATGTATTGCTCATGTGGGGATTATGAGGATAAGATTAAAATAATTACTAGTTGCACAGAGGCATTCAAACAATCATTCTTCCCACTTCCATATGTGAATGGAACAGGAAGAAACCATAATAACTGGTACAATGAGATGTAACCTCTGCCTTTCACCTCACAGTGGTTTGCAGAGTATAGATGTAGATGTAGAAGGTTGGTATGTATATGACTGTTTATCTGTGTAAAAATATTGTTAGAGTAAGATACTCCTACTACTGCTAGGTGTGGAGGTGACATGTAGAAATGTCTGCGTATGACATGCTGCTATTTCTTTCCATTTGTCAGTTGACTTGGAATTGGTTGGAAGCATGAAGCACAATCTGTTTCTTATTTGGTTTCAAATAACTGTAGTACCCCATTTGTCCTGCACTCTTGGCTTTCAACAAGGTACAGTGTCAAGAGTTTCAAGTGTTTGGATTAAGTATGGAAATTCAAAGCTTTTCACATGGTCAGTTATATGTTGCATGCTCATGAACATAAAAATTTATTTGTTTTTGCAGAAAACAGAAAGACCAAAAATATTGTATATCCCGCAGCATTTGAATAAACTTTCTCAAATTTAAACAATGGAAAATCCAGGATGGAATGTAACAATATTGTGAAAAGAATAGTTGCTATTCACCATATAGACAAGACACTGAGTTGCAGATAGGCACAATAAAAAGACTGTTTCGATCCACAAGGCCTTTGTCAAAAATAGATGACCAACAACCAAAACACACACACACACACACACACACACACACACACACACACACACACACGCAAATGTAACTCACACACACATGACCACAGAATCTGGCAGGTAAAGCCACACTATGAGCAGCAGCAGCAGTGCATGATGGGAGAGCCAATTGGGTTGCGCTAAGGAGAAGGCTGGGGTGGGAAGGGGGAGGGATAGCAGGGTAGGGGTGGGCGATGGTGAAGTGCAGCATGCAGGGATGAGGTGGGGAGAGGGTAGGGCAACTAACTGCGGCGAGAGGTTAGACGGTGAGTGTGGGAGGGGAGGTTGGGGGGGGGGGGGGGGGGGAGGATTAGAGGAGAAGGAGAGAGAAATAAAAAGACTGGGAGCATTGGTGGAATAGAGGGATATGTACTGCTGGAATAGGAACAGGGAGAGGGCTAGATGGGTGAGGACAATGAGTAATGAAGGTTGAGGCCAGGAGGTTTACAGGAACATAAGATATATTGCAAGGAAAGTCCCCACCTGTGCAACTCAGGAAAATGGTGTTAATGGGCAGGATCTTTATGGAATAGGCTGTGAAGCAGTCATTGAAATGTTGGCTTTTCTTCCATCCTAACCCAGTGCTGTTTTCCTTTGTTACTATATTCTAATGCATTACTGTACTCAATGTCTACCCTTCTTCCTCTTCTTTCCTGTGTTTTTCTTATCACATTACAAACCACACTTCATGTTCTACATATGAGCCACACTGTATTAACCATCTTGGCAGTGCACAACAGATGGCTACAAGACCATGCTGATTTTTGGTGCAATATCTGATGTCCCACATTACTCCCGCTGATATCATTCATCCTGTACCTTCAAACTGATCACTATAACTGCACTATTCTCCTGTATGGTTGCATGTTATTTCCCGCATCTTTCCAGTGCCACACAATCTGGTATCTGGTTCTACCCCCCCCCCCCCCCACTCATTCTCTGTTCTATCCCAGTTCACACCTGCTAATTTCACTTCATCCAGTCACATCTGCTGCCCCCCTTCCTCTCACTTATCCACCCATAGACCTGCAATCCACAGTAAAATATTTTTTATTTATATCTTTTCTCTGAGATCATTGCAACTTCACACCAACTTTAGTAAGTTTTCGCCTTTCATTATCGTCTTACTCCCTCAGATTTAATCTTGTTTCCTCCTTTCACATCCATGTTATCCTCTTTGTGATTTTTGCCACGTATCTGGGTGTATTTTTGCGAACTTTTTCGGATGTAGCTCTATGTTATTTGCGTATTTTTCGCATTTTTTCCACCACCTTGGATCCTTGCTCCTTCTATCTGCGTAAATACATAAAGGTTTCCTTATCTTTACCCAGACCCCACTTTCATATACTGTTTCTGCATTATTTCTTGGCTCATGAAATCCCCTCAAATTGCCTTACTAAATAACACACCTCTGGCTGCCACCCTTCCTTCCACCAATGATCTCCTTCTGTTCAGATTCTGCCAATCCATAGGCCTCACCAACATAGTCCTGCAAAACCATATCAACCAAGCACAAACCTCATTGCAATATCTTCTCTCCACCCACGAAATTCTCCAGCTATGCAGTCCCAAATTCCTGGAATCCATAACAAACATTGAAACTGTTGCCCTCCAGGAACTAGAGCAAGATGTGCAATGTGCAACATGCACAATACCACCTCAATAAGCTCTCCACCCTGCTCACTTTCTACTCCTCCTTGGAGTATCACTGTCCACTACCTCTACAACAACCTCTAAACCTTCCCCACATTCCCTCATAGCTGACAAACTCTGTTCCACAGACCTACTACATTTGCCCCACCCTCCAAAACTCCATCTCATCACCACACAGAGTCCAGAACCTAAACAGACCTGAAACACAGTCATGAACCTTTCCTCCAAAAGCCTTAGCCTCACAGAAATATCAGTCCTTTCCAAAGGTTCACCTTTTACCCAACTCCAAAATTCAATTATGCAGGACTTGTTAAAGATCTTCTCTACGTCTCCTGGTCCCTACAGTGGAAACACTTTTTCACCACCAATCCCACCTATCAGTCTCAACCAAAGACCAATGCTGAATCCTGCCTGACTCATTTCTCTCCTCCATCCAACCATGATCCATTCCCACTGCCCCCAAATGTCCCCCCTGTTAACTTTCCAGAATCCCTAATCTTGAACCTTGCCACACCATCATTCCCCAAATCCCTCAACATGCAAACTAACCACAGAAATAACTGCAGTCCACCACCTAAAAACTGATCCTGATCTTAAAATCCTACCTGCTGACAAAGGCTCCACCACTGTTGTTTTGAACTGCAAGGATTGCCTGGCAAAAGGACTCCACCAGCTGTCAGATACATCCATCTACAAATCTTGCCACAGTAACCCCATTCCAAGAACCCAGCAGAATCTCCAGTCTATCCTCAAATCCTTAGGCGCATCCCAGAACCTCACCCTGGAGTCCATCTCTCTTCTCACTCGTACCACTCCCTGTGCATCTACCTTCTACATGCTTCCTAAAGTCCATAAACCCAACCACCCAGGACACCCCACTGTGGATAGTTACTGTGCCCCCACTGAGAGAATCTCTGCTTTCATAGATCAACACCTTCAGCCTATTACCTGCAACCTACCCTGCTATATCAAAGATACCAACCATTTCCTCCACTGACTCTCTGCAGTTCCTGTTTCTTTACTACATGGTGCCCTGCTCATCACTACTGATGACACCTCTCCTTACACTAACATTCCTAATGCTCATGGCCTTACCACTATTGAACACTACCTTTCCCAATACCCAACATATTCCAAACCAACAACCTTCTTCCTAGTTGCCATGACCAACTATATCCCCACCCATAATTATTTCTCTTTTGAAGGCATCACTTACAAACAAATCTGGTATATGGTTATGGGCACCTGCATGGCATCATCCTGTTCCAACCTATTCATGGACTATTTTTAGAGGAATCCTTCCTAAACACCCAGAATCCTAAGCCCTGCACCTGGTTCAGATTCATTGATAACACCCCTGCAATCTGGATAGAGGGTGAGGACACACTATCCACATTCCTCTAGAAACTCAACAGCTTCTCCCCCATTTGCTTCATCTGGTCCTATTGAACCCAACAAGCCATCTTCCTTGATGTTGACCTTCACCTCAAGTATGGCTACAACAGTATCTCTGACCATATCAAAGCTAATAACCACCAGTAATAGCTCCACTTCGACAGCTGCCACCTGTTCCATACCAAGAAGTCTCTTCCATAGAGCCTAGCCACCAGTGGCCATCGCATCTGCAGTGACAAGTGGTCCCTCTCAAAATATACCAAGGGTCTCACTGAGGCCATAAAAGACCATAATTTTCCTCCCAACCTTGTACAAAAACAAATCTCCCGTGCCTTATCTTCCCAGTCACCCACAACCTCCAAAGTCTCCCTGTCTGGCCACAGAGGAGCATTTCCCTCATAACTCAGAACCACCGACTGGAGCAACTGAAATACATTCACTGGCAGAGTTTCAACTACCTCTTGTCATGCCCTGAATGAGAAATGTTCTGCCCACTATCCTTCCCAGCCCTCGCACAGTGGTATTCCACCATCCACTGAATCTACACAATATACTTGTCCATCCCTACACAACCCCTGCTCCCAACCCCTTGTGTCATGGGTCATATCACTGTAATAGACCTCTATGTAAGACCTGTCCCATACATCCTCCCACCACCATCTATTCCAGTCCTGTCACAAATATCACCTATCCCACCAAAGGTAGGACTACAGGATTACCTGTGAAACAAGTCATGTGATCTACAAGTTAAACTGCAAACGCTGTACTTCATTCTATGTGGGTACGACAACCAACAATCTGTCTGTCTACATGAATGGGCACTGAGAAACTGTGGTCAAGAAACAACTGGACCATCCTGTTGCTAAGTAACCACCCAACATGACATTATTCATTTCAATGACTGCTTCACAGCCTGTGCCATATGGATCTTTCCCCCAACACCAGCTTTTCTGAATTCTCTCCCTGCAATATATCCTTTGTTCCTGTAACCCTCCTGGCCTCAAACTTTGTTACTCATTGTCCTCACCCATCTAGCCACTTCCCTGTTCCCACTCCAGCACTACACACTGCTCTGTTCCACCAATGCACCCAGTCTTTTTACTTCTCAGATTTCATGCTACTTCCACTCTCTCCCCCTCTTTCTCCCCTGCCTGCCCGACTGCTCCTAGATGCTCTACCTTCCCCCCCAACTTGTCCCTACATGCTCCCCAGCAGCACTTCACTGTCCCCCACCCCTAATCTGCTATCCTTCCCCCTTCCCACCCCAGCCTCCTCTCTGCTGCCATCCAGTTGCCTTTCCCATCATGCACTGCTGCCGCTGCTACTTGTAGTCTGGCTTCAGCTGCTAGAGACTATGGTCATATATATATATATATATATATATATGTGTGTGTGTGTGTGTGTGTGTGTGTGTGTGTGTGTGTGTGTGTGTGTGTGTGTGTGTGTCACCTATTTTTGACAAAGACCTCATTGACTGAAAGCAGTCTTCTTGTTGTACCTATCTGCGACTCAGCATCTCCACTATATGGTGAGGAGCAATTATCCTTCATAATATTGTTACTTCCTCAAATTTAATCTAAGGCAAAAAATCATTGTCTTTAATTTATTTTGTGTATATAAATATGTCTGCTTTACATGTGCTGTAGCAAGAAAGAGACATTGCAGTGCATGCTGGGCAGAGCTAATTGCATCTTAGCAGAAAAGTGTTCTATCTATTAAAACACTATCAGAAACAGTCAGACAAATGTAGACACAAAAATGATAGTTTTCAGAGACTGAGTTGGAAAGAAAGAGCAAAGGTGTAAATGAAATGGACTAAAACAGGAATTGAATAGGAAAATCACGTAGAATCTCATACAAGAAATTCACAGGAGAGCAGGATTAAGTGTTACCAACAGTCAAAGTTTAACATCAAATGAGATCTTAAAAAAATAAAAGAGAGAAATGGTAGGGCAGCTGTCAAGTAAGATGAGAGTCCACTGAACGAAGGCAGAAGTATGGACAAGCATCAACAATAAAAATAAAAGTACAAGCAATGAGGAAAGAGAAATAATTGAGAAACCGTAAAATATAAAAGACTGGTGAGAAATGAAAATAAGGAGTAAGTGAGTTTGTGTCCAGAAATGAAATGGAAGTAAATATTGACAGGAGTAACTAATGCAAGCTACATCGTGTGGCACTACAAACAAAGCACATGCTATAAAAAGTTTCTTGATATCTTGGACTGAGATACTGATGCTGGGAAATTGGAGATATGGTGAAACTTCACCAAGACAAGGCTGTTCTGGTTTTAGCACTTTTTAAAAATCTTTGTTGGTGTGTTACTGTTTAAACTCTCTGTGTGACTCGATTTATCACTGATAACTTAATGGTTGTCAATCCAAAATCAAAATATGAACACTGGTTGTGTACCAGCTAACATCCACCATGTGTTATTTCAGGGGTCTCTTTTAAGTTATCTTAATACCCCTGATGACAAACTTAACATTTCAATGCACTAAAACCTATAAAAACAGCAGTATTAAATAAATCCATGATGGTGTCATCAAAGAGTTGGGACAGCAAGTGTATAGTCACAGACTTTATAAACCTACTGTTTCAGTTGTCAGCACCATCATAAATTTATATAAACATACTCTGACATCATCATATGTTTTACATGGTGCAGAATATTTCAAGCAGACAGGAAGTTTGTTAGATGATATAGGCTTCAGAACATCTGTAACATTCAAAATACTGTGTGAGTGTGGGTAGTTTTATGTTGAGCAGAACTGATTACAATATTGAACAGCACTGCATAGAACATGAAATGTGTTTCCACTTACGCTATCCTGAAAAAAGCGGAACATGCACTGGAAAACAGACACTAAACTGCATTCGATGAGACTTCTGTTATTAAATGGAACACGGCTTCTGGGACAGGCATAATAATCAAAGCACTAGAGATAAAAATATCAGACAACACACTTATTGAAGATAGTGGATTGTAGCTGAGTATGCTCTGGGATCCTTTGATTGGGAGTTGAAGCTGGCACAGCAGTTGTGCCCCCAAAAGTCACTGGTGATGGTGCAGCCATATAAGCATGGCACCATCATTCAAATGATGGTTAACCACTTGACAGTGGCAGAGGAGATTTCTGCTGACAGCTCATGGGCAGTTAACAACTTGATGTGGCTTGAAACCAGAGGTAATTTTATTAATTATATTTCATGTTAATCAGGTTCAACAAGTGAATATGGTTTGAGTCACTTTGTGTCTCCATCCACATAATTACTTTGTTTATAATATCCAATATGACATATGCACTAGTAATGTCTTCTATTCATTCTTCTTCTTCATCTTTGACCATTTTATCACTCTCATTTTGTACAGCATCACTAATGTCTTTATCATTTATTATTGCTGAAATCTGTTTCTATCTGTCAATGACTGCTTAGTGGCTCAAGTCTTCAATATCAATATTGGACTGCAGAACATCACATGCAGAATGGGTATCATTGTTGTTGAAACTGTGTCACAAAATTTTTCATCTGTTTCATGTTCTTTAGTTGAACACTTGTACCAGCAATTCCTAATATCAGTCAATTAATGCTTTGCCATGCCATGTCTAATATACTGGATATCCAATCATGTTCAGACTTACACAATTCATGAATGTTTCCATTTGTTATTGAAGTAAGCAATTGACAGTGATAACAAGCCTTAAGTGCTTGCATGAACACCTGATCCAGTGGCTGAATTTTGTTTTCAGGTAAATGTAAAGTTTTTATATTTCATTCATTTGAGAGCAACACATTAGCAAGTGGATAAACAGGACAGTGATCAGTAATTAGTAGAACTTCTTCTCTCAGCTTAAGTGATGACAAATGCTTCTTCACTGACTGAACAAACTCTGTTTTTAATCATTTTATGAAGATGTCACATATCATTCAAGCATTCTTTGAATGCATATAACTCAACTGTAGTGATGAAATGTTTACATGCTCAAACTATCTCAGGCTTTCACATTGTCTATATAGAAAGTTTTATGATTGTGTCTACCTGATTTATTTGTAGCAGAGATGAGCATAATTCTCCCTTAATTTATTTTGAAATACCAGAAAGTTATACAGTCAATAGTTCTGGTTCTAAGCAGTTAATAATAAAGCACCATTTCATCCAATAACACACTTAATGATCATTAAAATTTTCATCTAATATTACTTTCTAGAGAACTTCAGGAAATTGTGAGGCAGATTCACCACAAGAAGACCTTGCTTGCTTGCAAGGCAGCATGGCAGATTGTAGCACAAGAAAATCCCACACGTCACACACATGAAACTCAGCTCACTCCAAGGGAACTAAATGACTACTTCATTAGCTCAATTAAAGAAATTGAAAGTAAGATAGAAAAAACAGATACATCTGCAAGCGATTTACTTAATGCCCTTCCGCCAGTAGATCATGTCTTTAACTGGTATAGTATTACACCTGCTCAGATTAAAAGAACAGTCACAAAATTTTCAAATTCTAAAAGTATGGACTGCTACTGGCTCTCCAATTACATAGTAAAAAAAACTGTAGACTCGATCGCTAAACCATTGGCATTCATATTTAATAAATGTTTACAGTCAGGAGTGTTTCCCGACTCCCTCAAAATTTCCAAAGTTATTCCAGTGTTTAAAAAGGGTGACAAACATCTTCCTAAAAGTTATCGCCCAATCTCAATTGTGCCAATATTTTCTAAAGTACTTGGGTCACTTATGTACACTCAATTAAGTAGCTATTTTGAGACACACAACCTTTTGAGCAATAGTCAGTTCGGATTCCGACAGGGCAGAAATACCACTGCGGCCATCCTGGAAATTGTTGACCAGACATTAACAGCCTTTGAAGACCGGAATATGGTGTCACTGGTCTTGTGTGATCTGAGCAAAGCTTTTGACTGCATTCCCTTTGGCACCCTGGTTGCAAAACTAGAATTTTATGGTGTATGTAACCCAGCATTAGCAGTAATAGAGTCATATCTTCATAATAGAAGACAGTTTGTCTCAGTTAAAAATAATTACTCCCCTGTAGCAGCAGTTAGTACTGGTGTACCACAGGGCTCGGTTCTGGGACCCTTCTTCTTCATCATAGCCATCAATGACCTACCTCATCACATAAATAGTACTACCATATGCTATGCAGATGACACAACCCTCCTCACCTCACATCAGAACATCTCAGCTTTGGACAATAACACACAGGAATCACTCAAATCAGCCATCCACTGGTTCACATCCAATAAATTACTGTGTAACTCAGAGAAAACACAACAGCTTCTCTTAGGGTTACCCAAAACCATAGAAAACAAAACTGTAAAACTATTAGGAATGCATATTAATTCCAAACTTAATTGGGAAGAACATGTAAATCAGGTTTGCAAAAAGCTTTCAAGAGTCTCCTATCTCCTTTGGAAACTTAGGGACATGATTAGCATGAACTTTCTGAGAACAATGTACTGTGGACTCTTCCAGTCACATATTACATATGGCCTTCTCATATGGGGGCACAGCTCTCACAGTAACAAAATTTTGTTGATGCAGAAAAGAATGTGTAAAGTCGGTCCCACGGAGCACTGTCGTCCTCTCTTTATAAGGCTAAGACTGTTGAGCATTGTAAACTTGTATATTTATATCTGTGTGTTACACATTAAAAACAATGGTATGGAAGGTGTTGTCAGGGAAGAAATTCATAACTACAACACTAGAAGGAAGGCAGATTATGATATACCAAGACACAGACTAACAAAAAGTAGTAACTCACACAAAGTGAATACCTTAAAAATATTCAACAAACTACCGCAATCTGCTCGGGACATGCCCACAAAAATTCTTAAACAAAATTTGTACAATTGGTTATCTGACAATCCATTTTATTCTATGCAAGAATATTATGATCTGAGTAGCACAGAGATAAACCTGTAATTGCATAATTAACTTAATTAACTACTATATATACTGTTACAAAATATTTCATATCTAATACCTTTGTATTTCAACTGTGTTAGGTAACTACTTTATTTGCCAGTGTTATGATGTGTTACGTAACTACTGTGTTTGCTACTACAATGTAACTCATTTTTGGTACCTTTGTATGTATCTGAAACAAGAATATGTATTAAGCATTGTAGTCACCTGCTTAAGGTTTATGTTATTTGTAAGTTACTCATATGCTAATTATATCTATGCCTTATATATAGTGTCTGGAATATTAATATTATTTTATGTACTGACGAAGCCTATTTCATCTTGCATGATCAATGGCTAATAAAGAATCTTGAATCTTGAATCTTGAATCTTCTCCTTCAATGCTTCTTTGCTTAATTCCATGGAGGCATTACTACACCAACCAGCCAGGATTAGGGATTTTTATACATATGTTAATTTATGAATGAAATCAGTTAATGCTAGTACTGCAATAAAGTTCACCAACACACACACACACACACACACACACACACACACACACACACACACACACACACACACACATATATATATATATATATATATATATATATATATATATATATATATATATTCCTGCTGAAATATTTCCATGTGATTAAAGATATGCCTAAAAACTATGTCAAAAGACTCTGCATCCTTGATAGCTGCTAACTCAAGACATGACAAATATAACCTCATGTTAATCTGTTTTTTACGTTTGTACAGATCACAGATTTTCTTTTGCAAACAATGTTGTTTTATATTATTCATATACCGACAAGGTTTTTCACTAGTTTTCCTAAATACAGCAACTGATATACAAAGATGATGTGACTTACCATACGAAAGCGCTGGCAGGTCAATAGAAACACAAACAGACAGACACATGTTTCTATCGACCTGCCAGTGCTTTCGTATGGTAAGTCACATCATCTTTGTTTTTATATATATAGTTATAATAGAGGGAAACATTCCACGTAGGAAAAATAACTCTTTGTCTTTAAATATGTTTGCTTGTGTCTGTATATGTGTGGATGGATATGTGTGTGTGTGCGAGTGTATACCCATCCTTTTTTCCCCCTAAGGTAAGTCTTTCCGCTCCCGGGATTGGAATGACTCCTTACCCTCTCCCTTAAAACCCACATCCTTTCGTCTTTCCCTCTCCTTCCCTCTTTCCTGATGAGGCAACAGTTTGTTGCGAAAGCTTGAATTTTGTGTGTATGTTTGTGTTTGTTTGTGTGTCTGTCGACCTGCCAGCACTTTCATTTGGTAAGTCACATCATCTTTGTTTTTAGATATATATTTCCTACGTGGAATGTTTCCCTCTATTATAACCATATATGTCTTTAAATATGTCTGCTTGTGTCTGTATGTGTGGATGGATATGTGCGTGTGTGCGAGTGTATACCTGTCCTTTTTTCCCCCTAAGGTAAGTCTTTCCGCTCCCGGGATTGGAATGACTCCTTACCCTCTCCCTTAAAACCCACTTCCTTTCGTCTTCCCCTCTCCTTCCCTCTTTCCTGATGAGGCAACAGTTTGTTGCGAAAGCTTGAATTTTGTGTGTATGTTTGTGTTTGTTTGTGTGTCTATCGACCTGCCAGCGCTTTTGTTCGGTAAGTCACCTCATCTTTGTTTTTTTATATATATATATATATATATATATATATATATATATATATAAGATTAGTTCCTAAGTATATCAATTGCTGTATTTAGGAAAACTAGTGAAAAACCTTGTCAGTATATGAATAATATAAAACAACATTGTTTGCAAAAGAAAATCTGTGATCTGTACAAATCTAAAAAACAGATTAACATGAGGTTACATTTGTCATGTCTTGAGTTAGCAGCTATTAAGGATGCAGAGTCTTTTGACATAGTTTTGAGGCATATCTTTAATCACATGGAAATATTTCAGCAGGAAATTGAGACTAGATGTGTACTTAAGCTCCAAAATCTGATGACAAGGTAGATGTCACGTGTGGGGCAGGAACTCACACTTAAATCTCCTTTTCAATTTTTTCATAGGGTGCGGTATTGTGCCAGTATTTAGTTCTCTGGACCTGAGTTGAAACAGTTAGACAAGGGTCTCACGCATAGTAACAAGCAGCAGTTTATGCAAAGGCAAGTTGAATACCTAATCATTCACACCAGAGTAGCATTAGATTCAATTTTTTCATAGGGTGCAAACTCATACTATTACTCAGTTCTCTGACCCAGAGTTAAAACATTTAAATAAGGGTCTCACACCCAATAACAAGCAGCAATTTATCCAAAAACAAGCCAAATACTTAATTACACATGCCACAGCAGCATTAGACCAGGTAAAAGCATTACCATCAGTAAAGAAGAAGACTACAGTTAAACTGAATGAAGCTGTCATCTAACAGACAAAGGACTAGCAAAGAAGGTGGGTGGGTTCATGATGAGATTATGATAACTAAGAGTGTTAACAAGAAACTAATTGATGATGATGCCTTTACTGTTAGCTTAGACAAAAGTAAAACAGTGGTTATTTAATCATAGGTAGAATACAAAGAGAAAGTGGAGGACTTTATAATTAACAATAATGTAGAGCAAGCAAAATGCAGCCTGACTAATAAGTTTGTGGCAGAACTAAAAATAACTTTCAGGGGCATCAACAAGACTTTCACAGAGCCTCAAAAGAGAAATATTCTTCCTATGAGTCTTAGAAGACCAACGCTCCATGGCACTATCAAGCTTCATAAACAGAAGCCCCAGTTAGGCCAGTTATTAATGCCGCTTTTATCCCAATCAATTGGCCAGATTTCTCAATAAGGTACTTATTTAGCATCATTTTTTTCTTGGGATCATATACAGTTAAAAATAGAGAGGAGGCTATTAAATGCCTACAAGCAGTGAAGATACCTGCAAATGCTAGTATAGCATCCTTCAATGTAAAAAACATGTACTCTAACATCCCAGTTAATATGTGATCTATTATTGCAGACGACCTATGCACCTTTAGTTATCTGGAGGGTGATTGTCTCAGCAAATTTTTTAAACTGTTTGCTGTTCTCCTTAAGTACAATTACTTCATATTTGGAGATAAAATACATCAGCAACATACAGAATCAGCAGTTAGTTCCCCAATTGCAAGCATCTGTATTCCCCATTTGGAAAGCATTTTTCAATGACCATCCTAATTTAAAAACAGAATGCAGCTGAACAAATGGTATCTGGATGATGTCACTATAATTTTTGATGGTAGTGTTGAACAGATGAATATAATGCAAACAGCTGTTAATAGACAAGCTCTGAATATTTAATTCACAGTGGAGCATGCAGTTCATGGACCCTTACCATAGCTCAATCTTTGTATTACACTGGAGGGCAGTAATCTCAAATTTGGTGTATAACATTAACCATCAACAACTGATACACTAATTCATAATTAATCTGAGCACCCAAAATCTTATAAAATACCTGCTTGTAAGTCATTTGTCCATTGGATGCTAGCAGTACCTTTAGTATCAGTGCTTTGGAAGAGGAATTACAGGCCATTAGATATACAGCACAGCAATTAAGGCTGTCAATGATTTGTTTTAAAAAATGGAAAAATGAAACAAAAAAGGACTGGGGGAAAACAGATTAGTCTCCTTGTCAGGCTAGACAATGATGTAGATAAGAAGAATTATTGAAGAATCACTTACTTTAGTCCCATATCTGAAACTAGGGAGATGTTTGATGTCTGTGGGTGTTACCTCCACCCATTTTGTGCCTAAAACTAACAGGCAACATTGGGTCCATCATGAAGAGTGTATAGTTTGTCTGTATAGTAATTCTGGTATTTATGGTATCGAATTCCCACAGTTTGAAAGCAGATGTATCTGGCAGATATGGAGACATTTGCAAACTAGGTTCAGAGAACATAGTGCCGCTCATAATCCTAAGTTAGCTTTAGCTGTTCATTTGGAACATAATAGGTACAGCTGAGCAAAAAAACTTAAACATAAAGGCATCTCAGCAACTCTTTTCAGTGTCTACAGTGGTCGCTACTATAATACATTGTCACATTTGGTCATCTTCACATTAAGATGTATTTATAAGATCTTGTCTCCTGATCTAGATGGCTGCATGGCATTTCAACTGTCAGGCATCACATTATGTTTTCAGAACAATGTCCAGCTTTTCTTTTAATGGGCTGCACACAATATATTATTCCTCAGCATGACACCTACTGTGTAGCACTGTAGCAATGCATATATTGAAGATTTTTTGGTGTTTTCTAGTTATGCTTGGGGATTTTATGCAGTGTGATTATGTAGGTTGCCTTATATTTGTGTTGCACTTTCTACACATATTGCCTTGCATTTTTAAAATGATGTACTCTGTATATGACACATCTTCCATTATTATGTTTAATTTGTGGTATATCAGTTTTCCCCTTTTATATTTTACATTATGGTTTCATTAATTCTATTTTTTGACAATTTCATTACGGATTTTCATTATTTTTGGTTCTTAACAATTATATTTTACATTGTGAGTCTTGCTTCTATTGTTTGTTCTGTACAAGTCCTATCATAGTTAATGCTATACATTAAATAATGTGGTTTTAGCACTATTAGTAGTGGGTGGTGTTTGAGAAAAACATAGGGGTGTGGCCATGTTTTTAGCTATGATTTCTTTCTTTGCCACTACTGCCCTTGGTATTAGTTCTGGTGGTAGCCACTCTCTGGTGTCCTCATTGCAATTTGTTGCAGTTTGCACAGCAGTCAGTTGACTGATCATGCTGGGCATCCATGACATGCAGCACACTTATATGGTAAACTGCTTTTCAAGTTCACAAAACTGGCATTTTACTTTCTTAAGCCCATGCCACATGTCTAGGTGTTCACAGTTGACAGTTGGTTCAGGGTTACAAAGTGTTTATTTGCACTTACATTCACATTTTCTTCTTCTTTTTTTGGTAGACCCCATTTACCAAGTGCAGTACTTGTTGACTCAAAGAACATTTTCATGTCTCATCCATACAGGATCTTACATGCTACTTGAAAAAAATTATTGGATTTTTACATCATCGGTATAATGTTCCATACACAATCAGGACATGACCTGATGCTCACAGTTGTGTAGACCTTTTTAATGTTATTTAATTTGATATAGCATTCTTCTCAGTTTTCATTGTTTTTTGTATCAACTGAAGATGGAATTTACATACTGAAACCCAGGTTTTGCGTACAGTTTTATCCAAATAAAGGATTTGTCAAGTACAACTGGAGTGGATTTATTCATCTTAAAAAATATTAGTAACTGTTGTGGATGTTCCACAAGGAGGCTATTATGACTCTGAAATCCAACCATCAAAAGTATCAAGTTTTGTTGCCAAGTAAATCAAAGTTAATTTGCAGCTTGGGCTTTAATAATTGGCTCAATAAGTGGCACACCTTAAGTTAACTTTATTAAAAGCCACCTGTAAAGATATTCATGAAGTACACTGTCTCTTCCCAGTTTTGTCCTTTTTCTTTCCATTCCCACTTTTGACTATGTTTATAAAACTTCTAAGTTTATTTTTGTTTCATCCATTCCCCTGATTAACCTTTCAGGTACACCACACTCACATGCTGAACTTCTATTTGTATCAGCATTCTTCATACAATCAAAAATTTTTAGTTTATGATTCACAGAATATGCTTCATGCTCCTACATTATCATAACAAACAAACAGAAATCTAGACTCTGCATGAATAATGCATGATGTGCATTATGGTTGTGCTCATTTATTATTGTCAAGCCTTCTTATGTAGTCACTTTGTCAACTGCATTGCAATATTAACCATGAGGAGTGTATTCAGGTTCCCACCCAGCAACAATCATGATATAATGATACAACACAAACCCGGGGCCATGTTTAGTTACCCCTATTACTTTTGATTCCTATTTACAGGGACTGAAAGTTACAGGGGCAAATGGTATTATAGAAATGTTGCATGCAGACAGTACCAAACTTTTTACACCACATTATATCTAAATCTGCAGAACATCAAACTGCAGTATATCACACTTTTTCTGGATTAACAATAGGTAATTAAAAAGCTCCACTAAACATAAAAGTGATTGGCCAAGGTGTATCTAAACTGTATTTAATTTTATTTATAACAGCTGCTGTACTTACTCAATATTTACTGCAGCACACTCATCAATAATGATTAAGCCTTCCTTATCTGCAAAGTCCATGAGTTCTTCTGCATAAGGATAATGTGATGTCCTATAAGAATTTGCTCCCACCCATTTCAGCAAATCATGGTCACGAGTAAACAAAGGGAGATCAATACCTTTACCACGAATCTGAAAATGTAAGTGGGATTATCTATCTACATTTAATTTCAGTTTTCAGTTAATAGTCATCTGTCTTATCATGATCATAATGATGAAAAAGAAAGTGCAGTTTCTTGGGAAATGAACTTTACAGACACAGTATAGCAAGATTGTAATACATACAATATTCTACTTTAGATTAGAATAAGTTGCTACTCAGCACATAGATGAGATGTTGAGTGGCAGACATGTGCACTTAAAAGTATACTTAAAAATAGAGTGAGCTACTGGACAAAGTCCTGCTTCATATTGATATTCTAAATCTCAAGAAGGGCATTGTCTGAAACCTTAGTCTGCTTTTAAATACACCTTTAACATGGCTGTCTGCCACGCAACACTTCGCCTAGGTGGTGTGTAGCAATCTGTCCTAATTTATGTTACTGTTATTCTACCCAAGATTTTGTACTGTTTAATATATTAATTTATTCTACAACGGATGATTCTGGTTCATGAAGTAATCTGTACTTTCTGTAGAATGTATAAAAATAGAGAACATGAATTGGTACATCTTACTGCTTCAACGACAGATAGAAATAGGACAAACCTTTTCAGTGATTTTTATTTCTGTTTTTTCCAGATACATATTTGGATGATGAAGAGATTTCACAGGTACACAAGTATTAAAAGTTTTATATTTTCTTGATTCATCAAGATATCTCTTGCAACACTTCATGCTGAATGGTTTTGAAGTTATTTGCAAAGACAGACACTCTCATTTGATGTTAACATTCTACCAGCTGTCTAAAAATTTTCAATTTTTTCATTACATATGTCTTGAATTTAGTAAAAACAGTAAATATTGTCTCTAAAATCATTTCAGCTCACTTTCTAAATAAGCATGGTGAACAACACCTGGTCTATTTATAAAAGAATTACATAAAATTCTTTTCTGTGGCCTTAGAAAGCTTTTTTACAGACATTGAACTAAATGAAGACTAAATCAGTGGGTGATATATAAATATCTTTTGATTTGAAGAGAATAACATTTTGATTACAGAAGAGTTTCATTAAAGAATGAATAAATTCAGTGCACAAAATATGATGAAAAGCTAACATTTATCTGTGGTAGAATGAAATGATCTGCAATCAGTATGCTGAAAGAAAGACAATGAGCACTAAAAATAATGTTACTGAACCAACTCATATACTGGTGTACTTCAGGTGCACAGAAATAAATTAACAGGGATAAACAATGCCTTTGAGTTCATCTGAAACATTGAATACCATATTCAAAAGTTAGTAGAAAGGCTATATGCCACGTGTGTTACCAGTAACATTTTTAAACAATGACAGAAAATGTAAATCTCAAACACCCAAACAATCCAAAAACAGTGCTGGCTAGGGAAAAAGGATAATGAATAACAACAAGGAACACAAAAATAAGAAAATATGTAAGAGAAACACAAAAGTGTAGTGCTGAACTAATCCACACATAACTACACCTCCACCACTACATATGTGGTGTGCAGCAAATTTGAGTAGCAAGCTGTTCAGCTGCTCCAGGCACTTCCAACTGTGGCCACCGGTCATTAACAGTGCCTCAGTTGCCTGTAGCAGGAGGCAGCAGCTCCTGGTGGATGAATACCTACTATATTGTCTTGCACTGACTCCAGGGGGCTTCTGTTGTACATGCTATTGAACTGTAATGTTCTGATTACATTACGCATGTCACACTGTGCCTCAAATAAAGGTTGTGGATTTTTCATAACCACATTCCTTATTGTGTTAAGAGTTGGAATACAAGTGACTACAAGAAGAACATTTGTGTGCTCAACCTCAGTGATTGATTCTTAATGGAATTTCTTCATGGAGGCATTACTTCAATCACTTCTCCACCAACAGCAACTTACTATGGTCACTCTGGAAAAACACACGGCTACATTGTCTGTTCAGGCTCCACCATCTCAAGTGCATTAGCTGCTGTTTCCACAATTTCACAACTCTGGTGAAGATAGGGAAGTTTATGAAACCATGAGCACTTTTTGCACTTAGGGTGACAAACCAGGACATTTGTAAGATTCTATTTTTGTCATGGGTTTCTCCTCACATTATCAGTTGTTGTGTCAGTTGGCTCCTTTGCAGGAACCAACCTCCCTTTCCATTGATGAAATGTGTAATTTATTGTCTCATCATTGCAAGCTCACCCATGTTATTGCTAGTCATTTAGAGTTCTGCAAGTGCCACAAGCAGCCACATCAGTCTTATCAGGCTTGGACAGTGAAGCTACAGGGTCTGAGTCATAAGTGTCACTTTATTGCTAAAACCTCAAAGGAATCCTATGCCAACTCCATGGTTCATGATGGAATCATCTGCCTTTCACCCAACAAGGAAGTGCATTAGAGGGTCTTTCAACTGAAGATCAATCATTGGAAGAAATTTAGGACATTGCTCAAATTTTGAGGTCTCCTGCACAGTAGGCCATCAAATCAAAGCATGGGGGTACATCGCCATCATTAATAGTGAATCACAATGGTGCATAGCAACAGGCTCACCAAGTGAAGAATAAGTCAATGCTGTGCAAACCAGGAATATTGGCCACATTGGATTATCCTTTTGGCAGGCATAACAACAAGGACAGTGTGCAACACTTCTACCATACCACTCTTGCTTTGTGCAACATGAGAGAGCTGTATGTTCCAGGCAGTTGTTGTCACGTCACAAGTGCTGCAAGAAAGGCCAAATTGTGTCAGTTTATCACTTCAAGCATTCCTCCAAGCAAATAGACTGAGCATTAATTCAATTGCATCATTTTCTGCAGATAACAATAAGCTCTTTATTGGAGGGTCTGTGCTGAACAACCATTATCACTGCAATTGGACACTGGGGCAGCTGTTTTGCCCCTCAACTCTCAAATGTAGACATGGCTGGGCTCCCCATATTTGGCTTCCATTACATGTCATATGGTAAGCTACAATCAACAGCATATTCCTATTCTTGGACAATTTATGACTGCCACAAGGCACAAATACGTAGTCTGTGCTACCACATATTTGGTTATTAACAATCCCCATATTGTGAATTTGTTTGAGTTAGACATGTTTGTTGCTTTTGACTCTGTGCATCTTACATCAGATCAGATCACTTATGAAGACCTGGATTCTATGTGCTCTGAATTTTTGGATTTATTTTCTGAGCGTTTAGAGTGTGCCAACAATTTCACAGTATGTAAACAATTGGCTCAGTCGCATTTCTTCCAGGTGCAGCCAGTACCTGTGTCCCTACAGGAACAAGTTAAACCTGAAGGAGAATCATTCAAGTGGTTTCAATAAACTGTGGGCTATGCTATTAGTGACTGTGAGAAAACCATCAGGTCAGCTCCGACTTGAAAAAACCATCAGGTCAGCTCTGACTTTGTCGTGACTTAAAATTACCATAAATGCAGAGTTTGTTATTGCTACACACCTTCAGCCCCTAACTGATGAGTTACTTGCAAACCTGGCCAATCCTTTTCCAAAACTGACTTACTTGAAGCCTATCTGCAGGTTCCTTAGGTGATGCACTGAAACAACTGCTTGTTGTGAGCATGTTTTTGATCTTTATCAATATCAGCATCTAATATTTGGAGTGTATAGTGCCCTGGCTATATTTCAATGCTTTTTGGAGCAACTTAAAGCTTATGTTCCTTGCTGCATCAACTACCTTGATGATGTTGTCAGCACTTGTGCTATGACAAAAGAACACTCATATAACCTCCGTTGTCTCTGCACTGTTTTTCACACCACAGGCCTGAATCTTAAGAAGTTCCAATTTTTCAAACCTTTATTGTTTATCTTGGTCATGAACTTTCCAGGCAGTGTGTTCAACCCCTGGAACAGCATGTTGCTGCTATTATGGGATTGCCTTGCCCAACAAATTTGTAGAAACTGCACAGATTCCTTGGGAAAATGGCATGCCATCAAAGGTTTCTTTCAGGTGCTGCCTCTCTGTCTCACCATCTGCACCAATTGGTATGTAAAAATATTCCTTTCCAGTGATCGCTGGACTTTGAGCACACCTTTGTGCAGCTCAAAAACAGTTTATGTTCTGCACCTTGCTTTATAGCTTTCCAACTTGGTAAACATTTAGTCTTGATCACGGTTGCATTACATATGTGGTGGGGTTGGGTCTGGCCCATTGTCACATGCATGGCTCTGAGGAACTGTTGGTTTTAACATCCAAAATGCTCAACACAGCTCAGCAACACCATCCACAAGTCAAAAAAGAAGCCCCTGTGAATGTTTATTTTGTCATAAAATTTCAGATCTTCTTATATGGTATAAAATTCCACTTAATCAGAAATCATAAACTTTTACTTTCCTCGTTTCACCATTCAGCTGCTTTGCCCAACAGAGCCACTCATTGCATTCAACACTGGGCCATATTTTTGTTAAGGTACAGTTATGAGATCCATTTACATCCTACACTGCAGTATGAAAATGGGGACGCATTGTCTCAGTTGCCTACTGGGCCTGTTCCAGTGTTTGATAAAGAAGAACTGCTATGTTTTCAACTTGACATGCAAGCAAGATCAGCTATTGATGGTTTCCCCATTAACAGCATCAGGATTGCATCAGCAGAACTGCAGATCCAGTGTTTAAACAAGTTGAGCACATGGTACAACACAGGCGGCTTGACCATCCATCAGCTGGGGTGTCAGGCCTCTTGTGGAACTTCTATGTTTTCCATTGTCACCTTTTCTTGCTGGATGGTGTCATTCTCTTGCTGATGGATGGGGGTACACAGCTGCACATGAAGGTTCTCACATGGTTACATAAAGGTCACTGGGGAGCCTCCCACACTAAATAATTGACACATAGGCACATGTTCTGGCCTCATATTGATCATGAGGTGGAGAGCCTGGTCATAGCCTGCCGCCAGTTTTACAGTCAACAGGCAGGATCACAGCTGTTTTTCCCCTTGGTAGAACCTTCTTTTGGACACATTTTGACTGTTAGTTGTTGATGCCTTTTCCAGGTTTCCTTATGTTCTCCCTTCAACATCAGTAACAACAGAAGTGGTGGTCAAGGAGGTGTCAGCAGTTTTCTCCATTGAAGGCCTGCTTGTACAATTGTTTTGGACAATGGTCTTCAATTTGTGGCTCAATCCATCAAGGAATTTTGCCCTCACAATGGCATCCACAACGTCATGGCACTGACTTTTCATCAAGAATCCAATGGTGAGGCAGAATGACTCGTGCAGACCTTCAAAATGTAAATGTGCAAGCACATCACAGAATTCCCAGTGGAAGATGTCCTTACATTCTTTCTCAGTTCCTTCAGAATGACTCCAATCAGGTAAAAGAGCCCAACCGAACTCTTAAAAAGCTGGTAGCTGTGGACACTGCTTCATCTTCTGGTCCTGGACAGACATCCTGCAGAAAAACTGATGTCCTCACAAATTACACCTGGCACTCTAGTCTGAGCCTGAGGGTTCAGTGATGCCCACAATGGCTTGCAGGCATCATCCACTGCCAGATTGGATGCCATGTATTCAAGGTGCACATCGATGAGCACCTTGTTGCATGCCACTCCAGTCAGCTGCATTCTCAGTTGCATGATGACACCTTGCAGTGGCCTGCCACTCCAGAATCTCTTCCACTGGCATTGCTGTGCCCACCCACCTTACTGACATGGTCTCCCACTGCTCTACCATTGGCCTGACCACACACAGGTGATATGGAGCAGTCTCTAGTTGGGCCTCTGGTGCCTGCTCTTCCAGGGGGGATGGGGAGAGGGGCAGGAGGACACCAGGCCTTTATCAGCACACCTGAAGGCGCCTCCTACACTGCTTCAGGTGTGTCCTCTACCGAAACCAACACTGCTTTCCCTGCCCCCCCCCCCCCCCTGCTGGCATCTACTACATTGCCTCTGGACACTGTGGCTCCCCAGTTCCTGGTCCCCAGTGCTGCTTCTGACATCAACACATCCTCTGCCTTCCTAGGAGACAGGATCCTGTGTCTGCTCAACAGGAGGGGGAGGAAGATGTTCATGTCCACAGTTGTGCCACTTCTGCCCCAACATAGTTTACATGGACTGAGACCTGTTCATGCCCAGGCCAACCGCATTTGATACCATGGACATGTTAACCATCAGACCATCATGGAGGACCCAGCATCTGTGTGCTCTTCTCCCCCTCCCACCTCCCCCCCCCCCCCACCCACCCCAGAAGAAGGGAGGTGTGTAGCAATCTACATGTCACTACACCTCCTCCATTAAGGTCACAGCATGTGGCGCATTCAAGTAGTGCACTGTTCAGCATTCAGCAGCTTCTGGAGCTCCATCTGAGATCGATGACTGTGGATGACACCTCAGTCACCCACAGTAGGAAGCCAGCAGCCCCCTGGTTGACAAATACCCTCTATGTTGTCTTGCACCAACTCTAGCTGGTCTGTCTTGTACATGATACCAAACCATAATGTTCTGATTATGTTATGCATTTCACACAATAACGGAAATGAAGGTTGATGGTTTTTTGTAATCATCTTTCTTATTGAGTTCAGAATTAGAAAATGTTCTCTAGGTCTCTGGAGGAGTGAAGTCTTCATAGTGATTGGAATAATGCAGAGATCATTTTCATTCTGAAGAAGGGCTGTCAAACAGATGCAGGCAGCTACATGCCTCTTTTTCTGATGCCAGGCACTGCTGAATTTTAGAACATGTTAAATGTTTTTTGGAGACTGAAAATCTTCTCTGTAGCTGCCAACATTAATGCTGCAAACAAAGATCATGTTGAAACCCAGCTTTCTTTATGCACCTGTGATTCCAAGATGGCAGCAGATACTTGCATCCACACTGATGCCATATTCCTTGACTACCAGATGGCATTTGATAAAGTCTTGCACTGTTACCTAATGAGAAAACTATGAGTGTACAGCAAATATGCCCAGCTTCAAGACGACTGAAGAATTTCTAGTAAGTAGAACACACCAATTCAGTCTTAATTAAGAAAAAGAATAGTGGTTACTCACCATATAGGAGAGATGCTGTATCACAAATAGGCATAACAAAAAGACTGTCATACAAGTAAGCTTTCAGCCATAAAGGTCTTCATCAGGATTAGACAAAACTCACTCTCTCTCTCTCTCTCTCTCTCTCTCTCTCTCTCTCTCTCTCTCTCTCTCTCTCACACACACACACACACATACACACACACACACACACAAAAGCAACTCGTACACATGAACACAGTCTGTGGCTGCTGAGGCCAGACTGTGAGCAGCAGCGTGTGATGGGAAAAGCAATCTGGGTGATGTGGGTAAGGAGGAAACTGGGACAGGGAGGGATGACAAGGTAGGGCTGAGGAATGGTAAAATGCTGCTTTTGGGAGCATACATGGACAAGGTGGGGAGGGGGTAGGGCAGCTAGGTGCAGCTGGGAGGTTAAATGAGGAGCAGGGGAGGGGGAAGGGGGGGGTGCAGTGGAAAAGGAGAGAAGTAAACAGACTCTGGTCGCATTGCTGAAAACAGAGTCATGTAGTGCTGAAATGGGAACAAGGGAGGTGATAGGTGGGTAAAGAACAATGATTTATGAAGGTTGAGGCCAGGAGGGTTACAGGAATGTAGGGTATATTGCAGGCAGAATTTACACCTGTGCAATTCAGAAAAGCTGGCTTTGATGGGAAGGATCCAGATGGCACAGGCAGTGAAGTAGTCATTGAAATGAAGAACATCATGCTGGGCATTGTGCTTGGTAACTGGATGGTCCAGCTGTTTCTTTGCCATTAATGCAGACAGACTGCTTGTTGGTTGTTATGCCCATATAGAATGCAGTACAGGGGTAGCAGTTTCGCTTGTAGATCACATGACTGGTTTCACAGGTAGCCCTGCCTTTGATGACACAGCTGATACTTGTGACCAGATTGTACTAAGTGATACTGGGAGGATGTATGCGATAGGTCTTGCACCTTGGCTTTCACAGGGATATGAGCCATGAGGCAAGGGATTGGGAACAGGGGTTGTGTAGGGATGGATGAGGATGTTGTGTAGGTTCAGTGGTCAGTGGAATATGCCAATGGGAGTGGTAGTCATGCCCTGAAATGAGGTATTTCCTACCCACTGTCCTTCCCACCCCTCCCACAGTGGTATTCTGTCACCTGCCGAACCCCCACAGTATCCTCATCCATCCCTACATAACCTCTGCTCCCAAACCCTTACACCATGGCTCATATATCTGTCGATGCAGGGTCTGTTGCATACACCCTGCTACCACCACTTGCTCCAGTCCAGTCACAAACATCACCTATCCCATCAGTGACAGAGCTACCTGTGAAACCAGTCATGTGATCTAAATCAAACCTGAAACCACTGTATTGCATACCATGTGGGCATGAAACCAACAAGCTGTTTGTCCACTAGAATGGCCACCAACAAACTGTGGCCAAGAAACAGCTGGACAATCCAGCTGCTGAGCATGCTGTCCAGCATGACATTCATTTCAATGGCTGTTCCACTGCCTGTGCCATGTGGATCATTCCCACCAACATCAGCTTTTCTGAAATGTGCAGATGGGAAATTCTCTGTGAAATATGTTCCCAAAACCCTCCTGACTTCAACCTTCATTAGTCATGATACGTTACTCACCTATCCCCATCCCTGTTCCAATTTCAGCACTACAAAGCCCTCCATTCTGCCAGTGCACCCACAGTTTTTTGCTTCTGTCCTTTTCCACTGTGCCTGCCATCCCCCTCCTTCCTGACCTCCATCTAATCTTCCAATTGCACATAGCTGCCCTACACTCTTGCCACCTTGTCCCTATGTGTTCCCACAAGCAGCACTTTACCATCAATCACCCCTCTCCTGCTATCCCTCCCACTCACCACACCAGCCTCCACTTTACCCTCCACTACCTGTATTGCTTCTCCCATCATGCGCTGCTGCTCGCAGTCTAGCCTTGGCAGCCAGAGACTGTGGTCATATGTGCATCACATGTGTGTGTGTGTGTGTGTGTGTGTGTGTGTGTGTGTGTGTGTGTGTGTGCCTATCTGTGACTCAACATCTTCACTATATGTTGAGTATCAACTATCCTTTTGGTAATCCCATCATTATCCATTCTGGATTTTCCATTGTTTAATTAAGAGAACTCTTAAGCTGTTAAAAGTGACTTTGGGCATACCCCAAGATTATGTTATGTGATCATTACTTCTCACAACATACATGAATGACCTAGTGGTCAATGTTGGAAGATAGTCACATATGATGCAGTTGTAGACAAAGATTTCACAATCACTGAAAATTATAGCAAAATGCAGCATTTCAGGGATTGGAAGTTGACCTTCAACATAAAAAAGTAATATATTGTGCACAAATAGGCAGAAAACTGATTAATGTATGGTTGGTTGATTGCTGAGCAATTACTGGAACCAGTCACTTTTATTAAGTGCCTTGGAGAATGTGTACAGAATAAAAAGGATCAAAGAACCACATAAAGCTAATCACAGGAAGGACAGGAGCAAGACTGAGATGCATTTCAAGTGTGCATTCTACCCAAAAAAGTTTACAGAACCCTTGTTTGACCAATACATGAATATAAGGTGGTTTGCAGAGTGTAGGTGTAGATGTGTAGTACATGCTGACATAATAGCACCTATGAAACTGAAATGAAGATTGTCAGGACATATATTTCACAGTAGTTTTAGAAGATGGACTTAGAAAATTCTTTACTGACTTTCTCAATGCAGGTACTATCATAGGTGGATTGATACCATCATGAAACAAGCACGGCATCCTTGGGTATGCAGTGTTGTAAATGTAATATGTGTAGATGATTATAACATTCTTTATCCAACAGTGAACGAAATATGGTTATTGATGTTAATAATGATGATGATTATTTGGCATGCTTTGAGTGCCACAATATTAGTAATCCCATATATCCCTTAAAGTATCATTTACAAATCTGCTTTCTTTATAAAGCATTAGTTATAGTCACATATGACTTGTAATAACATTCCTGTGCTACTTTTCAGTCATACAGAAATTCAATAGGCTTACTGGCACAAATAAACAATAACAGTTATTGACAAGATCACACTTAAAATGATGCACATATCATGCATGTACCAGAATATAAGCAAATGATGAAGAGATGTTGCTTACATCAGAATCTTCATGTCTACCAAAACCTCTTATGTAAATAGGTTTGCCATTGATAAGAAATGATGAGTTGTCCCAGAAGAGCTGCCGTATTCCCACAGGTAGCCTGTATACATCATCTGTTCCCATCTCTGAGGAATTCACATGAACCTGTTTAAAAACCACATACATTAATTGTGATCTGCTGCAACATATACAAATTATAACATATGATACATAAAGAAAGAAAAAGTCTGTAATTAATCTAAAACTATACTGGATTTAATTGAATATTATTTGAACCTGTAGGATTACACTGTGTACAGTAAAAATACGTGTCATATATGATACATCAAAGTCTGAAAACATTCATAAAGACTTGTTTCACAAGGCACAGACATTTTGATTACACTCTCCAACATTGCTGATTATAAGGGCAACATACATATTTTAATTTAGTAGGTAGTCTTTAATACTGTATAACTCCTTACCACTAGATAGTCTTTGAGCTTCTTTGGAAAGACAGGATTATGTATACTATCATGCAAATTTTTAGCTAGACTTTTTAGCAGACTGATACCTGATTACTGGGGTCTTTTTTTAAAGCACTGTATATTGTCGGGATATGCTTTGCATATTGTTCTTCCTCCATGTGTTGTGGGTGTGACACTAGCGTTTTTATTCCACTCAAATTATCTTTTGAAATGATGTAATTGTTTCATATATGTGCATAGATGTAATATGTAAAAGTTATGATGCCTAGCTAGAACCTGTTTGTATGCGTAGTGCACTAGCTGATTCCTTATTAATATGACAAAGTTGAGTTTCTTACAGACAGAACTAATATGCTGTTTACATTTAACCTCATTTTCCACAACAAAAACCTGAGAAATTAGTGGTTTTTACCCTTTTCAGCTTTGTATCATCCACCTCCACATCCATATACACAGACTTCTCTTTGTTTCTGAATAAAGCATTCACAGTCTTTCTCGGGTTGTTATGTTTACAGAAATATGTTCTCTCCTTTCAAGCTGTTCAACTTTCTGATCAGTATTCAGTATTGTCAAATCATCTGCACACAACATTATTTTCTCTTTCTTTTAAACACCTGTATCATTTACAAACAGATTAAACAGCAATAGCCCCATTATTGAATCATACAGCTCTCTTTATATTATGGCTTTGGTTTTTGACTAGTATGAGCTATTGATACTTGCTGTTCCCTATTGTATAGGTATGATTGTATTTTTTTCATCTAAGACCTGTATAATGTTTTCTGTCAGATTGGCAATGGCTGATTCTGTAGATTTGTCATTTCTGAAAGCATGTTTTGTTAGTAGAACAAAGTTGTATTTCTCCAGATAAACAACCAATCTATTACAAGTAAGCACCTCCAGGATTTTTGAGAAATCTGATATCAGTGAAACTGATCTGTAGTTTTTGGGGGTCAGGAAAAAGAATATAATTAGCAAATTTCAGGAGGGCTCACAAGCACCTGTATCTAGGTTCTGATCTCGACAGGAAAAAGATTTTTGAAATACTTTGTGACTTTTTATTCAACTTTGGCATATGATGTGATTCTTCCTTTTCCCATGCTGACTCTACATGAAAACAGTGATAACATACAACCACGTATACTTAACCTCTCTGTGATTGCATGGTGTTCAGATAGACACAAATGTTTACCTCATCAGAATTCTTCAAATATTTTACACAAACAAGTAGCTCATCTGACTTTATTGGATACCATTGGATATTTGTGGTCTTGTTCTGATTTCTTTCAAAACTATTGTAGTGAATATAAGGGCTTCCAGTTTAGGGGAGACAAAAATAAAGCCTTAGGGAAAACAGACTATGCAGTTACAATACTGTTAGTACACATGTATAAAAAGTTGTATTACTGTGTCTTGAATGATCAAGTATTATTCTTTGTACATTTTTTGTACAATTTTGTATGTATTATTCTTTGTACTACTTAATGTAAAATTTTGTATGTTCCTTTTGCACAGATTCTTTCTCATAAATTTACATGTACTTTTGGACTACATCCATTCAATATTTATTGTCTACAGATGGATAAATAAATAGATAAATAGAAATATTTAATTATATATAAAAACAAAGGAGATGTGACTTACCAAACGAAAGCACTGGCAGGTTGATAGACACACAAACAAACACAAACATACACACAAAATTCTAGCTCTCGCAACCAACAGCTGCTACATCAGGAAAGAGGGAAGGAGAGGGAAAGACGAAAGGATGTGGGTATTAAGGGAGAGGGTAAGAAGTCATTCCAATCCCGGGAGTGGAAAGACTTACCTTAGGGGGAAAAAAGGACAGGTATACACTTGCATACAGACACATATTAATTATCTATATCATGCCTCTAACCTAAATACTGTACTCCTCTAAATCTAACAATAACAAGGATTTTTCTTTGTGTGCTTGTGACATCCATTGCTTGTCCTGAATGACACCCAGGTGATCTCTCTTCGCCCGCATCTCGTGGTCGTGCGGTAGCGTTCTCGCTTCCCACGCCCGGGTTCCCGGGTTTGATTCCCGGCGGGGTCAGGGATTTTCTCTGCCTCGTGATGGCTGGGTGTTGTGTGCTGTCCTTAGGTTAGTTAGGTTTAAGTAGTTCTAAGTTCTAGGGGACTTATGACCACAGCAGTTGAGTCCCATAGTGCTCAGAGCCATTTGAACCATTTTTTTTTTATCTCTCTTCCCCTTTGTATTCAGCTTCAAAGAATGGTTAGTATATTCCCATCTGGCTATTGGAGCAACAGATACAGCACAATTATTAGAATTTGCTATGGTCAGCAAAATTTACTCAGTTTTTTGATTACATGACTGACAGCTGTGTAAATGTAAGATACGTTTTGACACTGAAAAAAAATTCACCAACCTCACAGATGTGTTTGCTGTTAGTATTGTTACTCAATATATCTGTCAAATGAAATGAAATGAAAATTCATGTCATTTTTACTGTTTGATCTATGTTGTTAGATAGGCTGTTTCTGCTGCATGAGCACCTGCCCTTTATTATGAAAATCTTTGTACAATGCTGACTTTCTAGAATGCATATGCCAGGAACTTCAGTCTGCTCACTTTACTCCTGTAAAGGATGTGTATTATGGATGTCTGTTCTAACATTATCAGCAATACCATTTTTTTCTGTTCTTACATTTTCTCTCAAAAATGTAACTTACTCTGCACAAGAATACAGTTAATATTCAATACAATTTGAATCATCTACAAATTCAGAAGAACACTTACCTCAAGAGTGTAGAGATAGCCAGGATTGGGATCCATGAGGTACGGCCACCATGCTTTGGCATTTGTGACAGTCAGTTCTCCTGCAAAGCCTGTACCTGTGGCTACAGATAGACCTTCTGCATCCAAAAGGGATACAGAACAAGAAGGCAGGTCATCAGGTTGCCCATCAAATGTCACATTGTACTGCACAGTACCTGCAAAATCATTGCTTCACTTCATTATAATAAACAGAGGAGCATAAGCCATACAACTTAAAAGTCTTTGTGTAAAAAGCCTAATAGTTAGTTATTCTTTCATTTTATTACATTCCATAGATCCTATCAAGAAGGAGAACCTTCAAAGATGTGGACTAAGGCAAGATACACATCATCAAAAGAGAAGCTACTTTTAAAAATGCCATCTAATGTTCACAGAATTAATAATAATCTAACACTGTCTGACTGAAGGTTCTTGGTAGCTAAATTAACCTAGTAAATTAGAAGAATAGACAGTACAAAAGAAGTTGCTATATCTTCAATTATTAAATAGTTGCTTTTTATCTTCTGTTTGTACCTTAAGGTTTAGTTAATTAAATTCTTAATTTTCAGAGAAAATTTGCCTGCATCTGAAACAACAGTAGTCTGTTCGAACAGTCCACAGGTGTGCTGCCAGTCCACAGCGTCCAACGGGCACAATATTTTGGCAATCAGACATGTTGCCATCATCAGGTGTGCTGACAAACAGTTCGTCAGTGCACCTGACAATGGCGACATGTCTGATCGCCAAATATTGTGCCCGTTGGACACTATGGACCAGCAGTACACCTGTGGACTGTTCAAGCAAGAAATACACTGGGAGAAACTGAAGAATCACAACAGTAGTCTGCTTACGATGCACTGCTACTTGTCATGCAGCTTTACTCATATATAACCAAGAATCTAGGAAATCAGCCAGATTAACATGAATATCATTATGAACTGTAGTGAGAGTTCACTGATAACATACAAATTAACTTCCTGTCATTTAGCTGTCATTTGTTAATGTATACTTTGATTTGTCACATATCCCTGAATGTTTTCCTTCTTGATGGGACCTACAGAACACAATGAAATACTAAATAACTGAGTTGTAGAAGGATGGTCAATAGTTTTTCTGTTGAGACCACCTATTTAGACTGGTTATTTAGAGCAGTTAGACCAGTTTAAGTAAAAGTGTCTGTTAGATTTCACTTTCGACAGCACTTGGTCACAAAAGTCACTATTAAGTATTTTGTGTATGATAAATTTATTGAAAGTGCATTACTATGTTTCATGCTGACAGTGTATTAATCCTGTAAATATTAGCAGTTCCAGTTTACTGTAATGTTTTCATGTATCTTATTATTAAGCCTTGTAATGTGATTGTGTAAACTGCAGTTTAGCTGAAAGTGCTTTTTATTATCAACAACAAGAAAAATTAAAGGGGGAATTATGAAAATACTAGCATAATATGTTAAGCATTAATATGTGTCATGCATAAATATGTGAATAGTAGGAATGTAGGAGTGGGAAATGGGAGTTCATGTTTCAAGAAATTTGAGAATCTTTTGCAAATTTTTTTTTTATTAATATTTTTTTTGAAGTGTGCTTCATGACATTCTTAGGAACATAAGCATGTTTCAGACATTACAATTAATTGTCACTTTGAGAGTTTGAGGCCAAGATAAATCTTGGACACCTCACAGAATATGCCAGTATGCTGAAATCTAAGCGGGGGGTAGGGAATAAATGCAATCTGGTATGCCTCCAATGCCAAACAACACACAAGGAAAATCCATTCCTTTCATTTGTTTGGTGGTAGTAAGAAAGAGCTGTACTGAACACAACATTTATAGTGGCTGATGGCAACAAAGGACAAACCGTGAGTCTGGGAATATTTTGCAGATGCTCTGGAAACTAAAGTGCTGTGTTGTATATTCTCACAGTGTATTAGTTTTGAAAGGCAAAATATGAAGGGTTTGACTAACCATCTGAAGAGCCATGGTGTATTTCAATGCAGTCAGTCATCAGTGAGCATTTCTTCTTCTTTGCAGGGTGTTATAGTAAATGTGATTCTTGATGATATTTTATTATGTATTTTCTGGGGATAAAGATTTTTATAGGTGTTTTAGAATGTGTGATTCTGTTAACCACAAGTATTATGGTCTACATTTCATGAATTTTCTTTGTAGTTTCTAATTACTCTCTTACTTATCTACCTCTGTTCTACCTTCAACTACATCATCATCATCATCATTTAAGACTGATTATGCCTTCCAGCACTCAGTCTGGAGCATAGCCCCCTTATAAAATTCCTCCACGATCTCCTATTCAGTGCTAACATTGGTGCCTCTTCTGATGTTAAACCTATTACTTCAAAATCATTCTTAACTGAATCCAGGTACCTTCTCCTTGGTCTGCCCCGACTCCTCCTACCCTCTACTGCTGAACCCATGAGTCTCTTGGATAACCTTGCTTCTCCCATGCATGTAACATGACCCCACCATCTAAGCCTGTTCGCCCTGACTGCTACATCTATGGAGTTCATTCCCAGTTTTTCTTTGATTTCCTCATTGTGGACACCCTCCTGCCATTGTTCCCATCTACTAGTACCTGCAATCATCCTAGCTACTTTCATATCCGTAACCTCAACCTTGTTGATAAGGTAACCTGAATCCACCCAGCTTTCTCTCCCATACAGCAAAGTTTGTTGAAAGATTGAACGGTGCACAGATAACTTAGTCTTGGTACTGACTTCCTTCTTGTAGAAGAGAGTAGATCGTAGCTGAGTGCTCACTGCATTAGCTTTGCTACACCTCGCTTCCAGTTCTTTCACTATGTTGCCATCCTGTGAGAATATGCATCCTAAGTACTTGAAACCGTCCACCTGTTCTAACTTAGTTCCTCCTATTTGGCACTCAATCCATTTATATTTCTTTCCCACTGACATTACTTTCGTTTTGGAGATGCTAATCTTCATACCATGGTCCTTACATTTCTGATCTAGCTCTGAAATAATACTTTGCAAACTTTCAATCGAATCTGCCATCACAACTAAGTCATCCGCATATGCAAGACTGCTTATTTTGTGTTCACATATCTTAATCTCACCCAGCCAGTCTATTGTTTTCAACATATGATCCATAAATACTATGAACAACAGTGGAGACAGGTTGCAGCCTTGACTTATCCCTGAAACTACTCTGAACCATGAACTCAATTTACCATCAACTCTAACTGCTGCCTAACTATCCATGTAAAGACCTTTAATTGCTTGCAAAAGTTTGCCGCCTATTCCATAATCTCGTAGAACAGACAATAACTTCCTCTTAGGAACCCGGTCATATGCCTTTTCTAGATCTATAAAGCATAGATACAATTCCCTGTTCCACTCCTAACACTTCTCCATTATTTGCCGTAAGCTAAAGATCTGGACCTGACAACCTCTAAGAGGCCTAAACCCACACTGATTTTCATCCAATTGGTCCTCAACTAATACTCGCACTTTCCTTTCAACAATACCTGAGAAGATTTTACCCACAACACTGATTAAAGAGATACCTCTGTAGTTGTTACAATCTTTTCTGTTTCCATGTTTAAAGATTGGTGTTATTACTGCTTTCGTCCAGTCTGATGGAACCTGTCCCGACTCCCAGGCCATTTCAATTATCCTGTGTAGCCATTTAAGACCTGACATTCCACTGTATTTGATGAGTTCTGACTTAATTTCATCCACCCCAGCTGCTTTATTGCACTGCAATCTATTGACTATTTTCTCCACTTCCTCAAATGTGATCCTATTTCCATCATCATTCCTATCCCATTGTACCTCGAAATCTGAAACATTACTGATCGTATTTTCACCTACATTGAGCAACTCTTCAAAATATTCCCTCCATCTGCCCAAGGCATCCACAGGATTCACCAGGAGTTTTCCTGACCTGTCCAAAATACTTGTCATTTCCTTCTTACCTCCCTTTTGAAGACTGCTAATTACACTCCAGAATGGTTTTCCAACAGCTTGACCCATAGCCTCCAACCTGTTTCCAAAGTCTTCCCAAGATTTCTTCTTGGATGCTGCAATTATCTGTTTGGCTTTGTTTCTTTCTTCAACATAACTTTCTCTGTCTACCTGAGTTCTAGTATGTAGCCACTTTTGATACGCCTTCTTTTTCCTTTTACAGGCTGCCTTGACACTGTCATTCCACCAAGCTGTTTGCTTCTTCCTACTTTTACACACTACTGTTCCAAGACATTCTTCAGCCACTTCTAGTACTGTGTCCCTGTACCTTGTCCATTCCTTTTCCAATGACTGTAATTGACTACATTCAACTAACTGGTACCTTTCTGAGATCACTGTTATGTACTTGTGCCTGATTTCCTTATCCTGAAGTTTCTCCACTCTTATCCTCCTACATGTGGACCTGACCTCCTGCACTTTCGGCCTCAAAATCCCAATTTCACTGCAGATTAAATAATGATCAGTGTCATCAAAGAATCCCCTGAATACACGTGTGTCCCTCACAGCCTTCCTGAATTCCTGATCTGTTATTATATAGTCAATGACAGATCTGGTTCCCCTGCCTTCCCAAGTATACCGGTGATTGTCTTATATTTAAGAAAGGAGTTTGTGATTACTAAGCCCATACTGGCACAGAAATCCAAGAGTTGTTTCCTGTTCCTGTTGGCCTCCATATCCTCCCCAAATTTACCCATAACCTTTTCATACCCTTCTGTTCGATTTCCAATCCTGGCGTTAAAATTACCCATGAGCAGAACACTGTCCTTGTCCTTTACTCTAACAACTACATCACTGAGTGCCTCATAAAAACTATCCATCTTATCTTGATCTGTCCCTTCACAATGCGAATATACTGACACAATCCTAATTTTCTTGCTAGACACTGTCAAATCTATCCACATCAGTTGTTCGTTTACATACCTTATTGCAACTATGCTGGGTTCCATTTCTTTCCTGATGTAAAGCCCTACACTCCATTGTGCTATTCCTGCTTTGACTCCTGACAGGTAGACCTTGTATTCTCCCACTTCTTCTTCTTTCTCACCCCTTACCCGAATGTCACTAACAGCTAAAACGTCCAGCCCCATCTTACTTGCAGCCTCTGCCAGCTCTACCTTCTTCCCAGAGTAGCCCCCATTGATATTAAATGCTCCCCATCTCATTACCATTTGTTTGCCAAGTCGTATCTTAGGAGTCCCTGGTTTGTCAGTTAGAGGTGGGACTCCATCACCTCCAAAGGTCCGAGGCATTTTGCTCTGATTGTTGCCAGCATCATATTTAAAGTACAAGGGAAGCAGGTTGCTAGCCTTACTTGCCCTGAGTCCCATTGGGTATTACCCCTAACGGTTGAGGGACTAACCAGTGGATTTGGTAGTCTTTGCCGTATGAGCACAAAGGTGACCACGGCTCAGAATATGTCTGAGATGCCCTGCCTTATTCCAAAGTAACTGGTATCCCGACTGTCGGGACCACTTACTTGGCCACTCATACGTTGCCCATGGTTCATGAACTAGGACATGACTACAGGAACCCAAACCATGAACCACACCTTCAACTACAAGGAGTGTAAAATGTGCAGACATCTAGATAGTCCATTTTTAACTTCATTTTGTAGACAAATCACTGTGCACCATAGATTGTTGTATTTATCTTACAGGTGAAAAGCACAAAATAATTAAAGATGAAACACTGAATCAAATAAAACAAAATTTTAAGCACTTGTCCACTTTAGAGATGCAACAAGTATTCAGTCACCTAGTTTTATTTTCTTATTTTAATAGTCCCTGTGTTCAAATACTTATGCCAACATGGGCTGAATGTATCTGCAGACTTATTGTGCTCTGGCACAAAGGATATTTGACACTGCAACTGGGTGGACATGAGTGAAAGTTGTAGTATCAATGTACATAATTTTAGACTAATATTTTTATTTAGAAAAATACACAAAACCAAAGAAAATACAGAGCAGACTATACATTATCAGACTAAGTGCCATCACAATCAGTTGATTCATTTCTGTCATGCAAGTTCTCTCTGGAGACGTTTTATTGTCCCTACTGTCAATGTATTGCCCCTGACTTTAGAAAGTGGCTCCAGCATGTCACTTTTATATGAAATGTGATTACTTTTAGTGTGTGATTATAAGACATTTGACAGATTGTCAACTGATTTAAATCAAGACATGATGAGTATCTTCAACTGTTTTAGAGTTTTATTACATGAATGTTGTGCCAGTGCCTTTTCACTTGGCATCTGTAGCCTGTGGCCAAACAATCAGAAAGTTGCCACTGCAGTCTGATGCAAGAAGCTACATGGAGGCTGAACTGACATGATGTAAGACTCCATTATGACATTAGAGCAGGGATAGTTACCACATGTACAGCCATGATACTGCTACCAGGCTTGAATATCACTGACACAGCAAAATTTGGGGCTACACTGCCAGAATGGTGACACGGATTACCACATGACTGAGCTTGGTCCAGCCCCACTTTCTCAGGTTACCGCCCATAAACACTGCCCATTCCAGTCATACAGTGTCTGCCAGTGCCTACAGACAACTCTCAGAGGTACTCCATGACAGTCATCAAACTTATGTGGGCCACCCAACACCCTGCTACTAGATGCCACCTCTGATATCTCCAAGACTACAAGCTGCACTTAGTTCTGATACTACCAAGAGCTGAACTGGTCTCTTGCAGCAGGTAACCATCTGCAAGCAGACTTGTGCTGACTTCAGGGTGCCTATTTGGGGGTATATGGTTTGCACCTTGGCCCGACTTGCTGTTGAGCTATTGCCTGCCCTGCCTTCATGCACACTGCTACTGTAGGCTTGCATCTGCAGGCCAATGTCATAGTGTCTGATGCTGGTGTCCTCAGTTCACACCCAAGCTCTGATTTATGCTGCACACTGAGTCACATATCTGGACTGTACAGTGGGACTGACCTGCTACAGATCTCATCATTGTTTTGTTCTGGCCTCCTGATTGGGCCAGCATGCTTCACCATCTGGGCCCAGCCTGTGTCCCTGGGTGCTGACCCCACGAAAATAATTTTTTGAATGTGGTACTGTGCGCAATGAATAAACACATTAGTGGTGGCCCTACATCATGGGACATGAGTGTCCATTACAATTTTATCATGTTTTTATATTTCATGATGATGTCAACCATGACTAAAAATTTTATCTGCTTCTTTTACTAAGTTTTAGAAGAGAGATCAATCTGATGAAGATCACAACAATGCCCACATGTTCTCATAGGCAATTAATTTAGTGGTTATTACAGATTTAAAGGTACAGTTACTCATGTGGATTAGAAACCACAAAGTTCTTGACTTAACATCTGTGCATACACATTTTCATGAAAGATACAGATATCTGAATCTATAATATTTACTTCTATAATTCATTTCTCAGGAACAAATTAATTTACAACAAATTCAACTGTAGTTCACAACATATTCCATAATAAAATCAAATTAAAAAGTCTACATACTGTTGGCGTGAGACATAATTTTGTTAGTTTGAATAGATCGAAATATACAGGCATTAATGAATAGTGCATCTCTGACACCAACTGCCTTATGGCACAAGAGATCTAAATAAATAAAATAATGACACATTGTTAACTATACAAATGTATATAGCACAGAATGTGAAATTTACCTGTCCCATCACCAGAGTATTCTGTTGTAACAGTGATGTCATCAATAAACACCTCGGGGGTAGTGTAGAGATAAACTGACCGGTCAATGCCCGCATAATTGAAGAAGTCGAACGTGTAAGTCTGGTATGTCCTGTTACCATTTTCGCTGTCCAACAAAACATTTTGCAAAACTCAGTCATCACACAAACCTGTTTATTCAAATTATCTCAGACATAATGATTCTATCCTTATTCAAACATGTATATGGAGTTGTTTGTCATGCAGCTAAACTATAAAATGAATGTACCAATTTCTGCATCAGAGATATTACTCTAAAAGTTTACAACAGTTTTCATAACTAGGCATTATTCATTGGAGAGAAAAGGAGGAAATTTATAATGAAAGAGAAGTCAGCAAAGACATGCATTTATGTTTATGAACTGTTTATTTTTATACATAACAATTAACAAAAATAGTTCAAATGGCTCCAAGCACTATGGGACTTAACATCTGAGGTCATCAGTCTCCTAGATTTAGAACTACTGAAACCTAACTAACCTAATAACATCACACACATCCACACCCAAAGCAGGATTCGAACCTATGACCATGCCAGCACCTAGAACTGCTCGGCCACAACGGCTGGCTAACAATTAACAATTATTCATAGAGAACCACTTGAAAAACATGGCAAAATGTTTATGTACCAGAAACAAAGACAATGTCATGTTCCCCTCTCACATGAAAAGTCTAAGTTTCTAAGAAAATCATTGTAAAACATTCTGATAAAAATTAACTATATCTTATATCCTCAAAAGAGGTTGTCATGTTTATCAACTCTCTCAAAAATAAATTATCATTTGTTTACATTTTGCTAGAACAGAAATTGTTGCTGTTGAGCTTATGTAATGACATATAATTAATGGCTTATGTAATGACTTATGTAATTAATCTCTACATAATTACATTTTCATACAATGTGTTATGGAACTTCAAAAAAAAGCAATAATGCAGATTGTCAACCATGTCTGAGTCATCAGCATTTTCAAAATCTTTGGAGACACTACTGTAGTCTGGGTTTAGAACTCTTTCTGCTACCATTTTAGCACAGCTTGTGATGATTCATTTTACTAACCTTGTGTTCACACAGTGTTTTTTGCATGTAAATTTTAGTAACCTTCATATAAATGTCACTGAAGATAAAGTTGAAAGAAAATAACCTTAGAAATGAAAACATAAAATTGTGAGCATTGCTGATTTAGCGCACACATACAATCAGTCTACATTGAGTATTTGCACTATCCTCAAGAACAAGGACAAGATTAAGGAGATAGATGCATCAAAAGGAGTGACAAGAGTATCTAAACAATGGTTTTGTATTCTGGATTATGGATAAATGAAAACCAATTGCAAGGCAAAACTAGTAGTGGCAGATTATTGTAAGCAAATGGTAGTGAATAGTAGTATTATATTTTAGAAGGAGTAGAAGTGCTTCAAGGATGGCTGTGCCATCAAAATTTGTTTCTATAGTATGAAGTTTGTGAGGGGTATGGATCGGCAGAGTCTGAAGATCTGGAGGTCATTATGATAAGAAGAACAGCATCTAGAAAAGGGAAACAGGGCTTTTAGGGTAAATTCTCCATCATTCCAAATTAGGCAACATTCAAAGAGCTGTGTATGGAACTGGGTTTTAACTGAAGATAGAGGTGGTTTTTTACAGTGGCATCGTAGGTGAATCAGTTTGGTTAGGGGTGTCACTCATGAGCATGAAAAAGGAATGTAATCACTGTCAGGGAAAAATAAGTATAGGTTTTGTTTATGTGCCTCTCATGTACTTGGAAACTTGACTACACAGTGAGTTGTTATGTGTGCACTATAGCTTCATCTGTACCTGCATATACATCAACAGCCATACTCCACAAGCAGTTGTGAAGTGCATGCCAGGGGACATTTCCCATTGTGCCACATATTAAGGGTTTGTTTTGTTCTATTCACATACAGAGTACAGGAAGAATGACTGCTTAATTACTTCTCTGTAAGCTGTTAACAGTCTAATCCTCACTTTTTGGTACATAAGCTGCAATGCATAGGGGTTATGATATATTCCTAGATTTCTCACTTAATACTGGTTCTTGAAACTTTAAAAGTAGTCTTTCATGGGTTGGTTGCCATCATTCATTTTAGGATTTGCAGCATACTGGTGATGCTCTCCCACTCCTGATCATTTAAATCAAGTTGTTAATCATTACACAACTTGTATCAAGATGAGATTGAATTTTTTACAGTATTTTTTCAAATTGCACTGCATTAAAAATAGCTGTATTGTCTGCAATAAGTCTGAAGTAACAGTTAATATTGTCCCCCAGATCATTAATAGACAACATGAACAGCTTGGGTTGCAATACAGTTCCATAGGATATGCCTGAAGTTATTTCTACACTCCTGGAAAATGAAATAAGAACACCGTGAATTCATTGTCCCAGGAAGGGGAAACTTTATTGACACATTCCTGGGGTCAGATACATCACATGATCACACTGACAGAACCACAGGCACATAGACACAGGCAACAGAGCATGCACAATGTCGGCACTAGTACAGTGTATATCCACCTTTCGCAGCAATGCAGGCTGCTATTCTCCCATGGAGACGATCGTAGAGATGCTGGATGTAGTCCTGTGGAACGGCTTGCCATGCCATTTCCACCTGGCGCCTCAGTTGGACCAGCGTTCGTGCTGGACGTGCAGACCGCGTGAGACGACGCTTCATCCAGTCCCAAACATGCTCAATGGGGGACAGATCCGGAGATCTTGCTGGCCAGGGTACTTGACTTACACCTTCTAGAGCACGTTGGGTGGCACGGGATACATGCGGACGTGCATTGTCCTGTTGGAACAGCAAGTTCCCTTGCCGGTCTAGGAATGGTAGAACGATGGGTTCGATGACGGTTTGGATGTACCGTGCACTATTCAGTGTCCCCTCGATGATCACCAGTGGTGTACGGCCAGTGTAGGAGATCGCTCCCCACACAATGATGCCGGGTGTTGACCCTGTGTGCCTCGGTCGTATGCAGTCCTAATTGTGGCGCTCACCTGCACGGCGCCAAACACGCATACGACCATCATTGGCACCAAGGCAGAAGCGACTCTCATCGCTGAAGACGACACGTCTCCATTCGTCCCTCCATTCACGCCTGTTGCGACACCACTGGAGGCGGGGTGCACGATGTTGGGGCGTGAACGGAAGACGGCCTAACGGTGTGCGGGACCGTAGCCCAGCTTCATGGAGACGGTTGCGAATGGTCCTCGCTGATACCCCAGGAGCAACAGTGTCCCTAATTTGCTGGGAAGTGGCGGTGCGGTCCCCTACGGCACTGCGTAGGATCCTACGGTCTTGGCGTGCATCCGTGCATCCGTCCGGTCCCAGGTCGACGGGCACGTGCACCTTCCGCCGACCACTGGCGACAACATCGATGTACTGTGGAGACCTCACGCCCCACGTGTTGAGCAATTCGGCGGTACGTCCACCCGGCCTCCCGCATGCCCACTATACGCCCTCGCTCAAAGTCCGTCAACTGCACATACGGTTCACGTCCACGCTGTCGCTGCATGCTACCAGTGTTAAAGACTGCGATGGAGCTCCGTATGCCACGGCAAACTGGCTGACACTGACGGCGGCGGTGCACAAATGCTGCGCAGCTAGCGCCATTCGACGGCCAACACCGCGGTTCCTGGTGTGTCCGCTGTGCCGTGCGTGTGATCATTGCTTGTACAGCCCTCTCGCAGTGTCCGGAGCAAGTATGGTGGGTCTGACACACCGGTGTCAATGTGTTCTTTTTTCCATTTCCAGGAGTGTATATCTGTCAGTGACCCTCCATCCAAGACAACATTCTGCATCCTTCCTACCAAGAAATCTTCGACCCAGTCACAACTATTTCCATACTTTCGTTAATAAGCATTGATCTGTTACTGAGTCAAATACTTTTTTCAAGTCATCTACCTACAACAGCAAATCAGAAAGTATTTGCTCCTATTTCTTTAGCCAAATTATGGTTGTAAATGTGAAGTTAGCATGTTCATTCCCAACAGCAGACCTTTCGTGGACTGACATGGCCTTATTTGTTGGTAGCTCTGTGACACAGCAGTGTTGTCAGTTGTTGAGGATGGTAGTTCTGCTTTGTACATCCATGGCATACTGTGATGAAGCAAGCCGGGGTCTCTTTACTTCCTCTCTTGTTTTGCCATCTGCCTCCTTAAATTCATTTTATTATCAATTTTGATTAATTACCATTAATGTACATGAGTATAATCTGCATTTCTATAAAAGAGAAAGATTGGCCCTCAGTCTTAAGGATTATAGCACCAGGTCTAATTTTGTTATTAGTTTTGTGTATGTAATTAATTTTCTAATTTACTTTGACTATTCCTGGGTAATATATTTTGCTATAGGGTGAAATCAGTGATTGTTTCATTGTTTCTATTGTTGACTTATAAACAAATATAAATTCTGCACTAATTATAAACATGTGGAAGAACTATTAGGATTCTTAAAGTAATCCTGGATCAAACCATTTAAATTAGATAATGCTACAGTTTTGGCTTGCACTAGAGCTGGTAGTGATGAAGAGCCACATGTATATAAATGTACTGTAATTACAGGTAAGGGTAATGGAAATGATAGTAGTAGGACGAGAGTAAATTCTAATTCTAGTGAGATATTGAATAATGGTGTGGGTAGTAATGTTTATCCATAAAAAGAGGGGTGGAACTTACTATAACAAAATTAGGTGATGAAACAGTGTGTGTTGCTGTTTCTCAGGATGTCCAATGCATCAAAATGGATGGTAAATTTTAAAGAGAACACAAGGAATTCATGTGTTTTGCTTTGTGGTCTAATACTGGTCCGATTCCGACAGTAATTGTAATGATGATGGGAATGACAAATCCAGTATGTGATGAGGATGAGTTATTTGGATTTATCATTGATAATGATGGCAATGTGGTAAGTAAAGAAAGAATAAAGGAGCATAATATTAGGCCCAATGAAGAGTAGGAGTTTAATGAGAGTGGTAATTATCTGCCATTTGACTGTGTGATTCTTGTTTTGGTAAGCAGAATGATACTTTTCCAGGGAAAGGATTAATGAGGATTTGCTGTATGAAAAAGATCACATGGTAAGTAAAAAGGAAGTGTAACACCCTGTAAGAACAGCAAGTGTACAAGGTATGCATGTTATGTGTTCACTGGACAGTGGTAGTGACTTGAATGGCATTTTACAGGTATTTTTTGAATCTATTAAGAACACATAGCAAATAGTAGTGATGCATGTTTCTGGAATAAAAATTATTGGTACTACTGGTAAGCTATCAAAGAGTGTGAAACAAGAGGTACTATTAACTGTGGAATTGGCAGGACAGCTGTCGGAGTGAAGTTTCTTGGTGATCCAAAATCTCAGCATTGATGTAATATATGGGACTAATTTCTTGTGTAAATAGCAAATAGGGGGTTCAACATTCTGTATGGATTCAATTATATGGCGATAATGCTTACCCCATCTATTTGTTTCATTTTTCGTGTTTCCAGAGGCAGTCAAACTCTTCTCCTATCCTATCTGTGGTTCAAAAGTGAACCAAAAACATTCTATCATTGACTCTCATGTGATTTTGTACAGCAGGATACCTTAGCACAGGAATATTTTACAAAGGGTTTCACCAGTGTTATCTATATATACACACATCAAAAAGTTTTGCATCACCTTGGTTCCAAGAGTTCTGGAACCTGTACAGAAAATGAGAATAGAGATCAACATAAACATCATTTCTGCCCTTGTTATTGCTCATGAAAACCACACATTGCATGTTCTATCACCATACAGCAAGACCTTCAGAGGTGTTGGTTCGGATTGCTGTACACAGTGGAACTTCTAATACCCAGTTGCACATCCTCTTGCATTGATGCATCCCTGTATTCATCATGGCATACTATCCTCAAGTTCATCAAGGCACTGCTGGTCCATATTGTCCCACTCCTCAACAGTAATTTGGCATAGATCCCTCACAGAGGGTTGGTGGGTCACATCGTCCATAAACAGCCCGTTTCAATACATTCCAGGCATGTTCAATAGCGTTCTTGTCTGGAGAACATGCTGGCCACTCTAGTTGAGCAATATCATTATGCTGAAGGATGTCATTCACAAGACGTGCACGATGGGCACAAATTGTTGTCCATGAAGATGAATGCCTCACCAATACGCTACCGATATGGTTGCACTATCGGTTGGAGGATGGCATTCACGTATCGTATAACCATTACGGTGCCTTCCATGACCACCAGTGGCATAGGTCAGCCCCACATAATGACACGCCAAAACAGTGGGGAACCTCCACCTTGTTGCACTTGCTGGACAGTGTTTTAAGTCATTTAGCCTGACCAGGTTGCCTCCAAACCCATCTCTCACGATTGTCTGGTTGAAGGCATATGCAACACTCATTGGTGAAGAGAACGTGATGCCAGTCCTGGGTGGTCCATTCAGCATGCTGTTGGTCACAACTGTACCACACTGCATGATCCCATGGTTGCAAAGATGGACCTTACCATGGATGTCTGGAGTGAAGTTGCACATCATGCAGCCTATTGTGCACAGTTTAAGTTGTAACATGATGTCCTGTGGCTGCACGAAAAGCATTACTGAACATGGTGGCATTGCTGTCAGGGTTTCTCTGTTCCATAATCCATAGGTAGTGATCATCCACTGCAGTAGTAGTCCTTGGGCGGCCTAAGCAAGGTCGTTCATTGACAGTTCCTGTCTCTCTGTATCTCCTCCGTGTCTGAACAACATCGCTTTGGTTCACTCTGAGACGCCTGGACACTTCCCTTGATGAGAGCCCTTCCTGGCACAAAGTAACAATGCAGACATGAACAAACTGTGGTTATGACTGTCTAGGCATGGTTGAACTACAGACGGTACGAGCTGTGTACCTCCTTCCTGGTGGAATGACTGGAACTGATCGGCTGTCAGACCCCATCCATCTAATAGGTACTGCTCATCCATGGTTGTTCACATCTTTGGGCAGGTTAGTACATCTCTGAAAACTCAAATTGACTGTGCCTGTGCTACAATATTCTCAGTCAACATCCATCTTCAGGAGTTCTGGGAACCAGGGTGATGCAAAACTTTTTTTTGATGTATGTTAGTGATAAGTAGTGGAATCATTAGAGAATGGAAGAAAAGGCAATTAAAAAAAAACAGCAGTGAAATTTGGCAAAAACCTGATACACTATGTTTATTCTGGTTTTATGAGATGTGATGAAAGTAAATTGGTATTTCTGTAAAACAGAGATAAGGTAAACAGAAAATGAAAGGTATCAGCATATGTGGGGGAGAAGGTGCAGCTTACCTGAAAACTACAATTAACATCTGAAGTAATCAGCTCATGTGTGAAATTTAGTATAATTTGGTGCAGCAGCAGAGGCAATATGCAGTAAAAACCATCTTGAATACTAAGTCTTAATATTAATTATAGTTTAATAGAAGTGTTTGTGTTCAGTTCAATCAGTATATGGAGATAACTAACTACCTATAGAAGTGTGTCATGGTAAACCCTCTCCTAACATTAAGTAAATAAAACTTTAAACATAGCTGCCTCAAGTAATGTGTGTGGGAATAATAAGCAAGATATGTATGAATATTGCCCTTCAGGCTAGAATCTCAAGCAATTTGGTGGAATACAGTGAAATAATAGTTTTTCTAAGTGACAATTTTGTCTGATCAGTAATGAGAGTTAAGTTTGCCTTGGCATATGGGTCTGTTACTGTGGAGGGTTTTTTAGTAGAATCAGTTTTGCATTGGATATGCAGAGCAGGTATTTATTTATTAGGTAATGAAGCAATAATGAAAAAATAAAATAATGAATAACGTTAGGGTCTTAATGGTTTGGGAGCCTGTCTTGGAGTAGGGATATTTTTTGAGGATGCACTCCACTAGCTAACAAGGTAAGAAATGTAACTAAAATACTGGAGCTGACAGACATGATTGAGTAATGAAAAAGATAACTATATACTCACAAATGCAGTGTAACTATATTATCTGTTTCTGAACTAGGCAACATTGAGTACTTTGTATATTGTGCAATACATGACACTGCAGCTGGGAACGAGAGCATAACAGAAAGAGACATATTTTAGTGAGTTACAACTCATATAATGCTGCACTATCAGGTCTATAGGTTATCTGAAAACTTCTGGGTAAGGTACATATTTTGGACATTAAGGTGATACGAGTCCATAAATGGTGAGAATTTCAAACCAGGACTTGGCATTTTAGTGATTTTGCAAATGGGAAAGAAACCCAAATCTTTCAGGTTTAATAAGTTTGAGATAGAGTTATGACCTACAGTAATGCTTTGTAGTGTAATGTGCACTTGATTTTAAAATTTTTACTAGTCCCCACCTTTCGTACTATAGTCAATTTTAGTACTAATTATTGTGATGTTATATTAGCTGTGTAATACAAAGTAAAGACTGTTATTTGACATTATTTATTTTCCCTTATACTTAGAAGTAAAAGTGAGTGTACTAAAGTAGGGTATTTTGTCTAATTTTTTCATGTACTGTGGCAGAGGAGAACCACCTCCAAGGGAACTGATAGCAGTGCATTTTTGTACTGCCACTTGGACATGTTAAAGACATGGGTGACTTGGAGAGAAAATGTGTTAAAGCTCATTAAATGAGTGAAAGTGCTTGTGCAAAATAATAAACATTGAAAAAGTGAAATTTTATGTCTGAAAATGAACTGGAATGTGCAGTGCAATTTAACTTTTTGCAACCTACAATCATTTATTCTTTGAAGCAATGACATCACTTATGATGAAGATGCCTAAATTATATTAAAAATATAACTTGTTGTTATTTTGTGCCATTGTACAATACACTATATGTAAATATCTCGTATGGGGATTTTCGTATGGCCAGCTCATATAAGTAGAAATTTGAGAAACATATGTACTGTAATTCTTGACAAGGAGATTCCTTTTGCAATATTTTGTGTGTAGAATGTTAAACCCACTTTCTGGAATCACTTGTGGTCACTGAATTGCCCAGTCAGTTATTTGCAATATCTGTCTGGTCAATCCAGTGAGGGGGTAATGTGACAAAGCAAGCTTGGATCTCTTTACTTCCTCTCTTGTTTTGCCATCTGACTACTTAAATTCATTTTATTTTCAGTTTTGACTAATTACCATTAACATACATGAAAATAATCTGCATTTCCATAAAAGAGAAAGGTTGGCCCTCAGTCTTAAGGAATATAGCACCAGATCCAATTTGACTACTTAAATTCTACTTAAATTCATTTTATTTTCAGTTTTGACTAATTACCATTAACATACATGAAAATAATCTGCATTTCTATAAAAGAGAAAGGTTGGCCCTCAGTCTTAAGGAATATAGCACCAGATCCAATTTTGTGCTTAGTTTTGTGTATGTAATTAATTTCCTAATTTATTTTGGCTATTCCTAGTTAATATCTTTTATTATAGGATGAAATCAATAATTGTTTCGTGACTTAGATTCTGTTGTTGACTTATAAACAAATATAAATTCTGTACTAATCATAAACATTTGGAAGAAGAACTACTAGGATTCTCAAAGTATTTATTTGGCTCCATTCAGAAACATGTTAATTACCAGGCTGTCAGAAGTATTGTTTGAGTATCTGTTAATTTCATTATTTAAACAAATAATTCAGCATAATGTTGGTGGTGGAAGAAACGGTTAAAAAGAAGGAATTTTTTGATAGATTCAGTTAATTGAATGAGCTATGTTTTAATTGTAATTTCTGTAACTTAAACATCAAACAATGTATAGTTTCAGTGCCTAGTAGGGTGAGGATATATAAAGACCTGATTTTTGGCCCCGAGACAGTCAGTCCATGACCGATTTTCAGAGGGAAATTATGACCTGTTTCAAGTAACAACAATGCATCAACTTCACAGTGGAATTAATGTAATACAAATAGGCCATGGATTAAAACGATGGCAGTGTCTGTTCAATTTATTTGAGAAATAGTGTCACACATGCCTTATTATTCTGCAAGAACTGTGAACTGTGTGGTTAGGTAATTACTGCTCATAGATATTCAACAGCAAACTATTGTAGCAGTATGCTGATGTTTGCCTGCAACCTATTAATGAAGCTTAACATTTACCAATAGTGAACTGGCCATATAACTGTGTAATATTGGGGAGGTTGTGAACAGTGAAAGTAAAGAACTGTGAAATGCAAATGTGCAGCTGTCGGCTACATCATTTACAGTAGTCAATGTTGAACTTCTATGTCCCATTTTTCAGACAGTATAACAATGCAGTACATTGACACCAAGAACTATCAACAAAGAAATAAAGCAGCTGAACACGACAATACAATTAACAAAGTGTGATTTACTTTCTATGGTGCAAGGGATGAGTGTGCCTCAAAATAAGTGTTTCACTTTGAGAAGTGTGAGGTGGTGGCATTGTGAGTTTGCAATAGGCCATGAAGAATTGTTTGACAATGAGTATTCATAGAAGCTGTGTTCATTGCTACCTGATGGTAGCATTTCCTGCATTTCTGTCAGTGTTTATGACATCATTCACTGGTCCTTAGAGTACTGGAAGATTTCATGTCGGCAGGTGCCTAAGCAGTTGGACGACATGATAGATGGAGAGCAAATGTCTGCTTCACTGAATCATCTATAATGGTATGCCAAGAAGGGTGACAGTTTCTTGTTGCTGGTGATGAAATGTGGATAGTCAATTTCACACCAGGATCAAAGCATCAGAGCATGGAGTGGAAACATCCAGATTCACCAGAAACAAAAAAATTCTGTTCAGTGACATCAGTTGGGAAAGTTTTGTTAATGGTATTCTGGGATCTCCATGGACTGCTCCTGCTGGATTTCAAGCCACAATATGGACCTACCAATGTGACTGTTATTGTTCCACACTGTTATGACTGTGGGCTGCCATCAGGAAGAAGTGCCAAGGCATTCTCGATATGGGCAACATTTATCCTCCATGACAATGCAAGGCAACCTGTGGCTAACAGGACCATTGACAGGCTCCAGTTATTTCACTGGGAGAGTCTGGACAACCCACCTTACAGCCTGGACCTCACGCCCTAGTGAATTCCACATTTTCTGTTTGCTGAAGAAGTTCCTGGCAGGACAGTGATGCACTTGCAACAATGAAGTCAAGACAGTAGTCTTACATTAGTTCCACAATCAGCAATAAAATTCTACAGCGGTGGCATCTTAGATTTAGTGCTGCAATGGGACAAATGTATGAACCACTTTGGGGACTATGAGAAAAAATAGTGTACGGTATCTCTATATACAGGGTGGTGCATGAAAAATCAACACAGAGAATGGACTGCTCACCAGTTATTCATGTATTGTTACCCACCATGAGCATGTACAACAACAAATAGATAAACATATAATAATTAGATAGTGAAGGAATCCTGACGATACAAAACATGGCTACAACAGCTTCAAAGTAACAGATAGCAGTTGGTGGATGACAATGAGCAGTCTCGTACCTGTGACCAATTTTTTGTGCAACCCTTTAGTACATATATTTGTAATTGCTTGCATGAATATCATTTTGGCTGATAAAAAATGCAGGCTTTATGATTTTCCCTCATAATTGCCATGGGTTTCAGGATGTCGTGAATGAAGGCATGAACAGAGTTTCACATGACCAATTGTTGTGGATATCATTCTGTTAGAGCTTATAATGTGTTCTAAGATTTTACAACACATTGATGTCAATGACATTGGATAGTAGTTTTCTACATCTACATCTATACTACATTTATACTCTGCAAGCCACCCAACGGTGTGTGGCAGAGGGCACTTTATGTGCCACTGTCATTACCTCCCTTTCCTGTTCCAGTCATGTATGGTTCATGGGAAGAACGACTGCCAGAAAGCCTCCGTGCACACTCGAATCTCTCTAATTTTACATTCGTGATCTCCTCAGGAGGTATAAGTAGGGGGAAGCAATATATTCTATACTTTATCCAGAAACACACCCTCTTGAAACCTGGACAGCCAGCTACACCACGATTCAGAGCGCCTCTCTTGCAGAGTCTGCCACTTGAGTTTGCTAAATATCTCTGTAATGCTATCACACTTACCAGATAACCCTGTGACAAAACACACCACTCTTATTTGGATCTTCTCTATCTCCTCTGCCAACCCGACCTGGTACGGATCCCATACTGATGAGCAATACTCAAGTATTGCTGATCACTTCTGCCACCCTCTTGTAGTGTGACCAGTGCTTTCTTCCAGTCATTAAGCATAATTTTGTCTGGGGTATCTGTGATGTATTATGGTTAGAATAGGTGTCAAATCAGTTAAAAATTCTCTATAAAATAAGACAGAGAGTTTCATCGTGGTTTGGGGTCTCATTCAATTTTAGCAGTTTCACCAGTTTCCTACAACACTGACACTAATGTCTATGCAGTTTGAAAATCATCTATGGGCTAATAAATAAAATCAATAAACAAATAAATCACTCATTGTAGTAAATATGTAGTGATTAAAATCGGACAGTATTCCAGCAATCTTCTTCATGAAGAAGCATTTGAAACCAACTTTTTAGCTTTTGCTTTGCTACTCTCAAAATCTGTTGCTGTGTCATTCATCAGAAAGGTATCTCCCATCATCAGTTGTTCTGCTAAGTAGATATCTCTTCTGTTTGCTATAACAAATTTCAGCTCTGTTCTTTATAATATTTTAGCACTATTATTACTCATGCCAATATCCAACTGTATCACAGCTTTCACACAAGAACTGTTGTGTCATCACAGATAATGTCCCATGTTTACATTGTTTTACAGTTGATAAAACTATTGATTATAGAGACAGTGCTAAATTGTTGACTTAAGCACAAATACAGTCTTAGTTTGTAAATTGCAAATCACACTATGTTTATTTCCCTAAAACTCTACACTTACGTTGCCAATGTTTGGAAATAGCCTTGTGGAATAGTTGTGATGTTAAGCAGATTGCTCACTGCAACTGTTATTCGATTGCTTGCTCCATAATTCAGCAGAGTTGTGACCTCAGATTGGAATGGAAGATGACCAAAATCATGTGCCACCACTCTGTTACCATTCACCCACTGAAAAAAAGACAGGAAAACAAGTTGATTAAACATGAAACTGTTTCACTGCTACAGCCCAAATACCAATTTACCACACTGAAATATCTGAAAATAGTGCAGTTAATTGAAAGTCATGGCCAACAAAAATATTTTTTTAACTTTCATCTACCATCACTGATTAATATGAGCATATTGTCTTTTATGTTTTCAGACATCATAAGATATCATCTTTTGAGTTGTTCACAATGCAGTCTTAATTATGGGTGTCTTGTGAGAAATGAGAACTTCTTTACTTTGGGACTAATTTATACTCATGCATGTGAACACAGAACCTAGAAAAATCACAGGAAACCTAAATCTGCATGGCTGGATGTGGATTTGAACTGTCGTCCTCCTGTATCTAATCCCAAATACATAAATAGGGTCAAAAATTATATCCACCAACATAATTACTGAGATTTTGTACTAATGTTTATTTTATTTACATACGTCCTTAGAACCTATCGAGTTGTCTTCTGGGCCCAAATTTAATCAGTCATAGTAGAGATTGCACAAAAAAAGTTGGCCCACATCTGCACAAATGGCATACTAGAAGAGGGGCAGCAGTAGTGATGGGGGCTCTGGCTAGAGTGAACACCATGTGGTAGGGGAGGTATATTTCAACAGCTGAAGTCTACTCACAAACACCTATCTCATGTAATTTGCAAGTTATAGCTAGTAAGTCTGGAAATGATCGTAGTGACAGGTTTTGTCGTACAACCAACAACTTCACAAATGGAGAAATTCAAATTCAACAGTTTCTTGTTATGTTATGAAAAAAGAAATAAACAGATAAACAAAAATTCAAACAAAGCAAAACAAATCCATACATGCACTGCAAGAAAGAGATCTCAAGGACAAAAGAGATGTAAAAAATAAACCATCAGAGACAGTCTCACTAACTGCAATACACTAACAATATAAAATAAATAACAGGGCTCATGCAGAAATTACGTGTCAGTCATCTGACGACCTGTTCTGCAACATCAGCTACAAATAAAATTTCTTCTTCTTCTTTTGCATCTTTCAGGAGAGTGAAGCCTTGGAAAGTACTTGCAGCTATGGTTCCCTTCCTTCTTTGCTCTCTTTATTACACAACTGTAATGCTAGCAGTTCCTGTAGCCCTCTCAGGCCCAGTTTTTATTGAGATTTTTGCTTCCTTATTTGCCTCTTTTGACATAAATTTAATGACATTGCATTTAAACACATGGTAGTTTAACGCTTGTGCAACACAAGCTGCCACTTGGAACACCAAACTGAAAGGGGCACCAGAAGTCGAACAGTTGCATGATTTCTAGACAGGATGTATCTCAATTAGAAGTGGCCAATTCCACGTCAAAGATTTGACACAGTGCATATCGCAGTGAAAACTGACACAGATGAAAATGTACAAGGGATATGGGAGCCATGGGAGGGTGGAAGGATGGGGGATAGGCGTGCAGAGGCACCAAATGAGAAGTCAAGGCACAAAGAAATTAAAGACATTAGCTGCTAATGATCACTGATATATATCAATGGGCTGAGTTGAAAATTTGTACCGGAAGGGGATTCAAACCCAAGTCCCCTGATTACTAGGCAGATGCACTGACCACTACACCATCCGGATATATTAGTGACCCAAATCACATGGGCTACAGTAGCTCGCTTCCCGTCAGACCCATGTTCCCAGTTTATACCACATGTGACCGATGCGGTGTCCCTGCTCTCATTTGCCTCATTACTCGCAATATCTTGCTAATTTCTGTAAGAGTTCGAGCTTAGTGTGAATCTGCACTGAAAGGATCGTTGGCTGTTATTACCTTAATTACTATAAGTGGATATGATCCTGCAGTCACTGTGAGTCAAAACACAAGAAATTAACAGTATTTGCTGCTAGTGGGCACTGAATTATATCAATGGGGAAAGATGACAGTTTGTGCTGGACTGGGATTCAAATCCGGGTCTCCTACTTACTAGGCAGATATGTGCTGGCCACTACGACATCCAGACACTTTGGTCACCACAGCTGCATGAGGTACCCTAGCATGCCTCCTGTCAGACCAGAATTCTCTGCTTATATCACACATTACTGATGTAGTGCCTTTGCTCATTAGCTTCATTACTCGCAGCTTCTCGCTGATTCCCATAAGAGTTCGAGCTTGGTGTGCATCCATAGTGGAGAGGTCATTGGTTGTCATTTCCTTAATTGTACTTATATACACTGAGGTGACCAAAGTCATGGAATAGTGATATGGTGATAGTATCACATACACAGGCCATAAAAGTTTTTGTATTTGTGGAGCTATCATTTGTACTCAGATAATTCATGTGAAAAGGTTTCCAGTGGGATTATGGGTGCATGATGGGATTAACAGACTTTAAATATGAAACGGTGTGTGTGTGTGTGTGTGTGTGGGGGGGGGGGGGGGGGGGGTGGGAGGGAGGGGGGGGGGGGAAACTGGGGTATCTAACCCGGGAGGATATTTCAGGGGGCACCAAAGTCGTATCATAGAAGAAAAAAACCTCCTTTCACAAAGCCCCTAGCATCCAGTGCAAATTGATCTATTAATTATTCTGATTCTGAAACACATTCCTGATGGTTTTTGAACATTTTTGAGCACATTATATGCTGATTTCTGAACGAATCACAAGTTTACTTTTGAATGCATGCGTAGTGTATGTGATGTCTCTGCCAGGGGAATGCCCGTCGCATCAAGAAATTGAAAACTTTCCCACAGACAAAAACAGACGGGGCTATACGAGCTGAGCCAAATAATCCCAAACAGGTGAATACCAATCGTTGCTTGTTTATGTGGTTGATTGTGTGTGCAAATGATAAATGTTGTCATAATTATTAGCGAAATCCATAGATACAGGCTACCAGAGTGGAAACAGGAATAACGGAGAAGAAAGATTACATATGACCTTCTCGGTAGCCTATATCCAAGAAAATGAAATTTTGACAGAAAATTTTAGCCAGATCACTACACTACTAAGGGCCAGTTGTACAGTACCTGATTAGCAGCTGCTGAAGCTCTATTCTCAGAATAGGACCGAAAATGCATTGTACACACAATAACACCTAACCAGAGAATAAACATGGGATAACTAAACCAGTGATTCTGGCAAGGTTAGTGAAGTTAACTGGAGAAAAAGTTTTGACAATTGGAGGAATAGTTACAGAATTACTGATGACAACATTGTTTGTTCAGAACGAGAGAGGAGAAGAAATGGAGACACACACAAATTATATGGAAGAATATGTCGATTCCAAATTTATTTAAAAATTTCGTAATACTACTACTTTTCGATCTCATATTTGAGAAACTGGAGCATATGGACGAAATGTGAAACTGTTTCTTAGCATAAAACTTTTTGCCTGTAATAGCCCTACTAGGCATTTGATACTGGTACTTCATGAATTATATTCTATCGTGTTATTTATGTAAATTTGGTAGATAAAAATTACCATTTGTGCCAAAACAGTCTAGCTTACTTGGGGTGTATTACAACTGCTGTAATAATAGAAATACCAGTTTCGTTTTATCTAGCAGACAGTGACAAAATATACGTAATAAGATCTAGAAACCACATCACTCTTGGGTACTATTCATATTAACAGTTTTTTTCTATATTAGAGAACGACATTTTGATTTGATTTGAAATACAGTGACGTGCGATAGCAGAATGCTGTGTGAAGAGGTGTGGCACTGCACTTTGTCACATTTAAGACCAAAGAACATGCCTTACTTATCCTCTAACATATATGTTTTATACATGAAACACTTCAGAAAGATGTGTGCTACAAAATATATATATATATTAATAGAGGGAAACATTCCACATGGGAAAAATATATCTAAAAACAAAGATGATGTGACTTACCAAACGAAAGCGCTGGCACGTCGATAGACACACAAACAAACACAAACATACACACAAAATTCAAGCTTTCTCAACAAACTGTTGCCTCATCAGGAAAGAGGGAAGGAGAGGGAAAGACGAAAGGATGTGGGTTTTAAGGGAGAGGGTAAGGAGTCATTCCAATCCCGCGAGCGGAAAGACTTACCTTAGGGGGAAAAAAGGACGGGTATACACTCGCACACACACAAATATCCATCCACACATATACAGACACAAGCAGACAAGCAGACAAGCATTTCCCCTTAATCACATAAGGTACAATTCCGTCTGCTAGTGTCTGTATATGTGTGATGGATATGTGTGTGTGTGTGTGTGTGTGAGTGTATACCCGTCCTTTTTTCCCCCTAAGGTAAGTCTTTCCGCTCCCGGGATTGGAATGACTCCTTACCCTCTCCCTTAAAACCCACATCCTTTCGTCTTTCCCTCTCCTTCCCTCTTTCCTGATGAGGCAACAGTTTGTTGCGAAAGCTTGAATTTTGTGTGTATGTTTGTGTGTCTAACGACATGCCAGTGCTTTTGTTTGGTAAGTCACATCATCTTTGTTTATTTATATATATGAAAAATCTTTTTTTTTGTTGTTTTATTTTTATTTTTTATGTCCTGTCTCAAACGCTCGAGTGGGAGGGGGTCAGGGGGTGTCACTATCAAGTTTTTACCCAGGTTCTGAAATATTGTAGATCCGGGGCTGAATGGTAGTTTGGAATTCAATATTCTATGATCCACAGTGTCAAGAGCGTGCCAAGAATACCGTATTTCAGGCATTACCTCACACCCGGAACAGTGTAGTGGCCAACGGCCTTCAGTTAAAGATCGAGGGCAGTGGTGTTTGTGTAGAGTTGTCAACTAACACTGCGAGAAATAACTGCTGAAATCAATGAGGGACGTACGACTAATGTATCCATTAGGGTAGTGTGGCGAAATTTGGAGTTAAAGGGCTATGGCAGTAGACGACAGATGACACTGCCGTTGCTAACAGCACAACATTGCCCGCAGCGCCTCTCCTGGGAACATGACCATATCGATTGAACCCTAGTTTTGGAGATCATGTAGCAAGCAATTGACTCCATCGAATAAATGTGTCTCTGTTATTTGAATGGAGGTAGTCTAAATTACATGCCCATGATGATGTCAGAGAATTTATGTGGAATATGAAGAAATGCATTATGAGCTCTGAGTCTGAACATAATGGCATCTCAGGTAGTTTGGTAAAATTAATAGTGGATTCAAAATAGAACCCCATAGTAGACCTGTATGTTTGGTTTTCTAGCACAGTTGATGATCTCAATGACTGATGCAGTGATCTGTTTCAGGAGCTCCAAGCATTATTACATCTGCTTACTGACAGTCTGGTTGGGGGTTCTGCATGTTTGTATATTTAAAGCCGTTGCATAGAGGAAATGAGACATTGAGCTTCAGCATTTATTAATACTTTCTTTGTCATTAGGCAATCAGCCTTTGCTCTTTGTCAAATTTAGGTGACTTACATGAGTTGCGTTTCCCCTTAATCACATAAGGTACAGTTCCGTACAGTAAATGGCACAACTCCAGTAATAAATATAGACTTTGAACAGAAGTCTGTAGCTAAGGTAGAATTTTCAAAATTTTTAGGTGTGTCCATTGATGAGATGTTAAACTGGAAGCAACACATTGATGGTCTGCTGAAACGTCTGAGTTCAGCTACGTATGCTATTAGGGTTATTGCAAATTTTGGTGATAAGAATCTCAGTAAATTTGCTTACTATGCCTACTATCAATCACTGCTTTCGTAAGGCGTCATATTCTGGGGTCATCATTGAGTAGAAAAGTATTCATTGCTCAAAAACGTGTAATCAGAATAATTGCTGGAGCCCACCCACGGTCATCCTGCAGACATCTATTTAAGGATCTAGGGATACTCACAGTAACCTCACAGTATATATATTCACTTATGAAATTTGTTGTTAATAATCCAACGCAGTTCAAAAGTAATAGCAGTGTGCATAGCTATAACACCAGAAGAAAGGATGATCTTCACTATGCAGGGTTAAATCTGACTTTGGCACAGAAAGGGGTAAATTATGCTGCCACAAAAGTCTTTGGTCACCTACCAAACAGCATCAAAAGCCTGACAGATAGCCAACTAACATTTAGAAATAAATTAAAAGAATTTCTAGATGACAACTCCTCTACTCATCAGCTGAATTTTTAGGTATAAATTAAGGGGGAAAAAAACAACTTAAACATTAGTGTCATGCAATATTTTGTGTAATGTACTATCTTGTACAGACATCTTTTATTAACCTGACACATTCCACATCATTACGAAGAGTCGTATTCATGATCTATGGAACAAGTATTAATCTAATCTAATCTAATCTAAAGGAGTTCACAAAATAATATATCTGTATCTTTGGCCCCTATTATATTTCTTGTGCATCATACCAATTACTGCTGTTGGACATGCTCTTTCCTATAACAGAAGGGTAGTCTTGGTGTTTTGCACTGTAGTGCTCTTGGTAAGAAAGAATTTTCTGCTGTATAGAAACTGAAGGCCACAATGATACTAAACTGACATATAGTATTGAGTATGGTATATCATTCGTGTAGTCGCGACAAAGGGTTTGGCTACAGTACTGCTACAGGTTGGGGAATGTTCTGCAAGACCAATTGATAACAGTAAAATGATGGGCCGTATTGAACTTCAAATAGTTTCAGAAGACATTGTCATATGGTGGTCATAAGCACTTGCCTTCTTTCATCCAGTGAACTGAATGGGCTGGTGATACCAACAACTTGGTATTTACCACGCAGACAACAATTCGCCATAGGTGAAAGAGACTATTAGACATTACAGATCACAGATTGTATCGTAGCTGGACGGATAATAATACTCATAACACAGAACCACAGACTGTCTCGAAGCAAATAAGACCTAGTAAACCCCTGTGTATAAAACAGCTTCAAACATCTCATTACAAATATCATACTTTGCTAATCCGTTAATGCTTTAAATATTTGACGTTAAACACATAAGCGAGAAAAAGTTTAGGAAAGGATTGAAATTGCGCTTACGGTTTGTTGGAAGTCGCGAAGTGCTTCGCAAAGTGCTCTCATAATGAAACGCTAGATGAATTTAGCTCGGGTAATCGGCGCTCCATTTTAGACAAAATCTAGTTTTTCACTTATCTCGATGTTTATGAAGCCACATCTCCTGAAATATGCGTTGCACAATGATATAAGTTTGGTGGTGCATTTACTGATATATGTGTGTACTGTTTGTAAAGCGTGTTACAAATGGAGTTCGTAGTAAAGAAGTCAAAAATTAAAACGTTATGCCTGATGCTGAAGTTTGAGAGCGTGAACAGCGAAAACGTAGTATGCGATGAATTTGTTTCCTTTCATCATTTTGTTCGGGATGTCAGCGAGTAAAAGATTCGTAAATGTTTGAAATTATGTGTAAAGTTTGTAGGAAGTCGCTAACAGCTCTCATTCGCAAATACTGGCTGCAATGAAGTATGAGTGTTTGTGCGCCGTCAGTTATGCGGTTGAAAGACAAACAAAGAGTTTCTACACTACTGGCCATTAAAATTGCTCCACCAGCAAGAAATGCAGATGATAAACGGGTATTCATTGGACAAATATATTATACTAGAACTGACATGTGATTACATTTTCACGCAATTTGGGTGCATAGATCCTGAGAAATCAGTACCCAGAACAACCACCTCTGGCCGTAATAACGGCCTTGATACACCTGGGCATTGAGTCAAACAGAGTTTGGATGGCGTGTACAGGCACACCTGCTCATGCAGCTTCAACACGATACCACAGTTCATCAAGAGTAGTGACTGGCGTATTGTGACGGGCCAGCTGCTCGGCCACCGTTGACCAGACGTTTCCAATTGGTGAGAGATCTGGAGAATGCGCTGGCCAGGGCAGCAGTCGAACATTTTCTATATCCTAAAAGGCCCGTACAGGACCTGCAACATGCGGTCGTGCATTATCCTGCTGAAATGTAGGGTTTTGCAGGGATCGAATGAAGGGTAGAGCCACGGGTCGTAACACATCTGAAATGTCAATGCGAACAAGAGGTGACTGAGACATGTAACCAATGGCACGCCATACCATCACACCGCGTGATACGCCAGTATGGTGATGACGAATACACGTTTCGAATGTGTGTTCACCGCGATGTCGCCAAACACAGATGTGACCATCATGATGCTGTGAACAAAACCTGGATTCATCCGAAAAATGACGTTTTGCCATTCGTGCACCCAGGTTCATCATTGAGTACGCCATCACAGGCGCTCCTGGCTGTGATGCAGCGTCAAGGGTAACCGCAGACATGGTCTCCGAGCTGATAGTCCATGCTGCTGCAAACGTCGTCGAACTGTTCATGCAGAAGGTTGTTGTCTTGCAAACGTCCCCATCTGTTGACTCAGGTATCAAGACGTGGCTGCACGATCCGTTACAACCATTCGGATAAGATGCCTGTCATCTCGGCTGCTAGTGATATGAGGCCGTTGGGATCCAGCACGGCGTTCCGTATTACCCTCCTGAAACCACCGATTCCATATTCTGCTAACAGTCATTGGATCTTGACTAACGCGAGCAGCATGGTCGCAATACGATAAACCGCAATCGCGATAGGCTACAATCCTACCTTTATCAAAGTCAGAAAGTGATGGTACGTGGTTGGAAACTTTCCTCATGTCAGCACGTTATAGGTGTTGCCACCGGCGCCAACCATGTGTGAATGCTCTGAAAAGCTAATCATTTGCGTATCACAGCATCTTCTTCCTGTCATCTTCGTGGTGTAGTAATTTTAATGGCCAGTAGTGTAACTGTAAGAGGTGTCTTGGTATGTTAAAATTTTAACGTAAGATTAAGATAGCATTTTAAATTTTTAAGTTCTGTCAATAATCATAATTTTGTTGCCTCTGGAAGCCGTTAGATAGGCAACCTGCAATCATTAGTATGTCGGCTAAATTTATCGCTACAGCACTAGCACAGTAAGCACGTACAGTAAACAAATGTACAAATCAGGTTACGTACCACTTCAGCAGAGTAGCAGACGCTACCAAAGCGCAGCCATACGCGTGTGTCTGCGCCATCCCATGAGCGCGGTACGAAGAAGTTCCTGTCGTACCAGACCAGTCCCACGTGGTCGCGCACCTCCTTCATTGTGGTCACGTCGTTGTAGCTGGCCGGCACCGGCATCGTTAGCACATCTCCTGTCTGAAAAGCAGAGCAATGACTTGTACTGCACAGATGGCAGTCATGCAGGCAGTACTAAAGAAGCAATTTAGACTGATAGTTGCGGCACAATTTTTACTGTGTATACAGGGAGCACATTGATAATAGTAATTGGCAGTTATAAGAGTCGAGGGAGTCACATGGGCAGTACTAAAGAAGCAATTTAGACTGATAGTTGTGGCACAATTTTTACTGTGTATACAGGGAGTACATTGATAATAATAACTGGCAGTTATAAGAGTTGAGGGACATGAAAGGGAAGCAGTGGTTGGGAAGGGAGTGATTTTTTTGTTTTGTTTTGGTTTTAGGGCGCAAAACTACTATGGTCATAAGCACCCGGTCCGCGACTTAGGAAACAGTAAAAAACCGAAAATGGAAACTAGCAGCAATGGGAACGAAAGTCATAAAATTGGAGAAACTAAAAGCAGAAGGAAGGCTTAAAAATCCACTACAGAAAGGGATTGGTTGTCCCCAAAAAAAGCTTCAAATGACGGACGTCATTTCACTGGCACTAATAAACTCGAGAACGCGATCGGCTGAGCGCGTGTCATCTGCTAAAATCGACGATATATCAGGCGACAGCTGTAGACGAGAGCGTAACGGAGTAAAATAGGGGCACTCAATTATAAGGTGTCTTATCGTCCATAGCTGAGAGCAGTGGGGACAGAGTAGGGGTGGATCGCCGCTTAAAAGATGTCGATGGCTAAAAAGACAGTGCCCTATCCGGAGTCTAGTTAAAATTACCTCCTCCCGACGACGCGTTCGGGAGGAAGAGGTCCAAGCACAGGAAGAGCTTTCACGTCCCGCAATTTATTATGGGGAAGTGTCGACCAATGTGCGTGCCATAAAAGAACAACACGACGACATAAAACGCTCCGTAGATCGGCGAAGGGAATCGATTGAATAGCTGGCCGAAGAAGAGAGACTGCAGCCTTAACTGCTATATCAGCCGCCTCATTTCCACAGATACCAACGTGTCCCGGGAGCTAGAGGAACGCCACCGAGACGAGCCCCAGGTGGAGCAAGCGCAGACAGTCCTGAATCCGGTGGACCAGAGGGTGGACAGGGTAAAGAGCTTGGAGACTGAGGAGAGAGCTGAGGGAATCTGAACAGATAACATACTGTATCGCTGATGGCGGCGGATGTAGTGGACAGCCTGGAGAACAGCGTAAAGCTCCGCAGTATGAACCGAACACTGGTCGGGAAGCTGAAATTGATTTGGGGTGTCGCCAACAATATAGGCACTCCCCACACCAAACGATGTTTTTGAGCCATCGGTGTAAATAAATGTGGCTTCCTTCATTTGTGCACATAGAGCAGAAAATGCCCGACGATAAACAAGTGAAGGGGTACCATCCTTGGGAAACTGATGAAGGTCACGGAGCAGGCAGATTCGGGGATGGAGCCAAGGCGGTGCTGTACCCCAAGTTGTCAAGAAGGTTTTAGGAAAGCGGAAGGAAAGAGAATGGAGCAGTTGACGGAAGCGGACTCCCGGTGGTAGTAGGGATGAGGGGCGGCCTGCATACCCTACATCAAAGGAGGCGTCGAAAAAAATGTCATGGGCTGGATTAGCAGGCATGGAAGACAGATGGCTAGCATAACGACTCAGAAGGACTGCTCGCCGATTGGACAGCGGAGGTTCAGCAGTCTCAGCATAAAGGCTTTCCACAGGGCTGGTGTAAAAAGCTCCAGACACTAAACGTAATCCACGGTGGTGGATAGAGTCGAGACGCCGAAGAACAGACGGCCGAGCAGAGGAGTAGACTATGCTTCCATAGTCCAATTTCGAGCGCACTAAGGCGCGATAGAGGCGGAGAAGGACCACTCGGTCTGCTCCCCAGGAGGTACCATTCAGGACACGGAGGGTGTTGAGGGATCGCAGACAGCGAGCCGAAAGATAGGAAACGTGGGAGACCAGAACAGTTTTCTGTCAAACATAAGACCCAAGAATTTAGCGACGTCTGAAAACGGAAGGTTGACAGGTCCTAGATGTAAGGAGGGTGGAAGAAACTCCTTACGTTGCCAAAAATTAACACAAACGGTCTTACTGGGAGAAAAACGGAAGCCGGTGCGATGCTCCAAGAGTGGAGGCGATCGAGACATCCTTGAAGACGTCGTTCAAGAAGGCTGGTCCGTTGAGAGCTGTAGTAGATCGCAAAATCGTCCACAAAGAGGGAGCCCGAGACATCAGGAAGGAGACAATCCATAATTGGATCTATGGCAATGGCAAACAGTACAACACTCAGCACGGAGCCCTGGGGTACCCCGTTTTCTTGGGAGAAAGTACGGGAGAGAGTAGTGTTCACCCGCACCCTAAATGTGCGCTCTGCCATAAATTCGCGAAGAAAAAGGGGCAGCCGACCTCGAAAGCCCCAAGAGAACAGTGTGCGGAGGATGCCTGTCCTCCAACAGGTATCGTATGCTCTCTCCAGATCAAAAAATATTGCTACTGTTTGGCGTTTCCGGAGAAGATTGTTCAGGATATAAGTGGAGAGAGCAACAAGATGGTCAACTGCAGAACGATGCTTTCGGAATCCGCATTGGGCAGGTGTTAAAAGACTGCGGGATTCCAGCCTCCAAGCTAAACGGTAATTCACCATACGCTCCAAAACCTTACAGACACTACTCGTGAGAGAAATGGGGCGATAGCTAGAGGGGAGATGTTTGTCCTTTCCAGGTTTCGGAACAGGAACGACGATAGCTTCCCGCCATCGTCTGGGAAAAGTACTGTCGGTCCAAATTCGATTATAAAGGCGAAGGAGGTAACGCAGACTATGGGTTGATAAATGCAGCAACATTTGGACGTGGATACCATCCGGTCCTGGGGCGGAGGAGCGAGAAGAAGAGAGTGCATGTTGGAGTTCCCGCATGGAGAAAACTGTATTGTAGCTTTCGCGATTTTGAGAGGAGAAAGCAAGAGGTTGCACTTCCGCTGCACGTTTCTTCGGGAGAAACGCTGGCGGGTAATTTGAAGAGCTCGAAATCTCAGCAAAGTGCTGACCCAATGAGTTAGAAATTGAGACGGGGTCCACTAATGTATCATGCGCGACAGTGAGCCCAGAGACCGGGGAGAAACTAGGCGCGCCTGAGAACCGTCGAAGCCGACTCCAAACTTCCGAGGAGGGAGTGAAGGTGTTAAATGAGCTAATAAAGAATTTCCAGCTTGCCTTCTTGCTATCGCGGATGACACGACGGCATCGCGAACGGAACTGCTTATAGCGGATACAGTTGGCCAAAGTAGGATGGTGGCGGAAAACGCGAAGAGCACGTCGCCGCTCACGTATTGCGTCACGGCATGCCTCGTTCCACCAAGGAACTGGGGGGCGCTGGGGCAATTCGGAGGTGCGTGGTATTGAATGTTCCGCAGCTGTAAGAATAACGTCGGACTTCCAGCGTCGCGGGCGCATATATGGCAGTTGAGACTGCAGTCTAAGGACACATGGAAAGTGGTCCCTCGAGTGTGTATCATCAAGGGCGAACCATTCGAAGCTCCGAGCTAGCGGAACAGTACCGACCGCAAGGTCCAAATGAGATAAGTTTATCGTTGAGGCAGATAAAAATGTAGGGACCCCAGCGTTGAGGCAAACTAGGTCCCCTTGGTGGAAGACGCCTAGCAATAGTGAGCCACGTGGACAAGGATGTGGAGATCCCCAAAGCGGGTGGTGGGCATTGAAGTCCCCAACCAGCAAATAGGGGGGTGGAAGCTGACCAAGAAGATGAAGGAGTTCAGCTCGTGCCATTGGTGTGGACGATGGAATGTATACAGTACAAAGAGAAAAGGTATATCCAGAAAGGGAAATACGGACAGCAACAGCTTGGAAGGAAGTGTTTAAGTGGATTGGGTGATAATGGAGAGTATCATGGAGAGGAATCATTAGTCCTCCATGGGCTGGAGTGCCTTCAATAGAGGGGAGATCATATCGGACGGACTGAAAATGAGGGAGAACAAAGCGATCATGGGGACGCAGCTTTGTTTCCTGAAGACAGAAGATGACCGGCGAGTAGGATCGTAAGAGGATCGACAATTCATCCCGATTGGCTCGAATGCCGCGGATATTCCAGTGGATAAAGGACATAGGGTGAACAGAAAATGGAGGAATGTGACCAAGGTTGCCGTCAACTCAACGACTGCGCAGAGCTTGCGACCGACAGCATGGAGTGGCACTCAGCCGAAGGCAGAAGATCCTGATCCATAGGTTGTTCAGGAGCAGCTCCTGCCACCAGCGATCGGCCAGTTGATCGGGCGCCAGCAGTGCGCCTCGGCGACACAGAAGACGGCCGAGGGCGATTTCCGCCAGGTGGTGCTGTAGATGGGACATGCCTTGGCAGAGAAGGAGATGAACTGGGTTTCTTTGTAGCCTTCTTGGAAATATGATGTTTAGATGAAGGAGGAACCGATGGTTGTGAAGTTGGGGTACGTAAAAAATCTTCACGAGTATGCTCTTTTTTCGAAGTCTTGGTGTCTGACTTTTGGGCTCGAGATTTAGCAGAACCCGATGAAGGATGAGCCATAGAGTGGGCAGGCGAAACTGGTGAGGTTGAATGGGCGATCTTTGCGCTGGCCGATCTGACGACTGTGGCACTAAAGGTGAGGTCGCAAGTCTGCGTGGCCGCCTCCTCTGTTGGGCGAGGAGAAGCAAGGACAGTGCTGTATTTTCCTGTCTGAGGCCCGGTGGGCTGTCGACTGGCGAATAATTTTCGAGCAGCAAAGGTCGACACCTTTTCCCTCACTCTGATTTCCTGGATGAGCTTTTCGTCCTTAAAAACGGGGCAATCTCGAGAGGAAGCAGCGTGGTCACCCACACAGTTGATACAGCGAGGGGATGGAGGTCGACAAGCACCCTCATGGGCATCCTTGCCACACGTAACATATTTGGCCGGATTGGAACAGGACTGGCTGGTGTGATTGAACCGCTGACACCGATAGCAACGCGTAGGGTTTGGGACGCAAGGGCGAACGGAAATTATCTCATAGCCTGCTTTGATTTTCGATGGTAGTTGAACTTTGTCAAATGTCAAGAAGACAGTGCGGGTTGGAATGATGTTCGTGTCAACCCTTTTCAGAACTCTATGAACAGCCGTTACGCCCTGGTCAGACAGGTAGTGCTGAATTTCTTCGTCAGACAATCCATCGAGGCAGCGTGTATAAACGACTCCACGTGAGGAATTTAAAGTGCGGTGCGCTTCAACCCGGACAGGGAAGGTGTGGAGCAGTGAAGTACGCAGCAATTTTTGTGCCTGGAGGGCACTGACTGTTTCTAACAACAAGGTGCCATTCCGTAATCTGGAACAAGACTTTACAGGACCTGCAATAGCGTCGACACCTTTCTGAATAATGAAATGGTTGACCGTGGAGAAGTCGTGACCTTCGTCAGACCGAGAAACAACAAGGAACTGTGGCAACGATGGAAGAACTATCTATGGCTGAGACTCAGTGAACTTATGCTTGTGAGCAGACATAGTGGAAGGTGAGGAAACCATTGCGGAAGAATCCCTCATGATTACCGGCGTCTCCGATGGCGCGCTCCTCCCTTGTGGGGGCCCTCTCTGAGGGCACTCCCGCCTTAGGTGATTGTTCACACCTCAGGTCACACCTCCCGACAAACGGATGGAGGGACCAATCGGCACTTTCAGAAGGTATCAGCTCGGGTAATCACCCCTCCCTGGGCCTGGCCGTTACCAGGGAAAAACAAAGAAAGGGAAAGGAAAGAGGAGAGGTCTCAAACGCCACAGCGGAGAAAAGGGTAAAGAGAAGAGGTAAGGAAAAGAGAAGGACAAAAGAAGGATGAAGACATACAAGCAGAGAAGGCGAAGAATGTGTTACATTTACGTGCGTCCGTCTCCGGACGTAGGCACAAACCATACTCGCAGTGGGGGAGAAAGGGAAGGAAAGAGCCAGAGGTGAAGGGAGGAGGGGCGAAGATGGGGGAGAGGGAAGGATGCGGAAAAGGAAGGTATGCAGCCCGGAAAGGAAGGAGGGCCACATTACCTTGGGGTCCCGTGCTCGCTATGCACGTATCCACAAAAGAGTTGTGGACCCCCTGGGGGGGGGGGGGGGGAAGGGAGTGAGGCAGGGTTGTAGCCTATCCCCAACGTTATTGAATCTGTATATTGAGCAAGCAGTGAAGAAAACAAAAGAAAAATTTGGAGTAGGTATTAAAATCCATGGAGAAGAAATAACAACTTCGGGTTCGCCGATGACATTGTAATTCTGTCATACACAGCAAAGGACTTAGAAGAGCAGTTGAACGGAATGGACAGTATCTTGAAAGGAGGATATAAGATGAACATCAACGAAAGCGAAACAAGGATAATGGAATGTAGTCGAATTAAGTCGGGTGATGCTGAGGGAATTAGATTAGGAAAGGAGACACTTAAAGTAGTAAAGGAGTTTTGCTATTTGGGGAGCAAAATAACTGATGATGGTCGAAGTAGAGAGGATATAAAATGTAGACTGGCAATGGCAAGGAAAGCGTTTCTGAAGAAGAGAAATTTGTTAACATCGAGTATAGATTTAAGTGTCAGGAAGTTGTTTCTGAAAGTATTTGTATGGAGTGTAGCCATGTATGGAAGTGAAACATGGATGATAAATAGTTTGGACAACAAGAGAATAGAAGCTTTCGAAATGTGGTACTACAGAAGAATGCTGAAGATTAGATGGGTGGATCATGTTACTAATGAGGAGGTACTGAATAGAATTGGGGAGAAGAGGAGCTTTTAGCACAACTTGACAAGAAGAAGGCACCGGTTGGTAGGACATGTTCTGAGGCATCAAGGGATAACAAAAGTAGCATTGGAGGGGAGCGTGGAGGGTAAAACTCGTAGAGGGAGACCAAGAGATGAATACACTAAGCAGATTCAGAAGGATGTAGGTTGCAGTAGGTACTGGTAGATGAAGAAGCTTGCACAGGATAGAGTAGCATGGAGAGCTGCATCAAACCAGTCTCAGGACTGAAGACCACAACGACAACAACAACACATTGATAATACCAACAAACTGCAGCGACAGTTTCCTGACTTGAAATGGAGGGAAAAAGGCCTTATGAACATGTGTCCAGAGATGCATCGTTGCCACAGTAGATGGCGCAGACGAATGAAAGTACCTTTGACCCTGCGCCGTGTGTTCCTTGTGTGTTGCAGGATGTGTGAGTGACGCAGCGTGCCGAAGCAGCAGGAATTGTCCGGTATTGATGTTAGGCAACAAGCAGACATGGTGTTTGTGTATGCCCGAGCAGATGGAAATGGCCGCGAGGGAGTACGACTATACCAAAACAAAACAAGGAGCCTCACAGACACCAACTTCATCACACAATATGTCGAGCCCTTTTTGAACGGTTGTGTGATCGTGGGTTCTTTCAGACAGACGAACGCGCTGGGAGGAGGTTGGACTGTGTGTACACCATGTTTGGAGGACCGGTTCTGTAGGATATTGAGACAAATCCTAATACAAGCTCCAAGCAAATGGACTGCGAACATGGTATAAGGCAAAGTACGATTACTACTATTACTATTACTGGCAACGAGTGCAAGGATTATCAGCACCAGATTTCCCTCTACGGGAAGAATTATGTCCATGTTTTTTGCACCAGACCACCACGGTTATGGGGTTTCTGTCATCTGTCCTCTTTACCGACGAAGCAATTTTTACCAGAACTGGCATCATGTGTCTGCATAATCGTTATCTGTGGGCTACAGATAATACTCGGGGAATGGTTGAGGCAACTCATCAGTATCGATTCAGTATCAACGTGTGGGCAGGGATTCTTGGCGACCACATACCAGGTGATCAAAAAGTCAGTATAAATTTGAAAACTTAATAAACCACAGGATAATGTAGATAGAGAGGTAAAAAATGACACACATACTTGGAATGACATGAGGTTTTATTAGAACAAAAAAAACAAAGTTCACAAAATGTCCGACAGATGGCACTGGACAGCAAAACTGCTACCATGACGGGTGAGAGGTATGCCGATATGTTACAGAATCGCATCATCCCCAGCCTGGCTGATAAACACCTGCTGGAACGTACGAAGTTTATCCAGGATGGCACTCCACCCCATATTGCTAGACACGTGAAAGATCTCTTGCACACGTCATTTGGTGATGATCGTGAGCTCAGCCGCCACTTTCGCCATGCTTGGCCTCCCAGGTCCCCAGACCTCAGTCCGTGCAATTATTGGCTTTGGGGTTACCTAAAGTCGCAAGTGTATCGTGATCGACCGACATATCTAGGGATACTGAAATACAATATCCGACGCCAATGCCTCACCATAACTCTAGACATGATTTACAGTGCTGTTCACAACATTATTCCTCGACTACAGCTATTGTTGAGGAATGATGGTGGACATATTGAGCATTTCCTGTAAAGAACATCATCTTTGCTTTGTCTTTCTTTGTTATGCTAATTATTTGCTATTCTGATCAGATGAAGCGCCATCTGTAGGACATTTTTTCAACGTTTGTATTTTTTTGGTTCTAATAAAACCCCATGTCATTCCAAGCATGTGTGTCAATTTGTACCTCTCTATATACATTATTCCGTGATTTATTCAGTTTTCAAATTTATACTGTCTTTTTGAACACCCGGTACATTGACTGCTTATTATTCCACAACGCCACCGTGCGGAGTGGCCGCGCAGTTAGAGGTGCCATGTCACTAAACGTGTGGACCCTCCTGACGGAGGTTAGAATCCTTTCTCGGGCATGGGAGTGAGTGTTCTCCTTCGCGTTAAGTTAGTTTAAGTAGTGTATAAGTCTAGGGACGGATGACCACAATATTTGGTCTTTTAGGAACTCACACACATTTGAACACATTTCCACAACGCCTCGACGGAGCAACATACCTGGATTTCCTGCAGCATACTTTGCCTGGACTGCTCGTCAATGTGACAGGTTATGTGTGAGCTGGTGCGTCTCTGGCGCTAGTTTCCATCGATCGTCATTTTGATCTTTGAGTCGACTTCGATGCTTATTTGGCTTCTGCTCATCTTTGGCGGCTCGGATTTAACGGCAGCACGTGCGCTCTGCTGTGGAGGTGTGTCAGGATCGGGGGTGAGTGGAGTCACGTGGGACTGTGTACATAGGCAGCACTGCAAGAGGACGAGTCGGACAACGAAGAAGCAGGGCCAGCAGCTACTGCGTGTTGAGTTGTGAGGGCAGATCTACCGCCCATGGTGATTTGGTTTTCCTAGAGGTGGAAGGACAAGCTCCTTCGAGTCTGTTATAAGCTACGCCGGCCGATTGAATTGGAGGCACTGAGTTGCTTCGGTGGGTTGTGTGTGGCTTAATTGAATATGCCAGTGTACTAAAAATCCTTTGGAATTGTTTAAGTTGTTTATCCCCTACCTCGGTGTCATGACTAACTATCTTGACGGCAGTTGAGTAAGTGTGGCTACACCCAACCAACCGACATGAAGTGTGGTTAAAGACGTAGCTAGAAGTGCAGCGAGTAGTGAGTAAGTCAGGCTCTGGCATTTCAAGACAGGCCGAAATACGTCCTCTATTCTACCTTGTAGTTCATTTGGTAGTTTCGCACGTAAATGTGCGCCGAGATAATTTTTGTCATCTTAACTTTAGGGCATGATTTTTAGCGAACTTATTAATTAAAGTTTAAGGGCTGGCATTGGTCAAGTAACTCACGGAGGCTAATTTGTTTCTATTCAGTTGTATTAATCAGCTGTTTTCTAGATAACATTGTGTAGTTTATTTCTCAGAATATTGTCTGCCGTTGATGTGTGTTGTGTTACAGATAATTGGCAGCCGTCGACGCCAGCATACTGGGAGCAGAGCACCATAGGGGCAGAGAGATATTTAAGGCCCTGTCCTCTCCTTTGCATTTGGGTTATGTTGTCACTGTTGCGTGATTCCATCTTTCCGGTGGCGAATTATAGCATCTGGAGTTCCGTTGCAGTGCAAAGTTGAGTGCATTTCTATGTCATTTCCTGTCTCGTGGATCCCTCATATTGATTTGAATCCTTGGTCTGCTCGTGTCTATCGCTAATTCACACGCAACATTGAAGCAACCTCAGTTTAGGGGTATTGCCATATGGTCATGTTCTAGTTTAATCATTCTGAGAATATTGTTGATTAATCAACTGAGTAAGTAAATTTGAAGATTGGTTTGGTCAAAATTAAAGCACCTCCTTAACTGTTTTAGTCATCTGTATATAGTTTTGTTTAGGAAAGTTGGCTAGCCAAACCGTAAATGATCTGTGTTCTTACCCTTAATCTTTTCCTCAGTTGATTGGAAGTAATGAGAGTTCTGATGGGAATTGTATGGACATTTTTACTATTGAAGTAAAGCTTTACCTAAGTATATTTACCTAGTCATATTCAAATTTCAAGTTTTACGGGTCTTGTTCTGAGTTTAAGAAATTCATTTGTGATTTGTTCAAGTAATCTGGCCTTCTAAGGCAGTTTCCTGTATTATTGTGATTGTTATTTTATAATGCTTTTGATTGTAATGAAATATGTAGCAACTACAACGGATTACTATTGTGACTTTGGTGTGTCACTACCATCAACATTCCAATGTGCTTTCTGCATAACGGAACACCGTCCAGCTCCCACATTACAGTTCGCCAATACCTCAACATCTTCTCAGATTGCGGAGAACCTGTTGCATGGCCTGCTGCATCAGTGGGCTTAAACTCCCTGGATTTTTACCTCTGGGAGCATCTGAAAAGCGTTGTGAGCGATTAACCACTTTCTGACAGGTAGACCCTGCAATACTATGTTCACAACGCCAGTGACTCTATTCAGAGAGAGGCCACAGCATGCGAAAGAGTGCAGCAATCCGTGATGCGAAATGTGAACACGTGCACTCTATCTCACGTAGGCCACCTTGAAAATCTATTGTGACGTGGATGTGATGCAGCTCTGCACTGTAGTCTGAGACAATTTGTTGTCACTGCACGCACACCGTCCATTTACAGACACAAGTCCATGGGATCTTTTTTTCTCTCTTTCCCGTCAGGAACCCGTCCTTGCAGTCTGTCGGTTTTATTAATGTTCATCTTCTGTAATATAGGGTGTAAGAACTCTATGTAGACAAAATTCTAGAGTGTTTAGAGTAGATAAGAAAAAACATTTTTTGATGCGACAAAAATGTCACAGGTACAGAATTTCCCCACTAGGGGTCGATGATGCTTCCGGCCCTAATGATGTTCGGAGACGTTGCTCAAACTGCCGTGTGATGGATATTGTTTTGCGGACCACTTATGAATTTCTTTTTGTTGGGAGAGATGAAACGTTTAGTGCATAAGACACCGACAGACACTCCAAATGGTTCAAATGGCTCTGAGCACTATGGGACTCAACTGCTGTGGTCATAAGTCCCCTAGAACTTAGAACTACTTAAACCTAACTAACCTAAGGACAGCACACAACACCCAGCCATCACGAGGCAGAGAAAATCCCTGACCCCGCCGGGAATCGAACCCGGGAACCCGGGCGTGGGAAGCGAGAACGCTACCGCACGACCACGAGATGCGGGCACAGACACTCCAGAAGAGACGGTTGTACGTTTGGTTGCAGCCATTATTCGCGAAACATCTAGTTGTTTTGAGCGTGTTGGGCAATCATTAATACGCAGATGTCTGTTTTGCATTAATATCGACAGACGACAATTTCAGCAACATTTCTAAAACAACATACAGCACACATCTGTTTGAACATCATCTCTGGACATCACTAGCGCCAAATCTTTCATGTACTGTAGTAGGGAAACGGCACACCTGTGGCATTTTTGTCATCTCGCCGAACCTAAAACTCAAAATGCTCATTTCTAACTTGCTCACGCCAGGACTCCACATGTGCTTTCGACTGTATGGCGCGAAGTGCATTATCCATTACATGTTGTCCGTGTGGCCAACATGTATAAAGTTTGTAAAAAAAAAAAAAATGTTTCTTTTGTATTCTATGCAGTTCTTATCGATGTAATATTACGGTTACAGCAACTTCTAATTACTATGTGCACTTTGACGTGCCTTATAGAGGGTAGAGCAAATAAAAGTGGCACGGACGCGTGGATACGATTGGACTTGGATGTAAGAATATAAACATACCGTGTGAAGTGCACACCACGTGTACACTTGCCACGTGATCCCCGCCGGTTCAGAGTGCAGTGCAGCCTGTGTCAGTGTGAGTGGAGCAGTGCAAAGGGGACGACTGTACTCACATTGGAATAGCGGGTGTTTGTTGAGGAGAGTTACGTGACAACAAAGCTGTGGAAACGGTGTCGTCAGCTGTTTGGTGAGAAGTTTAAAGGTGTCAAAGTGCCAGCAAAGGGTGCCATACAACGCTTGGTCCGAAAATGGCGTCAGGCATCATCTGTTTTGAACACCGACAGACACTCCAGAAGAGACGGTTGTACGTTTGGTTGCAGCCATTATTCGCGAAACATCTAGTTGTTTTGAGCGTGTTGGGCAATCATTAATACGCAGATGTCTGTTTTGCATTAATATCGACAGACGACAATTTCAGCAACATTTCTAAAACAACATACAGCACACATCTGTTTGAACATCATCTCTGGACATCACTAGCGCCAAATCTTTCATGTACTGTAGTAGGGAAACGGCACACCTGTGGCATTTTTGTCATCTCGCCGAACCTAAAACTCAAAATGCTCATTTCTAACTTGCTCACGCCAGGACTCCACATGTGCTTTCGACTGTATGGCGCGAAGTGCATTATCCATTACATGTTGTCCGTGTGGCCAACATGTATAAAGTTTGTAAAAAAAAAAAAAATGTTTCTTTTGTATTCTATGCAGTTCTTATCGATGTAATATTACGGTTACAGCAACTTCTAATTACTATGTGCACTTTGACGTGCCTTATAGAGGGTAGAGCAAATAAAAGTGGCACGGACGCGTGGATACGATTGGACTTGGATGTAAGAATATAAACATACCGTGTGAAGTGCACACCACGTGTACACTTGCCACGTGATCCCCGCCGGTTCAGAGTGCAGTGCAGCCTGTGTCAGTGTGAGTGGAGCAGTGCAAAGGGGACGACTGTACTCACATTGGAATAGCGGGTGTTTGTTGAGGAGAGTTACGTGACAACAAAGCTGTGGAAACGGTGTCGTCAGCTGTTTGGTGAGAAGTTTAAAGGTGTCAAAGTGCCAGCAAAGGGTGCCATACAACGCTTGGTCCGAAAATGGCGTCAGGCATCATCTGTTTTGAACACCGACAGACACTCCAGAAGAGACGGTTGTACGTTTGGTTGCAGCCATTATTCGCGAAACATCTAGTTGTTTTGAGCGTGTTGGGCAATCATTAATACGCAGATGTCTGTTTTGCATTAATATCGACAGACGACAATTTCAGCAACATTTCTAAAACAACATACAGCACACATCTGTTTGAACATCATCTCTGGACATCACTAGCGCCAAATCTTTCATGTACTGTAGTAGGGAAACGGCACACCTGTGGCATTTTTGTCATCTCGCCGAACCTAAAACTCAAAATGCTCATTTCTAACTTGCTCACGCCAGGACTCCACATGTGCTTTCGACTGTATGGCGCGAAGTGCATTATCCATTACATGTTGTCCGTGTGGCCAACATGTATAAAGTTTGTAAAAAAAAAAAAATGTTTCTTTTGTATTCTATGCAGTTCTTATCGATGTAATATTACGGTTACAGCAACTTCTAATTACTATGTGCACTTTGACGTGCCTTATAGAGGGTAGAGCAAATAAAAGTGGCACGGACGCGTGGATACGATTGGACTTGGATGTAAGAATATAAACATACCGTGTGAAGTGCACACCACGTGTACACTTGCCACGTGATCCCCGCCGGTTCAGAGTGCAGTGCAGCCTGTGTCAGTGTGAGTGGAGCAGTGCAAAGGGGACGACTGTACTCACATTGGAATAGCGGGTGTTTGTTGAGGAGAGTTACGTGACAACAAAGCTGTGGAAACGGTGTCGTCAGCTGTTTGGTGAGAAGTTTAAAGGTGTCAAAGTGCCAGCAAAGGGTGCCATACAACGCTTGGTCCGAAAATGGCGCCAGGCATCATCTGTTTTGAACAAGTAAAAACACATGCCGAAACGTACTGACACCCCAGAAAATGTGACTGCAGGTCACCAGTAAATACTTCAGAGTCCTACCAAATCAACCTGACGCCTGTTGCAAGAGACCGGTATATCAGGTCGATCATGTGAAGGAACATTCTACCTGCACCTGCACATGGATGCTTAGCGAGTGTCTGTTGTTCATGCATTAAATCCAACAAATGTTCCTCAGCACCTCCAGTTTCGTGAGTAGCTGTTCACTGAGATAACACTCAACGGCTTGGACATGGATCGTTCTGTACGTATGATGAATCTGGGTTTCACCTGAGTGGTTATGTCAGCTCACAGAATCACAGGTTCTAGCCAGCGGAGAAGCCACATAACTCCCACTAAACGCCATTGCGTGATCAGAAGGTTGGGGTTTCGTATGCAGTGTCTCCACGCCGCAATATTGATCCCATCTTCTTTCATCAGACGCTGACTTACATTGCCAACATTTCGAAACCATTTGTGGCAGTATTAACGGAGGAGTAAAAGACGTACAGTTACTTCCAACAGGATGGAGCAACCGCCCATACAGCCGGCCAAACCATGGAGCACATTTATGCAGTCTTCACGCCTGACGCCGTTATTGGCAAAGGTCAGTGGTTGCGGCCCTAGCTGGTCACCCACGTCACCTGACCTATCAATATCGGATTAGTTTGTGTGAAGAGCCCTTAAGTCTAAGGTCTAAGGTGTATCACAACAGCCCCCATAGTCTTCAAAAGGTGCAGCAAATGATTTCGGATGAGACTGCAGGAATTCCAGCAGTCCAGTTTCGATCCGCCTTCAGCAACTTCCCGAGCAGGACTCAAAAGCGCCAAGTGATCAATGGTGGTCACTTTCAATATCTGCTATTGTCAGGTTAGTGCTGTATTTCGCTTCCTCTGCTGTGTTTCTTTGTACCCTGGAACTCTGTTCTCTAGGTCACTTTTATTTGCCCCACCCTGTATTATGTAGTTGACCTCTAATGTAATAATTTACGAAATTAATTATACAACGGAGGTGCAGCGCAACAGTAACAAGATCAGAAAATGTCAGAATCAGTATGAATTTCCGCAAAGCAACTGCGCAATTTTGACGTGAAAATTTATTTGCAAACTAGAGAGAGATTCTAGATTTCTTGGTAAAGTCACACATACCATCATGAATTGTGTTCATGTATATCACTTAAAATCAGTTCAGGACAACTCCTTACCTTGGATTTACATCCAAATTTTTCATTCACTTCTATGTCTCTATAAATATTCTCAGTTTCACGTACTTTTGCGATGAGCTTACTCACAAAAATATCGATAATTTTTAATTTTATTCTGTTAGTTGTGATCTAGCCTTAGTATTGTTAAGGACGTAATTTTAATCCTCAAAGGTGTTGTACTGACACACTTACATTGTGAAGTGGATGATGAAGTGTTACTGGAAACCAGAGAATGTGTATGAGAATGAAATTTTCACTCTACAGCGGAGTGTGCGCTGATATGAAACTTCCTGGCAGATTAAAACTGTGTGCCAGACCGAGACTCGAACTCGGGACCTTTGCCTTTCGCGGGCAAGTGCTTTACCAACTGAGATACCCAAGCACGACTCACGCCGCGTCCTCCGCAATATCCTTTCTTTCAGGAGTGCTAGTTCTGCAAGTTTCGCAGGAGAGCTTCTGTAAAGCTTGAAAGGTAGGAGACGAGGTACTGGCAGAAGTAAAACTGTGAGGACGGGGCGTGAGTCGTGCTTGGGTAGCTCAGTTGGTAGAGCACTTGCCCGCGAAAGGCAAAGGTCCCAAGTTCGAGTCTCGGTCCGGCACACAGTTTTAATCTGCTAGGAAGTTTCAATGTGTATGAGGTTCGACGACTTTGGAGTACTGAATTTGGAACATCGCCACCTTCACGGTTAACAATTACAAGATTTCGAGACAAGTTTAAAGTCGAAGGTGCACGATGTGAAGAATGGGCGTACTAGGAGAAAGAGATGTTCAACAGCCAACGAGAGTGTGGCTGCAGTGGTTCAGCGACACGCACAATCCCCGAAAACGTCTGTGAAGCAATGCTATCATGAGTGTGGGATCAGCAAAACGAGTGTTCACAGAATTTCGTGGACTCGCAGGTGGAAGCTTTACATTCTGACACTTCTTCACTCTCTGAATGATGGATATCTCGGTACGTGAAGTGAATTTTCTGAGTGTGTTATCATGCATCAATATACACTGCGACACTTCTCAGGGATCTGCAGGAGGATGATCCCAATAGGCAAACTGAAATTTTTGAGTGGATCATCAACATGTTTACTCCACGAAAACGGCAAATGGGTGGGAGAGCGGTGTGCTGACCCCACATCGCTCCATATCCGCATTCGATGACGCTTTTGCCCTGAGGATGACACAGCGGACGTTTCCGAGGCCTGTTCGGACGGCGTTTAGTTTTCGTCAATACGTGTGAAGCAGGTCTTCTTTCTTTCCTTCTTTCTTTCTTTCCAGTAGTTTTTCATTCTTCCCGTGCGGTTTTCTCTTCTTTCTTCTGCCCATATTGCATCTGTCGTGCTTTACACAATGCAGCCTTGGAGCTCTAATATTTAAGAATGTTTGGACGAAATCTGAACCTTTATCTTTCAAATTTTGAAATTCCTTTTTAAAAATTTGGAAAAACGACACTGTTTTTTCTCCGTGAACTTTCTTCCTGCACTTACGTATTCGTTTATTAATCTGCTCGTCAGGTGGTCATGCCATGATTCTGCTATTTTGCATTTTTTAAATGGCCTCGGCATTAACTCCGTTCTCAATTCAGGCACAACCAATTCATACACTCATCTCATTTTCTTTGTATCGGGTAGCGATGACCATCCTTGAGAAGACACGGCATCCCTTTCGTTATAGTACCTAATGACATTATTCACAGTATATAGAACTTACGTGGCTTAGGCCTACGAAACTATACGGATACGAATGCTGTCGGCGAGGGCCCTGCCTGACTGACCGTGACAACACTTCTGCTGCTGGTGAGTGACTGGCGCAAATCAGCAGTGAGGAAGGCTCTAGCCAGAGAACCCACAATGAAAATCTGGTTGGCGCCTACAAACGAGTCGGAAAATCTACGTAGCCGTTTTTACGACCCCTCCGTGCCCGCATCCTTGGGGAGGGGGGGGGGGGGGGGCTATCTCACCACCCATTCTGAACGGCCATATAACCAACACTGCAGTGTGGTCAATGAATCTCCTAGTAACACCACATGTTGGTTCCGGTTATTCAAATGGGCTCCATCATTTGGTTCACACTTGTAGGTTTCTGCTCTGGTGCAACGAACTTCAGCTCCCAACGACTTAGGCTTGTTATGGCGTTTTCACAGGTCACACGATGCACTGTGGCACACTCCTCACCCGCTTAGCTACTGCTTCCGCCTGCACCTGGGGCTGTAACTAGGGTTGCCAAGTATCCGGCTTTAGCCTGACATTTCCGACTTTTTGCGGTTGTGTGCCGCCAAATGCCTACAAGGCCGGCCTGTCCGGATTTTATTAGGCTTTTTAGCGGTGAAGTAGAGGACGCACAAGTAAGGCCCGTTCCAAGTTAATGGCGTAATTTCGAGGAAAAATCATAATGAGAAATAAGAAGGTTATGTAAGTGTACGAACCAGTGCTATTCACTTCGTCTATGTCCTACGTCTTTCTTCGTAGGCCGAGCGAGCCTAACACACTATTTTACTAGCACGCTACGTGCAGAGGGAGTGAAGTACAAGGGCATGCTGAAAAGTAACGTCTCCGAATTTTTTATGTAAAACTCTTGCAGCTTTTTAAATACAAAAAACGTTACTTACATTCTTCATATTTATTCTTGATGTATACGTACTTGCAGCCCTTTGCCACTAGAAGGCTCCGAATTGTAGCTTGTAATATAGCAGTTTGTAACATAACTATGTCGGTGTATGAGAAACAGCGTGTTGTAATCGAGTTTTTAATTCGAAGAGTTCATCCATACGTGGGGCACCCTCTACTTCAGCATGTCAGTGACAGACCACCCACGAGTGCTGCGACATCTGCATCAGTCCGGCGCCCTGCGTCCACTGTCATCGATTTCTTTTGTTGGGTTTCGGGCCGTGCCCAGTCGACCATCTCAACTGTAATGTGCATTATGACAATACAACATTTTCGTAGCAATCTGCCGCACTGATCCCGCCCCTACAGAGGTGGACATGACTGATCATCTTTCGTACAGTCCGACTTGGCCCCCTCCGGTTTTCATCTTTTTCCAAAACTTAAAGAACATCTTAGAGGACTTCAACTATAGTGACGAAGCGGTGCAGGCAGAGGTGGGGTTGTGGCTCCGTCAACAAAGTCAAACGTTCTACGGTGATGGTAGCAACAAATCGGTCTGTCATTGGGAGAAATGTGTTCTTCGCTACGGTGACTGTGTTGAGAAATAAATACGTAGCCGTGAAGAATAAAGATGTGGAGCGTTAATGTTCGTTTTATTTAAAAAGCTTCAAGGGTTTTAGCGTAAAAAATCGGAGGCATTACTTTTCAGCCATCCCTCATAGAATGTACCAATCAGCCGATGCGAACCCGCCAAACAAACTATGGTTACTTGTTTATTTATTTCTTATTTATTTATTTATTTCTTATTTATTTCTTGTTAAGTCTCATTGAAATCACGAAAATTAATTAATATCTTTTCGTTTTTCGTCCCAGAAGAACAAAAATTTGTTTATTTTGTGTAACAAAGAATTTTTAGTTTACTTTAACCTAAGATTATCTTTCGAAGAGGATTTACCCGCTAAAAAGACCGCCAAGTTATAACGCTGCTTATTGATTGGTTTTTAGTTTAAGCACCTTTAAAATGATCTCGCAAAACAAAACTGCGGTTCTAGGCGCTTCAGTCCGGCACCACGCGGCTGCTGCGGTAGCAAGTTCGAATCCTGCCTCGGGGATGGATGTGTGTGACGTCCTTAGGTTAGTTAGGTTTAAATAGTTATAAGTCTAGGGGACTGATGACCTCAGATGTTAAGTCCCATAGTGCTTAGAGCCATTTAAAAAAAACTGATTGCATTTGATTAGTAATAAACGACTGAAAACACCCAACTTTCTCTACTTCCATTTAAAATAAATAGTCCGTCTTTTAAGGTAAAATGTCCAGCCAACACAACGCCGAGTCTGGATTTTCTAGTTTTGAACTTGGCAATCTTATCTGTACCGGGCTCTTAACCTAAAGTAATCGCTTCTGTGGCTTTGTGATCTACGCATTTTCCATGCTCAAGTGATACTATCTTCACTGACAGTTGATCCCAAACCAAGGCAGTACCAGCAATGCGCATTAGCACCCCACATCTGGCACATTTGTACGGCCATGTATGGCAATGCACACCAATCCAAGCACACACAAGAAACAGCAAAGCAAAGGTACGCCAGCGATCGGCCACAAATCCAGAAAAACCAGTGGTGACATAGGAGACAGGCTCTCTGCTGACCAAAACTGGAAGTTATTTTTTTTAAAGAAAAGAAAAAAATACATTTTATTATTTCTGACTTTCATGTTTGAAGGAAACGAAGACTACTCGAAACTCTTAATCTATATTTCTAAGTAAAGAGAGAAACTCCTATAGCTAGGTGTGATACGAAACAAAGAGTTGTTGAAATGCAAATCTCGCTTAACACCTCCGAACATCATTTAGGCCACCCAGGATGTGCATAATATCATTTACTAATGAGGATACCCACAACTGAACACAAGAAAACTTTGCTCAGAAGTCGCTATTTGTATCCAGTATGCGAAGCTTTACCTTTTCTACAAAGAGCGAACCCAACCGAAGGGTGGCATACAAGGCGCAAAAAAGTCAACCTGGAGAGCGAAAAGTTTAGGTAATTTTGAGAGCAGAGCAATTCACTTCTGACAGCGATGTTAATTCTTTGGAAGCTTGACAGGAGCTAGTAACCACAGCCTCTGACCAACATTCGTGTTTTCTAAATGCAGGCACAGCTTGACCGAGAGGCAACGTACCTTGGTGAGATCATCTCCGTACCATTCTTCAGCGTAGCCTATTTCGTCTGCGTCCAGCTTGAAGTTCCAGAGGCCATCTAGAGACTTCACCTCCCTGGACTCGGATTCTCTGGGATACAGCACGCCACCTTTCGCGACTGGCGCCAAGGCCGCTGTAGCAAGCAATAGACAAAGTCTCCACATGCCGACGATAGTATCCTGTGAACAAGACAACGAATCGAAATAATTAACGTTTCTTGAGTATTCGGGGAACCCCCCTTACTTACATAGAGGAATTTCAGAAGCCAAGCATATCTTTAAATGGAGAAAAGTAAAGCGTCACTTGCAGTTTGCTTTTTGTTTTTCAAAATGGCAGAAACATTATTCGCCGAACAATTAGTTGTAATCAAATAATATATGCGAAATCTTTCAGTACATCAGAGAAACTGACAACAAACCCCGAACTGAAAAAAAAGAAAACTTGCAGAATATGGGACATAAAGGTGAACGAGAATTGCTGCCGACCAGTCTACGGAATGAGAACAAAAGAAGAAAGCAGAAGACCATCCTAGTTACCGAAGAGTGATGTGATGACTGTAAGGGAGGGGAAAAGGAAGAGGAAATTAGTGCTTAATGTCCCGTCGACAACGAGGTCATTAGATACGGAGCACAAGCTCGGATTAGGGACGGATGGGGAAGGAAATCGGCCGTGCCCTTTCAAAGGAACCATCCGGACACTTGCCTGAAGCGATTTAGGGAAATCACAGAGAACCTAAATCAGGATGACCGGACGTGGCTTTGAGCCACCGTTCTCCCGAATGTGAGTCCTGTGTGGTAGCTACGGCGCCACCTCGCTCAGTGACTGTGAGGGGATTGTGAGATCACTGGAAAATCTGAGAAAAAATATGAAACAATGGAAAGTCCAGGTTGGAAAACCAACACTGTAATGAAAAGGATATATCAGTACTCACTGTAAGGATGACACTCTGAATTGTAGACAGGCTGCTCCGACCAGAGATAGCTATCATGTCAGCGTGTGGTGTGCTTTCTTTTGTGCCTGTGTGTGTTTTCCTTTCTGAAGAAGGCTTTGACTGGAAGCGCTGTGTGTAAAGTCTTTTCGTTGTGCCTGTTTGCACCTCAAAGTGTCACCTTTCTGGTGAGGAGCAATCTATCTTTTTCGTAATATTGTCGATACAAAATATGACTAAGCTAAATTTTAATTGTTAGGCTTCATGAAGTGGAACTAGGTAATGCGTTCCAGTCTCGATAGTGACTTCATCTTCGGAAAATGTTGTAAATGGGATCTGAATCGTGACTGACAGGAAAGTGTGAAGCGACTACGAGCAATGCCATGACGTGTATTTTTCCTGTCAACTACAGTTATTACAAGGGTGATATGACTGCACGGGTCGCAACGCTTGTATATCGCAATTGGAACAAAGTACAAACATCATGTTCTGCCAAAAACGAGGAAAAACCGCTACCGAAACGTTTCAAATGAGCGTTTTTCATAGGGGAGAGACAGTTTGAAGGATGATGGAAGTACTGGCCGACCACAAACGGTCTGAAGTGAATCAAGATTGAAGAGTAGTAAAGTTGCTGTGCGCCAGCCACTGCCAAATGGTAGACGATCTCACAGGTGCAGTCGGACGTCGGCCACGCTATGTGCTACGAAATTCTGACTGATGATCTGAACATGTGTGTTAGAACATGGTGATTGCTTGACGACTTATGGGGACCTGACCAATAATACTGACGATGATTCGGCGTTTCTCAGCCACATCCTACCTGGAGACGAAACATGATGTTTCTTGTACGATCCACAACTGAAGCCCCAATCCGCGACCTGGAAAACGCAAGTACCACCGCAACAGAAAAACCACGACAAGACAGGTCAAAAGGCAAGATGAAGATTGAAGTGTTTTTTGATTCAAATGGAATAGTTCACATGGAATTCATCCCAGATGATGCAACGGGAAACGAAAGCCGCTACAAGGAGCTCCTTGACATTTACACGATTCAGTTCGCCATAAGCATCCTGAGCTTTGGATTGGGAAGAACTTGCTGTTGCTAAACAACAACGCTCCTGCACGTTGTCCTGTCTTCGTCCCAGAGAAAATTGCTAGGTGACAGGTCATCGTTTTGTCACACCTTCCGTAGTCACCTCATATCGCAGTATACGATTTTTGTCTCTTTCTCCACAAGAAAGCACAATTATGTGGGTGTAGATTTTATTCAGCCAAAAAGAAACCCCGAGGGACCTCCATGCCAGCATGTTTGAGAGGTGCTTTCAGCAGCTAAACTGAAGCGTCAAAGAAACTGGTATAGGCTTGCGTATTCAAATACAGAGTTATGTAATCAGGCAGAATACAGCGGTGTGGTCGGTAACGCCTATATAAGACAACAAGTGTCTGGCGCAGTTGTTAGATTGGTTACTACTGCTACAATGGTAGGTTATCAAGATTTAAGTGAGTTTGAACGTGGTGTTATAGTCGGCGTACGAGCGATGTGACACAGCATCTCCTAGGCAGCGATGAAGTGGGGATTTCCCCGTACGACCATTTCACGAGTGTACCGTGAATATCAGGAATCCGGTAAAACATCAAATCTCCGACATCGCTGCGGCGGGAAAAATGATCCTGCATGAACGGGACCAACGACGACAGAAGAGAATCGTTCAGCGTGACAGATGTGCAACCCTTCCGCAAATTGCTGTAGATTTCAATACAGGGCCATCAACAAGTATCAGAGAGCGAACCATTCAACGAAAAATCATCGATATGGGCTTTCGGAGCTGAAGGCCCACTCTTGTACCCTTAACGACTGCACGACACAAAGCTTTACGCCTCGCCTGGGACCATCAACACCGACATTGCACTGTTGATCACTGGAAACATGGTGCTTCGTCGGACGAGTCTCGTTTCAAATAGTATCGAGCAGATGGACGTGTACAGGTATCGAGACAAACTCATGAATCCATGGACCCTGCACGTCAGCAGGGGACTGTTCAAGCTGTTGGAGACTCTGCCGGGGTGTGGGGCGTAAGCAGTTGGAGTGATATGGGACCCCTGATACGTGTAGATACGACTCGACAGGGGACACGTAAGTAAGCATCCTGTCTCATCACCTGCATCTATTCATGTTCTTTGTGCATTCCGATGGACTTTCACAATTCCAACGGAACAAAGCGACACTCCACACGTCCAGAATTGCTACAGTGTGGCTCCAGGAACTCTCTTCTGAGTTTAAACACTTCCGCTGGTCACCAGACTCGCCAGACACGAATATTATTGAGCATATCTGGAATGCCTTGCAACGTGCTGTTCAGAAGAATTCTCCACCCCCTCGTACTCTTATGGATTTATAGCCAGCCCTACAGGATTCATGGTGTCAGTTCCCTCCAGCATTACTTCAGATATTAATCGAGTTCATGCCACGTCGTGTTGCGGCGCTTCTGCCTGCTCATGGGGGCCCTACGCGATGCGATATTAGGCAGCTCTACCAGTTCCTTTTTTTTGGGGGGGGGGGGGTCTTCATTGTATGTGGACGTTGGAAGATGACCATAGCGGCCAACAGTGGCTCCTTTGAGGGAGGATAAGGATCTATTTAATTCTATATTCTATGCTGTGGCCCTATAGCCTTCAGGCCAAAAGCTAATTAAAATGAATAGGTGCACGCCATGGCTGTATGGCTTTCTGGCCACACACACACACACACACACACACACACAGACTCTCTCTCTCTCTCTCTCTCTCTCTCTCTCTCCCTCTCTCTCTCTCTCTCTCTCTCTCCAGTAAAGAAAAACAACTAAGATGAGCACACGCCTTGCTACGCGGTATCTTTTGAGACATCGGCGTTCTTGCGGGTGTCTACTTCCCAGGCGTTAAGTCCCAAGACTTTGTTGACTCTAGCAGTACAACAGGCCTGGCCAAAGAGTGCTCCGGCTGCACTCCTGCCTAGCACTCCGAGCACAGTGACGAGTACGACTGAGGGGTGAGGGCAGAAGGGGAAGGAAAAAGCTGCGGCTAGACGCTGCTAGTGCGAGGCAGTCAGCTTTTAATAGTTTGCTAACAATATCAATTTACCTTCTGCATTAGGAATGCCATGCTAAGTGCTTAATACGCTACCACAGAACTATGAGATGGGAAGACATTCATTGGGACACCAGTACAATAACACCGACAAAAATGATACAATGCACTTGTCTTCTGATGGACAAGCGTGAATACTGACTGAACTTAATGCAGCTATTAGGGAAAGAACTGAGTAAAGGGCAAATACAGCATTGACAAAATCTTTTACTGTCGATATCACCAATTACTTGAATCACTGGAAACGGATACGGCAGACAAAATTGATGCTAACAAACAACAGGTAATCCAATTGGAAAAGAAGCTTCACGTCGATGACGTTGAACAGTTACCAGAAGTCAAGGCAGTCATTTGTGGACCAGACATAACTGACTACGTTTCCATGACTGAGACACTTCATCTGTAGTTCAGTAAGAGGTTCCAAGGCCTTGCACGTGGAAGATAAATTTCGATTTATTTGTTAGGACATCCTCTCTTTTGGCTGCTGATGTACGTACTCATTATCTCCAACTTTAGCTGACAGATGTACAGTGCAGCACCAGGATCAGTGACCTGTTTTTACTATCCAGAAATTTTCAAGACTCCTATAAAATGTTACCTCAAGAGCAATAGCCTTGACTGCACAGTCAAGCCGTTAAAGTTATTTCAGTATATGGTTCAACACATTGTACAAACACTTTTTGTCCGTTATGAAATTGAGAAAGTTCTACCAACGTTCAGCATTACCAAATTTTAATCTGATTAACACCATGTATTAGTATCACAAATCAAAGTTCCAGACATATTACATATCCTAAAATCAAAATATGTATAAATTTAAAAACATCACAACTTTGAGTCAGATGCCTGCAAGTCAGGCTTTTTGTAGTTCACTCACTGTATTATCACTGTCTGATGTACTTATTTAATTAAACAATGAAAGTTATTGCTTAGAAGGAAAAATAATAACTTGATAATAATCACGAGTGATAAAATACTGCTTACAAAAGTATGTTAAAATGGTAGCCTCTTGAAAGTAGTTACACTGTGTCGCAAACATATCTTCCTAAGTTTCTCACGTGTGTGGCCTTCGCCGTATAGCTGTCTCATTCACACATCGGCTCGAAACAGCGCAGTTGTGGGAGAAGCTGGAACGTTGAACAGATTCGCCTCTGTTCGCGGAGCGCAAGTTCACTCTGGGAGCGAAAATCTTGGCCAGGCCTCTAGCATAACATCTTTTCAGGAGACTATCCATTTCATTCAATTACTCCTCTGAGTATTGTTCTGTCTCTGGCAGAAATAAAGTCTTTTCGGCAGACGTTAAAATTTTTATTTCTTCTCCCTGAACTTTAATTCTCTCTCCAGACTGTTCCTGGGTTTCCTTTCCTGCTTGCTCAACGTACAAAATGAACAATACCGGGGACTGGCTACAGTCTGCACTCACTCCTTTCTCCACCTCTGCTTCTATTTTATGTCCTTCGGCTCTTATAACCGCAGAGAGCCTTATATAGAGAAATTGTTAGCTGTTGTAAGAGGTTCAGTTCCCATAGCTGAATTTTTTACGAAAATATTGAAACTACCAATGAAACTAACATTTTATAACTTCCCATCAAATGCCTGTACAACATTCTGACAAGCTAATATATTTCTTGTAAATACATCAAAGTATGCATTGCATTCAAGACTTCGTCGTTCCTAACGTATGAGTTGTGTAATGTTTAAGTTTTGAAAAGTAATTATTGTGTTCAGTTGTTTGGCATTATTATTATAGATTATTATGCTGTTAGAATGACTGGTGGTGATTGCAACATATACACTCCTGGCCATTAAAATTGCTTCACCACGAAGATGACGTGCTACAGACGCGAAATTTAACCGACAGACAGAAGATGCTGTGATATGCAAATGATTAGCTTTTAAGAGCATTCACACGAGGCTGGCGCCGGTGGCGACACCTACAACGTGCTAACATGAGGAAAGTTTCCAACCGATTTCTCATACACAAACAGCAGTTGACCGGCGTTACCTGGTGAAACATTATTGTGATGCCTCGTGTAAGGAGGAGAAATGCGTACCATCACGTTTCCGAATTTGATAAAGGTCGGATTGTAGCCCATCGCGATTGCGGTTTATCGTATCGCGACATTGCTGCTCGCGTTAGTCGAGATCCAATGACTGTTAGCAGAATATGGAATCGGTGAGTTCAGGAGGGTAATATGGAACGCCGTGCTGGATCCCAACGGCCTCGTATCACTAGCAATCGAGATGACAGACATCTTATCCGCATGCCTGTAACGGATCGTGCAGCCACGTTTCGATCCCCGAATCAACAGCTGGGGACGTTTGCAAGACAACAACCATCTGCACGAACAGTTTGACGACATTTGCAGCAGCATGGCCTATCAGCTCGGAGACCATGGTTACGGTTACCCTTGACGCTGCATCACAGACAGGAGCGCCTGTGATGGTGTACTCAACGACGAACCTGGGTACATGAATGGCAAAACGTCATTTTTTCGGATGAATCCAGGTTCTGTTTACAGCATCATGATGGTCGCATCCGTGTTTGGTGACATCGCGGTGAACGCACTTTGGAAGTGTGTATTCGTCATCACCATACTGGCGTATCACCCGGCGTGATGGTATGGGGTGCTATTGGTTACACGTCTTGGTCACCTCTTGTTCGCACTGACGGCGCTTTGAACAGTGGACGTTACATTTCAGATGTGTTACGACCAGTGGCGCTACCCTTCATTCGATCCCTGAGAAACCCTACATTTCAGTAGGATAATGCACGACCGCATGTTGCAGGTCCTGTACGAGCCTTTCTGGATACAGAAAATGTTCGACTGCTGCCCTGGCCAGCACATTCTTCAGATCTCTCACCAATTGAAAACGTCTGGTCAATGGTGGCCGAACAACTGGCTCGTCACAATACGCCAGTCACTACTCTTGATGAACTGTGGTTTCGTGTTGAAGCTGCATGGGCAGCTGTACCTGTACACGCCATCCAAGCTCTGTTTGACTCAATGCCGAGGCGTATCAAGGCCGTTATTACGGCCAGAGGTGGTTGTTCTGGGTACTGATTTCTCAGGATCTGTGCACCCAAATTGCGTAAAAATGTAATCACATGTCAGTTCTAGTGTAATATATTTGCAACTTTCTTCTTGGTGTAGCAATTTTAATGACCAGTAGTGTATGTGCTGTATGTTTCTAGAAATTTGTAAATAATTAGTAATGAAAGGGCGTGTGCATCATATTGCGTAATTAAGCCGTGAGCCACATACACTGTCTGATCAAAAGTATGCAGACACTACCAAGTAATGTGGAATTTACCACCAAATGTTATGAGAGGCAGAGCTGCCTCTATAAAAGGAGGAATGGAGTATTGCGTTATCAGCAGAGAAGGAGTAACAGCAGAATGCGTCGGTCAGTTGAGCTCAGAGACATCGCTGGTGGACTATCATGGGTTGCCACCTGAGTAACAAATCAATAAGACGCATCTCAACCCTTCTGGAGCTTCCCAAGGCGACTTTGGACGATGAGATTGTGAAGTGGAAACGCAAAGGAACAGCTACAGTAAACTAAGACAAGGCAGGCCTCATGTACTGAAGGGCAGGGACCGTCGAACACTGCGGAGAGTTGTTTTTAAAACCTCGTGAAACTCAGCGGAGGGATTCACTCGTGAGTCCCAAAGTGCTACCAGCAGTGCACGTGGCACAGTGATTGTGCGTCTGGAGTTACAAACAGTGAGGTACAATGGTCGAGCAGCTCGTTAAAAGCCACACATTTCTATAGTCTGTAACACTTGAGGTGGCGTTTAGAGCGATGCCACCGGACAGTGGGTGATTGGGAACGAGTGATTTGGAAATGGGTGACTGTAAACGAAAGATCTGGATGATGAATCACGCTGTACCCTTTGGCAATCCAATGAAATGGTCTGGGTTTGACGAATGCCTGGAGAATGTTACTTGCATTTATGTGTGGTGCTAACAGTGAAGTACAAAGCAGGTGATGGTACTATATAGGGGTATTTCTCTTGGTTAGGGTGTGGTCCTTCTGCTGCGCTTAAGTAAACGCTAAATGTGGAAGAAGATAAACAAATTTTACAGCACTGTGTACTATGTATATTACAGGAACAGTCCAGATGCGATGATTCTATCAGTAAGAGAATGTACCCTGTCACAAAGCAATATCTTTGATGAAGTGCTTTGCGGACAATAATATTACTGAAATGGACAGGGCTGCCCAGAGCCCCGATCTGAACTCAATGTACCACCTCTGGATCAGTCAAAATGTCGATTTGTTTCCAGACCCGACGTCCAACATTACTACATTCTCTGGTTTCAGCTCTTGAGGAACGATGGCCTACAATTCCTCCACAGACATTCACACACACCATTAAAAGCCGTTGTAAAGCCGAAGGGTGGACACACTCCCTTTTAATGACCACAGAAAGCTGTCCGGATGCATTTTATCAGATAGTGTATGTTCTTGGTCCCTGGTTACGTCCCAGTCTCTGCTTACAATCTGAATAAAATTTATTATCAATGGCGGTCAAAGACTCCGGATATGTGAAGTTAAACCCATACGGCCAGATAACTTGTTAAAGAGCGCACAGGAGCGGATAGAGGTTCAGAGAAATCGCTCACCCTTGGGGAGATGAATCCCCTTAAAGACGAAATGATCAGCCATGATCAAGGGCATGCGAATCCAGAAGGCTTTGGTACCCACTGCCTTAAAGATGCGTTATGTGTAGCCGCAGGAAATGTGGCCTGTAACTGACAAAAAGAAAAAGAAACATTAGCAAAATATTGTACATTAGTACCCCATTAAGATTCTCAGAAGAAGACTGCCAAGGGGAGGTGACCGTAAGAAAAAGATTGAAAAACAAACGAAACGATAACGTTCTACGAATCGGAATGTGAAATATTAGAAGTCTGAATGTGTTAGGCACATTAGCAGATATCTGCAACAAGAAACGCGAAGGCTCAATGTAGACACAGCAGGAGATAGGCAAGTGAAATGGAAAGCTGAGAAGGATTTGTAGTTAAATGATTATAGGGTAATATAAACAGCAGCAGAAAATGTTTAACGGGAGTAGAATTCGTTGCGAATAGAAAGGGAGTTATTGCGAACAGTTTAGTGATATGATTATTCTCATCAGAATTGACGACAAACCAATGAGAACAACAACGGTTCAGAATGGAGGGATAGGAAGGGTATGCGAAAACACTGAGGGATAACTCAATAAGTAAAGAGAGATGAAAATAAATAACCATGAGGGATCGGAACGCTGTAATAGGGGAAGCAATAGAAGACAAATTAAGCGGATAATAGTGATAATACTGGCTTGGTAGTAGGAATGACAGAGTAGGTAGACTCCTTGATCTGCCAACAAAATTTTAGCTGGGAATGGCAAATATACTGTCCAAGATTTGAAAGTTCCTGACAGATTAACACGGGAATCTGGGACCTTTGCCTTTCGCAGGCGAGTTCTCTATCCACTGAGCTGTTCAAGTACGACTAGCAAGTCCTCCTCCCCCCTCTCAGATTCACTCCTGCCTTTCAAACTGTGGCTAAGGTATTTCTCCACAGAGCGCTAGACCCGCGAAACGTCAGCAGAACTCCTGTGAAGTTTGGAAGGTAGGAGAGAGGGTACTGATGGAATTTAAGCTGTCAGAGCTGGATAGCTCAGTCGCCTGTGAAAGGCAAAGCTCCCAAGTTCGAAACCCAGTCTAGCACACTGTTTTAATCGGCAGTGAAGTTTCAAATCGTCAAACACTTCGCTGCAGAACGAAAATTCATATTTAACACTGACAAAGAACCGCCAGAGAAGAAGGTATATTTGAAGAAGGCCTGGATGCACGCGAAGGCATTAGCTGTATTTCATCACGGTGAGATAGAGATTCCGAAATCTGATTTTGGATTATAAGATGTACCCAGGGGTAAATACAGAGTCAGCTCACAATTCAGTAACTAAAGTGGAATACTAAAGTATCGTGGAATTATGAAGTGTGTTTCAAGTACTGTATGGCTGTACACACTGCAATAGTAATACCATATTAGGCAGAATTAATTTTTCCCCAAGCAGCCGAGTGTGCACTGTTTTGCAACTTCCTGACAGATTAAAACTGTGTGCTGGACTGGGCCACAAGCGTAGAGCACGAGAGAGATGCTGGCGGTAGTAACCGAGTTCTGCCAAGAAAGCATTACCACAGTGGGCACTTCGGTTGAAGAAGAATAGAAATCTCTAAAAAGGGCAATCACAGAAGTCAAACACGGAAATATAGATACAAGGACGGCAACTGCGAAGAAAACTTGTGCAACGGTAGCAGTAAAAGTCACTTAGGAGTAAAATAAATACGAAATGCAATGGTGCTACGGTGAAATTTCTCCTGCAAAAATGTGAAGAAATCGAAAGTAAAATAATCACCGGAAGAACAGATTAAGCATTCAGAAAGCTAACTTATTTTAGGTGAAATTAAAAACAACGCCTTCGTCATTGAGAATGAAAAGGAAATTCCATTGTTAACCGCAGAGTAGAGAGCGGATAGGTGGAAAGAATACATTAAAGTTCTGTAGATGGAGAGAAATTGTCTGATGATGTGATAGAAACAGAAATGAAAGTCTGTATGGAAGACATAGCAGATCCTGTATTAGAGTCAGAGTTGAATAAAGGATTGGAAGACTTGCGATCAGATGAGGCAGAAAGGCTAGGTAACGCCTCATCGGAATTTCTAAAACAATAGCGCGGAAGTGGCAACGTAAGGATCATTTTAGTTAATGTACAGATTCCGAGACTGCAGACATATCACTGGTCTCTCGGGATCATCCACACAATCCCGAAGGTAACAAGGTCAGTTAAGTACGAGAACTACTGCACAATCGGCTTAACAGCTCATGCATCCAAGTTGCAGACATGAATAATACGAGTATATAGAAGAATGGCAAAAAAATTGGAAGATCTGTTAGATGACTGTCAGTTTGGCTTTCGTAAAGGTAAAGGTACCAGGCAGGCAATTCTGACGTTGTAGTTGATAATTTAGGCTGGACTTCAAAAAAATCAAGACAACCTATGGTGTACATCGACCTAGAAACAGCATTCAGTAACATCAAATGGTGCAAAACCTTTAAAATTCTATGAAAAATTGGTACGCAGGGACTTCAGAAAGTAAAGTACAGATATTGTGGTTCCAAATTTCGTGCACACACTGCTCTGCTACTGTACGGATAACAGGCGCATCACTATGGGAGTGAAACGGCGCAGCAACTGGAAACGCACTCCAAAGCTGAAGTACGCAGGACAGTGCGGTTCTTGTGGGCGAAAGTCTAAACTACATACAGTTTCACCACGAAATTCTATCCGTATATGGACAAAGTGCAGTGTCACGTCCAGCCATAGTGAAATAGTGCCAAGAACTTGACCAAGACCGCACACACGTGGCTGATGTAATCAACCACAGAGGACAATTTCTGCCAATTTGGGAAGATCATCTGGGGAGAAAACGATTTTCTGAGGATATTTACTCATCAATTCTCGAATGGCTCCGTGACCAAGGAACGGATTCTACCGTCGAAGGGTTGAACGACTGGTTGAACGTCCCGATCGTTGTTTAGAGAGACTTAGTCACTGTGTCGACAAATAGTGTCACGTATCTGAGTCATTTTGAGTGTAGTGCGGTATTCAATAAAAGTTACTCGGCCTGACATAAGAATGTGTAAAATACATTTTGAAGTCCCTTCCTATAAGCTATACGAAAATATCGGTAATATACAACAGATACGATGATGGATCGATAAGACTGGTAGAGCAAGAAAGAAGTGCAAGAGCGTTCATCTTGTATATCGACGAAGCCATGAGGGAAAGAAACGCAATTTTCATGAGTGGGAGTAATATTAGGGTGAAACAACATCGATGATAAAATTCGCTGAAGAATTTGCCATCTTTTGTGCTTTCTTATGTGAAAGTGAGGTAGAATTACAGGATTTGTTTTGTAGAAAATCCGGTATCAATGATGGTAAAACAAATTTTACTGTCCGTCTAGATTGCATTCGTTTCTAATGCTATTAGAAACATTATAGCTTTACAAATGCAGAGGGTGCCCAAAAACATGGAAAGACAAAAAGCAACACATTACCATTCCTAATACTCGTACAGCGTAGGAAACACGTTGGTATTCAAAACAGGTTCCAGGCATCTTGCAATGATTAAATGTATGGATTTCAAGGGAATCTTACACCATTCTTCCTGCAAATAGTATACAAGTTCAGGTAATGATGATGGAGTTGGATGGTGATCACACACCCGTATCTTCAAAGTAGACCACAAAGGTTCAGCAATATTGGGATCCGGTGAATGTGGTGATCGAGGGAGATTCGACAATTCATCCTACTGTTCACAATGCTAGTCCTGCACATTTATAGCTGTGTCAACATGGACGTCTTCTTGGGACACAGCATCACCATCCGGGAACAACCATTGTACCATGGGATGGACCTCATCACGCCAAATGATCCACAGCCTTGGCAGTAATGCGATCTTGCACAGTAACCATGGAGCACATGGAGCCTATCACGGCGCCAAAGAGGACTTCCTGCTAGCAACTCCAGATGCAGTGCGCTGGATTGAAGGACTGGATATTCTGTTGTAAAGACAATCTTAAGTTTCTTGTGTGTCAATATGTACATATGTACACTCCTGGAAATTGAAATAAGAACACCGTGAATTCATTGTCCCAGGAAGGGGAAACTTTATTGACACATTCCTGGGGTCAGATACATCACATGATCACACTGACAGAACCACAGGCACATAGACACAGGCAACAGAGCATGCACAATGTCGGCACTAGTACAGTGTATATCCACCTTTCGCAGCAATGCAGGCTGCTATTCTCCCATGGAGACGATCGTAGAGATGCTGGATGTAGTCCTGTGGAACGGCTTGCCATGCCATTTCCACCTGGCGCCTCAGTTGGACCAGCGTTCGTGCTGGACGTGCAGACCGCGTGAGACGACGCTTCATCCAGTCCCAAACATGCTCAATGGGGGACAGATCCGGAGATCTTGCTGGCCAGGGTAGTTGACTTACACCTTCTAGAGCACGTTTGGTGGCACGGGATACATGCGGACGTGCATTGTCCTGTTGGAACAGCAAGTTTCCTTGCCGGTCTAGGAATGGTAGAACGATGGGTTCGATGACGGTTTGGATGTACTGTGCACTATTCAGTGTCCCCTCGACGACCACCAGTGGTGTACGGCCAGTGTAGGAGATCGCTCCCCACACCATGATGCCGGGTGTTGGCCCTGTGTGCCTCGGTCGTATGCAGTCCTGATTGTGGCGCTCACCTGCACGGCGCCAAACACGCATACGACCATCATTGGCACCAAGGCAGAAGCGACTCTCATCGCTGAAGACGACACGTCTCCATTCGTCCCTCCATTCACGCCTGTCGCGACACCACTGGAGGCGGGCTGCACGATGTTGGGGCGTGAGCGGAAGACGGCCTAACGGTGTGCGGGACCGTAGCCCAGCTTCATGGAGACGGTTGCGAATGGTCCTCGCCGATACCCCCGGAGCAACAGTGTCCCTAATTTGCTGGGAAGTGGCGGTGCGGTTCCCTACGGCACTGCGTAGGATCCTACGGTCTTGGCGTGCATCGGTGCGTCGCTGCGGTCCGGTCCCAGGTCGACGGGCACGTGCACCTTCCGCCGACCACTGGCGACAACATCGATGTACTGTGGAGACCTCACGCCCCACGTGTTGAGCAATTCGGCGGTACGTCCACCCGGCCTCCCGCATGCCCACTATACGCCCTCGCTCAAAGTCCGTCAATTGCACATACGGTTCACGTCCACGCTGTCGCGGCATGCTACCAGTGTTAAAGACTGCGATGGAGCTCCGTATGCCACGGCAAACTGGCTGGCACTGACGGCGGCGGTGCACAAATGCTGCGCAGCTAGCGCCATTCGACGGCCAACACCGCGGTTCCTGGTGTGTCCGCTGTGCCGTGCGTGTGATCTTTGCTTGTACAGCCCTCTCGCAGTGTCCGGAGCAAGTATGGTGGGTCTGACACACCGGTGTCAGTGTGTTCTTTTTTCCATTTCCAGGAGTGTACATGTAATTTCATGATATGTCTGTATTAGCCATACGCTAAATAACATGGAATACCACGACATGGCTGCCCCAATCATCACCTAACCACCGTCGTGTTTCGCTTTTGGGACATAAACTCGTCCAGAAGCTGGAAATAGTGGGGAACAAGACTCATCAGACCAAATGACTTTCTTCCATTGCTCCATAGTCCGTTTTCCTGTTACGGTTATTTTTATCACAGATGAGTGGTCTCGGAATGCCAGCTCGCCATCAATTCCCTTCGTGTTGCTTTGGTGCTGACATGGTTCGCGAGTGAGACATTCAGATCCGCAGTGATTTTTGCAGCTGTGGTCCTCTTATTTTTCGTCACAGTCCTCTTGAATTACTATCTGTCACGATCGCTCAATACACAGTTTCGTCCACGTTGAGACTTGGTTGATGATATTTTTCCGCTTTCCCTGTATGCGATGTAAATCTTCGATAGGGAGAACCTTTAAAACACCAAACACTTCGGTAACTTTGGTTACAGAAGAACCCAGTTTTTGCCCATGTTCTAACTCACTGAGCTCCGTCATAATGCACTCATAACTCCACAGTACAGCCGGCCGGAGTCGCCGTGCGGTTCTAGGCGCTACAGTCTGCAGTGGCGCGACCGCTACGGTCGCAGGTTCGAATCCTGCCTCGGGCATAGATGTGTGTGATGTCTTTCGGTCAGTTAGGTTTCAGTAGTTCTAAGTTCTAGGGGATTGATGACCAAAGAAGTTAGGTCCCATAGTGCTCAGAGCCATTTTTTTGAATACACAGTACACTGTTCAGACCAAGTATTGTGGACATTGCACAGGTGGTGTTCGCGGTCAAATACAACAGTGTAACCCGCAGGCCGAGCTAGCATCTGCATTTATGTTGAAGCATTCATTTCTCATAGTGCTTCGCCGCGCGGTGTAGCCGCGCCGTCTTAGGCGCCTCGTCACGGTTCGCGCGGCTTTCCCCGTCGGAGGTTCGAGTCCTCCCTCGGGCATGGGTGTGTATGTGTCGTCCTTAGCGTAAGTTAGTTTACGTTAGATTAATAGTTTGTAGGCCTAGGGACCTATGACCTCAGCAGTTAGGTCCCATAGGAACTTACCACAAATTTGCAATTTTTTTGTGGAGCTTTCATATTTTTGTCTAACCCCTGTAAACGAGAATTACGGGATCTGTTTAATGGAATGACCAATCTAATGGGCATATAACATGGGGAAACTAAACCTAAGAAAGCCGAAAGTAATGAGAAGTAGTAGAAATGAGACAAACGAAGAACTCAAAAGAAAATTTGGTACCACCTAGTAGACGATGAGGGTAAAAAAAAGTCTATTAGCATTAAACACAGGCCTTAATTTGAGGAAGAAATTTCGGGGAATGGACGTTTGGAGCAGAGCGTTCTGTGACAATAAATCATGACTATAGGAAAATCAGAAAAGAAGAGAATCGAAGCGTTTGACATAAAGTCTTTAAGTAGACTCGTCAGGTAAGAATGGAAGAGATTCTCCACAGTATGGGAAAGGAACGAATATGTGTGAAATATTAACTAGAAGAACGGATAGCATGACAGAACATGCGTTCCTCAGGAAGCAACTTCCATGGTACCAGTTGAAGGGCAAACAACATACGTAAAACGGCAACTGGAATACATCCAACAAATAATTGAAGACATTGGTTGTTCAGTGCTCATCTGACACGACGACGATGACACAGGAGAGGAAATCGTGGCGGGTCACATCAAACAAGTCAGGAACTGAGGAAAGAAAAGGCAACATAACTGCATTGTAGTGTCACGTGAAACAATGTGAGCCTTCACAGCACACGTTACCGCTGCTCCTCTTGCCATTTCGCTGAACTCGGAGAACATTTAAAATATGGTCATGAACGCACAGAGCTGAAGGGACTAACTGAAGACAGAACAACTGAAGGATGGAAACTGCGAACTACCCTGCTGGTTGATCCCTAAAAATCAGCAGACACTCAAAACGCTTCACTTTCAATTATGTCATGGTTCCGTCCTCCTGTAACTTGCTGGATAAATCAGGTCAAATATCAAAGGAAGGCAAGCGATTCCAAATAGGATCATGTCCAGTAAAGGACTGCGGTGGCCAAATCAGTCTTTGAGTTGAGGACATGTTTCTTTATACATGCAGCTTGGTGCGCCAAGGCTTTTCCTGTTACAAAAATTCGTCTGTCGATGAAGTAGCAAAAGCAGCTACTTACGTTATGAGAATTTGTTAGATCATATAAGAGGTACCTGTCGGACGGAACTGTAGTGCTGTGTTCGAGATCTGCGGCAATTTTTTCCTGCAGTGTGTAACATTAGCAATGGTTAAATTATTTTAAAAATCCACTTATCAGAACGAACTTCAGTATATTACTACCGTAGAGCAGCATTTATATCAAACTTAATAAAGAATACTATGTTTAAAACTATTAAACGATATGCATTCATACTTACAAAATTATGCAGTTTATTGTCAGTACAAAGACACAAATGCAGTGATCAAAATAAGTGTTGAATATTGCTTTATTGTCAATAATAGACACAATAGGAAACAAAACTGTTGTTGTTCTGTCACTTATAAGAAAACAAGAACTAACAAGTTAAACACATTTCCACTTGACAACTCAAAACAAAACAAAAAAGAACTTTACAAAAGATTCTATTACAAACACTACGCATTCTTCTCACTGTCATCTTGCATAAGGAATTTCTTGTAAACCAGTTGACCCTCCTATTAATTGGAGATGCTTTTGAATGCGGTTAGGCATACTCTTCACCAAATTGTCGAGAGAAGTCAGTGGGATATTGTCACACTCCTCCACAGCGGCCTGTACGAGATCCAGTGAAGTCTCTGGTGGGGCAGGACGATTGAAAACCTCTCGTTTTAGCACAGCCCATGTATTCTCAGTCACTTGATATATGGAGAATATGGAGGCCATTCTATTCAACTGACACTGTACTCCGCTGGGGAGGTGTGCCAGAACATTGTGCTGATGGGGGCGTGCATTGCCGTACACCAGCGCGAACCCCGCTCTAATATGTTCACCAAATGGAGCCACAATGCGTGCAAGGATGTCGTCCCAATACTTCGCACCAGTCATCCCCTCATGTATTGGCACAGTCGGTGACCTGCGGCCATGCATGATTTCACTCCAAAACGTGACTGAACTGCCTTGACAAGAGTCTTTGATACAGTTAAGATGTAAACGTTGTCTTCGTTTCCTCCACACAAGAATGGCAGTATTGTCAGGGTGGGGACTGATACGTGCACCATCAGAAAGCAGTGTTGTGTCCCATTACTCCCTAGCCCACGATGAATGGTTTCGTGCCCATGCGACACGAGCCTCCCCCCCCCCTCCCCCTCCACTCCTCTGATCAAGATTTAGGTGGGGAACATTGAGAGGTCTTCCAGCTCGTTATCCCTGCTCACAGAGACTGTTTCGTATCGTTTGTTTCGACAGCTGCACTGCTATAGCTGTTTGGAACTGCAACCATAGACGTGTAGCGTTGTGTTGATGGTTTCTGTTTGCTTTTATACGCAGATGTCATTCGTACACACCTGTTATTTTTCTTCCGCAGCCACTTCTGTGACGATCCACAACATTTCTTGGCAGCAGAAACTTGTTCCATATTCTTGAGACAACACTTTGACTCATGGCGACATTCGCTGTGACGTCCATCCGTCTCATTCCCTGCCCCATTAGGGGAACTACACAGAGCTTCTGACTGCATGTAAGTGTCACAGTTCTCGTAATGACACATAGCACAAGAACTGCAATGTTTACTGGTGACACGGTTGCCTCAGACTGTACATACTGCCCCCTCAAAACAGAAACGTGGCCTGTTTCTGCTAGAATTATATTACAAACAAACCGATGTACTGATATCATAACGGGTTTCTGGATCAAAACGTACAATGTTAAAGGAATATTCAACATCTATTTTGATCACAGTACAAGCTTTTCTGCGTGACGTACTATTTAATAAACAAGTATTACTAGACAACAGACAAATTTATTTTCTTTTTGCTATTTTTTCGAAAACTAGCATATTGAGTGCGAGGCTGTATACAAAATAAAGATTGATTCTTGCAAGGAAGAAAACAGCAACCAGGCACTGTTGATAATGCTAACTGTTCACACAAATAGCACCGTTGCCGGTTTCGAACCGACAGGATGATCTTCAGACGGCTGTTCACGTGTAAGCATTAATATAGGTGCCTTAAAACGTGAACAGCAATGCACATCAATGTAAGCAACAATATATGTACATCTAAACGTGAACAGGCGTCTGAAGATGAATCTGTCTGTTCGAAACCGAAAATGGCTCAGTTTGCGTTAACGAACAGCTTCATTAACAGTGGCTGGCCGCTGCTTTCCTTTTTGCAAGAATGAAACGGTATTTTCTTTATTTTCCAGTGACAATTATGAACCCTGATTTTTGTCACTGTACCTAAGGATCCTCTTCTGGGTGGTTACCTTGTAAAATTACTTTCTTTCGACTACCAAGACATTGGTCGTTTGAAAAGCTGTTTACTATCCCCCTGACGGCTAATGCCGCAATATTGACATGAAAGAGGTGCGTGGCGTAGTGCCATTTACGCTTATGGTAAACGTTTCGATTGCAGAGCTAGTGGCTGCTCTCAACTTACTTCAATGTGTTGAGGTGTGCGGCGTGGAGGTCAGCAGGACGCCCGAACACGCACTGACAACTCTGTGTCGCTGATAGGTGTGCTAGCGAGCTTCGGCGTCGCTTATCACCGTCCTCCCTCTGATCCAAACATTCATCCAATCATCAACGTGGAAGAAGAATTCGTGAGACAGTGCGACGACTGCTGCTGCGGCTGGCCATGTCACGTGACACAGCATAAAGCGGCTGCGCTCAAGGACTTCTGGTACCACGTGCACTGCGCCTCCATCCACAACGCGCAGGTCACAGTCCAGTGAATGACGCTTCGGATCTGGTAACCGTCATCTCTTACAAATTTAGCAATGACAGCATATCCGTTTTGCCTGTTACTGGATGCATGTATTGCATAATCGCGATTGGGACGTGTGTGCCATCGTCAAGCGATAACTCACCGTGGAGTGACTCCATCCCTTTTCTTTATTGTTAAGTGGATGTTCACGTGTGCAACCGTACTTATATATTTCATTTCATATGCAAAAGAATAAACAAACTTACTCATATCCTACGTAAAAGGAGGATGTAGCACTGCTTACGAAAATTCCTCTCGAAATCATTGTAATAAATACTGTAGGAAAGAGTACTTTGGTGCACTTTACAGACTTATGCCTCCAGTCAGCCCCGTAATACAAGATTCATGAATTTTTGTATTCTATTTTTAAATTATGGCATTCAGAAATGGCTCTAAGCACTATGGGACTTAACATCTGAGGTCATCAGTCCCGTAGACTTAGAACTACTTAAACCTAACTAACCTAAGGACATCACAGACATCCATGCCCGAGGCAGGATTCGAACCCTCGACCGTAGCAGCAGCGCGGATCCGGACTGAAGCGCCTAGAACCGCTCGGTCACAGCGGCCGGCTTACGGCATTCACAAAACAATTCGTAGAAAAGTATGAAAAATTCTAGCGTGCCAATTATTAACATCAAAGCAGTTCAACAGTTGTATACCGATTGTGCAAGTGGTATCAGAGTTTGAAATTTCGTGTCACCGGAGTTTCCTGTTACAAAAAGGCTGCGCCAAAGTGTACTACAGCATCGACGCTACTTAAAATCCACGTGCAGCAAGCTCTTAAAGCCTGGAGGAGCAAACGCGAAGGCATGGGAGTAAATGTGGAGGACGAAACCTCATTCACACTTCTCGTCGCTGATGACAAGGCAATCTTAACAGAAAACAAGGAAGATGCTGAGTACATGCTTCGGAACTTCAAACAGGAATATGAAAAACGGCACCTCACAATTAGCTTGGCAAACAACGGAAGGTTGGCGACATACCATAGGGGACCTGGAGGTTGAAACCGGTAAGATCAGGGGGTGTAAGTCTTTTAAGTATCTGAGGGTTATGATACAGGTATCATCAAATGGAAAAATTGAAGGTGGCGTAAATAATAAAATTGGACGGGGCAAAAGAACCGTACGACACTGAACTAACTAATAAAATAACCAAAAGGAACAATCAGGTGATATATCTTTCAGTTGTTTAGAAAATCGCTGCGTACGGAGCAGAAACGTAAGTAGTATACGAGCGTCAGGAAAATAAATTGTTTGGCCTAGAAATAGTTTTTTGGCGGCCAAGTTGTGGCATCTCCAGCTGAACAGTGTACCAGATACTAACATAAGAGAGAGTATGGGTGTCGATAAATCAATAATAACGCCATAGAGACGAAATGTCTGCAATGATATGGACATCTAGAAAAGTTAGACAATAGCCGATGGTCGGAGAAAGAGTGGCAGTGGACCCCAGCGGAAAGAAGGAAGCGGGAGCGACCTAGGAGGAGTTAGGGACGAGACGACCGGGATTCGACGGATGCCGGAAAACTACAAGGAGACTGGCATGCCGGAAAAAAATGGAATACGGGAAGCGAGAAGAGGCGCCATATTCGCAATGTGATGATGACGATGAACGTTTTCTGTGGTGCAGCCTTTTTTGGAAATTCCAAAAGTTAGTCCTGAAAATTAAGGTTTTTTCTAACATGAAACCATGTTTCAAGGTACAACATGGTCATGTGCCTGGGAAAAAATATTCCATTGAAGTTAAAAGCAGTGCAATCGACAATTTCTTGTTCATACTGTATTTAATAGCCTATGTGTTGCATTATTACTCTACTGCACACAAACAAGCGGCGCGGCGAACGAATTAAATTAAACAGAAATATTATCAAAAACCAGTTACGAGTTAAGCAATTGCCACCCCATTCTCCAGAAATGTTTGGCTCATACTAGATTAGAAACAATGGAAATTTTCTAGTCCCAAAATACTTTCTTAATATTATTCATTCTTTATTACGACTGAACGTCAAGTGAAAAGAGTTCCAGGTGTAAAGAAGTTGATGAAAAACAGCAGAGAAAGATTCATTAAAGTATATGACGCTTCAACTCGGGTGAAGCAGAGTAGATGGTGAACAGTTTCGTAACAACTAAATCTGGTTCAAATGGTTCACATGGCTCTGAGCACTATGGGACTTAACTTTTAAGGTCATCATATAATGGATTATACTGTAAATGATGAAAGTATGTGAATGCAGCTTGCCGCTAACTTGGTGTAATGTTTTGTCTGTAAAGACGTGTATTTGTTGCCTTTATGATTCCTTCACTCTCACACATAAATCTGTACCGTAAAGTAAGGGCCTCCTGTTTTGTCTTTAGGCTGATCCGTGATAAGACAGGCAAACAATTATACTAATGGAGGATTCTGAGTATTTCTCTAATTTCATTCACCCTCTCTCTCTCTCTCTCTCCTTTATCTATGTACGATTTTAAATATAATATTTCATTACGTGAAATCAGCCCAATAGAATCTCTGGTGGAGTCCTTCGTCTTAACATTCAGCGGCTGGCTTGCTGTAAAAGATCTTTATATCTATTATTATTGTTAATCGCTGCATTCAGTTGGGAAAATCGATCGTTTGAACAATTCGTTCATTTTACGACAGATTTTGAATTTCACATGTGTCCGAAGCCTTTTTGGACGATTTTATAAAATCTCGGTGATTGCAGGCTCTCTTCGTCACAACTGAAACTTCCCCACTAATTACAGGGCCAAGACAATCATCAATGATTCAGACAGAGAACTCATTCGTCATTCACTCTAGAATAAAAGGGTCACAAACCTTATTTCTGAGGGAAATTGTATAATCAATCCATCTCCATTACATGTTCCGTTTTCTGTTGATTCCAAGTCTTACTTAATTTGCGTTTACAGTTTTTCTCTCTCTTGAAATAACCCGCTAGTGGCACAAACGTTAATAGCTCGCTTTAGCGAGAAGAAGAGCAAATATGTCTCTTTTAGCAACGCGACAATCTTCCAACCGATACTTCCCAAGCTGTCCTAGTTATCCGTCCCTAATAACCCTGGAGAATACATATATATATCTCTGTTATTCCAAAGAATAAACGTACTAGAAAAATACCTTGGCGTCGACGAGCTGTTGGCGCATATATTACTAGAAAATCCGATCAGATACTTTCCAAAAGTGAATAAATGTGGATGATTTGATTGATAATTATTAATTATTGCGTGGTAGAGGGTAATTTTCCGTGGGGAGATTGCAATGCCCCTCGCAGCGAGCGAAGTTTGTGAGCTCAATTTTTATTTGCCGAACACACTTCGCGAGCTATCTATGAGTGTGGATAACCCGGAAGTGATAATTGTCAGTCCTCCGACTGGAAAAGAATATTATGTTTAAGACAGACGCAGAAGAGAAATATTGAAAACAGAAGAAATGAAGAGACAGGTACCGCGGCTGTATTGCTTTTACGTGCATCTAGGTGTTATGTTTGTTGTGCACAACCAAGAAAGATGATCTTTCATGAAACTGTTATCAGGGTCTACCCATTCGGGAACTTTCTTAAGCAGGGAAACCTTGGAAAATCTCTTAAGCCTAGACCCCCAGCCTACGGTACATAGAAGATAGGAAAGCCTATAGAAGAAAAAAAAATAATTTTGAAATAGATCTCTAAAGGAAAGATAGGGATCGATTTATATAACGCTTTGGAGAAGAGTGATTTGTGCCTCTAGCAAAAAAAACATTTTACAATAAATAACGTAAGTTTTCGTTTTACAATCTTGTTCCTAGGACAATCTCTTGCGGTGGTAAAACTCCCCCGGGTCTTGCATGTCCCCGACGTCCACATTTGTAGTCGGTCTTCTACGCGGCCCACTTGGTAGTCAGTCTTCTACGCGGCCCACAATGGGAAGAGTAGAAGGAACAGGGATACTCGAATTCACATGCAACATTCATTCCAAAAGAATTAGTAATGACCAAAAGGGAAACTCTTCCTGTAAGAGAACTGGTTAGGTTGCACCGTCCAAGATTCTCCTTTTTGAAAGCAAAATCCTTATGGCTTTATGCATCCTTTTTGTTACGACGTACTTCAAGGAATTTAGCCATTAACTAATGATGTTGCCAAAAGCATCATCATATTTACTCTCGTTTGAATACTCTTTTTGACTTTGCATCCCCACTTGTGCTTATAAGTCCAAAAGTTCTGACACATTTTCTATCACTGATTTGTTCTTCGTAATTTAAAGGATTCATGCAACTTACAATAGATTTTGGATTCAAATCATCGAATAATGGAAAGTGTGGTTCATTTCATACAAAAAAAAGTGTGGTTCATTTTATACAAAAAAAAGTGTGGTTCATTTTATACAAAGGCATAATCCATCATTTCCTTGAAAGTCATATAATTTATCTATACTCAAAAACTTTTTATCCTAAATACACATATTTCTCCAATTGATTGTTGTAATGTAAAAGTTATTAGCATTGAGGAATGCGGATTCACTTCTTTCATTTATTCTCTGATTCATACGGCATTCACACATGCACATATATGGAAATGGATTTTTTTTTTTCAAACAAAAATTCCAAACGAACACGACCCATTAAATAACTATTAATTCTATGAATATCACTTTCTTTAAACATTCAATAATAAATTAAAAACTCTTAACTTCTAATTATAACGCCTTTTCTTTTTAAAGTTCAACATGAATCAGTTTACCCTCGCGTTTGGTGCGAGTCTCTTACAAAGCATATCTGTGTCGTCTATATCGATTCTACCTCTCGCGCCGACGTCAACTGTTTTGCGCGGGAAATTGTCTTTGCGGCGTTAACCGTCACTCATGATTCACTGCCTCAACACATCCCTTCACTCGTTTACACATCTAAGCGTGCACTTGAAATCATATATGAACCTTCACTCGGAACCTCTTTTGATTATTCCGCGTCATTTACGGGAAACATTTCATTCTTCTTGAAGGTTAGTTAGATCCTTTATAAATCTTGATGACATTAGCAATGCTAAAGTTCCATGTTCATCCAAACCACAGGTGAAGCCTATCTCCACTATCTTCTTTACAACACTCGATAGTAATAGTTAGTCACTATTTCTATAATCTATGTCACTGATTAACTATTTCAATTTAAAGTTTTCTAACACTACACACACAGTTTATTGTTATGTTTTTCACGAGCGTTCATCTCTGTCACTCGCAACACCATTTCTCCCTATCTTCTAATCTTCATTAAATTTTTTCAAGTCGTTATGGGAAAATAACCCTTTTATTTTGTTCGATCCCGGGTATGCTAACAGATTGGTAACTTCTTCCGGAATAAATGAAAGCCGTATATTTCCTTGATAACTCATCCAGCTTGACTTGCCAATAAGAACTCCGCAAATCAATGCTCGTCAAATATTGGACATCCTGGAACCGTTGTATAAGTTCGTCTATGTTTTCCGGATGTGTTCTCACTGGAATTATAATTTTATTTATTTCTCTGGCGTCGAGTACCAGTCTCACAGTCCCATTTGCTTTTGGCACGACCAACAATGGGGAGCAGTATGGGCTTGTAGAGGGTTCGATCAAACCCCATTTCAACATGCGATCTATTTCTTTCTGAACTTGAGCCTTTAACCCCCAGGGAACAGGATAGAAAGTTCTACAATACGTTTCGTGCGGCTTAACGTAGAGATGGCATATGTATCCCTTAATAACTCCTGGCCTTTCATCAAACACGTTTTCATACGCTAATAATAATTCTTTGAGCTGCTTCTTCTGATATTCAATAATGCAGTCGGATTCATTTAACTTCTCATACACTAATTGACCGAAATCTTCTTTGACTTGGAACTCATTAATTACGTGCTCTTTAGAATTTTGTGCCGTCCTGATTACTTGCTCACTGATCCCACAATTATATTTTCTCGTAAGGCTTTCTTTTTTCAACAAGTCCAACTCAATTTCTTGTTTATTAACATTCAACCAAATTTTTCCTATTTTAAAAACTATTCTGCATCCGTATTGACGTAGGCTGTCGACTCCGATAATGCAGTCTACCACCAAATTTTTCACAACAAGGAATGTGCTTAATATTGCTACATTTTCGACTTCTACACTAAGTAGTGACTCCACTTTTACATTAGCCGATCTAGCCCCAACGGCGCCTATTATTCTGCAATTTTGAACTGGAAAAATTGGTACTCGTCTTATATTTCTGATCTTGTTGAATAGAGCCTCCGAAATAACATTTGTGGTTGCAGCTGTGTCTAAAACCGCCACTATAGGTACAGTCTCCAAAATGACTTGCACTTCGGCTACTGCCACCTGTTCCTTATCCTCATCTTGGGGTTCTAAGTCCTCGGTCAATTCATCTGCCAGTAATCGTCCATCATTATACGTTAGCATGGGTACACATATCCTGTTGCCCCTCAACCAATTGTTGACCGCTCCTCCGGGGCACGAGTGGGTCCTTACAAGTTTGTTGGATTTTGATTTGCCTGCTGGTTGACATCGTCCGTCACTTCGGTAATTACCGGTTGATTCGCAGATGTCCGTCCCCACTGATGTTGGTTATTTGAGTTCATTCCCCCCGGTTGATTCCACTTTCTATTACTGTTATTGTTCCAGGCTTGAGGTCTGAAATTCCTTTCGGTCCCCCACACGGGACTGTATCTTTTCCCATTCCTGTTGTTCCTTGGATAGCCCCTCGCAAGACTATTGCCGGTATTACTATTGAGATTTTGAGGGGTTTCTCCACTATTTAACGATCTCTGTGCATTCCCTTGCCTATCGTTTGGCGGAGGTTCTATCTCCCTATATTGGAATCTGTTATTACGGGCTTTATGGTTGTTCTCTTCGATAATATCTATATGGTCTAACGTCGTGAGGAACGACTCCAAGTCTTTATCGTTGCCGTAAATCAATTGATTCCGGATGCTGGTTGGTAGTCTTGCCTTAAGTATGTTTATTATATCTGGCAAGGGCATAGGTCTGTCCCAGTATCTAGTTTTATTTATATATTTTTCAAAATACTTCCTAAGGCTTCCTTTTGAAAAGGAGAAAGGCTCTGGGTAGAGCACCTCCTGCCTTAGGCGTTCCTGTACCCCTTCTGACCAGAACTTTGCTAAAAACACCTTCTCAAAATCGTCATATGTCGAGCAAACAGAAGTCATGTCCGAGGCCCAAATCGGCCCCGAACCTTGTATATATCCTGTAAAGAAACTGATCTTCTGCCACTCCGACCAATTTCTGGGTAGCACTCCTCTGAAACTTCGAATAAAAACAATTGGATGGACCCCCCTTTTGTCAGTGTTAAAAATCTGGAATTGCAAATGCTTTATCATTTTTTCTTCGGCATGGCAAAGGATTTCGTAATCTCCGTTAGATAAGACTTCACGCGAACAACTAGCTCGTGGCAATTTAATGTTTGAGTTACTTACACGAGTCGGTATCGTATGCGAATGTGCAGTAACTGGCTCTATAGTCGCTGCCAACTTCTGCTGCTGGCCTGTATTCATTTGTTCTGAGCCTTGTTGTGAAACGCGTATCGACTCTTCTATCGTTTGTTTCCAATGCTCGAAATCAGCACCTAACTGCTGTCGCACTTCCTCAAGTCCTTTCGCAAACAAATTCTCTTCCTGTTTACCAGATAGACTCTGGAATGCTGCCTTAACATTTTGCTCAACGTTTTCACACATTAGCCTTTTGTTTTCTAATGTGATTTCGGATAATTTGCCAGTTAATGCACTAATTTGGTGGTCTATAACATCTTGACGCTCTGTCAGATGTTCAACACTTTCCCTTAGGTTAGTCTGCGTACGTGCCAATTCAGGAAGTTGCGCAATTGCACATGACATGGCATCTTGCTTTTGTACTAATTGCGGAACCATTTCCACCTGTTCCCGTACGGTATCTATCTAAATAGCCACATACTCCTTCATTTCTACACGTACGCGGTGAGTAGATTCCTCACATTGAGCTTTCACCAATTCTATTTGTGCAGTTAATTTTCGTTCCGTCTCTTCGGCCTGATCTTTAAGTTCCTTTGTCTTCGCCTCTATCCGCTGCTCTAATTCGGAAAAACTGTCTTGTAACTGCTGCTTAATCTCAGTTTTCAAATTTTCCTGCCCTTCCGTAACTGAGGCTAATTTCGCGTTCAAATCATTTTGCCCTTCAGTAACTGAGGTTAATTTCGCGTTAATGTCGGCTTTCAGATTTTCCTGCCCTTCAGTAACTGAGGCTAATTTTGTATTCATATTATTCATGCTCTCGGTTATCGTCTGCATCTGTCTCATGATAATGACGAATGGATCTAACCCATGTTGCGTACTTGCCGTTTCATCTCCAGCCGTGTCTACAGGGCGTTCTCTTGCGCTATCTGTAGCAATCGGTTCTACAACACTTCTTACTACATCATTATTATCAGTGCTAACAGCTGAAGGCTGTTGCTTGCTGCTCTGCTCTGCTTGACTCATCTTAAACATTGCCCTAGTTAAAACCATATAAATGTTCTACTGTCACTATATCTACATCTAGCATGATCACAATTAATCAATGTTCAAATATCCAATAATACTAAATAGAAATGCGTATACTTCATTTATACTGGCAAGCTTTAATAATAAAATTATAGATCTGGCCTTTACTCTGCGCCCAGCGTGTTGGTTCAAATGGCTCTGAGCACTATGGGACTCAACTGCTGAGGTCATTAGTCCCCTAGAACTTAGAACTAGTTACACCTAACTAACCTAAGGACATCACAAACATCCATGCCCGAGGCAGGATTCGAACCTGCGACCGTAGCGGTCGCGCGGCTCCAGACTGTAGCGCCTAGAACCGCTCGGCCATCCCGGCCGGCTACTAAATCTGTATTTGCGTAAATATTTCTGTGGAGCTGAAACCAAATCACAACTAACAGCAACCCGCAAATGTGAATTCATTGATGCCCTTGTGTCATCGAATCATTTGCTTCACTTCTGCTTCCAATCTCTCCCGAATTTCAGTATCCACTACTTGACATTATTGAAGGAACACAACATGTAAACATATTTGTGTCGCTTTTCGTTTATTTGAATCACTTATAAATACCGGTTATTTTACGCATCATAAGTTGTCTACTCTTTAGTTGAAGTTGGAATATGTACTATGAACAGTGAAAGGGTACAGTACCGCCCGACATTGAAAATAGGTACAACATTCTTCGTTATTCTTGTCAGAACAACATATTTTTTGTAATAATAACTCAATTTCACTTAATACACTGAAGCCGGATACCAGTGTAGGAAAGAAGGACAATTTATTTATTTAATTGATCACATGTGCACTCCCACAAAATAAATCCCTACATCCAGTTTGGTGAGATCTGTGAAATGAATGAATGTATGGTCGTCTGCTAACCGCAGATAGTGAATGCGCAATATATGATCATCTTTGAGACGGTCCTTTGGTCACCTTGTGTGGAACCAAAGAGATGAAATTTACCTGAGCTTTGAGCACCTGAAATGTGGCTGACCAATACGGTAGCATGGTCCTCCCCCAGCTTGGCGGAGGTGCGAAATGACCTGAAGAATGACCATGCTTCAGCACTCTGGCGCTGGATCTTGTGTTGGTAAGACCTGTCTTAGGTGTGCTCCGTAAAGACAGAAGAGTGGAGAGAATGGTATGCATGTGGAATACTTAAGAGTAGTTTGGAATAATTATTTCTCTATTTCAGGAACTTTTTTGGGGGGGGGGGGGGGGGGAGAATTAAATGACAGGCAGGTAAAATTAAGGGGATCGTAGTGATCGCACGGTCACAATGAACGGTCACAATGAAACCACGTGTAGCAATAAGTTGAAATACTTGCGAGTGCTAGTACTAAGTTGAAATACTTCCGAGTGCTAAAGTTAAGCTGAATTACTGGCGTGTGAACTATAAGTTGGAAATATTTAAGAAACGGCGTGTGCAGGACTTGAAATTAGAGACGAGCACTTCAACGTGGTGAGTACTGTGTGAGTCTCAATCTGTGCATGAGACAAAGGATAAAGGAAAGTACTCGTCCAAGGTATCAGTTGAGAACTCGCGTGTGTGACGAATATGATCTTAATATTACTTTGCGTGTTACGTTTCCGTGTGACTATAGATTCAAACTCTAATACTCTGAGAGAGAAGCAAAGTGAGTCAGCCGTCTATCCAGCAACGTCACTTGGCTTGCATTGCACAGGAAGACGTGCATATATCCTCCAGAGTTCGTAGTAGGAAAGAAAAGTTACGAAGTGGGGCAGTGTCGTTGAAACTGGGATGAATACCAATTGAAGTGCGAAGCTGAAAGTGATGTGATTCTAACGTTGTGACTATTCTTTGTGTTGTATTCAACGTTGCCAGTGTGATGTATTTCATTTAATTTAAGTATGTGTGGTTGGCATGGGAGAGCAGCAAGATAGGTTCAGAGGCAGTGGGTTATGCATGTTCCTTTTTGTACCGCTCGGTCTGGAGTAAATTTTCGTGATGATGAGTGTGAGAGTCGAAGTGTAAGATATAGCATAAGATCCACCATCCTATCCAGAAAGTGCACTGTAGCGTTAGATAATTACGAGACCATAAGATAGAGAATCACCAATGTAAAGCCATGCCCACTGGGCGGAGTTTCTCATGTGTAGTTGTTGTATAAAAGGTAATGGTGTGTTTAGGTTATCTTTGAATCATAATAGAATTTATCGGAATAAAATAGACAGTTAAAAGAAAAAGATTGGTGACCTTGTTCTTCGAATAGTGTGTAGTCATGATATCCAGAATTTATAATGAGTGCGCCATTCATATTCAGTGCGATGGCCATGTGTTGATTAAAGCCGTTGAGTAAGAAAGAAAATGTGGTATTGCCAGAGCGTGTGTAAATTTTTAATAGTCAGAAGTGCGTTATCCGTTTCCGTTGCGTAATATTCAAACAGGAGAATAATTTGTAGCTTAATTGTGGGTACTAGAGCTCATAATCAGTCAGCGATGTTACTCGATCGAGAAATAAGAATAAATCTACTCGCTTGGCAGACCACTCATCATGCAGGCCTGACTGCTTGATGCCACAGTATGAGCAAGGCATGTGGGTGCCTCTCAACAGAAATAAACCGTTTTTATCACAATACTTACATGACCAATGTTTATACATACAGGGTGGTCCATTGATCGTGACCGGGCCAAATATCTCACGAAATAAGCGTCAAACGAAAAAACTACAAAGAACGAAACTTGGGCATCATCATTTGTTGCAGGTCGTGGTTGACGTGTCACATGTGGCTGAACACTTCCTGTTCCCTCGGCGAACGGTCCGGACACCTGGATGATGTCGTCCAGGATAGCGAGCAGCATACATAGCACACGCCCGTTGGGCATTTTGATCACAGTAGCCATACATCAACACGATATTGACCATTTCTGCAATTGGTAAACGGTCCATTTTAACACGGGTAATGTATCACGAAGAAAATACCGTCCGCACTGGCGGAATGTTACGTGATACCACGTATGTATACGTTCGTGACTATTACAGCGCCATCTGTCACAAAGAGAAAAAAGTGATTCAAGTAAAACATTCGTATTTCTTTACGTACTACACGAATATGCAACAAAAAATGGGGGTTCCTATTTAAAAAAAAAAACGCAGTTGATATCCGTTTGACCTATGGCAGCGCCATCTAGCGGGCCAACTATAGCGCCATCTGGCTTCCCCCTTCAAGCTAGACGAGTTTCGTTCTTTGTAATTCTTTCGTTTGATGCCTATTTCGTGAGATATTTGGCCCGGTATAGTTGAAAGAAATTTCTCGTTGTATACTGACCAGCTGTTTCCACGTTCATCTCCACGGCTCCAAAATACGTGTGGATACCACCATAGTGAAATGTGCCTTATAGAGTACAAGGGACAAAATATGCGCCTTCCTTTTGTATTTGTGTTCGAAGAAAACAGCCACAGTTTCACGCAAGACCGAAAAAACGATGGTTTCTGCAGGTGCTATTCGAGAAAACTTGGGAATCAGAATCTGATCCCACTTGACAGAAGAGTCAGAAATGATGAAGCAGTCCAGTGATGGCTCGACCGATCAAAGGGAACCGCCGTGAAGAGCCTATTATCTGGATATTTACAAATCAACTTCGCTGATATTCGATAGCACGGCGACAACAACATGCCCATCGGCGACAAATGAGCTATGCAGGAAGTAACTTTGATCACAGTTCAAAGTTGCCAGAAATTTTCGTGTGCTTTCATTTCGATGCGCTGTGGCATAGAAACAGTGCAGATTTTATATCATTTCATACTTTTGGAGCACAGTGCTCCATATCATCACACGTGAATTAATCAGCTACCATAACAACTTACAGGTGATAATAACCATGTTGCTCAGCGCCCTAAATAAACATCAAGTAGCCTCTTAGAATGCAGCGGATAAATCTACACATGATACGGATACTACCTTCATGTGTTTGCGTGGAAGTACAACACTATCGCGCTGACGAAAATAGAGAACAGCAGTAATAAACCGCTGAAAGATGTGAGAATAGTACGAAAAATTATAAAGGCCGTTGAGTATTGTCACTCTGTTTATCAAGATCGTTTCTGGTTCTTCGAGCAACAGTTGTTCAAATGAGTTTCTAGCATTTCGTCACCTGTAGTTCTTATTGTTTCCATCAATTGTCGCTCTCCTTTGCTGGTAACGGTCTGAGATTGTTCCAGCGTCCGAGACTTGTACGTAGCAGCTCTGTTCTTTTAAGAGAGGATGATAATTTCAAAGCATACGAGGAACTTCTATATACCTAGAAACCTTATGTACTCTGCTGCAAGTGACCGGTGTAAAGTAACACCAATACCAGTGAACACTTCCCTCGTGCTGTTATGTGTGAGGTCTGCCGTGTACTCGATTCCACTCGATTCTAATATCTGTAGAACGATACACTTTCCACAAATTCGGATACTTTTGGTGGTACATACTGAAACCATCAGAATACGTCGGCAGCGAGAACATCACAGTTTTTCAAGAGGATCTGTCGTTGTTGACGTGTTAGCAGTTCATTCATTTACTCGGAAGTAGTTAAATGAAAATGTTTCCATGTGGCAGAACTGAAAATGAGAAGTATTCCAAGATATGTAAGCTTGAAACTATACTAACCTAAATGTTATTTGACACAAGTAGAGCATTGCCCAAAACAAAATTAAATTTCTTTTCACGTTAGTAATTTTAGATTGCGTTACAGTTTTCAGGAACACCTATCATTGTTCACGTGTCAGCAGTATCTTTATTTCCTCGAAAATCTTTAATGTTGGAGATAGACAGAAATGCAGATAGATGGGCAGATAGATAGATAGATAGATAGATAGACAGAGAACAAAGGAGGAAGGATGAGTTAGATTTTAACATCCTGTCAATATCGAAGTCATTTGACTCGGAGCACTAGTTCATCCGCACAAGGAGTGGGATGGGGAGCGAATTCCGGCATAACCTATCCCCCTTCCCCATCCTGCTCGACTATCAAGTCTGGGGTAAAGAATCTTAACTAACAGGGGAAGGTAAGAGAAGATACTAAAATAAATTAGTACCCAAAATTTAAGTTCAATGAAAAAAAAAGGGTATTTACTGAACAATGTCGGAAGGGATGCAGATAAGATAAAAGTTAACCACAAAACGTTCGTCCGTATTCTCGTGCTGTACGATTTCTCCTCACACCAGGATGCTACAACCACTAGACTGGTCTGTCTCCAACCAGATTCTGCACTTTTATCGGTTACCACTTCCCCTCCACATGACTGTAGAACAAGAATATTTTGTAAATTGAAACAAAAGTGACTGATATGTAAAGAACATATTCCTCCATTCATTCACGGTCCCATCTTGATGTTTATGACTCTACAAAGAAGGGCAATTATCTTCACTTCCGTGGAATACAGACCAGCTACTCCATTCTTTTAGTACAGGGCTATTACAAATGATTGAAGCGATTTCATAAATTCACTGTAGCTCCATTAATTGACATATGGTCACGACACACTACAGATACGTAGAAAAACTCGTAAAGTTTTGTGCGGCTGAAGCCGCACTTCAGGTTTCTGCCGCCAGAGCGCTCGAGAGCGCAGTGAGACAAAACGGCGACAGGAGCCGAGAAAGCGTATGTCGTGCTTGAAATGCACTCACATCAGTCAGTCATAACAGTGCAACGACACTTCAGGACGAAGTTCAACAAAGATCCACCAACTGCTAACTCCATTCGGCGATGGTATGCGCAGTTTAAAGCTTCTGGATGCCTCTGTAAGGGGAAATCAACGGGTCGCCCTGCAGTGAGCGAAGAAACGGTTGAACGCGTGCGGGCAAGTTTCACGCGTAACCCGCGGAAGTCGACGAATAAAGCAAGCAGGGAGCTAAACGTACCACATCTCCGGCGGTACACCGAAAGGTTGCCGCCCTTCGATAGTGCAATTCCAGCGCTTATCGAAGTGCTAGGTGTTCCAGATGCCAGCCAGCCAGCCAGCCAGCCAGCCAGCCCAGCAGAGCCGCCGCGGTCCAGCAGCAGCAGCAGCAGCAGCAGCAGCCGTCCCGTTCCCGGTCCCGGCCTGCAGCAGCGAACCCACCGGCAGCCAGCCAGCCAGCCAGCCAGCCAGCCAGCCAGCCCTCCTCCTGTGGCAGCAGCAGCAGCAGCAGTAGCAGCAGTAGCAGTAGCAGCGGTCCAGCAGCAGCAGCAGCAGCCGTCCCGTTCCCGGTCCCGGCCTGCAGCAGCGAACCCACCGGCAGCCAGCCAGCCAGCCAGCCAGCGAGCCAGCCAGCCCTCCTCCTGTGGCAGCAGCAGCAGCAGCAGTAGCAGCAGTAGCAGTAGCAGCGGTCCAGCAGCAGCAGCAGCAGCAGCAGCAGCCGTCCCGTTCCCGGTCCCGGCCTGCAGCAGCGAACCCACCGGCAGCCAGCCAGCCAGCCAGCCAGCCAGCCCTCCTCCTGTGGCAGCAGCAGCAGCAGCAGTAGCAGCAGTAGCAGTAGCAGCGGTCCAGCAGCAGCAGCAGCAGCCCCGGCCCCGTCCGCGGCAGCAGCAGCTGCGGCGTTCCTGCCGCCCGCCGTCGCCGTCGCCGTCGCCGTCGCCGTCCGACCCTGGTCGTCCGACCCTGGTCTTCGTTCGTCTGCGTCTTCGTCTTCGTCTATTCCCAATTTGTGTCCTTCCCTTTTCGTGCTGTGCGTTTTTTCTCCCTGTCGTCATGTCCGCCCCCACCACCACCGCCACCACTACCACCACCGCCATCGTCTATACCTCACCTTCCGCCGCCTCCACTACTATAACTTGGTGTGCTCAGTCACACCCCCCTCCTTCCATCCCACCTCTCCTCACTCTCCCTTCGCCCTCGCTGTTTGTCGCCCCCTCTCCCCTGTCTTCCTCTCGCTCATCTCGTTCTGACCCACTCCCCCCACTCCCCCAGCCTGTCACTGCAGCTCCGGCTAGGGTGGTGGCCCGTCGGGCCACTGTCCACGCCCAGCTCTCCCCGTCGCCTTCGCCATCACCGCCACCACCGTCATCATCGTCGCCGTCACCATCGCCTTCACCGTCACCATCTCCGGCGCCGACTGCTGCGTCCACGCCGGGACCTGTCCCTTCCCACCACCTCCCCATCGGTCCCGTCCCTCATGTCACCACCCGCCCTTCTGCCGCCGTCAAACGCCCTAGTGGCACCCCCACCTCCTCTGCTCCCAAAAAGGCCCCGCCCTGACCTCCATCCCCTCCCCAGGGTGCCATGGATGTCTCCCCGCCTGGCCCTGCTCCCACCTCCTCCTCCTCCTCCCCCCCAGTTTATACAAATATCTCCTGTCCCATCCCGATCCTTCCTTTCTCGAGGCCCGGAACCTCTCCCTCCTCCTCCGCCAACATTTCCCTGGTGCCCCCATCTCTCTCCTTACTCCCAGACGGGATTCTGTTCTCATCTCCTCCCCCAGCCCAAACCTCCATACTGACATCCTCTCCCGTCTCCCCATCACCCGTTTTGGTCCCAACGCCTCCCTTACCCCTGCTCCTTCTCCATCTCCTACCCGCCAACCCCAACCCCCACGTCGTCCGCCGACCCTCACCGCCGTGATCACGTGGCTCAGTCCGTCGATCACGGAGGAGGAGGTGTTGGCGGAGCTCAAGGCCCATCCCACGCTGGAGGTGCGGGCGGTCCGCTGCATTTTCAACTCGGCCGGCCCCACCCGCCTTATGCGGGTTTTCTCTGAGGACGCCCCCTCCATTGACCGTCTCCTGAAGGAGGGTGCCCTCCTCTTCCACCAGCGGTACAAGGTCGACCCCTCCCGTTCCCCTCCTCAATCCCTGCGCTGCCAGAGGTGTCTGCGCTATAATGCGCACCCCACAGCTGAGTGCCGCGAGGCCCCCACCTGCCCGCATTGTCGGCAAGCGCACTTCCTCCGGCAGTGCCCTAACCTCCAATCCCCTCCCTCCTGTAATACCTGCAATCTCCCTCATCCCACCTACTCCCAAAAGTGTAAAGCCCGACCCCCTCCAACCACTCCTGAACTCACTGTACCTGTCCGTCCTCTGGACGCCCCCACCCCTCCTGGCAATTCCCTTCATCCCCCACCCACCGCTGAGGACATCATCAGGTTCCTCACCATCGTCCTCCAGAATGTTCATCCCTTTCAGCGCCCCCACACCCTCCAACAAATCTCCCTCGCCGCCCGTTCCATTTTTCACCTTAAAATGTACGCCATCTATTCCAACAACCAGGCCCATTTCACCTTCTCCCGTCTTGACACCCTCGTCTAAATCCCTGTCATGGTGCGACAGCACCGTATCCTTTTCAACAACATCCGCTCCCTTCCCGCCAACAAGAACCTCTTCCTGCACACCCTTGCTACCCACCGTGTGGATGCCTTCCTCCTCAATGAAACCTTCCTCCAACCCCACCACTCCATCCACACATCCCCCTATCTCCTCCACCGCTCCGATAATCCCCTCCCAGTTGCGCGTGGCGGAGTGGCCATTGGTCACCACCACCAGATCCCCGTTCGGCTCCAACCTCTCCTTCCCGACCCCACCGAACACCTGATCCTTAGTCTCTTCTTCCCCGGCCTTACCATTACCTGTGCCATCATCTATGTCCGCCCCAACGCCCCTCTTCCTTTCGACTTCCTCTCCCACATCGACCGTACCTTCTCCTCCTACGTGATCGCCGCCGACCTCAAAATCCATAGTCGCTCCGCTGCCCAGTTACGGTGGTGGCATCGGTTCCTCTCCTCCCTTCAAGGTGACCTCATCCCCATCCCCCAGCCCACCCGACCCGAATCCATCTCCACTCCCGATGTTCTTCTCTCTTCCCCCAACCTCCTTGGTCGCATTACGGTGGATGTCCTGGAGCCTATTGGTAGCGACCATCTCCCTGTCCTCCTCACCGTTTCAGACGGTCGTCGCCCCCACCCTGACCCTCGTAATGACCCTCCCCCTAAGTACATCCATGACTATTCCCGTGCCAACTGGAATGCCTACCGGGATGCCCTCTCCACCCAGGTCGATAGCCACCCTCTCACCTATCGCCTTCCCGGTGATGTCACCCGTGCCGCCTCCTTTCTCCAGCAGACCCTGTCTGAGGCCGTGGAGGCCCACGTCCCTACTGTTGCCATCCACCCCCACCGCCCTACCTTACCCCCACAGGCCGTCCTCCTCCTCCGTGAATCCCGTCGTCTCTACCGTGCCTTCCTCCGCACGCGTGACCCGGACACACTACGACGCCACCGGCAACTCCAGCGACACATTCGTAATTTGCTCGCGGCTAAGAAATGCCGGGACTGGCGACAGACATGCACCCGTTTAAATGCTACCCGCCCTATAAACTCGTCCAAGTTCTGGTCCGCCTTCTGTCGCCTTACCAGAACTAAGCCCTCCCCCTACTATCCTCTTCTCCATGATGATCACCCCTTCCCTGACTCCCTTAGTAAGGCTAACCACTTTGCCTCCTACCTGTCCGATGTGTTTTCCATCCCCGATGATCCCCAGTTCGACTACTCCCTCTTCCCGGATATCCGCGATCGAACTGACACCTCTGTCCCTCCCCTCACTCCTGGTTTCCAGTACTTGGACAACATTGCACACACGGACCTCAATACTCCTATCACTACACAGGATCTCATTGCTACACTCCGCACAAAACGCAACACCGCTCCTGGTCACGATCGTGTCACCTACCGTCACCTTCGTGAAGCTCCTGTCTCTTTTCTCTCCACCCTGGCCAGGCTCTACAATGTAGTCCTGTCCACCGGTTACTACCCCGACCTGTGGAAAACCTCTCGTATCCTCATGTTCCTTAAACCAGGCAAACCGCCGTCCGCCGTCTCCTCCTACCGTCCCATCAGCCTTACCTCGGTCTTCAGCAAGGTCCTGGAATCTATCCTCACCCGCCGCATCCACCAGCATCTCCGCCAGCACCGTCTCCTTCCCGTTACCCAGTGTGGCTTTCGGCCGTACTTCTCTTCCGACGATCTTCTCCTTCACCTCACTCATCTCCTTTCCGAACAGCTCAATTCCCGTCGCTCCGCAATATTCCTCTCTCTTGACCTCGAACGCGCTTATGACCGCTTATGGCATTCCGGTCTCCTCTTCAAGCTCCAAACCTTCGCCCTTCCCATTAACTACGTCCGTCTGACCGGTTCCTTTCTCTCCCGCCGTCCTTCCTATGTCACCATCCATAACACCGATTCCTACACCTTTTTCCCCTCCGCCAGTGTGCCCCAAGGCTCCGTCCTCTCCTCCCTTTTGTACCTGTTGTACACGGCGGACATGCCACCGCCGTCACCCCCCATCCACCTTCTCCAGTTTGCCGATGACACCGCCTTCCTTGCCCTTACCCCCACCCTGCAACGCTCTCAACGCCTTCTCCAATCCCATCTTGACCGGTTCACCGCTTGGTGCAACCAGTGGTTGCTCAAGGTCAATCCTTCCAAAACCCAGGCGATCATTGTAGGCAAAACCACCCTTTCCTTCCGCCTCCTTGATTTCTATCTCACCGTCTATGGCCGTCCCATCGCCCTCACTCCCACCCTTAAGTACCTTGGCGTCACCCTCGACCGTCGCCTCTCCTGGACTCCCCATCTCCAGACAATCCAAGCCAAGGCACGTTCCTGCCTCCGTCTCCTCAAGCTCCTTTCCGGCCGCACGTGGGGTCTGGACCCCTCCACCATCCTCCATACCTATAAATCCCTCATCCGCCCTATCCTTTGTTATGCCCATCCCGCATGGATCTCCGCTCCCCCTACCTTTTATAAATCCCTCCAAATCCTGGAACGCCATGCTCTCCGCCTCGCCTACCGCATCCGTCTCCCCTCCCCCACACGGATCCTGTATGATCTCATCCCCTTCCCCCACCTCCTCCTTTTCCTTGAAAGGATACGGATCCTGTACACCTCCCGTAAACTTGATCCTCCTCACCCGCTCGTCTCCCCGCTCCTCTCCCACCCCCACCCACTGCCGCGCCAGTATTCCCACGTCCCGCCCGGTCTCCATCTCTCCACCCTCCTTACCCTCTCCCAAGGTGGCTTCCGCCAGCTCCCTCTCCCTGATGATGCCCTCCTCCCCTCCATCTACCCCTCCTACCAACTTTGATCCTCCCAACCTCTTCCTGTACTTACTCCTCTGGGCACCCTCCCTCCCTTCTCTCCCTTTTCCCTCCCTCCTCCTTTTCTCGTCCCTCGTCCCCCGGGCCTCCCCTCCCCTGTCCCTATCCTCCTGTCCCCGTCTCCTAAGCCGTGGCATCCTCTTTTCCTCCCCTCTCCCCCTCCTCACCCCTGTTCCCCTCTTGGCAGGTCCCCGGACTCGCACACGCTCAGTGGACATTCGCGCGCCGGAGATCACCGCCATCAGTGTATCGTGTGTGCCGTCATGTTTAGTGTTCAGTTTCGCCGTCACGCTCCATTGTTCACCAGTGACATCGTCTTCTTCAGTGTTTGTGCGTCGGGTCTCCAGTTCATAGTGTGGATTGTCATCAAGTGTGAACGGCTTCTTGTGCTTTTATATTCTTGTGTCTCCTATTTTTTCCCGCCGTTTTTCTATGTGATGTCTCTTCTTTGTTTATCTCCATGTACTCTCTTCGGCTGAAGAGCGGCGTATTGTGCTGCTGCCAGCCTACCTGGTTGTTCAGGTATCAAAATTACAATAAAGTAAAAAAAAAAAAAAAACCTACCACAGCCGACGGTTTGGAAAATCTTACGGAAAAGGCTAAAGCAGAAGCCTTACCGTTTACAATTGCTAAAAGCCCTGACACCCGATGACAAAGCCAAACGCTTTGAATTTTCGGCGCGGTTGCAACAGCTCATGGAAGAGGATGCGTTCAGTGCGAAACTTGTTTTCAGTGATGAAGCAACGTTTTTTCTTAACGGTGAAGTGAACAGACACAATGTGCGAATCTGGGCGGTAGAGAATCCTGACGCATTCGTGCAGCAAATTCCCAATGCACCAAAAGTTAACGTGTTTTGTGCAATCCCACGGTTTAAAGTTTACGGCCCCTTTTTCTGCTGCGAAAAAAACGTTACAGGACACGTGTATCTGGACATTCTGGAAAATTGGCTCATGCCACAACTGGAGACCGACAGCGCCGACTTCATCTTTCAACAGGATGGTGCTCCACCGCACTTCCATCATGATGTTCGACATTTCTTAAACAGGAGATTGGAAAACCGATGGATCGGTCGTGGTGGAGATCATGATCAGCAATTCATGTCATGGCCTCCACGCTCTCCCGAATTAACCCCATGCGATTTCTTTCTGTGGGGTTATGTGAAAGATTCAGCGTTTAAACCTCCTCTACCAAGAAACATGCCAGAACTGCGAGCTCGCATCAACGATGCTTTCGAACTCATTGATGGGGACATGCTACGCCAAGTGTGGGAGGAACTTGATTATCGGCTTGATGTCTGCCGAATCACTAAAGGGGCACATATCGAACATTTGTGAATGCCTAAAAAAACTTTTTGAGTTTTTGTATGTGTGTGCAAAGCATTGTGAAAATATCTCAAATAATAAAGTTATTGTAGAGCTGTAAAATCGCTTCAATCATTTGTAATAACCCTGTACATAGTTCAATGGGAAAATTCAACTCCTGGGGCAACGATTGGACCTGTTTGCAACTGTCTCGTAGAAACAAGAAAAAAAAGAAGGAAGACTGGGTTTTAACCCTCTATTTGCCATTTGGCAACAAACCGTAAATTTACGTACAATGTTAAGGAAACTACTCGTTTATCCATGATGTTGCCGTCTGCCAATACACACACAATGTGGCTGCAGAGAACTAAACTGGGTTTAGCACCACTATCTGGAAGAAACAGTCGAAAATCGATAATTTTTGCTGAAAGTCGAATGTACGTAACCACAAGCGAAAACATCTGAAAGAGTGAATTATTTCTGCCTCAAAGATAATATCTAGTAAGATTTTTAAGGTTTCTAAAATAATGCGTAATGATATCACAGATTATATTTCCATGTCTCTGTAAGTGAATGATTAATAATTAATCAATAATTAGCAAAACGGCAACAAACCTGAAATATTGAATAAATCGATATTAAATCATAATTTCTATGTTCAACCTGTTACAGGGTATTTTCTGTGTCGGCCATAGGCCCAGAACTTTTTTCACTGAAATTGTTGTTGTTGTTGTGGTCTTCAGTCCTGAGATTGGTTTGATGCAGCTCTCCATGCTACTCTATCCTGTGCAAGCTTCTTCATCTCCCAGTACCTACTGCCAACCTACATCCTTCTGAATCTGCTTAGTGTATTGATCTCTTGGTCTCCCTCTACGATTTTTACCCTCCACGCTGCCCTCCAATGCTAAATTTGTGATCCCTTGATGCCTCAAAACATGTCCTACCAACCGATCCCTTCTTCTAGTCAAGTTGTGCCACAAACTTCTCTTCTCCCCAATCCTATTCAATACCTCCTCATTAGTTACGTGATCTACCCACCTTATCTTCAGCATTCTTCTGTAGCACCACATTTCGAAAGCTTCTATTCTCTTCTTGTCCAAACTGGTTATCGTCCATCGTCACTGAAATTAGTTACCTAAAAAAAAAAAAGGTCACACAATAGAGGGTTAAAATCGCGTCGACGATGAGGTCATTAGAAATGTGCACAAATTCTGATTGGATAAGGATAGGGAAGAAAATTGGGAGTTTCCTCTTTTTGCTGACAATGCAAGTACTACAATTAAACCTAATGGAGTAACTTCAGTACCTTAGACTGAATTAATATTTTCTTGAAAATTAATAGTCGTGCGCTGTGGCCTCGCGGTTAGAGGCGCCATGTAATGGACTGCACGGCCTCTCCCGCCGGAGGTTCGAGTCCTCCCTCGGGGATGGGTGTGTGTGTTGTTCTTAACATACGTTAGTTTAAGTAATGTGTAAGACGTTAGCATTTTGGTCACTTGGGAATTCACACACATTTGAACATTTTGAAAATTAATAACTGATGCTCTAGAAATGGACTGTCGCTGAATTTAGACAAAGAACAGTACATGCAGTTCAGTGTTGCGCAAACCCTGACCATATCATTAGAAATAATGCATGAGGGTAAGTCAATAAATTAAACTGAATGTTCTAAATTCTTAGGTATTTATTCTGATAAGAAGTTGGACTGAGAGCCACGTACTACAGATCTTCTCAAATGTCTAAGCTCTGCTACTTTTGCGTTACGGATAGTATCTGATTTTAAATATGATAATGCCAGAAAGTTGACTTACATTTTATAAGAGTTATGTCTTATCACATCATTTTCTGGGGTTTTCGTCATTGAGGAAAAAATCTTAGTTTGCAAGGAAGTGTGTAACAAGGATAATATGTAGTGCCCATCTAGAACTTCTGGTAGACACCTTTTTAAACAGTTGGGAATACTGACAACGACGTCGTAGAACATTTATTAAATACTTTATTATGATTTTTGTTGTCAACAATCGTTCCAGTTTAAAAACAACAGTAGCATTAATAAATACTAATAGCAGAAGGAGAAATGATTCACACTTTTCACCACTCACCCTTAGTGTGGCACTGACAGAGGTGAGAGATTCAGCCATTAAAATTTTTGACCACCTACCCATATAAAGATTTTAATGGGTAATAAAATTAACTTCAAAGAGAAACTGTTGTTACGTCTGTTAGACAACTTTTTCAAGTCCATAGAAAAATTTCTGACTGTGTAATAGTATGTGTGTCTTTAAGAGAGAGATAGGAAGACTGAACAAAGTGAAGTGTAAAAATAAACTTAAGAAAACATGTAAATGATCAGCAATTTGCATTAACCCTATGAGAATAGGTACAATACTACAATTGTAAATCTGACTCGTTCCATACCAGAGTGAGATGTTTCAATTATGATTCATAGAGGGTGCAAATACTTAAATTAAGCGGGTTTCAAATTTTACTATGACCATCCAGACTTCTTTGGCTTCTACATCTACTATCATGCTCCGAAAGCTACGGTACACTGCGTGGTGGAGGGTACCCTGTACCACTATTAGTCATTTCCTTTCCTGTTCCAGTAGCAAACAGAGCAAGACGAAATTTGCTGTCTATAAGCCTCCATCCGATTCCTCAGTTCTAGTATCTTATCTTCGTGGTCCTTACTCGGAATTTATATTGGCGACAGCAACATCGGTCACCAGTCGGATTCAAACGCCGATTCTCTAAATTTTCTCAACAGTGTTCCTCGGAAAGAACGTCGCCATCCCTCCAGGGATTCCCATTTGATCTCCGTAACATTTGGGTGTTGTTCGAACCTACCGGTCACAAATCTAGCAGCCCGCCTTTGAATTGCTTCGATGTCTTTCTTTAATCTGACCTGGTATGGATCCCAAAACAATCGAGCAGTACTCAAGAATAGGTTTTACTAGCATCCTAAGTGCGGTCTCCCTTAAAGATGAACAACACTTTGCCATAATTCTCCCAATAAACTGAAGTCGACCATTTGCCATCCCTAGGCTTCACACCCTCGTTCCATTCCATTCAGATTTGCAACGATTCTCCCAGATATATAAACGACGTGTCTGTGTCAAGCAGGACACTATCAATGCTCCACCCGAACATTATGGATTTGTTTTTCCGACTTTTCTGCATTAACTTACATTTTTCTACATTTAGAGCTAGCTGCCACTCGTCACACCAACTAGAAATTTTGTCTAAGTCATTTTTTATCCTCGTACAGTCACTCAACTTTCACACTTTACCATGCGCCACAGCGCCATCAGCTGACAACTGTAGATTGTTACCAACCTGTCTGCCAGATCAGTTTTGTATATAGAAAATAACAACAGTCCTATCACACTTCCCTGGGGCACTCCCCACATAACTTTGTCTCTGATGTGAACACTCACCGCCGAATCACGTTCGTAACCACACTCAGGTCCAAATCCGAAGGCAAGGTCGGCAGTGAAGTACAACACTTAGAACTGACAGCGCGTTTATTACGAACACTGCGTAAAACCATAACAGAACTGAACTGCTGGATGGCGAGTGCTGCTACTTATGCGTACATCTACGAGGGCAGTTCAATAAGTAATGCAACACATTTTTTTCTGAAACAGGGGTTGTTTTATTCAGCATTGAAATACACCAGGTTATTCCCCAATCTTTTAGCTACACAACATTATTTTTCAACGTAATCTCCATTCAATGTTACGGCCTTACGCCACCTTGAAATGAGGGCCTGTATGCCTGCACGGTACCATTCCACTGGTCGATGTCGGAGCCAACGTCGTACTGCATCAATAACTTCTTCATCATCCGCATAGTGCCTCCCACGGATTGCGTCCTTCATTGGGCCAAACATATGGAAATCCGACGGTGCGAGATCGGGGCTGTAGGGTGCATGAGGAAGCTCCTCTCGGGTGCGAAGACTTGTGTGAGGTCTTGCGTTGTCATGAAGAAGGAGAAGTTCGTTCAGATTTTTGTGCCTACGAACACGCTGAAGTCGTTTCTTCAATTTCTGAAGAGTAGCACAATACACTTCAGAGTTGATCGTTTGACCATGGGGAAGGACATCGAACAGAATAACCCCTTCAGGGTCCCAGAAGACTGTAACCATGACTTTACCGGCTGAGGGTATGGCTTTAAACTTTTTCTTGGTAGGGGAGTGGGTGTGGCGCCACTCCATTGATTGCCGTTTTGTTTCAGGTTCGAAGTGATGAACCCATGTTTCATCGCCTGTAACAATCTTTGACAAGAAATTGTCACCCTCAGCCACATGACGAGCAAGCAATTCCGCACAGATGGTTCTCCTTTGCTCTTTATGGTGTTCGGTTAGACAACGAGGGACCCAGCGGGAACAAACCTTCGAATATCGCAACTGGTGAACAATTGTGACAGCACTACCAACAGAGATGTCAAGTTGAGCACTGAGTTGTTTTATGGTGATCCGTCGATCATCTCGAACGAGTGTGTTCGCACGCTCCGCCATTGCAGGAGTCACAGCTGTGCACGGCCGGCTCGCACGCGGGAGATCAGACAGGCTTGCTTGACCTTGCGGCGATGATGACACACGCTTTGCCCAACGACTCACCGTGCTTTTGTCCACTGCCAGATCACCGTAGACATTCTGCAAGCGCCTATGAATATCTGAGATGCCCTGGTTTTCCGCCAAAAGAAACTCGATCACTGCCCGTTGTTTGCAACGCACATCCGTTACAGACGCCATTTTAACAGCTCCGTACAGCGCTGCCACCTGTCGGAAGTCAATGAAACTATACGAGACGAAGCGGGAATGTTTGAAAATATTCCACAAGAAATTTCCGGTTTTTTCAACCAAAATTGGCCGAGAAAAAATATGTGTTGCATTACTTATTGAACTGCCCTCGTAATATTCCATAACATAAAAAAATTATAAACATAAGAAACTTCAAAAACCTTCCAGATATCATAAATACTAAATCGAAAATACACTGAAGAGGCAAAGAAACTGGTACACCTGCCTAATAATGTGCAGCGCCCCCGCGAGCATGCAGAAGTGCCGCAACACGACGTGGCATGGACTCAAATAAAGCCTGAAGCAGTGCTGGATGGAACGGACACCATGAATCAAGTAGGGCTGTCCATAAACCCGAAAGAGTATGAGGTGGTGGAGATCCCTTCTGAAAAGCACGTTGCAAGGCATCCCAGATATGCTCAATAATGATCATGTCTGGGAAGTTTGGTGGCCAGCGGAAATGTTTAAACTCGGAAGAGTGTTCCTGGCGCCACTCTGTAACAATTCTAGAAGTGTGGGGGGTGTCGAATTGTCCTGCTGGTACTGCCCAAGTCCATTGAAATGCACAATGGACATGAATGGGTGTACGTGACCAGACAGGATGCTTACGTACGTGTCACCTATCAGAGTCGTATCTATGTGTATAAGGGGTCTCATATCACTCCAACTGCACACGCCCCACACCATTACAGAGCCTTCACCAGCTTGAACAATTCCCTGTTGAGATGCAGCGTCCATGGATTCATGAGGTTGTCTCCATATATGTACACATCCATCCTCTCGATACACTTTAAAACGACTCGTCCCACCAGGCAACATGGTTCGAGTCATAAACAGTCAAATGTCGGTGTCGAAGGGCCCAGGCAAGTCTTAAAGCTTTGTGTCGTGCTATCATCAAGACTACATGAGTGGGCATTCATCTCCGGAAGCCCATATCGCGATGTTTGATTGAATGGTTCGCACGATGACTCTTGTTAATCGACCAGAATTGAAATCTGCAGCAATTTGCGGAAGGATTGCACTCCTGTCACGTTGAAAGATTCTCGTCGGTCGCCGTTGGTCCCGTTCTTGCAGGATCTTTTTCCGAACGCAGCGTTATCGGAGATCTGATGTTTTACCAGATTCCTAACATTCACATACACACGCGAAATGGTCGTACGGGAAAATCCTGACTTCATAGCTACCTCGGAGACGCTGTGTCCCATCGCTCGTGCCGCGACTATAAACACCACGTTCAAACGCACTTAAACCTGCCATTGTAGCAGCAGTAACCGACCTAGCAACTGCGCCAGACACTTGTCTTATACAGGAATTGCCGACCGCAGTGTCGTATTCTGCCTGTTCACATATCTCTGTATGTGAATACGTATGCCTATAGCGGTTTCTTTGGTGCTTCAGTGTAATTGCTGGTGGTCGAGTTCGAACTGGCAACTCACTGCACTCCAGCCGGCGATGTTAACCCCTTCGTTATACTGGATGCACTAGAGCTTGCGACGACGTGCTGTAAGCTTTGTGGAGAACTTCCAATAGAAAGCAGGTACGCTAAGATCAGTACTTCATCGTTTGACTTTAGTTCTTTCCTATTGATGTTACATTCATCAGCATGACTTCACACTGTCTCGAGAGCCATGCATATGGCTTTTAGTTTTCCACCATTCTATGTCTGCCGATCACGAATGTCGTATAGAGAACTGAAGCTTTCACTGTAACTGTCCTTTAAGTGTAATGTATTTTTAGTGAGAATATGGATAATCAGACAGAAGAATTTACCTATAACGAGCGTTCTGCTTTATCGTTACAAATAGGTTCATCACTGGGACTCATAAATGATCGTCCATGGAAACATTTCCAAGAGAGGGCAAGAGTCTAGAATTGCAAGTGTTCCCTCTGGTTCCACTTTGCGGATGCCTCTGGACTCACAAGTAAATTTCTGGGACGAAATTTCATTTGTTTTTGACATTCGAATTTGTCAGCAAGCACTTTTGCATCAGTTACCACACTATTAACATCAAATAATGGTTCAAATGGCTCTGAGCACTATGGGACTTAACATCTGTGGTCATCAGTCCCCTATAACTTAGAACTACTTAGACCTAACTAACCTAAGGACATCACACACATCCATGCCCGAGGCAGGATTCGAACCTGCGACCGTAGGGGTCACGCGGTTCTAGACTGAAGCGCCTAGAACCGCACCGCCACACCAGCCGGCTATTAACATCCTCCTGTGATCTAATGTTCTTCAAAAAACTGCAGTCACTTTCGGGTAGCCCGAAAGATGAGACACAGGCGTGGCTAGTCGCCGTTGAGGTTGTGTGCGGAGCTGTCTGTCTAACCAACTAGAGTCGCTTCAACCTCTTTCATTGGTGGATACGAAGTAAGCCGACTGTCTTAAGGGCAGCACGTAGTCTATGGGGTTACTGCGAGCTGATTTGCCCAGATGAGTAGCAGTTTCTGGCCTGCACATGATGTGGGATGCTGCTAGTTACAAGTCGATTCTCCTGGAGGAGCAGCAGTTGCTGGCCTGCACATGGTGTGGGGGTCTCACAAGTTACTGCAAGTTGATCTGCCTGGCCGACTAGCAGCTGCTGGCTTGCATGTGGTGTGGGAGTGCTGGGTGTTACTGTGATTTGATTTGCCCTCACGAGTAACAGTTGCTGGCCTGCAAGTTGTATGGCGATGCCACAAGTTACTGCGAGTTGATTTGCCTGGACGAATAGCAGTTGCTGGCCTGTATGTGGTGTGGGATTACAATAGGTTACTGTGAATTGATTTGCACGGATGAGTAGCAGCTGCTAACATGCATGTGGTGTGAGGTTGCTGCTGTCGTACAAACTCAGAGGCCATACATCATTTCACGATCAGTATATAAGTAAATTCTGTATTAATAAAAATACAGAAAATGAATAGGTAACCAGAGGCTGACAAAAAATATTCAGCTTTTTGACAAAATAAATAAATATCCAGAATTCGTGGCATATAAGAGTTAAGATGTATCTGCAGGAGTTGAGACAAATAGACAACAGACAAGCATTCAGGGAAAGAGTACAAAAGGTCACATGTTTTTAGAAGGAAACCCAGAAGAAGAGAGAAAGGACATGAACAGAAGAAAGAAGAGATGAACAGAGAGCAAGGAATAACAAGTATGTGTAAAAAAGGGAAAAGACAAGAGGTTCAAATGGTTCTGAGCACTATGGGACTTAACTTCTGAGGTCATCAGTCCCCTAGAACTTAGAACTACTTAAACCTAACTAACCTAAGGACATCACGCACATCCATGCCCGAGGCAGGATTCGAACCTGCGACCGTAGCGTTCGCGCGGTTCCAAACTGTAGCGCCTAGAACCGCTCTGCCACCACGGGCCGGCAAGACAAGAGGAAAGGAATATAATGTTATAAATGAGTTGTTTCACTTGGTCTTTAGTTGGCCGAATTTGGATAACAATAACACGTAAAAAAAAGGCAGTGGCACCGCATAAAAGAGAAAAACGAGGTAACGACACACGTCTGAAGACCCACTGTGTTGACATAATAGTACTTTAGATATTGACGATGTGAGATATGAATATACCTCTAATCTTTAAAAATTAATAACGTCTAAACATCTTAAGCGATCTTAAAGATCAAAATGTCAACAGGTAGCACTTGAACGGCGCTGACGAAAAACAGCTTCAGAATTTCTATCAAAGCAATACAGAGTAATGAACTATAATGTTGATTACGAGGGTTGAGAAACAGGTTTTAGAAGAAAATAAATTGCACATCGATAAGTATAGCGACAGATTAGGTAACGCACTACATTAACTATTTGTAGACATATAAGTGTCATTAGCTTTAATACAGATAACGATAAATAATGCTAATCTTTATCATATCATCGAATAAGAGACAAGTAAACCAAAAACCAAGAACCTAAGCAAAAAGCTAATGTCACCACGGAAATGCGGGTGAAATTCTAGCTCTAATTCATGTGTAATAATGTAAACATGGAGACTGAAGCGAAGAAAGAAAATTTGTACCAATGTCAGGATTCGAACCCAGGTCTCCTGATCACTTAATAGACTCACTATGCGCAACACAACCCTGGCACCATGGCTTTTCACAATGCATGGATTTTCCTCCCTCCACCTCCCTCCTCAATCCAAACTCCCAATCATACCTTAGCCCTCTAAGCTCAAACCACACTGCAGATACTCTCCAGTTACGAGGGTCACTCCAAAAGAAATGCACAGTTTTTTTTAATCCATGTTTTATTCTACATGTTTCAAAGTTTTACAGTGTGTAGTTACATCCTTTAGCAACAGTATTTTCATTTCACCACATAATTTCCATCCCTCTCGACTGCCTTACGCCATTTTGGAACCAGCGCCTGTATACCCGCAAGGTAAAATTCCGAACCAACCTGTTGGAGCCACTGTTTGGCAGTGTGCACAAGGGAGTCGTCATCTTCAAACCTTGATCCACGGAGAGAGTCTTTCAGTTTCCCAAAGAGATGATAGTCACATGGAGCCAGGTCAAGACTCTAAGGTGGTTGTTTCAGTGTTGTTGTCCATCCGAGTTTTGTGATTGCTTCCATGGTTTTCTGACTGACATGTGGCCGTGCATTGTCGTGCAACAGCAAAATATTCTGCTTTTGCCGATGTGGTCGAACACGACTCAGTCGAACTTGAAGTTTCTTCAGTGTCGTCACGCATCCATCAGAATTTATGGTGGTTCCACTTGGCATGATGTCCACAAGAAAGAGTCCTTCAGAGTCGAAAAACACCATAGCCATAACTTTTCCAGCAGAAGGAGTCATTTTGAATTTTTTTTTTCTTGGGTGAATTTGCATGATGCCACTGCGTTGATTGCCTCTTCGTCTCTGGTAAAAAATGATGGAGCCATGTTTCATCACCTGTCACAATTCTTCCAAGAAATTCATCTCCACCATTCTCGTACTGCTCCAAAAGTTCGCTGCATACCGTTTTTCTTGTTTCTTTGTGAGCCACTGTCAACATCCTGGGAACCCACCTGGCACAAACCTTTTTTAACGCCAACACTTTCAGTATTCTGCAAACACTTCCTTCCCCTATCCCAACGTAGCGTGACAATTCGTTCACTGTGATGCATCTGTCAGCAGTCACCAATTCGTTAACTCTCTGCACATTGTCTGGAGCGTGTGCAGTACGAGGCCTGCCGCTGCGAGGACAATCCTCAATATTGCCGAGCCCACTTTCATCGCGTAACCTGCTTGCCCAACGACTAACTGTACTGCGATCGACAGCAGTATCTCCATATACCTTTTTCAACCTCTTGTGGATGTTTCCCACTGTCTCGTTTTCACAGGACAAGAATTCTATGACAGCACGTTGCTTCTGATGAACGTCAACTGTAGCAGCCATCTTGAAGACATGCTATGACGGCGCCACTTTAATCAAATGAAACTATGTGCTTCTAGAGGCCTTATCAAGTGTCAAACATGAGGCACGAATGGGAACTTGGATTGAAGAGGGAGGTGTACTAAGGTAGTCCACGCAGTTGTGCAAAGCCACTGTGCCAGGGTGACATAGTGATTAGCGCGTCTGCCTAGTGAGGAGGAGACCTGGATTCGAATCCTGGCCATGATACAAATTTCCATTCATTGCTTCAGTCTGCATATACAGGGTGAAAAGTATTTAAACCGACAAACTCTGGGAGGTTTAGGGGACATCAAAACAAATAATTTTCCCTATTGTCATTTTTTCCTATGAGGTGTATTTAAACCGCTGGAGGCTGTATTACGCTCTTCAGTTGTGAGAGGCCGCATTACGATCTTCAGTTGTTAGAGGGCGTATTACGCTCTTCAGCTGTAGGCAACTGCTGTCCACCAATGTAGTAGTGCATTGTCTCTGTTTACTAATGGAGCGATACACCTGGAGTGAGTACACTGATATGGTTGGTGCGTACTACGTAGCGCACCACAACGGACGAGCTGCACAGGGGGTTTATCAACAACAATATCCTAATCGCCGCATCCTGCATCATACGACCTTTGCTGCTGTGTACCAACGTCCGCGTGAGACCGGTTCATTTAGGAGATTACCTGGACAGGGGCGCCGTCGCACGGTAAGAACGCTGCAATCTGAGGAAGCTGTCTTGCAGTATGCGGAGTTCGATTCTTCAGTCAGCACTCGTGCAATTGCACGTAACATGGGGACGAATCAGATGAATGTAAGAACAGTCCTTCGAGGGCAGTTGTTACGTCCATTTCACTTACAGCGTGTCCACAACGTGGAACCAGTTGATTATCCATCCAGAGCACAGTTTTCGCAGTGGTACCTGGAACAGTGTGAAATGCATCCTACATTTCCATCCTTTGTGTTGTTAACCGATGAAGCAACGTTCGGACGTGATGGAGTCTTCAACATGCACAATTCGCATGTTTGGAGTGAGGATAACCCACATGCCACAGTTACTAGCGCTCATCAAGTGCGGTTCCTCGTTAATGTGTGGGTCGGTGTTGTTGGGGACTGTTTAATAGGGCCGTATTTGTACCTAGGCGATCAAATGGCAGACACTATTACAATTTTCTCGCCACAGCATTGCCAGAATTGCTGGAAGATGTCCTGCTCCCTACAAGACTACGCATATTGTTCCAACATGACGGGGCGCCGGCACATTTCAGTCATCGTGTGCGACGATTCCCGGACCGACGGTTCCCAGAAACATGGATTGGCAGTGGTGGTCCTGTACCATGGCCTGCTCGATCCCCAGATATGTCCCCCTCTGGACTGTTTTGTGTTGGGAGAGATGCGTAACCTTGTTTAAGCAACTCCTGTTGCATCGGAAGAGGATCTGGTTGCCCGGATAGTAGCAGCAGCAGGAACAGTTCAGGATACCGCTGGGGTTCTTGCCCGTGTCAGACAGAACATGATCCGACGGTGTAACCTTTGTTTACGTGTCAATGGAGACATTTATGAAAATCTACTGTAATTGAAATTGGGTTGTGTTAATGTGTTGTCTCTTGGTCATAAGAAAATGGAAAAGTGTTTATTGGTTTAATTAATTTGCCGCCAGAGAAATCTTCCTCTACCAGTTTAAATACTCCTCATAGGAAAAAATGACATGAGGGGAAAATATTTGTTTTGACGTCCCCTACAACCTCCCAGAGTTTGTCGGTTTAAATACTTTTCACCCTGTATAGATTACGGATGATTGAGACCTTAAGGTCTTCGGAACCATATAGTTTCACTGGATTAATGCGCCTGTGGTTGGGTTTCAGGCAAGGTCCCTCATTTCGTTCGATGCTGAAGTGCTATTCCAACGCAGTTGGAAAGTCACTGCAGTGCTTATAATGAATTATATAATGTTATTGGGAATGCAGCTTGCCGCTAACTTGGTGTAATGTTTTGTCTGTAAAGACGTGTATTTGTTGCCTTTATGATTCCTTCACTCTCACGCATAAATCTGCACAGTAAAGTAAGGGCCTCCTGTTTTGTCTTTAGGCTGATCCGTGATAAGACAGGCAAACAATTATACTAATGGAGGATTCTGAGTATTTCTCTAATTTCATTCACCCTCTCTCTCTCTCTCTCTCCTTTATCTATGTACGATTTTAAATATAATATTTCATTACGTGAAATCAGCCCAATAGAATCTCTGGTGGAGTCCTTCGTCTTAACATTCAGCGGCTGGCTTGCTGTAAAAGATCTTTATATCTATTATTATTGTTAAGCGCTGCATTCAGTTGGGAAAATCGATCGTTTGAACAATTCGTTCCTTTTACGACAGATTTTGAATTTCAGATGTGTCCGAAGCCTTTTTGGACGATTTTATAAAGACTTGTCGATTGCAGGCTCTCTTCGTCACAACTGAAACTTCCCCACTAATTACAGGGCCAAGACAATCATCAATGATTCAGACAAAGAACTCATTCGTCATTCACTCTAGAATAAAAGGGTCACAAACCTTATTTTTGAGGAAAATTGTATATTCAATCCATCTCCATTACATGTTCCGTTTTCTGTTGATTCCAAGTCTTACTTAATTTGCATTTACAGTTTTTCTCTCTCTTCAAATAACCCGCTAGTGGCACAAACGTTAATAGCTCGCTTTAGCAAGAAGAAGAGCAAATATGTCTCTTTTAGAAACCCGACAATCTTCCAACAGATACTTCCGAAGCTGTCCTCGTTACCCGTTTATAATAACCATGGAGAATACATATACGTCTCTCTGTTATTCCAAAGAATAAACGTACTGGAAAATACCTTGGCGTCGACGAGCTGTCGGCGCATATATTACTAGAAAATCCGATCAGATGCTTTTCAAAAGCGAATAAATGTGGATGATTTGATTGACCATTATTAATTATTGCGTGGTAGAGGGTAATTTTCCGTGGGGAGATTACATGCTGTTCGAATTTAAGGGCAATTGGAATGAGGCATCAATGGGAATCTGGACTGAGGAGGGAGGCATACTGCGGTAGTCCCAGCAGTTGTGCGAAGCTCTGGTGCCAGAGTAGCGCAGTGGTTAGTGCATCTGCCTACTGGGTGGTAGAAGCAGGTTCGAATCCTGGCCTCGGTACAAATTTTCATTTCGCGCTTCACTCTGCATTTATGCACCACAAATGTTTGAGATTGATAGTGTCCCTGGAATCATATAATTTCATTTGATATAATAATTATGGTAGCGATAAGTTTAATGTTAGTTTTCATTCGTTATAAAGCTCACGTGCAACAAACGAAAGACATTGGATATTGGATTTTAAAAAAAGGCCGTGAAATCGATGTTTTTAAAAGCTCAATAGGGCATGGAAGCACAAATCATGTAGAGTGTAATTTTTATGGCAATGTGTATAGTATATGTAACTTTGTTGGTTTTGAAACTAAAGTTTAGTCTATATAAAGGCAATGGCCATGCTGGTCAAATGGAGATCGCTTTGAGAGGTCGACGAGATCGAACGTCCGTGAGTTTGAAGTGTGTCAGTCTCGAATAAAGTACTTAAAATTTCCGGTTGACGAGCCTACAGTCCAGTATAATTTCTACAAGGGAACCATTCGACAGTTGCGCTCATAGAGTTTAAAGTGAACAGCAGAGCAGTCAAAGAGTTGAGAAATTTCCACATAGCTTCATGGACTTGTAACTCTCAACTACAGCGTCGTGTTTCGAGACTAGTACATTTCTGAATAAGTTCGTGGTTTTTGAACAGTTATCCACACCCGCTTTTCGGACTTCAACGCTGAACAGCTACGTGGTGTGCTGAACTTAGTACTTTCATAATCGAGCTAGTGATTTAATCTGCTGTTGCTCTTGTTCAAATGTGTGTGAATTCCTAAGGGATCAAATTGTTGAGGTCATCGATCCCTAGACTTACACAATACTTAAACTAACTGAAACTAACTTACGCTAAGAACAACACACATACCCACGCCCGACGGAGGAGTCGAACCTCTGGTGGGAGGGGCCGCACAATCCGTGACATGGCGCCTCAAACCACGCAGCGACTCCGCGAGGCCCTTTGCACTTGTGATGCTAGTAGTAGTAGTAGTAGCAGTAGTAGCTTTATTCATCCGTAGATCTCTTTTAACAAGGATATAGCACATGTCAAAGTATTTACAAGTTTAGACCGATTTAAAATAGGCTTATTCGTACACACATACCCTTACAGACGTCTAGTTAGAGACAATCATTAGATTTACTCCTGATATACAATACTTCTTTTACAAATAACTTATTAAATAATGTAATGCCACGCTGCTCACTCATACCTCACTATCAGTTACTGCACACACTATACACACATTGTTTCGTAACACTTCACTCACTACATACACAAACACACACACACACACCGGTGATCTTTGGGCCATTATCTGTACCACAACTTCCCATTTGTTATCCTGAAAAACTGAGTCAGCATCTCTCTATAATGAGTGAGATGTTGAGCTCAGAAAGAGGAAGAGGTGTTAGTCATGTGCTATGCTTAGTTTGGGGGGGGCGGTGGGGGTGGGGGGTATGTACTTATAGAAAAGGAAAAATGAAGGGAAAAAACATAGTGTCAAGGTGTTATGTGGAATGTTGGATGTTTTATAATCATTATTATTATTTATTTGTATAACTTTTTTTTACCAAACACCTACTCTGTATTATCTAAGTTATCCCTCTTTGTATAAAATGTATTGCATAACACATACTTTTTAGCTGCCTTTTTAAATAAGTGTATTTCTGCAATTTCTTTAATCTCTTTTGGTAATTTATTGTACAGTTTTATTTCCTGGTAGAAAAGGTTGTTTTAAGTTTTATGTTTATTTTTTCTTGATAAATGTAAGTTGAGTCTAGCTCTTGTTCCATGGTCGTGGACAGAGCCGTTTGTGCAGTAATTACCAATGTTATTTTTGATGTGTACAACTGACTGGTAAAAGTATTCATGTGGTGCAGTTAAAAACCCCAGTGTTTTGAACAGATCGTTACAATGAGCTCGACTACTGTTTTTGGTTATTATTCTTATGGCTCTTTTCTGAAGTTTGAAAATTATGTACATATTTTGTTCATTTGTTCCCCAAAACAGAATGCCATAGCTAAGGATTGAGTGTACATATGAATAATATGTAACTAAAAGACAATGCACTGATTATAGGATTTTAAGGGCATAATACGCTGATACGTTCTGTTTGCAATTACCTTTGTGTGTTCACGCCATTTCAACTGAGAATCAATATTCATTCCTATAAATTTTGCATTTGTTACACAGTCTATAGAGGTGCCATCTACATTAAATAATTTAACATTGTCATTTTTCTTCTTCAAACTGAAATTTGTGGCATTAGTTTTCTTTATGTTCAATGCCACTTTTTTGCTTATTGACCAATCATAAACTTCTTTGAGAGTTTCATTTGCTTTCTCTTCGAGGAGTTCTCTTGTTTTCTCAGTGACTATAACATTGCTGTCATCAGCAAAGAGAATGTTTTCACCATGAGTATCACTATTGGGGAAGTCACTGATGTACGTCAGGAATAGAGTTGGTCCTAATATGCTACCTTGTGGAACTCCTATATTAATGTATTTTGGTTCTGATAAGTCTTTTACTAAATGTTTAGATCTTTGCACCCTATCTGCTAGGTATGATCGAAACCAGTCATTAGTTATCCCTCTTATTCCTAATGCTTCTAATTTATTTAACATAATCTTGTGATCGACCGTATCCAAGGTCTTAGGAAGATCCAAAAATATGCCTGTGACACACTCATCTTTATCAAGAACATCAAGTACAACTTTTGTGAATTCTACTATGGCTGACTCCGTATTTTTGCCACTTCGGAAACCAAACTAAGATTCGCTTAAAAGATTGTCTTTATTCAGGTAATTCATTAATCTGTCTTTCATAATTCCTTCTTTTATTTTTGGGAATGGTGACAGTAGGGAAATGGGCTGGTAATATTCTATGTCTTCTCTATTACCTTTCTTAAGCAAAGGTATAACTCCTGCCTGTTTTAACTGCTCTGGAATTGTCCCTGATGTGAAGGATTCATTTATTATGAAACTTCCTGGCAGATTAAAACTGTGTGACGGACCGAGACTCGAACTCGGGACCTTTGCCTTTCGCGGGCAAGTACTCTACCAACTAAGCTACCCAAGCACGACTCACGCCCCGTATTCACAGCTCTACTTCTGCCAGTAAATCGTCTCCTACCTCATTCATTTATTATATTTGTTAAGGGGCCTTTTACAATCTCTATGCACAGTTTTAGTACACACATTGGTACTTCACCTAAGCCTACTGAATTTTTATTTTTTAGTTTTTGAGCGGTTTTATTGACTTCATTCTCTGCGGTTTGAAGTAATATCATTGTATTTAGTGCAACAGTATTTACAGGTGTTACATTTGTGTTGGGGAATTTTTGCTGTAACTTCTCTGCAACACTTGTAAAATGCTCATTTACATAGTTTGCTAAGTGTTGTGGATTATTTATACCTTATAGCTCTCCCTTAGCACTATGTTATTCTGCATTTGTTTGCCTCTCCTCGTTTCCTTTTTTATAACGTTCCAGATTGTTTTGCTTTTATTCTCTGCATTATATATTATTTTGTCATTAACTGACTTTTTTGCAGCTGCCTTTGGTTCGACCAGTGTGGATTTTTTAACAATATTTTTGGAGTCAGCAGTAAAACGTTAAAGAAACATAGCCGCATCAGACTGACTACAACAAGAGTATAACAGAATCAAGAAAGAAACATGGTCTTCAGGATAAAAATGAAGAAAAATTCTCCTGCTTCGACTAATATCTTGAAATGGTAAATGCCTGTCATCATCATGTGAATGACTTATCAGATCCGGAAGTCGTTGCTGGATAGCGGAAAGGTTTGGTGAGACAAGATCGTGTTAATGTTTAGTTTCATTGCAGTGGAATGACCTGCATGATAATATTGGTTATCGGACTTCGTGAAGGTGTAGCGTGCAGGCTCGACTTGTAGAAATGAAAATGCGTAACCGATAGCACACTGAAGACGTGCGATCATCGCGTCAAAAAGCCAATCGCTTCCAAATAATTAACAGGCAGAAAATACATCAAATCTTTCTGGCTAAGTGGAACATGGTGCTGATTACACAGTTTCAAATAAAATATACTGCGTATTTTAAGTATTTACTTATTATTTCATTAGTATTTGTAATAAAAATAATCAATACAGAACGTTATCGTCTGGAAGCTCTGACACGAAGGACAAGAGAGAGTTGTACATCGCTTTTGCAGTTTTTAAGCAACAGAAGAACGAAAATTCCAGAGAGTGCTGAATACTAGCAAGAGATATAACCTTTTTTCAATACAATTAAGGTTTTTTTATGGAAACATAATGTTTTCTTATATTTGTCCCTTGAATGGAGACGACAGTGTCTGTCACAGATCCTGGTAGCGCCTGCGCTGTATCCCACTTTCTAGAGATAAATGTTGTAAAGAGAAAATAATTCAGATCAAACGTCTTTACGAAATATTAATTTTGTCAATCCTCCTAAAGTCAGGTGGGTGTAGCTCACTTTGTTCAAAATAATAAACGATAAGGAGAACTTACCTTCATTTCGATGCTTTGCTGTAGATGACTCGTCCTGTAAGTTTCTTAAGTGAAGACGCGCCAGAGAACATCATTGTTCTCAAAAGACGTCAAAAGTCATTCAGTGTTTCAAGTGTACAGTTTATTACGTCACACAGTACTGCTCAATTATAATGTACCCCAACAGGATTTCTCGCGGGCCTTATACGCTCTTCCTAACAATTGATGAACTGTTGCATTTTATAGTAAATTCGCTGATTACTATCACTGAAGTTGCTGATAATTAAAAAAGGTATGATCCTGTAGTTACAATTGAAATGCATGGAATAACATACCCTTTGTTTAATTGTTAATCTGGTTTTTGTTTTATGAATTCTAAGAAATACGTGATAATTACATGTGATTATGTTAGCCAATAGCGTAGCAACTTTCAGTATGATAGACGGAGTTGTTACAGGTTTCAAACATAGTAATAACAGTGAAACTTCCTGGCAGATTAAAACTGTGTGCCCGACCGAGACTCGAACACGGGACCTTTGCCTTTCGCGGGCAAGTGCTCTACCATCTGAGCTACCGAAGCACGACTCACGCCCGGTCCCGAGTTCGAGTCTCGGTCGGGCACACAGTTTTAATCTGCCAGGAAGTTTCATATCAGCGCACACTCCGCTGCAGAGCGAAAATCTCATTCTGGAAACATCCCCCAGGCTGTGGCTAAGCCATGTCTCTGCTATATCCTTTCTTTCAGGAGTGCTAGTTCTGCAAGGTTCGCAGGAGAGCTTCTGTAAAGTTTGGAAGGTAGGAGACGAGATGATGGCAGAAGTAAAGCTGTGAGTACCGGGCGTGAGTCGTGCTTCGGTAGCTCAGATGGTAGAGCACTTGCCCGCGAAAGGCAAAGGTCCCGAGTTCGAGTCTCGGTCGGGCACACAGTTTTAATCTGCCAGGAAGTTTCATATCAGCGCACACTCCGCTGCAGAGTGAAAATCTCATTCTATAGTAATTACAGTGTATTTGATACCTATTTTGTTACTCGATTGTTTGTAAACGAAAAGTCTAATTGCAGCTAAACGAAATGGCAGTATATGTTCCAATCAACGGATGGAAGTAATATTAGAGATTTCTTTGACATGAAGTTGTTGAAAATTACGTTACAGAACTCGAAAGGCGAAATTACTTACATGGGTCCTATTTAATAACATTTCATCAGGCAATCTAAATTATCTTCAAATTTGTAAGAAAAATAAGCTGTTATGTTTCACACCTATCAGTCATGTTTCATTCAGCCGCTTATCGCTGACATACTGCTTTACTAAATAACTGGTTTGTTTTAGGTAACGAATGATTCATGGTAAACAGTTTCATAAAGTTAGTATGAGAGAACGAATTTTCTTGTCACGACATTCAGGCAAACCGTTTGATGGTAACAGACTGCTTAAAGTTTTCCAGTAAAGAGTTAGCTGTCATGACTTAGTGTTAAAGTCTGGAATTATAGCTGTGCTCAGGACCATTTAAGTAAGTATTTGACCCCTCCCCCTTCTCCATTTGGGCATACTCGAGAGAAAAGCTGAGAAAACTGTGGCTCGAGCTACAGACGTTAAAACTTTACAGAGTTAGAAATGTTATGAATAGCGAACATTGAGAATGGTACATGACAGGTTACAGAGACTGGCTCTGTTAAGTACAGTTCTTGATAATTCAGTTTATCAAAATGCAGTGCTCAGTAAAATTGTCATTTAGTACTCGTTTTACAGTTTCGGTTCTTACCCCTCAAATTTGTCAGAAAAATTATATAATTAACAATTATTTGTATATATAAACTTTGGTTACTGTCTTCATTATTATTTTTCTTTTTGTTTTGTTTTCCATCGTTTCACACAGGTGGCATCGTATGAATAAGATGTAGTACGTAGGACAGACGCAGTGAAATGACTGTTAAAGTTTGTGTTTCACGACCTTTTGGGCCCACAGCATAGTATACGTCGGTGTAAGACATAATAGAAATGAATGATCCAAACAAGCTGCAATAAAGTAATATGTTTTTTTAATATTTTGCACGACAGGCCTGTTTCAGCTTATTGTCATTATCAAGTGAAGTCTAGTTGGAAGTGAAGACCATATTGCATTTATAGTAAAGTCTTTGTGTCGTATCTCGGTAAGTAGGCCTATAATAGCTCTTGTAGTTATGAGCTATTATACTTACCGAGACATAGCAGAACGACTTTACTATAGAGGCAATATGGTCGTCACTTCCAACTAGACGTCACTTGATAATGGCAATAAGCTGAAACAGGCCTGTTGCGTAAAATATTAAAAAAAAAAAAAAAAACATATTACCTTACTGCAGCTGGTTCGGAGCATTCATTTCCATAATGTTTTATATCGTATTTTGTGTTTCATTACAGTAAGTGTCAGAAATCAGGAAGTGCTAGTAGTGGTGATGGCTGAATGTTTTTGCTGGTGTTGATAAAGTACGATGGACCCAAAGACATGGTGTAGGCGACACTGGCAGGCATCTTGGGACTCATCCCTGCAGTTAGGATCCAGACAGAGGTTGGTAGCCTGGCAGCAGGAAGGTCACGCCATCGCAATGCGGATTGTACCTAATGACGCCATCAGAAATTCCATCGATATCAGGTTACATGCAATAGTCTTACAACAGAATAACTACTATGAACGGTATGACCTAAAAAGGTTGTATTAAAAGACAATTCTTTGTTAAAATAGATGTGAAATTATTACGTAAATAAAAATAACTTAGGATAAATCAAACATATTAAATAGATTCGTGTTATTGTGAGAGAGAGCCTTTCTTTTTATTTCATTTATGGAGTTTCGCTCAGCGGCCAGTACACAAGGATTTAAAAAACTAAGGATTTTTATGAACCATCTCATACAGCCGAAACCACTAATTTCGTAATTAATGTCCACAATATGCGCTGTATAATATTTTTTAGGGCAGGTTTTTCATTATTTCAATACACAATTCAACTCAACAACGATGGCGCAACCAATATCTCATAACGACAATCAGGTGAGATGCATGGCATGCAGAATGGTTAGTCAAGCCATTGGGTCGCTGTGCTTGTTTCACGCCGAACGTTTAAGTACCTTAGCGTTTGTGAACGTGTGCGTACAATTGTCCCACGTCACAAGAAGAAAGCAAACTTAATAGTCTTGGACTACGCCACAAGTGGGTAGCAGACTGCTAAGCTCACCTTAGATAATTATAAGATTATTCGTAGAGCTTCCATTAGTGTTTTAGTTTTTGTTGTCTTCTTAACAAATCCTAACACAGTGCTAGTTTGACTGTGTGTTAACTTTTCACCATGTGTGTTCATCGCTGTCCCCTATCTTCATCACATACACACTAACACAATAACCTTTTAGAAACTTAGTTCACTATATCGTATTTTATCAGTATGTGTTATTTTCTACATATGCTTTCGTATCAGTCCCATGAATCTCTATTGTTTTTAGTATAAAGCAAAACACAGTCAAAATGTTTGTAGAACTAATTGTGTACATCGTTCTGTAGGAATTACATCGATACTACATTAGAGAAATACAAGGTGTTTCAAAAATGACCGGTATATTTGAAACAGCAATAAAAACTAAACGAGCAGCGATAGAAATATACCGTTTGTTGCAATATGCTTGGGACAACAGTACATTTTCAGGCGGACAAACTTTCGAAATTACACTAGTTACAATTTTCAACAACAGATGGCGCTGCAAGTGATGTGAAAGATATAGAAGACAACGCAGTCTGTGGGTGCGCCATTCTGTACGTCGTCTTTCTGCTGTAAGCGTGTGCTGTTCACAACGTGCAAGTGTGCTGTCGACAACATGGTTTATTCCTTAGAACAGAGGATTTTTCTGGTGTTGGAATTCCACCGCCTAGAACACAGTGTTGTTGCAACAAGACGAAGTTTTCAACGGAGGTTTAATGTAACCAAAGGACCGAAAAGCGATACAATAAAGGATCTGTTTGAAAAATTTCAACGGACTGGGAACGTGACGGATGAACGTGCTGGAAATGTAGGGCGACCGCGTACGGCAACCACAGAGGGCAACGCGCAGCTAGTGCAGCAGGTGATCCAACAGCGGCCTCGGGTTTCCGTTCGCCGTGTTGCAGCTGCGGTCCAAATGACGCCAACGTCCACGTATCGTCTCATGCGCCAGAGTTCACACCTCTATCCATACAAAATTCAAACGCGGCAACCCCTCAGCGCCGCTACCATTGCTGCACGAGAGACATTCGCTAACGATATAGTGCACAGGATTGATGACGGAGATATGCATGTGGGCAGCATTTGGTTTACTGACGAAGATTATTTTTACCTGGACGGCTTCGTCAATAAACAGAACTGGCGCATATGGGGAAACGAAAAGCCCCATGTTGCAGTCCCATCGTCCCTGCATCCTCAAAAAGTACTGGTCTGGGCCGCCATTTCTTCCAAAGGAATCATTGGCCCATTTTTCAGATCCGAAACGATTACTGCATCACGGTATCTGGACATTCTTCGTGAAATTGTGGCGGTACAAACTGCCTTAGACGACACTGCGAACACCTCATGGTTTATGCAAGATGGTGCCCGGCCACATCGCACGGCCGACGTCTTTAATTTCCTGAATGAATATTCCGATGATCGTGTGATTGCTTTGGGCTATCTGAAACATAAAGGAGGCGGCGTGGATTGGCCTCCCTATTCGCCAGACATGGACCCCTGTGACTTCTTTCTGTGGGGACACTTGAAAGACTAGGTGTACCGCCAGAATCCAGAAACAATTGTACAGGTGAAGCAGTACATCTCATCTGCATGTGAAGCCATTCCGCCAGACACGTTGTCAAAGGTTTCGGGTAATTTCATTCAGAGACTACGCCATATTATTGCTACGCATGGTGGATATGTGGAAAATATCGTACTATAGAGTTTCCCAGACCGCAGCGCCATCTGTTGTTGAAAATTGTAACTACTGTAATTTCGAAAGTTTGTCTGCCTGAAAATGTACTGTTGTCCCAAGCGTATTGCAACAAACGGTGTATTTCTATCGCTGCTCGTTTAGTTTTTATTGCCGTTTCAAATATACCGGTCATTTTTGAAACACCCTGTACGTTTACAATGAATAATACAGCTTTCTGTTTTGACGCTGGCCTGATTTCGGAAAACCGAAGCATTCCGCACGAACCAACATTTATATAGGCTAGGGCAACGTCATGTATTCACAGGATAAAATTAATTTTTGCATAAATGGATCAACTCAAAACCATACGTGGCAAATTACCAAACATGGAGAAAAGTGAAAAAAAAACAGGCTCGAATCCGAGCAGAATACTTAGAACAGGTGAGATGCGAGGACAAATGTAATCATTAATAGCCTGGTTACGTGGATAATTTTACGACTAACATGGCTTTGAATACTGTTATTATTACATCAACTGTCCATTCTTATCATACAACAACATCACATATTACGAAACATATAATTGGTAATGAGGATATGCCTTTCTTGTGTCAATATTTCGTTTCATTTGTGCTATAAGAACTGGACAAATTACATGAAGAAATATTACTGACAGCTAAATACTTGACATTTCAAACAACATATTATGTTATTTTCATAGTGAGTAGTCTGTTCATATGTATATGCACAAACGTCTTCCTGTTATTCACATAATACTAGCATACCCATCTCAAGTAGGAAAGCATTTTGTTTATCATCATGCACTGTCATACAGTATGCATACAAATATGAAAATGTCTTTTGGCCTTGCATTTTCTAGCAACTACTTTGTACAGATACATTTCAACTAGTGTTTGAGTAACACAGGGAGTGTATGGCTTAGTACTCAGTCTATTTGACATAAATAATTAGAGTATGGCAGTTCAGTCAAACTAAATACTAATAGTCAAAATTTTTCTCCTGTAACAGGTATCTAAGTACCAATAGTACTAATCAGATAACTTTGTTTCAGTTGATGGGGACATCATGTCTGCATTCAGCTCCATAACTTTCTACAAACATCAGTTATTAATTTAGTTGGTGAATTGCACAATAATTCATATACCTCCCACACAAGCACTTAATTTCATAATGAGATTTTCACTCTGCAGCGGAGTGTGCGCTGATATGAAACTTCCTGGCAGATTAAAACTGTGTGCCCGACCGAGACTCGAACTCGGGACCTTTGCCTTTCGCGGGCAAGTGCTCTACCATCTGAGCTACCGAAGCACGACTCACGGCCGGTACTCACTATGAAAATAATAATAACATGATAGAGCATTTGCCCGCAAAAGGCAAAGGTCCCGAGTTCGAGTCTCGGTCGAGCACACAGTTTTAATCTGCCAGGAAGTTTCACTTAATTTCATATTCAAATAAGGTTAATAATCCATGAAGATATTTTTTATAATCTTGGTGGTTGTAAAAACCCTTAATTTTATTATTTTTAGGATAAGCTACAAAGTAGTTTCCTTTGTGTGTCTATTTGTCTGAACTCTCTAATATACTTCACACAGGGATAACAACTGTATAACTCTTTCATCCAAAACTAGGCAAATGTTTCCACTGGACTTTGCCACAACTAGTAGAAGGCTGTAATATGGTGACATCAAGGACACTTTAATTCTTCATTCGACTAGTTGCCACATTTCTTTCGTGACCACCGCTCTCTTGGCCCATTGGATGGTGTATGTATTCTGACAGTATATTTCATGGGAGTGTCCTTCCATTTGATACTGGTGTGTGTTAATAATACTTGGTTTATCTGAAATACATGTATCTACTTTAAAAGTAATGTCTTTAATCTTGCCTGTTGCGAGGAATCAATGTTTGTACACTCTGTAATCTTAACTTTTATTTGATTTTCACTTTTCTCAAACAGACCACAGTGTGAAGCTATACCACTGGTGTACGCAGTCATTTCTTAACGAATTTTGTCATTAGATCTTGGCAGCATTTACCGTGCTGTGTCTTTGTTATTACTAAGCCAACTACAATATTTTTGCCATCTACATTTAGAAAGCAGTTGCCTGAGGAGAAGTCGATTATTGCATCCTTCTCTCTTAGGAATTCAATGCTGAGAATTCATTCTACATTAAACTCTCTTACAGTTGAGAACAGGCATTTTATAACTTCATTTTCTATTACAATTTCCACCTACATTTGAATTTGACATATTGCAGTCCGACACCAATAGCTCCATTAATCTTAGAATCCAATAAAGGAAATGTGGGTACTTTTGTGACCTCATTACTATGTAAATGGGCTGATATTCACATTCACTATATCGAAAACAACTGTAGTTAGTGTTTTCCCTACGATAGCTTGTGCAGTAGCTTGAACAATGTCTTTGCTGTCATCATTGCATCTGTAGTGGTCAGTTGTTAATTCTTCCGTAATGTCCCCATCATTGTTGTATTGTAATACTACTCATTGTCCCCACACCACTCTACAGTCTTTGATTTACAGTTGTGTTTAGATTGTTAAACTTATTGTTGCAGGACATAGCTGTGTACATCAGTAATATTCACGATGGGATTCTGTGTTTGTCAGTTGGTACCAATAGCATGGTTTTGTACTAGAATTTCTTGCTTACTTTTAAGCAGTTCACAAAGTATTTTATGTTCTGGGCATCCACAGCTGTTGAAGGGCATAATGTTAAGCAGCACCCTGCTGACAGCTGGTAAAATAGTTGTTTTATTGATATACAACCAGTTTTGCTACCTAAAGTTGTATCATCAGGTACACCCTACATGGTAAAGAGTAATATATAATGTGTCAACTTCGTGAGTTATTAAAATTAATAAAGGTGATATCTAAAATATAACCCTTAAGTTCGCGCACCACATTTTATAACATAAGGAGGCACATGGCATACTTGTACACATGTAGAGAATAGCTGTCTTTTTATTACCAAGGTGAACATGTTTGTGCAAAATAGCAGTGTAATCTTTGCTTAATTATAAAACAATAAAATAAACTTATAATATCTGAGCTAAATCACTGTTTAATTAAACAATAATAAAATAAGCTTTCATTACACCACTCTGTTGTGGCGTAAAACTGTTACTCTACAGTAATGAATCACACAAAGCATGAAACCGTGCAGCTGCATCAGATCCTAGCCAACCGCTCATTCGATTGCTAATTATCTTGTAGACAACTGCGTCATTATGGGATTTCGCCACTACCTCAGAATCTGGGTCATCTTCTTGAACTGATCATAAATATTTTCCCACCTAGCTCGTTGTTTATTGTATTATACTGATGCTCACTTGGGCATATGACATCACAACCTAGCAGTGTGTTAGCTAAAGCAATAACGAAGAAATAGGTTCTGGCTCACAACTGCAAAGCAACAATGTAATGGTACCAGACAAAATTATTTGTAGATGGTGCGATTTATAGATAGGCGCACCGCTCAAGGGATGATCTCAGTATTAAAAGATCACAGGTGTACTCATTGCTCATAGTCAAGACATATTATTCAGTGAACAGTGTCTACATTGCATTAGCAAATGAGCGGTGACCGAGACATGATCCATCACTTTCGCAAAATTTTCTGGAGGGTCGCCTATGTAATTATAAAACCTTCTTTTAAGATTTGCCTGCATTTAAAAAAAGAAACAAAATATTTTATATTGGGAGAATACTAAAATAATATTTTAAGATATCAGATTGGCTATAAAATAGTCATTGTTAATGTACTTAATCGGAGCACAGTGCAATTTATTGTGTAGAATGGTATAAGGTGGCACTTCATTACCAATGTGGTGACAGAGCAACCCAGTGCTAGGAAGAGAACAGCTCATCAGCTGACTAAGACTGACTAACAGGCTAGCAGAACAGACGCTGACTAGTGGACAGTGTGATGTTATGTACTCATGAATGGAGCACTGGGTTGCTCCATTCACAAGCCAGCTGAATAATGAATTTTATTATCTATTAATACTTAATCATACAAACAGGGCTTGTAATGCTGTGCCCCACTTTGCATAAGTGAATAAGTGTTTATGGCTTCATTGTCATTGTCATAATCTTGCCATTGCTCCTACCCTAACACAATGGTAACCAGCTTGGTATTTATTACCATCCCTTCTTCCCCAAATAAAATTTGGTGGGCCACGTTCAGCATGTCGGGCATTGTGTGATGGAGATCTCACCAGCTGTGTCAGAGAACTGATGTGCCAGTCTTCTGATCTGCTGTGCCTGAAAAATTTCATACAGGATGGAGAGTAGTGAGCTGCGCCATTATAATTATTTCTGTTATTGTTAATCGTACCAATAATGTACTCCCGAGTAAAATATTACGGAGGTAAAATAGTCCCCCTTTCGGATCTCTGGGCTGGGACTATTCAGGAGGATGTCGTTATCAGGAGAAATAAAACTGGCATTCTACGGATCGGGGCGTTGAATCCCAGATCCCTTAATCGGGCAGGTAGGTTAGAAAATTTAAAAAGGGAAATGGATAGGTTAAAGTTAGATATAGTGGGAATTAGTGAAGTTCCGTGGGAGGAGGAACAAGACTTCTGGTCAGGTGATTGCAGGATTATAAATACAAAATCAAATAGGGGTAATGCAGGAGTAGGTTTAATAATGAATAGGAAAACAGGAATGCAGGTAAGCTACTACAAACAGCATAGTGAACGCGTTATTGTGGCCAAGATAGATACGAAGCCCACGCCTACCACAGTAGTACAAGTTTATATGCCAACTAACTCTGCAGATGACGAAGAGATTGGTGAAATATATGATGAGATAAAAGAAATTATTCAGATAGTGAAGGGAGACGAAAATTTAATAGTCATGGGTGACTGGAACTCGATAGTAGGTAAAGGCAGAGAAGGAAGCATAGTAGGTGAATATGGAATGGGAGTAAGGAATGAAAGAGGAAGCCGTCTGGTAGAATTTTGCACAGAGCACAACTTAATCATAGCTGACACTTGGTTCAAGAATCATAAAAGAGGGTTGTATACATGAGAGAAGCCTGGAGATACTGGAAGGTCTCAGATAGATTAGATAATGGCAAGACAGAGATTCAGGAACCAGGTTTTAAATTGTAAGACATTTCCAGGTGTAGATGTGTACTCTGACCACAATCTATTGGTTATGAACTGTAGATTAAAACTGAAGAAACTACAAAAGGTGGCAATTTAAGGAGATGGGACATGGATAAACTGACAGAACCAGAGGTTGTAGAGAGCGTCAAGGAGAGCATTAGGGGACGATTGACAAGAATGGGGGAAAGAAATACAGTAGAAGAAGAATGGGCAGCTTTGAGACATGAAATAGTAAAGGTAGCAGAGGATCAAGTAGGTAAAAAGACGAGGGCTAATAGAAATCCTTGGGTAACAGAAGATACATTGAATTTAATTGATGAAGGAAGAAAATATAAAAATGCAGTAAATGAAGCAGGCAAAAAGGAATACAAACGTCTCAAAAATGAGATCGACAGGAAGTGCAAAATGGCTAAGCAGTGATGGCTAGAGGACAAATGTAAGGATGTAGAGGCATATCTCACTAGGGGTAAGATAGATACTGCCTACAGGAGAATTAAAGAGAGCTATGGAGAAAAGAGAATCACTTGCATGAATATCAAGAGCTCAGATGGAAACCCAGTTATAAGCTAAGAAGGGAAAGAAGAAAGGTGCAAGGAGTATATAGAGAGGCTATACAAGGGCGATGTTCTTGAGGACAATATTATAGAAATGGAAGAGAATGTAGATGAAGATGAAATAGGAGATACGATACTGCGTGAAGAGTTTGACAGAGCACTGAAAGACCTGAGTCGAAACAAGGCCCCAGGAGTAGACAATATTCCATTAGAACTATTGACTGCCTTGGGAGAGCCAGGCCTAACAAAACTCTACCATCCAGTGAGCAAGATGTAAGAGACAGGCGAAAATCTCTCATATTTCAAGAAGAATATAATAATTCCAATCCCAAAGAAAGCAGGTGTTGACAGATGTGAAAATTACCGAACTATCAGTTTAATAAACCATGGCTGCAAAATACTAATGCAAATTCTTTACAGACGAATGGAAAAACTGGTAGAAGACGAACTCGGGGAAGATCAGTTTGGATTCCGTAGAAATGTTGGAACACGTGAGGCAATACTGACCCTACGACTTATCTTAGAAAATAGATTAAGGAAAGGCAAATCTACGTTTCTAGCGTTTGTAGACTTAGAGAAAGCTTTTGACAATGTTGACTGGAATACTCTCTTTCAAATTCTGAAGGTGGTAGGGGTAAAATACAGGGAGCGAAAGGCTATTTACAATTTATACAGAAACCAGACGGCAGTTATAAGAGTTGAGGGGTATGAAAGGGAAGAAATGGTTGGGAAGGGAGTGAGACAGGGTTGTAGCCTCTCCCCGATGTTATTCAACCTGTGTATTGAGCAAGCAGTAAAGGAAACAAAAGCAAAATTCCGAGTAGGAATTAAAATCCATGGAGAAGAAATAAAAGCTTTGAGGCTCGCCGATGACATTGTAATTCTGTCAGAGACAGCAAAGGACCTGGCAGAGCAGCTGAATGGAATGGGCAGTTGTAAGTAGGCTGTTTATGTTTTCTTATTGGCAACGTCACGTAGCGCTCTGTATGAAAATCACTGGCTGTGCTGTGTGCAGTCTGTGGCTAGTTTGCATTGTTGTCTGCCATTGTAGTGTTGGGTAGCTGGATGTTAACAGCGCATAGCGTTCGGCAGTTGGAGGTGAGCCGCCAGCAGTGGTGGATGTGGGGAGAGAGATAGCGGAGTTTTGAAATTTGTAAGACTGGATGTCATGAACTGCTATATATATTATGACTATTAAGGTAAATACATCATTTGTTCTCTATCAAAATCTTTCATTTGCTAACTATGCCTATCAGTAGTTAGTGCCTTCAGTAGTTTGAATCTTTTATTTAGCTGGCAGTAGTGCTGCTTGCTGTATTGCAGTAGTTCGAGTAACCAAGATTATTGTGAGGTAGGTGATTTGTGAAACGTATAGGTTAATGTTATTCAGGCCATTCTTTTGTAGGGATTTTTGAAAGTCAGATAGCGTTGCGCTAAAAATATTGTGTGTCAGTTTAAGCACAGTCGTGTATAATTGTTTTAAGGGGACGTTTCATATGTCGACCCTTAGCCGAGGATACCTCACTGGAATCTTCTGATTTTTTCTTGTAGTTTGTGTAATTAGTGTAGATTTTGTTTATTGCTAGCGCGTAATTGTAGAGAGAATCTCCTTTGTAGTTGCAGTCTTTCATCGTTGTACAGTAAAACAGGTGTGGCACGCATGTAAATTTGTACCAAGTATTTCGCAGCTTGCAATTAACTAGATATTATTTTCAGCGCTATGTTAATGTGCTCTCTTATTTTCTGTGTTATCGTGTGAAATATTGTGACAATAATGGCGTGTGAAAAACGTAACACTAGGCTCCAAAGTAAACAGAGAAATAATAGCGACGACGAGCGTAGCTTACCAGCACCGCTGTGTAATGAATTAACAGACATTCAAAGTAATAATTTGGTAACTGTGCATAGGGAAATGGAGCGGGCGTCAAATAATGGTATAGACAGTGAAACAGGTAGTGAACAGGGAAGCATTATCGATCGATCGGTCGGCAACAGCTCGCCTCAGGAATCGGGAATGACAGAACACAATATTGCAAATACTGTAGACTCAGGTTTTGGGTTCCCACCGTTTTCTCACATGAGTCAAGACACATTTTCCGCTTGTCAAAATGTGAATGTTGCCGGTGCAAATTCACTGCCGAAAAGCACTGAGGAACATGTTTCAGACACCAGTGCATTGTTATTACAATTAATGCAACAAATGGGACAAAAGCTTCAAAAGGTAGACACAATGGAACAAAATCAGAGACAAACACAGCAAAAGCTTCAAAAGTTAGACACAATGGAACAACACCAGAGACAAACACAGCAACAGTTAGACGCAATGGAACGAAATCTTCACACCACGCTTGAACAAACACGTGAAGATTTAACTACTGAGTTACATAAAATCGAATCGAAATGTCAAAAAGTCTGTAACGACGTAAAAACACAAATTTGTGAGCATTTTCAACCTATTTTTTCGCGGCATGAAAATGCATTACAGAATCACGAAGCAGCCATAAAAGAACTGCAAATTATTGTCCATGAAAATCATGAGACCTTGCAAGCTAAAACTGACTCAGTTGCATCTACCGATTCGGTTACGCAACTTGCAAAAACTCAGGAAAACTTAAAGGACACAGTAGAAAGACACATGGAGGAAATTAGTTCATTATCAGAGAAAGTAGTTGAACTTTCGGATCAGCTAAATAATTTATCTACGAAGGTAGATGATACTCTGAATGACACAAAACCGGTAGTCTTTAATGACACAGAAGAGTGCGAACAAATTAGGAAATTCAAACAAAATCAGAATCAAATTAAAACGCAACACCAAAGAGAAATCCGGGAAGTACAAGATCAGCTGACACAAGTTATACAAAAATTACACATTTCAGAGGACACTCGCGCTCCAACACGGGAAGAGGGACTTAGAAATACGGAACAACCACAAAATAATAACACAGGACACTTCGAAAATTATGAAAGAAATTGGCAAGGCACACCGAATTTTGAGATGGAACCGCCGAAAGGACGTAACAATGACCGACATGTGACTCGCCGACATGATGATTTTGACTATAAGCTGTTCATTACTACACGTAAATTCAAAACATTTAAGAATTCTGGCAACGACATTCATCCACAAGCATGGCTCCATCAATTCTCTCATTGTTTTCCTCCCAACTGGTCATTAGAGCACAGATTAGAATTTATGTGTGGCTATTTAGAGAATGAACCAGCTGTAAGAATGCGATCGGTCATTCACGATTGCCACAGTGAAGGAGAATTTTATCATGCCTTCCTCTCAGCATATTGGTCTCAAGCTACACAAGACCGAGTAAAACATAGCATCATAATGATGAATCATTTCGAACAATCTGAATTTTCCAGTCTTGTGAAATATTTTGAAGACATGTTGCACAAGAATCAGTACCTGTCAAACCCATACAGCCCCCCAGAACTCATCCGCATTTGCTTAATCAAACTGCCTGAACATTTACGACATATTATTTTAGCAGGACGTTGCAAAGTCGACATTGAAGCTTTTCAGGGACTGTTACAGGAACTGGAAATTAAAACTGACAATCGCAGAACGCGAAAACTGGAGCACAACAATTACAGGTCACATCTGTCACAATTCCGCGATGACAGAAATAATACACGACAAGGCTATTCTTACAACGTAAATCGAGACCAAAACAGACACCACCCGTATGACAACCATTGGCAGAGTAGTAATAATTACAGAGAAAGATTGCATTTTCGTAGTAATGAATATGACAGAGACAATCATAGAAACAGACAATATGGCAACCAGAACTATTATTATCACGGGAGACAGAATAACTTCAGACTTAACAGTTCAGCGCGCAGTTACGATTCAGGGAGAAATTCTCCACCACGTGACCGACAAGAAAGAAACTGTGAAATCTACCGACATGATGACAGACAATATGATCGTAACGACAGAGCTGAATTGCATCAGAACTGGCGGGATTCAAACAGAGCGGGGCCCTCTCGACAAGGTGAATTTGTAGAAGTTAGGTCTCCAAATCCCAATAACGACGCGCGCTAACAAAGAAACAGACAATGACTCGCACCGCATACAGCCACATGCGCCGGCTGGGCTTCAGAAAAATAACATAAGCTAACCTTAAGATAAATTCCAGTATTTCTTACCGACGTATACCACATGATAATTGCGTTGAAACTGAAATTCTGAATACTAGGAAGAGTAGAGGTTTACACCATATTTCACGTGTAAAACCAATTACTGAGAGATAATCTGCCTTTTAACTTAGTCTTTTCGATAAAATCTTTCACTTCACGTTACTGGTACTCTTCGTCACACTTACAAACTGTTAACATGCAACTATGTTTTAAAGTTAGCTATCCAGTCTGGAACCTATGGAACATATTTAGACAGTAATTATGAATGCATTGTTATAGTGAACAGATGACACAGTGTTATTGTGTGTGTACATTCTTGCTTGTTAGTTGTATGATTACGTAACGACTATAAGGCTCACATACTTAGAGCATTTACCAGTGCTGCTAATGAGATTTTAATGCATCATTTTGGTTTACTTGAAAATACATTCTGGATTTAAAGTACTTTCTGTGAGATACCAGATGACACAGTGGTTAGTTTATGTGACAGCTACACGATTTTATCACGACGCTACTAATGAGTGACAATTTACAATGTTGCTTTTGCGGTGTTTCTGTTTTATATCTGCACAGTTTTTCTGAATTATTCTGGAAAGTAAAACATGTTTTAGTAGTCACTTTTGTGGTATATCTACAATGAGACAGACTTTTTCGTAGCACAACAATACGTTACAGCACAGTACTTTCTTCATCACGGCAATAAGCGTAATAACTAAGATATCTATACGAAAGCATTTCAGTTTTGTTTATCATGAGGTAAGTACACTGATTTCTGCAGAACTTAGCTTTCGGAGGACGATAACTACGACACTTCCACACAGGTTATCTTACAACAAGACGCACAGTTTAGCGCTAGAGGACACGTATTTGAGTGATTTATTTTGTACTTAAAACATTCATTTTTAAAGATTTTTGAATTACAATGATACAAAGGTTTTCTGTGATACATTTCATTCCATTGCCGTAATCTGTAACACCTGAGGGTATAATTACATTAATCTTCAGGGGGGTGCACGCTTACTTTGTGTACCATGTGTTTGGTAAGCACAAGGAGCCCTAGCTAATATGGTATTTGCTTATACAACTTTACACATCGGTACCATATTTCTCTAACACATAAATTACACAGCTATCAGATCATTTAACAGAGAGAGAAAGAGTTTTTTTTTTTACTACATCAGTGACAGATGTTTACGTAATTCCACAGTTGGATAACTTCACACTTACGAAGTTATATTTTGTCTGTATTTTGTGAACTCTTCATATTTTTTCAGAACCATTGTGATGCTATGAGAGCTTTGAATGATGTATTTGGTATGTGATCATGATTTTTAAGGTACATTTGAGGTAGATGACACTATTGAAATGACCAGAGAATATTTTTTAGGGTTTGAAATTATTGCAGAAAGCTACGACGTTTTTGAGATTTGACTGAGGTGTTATGATATTATTATTACGACAACGATGTGTATTATGTTGTTGAGGAATGTTTATTATGCTACGTATTTCTCATGATGAAATATTGAAGAAGGGTCGATGAATATGTATATGTATAATGAGGTAAGGAATAATGAGTAGTGGTTAGGGACTCTGATTTGTAGAAAAGGATGTTGGAAACCAAGAATCGTACTTTAGAATTATGAAATGTGTGTACATGTGTGAATGTATCACAATGCCACTGAAAATTTTTTGGACACTGTTATATTCATAGGACTTTGTTTCTACACATTTGCAACGCAAATTCTCGACCTGTGAAATTTTTTTATGTGAGACTGTCACTGTTGTGCAAACTGGTGTCGTAAATATTTCGGTAAGAAAGTTAAGTGACCTTCACATAATGCGTCGTGGGCACCCAGATGGGCGACAGTCACCTGGAAAGAAGTCATTAGTGAGTGCCTTTCAGAGGCACAGGTGGAGAAAAAGGAGGCCATTATCCTCGCTATTGACATTCCTTTGTAGAAAGCATCACAAATACGACACGCTCAAACTTGAAAACATATGATTACACTGTGGAGCTCTTAATTTATGATATTCACTAAAATGCCTAATGAAACGATGAGAAACATTTCACGGCTATTGTCTTGCTAGTTGAGAGAAATGCCATATGGCTTGCTTTATGTATTTATTTACTCATTTTGTTTAATATCTAGTTTCTAGCTGCACTGCAGCATTGGTTAAAATAAAATTTAATAGATGTACTAATATAAATATTTTATGCCTACAGATCCAGTAAATAATTTTATAATCTATTCAAAAATACGAAGGAGCATAAAAAGACATTTCCCTTCACAGGAACTGCATACGGAATTTTCTTTTCAACTACTTGGTAATTTTTTTGGTAGAATAACTTCTAGTGGTGCACCACTTTAATTACATAGACATTAAGATGTGAATATATATTTCCCTTGTCTGCATTGTTGTCTTTAATGTAATATTTTTTCTGCTTGAGCTTTGTCATGTTTAGATATAAGTTATTGCATTTGCTGCTGCTGTGTGCCAGGGATAGTGCTACTGAATTTGACTTTGTATTACGCTGTTAAGCCAGTTTTACTATGGATTTATTTTTCTTGTTTGCTGCACACTGCCTTATATTAGTTGTAATATTGCAATTGCTTTGCCAATTTGAATTTTTTTGTCATTGCTGTTTGTGTTAATTGTTTTGTGCTGCTGCATTGCCTTGTCCCTTAGTTTAGCATCTGAGCTCAGTAGATTTAAGTTAGCTTAAGAGGGGGTAGACTATATAAGAAACTAACTATGATGAATTGGAAGAAATGTATTGAGAAGCTATAAGAAAATGGTTTGGCCAAAAAAAGTATTTTGAAAGAGGATATGAACCAAAAAAGTAGGGTTTAGGGACAACAGGTTTAGGTAGGATTTTCGTGGAAATAAATGATGAGGTAAGATAATGGAAAATAAATAATGAGGTATGAAATATGTGAACATATAAATACAGAAAGCATGCTTGGATAGGATTTTTTTGGTGGAAACAAATGTTGAAATAAGAGGAAAGATATATGGAATGAAGTTTTCGGTTGGACTGCAGTACCAAATGTCACACTGAAAACAAACCCTGTCCTGTATTTTTGTGTTATTACGCTATGTATATTTGTGTTTTTCCTGTCTTTATGTGTTTAGCTGATATGAATTATGTTGTGGAATTTTTCTAATAATATGTTATTTACTTTGCAAAGATGTTTAGACATTATTTATTCTGTTTTGTTTTAATGCTCATGTGTAAAGTTGATGTTTCAAAAGTTATTCTGCTCTTTTATGTATTTACTTATGTCATAATTCCTATAACACTGATGTATATGTTATTTCGATTCTTTTGTAAAGCCCGTATTACTACAAATGTTATCTGTATTGTTATGTTCTTTGATGATGTATTTTGTACCTTTGTTATTGTACTCTTACGTTATAAAATTGTAATTGACACTAGCTCATCAAATTAAGTAACTTTAAGTTACATTTCACTGCACACGTTTCTGTTGGTCATAGTATATGGACAATATGAGAGAAGTAGGGACTGATAGTGTTTGCACGAGTGTTAATAATTCAGCAAGGGACTGGATAACAGCATTGCTGGTTCTAAGGATATTTCAAAAAAAAAATTTGTGAGTGCACAAGTGGTGGTTCATGGACTTGCTATATTGTCCACAAGACTCTTCGATGGTGATTGTGCACCTGCACAGTCGCAACAGATGGCTGCTGGCCGTCTCTACAGGGACTACAGTGGGTCTACACCTTTGATGACTCACCAACACCATTATTTCTACAAGGACTGCAGTGGGTCTGCACCTCTGGTGGCCCACCAATAACGTAATCTCTAACAAGACTGCCATCTCGAAGCACTTTCTGGGGACAGAATGCTGGTCCCAAGAATTCCTCGTACCTGTGTGCAGACAATGCATTGGGCTGAAGAGGCGGAAAAACTACCTTCACCTACTTTTTAGGCATCTCTAGCAAGAGAAATCTAGGTCGTCAGGCCGACGTTTCTCGACAGTGTCGTAAACACCCTTTGTGAACAGGGATGGTGGCCATAAAAATTTATGAGTTTCTCTGTTCATCGAGGACCGGATGCTATCCAGAGAGCCATCAGGTGGTATCATCCCTCTTTCTTGCAGAGTTTCTTGAGAAGCCTCGGGCTTTCGAAATAATTTTAGAAGGAATGCAACGTTTACTCTTAATGTAGCCGAGGCCCCTGATCGAACAAGCTGTAACATTTGTAACATGTGTTGTCCACTTTAGAGCTCTACGGAAACTCAAAAACATGCTGCCTAAATTGGGCATTGGAAAAAAACAAGTTGGGAGCACGACATCTACTCCTCTCTGAGTAGGAGTTTGCGAGTCAGCGATTGGCTGCTTCTCCTGTAAAGAGAAGATTATTGTTAACTTTAATTAGGATTGGTTGCTGGTTTGAGCAGACGAGATTTTTTTTTCAATCTGCCAGGAAGTTTCATATCAGCGCACACTCCGCTGCAGAGCGAAAATCTCATTCTCGAAACATCCCCCAGGCTGTGGCCCTGCCATGTCTCCGCAATATCCTTTCTTTCATGAGTGCTAGTTCCGCAAGGTTCGCAAGAGAGCTCCTGAAAAGTTTGTAAGGTAGGAGGCGAGGTACTGGAAGAAGTAAAGCTGTGAGGACGGGACGTGAGTCGTGCTTGGGTAGCTCAGTTGGTAAAGCACTTGCCCGCGAAAGGCAAAAGTCCCGAGTTGGAGTCTCGGCCCGGCACACAGTTTTAATCTGCCAGGAAGTTTCATATCAGCGCACACTCCGCTGCAGAGTGAAAATCTCATTCTGGAGTTTTTTTAAATTTATTTGTTTATGACCATAACGTCAATACAACAATACATGAACAGGAAAAAATGTAGTTGTGAATAGCTTGTCAATACTTCACAGCCGGCCGGAGTGGCGGTGCGGTTCTAGGCGCTACAGTCTGGAGCCGAGCGTCCGCTGCGGTCGCCGGCTCGAATCCTGCCTCGGGCATGGATGTGTGTGATGTCCTTAGGTTAGTTAGGTTTAATTAGTTCTGAGTTCTAGGCGACTGATGACCTCAGAAGTTAAGTCGCATAGTGCTCAGAGCCATTTGAACCAATACTTCAAACAGTTGACATCTTTTAAGAACAGAAATAAATACAACTGGTATGTGTCACAAGTCATTTACAGAAAGCTTTTAGTAACAATTCTAAAGAAACGGTCAGTATGTTAGAGGAGAGACATGGAGCTCGTGGAATCTTGTGATTTGCATGAAAACCTTGTTGGGGCAGCTGTGGGAGTGCTTTTGTGAAGTTTACTGAGGTTTGATGAAGAGTGAGGAGAGGAGAAACTTAGTCTTCTGGTCTTCTGAGTCAAACTCTGGTCTAGAGAGGATATTCCGATTCAGACTCTGGTCTGGAGAGAATTCTGGACTTGACTTTTGTTATGAGGTGTTGCACTTGGGACACTTGTACTGAGTGTGACTTTGTAGCAGCACTGGTGTTGACTGGGGAGCCCGTGGTGAGGACTTAGCTCTACCGACAGTTTAGACCTCAATCATCTCAGACAACTCGCTGTGCCCATGGCAACCTTAGTCGCGACAGGTCTGCTGCCTTGACTCCTTGTTTGCACTGCCATATAAGTGAATCAAGCTGGTCCATGCTATGACCACCATACGGGAGTGTCACACGCTTGAATCTGCCGAGATTTCAGGGCTCCATTAGAGAGTAATTGCGATCCACCTAACAGATCGCCAGCTGTGACTCTGCATGCTTCGTGCTCGCGATAACAAATCAAAGGCGCCGCACATCGGTGCTCTGCAGGTGTTTAAACCACGACTATCAGCTGAAACAGCGCTACACATCGAGAAAGGGTTATACACTACTGGCCATTAAAATTGCTACACCAAGAAGAAATGCAGATGATAAACGGGTATTCATTGGACAAATATATTATACTAGAACTGACATGGGATTACATTTTCACGCAATTTGGGTGTATAGATCCTGAGAAATCAGTACCCAGAACAACCACCTCTGGCCGTAATAACGGCCTTGATACGCCCGGGCATTGAGTCAAAGAGAGCTTGGATGGCGTATACAGGTACAGCTGCCCATGCAGCTTCAACACGATACCACAGTTCATCAAGAGTAGCGACTGGCGTACTGGGACGAGCCAGTTGCTCGGCCACCTTTGACCAGACATTTTCAGTTGGTGAGAGATCTGGAGAATGTGCTGGCCAGGGCAGCAGTCGAACATCTTCTGTACCCAGAAAGGCCCGTACAGAACCTGCAACATGCGGTCGTGCATTATCCTGCTGAAATGTAGGGTTTCGCAGGGATCGAATGAAAGGTAGAGCCACGGGTCGTAACACATCTGAAATGTAACATCCACTGTTCAAAGTGCCTTTAATGAGAACAAGAAGTGACCGAGACGTGTAACCAATGGCACCCCATCCCATCGCGCCGGGTGGTACGCCAGTATGGTGCTGACGAATACACGTTTCCAATGTGCGTTCACCGCGATGTCGCCAAACACCGATGCGACCATCACGATGCTGCAAACAGAACCTGGATTCATCCGAAAAAATGACGTTTTGCCATTCGTGCACCCAGGTTCGTCGTTCAGTACACCATCGCAGGCGCTCCTGTCTGTGATGCAGCGTCAAGTGTAACCTCAGCCACGGTCTCCGAGCCGATAGTCCATGCTGCTGAAAACGTCGTCCAACTCTTCGTGCGGATGGTTGTTGTCTTGCAAATGTCCCCATCTGTTGACTCAGGGATCGAGACGTAGCTGACGATCCGTTACAGCCGTTCGGATAAGATGCCTGTCATCTCGACTGCTAGAGATACGAGGGCGTTGGGATCCAGCACGGCGTTCTGTATTACCCTCCTGAACCCATCGGTTCCATATTCTGCTAACAGTCATTGGATCTCTACCAACGCGAGCAGCAGGGAAGTCGCTATACGATAAACCGCAATCGCGATAGGCTACAATCCGACCTTCAGCAAAGTCGGAAATGTGATGATATGCATTTCTCCTCCTTACACGAGGCATCACAACAACGTTTCAGCAGGCAACGTATGAGAAATCGGTTGGAAACTTTCCTCTCGTCAGCACGTTGTAGGTGTCGCCACCGGCGCCAACTTTGTGTGAATGCTCTGAAAAGCTAATCATTTGCATATCACAGCATCTTCTTCCTGTCGGTTAAATTTCGCGTCTGTAGCACGTCATCTTCGTGGTGTAGCAATTTTGATGACCAGTAGTGTAATATTGCTGGTCTGGCTTGTTAGGGCAAACAGAATCCCAGTCTCGCCACTTGTTCTGAGCTGCACTAACGTAGTATAATTGCTGTGTACAATAAATCCATCAAAGTTTATTCAGTATTAGATAGTTTCATTTTGTGTTATCAATGTTTTGAGCCAGACAAAATAATTCAATCAGACAAACCTTAGTCTTTGCCAACCAGTAGCCAGCCAGTGGAGTGTTAAGTATTTGTTGCTTCTTTCTGCGTTATCAACAGTCATGTTCTTTTTGCCATCATGTTAACGTGTACTGCTTGTTCCATTATTTTAGCTGATAAACTTGTACCGTAACTTTTATAATAGATCAATCCCCTGTTGATACATTAACCACCATCTACAGTTCAATAAAGTAATGACAGGTTCACCATTTCATTAATATTATTCCCGCACTGAAGTTCGTATAGATTCTGATAAATGTGATAGCTTCAAATGGAGGCTACCAACAACAAACACAGTCACAGGGAAAAATCATTTTACCATATGCATGGGCCAGATAGTCAAGTGGAAGGCTTACCAGTTAAAGCGATTGCTGTCAGGGCGTAAACTCATTGTTGCCTGTAGCCTTTGAAAACTTACCACAGGTCCAGTGTAATCTTGTACATTCACTTAATAGAACTGACTGTAAATATGGTGCTGCCACTACCCCTCAGGACATCTAATTTGGTGACAGGCCTGCATGATTTGGTTCATCGCTATAGATTTCCTCATCTAGTGTAGGAGTAATATTTTCACTACTGATTCTAACCACAAAACACGGTGTGTCATGTACTATTTGTTCTACAATGGACCGCTCTTGTTGCACACTACTAATTTGTGATCTAACACTGTATTGTGGTTCCGATAAATCTGCACCTAATTTAGTTTCAAATGGATTTGATTCAGTTGTAACTGCTTCTTCTGAATCGTCTTTCTGAGACTAGAGCTCAGCAGCAGAATGCTGCACTACATGTGGCAGTTGTGAATGTAATCTAATATTTCTGTTGTAATAAAAGCGTTCAACATTTGCTTTTATCAGTAATCCTGACTTGTGATAAAATGCGTTAAGCTGATCTGGTGTGTAGCTGATGGCAGGATTAACTGTTTTGTTATGTGTTTCGGTTTCCATTGTGGCGGACTTAGTTATTTTTACTACAACATACAGGTAAAATCAAATTTTCTAAGGGAAAAAAAGGAGTCGATTGTGTTTCGAACATAAAACTAAATTATTTGTTAAAGATCATCACTATTATCATCATTTTGTAAGTCTATAATACTGATTAAGTAAGTTAACTATGAGTACACTTTTTAAAGTACTAGCATTAAGGCGTGACACAATGTAGTGGAGGTTACAGCTTGTGAAACAAATGTGTCAATTATGTATTTCTCACATATTCCACCCACTAAGAACTTACTTTCTACCCCATACCATGTACATATGACAGTAAAATTAAGACATATACTTCACATATGCTTTAACATCTCCTGAAAATGCTTGCTCAGAGTTGTAGGTAGTTCCTGCAGTGGACCAGAAATTGCTTCGTTGTTTACTTCGCAACAGATGAAGGAATTAATTGACAGCACAATGCAAAAGCAGCTATGTAATAGCTACTAAAATTCTATAGGGCCTACCCAGTATTATTATCATTGTTATTCTTATTAGTGACAGAAATCATACAAACAGCATTGGCAGGCAGAAGTCTTCGATTTTCTGCAAGTTCACAAGTAAGGAGTCCAGCAATCAAGTGACTTACAAACAGTAGACCTCATTATAGTACACATATTTTAAATTGGTTGACTTTAAGTGGGGGACGGGAAGCAGGAAGTGGGTGAAGCAAGTGTCACTAAGGACAGGAGTGGTGCAGAGAAAGTATGTTTTGGAGCAAGTCTCCACCCCCAATGTGAATAGTTAGCTTTCTTTTCTGAGAAGGAGTTGTCGGTAGGACTCATGATCCACTAAGATCTGAAAATTGATGTTGTTAGAAATAAGCAGTAGGGGAGAGTTTTGCACCTAGAGAATAATGCACCTAGGAACAGATGAATTTTTCGGTCAGTACTTCAATCTAGTGACTGATTCTAGGATCACATCAAGAAATGCTCACTCGATACCATCACAAGCAGTCTCCACCATCTTCAACAGTTTTTGTTGTCAGATAAATTATCAAGTTGTGTTTTGCGAAGCATTTCTAAATATTTCGCATTCTACAGATTTAAGTGCTGTGTAATATATCAAAGCTGTTTGAAATATATTGTTATTTCTTCAGGTACATAGTTTTATGGTGAGTAAAATACTATATTTTTCTACAACTATTTGTATAGCACATGGACGGTTAAGCCAGGCTTACTCGGTCGTGCACCACCTTGTACCTTGAAACAGAAGGAGGTCTTTTACCATGAACGAGTTATACTTGCAAATGAAGTGGGTTTCTTTAGCTCTTAACAATTTTACCTGTCTTGGAAATGGAAATCTGTGTTATTTTTCAGCAGTTTCTGTATTCACCTTGTAACTGGTTTTTGATAATGCTTCTGCTTAATTTGATTTCACTTACTGATTTTTGGTGTGTAGTACAGTAACAGATGATGATGACGTCCCATACTCCGAGGAGCGTAGGGGACGATGCGGGAGACCCGCACCGCAGTACTAGGGAAGGTCCTAGCGGAGGTGTTTGCCATTGCCTCCCTCCGACCTAATGGGGGTAAATGATGATGATGATGATGAAGGCGACACAACAAGACCCAGTCATCTTAAGGTAGGAAAAATCACTGTACCCGCCGGGAATCGAACCCAGGACCCTGTGCGCGGGAAGCGAAAACGCTACCGCAAGACCACGAGCTGCAGACCAATGCAATAGATAGACTATTAAATCCAGTATTTACAATACCCTCAGTGTCAGTGGCATTGTAGCGAGAAGGAAGCGACTCTGCCTCACTTCTGTTCACTAACCTGGTGTCTTGCTGCTTCGGTTGTCCCTCGTCGCACCTTAGTAGCGCTCAGGTGCCAGGTTCCATCTAGGTTGTGATTCTGCTGCAGCCAATAAGGACGCTTTGCTCGTTTCCAAAATTTCACGCAATGCGCGTTCAGATCGTTGTTGCTAGGCGGATCTGACGTCATGTTTGCCGACATTGTGACGGAAGTTTGTCTCGGAACACTGTCTCAGATTGTAAGATCCTACTCCCGAATAGTCGGACCTTGTGCATACTAAGGTTGCACAACATTGCCTCCTATGATTTCATCACTAATGCTCCTTGCTGACGCTTAATTGTCAAATGTACATGTAGCCTGGCTGCTACTGAGCATTCCCGATTGCATAAATGTGTGTAATACTTGGCTTAAACACATGAAGAGAATGCACGTATGCTTTATATATTGACAAGATTCTCAACTGCGGCGTTTTTAAACTATAGTAGAATGCCTGTTTCTAGGTATATGACCATGTTGTACCTTGGAACATGTTCTCACACCTGGAAAAATATTAATGTTTGGGAGTAATTTTTCTAATTTCATAAAAAAAGACTACTGCATATAAAATGTGAATGCCATCATTTAAATACGAAACAAGAAAACATGTTAAATTTCTTTTATCCAGCTGGCTATGGGCAAGTCTGAAAAATGAACTAGGGTACAACTCTACCCGCCCCCCCCCCTCGCTACTAATCGTCTCATTGGCTCATTAGTTTGTAGTTTAATAAAACACCTACAAAAACTAAATATAATTTATCTTAGGCCATTTTAAAAGTAAAAATCTTAACAGAAAATGTTTTTAGTTGTAATGTTTAGTTATGCGCTAAAATGATGATGTTGAAAGCGTGAGGGAAGGGGTGGGTTTTAGCGATTTTCGTTGTTTGCTACAGTTTGGACGTATTTTTGCATGGAGCAAACTGTGATATCTGCCAGCCAGTTAGTTTCACCAGTGGAAAGTTCACAACAGAACAAAGAAATGGCGTTATTCTAAACAGAATAACTGATTTACTCTTAGTTGATTTCTCTACCACCGAACAATGTCTTCCTGTAGTTTGCCGGAGCAAATTTTCTACCTCCCTTATCAGCAGGAAAATTATCTTCAGTTATTTGAAAGGGGCCTCTTTCTACAAGAGTTAGTCGTATGTCATCAGTTACTTTATCTCGCCATTGTCTATAACGAGGCGATAAGTTAACAATACGAGAGGCAGACAACGTAAAATGAAATTTTTAAAATGTTAAATAAACTCATAAGAAGTTCCACATTCTCTGCAGAAGTTTAGGGGGCTGGGATGAGGGTGCGAATAAGGCTCTAAACGTGTGGCTTTTCATACAAATGTGTTGGACAGCTTCGAGGCCTGTAATCCCACGAAAACTTAGTTTCATAGGTGACGGAAAACTTATTATTGGGTTGCTGCGTAAGTTTCTAGCGTTTTTTCGTAAATTTAAAAACACAATAGATACACATAACAGAAACTTTAGTCATCAATAATACATCCTCCTTCACTAATTATAGAAGTTTGCCAACGCTGGGCTAACTTTTAGGTTCGGAACTGCATAAATCATGTGCTTCTGAGGCGAAGAACTCATCGTGCATTTTCATCCGGAAAGAGAATTCGTTGAAGGTTGCTTGATAGAAAGCGGGAAAGGCGAAAATCTGACGGCGCAAGATCAGGTAAATAAGGTTGGATACAGAATTACTTCCCATCCCACCTCCTGTATAGTGTTTTTTGTCAGCCTAGGAGAATGTGGGCGGACTTTATTATTGAGTAACATCACTTCGCGCAGTCTTTCTGGCCGTTGTTCTTGCATTGTGTCTGCAAGACGTCTCAGTTATTGATGAGAAATGTCAGCAGTGGCAGTTATACCTCGGGGACGCAATTCGCGGAACACGACACCGTCGTTGTTCCACCAGATGCATAACATTATCTTTTGTGGATGCGCGCGGGTGTTCGTGCGAAGAGTTCCTGCTTTGTTGGTGCTCAGCCATCTCTTACTTTTCCTCGTGATAGCGTAAAGACACCATTTCTCGTCACCAGTAACGATGCAGGACAGGAATGGACGGTTTCGTTCACGAGCATGTTGACGAAGAGCAAGTAGAAATGCACATATGGCCAGCCGCTGATTTTTATAATTTTGGCTTAGAGCATTCAGTACCCGATTTTTGAACCTTCCTCATCGAATGTAAACGTCGCACGATGGTGGAATGATTACAGTTCATCACATTTGCCAGTTCTCGAGTGCATTGACTTGATCAGTGTGTTTAAACGGTCTTCATCAGACAGCGAAGGTCTTCCTGAGTGTGGAGAATCACTAATGTTAAAACGAGAAAACCATTTTCTTGCCGTTCTCTGTCCAGTGGCATTATCCGGTTCAACAGAAGAATGAGATACAATCCGTCGGCTTTGTCCAGTGACGTGATAGTTTAGTCATAGATATTAATATCTTTATTTTCGAGCCATAGATAATAAATCCCCCCCCCATGAACCATGGACCTTGCCGCTGGTGGGGAGGCTTGAGTGCCTCAGCAATACAGATGGCTGTACCGTAGGTGCAAACACAACGGAAGGGTATCTGTTGATAGTCCAGACAAACGTGTGGTTCCTGAAGAGGTGCAGCAGCCTTTTCAGTAGTTGCAGGGGCAACAGTCTGGATGATTGAATGATCTGGCCCTATTAAACAAAACGGCCTTGCTGTGCTGGTACTGCGAACGGCTGAAAGCAAGGAGAAACTGTGGTGTCACCGCCAGACACCACACTTGCTAGGTGGTAGTTTTAAATCGGCCGCGGTCCATTAGTACATGTCAGACCCGCGTGTCGCCACTGTGTGATCGCAGACCGAGCGCCACCACAAGGCAGGTCTCGAGATACGGACTAGCACTCGCCCCAGTTGTACGGACGACGTAGCTAGCGACTATACTGACGAAGCCTCGCTCCTTTGCCGAGCCGATAGTTAGAATAGCCTTCAGCTAAGTCAATGGCTACGACCTAGCAAGGCGCCATTAGTAACATTGCATGTATCTAAAGAGTCTCACTTGTATCGCCACAATCTCCAGATGTACCAAAAGGCTGGATTAAAGTTAAGTATTCCAGAAGCTACGTACTTTTCTTTATAGCATTCATTACGTATCCTGTTTCAGACCTCACGCCATCCTGCTTTAGCTTAGCGCGTGCCTTTCGGCTTCCTCTCATTGTGTCTAGGCTGTCTTGTCTAGACACAACATTTTTGGCGACGAGTCCAAAAAGGGTTTTGTTCTTTCTAATTGCTTACATTTACTTGTGTCATGGCGTCGTCAGATGTACTGTCCGAATTTTATCGCTTGCAGAATCAGCAGACGCAGGCGTTATTGGATGCCCTTGGACAGCTCGTCCAGGGTCAACGTGCACTGCAAAACGATGCGGCAGCCGCCGCTTCACCGCTACCGCAGCCACAACATGCTGTTGCACCTCCGTTCTGGACATTTGACCCAGCTAAGGAGACATGGACGGAGTGGTCACGCCAGTTTGGATTTCATCTCGCCGCCTACAGAATTCAAGGTAACGAGCGGCAGCCTCATTTATTGGCGTGTGTAGGGGTGCAAACGTACCGTGTGATAGTGAAATTATTTCCCCGACACAACGTAGCAACTCTGTCCTACGAAGAAATTTTGTCGGCGTTAGATGCCTATTTCAAAGAAACAGTTAATGTAGTTGCAAAAAGGTATACTTTCTTTCGTATAAAACGTGTGGCCGGTCAAACTAATAGGGAGTGGGTTGCAACATTGCAAGGCCTTACAAGGGATTGTGCTTTTGAGTGTGAATGTGGACTGCCTTATTCAGATACTATGGTACGTGATGCAATAGCACAGAACGTTTCTGATGTTCGTATACGGGAACAGATTTTGAAACTAGTCAATCCCTCCCTTCAACAAGTGATAGACATATTGGATAGACAAGACACGCTTGACTTTGCTCAGGAATCATTTGCAACTTCGCCAGCCGTGTGTCAAGTTAACCGGCCCGCCGGGCGCACTGCACAGAACGGTCGACTGCCCTCGCGCACGTCTGCGCAACTGCCGCCACGCTCTAAACCAGGTGTGCCGCGCCAGCATACAAATGCAGTGAAATCATGCCCGCAGTGTGCAACAAGACATTCGCGTGACAATTGCCCATCACGCCAAGCTATTTGCTTTTTCTGTAATACGAAAGGACATGTTCAAAGTGTTTGCCAGAAAAAGCTCAGTTCAGACACTCTTAATCGTTCCAGGCCCTTTGCTTCGCGCTGGAATCGAACCAAGGACACTCAGGCTCGTGGACCTTCACCCATGGACATTCATGTAGTTAATTCCACTTCCTCCAGTGCCACTTTCTCTAACAGTGACTGTGTTCGTCCCACAAAAAGTGTGCGTCGACGTCGCCGGAAATCACGTCAATTAGCAAGTGATGCTGTACCTGTATCAGTTCAAATTGCACGAGACAGTCGCTCTTGTCGTCAGCAGGACAATAAACTTTTTGTAGATTTGGACTTCAATGGCAAGGTCATACCATTCCAGATCGATACCGGAGCTGCAGTTTCATTGATCAATCACGACACGTACAAACAACTGGGCAAACCTCCGTTGCGTGCCGCAAATGTTCAGCTCACTAGTTATTCAGGACAGCATATCCCTGTGTTAGGACAGTGTAGCCTTCTTGCCACATACAAGGGACAAACAAAACTTGTGTCATTTTACGTTCTTCGTTCTTCTACTGCAGTGAACTTGTTTGGTTTAGATTTATTTCAGTTGTTTAACATGTCTCTAGTATATCAGGTCCTATCAGTGAATCAGACTGTGCCTTCAGACAGTGTTTCTCATCTATGTGAAGAATTTGCAGACATATTTGCACCGGGCCTTGGTTGCGCTAAGAACTATGAAGCCCATTTGGTACTGAACGTCAACGCGCAACCGAAATTTTTCAGAGCGCGCAATGTTCCTCACGCATTGCGTGATGAGGTCGCAAGAACATTACACGATTTAGAATCACAAGGTGTAATTGAACGTGTGCAAGCTTCTCTCTGGGCCTCACCCTTAGTAATTTTGCCAAAACCTTCTGGAAAATTGAGACTTTGTGTGGACGTCAAGGCAACAGTGAATCCACAATTAGTGATCGCAACTTATCCTTTACCCCGCCTGGAAGATCTTTTTGATAAACTGTGCCCGGGTCAATATTTTTCGAAGTTGGACCTCGCAGATGCGTACTTGCAAATACCAGTGGACGAAGAATCCCAGCGCGTCTTGGTGGTTAACACGCATCTTGGTTTGTATCGATTCGAAAGACTGCCATTCGGGTGTGCATCCGCCCCTGCATTGTTTCAGCAATATTTACAAACTGTTTGTGCGTCGGTCCCTACTGCAGCGAACTGTCTGGGCGATATTGTGATCTCCGGAAAGACAGCAGACGAGCATTTAGCACACCTACGAACATTATTTCAGGTATTGCGACAAAATGGTCTTCGCTTGCGGAAGGACAAATGTGTGATTTTTGCTCGTGACTTACCATACCTGGGACATGTAATCAATGCCCAAGGCATCCATCCCAGTCCAGAACACCTCCGTGCCATACAAGACTTGCCTTCGCCGCAGAATTTGAAGCAGCTACAGAGTGTGTTGGGTAAAATTAACTATTATCATCGCTTTCTGCGCAATGCCTCTTCCATTTCAGCTCCGCTTCATCGCTTACGCCATAAAGGTGTTCCGTTTGGCTGGACGACGGAATGACAACGCGCTTTTCGCCAGTTGAAATCGGCGTTGCTTTCAAATACTTGCCTTACGCAATTCGATCCCCAGAAACCCCTTTTGTTGATGGTAGATGCATCGGATTTCGGGATCGGTGCTGTGCTTGCGCACAGAGATGAATCGCATGATCGCCCTATTGCCTTTGCGTCCAAATTGCTCTCGTCTGTGCAAAGAAATTATTCACAGATAGAGAAAGAAGCTTTGGCTCTCGTGTTTGGTGTTACTAAGTTTCATGATTTCTTGTATGGTCGTCACTTTACCATCATCACAGACCACAAACCTTTGACATCGCTTTTTCATCCGACCAAGCCTGTACCTCCACGTACAGCGCAGAAGTTCATTCGCTGGTCTATTTTCCTCTCGCAGTACCGCTACGATATCTTGTATCGGTCCACTGCTAAGCACGGAAACGCCGATGCGTTGTCCCGTTTGCCTGTTGCTGAGGATAGAGCATTCGATTCTTCCGAACTTGCTTGCATGTTCATTGATGCGGAAACTGATGAAGTGGTCGAATCGTTTCTGATTGATTTTCGTCGTGTAGCTACAGCCACAGCTGCTGACCCGGTCCTTGCTACCGTTTTGCGTTTTGTTGCTACGCAATGGCCTTTGTCAAAGTCTCGGATCGAGGATCCGTTGGTTCGCCGATTTTTTGCTCACAAGGAGAGACTTTTTGTTTGACGTGGTGTTTTGTTGTTGCGTTCTGATAATGATCAGTCCAGAGTCGTGGTCCCACGTTCGTTACAGTCCTCTGTTTTACGGCTTCTTCACCAAGGACATTGGGGTATAGTGCACACGAAACAACTTGCTCGTCAGCACTGTACTTGGTTCGGAATCAACGCTGCGATTGCGAATATGTGCTCTTCTTGCATGGCGTGTGCCGAACAACAATCCGCACCACCGCGGAAATTCTTTGCATGGCCAAAAGCCACTTCCCCTTGGCAACGATTACACATCGATTTTGCTGGTCCATTCTGGAATGCTAGATGGTTGGTTGTGGTAGATGCCTTCAGTAATTTTCCTTTTGTTGTCCGGATGTCTTCCACGACGTCATCTGCCACCATCCAAGCGTTGTCTGCTATCTTTTGCATTGAAGGTCTTCCACACACTATTGTTTCCGACAATGGCCCACAATTCATGTCTGCAGAATTTCAGTCATTCTGCCAGGCCAATGGTATTCAACATATGACATCCGCGCCGTTTTCGCCTCAGTCAAACGGTGCCGCTGAACGATTGGTCCGGACTTTCAAGTCACAGATGTTGAAGTTGAAAGAGTCGCATTCTTGGGAGGACGCGTTGTTGCTCTTTTTGTCATCGTATCGCTCTCAGCCCCGAGATGGTCGCTCGCCGGCTGAGTTGCTCCACGGTCGTCCTCATCGAACCTTGATGTCTTTGCTGCATCCGCCGCATCAGGTTCCTGTGCAGCGGCAGACTCCTGCTTTTGCTCCAGGCGACGTTGTATTCTATCGCAACTATCGAGGTTCACGGCGTTGGCTCGCAGGGCGCATTCTTCGCTGCCTCGGCCGCGCGATGTATTTGGTTTTGGGGGCCTCTGGTGAGGTGCGTCGGCATCTCAATCAGCTGCGCCTCTGTCGTCGCCCGGGTTCTGCCGCTCCCCGTCTGCTTTCAGCGATGGTGCCGTCCAGTCAGCGTCCTGGGGACCCATCTACTGGCTCGCCTCATCCCCAGGTGTTACCGACGATGCCTTCCATTTGCCCCATGGCGACGCGCCGCTGCCGCCTCCGCCGCCGCCGCCTGTCCTCCAGCCGGCGCCGCCCGCAGTGGACGCTTCGCTGCAGCCGCCAAGCGCCTCCCTGGGTCACGCGCCGCCGATCGCTTCCCGTGACCAGCTGTCCTCCGCCATGGAACTCTTGCCCGCTCCGGACCACAGGACGTCATCGTGCGTCGGATACCCCGACGCAATGGAGGTCGACCCTTCGGCCCCTCCTGTCTCTTTACGGGCGCATACGCCGCATGTTGATGTGCACCCTGGACTAGGTTTTCAGGCGTTTCCTAGCTCCCCTCGGACCGAATGGCCGGGTGCGGGTGGCACAGCCTCGCCTGTTGTTAGGCTCCCCACCTCATCGCATATGTCAACATGGGGTCCTCCCCACGGCGGGTGGAAGCCTTATAACACGACCGTTCGCCGATTTGCGGGGGAGGAATGTGGTGTCACCGCCAGACACCACACTTGCTAGGTGGTAGTTTTAAATCGGCCGCGGTCCATTAGTACATGTCAGACCCGCGTGTCGCCACTGTGTGATCGCAGACCGAGCGCCACCACAAGGCAGGTCTCGAGATACGGACTAGCACTCGCCCCAGTTGTACGGACGACGTAGCTAGCGACTATACTGACGAAGCCTCGCTCCTTTGCCGAGCCGATAGTTAGAATAGCCTTCAGCTAAGTCAATGGCTACGACCTAGCAAGGCGCCATTAGTAACATTGCATGTATCTAAAGAGTCTCACTTGTATCGCCACAATCTCCAGATGTACCAAAAGGCTGGATTAAAGTTAAGTATTCCAGAAGCTACGTACTTTTCTTTATAGCATTCATTACGTATCCTGTTTCAGACCTCACGCCATCCTGCTTTAGCTTAGCGCGTGCCTTTCGGCTTCCTCTCATTGTGTCTAGGCTGTCTTGTCTAGACACAACAGAAACTACAGACGTAATTTTTCTCGAGGCCATGCAGATTTACTGCATGGTTAAATGATGATGGCGTCCTCTTGGATGAAATATACCGGATGTAAAATAGTCCCCCATTCGGATCTCCAGGCGGGGACTACTCAGGAGGACGTTGTTATCAGGAGAAAGAAAACTGGCGTTCTACGAGTCGGAGCGTGGAATGTCAGATCCCTTAATCGGGCAGGTAGGTTAGAAAATGGATGGGTTAATATTAGATATAGTGGGAATAAGAGAAATTCGGTGGCAGGAGGAACAGGACTTCTGGTCAGGTGAATACAGGGCTATAAATACAAAATCAAATAGGCGTAATGCAGGAGAAGGTTTAATAATGAATAAAAAGAATGAGTGCGGGTAAGCTACTACAAACGGCATACCGAACGCATTATTGTGGCCAAGATAGATACGAAGCCCACTTGCAGGCTGGGCGGCGATGGTCGTAGCGCGAAACACAAACCAGTCATGCTCAGGAGCCAATACGGACAATGTGGGATGGCATCTCGGGCCGTTGTATGCACCCATCCTACTATTAACTTAATTGGTAATCTACATAAATTAGTATGGCTGCCTGGTTCCTAAATGTCTGTCTTACCATTATATAATCTATTTTAAACCTTCCAGTATCTCCAGGCTTCTTCCATGTATACAACCTTCTTTTATGATTCTTGAACCAAGTGTTAGCTATGATTAAATTATGGTCTGTGCAAAATTCTACCAGGCGGCTTCCTCTTTCATTCCTTACCCCCATTCCATATTCACCTACTACGTTTCCTTCTCTCCGTTTTCCTACTATCGAATTCCAGTTACCCATGACTATTAAATTTTCGTCTCCCTTCACTGTCTGAATAATTCCGTTTATCTCATCATATATTTCATCAATGTCTTCGTCGTCTGCAGAGCTAGTTGGGCTATAAACTTGTACTACTGTGGTAGGCGTGGGCATTCCCGCTCACGCTGCGGTGAGTTACGCATAGCTGATTGTCGCTGTTGCTACTCGAGATGTCGGGACGCGGAAGGGGTCGTAAAGCTGCGGCCTTGGCGGAGTTGCTGCTCACGCTAGCAGGAACATCCGGCCAGAAGAAGAGGAAGACGGCAGCGCAGTGCTTTCGCTGCCAAAAGCTTGGCCACGTCGCCAAACGCTGCAGCGGAGCAGTTGCGTGCTTGAAGTGTGCGCAAGCACACGACACACGCGACTGCAAAAAGCAGAAGGACGCCCCCTGTACCTGCGCCAACTGCGGCGGCGCACACGCGGCCAACGCCCGTTCCTGCGCCTACAGAAGAAATTGGCGCGGACCGGAGAAGAAGACGCAGAAGCAAGTGACCACCACACACGAAGAGGTGGTCACTTGAACAGAAGACGTCGTCACCAGGCGCCTTAACGACGCCGTACAAGAAGCCATGCCCGCCTTCAAATCCGCCATGGCGGAAGAGAGGGCGGCCATGTTGGCGGAACTGGGCGAGGCTCGGCGTCAGATTGCTGTACTGACGCAGGAGCTTCGCTCAGCCAAAGAAGTTTCCGCCACAACAGACGACACCGCCACCCAGACGACTCCTCCACGTGAGAAGGAATTCGCGACGGTGGCCACGCAGACCGACGAGCCTGCCGAAGGGGAGGCGACACAGCACAAGACGGACACCGAAGCAGCAGCGCAAGAAGAAGAGTGGGAAGAAGTCCCATTCCTCCCGCTTCCAGACATGTACAGCGCAAGCGCTGTAACAAAGAAGATCGCTGGCTCACTTCGCGATGGTACCTACCCCCACCACGACAACCACTATCCTTTCGTTCCACCAAACCATCCTAAACCTCCACTCCCACATCACCCACTTGGGTATCCAGAAGGCCTTCTTGGTCTTTCTAGAGAGGAATTCAACCTGATTGACTCCTATCCTATGTTCACAGAGTTGCAAGTGCGCTGTATCATCATCTCTCTGGTCAACGGAGAATATGATAAATTAGGAATCCGTATGCACGGTATCCCTACCAAGGAAGAGACCTCAGCAACAAGTAAGAAGAAAAAGAAAAATCGTCATATCAACAAGTACAGGAAATAGGTCATCGGCACTCCTTGCCAGTCCAAAAACACCTACCAGTACAGAAAGAAGATTCGACAAGATTCCCAGGGGAGTAAAGGCCAACAGGCCACAAACTTCCAATCGAACATCCTCACAGTGAGGAAGTCATAATAGGAGCAGCAGCAGGTAGGCGTGGGCACAAGCTCCACTGGACCCATGGATGCCCATGTGAATGTTACTCAGAGCTTAGCGGAGCTGCAGCCAACTTGGCTCCATTCCGCAGTACAGCTGTCAAGGAGCTGTTCCCCTGAAAGACTGCCTTCCCGTTGGCATGTTGAAAAAAGTATCGAAATTCTTCAGACAATGCAGACTTCCAGTGCCAATGGTCATGTGCCCATTTCGGTCGTAGTTGCCGATGTAGTAGTATTAACATTAGCACATCCATGCTTAATGGTCGATTGCGGAGGCCCATCGTTAGGAGTGTTGGGTGCACTGTGTGTTTAGACATATTTGTACTCTGCCTGCAGGAGAGCTTCTGTAAAGTTTGGAAGGTAGGAGACGAGGTATTGGCAGAAGTAAAGCTATGAGGACGGTGCGTATGTCGTGCTTGGGTAGCTCAGATGGTAGAGCACTTTCCCGCGAAAGGCAAAGGTCCCGAGTTCGAGTCTCGGTCCGTCACACAGTTTTAATCTGCCAGGAAGTTTGGTATCAGCGCACACTCCGCTGCAGAGTGAAATTATCACTCTGGAAACATTTACTGTTATTAATTGATCATCCGCTCACACAGTCAACACAAAACCACTTCATCAGGCAATTACAGTGTCACCATTTTGGGGTCGCTCAGGGTGATAGCAATCAGAAACAGAGACGAGTGGACACGAAGTGTTCCGAATGGGGATCTGGCAGCCATACTAATTTATGTAGATTACCAATTAAGTTAATAGTAGGATGGGTGCATACAACGGCCCGAGATGCCGTCCCACATTGTCCGTATTGGCTCCTGAGCAAAACACTTTGAAGACCATTGATGTAGACCACTTGAAGAGTAAAATTAATTCAAGCACTTTATGTTGGCCTGTTGTTACGAAGAATAACTTTCAATCGAGGACGTAGTTTACTGTCGTTTTCCAAAATACATGGAGCTCCAAGGTAAATGACCATCTTGTTGCGTACGAAGGGACCAAACTGCTGAGGTGATCGGTCCCTAGACTTACACACAACTTAAACTAACTTATGCTAAGAACAACACACATACCTATGCCCAACGGAGGACTCGAACCTCTGGTGGGAAGAGCCACGCAGCATACGAAGAGACAAAAGACAGTTCTCCAAGTTCAATAGCCATCTCGCTGTACGCAAAGAGACAAAATGAAAGTTGACAATACATGGATTTGTTCTGAACATTTTTGCCCTTTTATTGGAAACAGAGTTACAAATTGAACGTCGGCCGGCCGCGGTGGTCTAGCGGTTCTAGGCGCTCAGTCCGGAGCCGCGCGACTGCTACGGTCGCAGGTTCGAATCCTGCCTCGGGCATGGATGTGTGTGATGGCCTTAGGTTAGTTAGTTTTAAGTAGTTCTAAGTTCTAGGGGACTGATGACCATAGATGTTAAGTCCCATAGTGCTCAGAGCCATTTGAACCATTTTCTACCTAACGCTGGTAGTAAATTTCAATCAGAGGCCAAGATGATTCAGTAATACATGACCTGCGTGCCTTAAAATGCCTAGGAGGACATTCTATTCACTTGCAAAAGCTAAACAAGACTGAATCAATGCACTCCATCCCTCATTGTTTGTCAACGATATCCGACCTAGATACTATTTTTGTTTTTCTCTGTGGAGAAAATATTTCCTGTTGTAACGCTGTAATGGAAACTTCAGCAGCTCTGATACATTTAAAATTTATCGAAATTAACACGAGTTGTATTTTATTGCAAGAGTTTCTATCAGCATTTCGTATTAAAATACGTAATAGAGCTAAATGAGAGGCAATGAAAAGGGCTTGGACAGAACAGGCCTGGATGTGGACAATATCGTGTTCTATAGCTGAGTGAAATTTTCTGCGTTAACAATATAAATTAATGCATGTGCTGAATATGTTTGGCAAAAAGAAGCATACAAAATTGTAAAATATTCATAGCAGTTAAGTGAAAGGTTGCAGCGGCTACCGCACTGGCCGCCTAGTGTCTACAGTATTCGTAATTTTTAGCGTTCCGCGAATCAATCGGTAAAAACGGAACCCTTACAGGATCGCTTTGTTGTCCATCTTTCTGTCTGACCAAGAAAACTGTTCTTTTTTCAGAAACGCGTAACATGTCAACTTGAATTTTTGTCACATATTAAGGTCTATGGTCCCTTGGCGGTGTAAAACATTGAAGCTTCAAAGTCAACGCAATCAAATAAATGGAAAATCCCAAGCAGCAGTAGTATCCCTGGACCTCTTCAAAGGCTTTTGATAGAGTACTTCATGATGTGCTCTTATCAAAAATTGCAAAGAGTGGAGTCACTGGGACTAGAAACTTATTTAAAGGGTAGACAGCAGTGCACAGAGATGATATACTCTAATGGAGAAATACTGGAGAAAAGCAGGTCAAGTATAAGAAACATACATTTTTGTGTTCCTCAGAACTCCATTGTAGGTTCAGTCCTATTCACATGTTGTATAAATGATTTCCCAAGTTCTCTTGGCAATAAGCAATATTGATCACTATGCATGCAGACGATACATCTGGTGTCTGATGTGCAGACAGTGAGCCCAGAAGAGTGTAAGGTGCCTCTTACGTGAGGAAGGCATTTTTACCAGTTTTAATAAATTATTGTCTCTTATTGACGAATTCACGATGGTTAGGAAGTGCTGTAGTCCGTAGCCGGCCATGAGTCGGAGAGCATTTCCTACGCTGGCTGGCTAGGTGACGAAGCGCGTAGTGGGTTGGGGCTCCGCGCTGGACCGTAGCAACAAGCGTCAGCCTGGGAAATATACATGACGGGAAGTACCGCCATCTTGGTGCCAAAGTCACCGATTTTGTTTATTTATATTTAATAATTAAAGTCATTTATGACAACATGAATACTTGGAGGAGCCTCTGGATGTTTAAAACTATTTATCATAAATTTGCCTCGTTAAAATTCACACCCGTTCATTAACAAATGCATATCTTAGTAAGTACGAACTTGAGCGGAAATCCACGAACTGTGACGAAACTAGTAAGAGATACGGACTGCGCGCCAAAGTTGGCAGTCGGCGTTAAAAGCTCTACCTGTCTTGTTCGATGGTAGTCATGCTCTCGGTTACGAGTAGTTTGTGACATGAGTGTGTCATTATTAATCTAATAGGAATGAAAGTGATATTACGGCATTCTGAATGTTAATTTCGAGTAAATACATACCCCAAAGTTGATCGACAGCAATTTCAGATAATTAGCTTCCACCGACAGAGACATCCAATGCGCCAACGAAGAATCTGCGCGGGACGATATTTACGAGAGCTGCACCGCGCACAGGTAGGAGGAAATCCGACGACACGACCCACCAAGTCGGATCAAGAAAGGTCCGACTTACACTCGCAAATTCCGGGTGGAAATGCTGACCAGTTATACTGTACGTCACATATTCCACCCTCTAAGGACTCGCGGATAAGCTGAGTAATGACAGTATCAGTTTAGAAGCAAGGGGATTTTGCAAGAGATACATAACTTTATTGAAAAGGCAAGAGACAACCTAAAAGTAATCATAGAAAAAAGTAATGTTATTCGTTTTAAACCAAGTGATCCAAACGGACAAAATACTGTGATTGATGAAATTCTATCAAAAACCTGTACAGATTGTAAATTCTTGGATTTATGCATAGATGATCGACTTTCATGGAACCAACAAGCTGATTGTGTATGTAAAAAAAAAAAAAAAAAAAAAAAAAAAAAAAAAAAAAAAAAAAAGCGCACTCTATGTGTATTAAGAAGATTATCACTATATCTTAATTCCGAAACCCTAAGGACTGTATATTATGAATTAGTGTACCCTTTCTTGTCTTATGGAATAGTACTCTGGGGTGGGGCATGTTCAATTAATATGAAAAGGATTTTCATACTGCAGAAGTGAGCCTTGAGGGTCATAGCAAAAGTAAAACCCCTATTCGTTAGACACAATATTCTCACAGCTTATGCCATGTACACACTAGAAACTATTATGCTAGTAAAACTTTGAACATAGCTGCTAAGGTTCAGTGACCGTGTCAGAATTATATTGTAACAAATAAGCCCTCGGTCACAAATATTAATTCAAAATTGACCTGGTTTCGACGCTACTATGAGCGTCGTCTTCAGAATTAGACTAACTGTACTAAAACATTAGGTATACAGTACATTAATAAAATTAAAGTTTGTACTGACTCGAAAAGATGCAGTAGTTACAAGTCACATATTAAAAAAGATCTCAGCCGGAAAGGCGACGTCATGAACACTTGTCAGATGGCGAGCCGCTAAGGGCTGCTCGTACTGTGGACAAGGGTTGCAACAAGACTGAGGTGCCCACTCTAGAAAGTGTGAGCAAGTAAACATGGTGTTGCTACGAGCGCCATCTAGTAGCCGCAGAAACAACTAGGCTACTGTACATTCAAAATTAGACACATGAAATTGTGATGCAGCTGATTCAGGCATAACGTAAGCATTAATAATAACAGGATGAAGTTACATATTTATCTGCTTTAAATAGAGATACATTTTGTAACGTAAAAAAGTTAGTTATGACATACAAGAAAACAGCAAAGATGTGACAGGAAAACAACATTTCGGTAAACTGCATGAGGAAATCTGAATCAAAGATCAAGCAATGGCTTTATACAGTCAAAAAAGTTTTTATTTCGCAGCTGCAGCTGTTCGTTGAGAATGAGGTCATCATGACGAGTAAGATGTTTGAAAATCTCCAATTCCTCTAAGACATCTAACCTACGCCCCTTTTTTTCGGTATGCAGATTATTGTTATCGCCAATGGCTTTAGGCAGGTGTCCAGTAATTGAGAGATGATCGGCAAAGGATGAATATAGGGGACTGGTGTCGTTCTTTCTCAAAAGATGTTCTTTATATCTGACGGTGAAAGCACGTCCGGTTTGCCCTATATAATAGGAGGAGCAGGTATCGCAGATGATCTTATAAACGCCAGAACTTTCTGTAGGGGAGCGAATGGAGCCGGCCGAAGTGGCCGTGCGGTTAAAGGCGCTGCAGTCTGGAACCGCAAGACCGCTACGGTCGCAGGTTCGAATCCTGCCTCGGGCATGGATGTTTGTGATGTCCTTAGGTTAGTTAGGTTTAACTAGTTCTAAGTTCTAGGGGACTAATGACCTCAGCAGTTGAGTCCCATAGTGCTCAGAGCCATTTTTGAGCGAATGGATTTTGACATAATATTTGTGACCGAGGGCTTATTTGTTACAATATATATTATGCTAGTGAAAGAAGACACTAAGATCACAAAAAGAAACATGGATATTCACAACTATGAAACAAGGCATAGAAATGACTTTCATATGGTTAACAGCAGATAACTTTAACAGCGAAAAGGCTCTATGTCAAAGGAGCTGTTTTTAATAATTTGTTACCAAACGAAGTTAAGATATTGACAGGGGATACTTTTAAAAAGCGAGTCAAGCAGTGGCTTATCCAAAAATGCCCTCATAAGTTGAACTTATCATGAATTATATTGCAATAAGAAATAATGTAAACTAAAAATATTGTAACTGTAAAAACTTTATACTTAGTTTAAAATGCACATGCATGTAAAATTATGTATTACAAGCAATAAATTGAAATTGAATTGAAATCAAAATATATGGCCATTCATGCCACATATTTTGATGCTTGCAAACTCTCTCATCAAGACACATAGGGTACTTTCCGTTGACCTTTTATCATGAGATTTGGCAAGAAGCATGGTTCCACAGTACAAGTAAAGGAAAAATCCGGAAATAGTGCATTTGTAATTATATCACATGAAAAAAAAATATTTGTCACTTCTAATCTGGCTGACGGTCTGTCTGTTAAGACCCCTTTTCCTCAGGAACTCGAAATTTATGTCTCATACTAAGGTATGTAGTCCGCTGGCGGTGTAATAAATGTAAGTTTCTAAGTCAATGCAGTCAAAAGATTCGGCCAGTTATGTCACATATTTTGATACCCGCAAGATCACTCATCTAAACTTGTAGTAGCCCAGATAAATAGTGGTTCTCTGTAACAAAATAGAGAAAGTTATTTTTCTAAAAGGCTCAATATATTTTTTGGGGGTGCTGAATCCAAATTACATGTTTGCCGACTTGTACGAGTTCGGCTTCACAATGAACATCGCTAAAAACCTAAATTTTCGTAGTTTTTTTGTTTTACTTTTTTATCTTAAAAAACTGTGCGTTTTTCGAAAATGACCATTGGACACAGTTAAAATGGGCAAAATTTTATATAAAATGCGCTAGTCAGATTTTATTTTCTGCCTAGCGGTATCGCTGAGGACAGCGATTTTTTACTCTATATGCGAAAACGTCAAAAACATCTTCTCCCACTCCTTACAACGTGATGAACATACATTTTATCAAGGAACCCCCTACTTCACGTGAAAGCATATTAAATTTCCTACAAGAGGCGTTTGTAGCATTCGATTTTCTCCGAAGGGAGGGAGGCACCAAATTACTAAAAGTGCCTTCTGCTTCTTACAACCAAACGACATCTCTCCTATCTCTGTCTCTCATCAGCGCTATACTTTCGGTGCACTACTCTTAAAAGATGTTGTGTTGAATGAATTGATGCGAAGCATTTTTGATGAAATCATTAATGAATTATATTTACAACATACTAGGTACACAATCAAGAGAAAATTCCTAACAAATGGAGCAAGTCAATAATGTGTTGCTCCACCTCTGACCCCTACGCAGACAGTTCTTTGCTTGACATTGATTGATAGGGTTGTTGGATTTGTTCCTGAAGGATATAGTCTGTCCAATTGGCGCATTAGATCGTGAAAATCCCGAGCTGGTTGGAGGGTCCTGCCCATAATTCTCCAAACGTTCCCAAAACGGGGCGCAGAATATCGTCGACTTATCGCTGTGCTTTAAGGGTGATGCGGATGAGAACCAAAGGGGGCTTTCTATGAAATGAAATGGCATCCCAGACCATCACTCTCGGTTTTCAGGCCATATGGTGCGTGACAATCAGGTTAGTATCCCACCACGTCTCCAGATATGTGTCCATTGGTGACTGGAGGTCAGTTTGAAGTGGGACTCATCACTGAAGACAATTCTATTCCAGTCAATGAGATGCCAGGCTCTGAGGACCAGTGAAGAAGTGTCTGGGAAAGCCACGGACAGCAGTGGTATACCAACTTGACTCTCAACCATCGTACTGCCCAACGACCAGCAGTGATAGTCTGTGGTGCCTTTCCACTTCATAGCAGGACGCCTTTGGTTGTCACCCGTGGCATTCTTACAGCACAGCCATACAGCAATGATATTCTATGCCTCGTTTTGTTGACCTTCATGGAAAGCATCCTGAGATTACATTTCAGCGAGATATGCCCATCTGTATCTGGTGAGAGCCTCTACTGCTCGTCTTCAGCTACCCAAACTAGGAAGGTCGCCGGATCTCTCCCTGACAGAGAACGTTTAGAGTATTATGAACAGGTCCCACCAACCAGCTCGGGAGTTTGACGATCTAATTCGACAATTGGACAGAGTTTGTTATGGTATCTTTCAGGACGACATCTAATACTCTGTCAATCAATTCAAAGCCAAATAACTGCTTGCATAAGGGCCAGAGGTGAACCAACACGTTATTGACATCCTTAATTTCAAATGGTTCTGAGCACTATGGGACTTAACTTCTGAGGTCATCAGTCCCCTAGAACTTAGAACTACTTAAACCTAACTAACCTAAGGACATCACACACATTCATGGCCGAGGCAGGATTCGGACCTGCAACCGTAGCGGTCACGCGGTTCCAGACTGAAGCGCCTAGAACCGCTCGACCACACCGGCCAGCATCCTCAATTTGTGAAGCTCTTTCTCTTGAATATATCATCTATTTTTTCTGTAACTGCAAATCATTTGTTTGTCTGTACATGTACGTGGTATCTAGCGATTTCAGTCTCCTCATGTAATTCCTTCACAATGTGTCTCATGTTTTTGTCTCAGAGTGTATATTTCCGTTAACTAGAACAACATTTCATGCTCAAGTCCGTGGCGTCTTAGAACCACACATTTGCAGTGTTCACTGGAGCAATTCTACTTCTGTTGTCATATACTTCAAACCGTGTCACTTTTTGCTACCAGTTATAATGTGTATATAAATTTAGCACCTGGAGCCTCTAACGTCCCTTTCAGCTAGGTGTCCAAAGCGGTTGCTTGTGTCGCTTGGGCCTCATACCTGCCCTGTGTACTGCCTATTGCTAGCCATTAAAATGGAAACGGATCGCTGAGCATATAGACTGGTATACAATAGCCTGGTCATAATCCTTCGAGAACGATTCGTGGTAAAAGCATAACTGATTATGTCAAGCAGAAAACAGATGTTATTTTCTAAAATAGACACCTTACCAGATGGTAGTGCTCCAATTCACACTGATATATCCTTATAAGCTCAGCCTGAAGAACTCGTCGATCACCCTTACCATTGCTCTGTTCGCCGAGTCACTCAAATTGGATGTTATCAACTTTCGGTGCCTACATTCTTTTTAAAACCAGATACTTCATTTTAAATGTCATTCCCCATCTCTACAGCAGCATATAATGGAAGATGGAAAATTCCGTCTAGATACAATTATAAGTGATGTACATTCATACCATGACAATTTGCGGCTGTATGGCAAGGTAAAAGCGATGTAATACAATAAAAATGAAATTCGTAAAGGTCTTTCCATTATTTTGATAGCGATATATACATTAGTTGCAGTACAGTAATGACGAAAAATTACACGATTTTCTTGTCAGTTTGGAAAGTCTGACTGATTCAATTTTTTATCAGGGTCGGAGTTATCCTACAGGTCTGCTTGCACTTTCTTTTCGAACAGCCGCAGAGCGCCTATGGAAACATTTTCATTGTTACTATAAAGTGCCACATGTACTAGCTATTTAGGATTTTCTTTCGAAGTTTAACTCTGAATATATAGTTTGTTTCTTTGTTGTTGCTACTTAGGTAGGCAATAACGAACGACCCATTCCAAATAACAATTATGGTTTGCTCTCTGTTACTACGTGATTCGTCAATGAAAATTTTTAAATGCGATCGAACACGTTACATACAGCCACCAGGATAACCTTTAGAAAACAGCTCTAACTATTTATCCGCACCGAGTAGACTTATTCGTCGCTTAGTCATATCAGTTGCTAAGAAACTCTGGTGTGATATCGTGAAATACGTAGCAGGCTTCAATGGTTGTTAATCAGATAAGCCAAGGACCTGAGCTTGGAGCTTTCTAGTCCAACTGTCAGACACATGTATTATCCGCCGATTTGAAACAAGACTTAAGTCCTGAAATATTGCAGCGCGGGGTAGCCACTTCTTTGCAGTATATCTTATCGATGACCGCAGTATTTTTTCCGAGAGAGGACACGATTTGAATCTGCCAGTTTTGATACAATTAATTTGGTGAAAATTTGACATGAAGTTCACAAAACGTTGTTGTGGTCTTCAGTCCAGAGACTGGTTTGATGCAGCGCTCCATGCTACTCTATCCTGTGCAAGATTCTTCATCTCCCAGTACTTACTGCAATCTACATTCATCTCTTGGTCTCCCTCTACGATTTTTACCCTCCAATACTAAATTGGAGATTCCTTGATGCCACACAACATGTCCTACCAACTAATGCCTTCTTCTAGTCAAGTTATGCCACAAACTCCTCCCCAATTCTATTCAATACCTCCTCATTAGTTATGTGACCTACCCATCTAATCTTCAGCATTCTTCTGTAGCACCACATTTCGAAAGCTTCTATTGTCTTCATGTCCAAACTATTTATCGTCCATGTTTCACTTCCATACATGGCTACATTCCATACAAATACTTTCAGAAACGACTTCCTGACACATAAATCTATAATCGATGTTAACAAATTTCTCTTCTTCAGAAACGCTTTCCTTGCCATTGCCAGTCCATTTTATATCCTCTCTACTTCGACTATCATCAGTTATTTCGCTCCCCAAATTGCGAAACTCCTTTACTACTTTAAGTGTCTCATTTCCTAATCTAATTCCCTCAGCATCACCAGACTTAATTCGACTACATTCCATTATCCTCGTTTTGCTTTTGTTGATGTTCATCTTATATCCTCCTTTCAAGACACTGCCCTTTCCGATCAACTGCTCTCCCAAGTCCTTTGCTGTCTCTGACAGAATTACAATATCATCGGCGAACCTCAAAGTTTTTATTTCTTCTCCATGGATTTTAATACCTACTCCGAATTTTTCTTTTGTTTCCTTTATTGCTTGCTCAATATACAGATTGAATAACATCGGGGAGAGGCTACAACCCTGTCTCACTCCCTTCCCAACCACAGCATCCCTTTCATGTCCCTCGACTCTTATAACTGCCATCAGGTTTCTGTGCAAATTGTAAATAGCCTTTCGCTCCCTGTATTTTACCCCTACCACCTTCAGAATTTGAAAGAGAGTATTGCAGTCAACATTGTCAAAATCTTTCTCTAAGTCTACAAATGCTAGAAATGTAGGTTTGCCTTTCCTTAAACTATCTTCTAAGATAAGTCGTAGGGCCAGTATTGCCTCACATGTTCCAATATTTCTATGGAATCCAAACTGATCTTCCCCGAGTTCGGCTTCTACCAGTTTTTCCATTCGTCTGTAAGGAATTCGCGTTAGTATTTTGCAGCCGTGCCATATTAAACTGATAGTTCGGTAATTTTCACTTCAGTCAACACCTGCTTTCTTTATGATTAGAATTATTGTATTCTTCTTGAAGTCTGAGGGTATTTCACCTGTCTCATACATCTTGCTCACCAGATGGTAGAGATTTGTCAGGACTGGTTCTCCCAACGCTGTCAGTAGTTCTAATGGAATGTTGTCTACTCCCGGGGCCTTGTTTCGACTTAGGTCTCTCAGTGCTCTGTCAAACTCTGCACGCAGTATTGTATCTCCCATTTCATCGTCATATACATCCTCTTCTATTTCCATAATATTGTCGTCAAGTACATCGCCCTTGTATAGACCCTCTATATACTCCTTCCACCTTTCTGCTTTCCCTTCTTTGCTTAGAACTAGGTTTCCATCTGAGCTCTGGATATTCATAGAAGTGGTTCTATTTCTCCAAAGGTCTCTTTAATTTTCCTGTAGTCAGTATCTATCTTACCCCTAGTGAAATAAGCCTCTACATCTTTACATTTGTCCTCTAGCCATCCCTGTGTAGCCATTTTGCACTTCCTGTCGATCTCATTTTTGAGACGTTTGTATTCCTTTTTGCCTGCTTCATTTACTGCATTTTTAGATTTTCTCCTTTAATCCATTAAATTCAATATTTCTTCTGTTACCCAAGGATTTCTACTAGCCCTCGTCGTTTTACCTAGATGATCCTCTGCTGCCTTCACTACTTCATCCCTCAAAGATACCCATTATTCTTCTACTGTATTTCTTTCCCCCATTCCAGTCAGTTGTTCCCTTATGCTCCCCCTGAAACTCTGTACAACCTCTGGTTTAGTCAGTTTATCCATGTCCCATCTCCTTAAATTCCCACCTTTTTGCAGTTTCTTCAGTTTTAATCTACAGTTCATAACCAATAGATTGTGGTCAGAGTCCACATCTGCCCTTGGAAATGTCTTACAATTTAAAACCTGGCCCCTAAATCTCTGTCTTACCATTATATAATCTATCTGATACCATCTAGTATCTCCAGGCATTTTCCATCTATACAACCCTCTTTCATGCTTCTTGAACCAAATGTTAGCTATGATTAAGTTATGTTCTGTGCAAAATTCTACCAGGCAACTTCCTCTTTCGTTTCTTAACCCCAGTCCATATTCTCCTACTACGTTTCCTTCTCTTCCTTTTCCTACAATTGAATTCCAGTCACGCATGATTATTAAATCTTCATCTCCCTTCACTATCTGAATAATTTTTTTTATCTCATCATACATTTCATCAATTTCTTCGTCATCTGCAGAGCTAGTTGGCATATAAACTTGTACTACCGTGGTAGGCGTGGGCTTAATGTTTTTTTGGCCTCAATAATGCGTTCACTATGCTGTTTGTAGTAGCTTACCCGCATTCCTGTTGTTTTATTCATTATTAAACTTACTACTGCATTACCCCTATTTGATTTTGTATATATAATCCTGTATTCACCTGACCAGAAGTCTTGTTCCTTCTGCCACCGAACTTCACTAGTTCCCACTAAATCTAACTTTAACCTATCCATTTCCCTTTTTATATTATCTAACTACCTGCCCGATTAAGAGATCTGACATTCCACGCTCCGATCCGTAGAACGCCAGGTTTCTTTCTCTTGATAACGACATCCTCTTGAGTAGTCCCCGCCCGGAGACCCGAACAGGAGATATTTTGCCTCCGGAATATTTTACCCAAGAGGACGCCATCATCATTTAACAATACAGTAAAGCTGCAGACCCTCGTGAAAAATTACGTCTGTAGTTTCCCCTTGCTTTCAGCAGTTCGTAGTATCAGCACAGCCAGGCCGTTTTGGTTAGTGTTACAAGGCCAGATCAGTCAATCATCCAGACTGTTGCCCCTGCAACAGCTGAAAAGGCTGCCGCCCCTCTTCAGGAACCACACATTTGTCTTTCCTCTCAACAGATACCCCTCCGTTGTGGTTGCACCTACGGTACGACTATCTGTATCGCTGAACCACGCAAGCCTCCCCATCAAAGGTAAGGTCCATGGTTCATGTGGGGACACAAAACGTATTGTGTCTCAAATGATTGATAGTTATCTAGTTAGTGTTTTTAAGGGCGTTCTCCGCAGAATCGGTGAAAAAGGAACATATACAAAACTCTGAAGAGGGGTCAGAATGATAGGGCATGCGCTAAGACATCAAGGAATAAGTTCTATGGTACTAGAGGGCTCTGCAGAAGGTAAAATGCGTAGGGGGAGACAGAGGTGATGACACCAAAAAAATTTTAAGATTGCTTTGATATTTCAGTGGTATATGAAAAGTATACCTTTAGCTAAAGTTAAGGAAAATATGTTTTGAAAGCTAGATCTTTTGATGTGGGTAGGTAAGTTCAATCCGGGGCCACTGTATTACTAAATCTCTCAAAGCCACCCTCCAACCGGCGGACAGAACCGAATTTTGACACTTCTAGGGAGCCCTCGTTTCCCTAGTTTGTCACATTATTGTGGAGCCAAGCCAACTGGACTGGAAAAGTCATAGATCATTCCTAGAAACGACGTCTTCCGATTTATGTATTGCACCCAAATTCGTATCGGAACATTTTGTTACTGTTTAAGCAATAAATTTGTTCGTTTCAATCGTACTACTCTGCCAACAAACATAAAGGGTATTACTTGGATTGTGTCGCTTTGAAATGAGTTTCCAAAATAATTTTATCGGAAGATGATTTGTAAAGCAAGCAGTTCAGCGATTTCTTCCTTCTTTTAGTAGAAAACTTCATTAAAAAGCATGGACATAGCTTCAGAAGAGTCTACGACGATAGAACGATACACTTAACACCCATGCCCCAAAGGCAAAAAGATTCCATTCAGCTGCAGCCACTATTAATCACGCACAAATAAAAAAACGAAATATGGAATTTCTGCCAACTCTTCATTGGAAATGCCGTGTGGCTAGGGCCCGTTCGGGGAGCCCGTTCGCCTGGTGCAAGTCTTTCGAGTTGACGTCACTGCGGCGACTTGCGTGTCGATGGGGATGAAATGATGATGATAAGGACAACACAACACCCAGTCCCAGAGTGGAGAAAATCTCCGACCCAGCCGTGAATCGAACACGGGCCGTTAGGTAAAACATTCCGACGCGCTAACCACCCAGCTACCGGGGGTGGGGGGACAACTCTTCATTACATACAGAGAAGCGCAGTTAACAGCACCGTGAAAAAGACATTTTCACCATTTCGGGACCCCTTTGGAACTCAAAGTCAGTGTTATTCTATTTCTAACACTATTGCTTCCCCTCTACTGATTTTGTGTGTTGTTATTCTGTCCAAGCTTAGTGTGGGGTAGCAAATGTTTCATGTGAGCTAAACCAGTGGTACTTCACTGTTTTGTTTTATCGAAATGATATGACATGTTCTCCCAGACTGCACCATATATTAATAAGCCCGTACATTTTCTCAGGACCCTTTGCCTGATAAACACACCTCAAGCCTATATGAGCGTGATTCGTTGGTGCGTGATATAAATGAAACAGTTGACACATACGTTCTGCCTGGCGAGTTTCTGAATCAGAAACCGACAACATTATCTCAACAAGTTGACCATTTGTGTATCACACGTTTAAAACCAAATATGTCACGTTTTATCTTGTTATCAGACAACAGATAAAACAACAATCATAGAAAGTTGGAAACTTCAGCCACGTTATCGTCGGTTGACTTCAAAGACATAATTACTTACACACTTTCGAGTAGCGTATCACCCTGTAGCGTGGGCGTACTCGATGAGGGGATATCAGTGAGCAATTAATTTAATTAGGTGTCCTATCTGTTACCACTTACACTAACAACAGATAAAGTTATCTTACCTGCAGACATCTGTTCACTGACCCGTGTCAGCATCGGAGATCAAATCTGAAGTAGGTTTTTAATCCAGAAAAGTTATACGTATAATAAAATACAGAGGCAAAGCAACAAACACGCAACAGACAGGCAGTAAATCATTGGAATAAATATATATTGATCATTTAAAACACATTTGAATTTGAAGTAGCCTTGTTATCCCTGGGACGACATCAATCAGCAGTTCCAGATTATTCGTCGGATAGCCAGCTCGTTACAGGAATTAAAATTTTCAAGAGTGAAACAGTCGAACGGGGGAATACTTAAGTTTCCGAACGACTGAGGTACTCTGCAGCCAGGAGACCTGGCACGTGTAATTAGATGAGATCGTTCACACGGGGATACTTCAGTAGTGGCGTTCCAGAGTCAGAGCGACCCGACGTGCTAGTTGCCTAGTCTCCCAGTCTCTCAGTTTAATTCGTACCATTGGGTTGCGCGATGTGCGAACAAATGTTTAATTTGAAATTCTTGGGAGAAGTGGAGAAATATCCGAAACTATAAAATTCAAGGAAGGAGGTGACAGAGAGAGCATGGCACGAAGTAGCCAAGGAGGTTGATCTATCAGGTAAATTCGTAATCAATAATTAAAATTTTTTGCATAAAATAAACACTCCCTACTTACTATGCTTTAAGATCCATTCTATTGAAAAACTAATCAACGATTTATTAGCACCCACTATACAATGAATGCAATAAATACGTAACTAAAACGTTTTTAATTACGTATTAATACATAAATAAAAACGTACAGACACTCATTTTTAAGTTTTGCGGAAATACGCATTACACATAAAAAGTTTGTAAAGAAAGACAATTGTAGTAGATCCTGATTATTGTTGATGCCGTACTTCCACTGCCATGGGAGGGAAGCGCGAGGTATCACAAGGTAGTTGGCTAAATAATTCCTTACTTCATAAGCAATAGAATGAGGACGCAGTGCAACGTCTTACCTTGGCTGGATTCTAACTGTTGGCATTTCGAAGTTGTTACATTGTTGTTCACCACGACTGTATTGGATATCTTCATGTTTTCGAATGAACTTATGCGGTATGCCCACGGATTTTATTATGTCACCACTCTTCCTGTAGTTCGAGAACGAATAGGACTGCTTAAGACTTGGAACTTCTGTATCAGCATTTCAGATGCACATTCGACAGATTTTCTTCCTCTTCTTAAACTATGCTAATAAATTCTCTTCACACTATCGAATGTTCTTTGTGCGTATTGCCGCATCACGTAGCGTGATAATGGAAACGCTTCATCTCCTACAAAGTAACAAGGGAAATTATTTTCATTGTCATCATCTGGTAATCTCGAATACAATGGAAAGTTTAATCTTCCATTGTAATCCAGTGTTTGGTTCCTGATGCACGAAATATCCCTTCATCACTTTATCTACCTGCATAATCAGTTTCAATGATAATGAATAAACCATCAGCATCACTGCATGCCAACAGTACTGTGGAGTGGTATTGTTTTTAATTGAAGTTAGTTGGACCCGTCCCAGGTAATTTTTCAATGCGGATATGGTTCCTGTCCGATGCACCCAAGCAATTAGGCAATTAACAGTTTATACTATTTTCAGTGTAAGTATTAACCTACAACTTTCTCACTTTTTTCCTTCTGTTCCGGCGGTAATAATAATACTGTATTATAGTAACATCATCAACAATAGAGTCACTGGACATTGTAAGACTGGGGCCACGGTACACAAAAAAGCGTCCTTTGCCCACTGCCAATCAAACTCATTTAATTTTCTGTTCACACTGCAAGTGATTTGGCAGTACAGGAGACTCGTGTTGTGCCTGTGTGAATGTGACCGGCTACTCGAGTCGTCTCCCAGTCTCTTGGTTGTCAGACCTGATTTGAGTATCCCAGTGTGAATAGGGCCTATATGTGTAGCCAGACCCTAGAGAATCATAAGAAGTGAAACGTGGGAAACAATATTAAGAAACAGACAGGAGATAATTGTTGCTGACTCTGAGAGATAAGAGATTCGAATACAAAGGGCGATAAACGCGGCAACTCTTACACCGTCAGTATCGGTGAGTTGTACGCAGACACTCGCAAAGCGAGCTCTACCAAGAAAGAATAAATATAAAACGCAAAACAGCATTTTCTATCTTTGAATAGAACTTGGTTGGTTTTTGGGAAAGAGACCAAACAGCGAGGTCATCGGTCTCATCGGATTAGGGAAGGACAGGGAAGGAAGTCGGCCGTGCCCTTTCAGAGGAACCATCCCGGCATTTGCCTGGAGCGATCTAGGGAAATCACGGAAAACCTAAATCAGGATGGCCGGACGCGGGATTGAACCGTCGTCCTCCCGAATGCGAGTCCAGTGTGCTAACCACTGCGCCACCTCGCTCGGTTTTTGAATAGAACTGTACAATAATTTTCCCAAAGAGAGTAAGAAGATTACTGAAACAAACCTACTAAAAAACACAGTTAAAAAGTACATGTTAAGCAATAAATTCTGTGCATTGAAGGATTACTTAGATAATACAGAGTAGGCGTTTGATAACAAAGTGTAACACAAATCTATAAAGAGCTATACAAAAGGCAATGTGCTGACTACTCAGTGAGTCATCATCGCCCACCCGAAACCGCTAAGGATGGAAACTTGGAATACTATATTATACTGTAAAATATTATATTATGTATTTTAAGAAGGGATATTTCCAAGTTCCACCCGTAAGGGGGTGAAATAGGGGATGAAAGGTTTCTGAAAGATGTCACTTAAAAGGCACTGTAGAAGCTAGACCTACTAAAACTGGCGTTTCATTTCTTAAAGCTAAATTTATTAAACTTTGAATTTGGATTATCAGTTAGAAATAAAAAAAGTACACATTTCACTGTTTTTGGAAATTCTGTCCCATGTGGGTGAAATAGGGGATGAAAGTTTTTGATGGAAATACTTCACTACGCAAGCATTTTTGAAACGAAATCTTTGAAAACTGTTACTGGCTTCTCGGTTATAAATGAGATGTTTCAATGTTTTTGAAAATTCAACCCCCTAAAGAAGTGAAATAGGAGATGAAAAGTTTTATGAAATTACTTCATTGTGAGAACATTTTCAAAGCTAAATCTATTGTAATTTGTATTTGGCGTCTCTATTACAAATTAAAAAAATATATATATATGTTTCACTATTTTGGGAAATTCAGCTCCTAAGTCGGCGAAATAGGAGATGAAAATTAAGAAAATTTTTCGTTACATGAATAAATTGAAAAACTAAATCTTTGGAAATTGGTACGTATTTCACTTATCGGTTAGTATACAGAAATATGTGTTAGGGGGTGCAAGGTTCTATGGAAATATCACAAGAAGAACGGAAAAGGTACGATTAACAAAAACCTTCCACTCTAGTGACCAGAATAGCTTTTTGGTCAGAAGTACATTCAGAAAAGCTTCTATGACCTTCATTAGCTTGAAAAGTTTAGAAGATGTTGCAATTTGTGAACTACATAAAAAATCGATTAAAGAAAAACAAAAAAAGTATTTGTAGGCCATACAGTCTACGCGAGCGAAGCAACGGGCACTAAGCTACTAAATGATAAGTACGATAATAAGACATTTCACACAACACTTTTGCACCATGTTTTCTTCCTTATTTCTTTTTTTGCTGGAAAAACTTTCTACTAAAGCAATGCTTGTAATCTTTCTGAGCTCTACAAGTGACTCATTATGGAGGGATACTGACTTAGCCTATCAGGCTAACAAATGGGAAGTCGCGGTACACAAAACAGAAGTCAGACATCTTTGCTATGACCTCGACATCAGCTTAGAGCGTGTGCAGTGTTCCATCATGAAAGAACGAGTGTGCAATGTGTGCAATAACTGGGAGTTAGAAATGAGTGAACAGTGTAGCAGTAGCCTTTTACATTTTTAAATAACTTATTTGTAAAACACTATTGTACGCTAGGGATTAACCGAATGAGGCCGCACAGTTTTAAACAGATTGGCATTGTATACGGCAATCCTAATTTACATTTTCTGTGGTTTCTGTAAATTACTTCAGGCAAATGGCCGCATGGCTCCTACAAAAAAGGCCATGCGGACTACCTGTTCCATCCTTATCGAACTAGACCTGTGAGAATACAAACGCTGGTATTCATCACTTCGTTCTGTATTCTTGTCAAAATGATCTACCGATGAATAAAACAACTATTACTAAAAACATTACGAACCTGTGCGTAAGTGGGCTCTGTCTGAAATATGCAACCAAATGGAGCCCAGACAGGGCTTCCCAGTATTTTATTGCCTCAGAGGAAACACACTGAAGCGAGTGATCCGAAAAAAAGTAGTTCCAACAGCCATCCTTACCCGGGAGTCAGCACTGACCACTTCTGCGGTTTTTGCCGGAAGATGTGTAGGGTATCAGTACCAGTACAGAAGGGTTCTCCGCTATGATATTTCTGTACAAGCTGTGGAAATCTCTCAGGAACTGGCGCAGTTATGTGCTAGTTAAGCAAATGAACTTCTAATGTGAGATACGGAAACCTATAGGCAGGCAGCGACCTCGCCGACAGCGGTACGTATCTGCAGCCATGGAGAATGCGATCGTCATCATTAAGACCAAGGACTGTAAGTGGAAGAATCATGACATGCTGTATAAGACGTTTAAAAAGAGTTACAAGCTGATCAAACAGATGATTTGGTACAGACTATGAACTTTTAAATCCCTATTAAGGACGAATATGCGCAGCACAGTGCAGGAACATTTACTTCGTTTTTTTCTATTTTTTTTTTTTTTTTTTTTTTTTACTGGAAATCTGTAAAGAGGATGTATCGCGAAACTGGCGAAATATTAATCGTCATTGCTACAACCACAGAAGGTTGACGCACACTCGCACACCCATTATATCGAGGATGAAGAATACCATGAAAAAAGAAAAAAAAAGAAAGAAAACGGTCGCTTGCAGCATACAGAAAGGGAGCAAAATAGTAGAGGTAATGACTAACGCTCTGTTAACGATGGGGTTATTAGAGGCGGAACACAAGAAAATATATCATATGAACCGTACTGCCGTTTGCCTTGATTTATGTTGGTACACTAAAGAAAAAAATGTGGAATGTGGTCCTTCTAAATGCAAGTTCAGTGCGACATCACTGCACCATCTCTGTTGGTAACGGATTTAGGTATGGTTACTTTGTTTACAAAGTGCTAACAGGATCACAAGAACACGTCGTTTCTCTGATCTGGATTTCGCGAGCAAACTTTTGCCTGTACCACAACTTTCGCCTGTACCACAAAAAGCTTCAAACCTTTATATGAAATTTTCACGAGCAGCTGGATAACGAAGCTACGGTAGTCTGCTGAGTCATTAGACGCCAACTTCTATATCTACATCGACATATACACTCCTGGAAATTGAAATAAGAACACCGTGAATTCATTGTCCCAGGAAGGGGAAACTTTATTGACACATTCCTGGGGTCAGATACATCACATGATCACACTGACAGAACCACAGGCACATAGACACAGGCAACAGAGCATGCACAATGTCGGTACTAGTACAGTGTATATCCACCTTTCGCAGCAATGCAGGCTGCTATTCTCCCATGGAGACGATCGTAGAGATGCTGGATGTAGTCCTGTGGAACGGCTTGCCATGCCATTTCCACCTGGCGCCTCAGTTGGACCAGCGTTCGTGCTGGACGTGCAGACCGCGTGAGACGACGCTTCATCCAGTCCCAAACATGCTCAATGGGGGACAGATCCGGAGATCTTGCTGGCCAGGGTAGTTGACTTACACCTTCTAGAGCACGTTGGGTGGCACGGGATACATGCGGACGTGCATTGTCCTGTTGGAACAGCAAGTTCCCTTGCCGGTCTAGGAATGGTAGAACGATGGGTTCGATGACGGTTTGGATGTACCGTGCACTATTCAGTGTCCCCTCGACGATCACCAGTGGTGTACGGTCAGTGTAGCAGATCGCTCCCCACACCATGATGCCAGGTGTTGGCCCTGTGTGCCTCAGTCGTATGCAGTCCTGATTGTGGCGCTCACCTGCACGGCGCCAAACACGCATACAACCATCATTGGCTCCAAGGCAGAAGCGACTCTCATCGCTGAAGACGCAACGTCTCCATTCGTCCCTCCATTCACGCCTGTCGCGACACCACTGGAGGCGGGCTGCACGATGTTGGGGCGTGAGCGGAAGACGGCCAAACGGTGTGCGGGACCATAGCCCAGCTTCATGGAGACGGTTGCGAATGGTCCTCGCCGATACCCCAGGAGCAACAGTGTCCCTAATTTGCTGGGAAGTGGCGGTGCGGTCCCCTACGGCACTGCGTAGGATCCTACGGTCTTGGTGTGCATCCGTGCGTCGCTGCGGTCCGGTCCCAGGTCAACGGGCACGTGCACCTTCCGCCGACCACTGGCGACAACATCGATGTACTGTGGAGACCTCACACCCCACGTGTTGAGCAATTCGGCGGTACGTCCACCCGGCCTCCCGCATGCCCACTATACGCCCTCGCTCAAAGTCCGTCAACTGCACATACGGTTCACGTCCACACTGTCGCGGCATGCTACCAGTATTAAAGACTGCGATGGAGCTCCGTATGCCACAGCAAACTGGCTGACACTGACGGCGGCGGTGCACAAATGCTGCGCAGCTAGCGCCATTCGACGGCCAACACCGCGGTTCCTGGTGTGTCCGCTGTGCCGTGCGTGTGATCATTGCTTGTACAGCCCTCTCGCAGTGTCCGGAGCAAGTATGGTGGGTCTGACACACCGGTGTCAATGTGTTCTTTTTTCCATTTCCAGGAGTGTATTTTAACTACCATTGTCTCCATTTACTGTATTTTTATATCTCCCTTTTCCCGCTCTTTTATGTATAAGTTTGATCTTTTATTATTTTTATGCCACTCAGCTGAAGAACAGCGGATTGTGCCACTTCCAGCCCACCCCTGCCCATGTGGGGCTGAGGAATGAAATTACAATAAAAGAAACAAAATTACATTCTCATTAGGGGAAAGTAGGGGAAATGTGCACAGTGGGTAAACATGCGCATTGCTGTTTCTCTGATTTAAAAGGTTTGTTGAACTTTGTAACCAGTGCTACACCTAGCAGCAGGTTAGCGAACTACTTTCGTCTGGTTGCTGGGCCGCCATTACAGTGAGTTTGCAAATGGTGAAATGCGATGTTGTGATGTAATTTGCAGTCTTCGGGATTTATGACTGTGAGTCTCTATTTATTACGTTGACTAAATTTACTTGTGATACAGTTAAAGCCTGTATGCTATGGGTATGTTTTGATGTGAGTCCTGTTTGGTTGTAATTTTAAGAAAATTGTGGCCAAAATTTATTTCCAAGACACTGTAGTGGATGGCTGCCAGGAGGTGCTGTATTAAAACTCGTCTGAGCTTTTCAAATGTTTTATTTTTTCCACTACAGATCTTCGTTGACCTCAGTCCGCATCACAGGCCCTGCATGGCTGAGGTAGCATCCCAGCGGCCTGTGCAACGCACTGTGTCAAGCTGGCCTTGTACACCAGCTGCAGAGTTCCAATTACGTCAGGATGACTGCGCTAGCAGCCGACTCAGTGGCCACCATCCCCGTTGACTCCGCACTGCCCCGCCGGGAGCTGTAGGCCGGCCGCCTTGCTGCTTCTTCCTCGGCTGGCGTAGCTGGGAATGCAGCGGCAATGAACACTCCTGTTCCGGCATCCGAACCTGCGACCCTCGCCTTGTAAGTCTCTGGCGTGTGTTGGGAGCCGAGGCGACAGTCGAAGAGTGGCCCGCCCTGGCTGGCTGCGGACCCCACGTTGGCCACAGAGGGTCAAATCAACGACCCGCCATGGACTGGGACACTGTCACCCCATCTGTTGCCATGTGTCGCCAGTAGTGTGACATGCCCCACCGTCCAGGAGAGCTGCCACACTTGAATGAATCTCGTTAGAAAACCACACCTATTTATACTCGGCTTCGTGGCTCTATTCCGCAAACACATCGCTCCAAGTCACGTACACCCCACACCACGGTTGCGCCAGTGGGCCCCTTCTTCCTACAGCTTGCGATATGCAAACTGCTGCATTTATGCTTTTCAGTGGTTCGATGGCCCCTGTGGCCTCCATTCCATTTTGCAACCGCTGGTCAGCATAACTTACTGCAATCCGGCCCACACCTGGCTGGAACTTGTGCTCAGAATATCGCATAAAACTAACTTTCCCTATCCTAAACTGTGGTGCCGCTACAACACTATGGGGTGAAGGTGGGCACCGATGCGTATGTTTCCCCCTCATGTAGTTAAATACCAGCAGGCCACCAGCAGTTCTTTTTTTCTTTGTTCTCAGATGTCAAGGAAGTACGTCCGGAAAACAGAGCACTACAGTTATAGTGTAGACACGTTTAAATAAGCAATACATGCAGTAAGAACAGATTGGAGTAAAATCAGAATAGTTGGTAGGAGCTTCAAAATAACAGAATCAACAATACAAAAATACCTCACAAAACCCACTAACAAGGTAACACAGCCAAGTTTGGGGTGTAATGCTATTATTCCAGAGAGTGTTGAGCAAGAAATGGTTGATTTTATCGTCCTTCTTTGCAACTTGTTCTGTGGCCTAACACCTAAAGGCTTGCGGAAAATAGCATACGACTACGTTGAGAAGAATGGTATTAACCACAATTTCAACAAAGAGAGTGGCTTAACCGGCAAAGATTGGATATACAGTTTTCTTAAGCACCACCTGACCATCAGACTGTGGCAGCCGGAAAATACTAGTGTGAATAGAATCAATGCTTTCAGCAAGGTAGAAGTTACTCGATTTTTTGACAATCTGCTAACTTTAAAAGAAAAACTGAATATTGACCCCACAAGAATGTACAACCAAGATGAAACTGGCATAACCGTTGTACAAAAAAAGTATTCTAAGGTGTTTGCTACCAAAAGGTTCAAAGAGCGTATGCCCTGCAACTTCCGCTGAGAGGGGCAGGACCATCACTGGCGTGTTTTGTATGAGCGCTGGAGGTCATTTCATACCTCCTATGATGATTTACCCAAGAAAATGAATGAGTGCCAGTTTTCAGAGAAATGGACCGGATGGGGCCATTTACTGTTTTGTTCCAACAATGGGTGGACCAACACAGAACTATTCAATGAGTGGCTTCTTCATTTTAAAAAAAACATACTCGCCCAACAGCTGATGAACCAGTGCTCCTTATATACTGGACAACCACAACAGCCACATTTCCATTGGGTCTTACAAGTTTTGTAAAGAAAACCACATCCACATGGTCTCTCTGTCACCACACACATCCCACTGCCTACAACCCTTGGACGTAACCTTTTTCGACTTCTGAAGAATGCTCTTTCTAGAGAATATGGCCTTTTCATGATACGAACAGGGCACCAGAGAATTACTGAGTATGAAGTTGCTGAACTTGTGAAGAATGATTTTCTTAAAGTTGCTACATTGTCAAATGCCTTATCTCGCTTCTGCACAGCTGGTATTCACCCATACAACCCTGACAAGTTTTCTGAACTTGATTTTGCTCCAGCTCGAAAACTAGACGGGCTAAGAGTGGAAGCAGCCACAGATTGTGACAGTCCTTCAATATCTGCAGCACGTAAGACCCCATCAACTGCTACAAGTCCATCTGTTGGGCTATTTGATGACCCTACTTCTTCAACATCCACAGGAGGTTTTACTGAAGAAGTTTATGGCTTATCTACCAGCTTTTGACCTAAAGAAGAAATCTGATAGGCCTAAGCCTGCTGAGGTTAAAACAAGAAAGCCCAGAGACAAGAAGCACTCTGAAATACTAATTAGCACACCCATGAAAATAAAGCTTCAGTTGGATATAGAAAAGTAAAAGGAAAAAGAAGAGGTGAAACAGCAAAGAATTGCCAATAAAAACAAAAGTTGCTAGAAAGCTTAATCTTGGCAATGGGCCTAAGCCTAATGCAAAAGAAAGTATGGATAAGAAAAGACTTCAAAACAAGAAAAAGGATAATCAGACTTTTGGCTAGAAACACTTACAAAAGAAGGTAAACAAAAAGAAGATGATTGAAGAAGAATCAGATGATTCAGATGTTGACGAAGTTCCATTGTGTAATGACGATGAGTCCGATGATATCGACATGGAGCTGTTTGACCCTGGCGCACTTCTAGGAGCCGACGATGAGATTTGCAGACTTTGTGGAGATCATGGTAAAGACAGATGTACTTTGTGCGGAAGATGGCACCATGCAGCTTGTACCGCAAATGATTCTGCTAAAGATTTTATATGTGATATGTGTAGTGAAGGGCTTATCTAACTTGTTAAATCTGTAGGCCCCTAACATCTAAGAAAACTTTGCATTTTATTTGAAAACTGATTGTCCTGAACTATGTTAAATTTTGTAAAATTTGATTAAAACTTATGTTTAACCTAATCTAATATGTGCCTTATCAATATAATCTTTCGAAAAAACCTTGTATTGTTTTTTTTTCCTCTTCAGGTATTACTGTGTATCAATTCTTCTAAGATGCACACAATTACCCCACCCAATGCTCACGTTTCCCTGATGTTCGGGAAACCGTGCGCTTAGGTAGTGTCTTGAAATTTTGTTTTTGGTGTGTTTATTTTTGAATATTTTGGGTTATCTTAATTTTTTACAGATACTAGAATAGTTGCTCTAAGTTTTGATATAAAATAAACTTTATTTAACGAAGTCAAATTTTTTTAAAAAAAGTTCTGATTAGGTGTTCACGTTTCCCCTACTTTCCCCTACAGAGTTCAAGTAATCATTAGAAACCAAATGTTCTTATCCTATGTTGTACAGGTTCTTTCTTGGTCATTATTACATCTGTTTCAGAAATGGATAATATGATGCATAATTGTAGTAAGACAAGAATGTCAAAGCATAAAATGTATTCGTTTCTTTGAAGAGAGAAGAGGGTACATTCGATAGAATATTTCCATTCTGTATACGGAGAGATGTAATAGGAACTGTATTAAAGGGCTGAGAAATGATGTTTTGCTATTAGAGACAATGACATCCAGTCAAGTGCAAAGCAGAAAACTTGGGAAATATCCCTTTGTTGTTGAAATTATCAACATTCTCAATTACAGTAAAGGCTCTGCATCAACCCATGATCTAATGGATTTCAAAACCAAAGAACTGCTAGAGGCATGGTGAAATGAAGGTATGAGTAAGGTGAAATGGGTGAATGATGAGTTAGAGAAACATCGATCTTAATATTCATCTTTAACCCATCCACATTACCCAAACGATTTATTTAGTATGGTTGACAAACTAATACTGAGTACAAAATAAAAGCAGGTGGCTTCTGCCCATAAAACCAAAGACTTTGTACATCTCTATATCCATCCATATGCCTCAAACTCACTGCACTGCTTTCATGTTAATGATTTGGGTTCACAGTACCAGTGTGCAAGGGGAAGCCAACCTGTGGGAGATGTGGTTTGTATGTTCAAGATCCATGCTCACCATGTACATTATCACAAGCTCCTGTTAACTGCTCAGACAAATGTTCAGTATGCTCTAAGGAATGCCCCCCTGTCTGTTTATAGGAACAGAAAATTCAAGAACTTTTGGACACAAGACAGCTACCACACACACAAGAAAAAAAGATTTTCAAGTTTATGAAACCTGCAGTGTTTGCAACATCGTTCTCTACCATCGTAATGGAAACATTCTCCATGTCAGATGCCTCAATACATACGCTTCATGGAGAGGCTGTCACATTCATCTTGAGCTGCTGCAGTTGTTAGTATGGTTGACAAACTAATACTGGGTACAAAAGAAAAGCAAGTGGCTTCCGCCCATAAAACCAAATTTGTAAATAAGATATCTCCATCTATCTCTTTACCACCTTAAATCATTAGGTGACAAATTACAGGCCACTGGCATATTTTGTGATCTGTCAAAGGCATTTCACTGTGTAAATCACAATATGTTTTTAAGTAAATTAAAATATTCTAGTGTAATAGGAAACACTGCAAAATGGTTCAAACTGTGTCTCTCTGACAGGAAATAAAGGGTATCAATAGCGAAGGATCCTCTACTAACCAGTGACGCATCATCCACCTGGGAACAAATTACATGCGGTATCCCACAAGGTATCATCTTAAGGCCCTTACTTTTTCTTGTGTATATCAATGACTTTTCACAAGTAACATTACCAAATGCCAAGTTTGTTGTGTTTGCAGACAATAAAACATTACTGTAAACAGAAAGACAAATACAAGTTCAGAAATATTTGTCAATGAAATCTTCATGGACATTAATAAAGGTTTTAGGCAATTTTTTATCACTAAACTTAAAGAAAACACACACACACTACAATCAATTCACAACTTGTAAGAAGTTTCCCCCCTGTATATGCTTAAATACAATGAGAAGCAGATAGAAAGTGTTGACAGTATTAAATTCTTGGTGTTACAGTCTGCTAAGAAATGCAACTAGGTGGAACACCCACGGACTTGCTGATGTCCTTAAACAAATGTTTATTTGAAATGCAGATATTTTCAGATACAGTTGGTATAAAAAAAAGGCTAACATTCTTCACTTACTTCCATTTCACTATGTCATATAGGAACACTTTTTGGAGTAAGTCATGAAGCCAAGTTAATGTTTTCCCAAGTCTAAAAATGTATAATATGAATAATTTTTGGCACGAACTCAAGAACATCCTGTAGAGGCCTGTTCAAGGAACCACAAACTAAAGGGCAGATTCCTAACTGGAAATGGAGGACAACTGCTGTAAAACCACTATGGTCATTGTCCAGAAATACATTGTTGCTATAGTAGATGGCACTGATCAATGAAAGTTTCTCTGACCACATGCTCTGTGTTTCTTGTGTGTTGCATGCTGTGTGGTTGACACAAGGCCAAGTGGATGGAAACAGATGAGAAGGTGTGTTACTGTATCAAAACAAATACCCTCAGTGACACCAACAACATCACGCAACATTTGAAGCCCTTTTTGGGTGTTTGTGTGACTATGGGTCTTTTCAGACAGACGAATGTGCAGGGAGGTGGCGGACTGTATGTACCAGATTTGGAGGACCAGTTTCTACAGTATATTCAGGCAAACACTAGTACAAATTCTAGGCAAGTGGTCTGTGAACATGGTGTAAGTCAGAGTACAATTACGTGTGTCCTACTTGATAACTACTGCATCCCATGGAGGCCACTTTGAACATCTGTTGCGACATGGATTCGATGCAGCTCTGTACTGTGTTCTGGGATGATTTGTTGTCATTTCATGCACACTGTTCATTTCCACACACATGTTCATATAACCTTTTTTCCTTCATTTACGGCCAGGAATCCATCCCTGCAGTTCATCAGTTTTATTAATGTTCACCCTGTATTTATTTCTTAATGTAATTTGTCATACACTGAGGTGACAAAAGTCATGGGATAACTCCTAATATTGTGCTGGATCTCCTTTTGCCCAGCATAGTACAGCAACTCAAAGTGGCATCGATTTAACAAGTCATTGGAAGCCCCTGCATAAATATTTAGCCACACTGCCTCTAACACCATCCATAATTGTGAAAGTATTGCTATTGCAGAATTTTGTGCACAAACTGAGCTCTTGATTATGTCCCACAAACGCTCAATGGGAGTTTCGTCAGGAAGTCTGAGTGGCCGAACCATTTGCTCAAATTGTCCAGAATGTTCTTCAAACCGATTATGAGCGATTGTGACATGATATTGTTGTTTGGGAAGATGAAGTCTGTGAATGGATGCAAATGGTCTCCAATTGAACCAGAGAACCCAGTCTGTTCCATGTAAACACAGTATTGAAACCGTGAACTGAGGTGTTGGTTCAAAAAAGAGATTATTATTTTCAGTGAAATGACAAAAGTAATGAGACAGTGATATGCACAATACAGATGGCAGTAGTATCACATAGCAACTTGCATGGCACCTTGTAAACAATGTGGGTCCATGGCTTGTGGGGTCTGTGCCATATTCTAATCTTACCATCAGCTCTTATCACCTGAAATTGTGACTCATCTGACCAGGCCACAGTTTTCTGGTTATCTAGTATCTAATTGATATGGACACAAGCCCATGAGAGGCACCAGAGGTGATCTTTGGTGTTACCAAACTCACTTGTGTCTATTATCTGTTGCCATAGACAATTAAATTAAAATTTCACAGCACTGTCCTTATGGATATTTTTGTCATACATTCCACATTGACTTCTGTGGTTATTTCACACAGTGCTACTTGTCTGTTGGCAATGACAACTCTACGCAAATGCTGCTGCACTCGGTCATTAAATAACACCCACAGTGAGCAGTAATCCCTGAAATTTGGTATTCGTGGCACATTCATGATATTGTGGATCTCAGAATATTGAATTTCCTAATAATTTCTGAAATGGAATGCCCTGTGTGTCTAGCTCCAACCACCATTCCGGTTTCAAAGTCTGTTAATTCCTGTCGTGCAGCCATAATCGCACTGGAAACCTTTACACATGAATCACGTGAGTACAAATGTCAGTTGTGTCAATGCACTGCCCTTTTATACTTTGTATATGTGATACTACTGCCATCTGTATATGTGCGTATTGCTGCCACATTACTTTTGTCACCTCTGTGAAAATAACAACCTCTTTTTTGAACCAACATCTCAATTCATGGAATCAATATTAGAAATAAAAATAATTTTCACAAAGATTTAAAGTCACCTACTTTGGTCTAGAGAGGTATTCATTACTCAGGAACAAACATTTTCAATAACTTGCCAGTGGCCACAAAAAGAAATAACTAGTAACAAAGTTCACTTTAAGAGCAGCCTAAATGATTTATTGGTGGCTGACCCTTCTGCTTAATAGATGAATGTCTAAGTACAAATAACTGATGAATATTTATAATTAAAAATTTCAAATAACATAAGTGATATATAAAATCTGACTCTGCATATCTTCAGTGCAGTAATGTGATCCATGAAACGACAGTTGTAAATGAATTTTTGTTTGATGAGACATAGCTACAACAGCCTAAGAATTATCATATGCACCTCAATGTATTGTACATTTACATGTTTTGTGCCAAGTTTTTTATAACATTTTAAACAAAATAATGTTTAATTTTTTTTACTTATTCTACATCCTTGAGGACCATTTCATTTGTGATCAGTGGAATGTACATTAGGCCATCATTTTTTTTTCCATAGGAATGTACTGTATATACTTGTTATTGAAACGTTATGTATCCTATGGATCTGTGGAGTGAAAAGTATATCTAATGTAATCTAATCTAACTTCTTATCTTCTAGATAGAAACATAAGTAGCTGTGTGGTACACACATTATACCTCATCTTTCTAATTTTTGAGTCAGAATAGTATGTCCCACGACATTTCAAAGTGATGTAAAATACCTGCAGTGAGTTCATATTGGTTGAAAAGTGTTATAGTTTGGTCAAAGAACTCGAAAATTGACACACGGTAACATCACTACTAATGATTCCCTAGCTGATTCTTACCGCATATGTAACTGCCTCTTTACATCTGCAATACTCTCCACACTCCAGCATTTTAACCAGTCCACCCTCGTATGAAATATGCCTCAACACTGGCCTTTATTCAGCCTCATGTTATTGGTTGTCTCTCCTCAAATTTCATTTATTGTTTACCACTTTTTAGTTATATTATGGAATTTACTATTTGTATTGATTGCAGTTAACTGTTTGACAAACTAATTACGTATAGAAACACATGCAAATTTGTTGTAAAAAGACACAAAGGACATGGATTTGTGTTTTATTTACAAAAGGTTTATTTGAAATAATCTGATGTCATTTAACAACTTATTTCATAAACAATATTCATAAAAGCATAAGTAAAGAACTGTGAATACTGATACAGGTACAGGTTGCAGTGTGGACAGTGGTATCTATTTTTGGCAAGTACTGCAGACATAGGGTGTAAGATCTGCAGGAACTGTTACATTATCATCTTCTCTTGCAAGGGACCAATAACGTTGCCTCACCAAATTTGCTGCCATCTTTGGTTGGCGTGATCTTGTGAAGATTCCCTTCTTGTTTCCACCAACACGTGTGTATGCTGCAATTAATCAGTGTGTACTGCAATTGATATTCATATTTGAATATTTAAATATCATGCACATACCATAATATTATACAGTGATTCATATTATGTAATACAAAACAGTGGATATCCATCAATGTCTGAGTAGCTTATGTCACTTGTGGTGTGTTATTTCCAATTCATGCTTAAAGCAGCCAGTGATAATAAAACCAATGTTTTGGCCATATTTTCAATAGTTCTCTTCATGGGATCTTAACTGGTGATTTCTGGGGATGTTCTTCCCTAAACACCATCCTATTTCAGTTGTCATTTGATGACTGACATCATTGTTCTGGAATGCCATTGGACATTTCATAATCAAGTTGCCTAGGGACAGGTGGTTGTACAGAAGGCTATTTGCCAGTCATATTCTGACAGATGATTTATACAATACAGCAAATTGGCAGCTCTTAACCAGTAACTGTGTTTCCCTGCAACAAGATGATGATGATGCTGCATGGAAATTCTCTTGTTGCCACTTGTTTATCCTGTTGAAGCCCACCCATTGGACTGGGTTCACTGGCAGCCCACTGTCAGCAACTTGTAACCATTATCTTTGTTTGTAATGTTGCGCATTTAATTACTTCAATAGCCTCTCTTATTTCCCATTGTTCCATCCATAGCTGTCAGGCAGTCAAATACACTTCTTGAAAACTGTTGTGTCAGACATAATCAAGGTGGTATTTGACTATAGCAGATTTGCTGTGTAGCCCTAGTCACAGGCAACATTCCTGTTCCAACATGCGAGTACTTCTCAGTCTCCCAGTTTTGCCAGACAGACATACTTGCTTGTTTGCAGATGCCTATGGCATAGCTAACATCATCAACAGAATCCTTGTTGGCTTCAAATGATCTCTGATCTTGTGGTCATTCTGAAATACTGGTTGACACCTGCCAATCATCTGCCAGAGTAGAACAGAGAAATAGCCTACTATAGAATCACCACTCCACAGCTGTCTTGATTTTAAGCTGCCCAGCTGGCCATTAACAAACTGTTCAAGGGCAACCTCCAAAAATGTATTCAGATTGGCTCCTGGAAGAAGACCATGTCCTTACATCCTCTGGCAACATTAAGAAGCTGCCAGTCACCATTTTGTGTGATCTTTTGTTAGTCCAAGCTGAGTAGGCCTCCAGTGGTTTTCATTTTGTAATTGTTTTCCTCACTCTTGAAGGTGTGGTTTTGGTGTCAAGCTTATAAAGGTACAAACAACAAGGTAAAAATATTAAGCAGTGTTTCAAGAAAATGTCTTTTGAGAACTCTGCACAGTGAAAGTATTTCAACAAAAGATTGTCATCAAAGAGATGTATAGGATAATGCACCATAAAAATTGGATATTTTAAAAAGCAATAAAAGTAATGTGTCAGTTTATAATTTTTTAATGCAAATAGTGTACTCAAATATATGTTGATGGGTCAATTACAGAATAATTAATATTGTTACCTGCTACTTACTTTGAGCAGTTTTGAAATCTGCAAAATTCCATATCATTTCTCCTACAAAATAACCGTTTTCTCGGAGCCTGTCAAATGCCTTGAAATACTCAGAAAACAGAGCTTCTTGGTACTCCTCTGACCAGATGTAACTTGGTTGCTGTATTAAAGAAAAACCTTATGATTTTTTGTAGAATTTTAGAAATTAGTTTCAGGTTATTAAAATTCTCATCTCTGCTTCAGTACTTAGTTCTTTCATTTCCTTGTCATAATCAAGTATACAACTAAAAGTGTAAAGAAAGAATGAAGCAGATGATAAAGGCAGCAATTAAAATATTTACTTGACCGACATGAACTCTAGTGATTTTAGCTCATATTACTTTCTCATATCTTCGTTTACCATTCTAATTTGTTGAAGTTACTTGTGCAACTGGTTCAGGCTGATACGAACTTAACAAAAGCAAAAGTCTACTATTATGTCAGGTCAAATATAACAAAGTGCTAGTTTTAAACAAGTATTCGACACAATGTCTGATACAGTTTTCCTTACCAAGTGCAGTCCTTCCATAGCATCAGCTCCATATTCTGTTATTATTATTGGCTTGTTGTACTTTGCCCTCCAGAAAGCAATTTCCACCAGTAACTGTTCCACAATGGTCTCAGTAAGCCCTCCATTCTCATACCATCCAAGGTAACGATTAACTCCAATGATATCCAAATATTGACTCTGCAGACAGAAACACAGCAGAATTATTGAAATACTGTAATCATTAAGTTTAATGTTTACATAGACAAATAACCAATACTTACTCTCACACATTTCTGTCAGTAAAGAATCTGACTTCCATGCTTCATAAATGTTTAACATTCATGAAAATATGCCAAACTTTTTATACTAAAGGAGAAAAAAATGTGTTACAACAAATAAAATATTGAAGTATCATATACAATGAAGTAGAGCTCTCATAATACATGGCTTCTGAAGTATATATACTGTTTCATAGAACTTTGAGAACTATTTTACAACAAGAGCTACTAGGTTGCCTTTCTCAGATGTCTGACCCTGAATAAACTGAGCAATACCATGATAATTTATGAGGAACAGTCCATCCCTGCCAAGCTAAGATGCTCCTATGTCACTAAAGACCTCTCTACACCAACAACTGCAAACCACTATGAAGTGCTTGGTGGAGAGAATATCAGACTCTGGGTAAACAGAGGAATGTAATGATAGTTTCTTCGATGAGCCACAGTTCATCCCCAGTCATAGTACGTTCCTACCAAGTTAAGCTGCTCCTTTGTCTCTAGAGAGCCTCCTACATCCACAAGCATACTCTGAAAATCATTGTGAAATGCATGATGGAAGGTATGTTAGGGATTGTTCCCACTGCAGTCATATATGAAGTGCTTGAAAAATGACTGGATGAATGCCTCTGTGCACACTGTCATTGCACTTTACATCCTTAAGAGTTATTATATGCAGTTGGCGTGTGAGCTGACCAAATCCAAATGTGAATCACTGATACTGTAGTCATAGGATGGTACCAGTGCACAGCATTACACTGCTAAATATTTAAAGCAAGTTGCTAACGTCTGCACCATTTTGATATCTTATCAAGATATGATTGGTTATTTTTGAAACTTTTTTTCAGATAATACCTAATTATAGATAACTGCATCATCAGTGAAAAGTTTGAGGTTACTATTAATAGTGTCTGCAATGTAATCAATATAAACATACTGATACACATCCCTGAAGCATGTCCGGAGTTACTTCTGTTTCTGTTAATGAGTCTGCATCCAAGATAAAATGCTATACCTTCCTTCTGAGAGATCCTCGAACTAATAACAAATTTTGTTTTTTGTGGTACCCCATATGATAATATTTTGATTAATAAGCATTGATGTGGCAGTGATTTAATGCCTTTTGAATGTCAAGAACTACTTCACCTACCTTACTTTCTTCATCCATAACTTTCAGGATGTCACGTGAGAAAGGTGTGACTTGGGTTTTGTATGACTAATATATCTATAATCTACGCTTGTTGCCCTACAGATGGCCATTCTCTTTGATAAAGTTCATTATGTCTAAGCTCGTAACATGTTCTAAGATTCTGCAACAGATGGACAACAATGAAATTTGATGGAATTTTTGTGGATTACTTATGCTACCCTTCTCTAGATGGATTTGATGCACACCTCCTTTGGGTCACTGGACAAAGATTTTTGTTTGAGGAATCTATGGTATATTATGGTTAAAATGGGAGGTAACTCAGCTGGAAATTCTGTATAAAATCTGACAGGGAGTCTGTTGGGCCCCTGTCTGATTTCAGTTGTTTTTCTGTGACACTAACACTAATATCTATTTCACTTGTCTCTGCAGTAGTGTGAGAACTACAGTCAAGCAGTACATCTGGAGCTTCCTCTGTAAATGAACATTTGAAAACAGTTCTGCTCTGTTTTCCTAGCCTCAATTTTGGTACCTGTGTCATCTATGTGTATCTGAACACTAACTGTGGTGCCAATGAAAGCCTTTAAATATAACCTGAATTTATTCAGATTTTCTGTGAGATCTTTCAATAAGATTCTGAATTTTTCTGAAGTACATGATATAAATTATATTGTGCATGATTTAAAAAATTGTTTTGAGAATACTGGCAATAGTGAACTGTTTGTGAAATGATCTGACAAAATCATTTTAAGCGTATCTCAAAAAATACCACTATGAATAAATATATTACACAAGTAACTTGGTTTATTAATAAAATTATTTTGTTACTGATTTCATAACAACCATTGAAACATACATTTTAATGGCATGAAAGATAATGAAAAATTTTGTTGGATATGCATGCTGCAGTAGAATTTTTAGAAATTTGTACTACTTTTCTATGAAACTGCTAACCGTACTATAAGTGATTCTTCATATCTAAATTATCTGGTACTAATACAAAATTATTTTTATTTAAAGGGTCTATGACACAAATAAATGTCCTTATTTGTATTACCCACACCCATCTTTCTCCACCACCAGACCACATTCTGTAAGTGAATAATGGTCATCAACTTTGCTGGGACAGACTGAAATTTTTTGTGTAAGTTACTATCAATGACTGATATTACCATAACAATATTAGGATATTACAAGGGAATTATATCTGATTAGAGTTTGATAAGTCCATGTTCATTCCATATCTCTCATTTAGCAGTAGCACATCCTGCTATCACTGCCAGAAACAAACACAGAAATATGAGGGCAAAGTGAAAGGCTTTTGGTTTCATATTGAAAGATGACGCTTTTATGCACAAGGTTGACACATGTTATTTTGAGACAGTCCATTTTACATCAATTCATTTTGTCTGGCATATTTGCCCTTGAGTAGATTCCATGCTTGAATTACAGTACCAGAGCAAAATACTCATCTATGGATGAAATAAACTCTGCATTGGGCATAATACATTATTCACCTGCAAATTTAGCTGTGGAGATTGGTGAACATCACAGCCTACCAAATTTAAGGACTTGGTTGGATATCCCCAAGAACTCATATTTCAAATCTCTTAGTTTTCCCATTGTGAAAGCACTTTTGCAAGCCAATGCATTGTCCTGAGTAAAGGTACAGTAATAGGTTAATTAGTAATCAATGAGATAAATTATTTTTTCATTCACAAAAATATTGGCCATAACATATCTGCAAATGACAATGACTTGGCTTACTTTAGACTGTCGACTGGTTTGGTTATTGTTTCATTTCAAGCATTAAGTCACAACAGTCAAGACTAGGTATCTTGTATATCATAAATTCATTAAAATTGCATAGCTCTGTTTCATTCTGACAGTGTAGAATTCTGTAGATATCAGCAGTTCCAGGTTACTGTTATGTATTTGCATGTCTTTACAACCTTCTGACAGATGATAAGGGAAGTGAGTATTTTATTCAAATGTTCTATGTTTTTTATGTTATACTTTCTGACATGTTCCACACAGATGAGAATCATCTAATTTTTGGGTCTATGGAATGGGAAAAAGCAAGAGAGATATGAACATGATGTCACCTACACCAAAAACCAACAGACAAAAGGAAAGCCTTAGACATGGCCAAATGATTCTGTTAATATTTGGCAGGTTGCCTGTTTACAACATAAAATGAGAGCCTTACGATATTTTGGCTCAGCAACAAGCCCCCCCCCCCCCCCCCTCCCTCCAACCCAATCTTTGAGAAAACCATCCCTACAGTTCATGACACTCACTTGACTCAAAATTGGCAGACGCAATAGAGAACTCAAAATTGAGCATTTTTCATCGTCTACAAACATTCATTTTCCTAGAAACTGAAGAAAGAAATGTTTATGACTGCTGCTTATGTACCAATAAGGTATTCATCATTAACCACAAATGGTTCTGATGTAGCAACCAAGGTATCTGGTGGGTAGCAAAGAACCTGTGACAGAATTCCACATGAATTGTAGAGATTTTTTCCCTTTTCAAAATTGGTAGTAATAGCAAAATTAATAAGGTAAGTAAAACAATAAATAGTAACAAAAAGACAGGAAAAAAATTTCTCAAACGCCTTGCATTAGTAAAGAGTTAAACATTTAATTCTGACCACTTTACATTCACTCTTTCGCTCACTCTGTTATGTGCCCTCAGTTTCCTTTGATCAACTAGATGGATCGTAACTGTCGTATATTTATCAAAAAACAGACTTTGTTTATAATATTTTTTTCTTGAGAATTAATTGTGATGCATAGCAAGTGTATGATAACACTGTCTGAAAAACTGATGCTGGAAGTTGATCATGAATTATGCTGTGAATAGTTATTGCATGCATGTAGTTGTGCAATTCTTGCTGGGTTTTCAGAAGTACATTGCAGTTTTGAAGCTTTGACATACAGTAATTGACTTGGCAATAAAAACAAACATTACAGGGATGACACAGTTGGGTGCAATTTGGTAGTAATTCTTATACCATGTGAGGCACTGAATCTCATCATCTACAAACATGCTTTCATACATGACAGTATTAGTTTGTCCACTTCAGGAATTCAGTATAAGACAAAACATGTTTTTGGTCATGTAAAAGTTTACAATGTAATCAAGATCTGTTTTGTAAACTGAAGTTTTCAATTTTCTGGACTTGAAGCAAGTGATGTAAACCTTTTTAATGAGTTGGTTATATGATTGACCTCTTCTACATGTTGAAGGCCAAATTAATTATTAATATCTTATAAGCAGAGGAAAATTGTAGGCAACAGCTTTCCATGTGCTGTGATGGAACATTGTGCCATATGAATGCATTATTTTATGTATATTACCTACTACATGGGTTTCTTTTTCTCCCTTCCGTGATAACATGCAAGAATACTTGTCTTCCCAGCACTCTTACTCTGAAATGATTTTACACAATGGGGCTTAAAATTTTAAATCTTTACTAGTCCAAGTCATCTGAGAAATGTATTTGTCTACTTTGTTATTATGTCTTACTTACTTACTTCGTTAATACTCAAAGGGGGTGGATGAGGTGTGGAGGAAGCCTAATGAATACATCTAGGAATAAAACGCAGGTTCTCTGCTCCCCAGCCAGATGCCTTAGTCACTACAGCAGTGATACTTTTGCTGAACAGTGTACATTATGAGTATATGGGATTCTGGATATGGATCATAATATATGTAATAAACAGTTCCAAAGTTTTCTATATACACATATATTTTACCATAAAGACTGATACACATGAACACTGCATGAAGTACAAAGTCAGACTGAATTAAACATGGCGGCTCATAAGAGCAGTTAATGTTCCAAAGATTGTAATTTGTGTGGTCGATGTGACCTATTGATGCCACACAGCCGCCCCCCCCCCCACCCCACGCAGTATGGAGTGTGGCCTATGAGCCCTGAGGGGGGGGGGGGAGGGCATGTAGGTGTTAGCGTGAGTGGTGCGAGGTGGCAGGCGCACAACCGAAAGCTCCATCTCCATCGGGTTGGTGAGTGAAGGTGCGGCGGGTGGCCGCCAGTCCAACTCATAATCCGAAAACCAGCAGGGGGGAATGATGCATCGGCCAACTCGGGAGTAGTGGTATGGGAGAGGAGGCGGCATGTGAGCATGCCTTCCTGAATGCGTACTAAGCCAACCGAAGAAATGAAAGCTCGAACACATGATGGGTCATACTCTTGTGGAAGGGACAAGCTGTGCACTATCTTGACACTGAGTTCCTCGATGAGGATCGGGTGTGTGCTGTCGATGACCAGTACAAGCACACGATTATCTAACACCATAATTGACATGTCGTCGACGCGGTCATGTGGTACGTTGCAGCGCAAAACGGAGGATGAGGCGTCCGTGTCTCTAGTACCTGAAATGTCTTCAAAATCTGTGACTGGGGATGGTGGTGATGAATTGCCTGAGGAACCCGTGAACTGTGGTAGTGACTTGTTGGATGGAGGAAACCCAACCGTAGGTTGAACGGACTTGTTAGGCAGTTCGTCAAAAGAACATGTGCTCGGGCAGTCCAACTGGGATAGCAGAAGGGTGTTGGAGTCTACAAAGGCAGGCTTGAGCCTGTGTAGAGAAATGATTTGCGGGCAATCTTTTATCATAATGTCAAACATCGTCATGCCCCTCCGGAGTACTGTGAAGGGGCCGAGGCAAGGGGGTTGTAGGGGTTGTCTGACAGAGCCATCCCTGAGCATGATATGTGAGCAAGTGCTGAGTGCAGTCAGCACATAAGTGTCAGGTGGGGAATGGCTGACAGGTGGGTGTAGCCGGGTGTTTCTAAACTGTGCACAAATCCTTCCGATAAAGTCTGGGGAGGAGGGGGAATTCCCGGGATCTTGGAGGAGAATCAGTTCCCCAGGTAAAATCGGGTTTTCACTGAAAACGAACTCAGAAATTGTCCCATGTAAATCTGGTTTAAATGTAGAACGTAGACCCAGCAACACCCAAAGAAGTGCCTCGAACCAGAGACAGTTGTGGCACCTGAGTGCAGTTTTAAGGGTGCGGTGTCATCGTTCCACCAACCTGTTGCTTTGTGGGTGGTAGGCTGTCATATGGATCTTTTTAATACTGCAAAGCTTACAGGGAATCATAAAAAGTGCAGATTCGAATTGTCAACCCTGGTTGGTTGTGACGGTGGATGGGTAGCCGAACCTAACGATCCAAGAAGAAACGAATGCTTTGGCCACAGTTTCTGCTGTGGGTAAGGGGAAAGCTTCCACCCAATGAGATATTTGGTATGTTGTGGACAGGATATACCTGTGGCCCTCCGACGTAGGGAGGGGCGATAAAGTCGATATGTACATGATGGAAATGTCCTTAGGGATGCCAAACTTGGCCAATGGTGGAGAGGTGTTATGTCCTATTTTGTTTCGTTGACAAGAAATGCAGCTGCATGCCCATGTTTGACAGTCCCCCGTTTTACATCTTTCCACATAAAATGCTCAGTGACGAGGAGAGTGGTGGCTCGGATGCTGGGGCGGGCGAGATTATACAAGACGTCAAAAACCTGTTGGCACACTGTGGGCAGGAGCAAAGGCCGCAGAATGCCCATAGAACAGTTGCACCACACTTTGTCTGAAATACCTTGGTAAACACAAGCGAAGACTGTGGGTCCATGACCATATCCTGAGTGTCCTCGTCCGAAGCCTGTAGAGTGGCGAGGTCGGATAAATGAACAATACTTCAAACGGCACTGATCCGCGAGAGGAAATCAGTGGGAATGATCTCTGTGTCTTTGATGTAGTGTACGTCTGTAGTAAATTGGGAGACCAGGTCGAAGTATCGGAAGGGTCAGAGGGGGGGGATCCTCTGGCGAGTTGCAGAAGGTGTTCGCCAATGGTTTGTGGTCAGTAAGAATGAAGAAAGGACAGCCCTTGATGTCAGTGCGGAAATGTTTGACGGCCTTGTACACTGCCAGAAGCTCTCTATCAAAAACAGAATATTTCTTCTGTGCTGTAGACAGTTTTTTGGAGAAGAAATGAATTGGTGAAACTGTATCGCCTTTGCTCTGTTGTAATACTGCCCCAACCGTGATGTCGCTGGCATCCGTAGTGATGAACAAATTTGCAGATGGGTCAGGGTGGGCGAGTACAACTGCATGAGCTAAAGCTGTTTGAAGAACCCTGAAAGCATCTAGCAAGGGTTCAGTCCAACAGACTGGTTTAACACCCAAAGTTTGTTTGCAGGAGAGCGAGTCCGTCAGTGGGGCCCGCACAGCGGTGGCAAAAGGTACATGATGGCGGTGTAATTTATAGTGTCTAGGAAATGTCTTGAGTTCTTTGTACATAGCTGGGGGTGGCAATGACGTGATAACCTGCATGCAGGATTTGGGAGATTGTATTCCGTCTGCGGAGACAGTGTAACCCAGAAATATCACTGAAGACTGATGCAATTGCAATTTTTCTTTGTTGACCTCGTCACCATTGGATGCCAAAGTCTGAAGGACCTGGGATAAATGATCTTAATTGTCTTCAGTCAATTTGCTGAAAATGAGTATGCCATCCAAGTATGCAAAGCAGAACTCAAATCGTCGTAAGATTGAGTCAATGAAATGTTGACACATTTGTGCCGCATTCTTTAAACCGAATGGCATGAAGTTGTACTGGAGCAAACCGAGCGGCGTGATGATCACAGTCTTTGGAATGTCTTCCAGCACTACAGGAATCTGGTGATAAGCACGTTTGCAGTCAATCACAATGAAGATTGTGGCACCCAGTAACATATGAGTGAAATCGTTTATGTTTGGCACGGGGTAATTGTCCATGACAGTGTGAGCATTTAAACGTCTCTAATCACCAGATAGTCAAAAAGAACTGTCGTGTTTGGTGACAAGGTGAATTGGTGAAGACCAATTGCTGCCCGATGGCTGTAGGATGTCTGCCTCCAGAAGTTCATTAATTTGCTGCCACACCGCGCGCAACTTAATGTGGTTGAGGCATCTAACCTTGTGTCTAATAGGAGGGCTGGCAGTGGTAATTATCTTGTGTGTCATTCTGTCAGTGGCGGAACAGACTGAGAACTGCACAAGAGGCTGAGTAACGTTCTGACATGGAGTTTTGGGACGAGTGGGGTGCAATGAGGCATGACTGTTACTGTGAGTGGGAAAAGGCAGCAAGAAAGTCACATTCCTATAACGTGAGCGCAGCATGCACTTGTTTGTAGAGGTCAGATGCACACGCAGCACGGAGCAGTGTGTGGTGTGCAGCGACTGTCTGTTGTTAACTTTGCCTTAGGCAACCTGCGCAGGCGAGAGAGGCGCTGGTGTCACGTGAGGGACAGCAATGGCCACCGAGTTGCTTGGCTGGCACGCGGGATAGGGGGAATGGTTATCAACAAGTGGGGCAGCTGCCTGTGCAGTGGGCATGGTTGTGCTGCACGAGCAATTGTTATTAGAGACACTGTTTGAAACACGAGACACTGCGCGTAGTGGGCGCTTGGGTGGTGCACAGGTCACTGAACGTGAATTATCACACGTAATGAATGTTTTTGAACTAACTTGATGAGTGTTCGAACTGATGCTTGGCGATGAAGTTTGTTCTGGTGAAGGAACTGCAGATTGTAGTTTTAACAGTGAGGTGCGGGCCACAGCGAGCTTGTTGTTAAGTGTGAGCAATGCTTTGTTTCAGCTCGTTGTTCTCCTGGAGGACGTGCACCACTGAGTGGTATTCTGATAGTAGGTTAGTGACGTAGGTCACAATTTTGCCCGTGAGGGTGCAACACTCGCAAATTAAATTCCACGTTGCGGTGGAAACGGAATGAGGAGAATGGGTGCCGGAGCACAGTATCTGAGTGTTAGACGGGTGGTATAACACTGAACATTGGACTACTTTCAGGGAGAGCTTATAATGGGACAAAAAATTCATACTGAGAATTGGTTCAACGATGTCGGCAATGTAGATGGTCCACGGGAAATGCAGAGAAGGGGATAGGTGCACCATCACTTTCACAGAACCGACAGTTTGTAATGTTGACAGCTCATAGGAGAGACTTCGTCGGTGAAAAGTCGGTAGGAGGCAACGATCGAGGTACGATAGACATGTCAGTGCCAGTGTCAATTAGGTAGACAAACTGTGATGAAATGTCTGTCACGTATAAACGACCGTTCGGCCAAGGGGAAAAGTGGACGGAGTGCATTGTTAGGGGACACCTGTGAAGTTCCCCGCAGGACTTGGCATCACTTAGTTCCTGAGGTCAGCATTTGGGTGTTGGCGAGGTAACCTACACTTCTTGGCCTCAGCCCCAAAAATCTTGTGGCACCAACAGTATGGATGAGCCGGATGAGGGGGTGGCTTGTCCTCATTGAACTGTTTCGGGACATAAAACAGAATGTATGGAACGTGAGCGATTCTTGAGTGCTTGGAAAGAGGAGAGAGTGAACCAGTACCACCTGGCAGCGTAGAAGGGGTGGAAGCAGAACGGGCCCTGCCCCTGCCTGCAGACAGCCAGTAAACAGGAGGTGTAGTGTGACACAGCGATGGTGGATGAGCTGGGTGTTTCTGGCGCAGGAGTGCATACAGCTGATCTGCGATGCATAAGCGAGAACCGATAGACTCAAAAGAGCGCGACAGGAGGTGTATCTGTAGATTGGCAGGTAACTTGGGAGACCATACCACCCGCAGCGTGAAGTCTGGCATTGTGTGTTCACTCATGAGTAACCTGAGGCGGCACCAAAGTTGTGACGGAGTGCGGCCCCCCAAGTGCTCCTCATACAGAATCTTGATTATCAGTTCCTGTGGTGAGCAAGCAAGCCAGTCCAATATCATTTTCTTGGTGAACATGTACTTTGGTGGCAGTGGAGGCGAAAGTAGGAGATCACAAATTAAATCCGAGTAGTCGTGAAGATGTGTCACCAAACATAGGAACTTGGAGTTGTCATCAGTCACTTGATGCAGCTCGAAGAGGTGCTCCACCAGTGTCAACCATGAAACTGGATTGTCCTCATATAGGGGAGGTAGCATGGGTAGGCGGCCTGGAAGCGGAGATGAAGGTGGCTTCGGCATGTCTTGGAAGGCCTGCGGTCCCGCTGCACAAGAGTTCATGCTGGGATTCGGCATCACCGGAGTGGAAATGTTACTAGCACACATGTTCGGAGCAACAGCTGCTTGTAATGTCTCTGAAGATGCCTGAAAACACAATGCGGCAGGCACAGTTGGTACCGTGGAGGCGAACAGGCAAGTGGCACATAATGAGGGCCTATAAACTGGACCAGAAATTGCAAGAATAGCACTGACATTGTGCAAGTCGGAAATGACATGGAAGGCCAGCACAGCACATGCAGATGGTACTGCGGAAGGAGCAAGCATTTGTATGGTCGGAATCGAGACCCCTGGGAGAGGGGGGAGGGGGGGGGGGCCTGGAGCTTAAGTGGCAACAACTAGAGTTTTCCATGCACACTGGCCATGCACCCTCCGTGGTAGGACCATAAAATACTGGTGAAACCTGTTAGTGGTGCGCTGTCATAGTACGATGTTGCTGGGTGAAGAGGCTATGTTGAGTGCACTCGTACCCACGTGGTCACGAAACTGGGCCGCCGATCTGGTGGTTTGTTCTAACGAACTGGAGGCATAAAAATGTACGTTACTGATTTGTGAGGAAGGTGAGGCTGGCATAGCTTGGTAATAGTTGACTGCATGTGCGTTTTGCACAAATTGCGGCATTGGACACAGCACTACTGTAACCAGCATTGTGGCGTGTAGAGGATCAAAGCACGTGCGCGAATTTCGGTCCCTTTGAACTTCGTACGAGCGATTGATTGCCACACTATTTAGTAGATCATCCACTTCACTTTTCACTTGTTGTTGTGTGTAATCCAGTGAAATAAAACCTGTATCCATTGTTTCAGGTAACTGCGCAACACTCGGTGGTTGTGGAGTTGCTAAAGTAGCGGTTATCCCCGTCGAAGATCATAGATCATTGTCTGTTAGCTGCAAAATAACCAATGGCGGAGGGTTGTGTTAGCCTGGTTGTAAGAGCTGGGCCTCCAACTCTTCATGAAGAATGTTCGGTGATGTAGCCATGGCATCGTATGTGAAACCTGTTGATTCTATATGACTGGCGCAGAAGTCGCGGAAGACGAAAATTTTTTTGCTTTTTGTCTGGGGTCATCAATATGGGATTCTGGATACGGATCATAATATATGTAATAAACAGTTTCCAAGTTTTCTACATACACATATATTTTACCATAAAGACTGATACACATGAACACTGCATGAAGTACAAAGGCAGACTGAATTAAACATAGCAGCTCGTCAGAGTAGTTACTGTTTCAAAGATTGTAATTTGTGTGGTCGATGTGACCTATCGATGCCACAAGTACATAATGACACCGTTAACCCTTAACTCTAGAAGTGTGATCTCTCAATGCCAATTTTCAATCTTGCTCTCTAAGGTCAGCTGTGGTGGAATGCTTCTAAGGTCTGCCTACCCTCCGTGAACTGACAGCCCAACAATGTTTTGCTGTTGCTTGCATTATCGCCTTCTTTGTTGTTAACATGTCTTATTGGCAGGTGTTAGAGTCTCCTAGACTATGCCTCATGAACTTTGTACGAGTATGTTTTCTTCAGTGTGTAATGGATCTGGGAGATGTTATTTTTTTATCTGTATTTGTCGATACTGAATTGTAAATGTTTTCTTATATTTTTTTGTCAGAATTTATTGTAATTTGTCTTATTATATGTTAATTTACTTCTGTTTTTGAGAGTGAAAGCATATTGATTACTATTAGAAAATGTATCGAAGAATAGCAAAGAGACTGATTACAAGTGGGAGCTTGTGTGTTGTGTAAAATATCTTTGACGTTGGAGTCGTCTTTCACTATAGTCACTCGGCAGCTAACTCTTGGTGTGTGTTGACGAAAGAACAATGTGAAGGTTGCCGTCATAAATAATTTTGAATTATGTTACTATTTTTTCTGTATTAACTATAAAAAAGAAATTACATTTGAAGAAATGGTATTTGAAACACCAAAATGAAGCAAACACGTTGAACCACGTCAATCCTGCAGCCGACAAAGATGCATTTGGAATCATACTTAGACAACTGAAGCCAAGACTAATATCGCCTTGCAAACGTCTAACGGAAAAGGTACTGTCACGAAATATGGCAAATTTAAGTAAATAAAAAATAGTGACCATATTTTCAACTTGTGTCTTAGCCGGGATGCCATATTTCAACTGTAGTACAAAATGTGTTTGCAAGAGCATGTCAGTTTTAACTTTCCTGAGTTTGTTGAAATTTCTAGTCAAAAGTGATATAGATCAAGAAACAGACAAAAAAAGATTACTATTTTACAATAGCCAGTGTTGTTAGCCAGTGATCATAGTTGTGCAACTGAATGGGAATCTTCTTGTTGCTCTAATAAAATACTTAAAATTTTAGTTAAAATCAAATGTGTTCTGAGTGATGATAAAGAAAAATGTAGATCCTATCACTGAGTGTCAGTTTTTACAGACTTTCTCTTTGCACCTACTGAGTGTAATTTTTATGTTCAATTTCAAACCCTGGAATTTAGTTTTAGCCAGAAATTTACTTGCTACTGAGATACTATAATCTTTCACAATGTAAAATTCAGTTCTCTAACATTCCATATATGTGTACTGTTCAAAAAACCACATAGGAGTAGGCGACTATGTGTGGTAAAAAATGAAATGCTGCAAGATTTCTTTAGTGCAATAAAATAAACAAGGAGGATTCAAACAACACTTAAACAATTTTGCAATGTCCATCAAATTAATCTTGTGCAAATATTCTTATATTTAATTTATATACATTTCTTAGTTGATGAAAACAATAATTACAAATGAATAAATAAATGAAAGGTGCACTTAAGTGATGCTATCTAATAAAAAAGACCCTAGAATCACATAATTTTTCATTGAATGAAGTCCTTATTTCAGCCTCATCAATTCTGATCATGTAATAGTAATTTATTTGCCACCATATGAGAATTTAGTTGTTTATATATGCCAGCACTAGTCATTTGTAGCATCTCTTTGTAATGAAACTGGTCATTGATACACTTTCACTGTTTTATAAACAACACAATACTCTTATTTAATCCACATTGCAATCGAATAAACATCTCATAGAATAACATTTTTACGTCTGTACCTACAATGCAGATATTATTAACTTAATGTTCACTTATGGACCGATAAAAAAATTTATTTATCTAAACTGTTTTCACTGAAATGATTATACTTGAAAATGGTCAAACATATTTTGTGTATTTGTGTAATTTGATACATTGCTATTCTTATTATGATTATCATTGTTATCATAATATTGATTTTGATGTTTGGAAAATTTGAAGTAGTTTACAAGAAACAACCTCAGATGAAATTTATAAAGAACCAAATGCCAACATAAAATTTAATACATTCCATGAAACATTCATATCAGTATTTGAAATTAGCTTTCTGCATAAGCTAATCAGAAGACCACTCATCACTCAAAATCACACAATACACAGCTATGATACAAGACAAAAATTGGATGTACATGTTCAAAATGACAACACAAAGTTATTTCAAAAAGGCCTTGTCCATCCTAGAATCAAACTATACAATGCCTTACCAGATACCATTAAACACATACAAAACATTGGTCACTTCAAACCTAAATTGAAGTCGTACTTGGTTGATCACTGCTTTTACACAGTAAATGAATACCTACAAAACTAAATTTTTCTATGTTAACCCAATGTAGTCTCATTCAGAAATACATTTGAATTTTATCTCTCTGTATATAGTGTAACAAAATTTATTTAAGTATTCATCATTAATTGATAAATTAATGTGTGTTATTATGTACAAAGGTATAGTATATGTAAAACAGTTAATATTAACATAAAAATCCAAATATCTCTTGCACATTGTGCAGCTGTAGATGAAAATGGATCAATAAATCAAATCAAAATCAAGGGAAATCAAACATCCATGTAAAAAACTATGGATCACTAAGGGCATTAAAGTATCTTGTGAAAGAAAAGGGACATGTGTCTTTTGGCAAGAACAAGTAAAGACCCTGTAGTAGTTGCACACTGCAAAATCTACTCAGAATTACTAAGAAAGATTATTACAAAATCAAGAAACATGCACATAATATCAGAAGTCAGTATGTCTGACAACAGGGTTAAGGAAATATGGAATATAGTGAAGCAAGAGATAGGACAACCAACCACAGAAGCGGATAACATTACTATTGAATTGAATGGGAAGGTTATAAATGACAAGTCACAGGTAGCAAATTTATTTAATAATCACTTCTTAAACATAGTAGAAAGCATAGGGACCAAGAGTTCAAGAAAAAGATCACAGCAATATGTTGAAGAAGTAATTCTCATAAAATTGCATCATATGAATGTACCACCAACTTCTACTTGTGAAATTAAGAGGGTCATGCATGCTCTCAAGGATAAAAACTTTTCTGGTTTTGATGGTGTTTCCAATAGAGTACTAAGGATTTGTTCCCATATAATAAGTCCAATACTGTCTGACTAACACCAGGCATTTTTCCAGAGAGCCTAAAATATGTTGTTGTTAAACCCCTCTTTAAGAAAGGTGATAAGAGAGACATCAGTAACTACCGACCTATTTCACTGTTGACATAATTTTACAAAATTTTTGAGAAGGTGATGCATTCTAGAATAGTAGCTCACCTTGGCAACAATAATATCCTCAGCAAACCACAGATTGGGTTTCAGAAGTGATGCTCTACTGAGAATGCCATTTACATCTTCACACACCAGATATTACAAGCATTAAGGAACAAAATAGCACTGGTAGGCATTTTCTGTGACCTATCCAAGGCATTTGATTGTGTGAATCATAATATACTCCAAGGTATATGGAAGTTTTATGGGACTGATGGTACAGCCAATCAATGGATCATGTCATACCTAACCAAAAGAATGCAGAAAGTGGTCTTAGTAGTAATTCAACCAACAGAATCCAGGGACATAATTCTGACTGGGGCGGGAGGGAAAGGGGGGGGGGGGGGTTAAATCACATATGGGGTTCCCCAAGGCTCAATCTTAGGTCCACTACTCTTTCTTATATATGTAAGTGATCTACTGTCTAATATACAACAAGCAGAATTAGTTCTTTTTGCAGATGACACCAGTATTGTAATCACTCCCAGTATACATACAGAAATGGAAGAAATGGTGAACAATGTTCTCAAAACTATCATTGACTGGTTTTCTGTGAATGGCCTCACCCTGAATGTCACAAAGACACATGATATTCAGTTCTGCACCTCTGGGGGTACTGCACCAGTGATAAGTGTAATACATCATATGAAATAATACATAGGTTGGAAACTTCAAAATTCTTAGGTGTCCACACTGATGAGAATTTAAATTGAAAAAAAATAATAATTTGGAACTCCTAAAACAATTTAGTTCAGCCACATTTGCACTTAGAATCATAGCAAGTTTTGGGGAGAGAGAAATCAGTAAGTTGACGTATTTTGCTTATTTTCAGTCAGTAATGTCATATGGAACAATGTTCTGGAGTAACTCATCTTTAAGAAAGAAGGTCTTCATTGCCCAAAACATGTGTAAGAATAATATGTGGTGCTCACCTGCGTTCATCTTGTAGACATCTGTTTAAGGAGTTGGGCATTCTGACTATAGCTTCACAGTATACTTATTCCCTTATGAAGTTTATTGTAAATAATCCACTACAGTTCAAAAGCAGCAATGAGGTACACAATTACAATACTCAAAGAAAAAATGACATTCATTACTCAACATTAAGGTTGTCTTTAGCACAGAAAGAAGTGCACAATGGTGCAAAACAATTTTTTGACCACTTGCCCAGTGATATAAAATGTCTAACCGACAGCAAAGTAAAATTTGAAAACAAATAGTGAACGTTTCTCCTTGACAACTCCTTCTGTTCCATAGAAGAATTTATATGTTTGTAATGTGTACAAGGTGGTGGGTAAGAATTGCTAACTCGATCTGTATATCTTGTTTTCATTTTGGGGAAAAAAATAATCATCTGGTGATGTTTAGAGTACAAATAGATCTACAAATTAATTAGTAATATGAGTGTAAAATGACTCATTCCACAAAATGAAGATTTATTGTGCAAAATGATCCATGGGACATGAAAATAACTAACTAAAGTAAAAGTAAGTTTTAAGTGTTACATGTACAAGTTGCATTTATTTGCATTGTGATCAATATCTGTGAAATGTATTAGCTTTGGAGTTGTGCCCTTGGCGCGAGGAATCATATTAGACTTCTTTTTTTTATGTAGAACTATGTGCTACGTAGATCATGATGGTGAATTCATGTTGGGTTTTAGCCATCATCCATTTGTTCCAGTCTTCTATCATATATACCTTAAATGGTTTATTTATCAAGACATCAAGAGGTAAATTGTGAAGTAATTACTTCTGTAATAACAACAACTTTTGTCTTTCTCTGTCTCAATTTCTCTTTCATAAAATTTTTCAAATGAGTACTGAATTTATGGCAACAAGTGTCAAAGTGTATCGTATTCCTCCACGAAAAAATGGTAATTTTGGTGGTAAAAAGGAAGCCAGTCGAAAATGTAGGCCCTAAGGTCGAAAAGGTGAAACTAAAGAAACGCTTATCAAGTGTGCAATTCATAATCAGTGGGCAACAAATGGAAATAAATCAACTTAAAGCATGAAATGGTCAACTGGCGCATCAAAACACGCCGAGACCTACGCAAGAAGTCGCGGACCCTGCAGATAAGTGGAATGAAGTTTCAAGGAAAATCAGCTTTCAGAAAGTGGTAAAAGGTGTGAACAGTTTATACTTAGAGCACGAAAATTCATACGAAGTAGGCCTACTTCCAGATGAGGACTGTAATGGCGAAGTTAACAGCGAATCACGTGGAGATAAACAGGACTGTACAGTAGAGATAGGCCTAAAACAAGAAAGTATTGCACCACGGAAAGGAAATTAACACAAAGTGACTGTGAACAAAAATCTGCCAAATGCAAGCCAACAAAACAGGACATCGATGTCTTCCATGTCAGAGCTAGTGAAGTTTGCCAATTACTACTATCATTAGATCAAAAGATAGCATAGCAGTCCACAATGCCGTAGTGTTTTTGAAACATATGAACTTCCCTTAACAAGCGCAGCTAAAATTGATCTATTTACAGATAGTCAAGAACAAGGAATAGCCACCGAATTAAGTTACTGATGTACTTACAAAATCAAGATTGCTGTGAAACCATGCACCAACTTCAAAGCTGTGACTATAGTAAACCGTGAAAAAGTAAAGGAACTGAGTACAAATGATTTATCTGTTTTCCTCACTGGAACATACGACATAGCAATCAGCAATACAAAAGAACTCACGATTTCTCTTAAGCAAAGATTACTTGAATTCAGAAACACAAATGTGATCGTTTTTTCAGTTGCACATCGCCATGACTTACAGTACCAAACTGGTCCTGCATAAATGAAGAGGCACGAAAAGCAAACAAAGACATTCAAAATATCTGCAGACAATTTAAAAAGGCAACATTCGTAGATGAACTTGAAAGATCAAAAGAGAGGGAAAGAAATTCATTATTTGCAAGATTTTAGAAATAGTAGGTCAAAAATTACACCTGAAGCAGGATATCTCAATAGCCATGCCGCTCAACGACAAATGTGTTGTGTCTAATTCTTTAAATAAGAAGTTCATGGTAACAGAAGTGACATCTCTCATGGCTCGAAGTGGATCATTTATCTCTGTGCCAGATTAGACAGAAAACCATCAAATGGAAGCAGCCAGCAAGGCTGAACAAGCTAAGAAATGACGGGTGCAAGAAGCCAACAACAGCACCACTAAAGGACAGCACATGGATGAACATCCTGGGTGCAGAAAGCATTCAGAAGTCAAGGAGAGTAAAGAAGACTCCAAGCACCTGCACCGCTGATTTTTTGTGGACAGAATCCTTCCAAATAAAACTGGGATAAGTGATGTAATAATAATGCACTTACGAAATTTTGATGTTAATTTAAAATCCAGTAGACAAATCTATATACCACCAGTATGTACAGTCAATCACAAACACAGTTTCAGACATTGAGGTTTTGCTAAACACTAAAATGCATTTTGTCAGTGTTCCATGTATCTCAGGACACTGGTTAAAGCAAGATCAGATTGCTTCATTCATAATACCAGGCTACACACACTTGCAAGCTACTTCTGTAGAAGAAAATACAAAAATGGAGGTACTGCTATTTTAATTAAAAGTGGGTTGGAATTAAAAACTATTGATACTTTTCAGTACCTCAATACAGAGAGAGACTTTGAAGCAACAGTTGTAGAAATCAGTGGTGCAAAGACAGTTGTTTTGTGTATCCATTGCTCTCAAAATGGTAACTTTAAGGCTTTAATCAATAAACTTGAAACATTACTAAACAGGACACATGTAGGCAAGGAATCAATAGTACTGTGTGGGGATTTCAACAATGACTTTCTTGCAATAAGCAGGAGAGAAGAACAGTTGCTCAACCTAACAGATACTTTCAATTTAAAGAAAAAAATTACAACCCCAACAAGAATTACGAAAATGTCTGCTGCTACTGTGGACCAAATATTTATTAACGCACCCTGTACTGCAAAATGTGTAAATACAAATTTTAGTGATCATGAAGCTCAAGCGGTAACCCTCTCAGACTGTTTACTATACAGACAAAACCATAAAAGGACTGTGACTGCAAGAAGTTTCAACACACAATGCATAGAAACATTCAATCACTTGTTATCAAGAGAACAGCGGGAAGAAATTTCTCAGTTGCATGACACCAACAAAAAGTTTGAAAAGTTCTCTGTCATCTTCAACTATTATTTTGAAACAGTATTTCCTCTCAAAATACGGGTGGTAAGGAACACAGATCTAAAAGCAAAGTCATGGATTACAAGAGGCATAAAAGTCTCAAGCAACACAAAAAGAAAATTGCTCAGTTAGAGAAAAAACTGCAACATATCCCCTTTTCTCAATGGTTATAAAACAAAATATATTCAGGTGTGTTGAAATGTCATATGTCGGCAAAAAATAATGGCCAATAATAAGTTTATATCCGAGTCAGAAAATAAAAGCAAAGCAATCTGGAAAGTAATAAAGCAGGAAGTAAATAGGGAAAAGGAAAATATCACACTGAACTGTGACAACAATAGAAGTACTCACCCGCAGCAGATTGCAAATCTGTTCAGGCAGTACTATGAAAACAACACAAAAAACCTAATAATTAATAATAAGAAAGATAGTCCAATTAACTAAAATAAATTCTTGCCTCCACTCAATCTATCTCTATGACACAACCCCGAAAGAAACCTCCAGAAAAGCATACCCAGGAATTGATAGTATTCCAGACTTTATCATAACGGAATGTATTATAAACATTTCAACACTCCTTGCAGAGACAATCAACTCATCTTCCTCAACTGGAACCTTTCCTGACTATCTTAAAATTGACAAAGTGATCCCTATTCATAAAAAAGATGACATAGCATTTTGGAAAACTATAGACCAGTTTTTGCCAAACTCAGTGAAAGAATCATGTATTTAACAGATTAATGGAATTTCTGGAAAAGAACAAAATCCTCGGTGATGCCCAACATGGTTTTTGGGAAAATAAATCTATGACCTGTGCCATATATAATTTCTTACAAAATGCTCTAGAAGCACTGGATAATAAACAAAATACTGCTGGTATTTTCTTAGATCTGAGTAAAGCCTTTGACATTTTGGACCACAGAATCCTGTTGGAAAAACTCCAAAAGTATGGCATTAGAGGCACTGCATAAAACCGATTCTCCTCATATCTGACAAATTGGAAACAAAAAGTAGTAGTAATGTATGAAGTAAATGATAGCACTAGAACACATTTTTCAGATGCAGGAATAATTACAACTGGAGTCCCTCAAGGATCCATTCTCGGATCTATTCTATTCCTCCTATACATAAACGAACCCCAAGAATCATGGACCTTGCCGTTGGTGGGGAGGCTTGCGTGCCTAAGCGATACAGACAGTCGTACCGTAGGTGCAACCACAACGGAGGGGTATCTGTTGAGAGGCCAGACATACGTGTGGTTCCTGAAGAGGGGCAGCAGCATTTTTAGTAGTTGCAGGGGCAACAGTCTGGATGATTGACTGATCAGGCCTTGTAACAATAACCAAAACGGCCTTGCTGTGCTGGTACTGTGAACGGCTGAAAGTAAGGGGAAACTACAGCCGTAATTTTTCCCGAGGGCATGCAGATTTACTATATGGTTAAATGATGATGGCATCCTCTTGGGTAAAATATTCCAGAGGTAAAATAGTCCCCCATTCAGATCTCCGGGCGGGGACTACTCAGGAGGACGTCGTTATCAGGAGAAAGAAAACTGGCGTTCTACGGATCGGAGCGTGGAATGTCAGATCCCTTAATCGAGCAGGTAGGTTAGAAAATTTAAAAAAGGAACTGGATAGGTTAAAGTTAGATATAGTAGGAATTAGTGAAGTTCGGTGGCAGGAGGAACAAGAATATTGGTCAGGTGAATACAGGGTTATAAATACAAAATCGAATAGGGGTAATGCAGGAGTTGGTTTAATAATGAATAAAGAAATAGGAGTGCGGATAAGCAACTACAAACAGCATAGTGAACGCCTTATTGTGGCCATGATAGAAACGAAGCCCACACCTATGACAGTAGTACAAGTTTATATGCCAACTAGCTCTGCAGATGAAGAAGAAATTGAAGACATGTATGATGAAATAAAAGAAATTATTCAGATAGTGAAGGGAGACAAAAATTTAATAGTCATGGGTGACTGGAATTCGGTAGTAGGAGAAGGGAGAGAAGGAAATTTAGTAGGTGAATATGGATTGGGGCTACGAAATGAAAGAGGAAGCTGCCTGGTAGAATTTTGCACAGAGCATAACTTAATCATTGCTAACACTTGGTTCAAGAATCATAAAAGAAGGTTGTATAGATGGAAGAAGCCTGGAGATACTGACAGGTTTCAGATACATTATATAATGGTAAGACAGAGATTCAGGAACCAGGTTTTAAATTGTAAGCCGTTTCCAGGGGCAGATGTCGACTCTGACCACAACCTATTGGTTATGAACTGTAGATTAAAACTGAAGAAACTGCAAAACTGTGAGAATTTAAGGAGATGGGACCTGGATAAATTGACTAAACCAGAGGTTGTACAGAGTTTCAGGGAGAGCATAAGGGAACAATTGACAAGGATGGGGGAAAGAAATACAGTAGAAGAAGAATGGGTAGCTTTGAGAGATGAAGTAGTGAAGGCAGCAGAGGATCAAGTAGGAAAAAAGACGCGGGCTAATAGAAATCCTTGGGTAACAGAAGAAATATTGAATTTAATTGACGAAAGGAGAAAATATAAAAATGCAGTAAATGAAGCAGGCAAAAAGGAATACAAAAGTCTCAAAAATGAGATCGACAGGAAGTGCAAAATGGCTAAGCAGGAATGGCTAGAGGACAAATGTAAAGATGTAGAGGCTTATCTCACTAGGGGTAAGATAGATACTGCCTACAGGAAAATTAAAGAGACCTTTGGAGAAAAGAGAACCACTTGTATGAATATCAAGAGCTCAGATGGAAACCCAGTTCTAAGCAAAGAAGGGAGAGCAGAAAGGTGGAAGGAGTATATAGAGGGACTATACAAGGGCGATGTACTTGAGGGCAATATTATGGAAATGGAAGAGGATGTAGACGAAGATGAAATGGGAGATGCGTGAAGAGTTCGACAGAGCATTGAAAGACCTGAGTCGAAACAAGGCCCCGGGAGTAGACAACATTCCATTAGGACTACTGACGGCCTTGGGAGAGCCATTCCTGACAAAACTCTACCATGTGGTGAGCAAGATGTATGAGACAACTGAAATACCCTCCAACTTCAAGAAGAATATAATAATTCCAATCCCAAAGAAAGCAGGTGCTGACAGATGTGAAAATTACCGAACTATCAGTTTAATAAGTCACGAATGCAAAATACTAACGCGAATTCTTTACAGACGAATGGAAAAACTGGTAGAAGCCAACCTCGGGGAAGATCAGTTTGGATTCCGTAGAAATATTGTAACACATGAGGCAATACTGACCCTACGACTTATCTCAGAAGCTAGATTAAGGAAAGGCAAACCTACGTTTCTAGCATTTGTAGACTCAGAGAAAGTTTTGACAATGTTGACTGCAATACTCTCTTTCAAATTCTGAAGGTGGCAGGGGTAAAATACAGGGAGAGAAAGGCTATTTGCAATTTGCACAGAAACCTGATGGCAGTTATAAGGGTCGAGGAACCAGATGGCAGTTATAAGAGTCGAGGGACAGGAAAGGGAAGCAGTGATTGGGAAGGGAGTGAGATAGGGTTGTAGCCTCTCCCCGATGTTATTCAATCTGTATATTGAGCAAGCAGTAAAGGAAACAAAAGAAAAATTCAGAGTAGGTATTAAAATCCATGGAGAAGAAATAAAAACTTTGAGGTTTGCCGATGACATTGTAATTCTGTCAGAGACAGCAAAGGACTTGGAAGAGCAGTTGAACGTCTTGAAAGGAGGATATAAGATGAACATCAACAAAAGCAAAACGAGGATAATGGAATGTAGTTGAATTAAGTCGTGTGATGCTGAGGGAATTAGATTAGGAAATGAGACGCTTAAAGTAGTAAAGGAGTTTTGCTATTTAGGGAGCAAAATAACTAATGATGGTCAAAGTAGAGAGGATACAAAATGTAGACCGGCAATGGCAAGGAAAGCGTTTCTGAAGGAAAGAAATTTGTTAAGATCGATTATAGAGTTAAGTGTCAGGAAGTCGTTTTTGAAAGTATTTCTATGGGGTGTGGCCATGTATGGAAGTGAAACATGGACGATAACTAGTTTGGACAAGAAGAGAATAGAAGCTTTCGAAATGTGGTGCTACAGAAGAATGCTGAAGATTAAATGGGTAGATCATATAACTAATGAGGATGTATTGAATAGGATTGGGGAGAAGAGAAATTTGTGGCATAGCTTGGCTAGAAGAAGAGATCGGTCGGTAGGACATGTTCTGAGGCATCAAGGGATCACCAATTTAGTATTGGAGGGCAGCGTGGAGGGTAAAAATCGTAGAGGGAGACCAAGAGATGAATACACTAAACAGATACAGAAGGATGTAGGTTGCAGTAGGTACTGGGAGATGAAGCAGCCTGCACAGGATAGAGTAGCATGGAGAGCTGCATCCTACAAGTCTTAGGACTGAAGACCACAACAACAACATATAAACGATCTAGGTGTAAGCATAGAATTGCATCTAAATATTTTGTTTGCAGATGACAAGCACCCTTCTTACAGGGAAAACATAAACATAGCTACAAGAAAACATAAATAAAGCTAGAGACCAGCTAAATGACCCGTTTGGAGGAAATAAACGAATAATAAACACTTCCAAAACAACTGTGCTTTATTTCTGTTTGAAAGAAGAAGCCTGCAACACTTCTGTGTCAATAAACAACAGTGGAATTACACCCTCACTGGAAACAAAATTTATAGGAATATGGCTCCAAAATGATTTTAAATGGCAGATACATGTAACAAAAATGTATACAACATTGAAAAAAGTATGCTATAGCCTAGGCTTACTTGCACACAAAGCAAGCTTCCATACTTTTATAATTGCATACTTTGTCCAGTTCCACAGTATTCTACAGTATGAAACTATACTCTGCGGTAGCACAACTGCTAGCTCAGTAATCTTCCAGACCCAAAAAGGAACTACAAGAGCAATGCAACATGCAAAACAGACTGACTCATGTTGGCCTCTCTTTCAGAAGTCTTCCATCGTCCCTCTCCCCTGTATTTTTTTTTCTACAAAATTGTAAATACGCCAGGAAAAATATCAAAGAGATAAATAAAAACCGTAATGTGCATGAACTTAATACCATGCAAAAAGACAAACTCCATGTTCAGTCAGTAAAGACAATAGCCTTTAAAATCTCCAGTAAAAATAGCCCATACAAATGTATGATAGTCTGCCACATAAAATGAAAGTTATTTCTTCATTTTCTCTGTTTTACAAATCCCTAAGGGCGTTCTTATTAGATCACTGCTTCTTTCCAATGGCAGAATTTTTAAATTATGTGAAGTACAACAGACATGGAGCAAGAATATGCAAAAACTACTGCTGCTAAACCAAGATCAAATATAATGAATTTATTGTACAATTAAAATAAATTTTGAAGTGATATGTAACCTGTGTGTGTGTGTGTGTGTGTGTGTGTGTGTGTGTGTGTGTGTGTGTGTGAGTGTGTGTGTGTGTGTAACATGCAAACGACATCCCCCAGATGAATAAATAAATAAAATAAAATGGTGTCTTATTTTGGAACAAATGAGAAGATTGTTAAATAAAATGTGGAAAAATGCAACAAATGACCTGTAACATTTCATTTAGTACCTCATATTAGAAAACTGTAACTTGAAATCTATTGTGGAAGCAGGATCATAACATTGGAAATACTGTGTCAAAACAATGAAACTGAATAACAAAAGAAAGTAATTTCTTTCAAATTGAAAATATTAATGAACAGTTTTAATTGTATCCCTTATTTTACTTCTCAAGGTATTGAAATGTAATTATGCAAATCAGATCAATGTCAGAGCTAGCGAAGTTTGCCAATTACTACTATCATTACTTGGAATATTTCTGCATAGCATAAATAAGAGATAGGTTAGAAGTTAGTTTGTCCATTTTTTTTTCTTTTTTGTGTTGGAATTTCTGTGTCTTGCAATGTATCTTTTAAAGTCTCAATTACCTTCACAGGTGCTCTATTGATTAATCAGTCTGCAATTTTATTTATCTCTATCATCATTCCAAGACAGTTGCTGATGATAAATCAAGTACTCCTGAAACATTTCATTTATGTTGACTACTAAGGCATGTCTAAATAAAAAGCAAAGCAGCATTATGAAGATATTATAGCAATAATGGAAATACCTGTGGGAAAAGATATGTAAAATAAAGGAAAGGCAACCACTTACCTATAGCAGTCTGACATGTGGTATATAAACACATGTAACAGAAAACAGAGTTTACAAGCTTTTGAGCTCTGGCTCTTTTTCTGGCAGAAAGTACACATATTCACACACACAACCACACAGACACCAAATGCACACTGTTATGGCTGAGGCAAGTAACTTTGTGACCATGGTAGAGAGTTTTGGGTGGTTGCTTGTACTTTCCACAATAAACAGAGCCACTGCTTAACAGCTAGTGAACAATGTTCTGTGTTACACGTGTCTATGCATCACATTTCCATCTTCTGTAGGTGAGGAGTTGATTTTCCCTTATTTTACTTTATGAAAACATTAGCTACGTAAAGTCTTTGGTACCAATGTGACACATGCCCCACCATTACTTTTCTATTAATGAACCATCTGTGATGAACTGAAGGACTTATTTCATATTGAAGAATTCTATAGGAAGTGTACATCACAGTTATAAAACATAAATTCTGTTATTTGTACTTACTGAACGATCTCTGTTCCAAGCTTGGGCCTGTGCAATCGTAGTTGGACGAGTTGTATCAAGACTTTTTACGTGGTCAATTATTTCCCTGTAACACACAAAAATATTGTTCATTATATGAGTGCACTCTATATCATCTAAAATATGTTCCCTTCAACCTAATATGTTTTTACCCAGGCTGAACAGAGTTTTTCACAGCCACTGAATAAGAGAAGAAAAGTGTATGATGTGAATTGAGGAACTGAAGAGCAGATTTATTTTGCAGTATAATTATTTGCAGCAGTTTAATAAAACTAGCACATGGAGATTTGCCCTTAATACAATTCCATATTGACAAGTGGACTTCAGGAAAGCAGGCAGTTTTGGGACATTGCCTACATTAATGAAATACTGCAGAACAAAATCGTGTCCAAAGAGTAGTTGTCATATACGAAGACTAAATGAAAAGTGAGAAAAAAGGCAAAAGAGGAAGAAATAATTATTAAAATACAAATAAGATGAAGATATAACAGGAAGAAATGATGTGTAAAGAAAACAACATAGAAAAAAGTACAAGAAAATGAAAGAGTGAAGAGAAAAATGTGAAATGTAAATACCTGTGTGCAGAACAGGATTAAGAAGATTAATATTTGACATTTAGCAGGACTTGTTGACAGGCACACACAAAAGAAGGAAAACTTGCTAGCTTTCAGAGTTGTCTAGCAGGCAAGCTTTTTTTTTTTTTTTTTTGTGCATGCTTGTCGACTAAGTGCTTCTGCTTTTTGATGAGTGGTCTTCCTTAATTCAAAAAAACTTTCCTACAACATTGTTTTACATTTGTAAGATGATAATAATATGCCAATAACAGAATATCTCTGAACATATGACTCCCACTTTGTATTGCAGCATTTGGATATGACATCAGTTTTTAGTTTTTCTGACAGTATAGTGCAATCACAGAGTGCATTTCATTTTTGTGGACTTGCAAAGCAGAGGAATATTCAATATTTTCTACCTGATAAAAGCCTTTCTACAAATTTATTGTTCAAATATTATCTGAGTTTATAAAAAATCTCACAGTCTGTTAGCAAGTGAATGCTGAAATGAGTGTTTGTGATAAATTAACCAAGGATTGATTTTAGTCTTTCACCTGCTACTGAGCAGTCATTCAACTGAGACAACCAGCACAGTATGTTAACAGAGGCATACATCAATGCCCATTTTTTTTCACACTTACATTCTGGAACCACATGTGGCTTGGTCACTCTTCAACACATTCTTCCATCCAATGCTACAGGTCCTGCAAATTTAGTAGTGCAGTCTCTGTGGGTTATGAGAAATTAGAAGTGCCAGTTGAATGAGACTTTGTGTTGTTCCATGTGGTGGAACTCTTTAGCTTAGCTTGAGAGCTATGTTTGTAAAATGCAGTGATCTGGATTTGAGTCACAGTTCACAGGACAGTTTAAAATGCATTCGAGAATCATTTACTGCATCATTCATCATTTGATATTCCTTCAAAATGTATTTTATTTCGTAAATGAAAGGGGGGTTTTGTTCCTGAATGAAAGTAACAAATCAGTGGCCAACATTTATACTCAAAACTTGATTTATAGTTTTCACTTTATGTATTTTTTTAAAATTCTTTTGTTAGAGTATAGTGGTTAAAATGCTAGATTTGTATTTGGAGAACAGGTTTCCAATCACCATCTGGTATTCCTGATTTGAATCCTCTATTGTTTCCCTAAATTGTGTCAGGTCAGTACCAAAAGAGTTTCATCAACATGGAATGCACAAATTATTTCACAAATTTATTTAACTGTGTTAGGCTTCCACTATTGCAGATATCAATAATGACAGACATACTAAAGAATTATAGTTCTAGTTCTCATTTAACAGCTGCAACTTCCAAATCTATCCCTTTTTACACACAGTGCAGTCTGTGTAGTAAAATGACATCAAGGTTTGTGATTTAAAATTACAGAGATGAAATATGACAATACATCAGTGCTTATGGTCACAAGTGAATGATACTTTGTAAGCCAGAAGACTAGTTAATTTGATGAATCTTTTCAGGTAACTAACTTAATATAATTTCAGTTGTTCACAGAAATAATAATTCTACTTTCCTTACCTATAATAATCCTCCGTTCCATTTAAGTATGTGCGTGGCTCGTTAGCTACAGACCAAATGATAGCACTTGGCCGATTCTTGTCTCTGTTGATTAATTCAGTTAGAGAACGCTTATGATTTTCAAGTAGCTCATCTGAGTAATTTCTGAAAGAGACATATTAAGAGTGTAAAGTTATATATTCTGCCAATTATGTAACATATAGAATGAAGGAGGTCACAAAAAGGAAACACCAATGAAATGTAATGCTGTTTGCTCAAGTATAAAAATAACTATTCTAAAAGATATTCTTATTTATGTAAGAGTCCCTTTATATGTAAAGGTAGTATGTGAGACCATTCAGCTCTGTTCATTCAGGACTGAATTGGTGCATGTGTCATGCTGTCATCACCATCCTCCTGGCCAGTGATATCTGTGCTGGTGTGACTGTGTAAGTAGGCAAGCAAGGGCAATAAAATTGTATTTATATAATTGTGGTAAGAAATGTAGGATTACTTGGATTATCTTCTTGCTCCTTCATGCCCATGCATCCGCAACTGCTCATCCTGTTGGTAACCTCAAGGAAACCCTTATATCTAAAAGACAAACAGTGCTGAACTAGAAACTGAGGGAAAATGGCAAAACTCTGGAAAACCTTAAGGAATTTAAATCTGACATATGGCACATGTGACTTGCTACGTGGGAAAATGAAACACCCTTGGCACCCCTAGTAGAGCAGTGGTGGTGAGAGTCAGACGAAGATGACAGATAAAAGACAGGCTTGATGAGCTTATTGATGTGCATGAGCAAGGGCAGAACACTGAAGAACCAGATGTTTTTAAAAAAGTTCACGCAGAAGATCAAATGGTGCTTTCAAACTTGACAGAAGCCCTTAACTCAATTGAAAAATGGTTAAAAATTCTAGAAAAAAAAAACAGACTCCAATAAAATACACATTTCTGCTACTAGAAGGAGGATAAAACATTTATTAGTGTGCTACGAGGAAATTTTATGTAACCAAAAACAGACCTGTCAGATGGTACACTTGGATTTTACGAAGCCTTCAGTATCACAATAACATTGGTATACATTGTCGTAATACATAATACTGTATTGTAATATAATTTGTTATATTGCTGAAACATTATTAAACATTTTTCTTATAAACTAGATTGTTTTCTTTAGTCTCTGGTCCCAACTGTACATAATTTGTGTGTGTTTATATGTAAAATTGAATCTCGACTTATACAAATTCGACTTGCATGATTATCACTCATTCTCACCTATCACATAAGTATGGGGTACTACAGTATGACCAAGTGCTGGTTATTTATGGTAAAAATGTGGCATATTATCTTATTTATTGCAGTTGCTGAACTTACTCAATATTCACTGCAGGGCATTCATCAATGATGATGAAACCTTCTTTATCTGCAAAGTCCATGATTTCCTCTGCATAAGGATAATGAGATGTCCTGTATGAATTTGCTCCCACCCACTTCAGCAAATCATGATCACGAGTTACCAGTGGGAGATCAAGACCTTTTCCACGAATCTGTAATATAAATGGCTAGAGAAACTACAGAAAATTTCAGTTTTAAACGAAGTCTCAACTTTTTGATTGTAAAAATGAAAGAGATAGCTCCACAGATAACATTCAATAATACTGCCATGTATTTTAGTTTGTTATATGTGACACATTTCTGCTTTTCAGGGCAGTTTCCTCTTTGGAGCAGACTGAAGCAGTCTGTCCCAACTCTCACTGATCATATACACACTAAAATAGAAGACAATAGAATGAAGGCTAGAATTCTAAATGTTTTGTTATGCAGCTATTTCACATAAGATCATATTGCAGTAAATACACAAAGAAACATAAATATGGCACTTAATTTCCTCTATTTCTATGGAGTCAACCAAAAATACAGTAAGTAAACTTGAAATGGTATCATTTTCCATGAGTATAATACTGGTTCAACATCCGTTGGCAGAAGAAAATACTTCAAATTTAACAAATTGTTAAATTTGAGTTTTGCAATGATGCCAACCCACATACTAACTTATCATTGTCTATCATGCTAGGACATGTATAAAAGAATGTACCTACTGTGCACACAATATTGCTATCAGTCACATTTTGTAATTTCTCTAATTAATTTTTCCTATTTATCATTTCCTTCATAAAATCTGAGAGGATGTGCTCCCAAAAATTTTGAACGTTCTTTTATGCATTAGAGATATAACATGTGTGCATGATACCTTAAGGTTTTCATCAAACTGAATACTACTTTTACTCAAGGATAACTTTCTTGAATCACCAAACAAGATGTAGCAACTCTTTAGATTAACAATATAAAAAAGAAGTAAAACAAACTTAGATTAGAAAGATGAAGTGGGTAGTATCTGCAGAAGTCTGGAAGAGACCTGTATCTCAACAGTGGATAATAATGGCTGATGATGATAATGATGATGATGATGATGCTCTTATTATCTGGCAAAAATTATGAGGTATCATGCATGGCCACATAATAAACTAGAACAGACAAAAATGACAAAATTAATATCTGATGATGAGAAGATTATCATCCAGAAAGATGGATATATATTTAAACTATGGTATACTTTAACATATGACCTGCCACGATAGCCGAGAGCACTATTGCACTACTTCCTGGATTTGGGTAGGTGCGCTGGCCCCAGATCGAATCTACCCGGCAGATTAACGATGAGGACCAGTATGCCGACCAGCCTGGATGTGGTTTTTAGGCAGTTTTCTACATCCCGCTAGGTGAATACTGAGCTGGTCCTCACGTTCCACCTCAGTTACCCAACTAGCAGACATTTGAACACGTTCGCACTATTCCATGTCTTCCACTAGACGCAGACAGCTGGGGTACACTAATTCTGTCCCAGGGGGTTGGGGGTGGTGGCAGGAAGGGCATCTAGCCACCCTCTGCAACTAACACTCCAAATCAAGAGTAACACAGATGACCCCATATGACATGGGACAAACGCTCCAAGAAAGAAAGAAATACAGTAACATATTGTGTACACTGAAATATTGTATGAGTATTGATCTTTGCTGGTGTCATGTTGTAGTTGGAACCATTGAAACCCTCAATCATAAATTAATTTTAGTTGTTTCCTATGAGCTTTAAGCCATTTTAATATTGGAGGAAGATGTGGAGGATAAAAATCATAGTGGGAGACTGACAGATGAAAACACTAAGCAGATTCAGAAGAATGTAGGCTGCAGTAGTTACTCGGAGATGAAGAGGCTTGCACAGGATATAGTAGCATGGAGGGCTGCATCAAACCAGTCTTTGGACTGAAGACCACAACAACAACTCAAATTGTAATTGTGTGCTAGCTATGTTGAAAGATGAAAACATAAATACCACATGGTATAACAATACTGTGATTAATTAATTTTGAAAAGCTCATTGTGTCTTGGGAAAAGGGTAAGCCATACTCAACTGACCAAAATTCACTCAAAGGTTTCCCACTCCCCTTCTGTAAGCCAGCTATATATTATAAGTTGACCAAAGGATGCTTGCAGTTCTGTAGAGTCAAGTTCAATCCAGAATTTGACTGGTATCTGCACAATCATTGGTATGCTTTACTATTATACTTTGCATGTGACTGATGATAAAAAGTCTAAGCCAGTCTGTCCTTATCTGTAATTGTGATATAAGGAGAGGTTATTCGTGTAGTACGTAAGGAAATATGAATGTTTTAGTTGGACCACTTTTCTTGCTATATGATAGATGGTGCCATAATAGTCACAAACGTATAAGTATGTGGTATCACGTAACATTCTGCCAGTGCGGACGGTATTTGCTTCATGATACATTACCCATGTTAAAATGGACCGTATGCCAATTGCGGAAAAGGTCAGTATCATGTTGATGTATTGTCAATGCATGTGCGAACATTACAGAAGGCAAACTACTCACTGTTGAGAGGAGTGTCGTTACACGTATTGCCAAATGCATTGGGTTGACAGACGTCATTTTGAGCATTTATTGCATTAATGTGGTATTTACAGGTAGTCACGCTGTAACAGCATGCATTCTCAGAAATGATAAGTTCACAAAGGTACATGTATCACATTGGAACAACCGAAATAAAATGTTCAAACGTACCTACGTTCTGTATTTTAATTTAAAAAACCTACCTGTTACCAACTGTTCGTCTAAAATTGTGAGTCATATGTTTGTGACTACTACAGTGCCATATATCAGAAATTGAAAAAAGTGGTCCAGCTACTAAAACATTCATATTTCTTTGCGTACTACATGAATATGTAATAAAAATGGGGGTTCCTATTTAAAAAAACGCAGTTGATATCCATTTGACCTATGACAGCGCTATCTAGTGGACCAACCATAGCGCCATCTGGTTCCCCCCTTCAAACTAGACAAGTTTCGTTCTTTGTAGTTTTTTCGTTTGATGCTTATTTCATGAGATATTTGGACTGGTCACGATCAATGGACCACCCTGTATATAGAGGAGATGACGGGTCATAGGCTGGCACAATGAAAAGAGTGACATACATTTAAGCTTTCTTCCAACGTAAAAAATGCGAGCGCGCGCACTCGCGCACGCGCCCACACACACACACACACACACACACACACACACACACACACACACAAAATCACTGTCTCCAACCACTGGAGCCAGACTGCAAACCGCAACTGCAACTGTGCCTTATGCAGGCAGCAATCTGGTGTGGGTGGTGAGGATAAAGAGGAAGCATAGGGAGAGGATTGGGAGGGTAGAAGGTTATGGGTGGAGGAAGGTGTAGTGTTCCTTGTGGCATATGGGTAAGATGTGGTTCGGATAGTTTAGGGCTGCTAGGTGCAGTCAGGAGATTGGGGAAGGGGGGCAGGGGAGGGGGCCAGGAAAGGGAGGATGTAGAGAAGGGTAGAAAGCTAATGAGTATGTGGTGGAACAAAAGGCAGTGTAGTGCTGGAGTGGGAGCAGGCAAGGTCCCGGGAAGATGGAGGCCAGGGGCTAATGAAAGTTGAGGTAAGGGGGTACGCGAATGTAGGCTATACTGCAGAAAGAGTTCCCAACAGCACAGTTCAGAATAGCTGGTGTTGGTAGGAAGGATCCAGATGATGCAGGCTCTGAAGTAGTCACTCAAGTGAATCACATTATGTTGGGCAGCATGTTCAGCAACTGGGTCCAATTGTCTCTTGGTCACAGTTTAGCAGTGGCCATTCATGTAAACAGACAACTGTTAGTTGTCATGCCCATGTAGAAAGGAGCACAATCTTTGCAGATTAATTTGTTTATCACATGGCTTCTTTCACATATGGCCTTGCCATTGATATGAAGGAGACGCCTGTGGCTGGAATGGAGTGAGTGGTGGTGGTGGTTTGAGGATGAATGGGCAGGTCTTGCATCTAGGTCTGCGGCAGGGATATGAGCCATGATGGAAGGGGTTGGGAGCAAGGGCGGGGTATGGATGAACAAGGATACTTCACAGGTTCAGTGGGTGGTGGAATACCACCGTGGAAGGGGTGGGAATGATGGTAGGTAGATATTCTTTATATTCATGGACAATGGGAGGTGGTCAAAACCCTGGCACAGAATGTGATTCAGCTGCTCCATTCCTGGGTGGTACTGAATCCTGAGAGGAGCACCCCTTTGTGGTCAGACAGTGGACATGTGGGAGGTGATTGGAGAAACAAGGTAAAGCAGATCTGTTTCAGGTGAAAGCATAATTTTGGTATGCTGTAGTATCTGGGAATAAGCAAGCCACTTCTAATCACAGTCATATTTCATTCCTTTCAGTTTTTTCAAAAGTGTGTGAGAAAGTTGTCTTTGATAAAATACTAATTTATTACACTAAGCGGTACAGACTGGCTTTCATAAAGGATTCTCTGCAGAGTAAGCAATACAAGACCTTTAAAATTAAGTGCTAGCTGAGCTAAACAAGAAAAAAATCCTGTACATATATTTTCTGACTTTGCAAAGTGTTTGACTCACGTATCTTCAAAATTCTTCTAAAGTTTTATGATGCCATTCTTCTTCATGAAAACAGAAAGCAGAGGGTGTCAGGGGGAAAATATATCACAGACATGGAACTATCCATCAAACTGGGGAACATAATGTGGGGTCCCAGAAGGATCACTACTGAACTCACTCTTGTTCTTAACTTATGTAAATAACCTTTCAGTGACTTTAAAACTCAGTTAAAAAATGTAATGTTGGTTGATACCGCAAACATACCAATCAAGGGTTGAAACTCAACACTAGCAGACACAACTCAGATGGTCGCTGAATAGACATACAAGTGGTTCACACATAATGGTTCAAGCCTTAATTCCACAAAGACTCACATAATGTGATTTAAAACAACCATCTGCACCAAAAATTAGTATCAGAAGTACATGTAAAATACTGTATAAAACACACTGTGTAATATTCCTTGGGATCTAGTTGGGTAACAGGTTAAAATGGAGTCAATACATATACAAACTGAATGAGAAGCTCAGTTGTGTGTGCTTTGTCCTCAGATGCATTTCTCACTGTGTTGACCCAAAGACAAGAATTTTGACTTATTTTACATTTTTCCAACCCCTGTTGTCTTATGAATTATCTTCTATTGTAATCCTCTTTAACGATCTTGGAATTCTTACATCACTTTCCAATACAACTACTACTTAACTTTTTTCTGAAAAGTAATCTTTGGTGCCCCTAAAATGATTAAATTTTTTACTCAGCATAAGTTACCAGTAAGAATATTGTGTAGAGTAGATAGTCATATATGTTGGAGAAGCCCTTTTAAGATATTGGAATTCTTACAGTGGCTCCAAAATACAGTTGTTCATTAATGGTTTTTGTTACTGCAAATAATCTTCAATTCCAGCTGAACTGTAGTGTAAGATATTAAACATGCTCCCAACTAACACCAAGTTATACATCAGGAATCCTTACCAGTTCAAAAGAAAAGAAAAAAAAAGCATACCTAATTAGTGACACTTTCTACAAATTATCTGAATGGCTGGCTTCAAAGATTGAAATTTCTGTTAGCTATATAGTCAGTAACATTATTTTTCATAAATCTGAATGAGAAGAATTAATGTACTGTAAATAGGACTCAGTATTTATAGATGTAGGTAACTATTTTCTTTGAAAAATGCCACTGCAAACAACAAAATGTTAAGCTACCAATTGCAAATAAACGGCAACTACTTAATTTAACTAAGGAAGCAGAAACTTTTCAGAGATGTTGCTTGTTTTCTAATTTAATTGACTGAAATTACTTGGCAGAAGTGTGAATAGTATTATGTGCACTGTGATGACTTACTGTTAATGTTGTTGTCTTCAGTCCAGAGACTGGTTTGATGCAGCTCTCCATGCACTCTAGCCTGTGCAAGCTTCTTCGTCTCCCAGTACCTACTGCAACCTACATCCTTCTGAATCTGCTTAGTGTATTCATCTCTTGGTCTCCCTCTATGATTTTTACACTCCATGCTGCCCTCCAATACTAAATTAATGATCTCTTGATGCCTCAGAACATGTCCTACCAACCAATCCCTTCTTCTAGTCAAGTTGTGCCGTAAATGTCTCTTCTCCCCAATTCTATTCAGAATCCTCATTATTAGTTATGTGATCTACCCATCTAATGTTCAGCATTCTTCTGTAATGTACTGTTAATACAGTACACAAATTAAGTTTCTACCTTTTACTTGTCTTTTGTTAATATAGACCCTCTCATTCTAGATCTCCAAAGATACTCTTTGTTTATTGGATGTGCAGAACACAATGAATGAATGAATGAATGAATGAATGGATATAACAGAGCTTCTGTGAAATTTGAAAAGTAAGAGACATGTACTGATGGGTTTCAAACTGAGACTGTAGGTCAAGAGTTTTGCCTTGATAGCTGAACTGGGAAGAGCACTGCATACAGAAGACAACAATCTGTGTTTGAGTCCTGGTCCAGTACACAGCGTTAATGTCAGGAAATTTCACAACAGTGTGCACTCTGCTATGGAGTAAAAGATCCATCATTCAACAACAATTTCCTGTGATGGTAAATATTTGTTAATGAGTTGGGCAAAGCTCCTTTGTTTAACTTTAGTAGGGACTTCAAAAGCAATTGGATTAGTATGAGGAATAAATATACGCCAATGGATCATATACAAAACTGTTTTGATTTGCCAAAACTATAGTTTCATTCGCTTTGCCTGCAGAAGAATTTCAACAAGGAGTGAATGACCTCAAAACAAAGTTTAACTGAATAATTGTGGAACTAGATTGATTTACAGTCAATATGCAGCTGTCCTGTAATGGGTCCATGGCTGTCCAAAGGATTATGAAATTGAGTTGTCCTCACTCAGAATTCAGACCGTTGTACAATAATGAGAATCACTTATGATAACATGCTTCATTTTAAAATCCAAACATGGACTACAATTGTGTTGCATACTATGATATGCTTTATGAATTTATAATATGGCAAGTGCTAATGCACATCAGTGACACTTGAAAATATCTTATACACTGAAAACAGTTTTGGAGTAAAAACTGGATAATTAATAAAGTTGCCTCATGAAAATGTTGTTTCATAAATACAATGCAAATGTAATGTCAACCAGAATGAAACAAATAGTAGGGATCTGGAATAATGTTACTGAAACAGTTAATGAATTCATAAATTTATATGAATTGAAAATTATGATGTATTGGCACAGAAACAAGTAAACAGGGTGGTACAGTGACTTGGAGTTCATTTGATTCATTCAAAAATGGATTCCCAATGTGACTGAAATGGAACATGGACCTAAAATGTGCAAAACCTTCAAAAATTGAAAGCTGCCTAATGGAAATAAGTGTAGTGAATAATGAGCGGGAAAACACATGGATCTGTTGTGTAAGAATTGAAGGTATAGTGAAACCTATGAAAGTGATGGTCATCACGTATATTCAGACAAACTATCAAACGAAGGGTGAAGGAAGTTCTTAACTAATTGCTCACTGAAAAACATCCTAGGTGACAATCTAAGGCAAGATTGGTTCATTAACCAGGAAACAGAAATAGCATTGTGGTATGTGTTAAAGTTTAGAATCATAATCTACCTAGAAATTTATAAGAAGCCATTATTGAGCAGTGAATGATAGCCAACTGATTATGATAAAGCTTACAACATGATTTTAGCAGAAACAACAACAAAAGTGTTATCTCGTAAGACATAAAATACATGTCTCAATCATGCTAGTAATAGTAACAATAAAATCGTACTTTGAATAACAGATTTATGCAAGGGCCACAACACTGACAATTATTTACAGTAATTAAAATAGAATTTACTCCCTCCTTGTTCACTGAACATCATGGCATGGAAATCCATATAGAATTCACAATAACAGTCTCATGCTAGTTTTCACTTAATACACAGATTCAGCAGGACCATTTAAAAGAAATAAAACTAAACTACATCAACACTGCCCACTGTTAATGATCTGTTTTCATGCTAATATCACATTTACACTAAAATATACAGAAATATAAAATAGGTGTGGGGAGAGGTCAGAGGTGGAGAACAAGTCTTGGATGCTTACATCAGAATCTTCATGTCTACCAAATCCTCTAATGTAAATAGGTTTCCCATTAATAACCAATGATGAATTGTCCCAGGAGAGCTGCCGTATTCCTATGGGTAGCCGGTATACATCATCTGTTGCCATCTCTGAAGAATTCACATGAACCTGTTTGCAAAAAACAAACGAATTATGCTTGACAATGATAATGTTCAAATTATAGAATACTATATATTTAAAGGAAAACTAATTTGTAATGAATCTACTACTAAATAATGTTAGTTACGCAGTAGGCCTGTTTAAATGGTAGCATTGTAAGCTACATATAAAACCTTTTAGACTGTTGGGTTAAGAAGTGAAAAGCCTCATGGAGACAGGTTGAGTGGTTTGTGGGGTTGAAAGACCAGACTACAAAGGTCATCGGTCCCTTCCTCATGGAGACAGAGCAGGTCAGATACAAAAATGATTGGAAGACACAATGGCTTGGAAATGGCAGTGAGATATGTTGACAAGGGGAAGTGAGACTGGCATTAGACGCATACATAAGACAAAAGGCATATACAAAGAAAAATGATTTAAAAACAATTGATGAAGTTAAACATGTACACCAAATGAAAAGAAGACAGAAGAATTCAGAGAGAGAGAGAGAGAGAGTGGGGGGGGGGGGGGGGGGGGGAGAGCAGAGAAAGGGAGAGGGGTAAGGAGAGAAGAAATGAGGAAACGGAAGAATATAGGAAGCTCTAAGTAAGTGGAAAATGTAGAATCAAAGCTGGAAACAGACCGCTGATTGGATATGAGGAACACATGAGGAAATAATGGCTTACCTTAGAAGACAGGTTAAAGAAAGGGAGACCTATATTTACAGTCTGTGCAGACTTAGAGAAAGCTCTTGACAATGTTGACTGGAATACACTCTTTGAAATTTTGAAGATAGCAGAGATAAAATACAGGGAGAAAAAGGCTACATAGAACTTGTACAGAAACCAGATGGCAGTTGTAAGAGCCTAAGGGCATGAAAGAGAAGTGGTGGTTGAGAAGAAAGTGAGACAGGACTGTAGCCTATTCCCAACCTTATTCAATCTGTACATCAAGCAAACAGCAAAGGAAGCTAAAGAAAAATTTGGTGGAGGGATTAAAATTCAGGGACAAGAAATAAAAAAATTTGAGGTTTTACAATGACATTGTAATTATGTCAGAGACAGTAAAGGACTTGGAAGAGCAACTGAATGGAATGGGAAGTGTCTTGAAAGATGGACATGAGATCAACATTAGCAAAAGCAAAACAAGGATAATGGAATGTAGCTGAATTAAATCAAGTGATGCTGAGGGAATTAGATTAGGAAATGAGACACTAAAAGAAGTAGATGAATTTTACTGTTTTGGTGGTAGAATAACTGGTGATGGTTGAAATAGAGGGCATATAAAATGTTTACTAGTAAGGGTGAGAAAAGTATCTCAAGAAGAGAAACTTGCTAACATCAAATATAAATTTAAAGTTAGGAAGATTTTTCTGAAGGTATTTTTCTGGAGTGTAGCCTTGTATAGAAGTGAAAAGTGGACATAAGAAGTTCAGATGAGAAGAGAACAGAAGTTTCTTTAAAATAGTGCTACAGAAGAATGCTGAAGATTAAATAGGTACAATGCATAACTACTGCAGAGGAACTGAGCAGAACTGGTGAGAAAAGAAATTTAACTAAAAGAAGGGAACAGATGACAGGACATTCTGAGATATCAAGCAATTGTCAGTTTAGTACTGGAGGGCAGTGTGGGGGTAAAAATTGCAATGGGAGGCCAAGAGACAAGCACAGTAAGCAGGTAAAATTGATGTACCTTGCAGTAGTTATTTGGAGATGAAGAGTCTTGCACAGGATAGAATAGCATGAAGCACTGCAGCCAACTAGTCTTTGGACTTAAGACCACAAAAACAGCATCATTTTAAACATACAGATTAATGCATATAAACACGTATTAAAGTTACAAATTATATTTAATCCTTGTATATCTACATACCTACATGGCTTTTAAGTTACCATGTTGTTTACCACAGTTAATGGTACATCATGATATCAGAGCCTACTTAAAGACAAATGTTGTTATTCACCTTTTGTCTTGCATTTCAGATCTCTCTAAAATCATCTGAAAGTTTCCTATCGAAAACCTGCAGATCGCAATTATTACGAATGTGGTGTTACGTAAATACTTTTGAATTAAAGGAGACTACTCACTGAAAAGCAGAAGTGTTGAGTCATCGATAGGCACACACACAAAGAGAGACAGTTACAGAAATTGGTGCACTAGTATATATTTCATCATTGTTTACTCCAAAAACTACTCATGTATAGTTCTCAATTTTCATTCTCTATTTATAGGAAAAGCCCTCTATGAGGGGTGCCTTTTTGAATAAATTGGTAATGCTGTAAACAGTGCCCCTATGACAACAGTAAACACAGAAATTTAATTAGTTGGCTTATCTGTATTTCCCCTTCTTAATACAGTGCACACTGTAGCTGCACCTCTCAATAACTGATGAAGTCAAATTTGAGATGTCTCCATAATTGCGAGTGACTTGTTCAGTTCCCAACAAACTACCTGTACAGCTTTGTGAAACACAGACTATCATGCCATTACATATTCTCAAAAAAAGTTACATTCATAGGTGCAGAAGCTGGTCTCTGTCAGGTAAGATCAATAAGCCATTTTCTTATAGAATTTGATTGACAGAATGTCTGTCTCAGTACAGAGTAATATTTGCCTTACCAATGTAATAGAGCTATGGGACTGATGTCTACAACTTGGTGTAATTTTTGCTCATTAACTATTATTTCCTCACAAGCTTTGATTTAAACAAACTGCAAACATGTATAAAAACAGATTTTTCCTTATACTAAACTTTCTTTATTTTAAGCTATATCTTTTTCTTACAAATTTATCAACTAAAATACACAATTTTTCAGTTCCAATATTTTCTTTTAATAATTTCAATCACCAGTTTTCTCCTCTGATTGTGAAAACATTCTGTTGGCACCTACCTAAATAGGGAGAAATGATCATCATGATAAAATAAGAGAAATCAGGATTCACACAGAAAAATTTAAGTGCTCATTTATCTCGCCCGCTGTTCAAGAGTGGAATGGTAGAGACAGCTTGAAGGTGGTTCATTGAACCCTCTGCCAGACACTTAATAGTGAGAAGTTGAGAAATCACATAGATGTGGATATAGATAACATTTTATGCAGTATGAGACTGATACTGCTGACATATAACTATAAATTCAATGTAATACTTGCCTCAAGAGTGTAGAGGTAGCCTGGATTGGGATGCATGAGGTATGGCCACCAAGGATTGGCATTTGTCACAATCAGTTCTCCTGTGAAACCAGTGCTTGTAGCCACAGACAGACCTTCTGCATCCAAAAGGGATACAGAACAAGAAGGCAGCTCAGCAGACTGTCCATCAAATGTCACATTGTAGTACACAGTGCCTGCAAATACATTACTTCATTTATTACTATTACTATAAAGAAGACAAAACATGGAAGTTTTTTGTGAAAAAAAAAAGCCTGACAAATTTTTCATTTCTGAAAATACTTTGATCACATTATTAGCAGTCGTACACATAATATTTACATGCTGTAATATTCGTAACAATATGTATATGTACAAAAATTGTACCTTTTTCAGTATTAAATTAAAAAAAGGAATATAATTATTGAAAATGTTCTCTAATTGGTTGCACAGATGGATGTGCTTGTCGTATCATGGACTGTTGTATACTGTCAAACACAATGACTAGTGATTAATAGTTTTGTAAACCTCCATGAAATCTTACGAAGAGTACCTTCATTAGCAATGTCTGTTGCAGAAACCAATTATTTTAACAGAGCCAGCCAAAGTCTCATTGGACAGAATCTATACTCTGCTATCTGACAATTTTACATACAAAAATGATTGTGGTAGCTGCTAAACTAATAGGAGAAAAGAAATGCAACCTTATGCAGCCTGGGTTGTTGACCTACAAGTATTCAACTGTAAATGAAATTTTAAATGAATGCTGGCTACTGTCAGCCTAAAAGTAAGAATTGTGAGTAGATGGAACATTAGCTCCCAGTGGCCAGTGAGCACAGTTTACTGATCTTTGGATTAAGACAACAAGCATGTTAAAATTATTGCAAGATGGGCTAGCCTCACCTGGCAGAACTTGCCAATTCAATGTAATGCACAGCATGAGCAAGACAGTTTCTCCATCACTGGAGTCTTGGTAGTATCGCTGAGCACGTGCACAGGAGAAGCATATTGGCACAACAAGTACACTGCTTTCTGGTATAAATAACAGCTGATTTTGTTGGTTGGTTGGTTTGTGCGAGGTTGAAGGGACCAGACCTCAAAGGCCATCAGTCCCTAGCTGACTTTGTAACAGACTCATTTGTAGTCTATCAATACCATCAGGATGCAGGGACTGCACCAGATGAGGAGATGACATGGAGCTGCCAGCAGCAGTCACAGGGTCTAGTCCCCATTGGGCTACCTGCTTCCTGCATTAAATCTACCCACCAGACCTTGTGCCACAGTGCAGTGGCCCACTGGACCACACCAACCGCAGCCAGGCTCCTGCACAGAGGTAGGGGGTTGCACCACAACCACAGTGGTCACCTTCTGACAATGTTGCGACTTGCCTTGACTGCCTGAATGGTGTGGTCACTTATCAAAGAGAGGCTACCTCTGCAAGATTCCAGTATTTGCAGCTGGCATTGGTGCTCTGTTTCATGTAACATAGCTCCAGGACCAGCACAGTGTGGATGTCAGCAGAGCAGGTCACCAGCACATGTTGCAGCCAGGTGGATGGATGCTAGTGGCCAACTGAGGGTCTACTTACCCACCCTGTGGCGCAGGGGCATGATTACCCCACCACACTGCAGAATCAATTTATAAATCGGAAATAAAGTGTCAGTTTTGACAGCCACTTCTTCCTGGGCCTCTTCATCCAGCCATCCAGTCTCACCTCTCAGCCGCTCTGCCTCCTGACAATATAGCCACCCAATATCCCCCCCCCCCCACACACACACACTATCCCTGGGGTTGGCTGTAAAGTGGTATCAGAAGTACTGACATCACCTTCAGTGGGCAGCAGAGAGTGCAAAGTCCATGCAGCATGATATCTGGGCCACACTCTGCAGTATCGATGTGGTGAGGTGAATGGAGAAACTGTTTGTTACTTTTTTGTGTATTTGACAGGGTTGGGGTCTAAGACGGAGTGTCATTGTAACTTGAGGGTTACTTTGCTCAGACTAGAAGAACCAGATAATGTGTCTGAATTTCATGGCAACACTAAAGAGCAGCATTTAGAGCCTTTGAGGTGTTCACAGTGTAGTCTGCTTGGGCATTCTGCACCATGTGCTGAACTGGTATCTGTAACCTGTTTTACATGCCATAGCTCCGGTCATGTTGTGAAGCAGTGTAGAGAACATAAATGGTTGATGACACAGCACAAGGTATAATTATCTTCTTTTTGTCAGTTGGTAATTACTGCCTATTTGCATTGTGTATGAATGAAGGATAAAAGCGTTGCAATGGCTAAGTGAGAGACTCAGTGTGTCGCTGGACCAGAGGCAGTCAAAGCATAAGTAAATGAAGTAGTGTAATGGAAGTTCAGAAAATATGGTCTTGAAGCTAGAAATGAGGACTTAGCATTGCTCAGGGCACTGAGCCTTGTAACAGATACAGCTGCTGCTACCTTAGTCAGTCCTTTCTCTGGAAAGTTATTTGAGGATGTGATGTTATTCATGGAGAGCCTGCATTGTTGGCAAGTATTGGTGTTGGTCCAATAACCAGGTGCTGCAGGTAATGAAGTTACATTTAACAGGCAACGCAAAGACTTTTTTTATATGCAAAGAAGCAACCAAATGGTGTCAGTGCAACCTGCTATGCTATAGATTGCGTGGGCAGTGTGATAATGATACAAGATCATTGGAATAAGTGGAAATAGATTTTCAGGTGGAGGCAGTTGGGTTTATGTAGTGTGTGGAAGTGCCTCACATAAGTGAGGTCTATGGTATGATCCTGTGGTTAGACATTTTGCGTTAACATCATGCCATAATTGACCTTTGATGATGTGTGGTCAAACTTAGTAGGAAGACATTACAGCTAGGGGAAGCCATCACCAATACAGATCTGTTGCAAGGTGTGTATGTCATCATGATCAGTCCAATTAAACTACATACAAATACATTAAGGCTTGATTCGCATGACTGTGTGCCAAGTGGCACCCAGAAGTCACTTTGGGTGAGTGTGGAGCCACACATACCAGTCAGAATGTTAACAGATGCGCTGGAAGGAAATGAAGTATTAGATTCAGCAAACTGTTTGGTTAAAAGGAGTACTGTAGGCATACATAGAAGGACGGTGGGGAGGTATCACTTGTCAATACTGAGTGTTTTGGTGCCGAAGATGTATAATTGACAAAGCGGATGTTGATAGCAAGACTGGACATTGTGGAGGAGGAGGACTGCTGCACAGAAGGTGTAAGCCACAAGCAGCCACAGACCACCGGTAAGATCGCATTACGTAACAAGGTGGAGCATCTAAAGGGAGTGGAGAGAATAAAGGTGGAGAAGCTGTAGATGAAATTTGAAGATCTGATTTTTCCTGAGTGTCCATGGCCTGCGACACATGTTATACATACAGACCTCCGACAGGGAATAAAGCACCAGTGTACCACAAAACATGTAGAATACCTCAGTATTTGCAGCCAGTTCTGAATAAGTTTATTACCCAGCAGTTGGCTGATGGAATAATATGAAATGGAGAGCAGGAATTGTGATCATGGTCCAAGAAATACAGATTTTGCTGTGATCATCACCATCTTAATAGTAAGTCTGAAACAGCTGCATATCCTATATCCAACATCTCAGAGACCATTTACAGTATGGGGCAGAGGCAGTATTTTTTGACCATGGATTTAAGAAGTAGATACCATCAGTCCCAGAGGGCTAACTGAAGATAGCTTTTCCAACACACTGAGGCCATTACCATTATTGGTCAATGTTGTTCAGCCTGAAGAATACTCCTGCAATATTTCAGCATTTGTTGGGTGGAATATTGGAGGGGCTGAAGCCTTGCCAGCATCTAGTTTGCCTGTATGACATAAATGTGTCCTCAAGGGATGTGAAAGAACACAGGCAACATTTGAGAGTATTATTTGAGAAGTTGTGAGCTACACATTTGATGTCGAGTATGCAGAAATATTACTTTGTATAGGAGGAAGTAATTTACACAGGGCACATGATTAGATAAGATGAAGTGAGAACAGATCCAAAACTGGTACAGGCAGTGTTAGATTTTCCAGATCTAAAGATGAGTCATGAACTACTGTAATTTTTGGGACTCTCAAACTATTACAGGAAATCTGTAAGTGGGTTCATTGGGATAGTGCAACCACTCACACAACTGCTGGAAAATAGTGCAAAATTGTGTGGATGGAGAAATGTAAGGGATATTCCAAGAGCTGAAGAGAACTTTTGGCATTGTGTCCAATGTAGGTGCTCACAGATCCCAGAGGGAGTTGATGTTGCCCAGTGGTGCATCTAATCATGTTCTACGTGTGTTCTGAGTCAGGAGATCAATGGTGAAAAATATTCTATTGCTTTTGCATTGAGATAACTTAACAAGACTGAAAGAAACTATTTGACCATGGAGAGAGAAATACTTAGCCTCACATGTGTAATGATGTATTTTTTATGTTACCTTTATGGGAAGAAGTTTAAAGCAGTGAGCAGTCATGCTGCTCCGAAATGGTTATTTGGGGTGAAGGACCTGTCCAGGAAACTAATGAGAGGAGTGTTAAGATTCAGTGAGTTTTACTACAAAGTAATTCACAAGCCAGTAAAGAAACAAGGAAATACAGGCACATTAAGCACAAAGGTAGCAGTAGTAAAAGTAATGGGTCAGGACCTCGCTGAATGGCAGGTGGTGTAGAATGCTGACAGCGACTGCAAACAACATGATACAACTGCTGCTCAGCATGTGTGACAGTCTGTTGGGCAAGGTAACAAGGATAGGGGCATGAGTGATAGTACTGGATAAGATGAAGGAAGAAGTTCAAAGGAAGTGCATGATCATGTGCTGTCTGGTCATGGAGGATGCAGAGCAACGAACCAAAGGGTCACGGAGAAATACTGGTGGAAGATAAGAAAAGGAAATATAGCTCAGTATTTGAAGAACTGTGTGCAGTGTGCACAGCATGCTGACATGAAATGTAAGCAAGTACAATCACAGGCACCGTCAGAAGCTTCAAAACCATTTGAGATGATTGGGGTGGATGTGTTAGAGGCATTTAATTGGTCTCCAGTGGAGAATCATTTTGTGCTGCCAATGACTGACTATTTCTCTCAGCATGCCAAGCCACACATGAGGGTGAATCTCTGCCGAGTAGTTAATACAGAATGTTAGTCAATATCAGCAAAGGCAACGATAAGTAACCATGATCTTGAGTGCCATGATACCTAGTAGTGACTAACTCTGCTTCACATAGCCTTCTTGAAGTTGACACACAGAGCCACCCAGCAGACCGATCTAATGGTAATACAGATCCTGGTAGTATGGATTTCCAGAGTGTGAAAGAGAATATGGTATTGTAAAAAAAGCTATATCTGACAGAATTTAAGAAGATATAAGACCGCACTATATCTGACAGAATTTAAGAAGATATAAGACCGCAGAGTACATAGTGAATGTTTACAAATTGTCTATGGCATGTGTCTTGGCAGACCATGAGAAGTGTAGAAGCATAACATGATGAAAGTTCTTGAGGAACTAATGGACTGTTAAGTGAGATAGATGTAAGCAACTAAATAGCATAAGGAGGCATTTAGCATGTAAGGGTGGAAGTCAAATATGGGCTCTGAACTCTGAAAATCTTGCTGCCAGATATTTTTTGAGAGTACTTCTGTTGTATATGTGACACATGGTAGGGAACAAGTCCTAAAGAAGACCCAAGGGACAAGGTCTTCTCCACGAAGGAGGTAATCTAGTGCCACTACCAGACTAAGAGTGAGAAGGTGCAGCAGAACATTCCATTACACACTGGTGGTCAGTGAGCACAGTGTCTTGACATTTGGATTAAGACAAGAACATTTGAAATTATTGCAAGATGGGCTAGCCTCACATGGTGTAGTTTGCCAGCACTCCGGTAATGCACGGCACAGGCAAGAGGATGTCGCCATCATCAGAGTTTTGGTGATGTTACCTACTACGTGACCAGGAGTGGTGCATTGGCACAATAAGTGCAATGATATTTGGTATAAATAACCTCGATTTTATAACAGATTCATTCGCATTCGAGAAGTACCATCACGACACAAGGGCTACACTATATAGGGAGACCACAGGGGGCTGCAGCTGTGGGTTAGAGAGCACACTGAGGTACCAGCTTCCTGCACTAAGTCCACCCACTGGACCTGGTGCCCAGTGCGGCAGGTCTGCTTCTCCACTCCAGCAGCAGTTGAACTCCTGCCGGGAGTGGTGGTTGCACCTCAGGCACAGCAGCTGCCTTACTAAACCATGGTGGGCACGTCTCTTGCTGCTCGCCTTTACCTCCTGGGTGCAGTCTGTTTCCGCAAGTACCACTAATGCCAGTGCTGTGGCTCACCATGGGCCTGACACTGAGTGCAGATGATGGCAAAGCTGGGCACCATCATATATTGCCACAAGCTGGATGGATGCTAGCTGTTGGCTGAGGAACTACTGTACCAGTGCACCTCTGTGGAGCAGGAGTGTGATTGCCTACCCACCACACCACAGAACCAATGTACAGGTCGGAAATAAAGTGTTAAACAGCCCCTTCTTCCTGAGCCTCATCGGCCTGCCGTCCAGTCTCATCCATTAGGCATTGAGCCTGCTGATAATACAGCCATCCAGTGCCACTCCTGTGGTTGCCTATATTACATGTTGTGGGATCCATTTAGGAAAAGATCCCGATATCTTTTCACAGGCATTATGCAAGTCAGGTGTGGTGTTAGTGAAAGTGCTCTGAACAGTCAAAACCTTTTTGATTTTAAAGTGGTACAGTGCATTCTCAACAGATTGTTATGTTTCTAAAGTTTCTCATCTACCTCCCAAGACTCAACCTCACTGTTCATTACACTGCTTATGAGAAAAGCAAAGTGTCTGCTTTATCAAGAGTGCTTCAAAATGACCTGTCTCAAAAATATTGCCATTTGACAATTTGCCCTGACTGTACTGTGAAACATACACACAAGGAATTGTGAATTGTTCTTGTTGGTACTGCCATACAGATGCTAATCGTTTGATTACAGTAAAGAGACATGTAAAAATATGGTTACCATTCCCAGTGTGAAGCTATTTGCTAAATGTGCCTCAAAACAGGGCATATAGTGGAAGTTTATTGTAATCAGTCTCAGGATCCCACTGTCTGGATGATTTAAATAAAATAATGAATAATTATTAATGATTAAAAAGTATAAGAATTTACCTGTCCCATCATCTGAGTACTCAGTTGTAATGGTGATGTCATCAATGAATACCTCAGGAGTTGTGTAGAGATGAACCGAGCGATCAATCCCCGCATAATTGAAGAAATCAAATGTGTAAGTTTGATATGTCCTACTGCCATTTTCACTGCATAAAAAAATATAATGTAAATAACAATATTCATGACACATAAGACATTCACTGACATTATTTAGCACAATACAGATTTCCTGTATGAACATGTGTACAGATTTATTTGCAATGTAGCAAAACTCTTAACAGTATAAAACAGTTGCTGAATCAAGGATATTACTGTAAGAAAAAGTTAAAATACGATGTTTTGTAACTAGTCATTATTTAGTAAGAAACAATTGGTAAATGTGCAATGAAAGGGATGACACCAAGAGTTATGTGAAGTATCAAAGAGTGTTTCAGAAGCAATAAGGTCTGTATATTTTTTTAAATTATTAATGATGCTCATTTAAAAAACAAAAATCTGTACAAAAATTAGTATAAATTTTTATGTGTGAGTAAAATGAACCATTAATTCTATAATTTCAAGAAAAAAGCAGTTGCAAATCATTCATAACATTGACTTCAGCCTTTGATCCTGTTATTTCATGTCAACTGGGTGGTCAAGTCTTGCACTTTAATATGTTACTGCAAACATTGCTAGAAAGATGTGATAGGTGAGACAACAATTAAGACACTAGACTCATGTTTGGGTGGAGTGAAGTCAGTGCCCCTTCTGAATTTCTATATTTCTCGCTAGAAACTTTATAGCATGCAACAATCCAAAGCTAGAATTCTACCAACTCTAAATAAGGAGAGAAAAGAAAGAAGATTAAGATTTACTAGTTCCTTGACAACATAGTCACAGAAGTGAAGCACAAACACAGATTGGAGAAGGAAATCAGCTATGTTGTTTTGAAAGAAACCATCCCAAAACTTGTCTTAAGCAATTTAGTAGAACCATATAAAATGTAAATCAGGGAGACTGGAAAGGTATTTGATCACTCTCTCTCCATGACTCAAGGTCCATGTCTTAATCACTGCATCACCTTGATCAGAAACAATTCCAGGCATCCTCAGTCATTCTTGTAACAAACTCACTGTAATGTATTGTCCAATATTTGTGAAAATACCAGTTTTTTGGAGACTTTGCTGCAGGATTTTTTAGGATTGACACCAGACATTATTCTTACAGCATGCATTTGCATTCTACAAAATGCAAATTTCTCAAGAATGATTCCTTGACTCTTTATCAAATGTTAATATGAAAACTAACATAATTTTTTCATTCATAAATAACTCATTGTTTGATATGTTTACTGCAACTGTTGCTGAACCACAGTGTTTCATTAGGTCTTTGGTGTGGGTTATCCAATTCCAGACTGGTCCATCTGTAATCCCAAAAACTGAACACTATCTAATTCTTGATATTTTTAAAACCCCTAGTTTTATTTCTCCCATTCTATGAGCAGTGACAAAATGTATGTTCTCAGACTTGAAAAATTAAATGATAATGCATTTACTCTAAATCATCATTTGACATTTTCAAATATTTCTTTATCATTTTCACAGTGAGTGCTCTGGTACTTTCTTTTAATTCTTTAATTCTTAAATCTATATAATTTTCAAGAAGGACATAATTTACACCTTGCAATAAGGGCAAGATGAAAATTCTTCTTGGCAGTGAAAGATTAAAAAGGTTCTTATTTTTTGACCAAATTAAGTCATGCATTTTCTCTTTGTCTTTCTGTCAAAAATGCTCCATCATAGAAGAACAATTCTGGAAGAACTACAGAATACCTATCTCTGGCTGCTGTAAGATCTTTACTTCACTCAATATATATTCCAATTACAAACGTCTCTACCTGTTGGGCATATGTAACTCAGTTTTCTTCTGCTAGTGAATAAGGAATGTACCAACAATTCCTGCTTCCAAGTGTTTAGTTTTCCAGTTTCAAAGCATCTTTAAATGCCCCAATAAAATAATACTTTTATCCTTGCCACATACTGGAGAGCAGTCCTGTTGTCATAGCCAATAGCTTCCACACCATGAGTCCAGGAGTTTGAGAGGTACACATCTTGATAACTGCCATTTCCTGAGACCTTTCACTGGATCACCTAAGTGTGTATTGTGTCTGATCAGATTGTCACAGACAGAAAGAATGACTCCCTGTAAAACATTACAGTATGCCACTTAATATCCTAGTTGGCTCTGACTCGCACAATGTAAGTCTCTATTGTCTTTGGTATGGTGTCAGCAGTAAATGACGGTTAGCAACTCGAGATACTGACACACATTCCAGTAATCTCTCCTGATAGTGCACGATGGCACTCTGCCTGTAAGCTCTACCCAGATTCCAAATGCCAACATAATTTGTCAGAGCCAGTCAAACAATCCCACAATCTTCTTCCTTCTGGAAGGACGCATGTCTACTCTCATGGTATTGTACTGTGTCTGCTTCACTGCCATTCATTCTACAGTCACTGTACTACACTGTTGGTCCCTCATGCCAATGATTCGCCTTTATCAAATTCCAAAAGATGGCAATAAGATGCATGTACTTATCCTGTGGGCATGCTACATTCAATCTCCACCTGAAAAATTCTAGTAATGTTTGACACACCCAGTAGTCATCATGTATTCACACCATACTTCATCAATAGGAATGGCTATTTTTGTACTGAAAATAAGCTCACATAGGGGAAAAAAGGGTAAAATGGCCAGGTTAGGAAATGTGGCCACTGCTCATTTGATGTGTTCGACAGTGCTGCTTCCTGTTGAGAAGTGGCCAAACTAGCTGTAATCAACACTGTTAGTGTTGTCAGTGACATTAACAATGGAAGTTTTCTCTGTTATCTTTCTATGAACACATTTAGGTTTTTCAATCATTTGATGTAAGTTACGTCACTCATATTACTTTAGTTGCTTCACTTTTATGTAGAGCAATATGTTTTCATGATATCACAGTTCACGCACTGCCTTTTGGCTTACAAATATAAGTCACTGTCATTTCCTTTGGTTGTACTGTTTTGTGAGTGAGCCACGTATACAAACATGGTGTTCAATCAGGAAAACTGGCCACACTATACACTTGGAAAAGTGGCCAAGGTGGCCACATTTCCTGACAGATGGCTACTATTCCCAACAATTCATTTTCAATTTATTTGTCCCAATGAGAATTACCTAATTCCACATTGTGTGCGTAGTATAATAACTGAAATTAAAACATTACGAATCAATTTATACATAAAACTAATATCTGTTGTAGGCCCACCCTTTTAGTTGAGCAGTCTAACACTTGACTTTCCAGAGTGGGAAGGAGTGCCTGGTCCCGGGCACGAATCCACCCGGCAGACTTGTGTCGAGGTCCGGTGAGCCGGTCAGTCTGTGGATGGTTTTTAGGCACTTTTCCATCTGCCTTCCATATTTCTTTCTGTTAGTGAGATATGGTTCAGTTAATATCCACTGCCTTCAGATTCTTGTTTATTGTGCAGCAAGTACTATATCTTAAAAGGCTACTTGCTATTTGTGGAATGATCTGCTGTCCACTGTAATTATTACTTTCTACTATTGGCCGGTTTTGGCTATTATCCCCTGTTTTGAGTAGTAGTTGATATTTATGAGCACAAACCACCATGGTACTTATGGTATGGGGAGAGTTCCAGTATGTTCTAAATAATTTTTCATAAAAGCTTGAGATGTGGCAGTATTATTACAGTTCCCTTCCCATGCTCATCCCACATTCTTAATTTTTGTAATAACTTAATAATATTGAAAAGTATGATTGTTCTTTGTGTTTTACAGTATGCACCTGAAAAGTCTATGTTTAGTGTTGCACTCCACATCAAAATCACGGCATTATCAATTTTAAAGGAAGCAGAATTCAAAGATAAACAATGGGACCTGTGTTTTACTTTGTTCTGAGGTATGGTGAGGAAGAACACCTAGCAAGCAGAGATGACTGCAGACAGGGAGACATAAGTTGCTGGTATGGATGGGAATACACTAAACAGATTCAGAAGGATGTAGGTTGCAGTAACTACTGGGAGATGAAGAAGCTAGCACAGGATAGAGTAGCATGGAGAGCTGCATCAAACCAGTCTCAGGATTGAAGACCACAACAACAACAACAACAACAACAACAACAACATGGATGGAAGATGTTCCCAGTGGAAGTGCCAATGTAGCTTCTTGAACCCTCTTGATATACATATACACTTCAGATTTAAAGAGAAGCAAGGTTCAGTTTAAGTGGAGGGAAACCCCTTGAGTCAGGAGAACTAGACTTGGCCATTTTCCTGAAATGGAGCAGAGATAAAACAGTGCATCCAGAATGGTGATTATTGTAAGATTAATAGAAGTAATAAAATTTTCATAATGATTGTTTTGAATGGGAATAAGCATTCATCACATTTCGTACTAGTAAAACTATTCCAATTGTTTCACCTAAGAAAATGGATGCATATTACAATATTTTAGGCACAGTATCTGTCATTCCATAAGGGATCTAGTCATTTATTGAACAATTATCCTTTTGCTGTGGATCGTGTTCATTACTAACATTTCACAGTTGTCCACAATTAAACCTCATAATTTGAATAATTAACTTTGGAATACTATCTGTAATATTTATAACTACACAACATCATAATATTTGGCCTGTATTCTTAAGATTAGCAAATAAAAGAAAGTTTTTTGATGAACTAAGATCACAAACACATTTGCAATATGCAAATATTCAAAGTTAATAGAACACAGATCAATTGAAATATAAATAGCATTTAGTGTAGTTTGGTAATTGCCACAACATTTGCAATGGCCTGAAAGGTCATCTGAATTGGTACAGAATATTAATGAAACATAATTTTGAGAAATATGTAACTTAAAATTTGCTTATTTACAAAAAGTAATTACACTTTTGAGAATTTATGGATCATCAGAAAGCTTAGGACATGGAATATCTGTAATGTTCTGTAAATCTTGGTAAACTTGCTGTATTGGGTTGTTATTGAATATCAAATATTTAAGTTGCTTCATATATCATATTTTCTCTTGATTCATAAAATTGTTGACACTAGAATTCTTTGCTGATTTGTGCATTATTCAAATAATAAACAGCAATTAAAAAATCACTTTCAGAGTGAGGCAAACTTTAAACCCTAAATTTGTCTAGTAAATTTCAAAATAAATATTGTATTCCTATTACGTGTAATGTTAAACACAGAAAATATATTTTTTTCCATAATTAACAATCATTACATAATTGTAGAGATGGTACATGAAAGCATCTTACATCTATTTAGTTTTTATTGTAACTACTACTTTCTATTTACTACGCACATAAGGAGATTAAAATTTAGTTTCTTATTTTATTTTGCAGAAAGTTCACCATGTCTGATGCTTAGAAGCTAACAAGCAGAAGATTTTTAGATATTAAAGGAGACAGACTTACTTCTGTAGTGGTTATCTATGTTGAAGTATTGTGCAACAATGGCACCTAATGTCAAGTTTTTCATTACAATGAGTCAGAGTGAATCTACAGGTGGAATAAACAAAAATCCTCAAATGAGTCACATGGCCAGTTTTTGTGCTTATAATGATATAGAAGCAATTATTCCAAAACTGCACAGAGTGGTATCTGGTTCTGAAGCAGACTACTATGCAGTTTCAATGTCGACCTGTATGTCAGGCATCGAAGTAAGTAAATAAAAACACATTGTTTTTCTGATATAACATGTAATTGGTACATCAATAACCATGTTATGTGAGAATGGAACACACTAATTTCCAAACGTGAAAACAGGATAGCATTTGAATATGACATTACATACGGTACAAAACTAATGGCAGGTAGATTAGAAAATGTAAAAAGGGAAATGGATAGGTTAAAGTTAGATATAGTGGGAATTAGCGAAATTCGGTGGCAGGAGGAACAAGACTTTTGGTCAGGTGAATACAGGGTTATAAATACAAAATCAAATAGGGGTAATGCAGGAGTAGGTTTAATAATGAATAAAAAATAGGAGTTCGGGTAAGCTACTACAAACAACATAGTGAACGCATTATTGTGGCCAAGATAGACACAAAGCCCACACCTACGACAGTAGTACAAGTCTATATGCCAACTAGCTCTGTAGATGATGAAGAAATTGAAGAAATGCATGATGAGATAAAAGAAATTATTCAGATAGTGAAGGGAGACAAAAATCGAATAACCATTGGTGACTGGAATTCAATGGTAGGAAAAGGAAGAGAAGGAAATGTAGTAGGTGAATATGGACTGGGGTTAATAAATGAAAGAGAAAGCCACCTGGTAGAATTTTGCACAGAGCACAACTTAATCATAGTTAAAACTTGGTTCAAGAATCATAAAAGGAGGCTGCATAAATGGAAGGGGCCTGGAGATACTGACAGGTTTCAGATAGATTATATAATGGTAAGTGAGATTTAGGAAAAAGGTTTTAAATTGTAAGACATTTCCAGGGGCAGATGTGGACTCTGAACACAATCTATTGGTTATGAACTGTAGATTAAAACTGAAGAAACTGGAAAAAGGTGGGAATTTAAGGAGATGGGACCTGGATAAACTGACTAAACCAGAGGTTGTACAGAGTTTCGGGGAGACCATAATGGAACAATTGACAAGAATGGGGGAAAGAAATACAGTAGAAGAAGAATGGGTAGCTTTGAGAGATGAAGTAGTGAAGGCAGCAGAGGATCAAGTACGTAAAAAGATGAGGGCTAGTCAAAATCCTTGGGTTACAGAAGAAATACTGAATTTAATTGATGAAAGGAGAAAATATAAAAATGCAGTAAATGAAGCAGGCAAAAAGGAATACAAACGTCTCAAAAATGAGATCGACAGGAAGTGCAAAATGGCTAAGCAGGCGTGGCAGGAGGACAAATGTAAGGCTGTAGAGGCTTATCTCACTAGGGGTAAGATAGATACTGCCCACAGGAAAATTAAAGAGACCTTTGGAGAAAAGAGAGCCACTTGCATGAATATCAAGAGCTCAGATAGAAACCCAGTTCTAAGCAAAGAAGGGAGAGCAGAAAGGTGGAAGGAGTATATAGAGGGACTATACAAGGGCGATGTACTTGAGGGCAATGTTATAGAAAGGGAAGAAGATGTAGATGAAGATGAAACGGGAGATAAGATACTGCGTGAAGAGTTTGATAGAGCACTGAAAGACCTAAGTCGAAATAAGGCGCCGGGAGTAGACAACATTCCATTAGAGCTACTGACAGCCTTGGGAGAGCCAGTCCTGACAAAACTCTACCATCTGTTTGGATTCCGTAGAAATATGGGAACACATGAGGCAATACTGACCATACAACTTATCTTAGAAAACAGATTAAGGAAAGGCAAACCCACGTTTCTAGCATTTCTAGACTTAGAGAATGCTTTTGACAATGTGACTGCAATACTCTCTTTCAAATTCTAAAGGTGGCAGGGGTAAAATACAGGGAGCGAATGGCTATTTACAATTTGTACAGAAACCAGACAGCAGTTATAAGAGTCGAGGGACATGAAAGGGAAGCAGTGGTTGGGAAGGGAGTGACACAGGGTGGTAGCCTCTCCTCGATGTTATTCAATCTGTATATTGAGCAAGCAGTAAAGGAAACAAAAGAAAAATTCAGAGTAGGTATTAAAACCAATGGAGAAGAAATAAAAACGTTGAGGTTTGCCGATGACATTGTAATTCTGTCAGAGACAGCAAAGGACTTAGAAGAGCAGTTGAACGGAATGGATAGTGTCTTGAAAGGAGGATATAAGATGATCATCAACAAAAGCAAAACGAGGATAATGGAATGTAGTTGAATTAAGTCATGTGATGCTGAGGGAATTAGATTAGGAAATGAGACGCTTAAAGTAGTAAAGGAGTTTTGCTATTTAGGGAGCAAAATAACTGATGATGGTCGAAGTAGAGAGGATAAAATGTAGACTGGCAATGGCAAGGAAAGCGTTTCTGAAGAAGAGAAATTTGTTAACATCGAGTATAGATTTAAGTGTCAGGAAGACGTTTCTGAAAGTATTTGTATGGAGTGTAGCCATGTGTGGAAGTGAAACATGGACAATAAATAGTTTGGACAAGAAGAGAATAGAAGTTTTTGAAATGTGGTGCTACAGAAGAATACTGAAGATTAGATGGGTAGATCACATAACCAATGAGGAGGTATTGAATAGGATTGGGGAGAAGAGGAGTTTGTGGCACAGCTTGACTAGAAGAAGGGATCGGTTGGTAGGACATGTTCTGAGGCATCAAGGGATCACCAATTTAGTATTGGAGGGTGGCGCTTTGGAACTTACAATTGATTCCCTCCGCTGATTTCATGTGATTTTTTACCACCACTCTCTGCAGTGCTCAACAGTCTCAGTCAGTCCGTACATAAGTGCTGTTGTTCTTTTTTTAGCTGCAGCTTTTCCTTTGGATTTCTATTTCACAATCACATCACCAACAGTAGATGTGGGCAGCTTTAGAAGGGTTGAACTGTTCCTGGCATATATGTCACTCAGGTGACAGCCAATGAGTAGTCCATATTCAAAGTCACAGAGCTCTCCTTACTGATCCATTCTTCTGTTAATGCTTCTCTACTGACAACATTCTACTTCCCACCTCCCTTTACGCTAGCAGGTCCACCTCTTGTGACATTCAGTGGTCAATACCACAGTATGTAGGGGTGCTTGGATACTTTTCACCAGATAGTATATAGCATATACTAGTATATGGTACATATAGAGTATAGTATATACTCTCAAAATTAATTGCTATTTTAGATAGCACATATTCTTAAAGCTAATGAAATTAAGTAGTGCATTCCATACAATCTGTGTACAGTCTACTAATTTACTCATCACCATATCACATACTTTAAATTCATATCATTCATTGTCTTAATGAACAATTATGACATCCTGTAGCATATCTCAGCTCTGTTCTATGTAACATACTGGACCTTGTTGCCTATTTATCCCACTATATGGAAAGAACCAGAGAGAAGGCTGAGCAACGATTCCATTACGATACATCAACATTCTCATTTATGTTATTTTTCAGTTGACCATGATCAGACTTTTAATTATTAAGATATTTCAGAATTTCTGAGATGATGTGAAGGTATTTTCATATGTTATTGGCATAACGTTATTTTAATTTCATGCAGAACATTAAACACAATATAAACACAATCTTGGTTTTGAAACTGTAATATGTTCCTTTGTCTAAAACTACACACTTACGTTCTCAGAGTTTCAAATGCACCTTGTGGAATGGTTGTATTGGTAAGTATATTGTTCACTGCAACAGTTATTCGGTTGCTTGCTCCAAAATTCAGCAGAGATGTGATCTCAGATTGAAATGGTAGATGTCCAATATCATGTTCCATCACTCTGTAACCATTCAACCACTAAAAAAAGAAGGGAAATATAAGGTGTCAAACTGTTGCTTCAATGGTTGACCCCATAAGCTAGAAATGTCTGAAAGACCTGAAGGTAATTGAAACTAAATACTGAAATAGTGAAAAGTTTAGCTTTAGGGATCAGAATTGTTTATTGTAGGAGTTTAAATATGGTAGAGAAAGTTCTGGAATTAATAAATAATTTAGAAGGAATGGAGCGGCTACCACCCCCTGCCACATCCACCCGCCCATGACCCAACCCCCGCCCCCTGCCCCCCCCCCCCCCCCCCCCCACACACACATGTGCAGCTACGTTGTGCCAGCAAAACACACAATGTTAGAGCTGCAACTCAGCTGGTAGAGTGCGCATGAGGTGTTGTGTTAGGAGGAGTGGCAAGAGGGACAAAGAGGTAGGAAGCAGGAGGGGTGGCGAAGGTTACCTGAAAGCTCAGAGGGAGGCAGCAGATGCATGGGGTAGGAATGCCAAACATGGGCCCCAGAGACACTGAGTTTGTTTGTTGAGGCCACGTGGATTATGAGAGCAGAGGTCTGCATAGGTCAGAGAAGCTGATGCCGGGGGTTAAGGACCCAGAGCCACAGATTGTGAAGTAGCCACTGAACTTGAGCATATTGTGTTCATCAGTGTGTGCAACAATAGGGTGATCAACCCTGCTCTTGGACACAGTTTGGCTGTGACTATTTATTCTAATTTACGGCTGGTTGGTGGTCACTTGCACCTATGTAGAAATTGTAGCAGAGCTGGCATATGATATGGCTGCTTTCACATGTGGCCTGCCTCTGATGGAATAGCATAAGCCTGCTGCTGCTCCTACCCCATGAGAGACAAGGCCACCCATGAAAGCAGCCATGTCATGTACCAGCTCTGCTGCATTTGTGCACAGTATTTTATGTAGGCATGATCAGCACCCAGCTACCACCAGAATGAATGGCCATTGTCAAACTGTGTTCAAGAGTAGAGCTGACCACTTAGTGGCAGAACACAACATGCTTCAGTTCAATGGCTGCTTCATAATCTGCACCACTTAGAGCCTTCTGCCCAACACCAGCCTCTGAGCTACACAGATGAGAGTTGGCCTTGCAACATATTGTCCATTCCCACAGCCTTCCTCTCCTCAGTCTTCAATGACCTACTACACCCACACTCTCTACCCAACAGCTGCCCTTTCTTCTATACATCACCCCTTCCCAATCCACTCTTCCGTGTCATCATCATCTTATGATGAATGAACTCACCAGCTTCGGCGACTGTGTTCAGTATTCATATCCCAAGCATGTGCTGCTTCTGCCTCACACATTTTCATCTGTTACACATTTTTTCCCCTCTCTGAGCCATCTGCTACCTTTCCACATCTCCTCCTCCAGCTCCCCACTTCTTCACGCTATAGGCACCACACCTGACACAACCCCTCACCCCAGTCTACCTGTTGGACAGCAGTTGCAACATTGTCTCTTCAGCTTGTACAATGTAGCTGTCTAGGTGTGTGTGTAGGGAGGAGGGAGGCAGGTGTATGTGGTTGTGTGTGATCAAAGGAATCATCTGAAAGTTAGCAAAGTTTTCATTCTAAAGAATGCAATCTTGTGGCTGTCAATGACTCAACACTTTCACTATTTGGTGAGTTGTCTTCATTACTTCTAAATTATTTACATAATGTAGACAAATGTCATCTCGTAGAGAAAAATCTCAAACAGTTAGGTTTTAGAACTCGCAGTCTTGGTAATGGTTGTTTTGTGAACAAATTGCACTGCCTTTATTTGGAACAAACCTATAGCAAACCTTTGGAGCAGCACACAGCAATTATTTACAGTTTTTCCCTGAACTCAGTCACAATAGTGCCTCACTGTTAATTTCACTAAATGATTGTTCATATTGTTACCAAAATTCTAACAGTTTGTCATCAGATGGATGGGATACCACTCATAACAAGCATTATAAATAACATTTAACTAGTAGAAGAATAGCTATGTATCATTTTATAAAAAGGCCGTATTATGAATTGCCATGCAGCAGCCACACTAAGCAACATGCAGAAAAAGTGCTACACTTATAATTAAGAATATTTGGGCACGTGGCTAAGTGACGACATGCTAGATGCATTACCTGTGTTTACAACAAATCAGTCCAGCTGAGCATCAGAATGATTCCACTGCATTGGCTGTCAATAAATTCTACTTAAACTAATATTTTTGGAGAAGCAAAACAATATATTCTTTATTATCTAAGGAAGTTTTTATGCCCTGATGATTCTGCCATTGATGTTTAACTTATAATGAGCAGCACACTATTTTCACTTGCAGATTTGGAACATAATATAGATTGACAGTTTTCAGTGTAGCATAGATACAGTGAGCCTGTTTCAGATGTAAGCTGCATTGTAAAACAACTATCCCAATTTGGGGACTGTGTTGAAAGGAATCAACATCTTTTAGAGCAACAATAACTAAGGATCTGGAAAGAGGCTGAATCTATGAATGTCACCACACAATCTTCAGCTCTGAGCTCTGTTGTACAAAGCAGGAGGGAGAAGCCAAAAAGTTAAGTAAAATGCCATATATATTTTGCACATGTTGTGGTGCACTTTAATACAAACAAATGTCAAGAGTCAGTCAGGGAAAATTGACATTCATAATCACAAATAACAGATTATGATTCAAGAATTACACATTACGATTTAGAATTTATTAATATTTAAACTAAGTTTAGACAACAGTTAGATTGGTACTGAACTTTCCACATATTCACAACATTTTAGCAGTGACACCATCCCTAAGAATCTCAGTGGCACGAGACAGTTAAATAATGTCATATCTTTATTGTGTCTCACAGTTTCAATAGAAGATTGGAACAATAACTACACACTGTGACACTGAACACTAAATCAGTTTTCTGCACTAATTGCTCATTTTAATATTTCAAAACATAGTTTACTGTAAAAACTTAACAATTTCTATCCTTAAAGTCCCTTTCCAGCGATAACACAAGAACTTTCAATACTATAAATCATTCTGACTGCAATAACATGTTATTAATGTCAGTTTCCTTTTAGACCATTTTACATATAAAATAAATCAGCCTGAAAACTGTAATGACCTGGCTAAAAGACCATAGGTCCATCTTCAGTACAAAAAAACTGCAGTTCATAATTGAATCAATTGAAATTGTCCTTCTCATGTTACTGGAGGTAGGCTAGCAACAATATGAAAAATACAGATCGCTACTCACCACATGGAGGTGGTGCTGTGTGACAGACAAGCTGAATGAAAAAGACTGCTAGATATTAAGCAGCTATCAGACGAAGTCCTTCATCAGATAGACATCAAAACTCAGTCACATTCACACAAATACAGTTCTCACACATATGGCTGCTGTCATCCTTGTGTGCTAAGACCTGACTGTGAGTGCATCAGAGACAAACTGTGAACTTTAGTGGGGTCACAGAGGAGGTGAAGAAGTAGAGAACGGAAAGTAAAAGACTATGCAGTTGCGCTGGCAGGATAGGAGGCACATGGAGGGCGGGAGTAGGGACAGCAAAGGGAATAAACAGGTGGCAGACAGGGATTACCGAAGACGGAGCTCAGGGGAATTACAGGAATGAAGGATATGTCACACGAAGAGTTCCCACCTGTGTAGTTCAGTAAAGCTGGTGACGGTGGGAAAAATTAAGATGGCACAGGCTGTGAAGCTCTCACTAAAGTGAAGCACATTGTATTGGATGTCATGTTCAGCAACTGTGTGGTCCAACTATCTCTTGGGCAGAGTTTTCCGTGGCTGCTCACATGGACAGAGAGCTTGTTATAATGCTCACATAAAATGCAGCACAGTGGTTGTAGCTAAGTTGGTAGACCACATGGTGGCTTTCTCAGATGGCCCTGCCTTTGGTTTGGTATGGGGTAGGACACAGTTTTGACAGGGTGGGATTAGGAGTAAAGGGTGGATGTATCGGACAGGTCTTGAATTTAGCTCAATAGCAGGGTTTGAGAAATCAGGGAATGGGTTGGGAGTAGAGGTGGAATAGGGCCATACAAGGATATTGCATAAGTTCAATGGATGATGGAATATCACTGTTGGAGGGGTGGAGAGGATAGTGGCGAAGATATTTCTCATTTTAGGGCATGATGAGGGGTAATGAAAACCAAGATGGAGAATGTGATTTAGTTGCTCAGTCCTGGCTGGTACTGAGTAATGAGAGGGGTGCTCCTTTGCAGCCTGATATGGAGGGCATGCTAATAGGTGGCTGTGGAGACAGGGCAAAAGAGATCTTTTCTGAACAAGATGGGGAGGGTAATTTTGGTTTGAGATGACCTCCATGAGACCCTTGGCATGTTTGGAGAGGGACTACACATAACTACTCATGCAGTGACCATGAGTGACTAGGCCGTATGGCCTTTGGCCCTCTCCCCTTACCCACAAACCACTTTCACCCAGTTCTGCACCAAGCAGGCCACTACCCCGTAATCCCTATGTCACTGCACACTCCCACGGACAGCACTAGAGTCTTAGCCTATTCCTAATCTGCTGTCCCCCCCTCTGTCTGCACTACACCCCCTCTGTACCCTGCTATTCACACTGGCAAAGATCACTGCTCACCTTAGATCCAGTTGTAGTCAGGCCCTAATGCCTGAAGATGATAGTGGCCATGTGTCTCTGAGAGTTGTGCTTATGTTAATGTATGTCAGTTTTGTTGTCTACTTCTTATGAACGTCTTAGTCCAAGAGCTGAATTATATCTAGCAGTCTTTTTCATTGTGTCAGTTTTCTACTGAACACCTGCTATATGTGGTGAGGCAGTCTACCATTTTCATATTGTTGTTATTCCATCCTGGACATCCACTGTTTTGAATTAAACTAAACTAGATAATGATGCACATCTTACAGTATTCATGTAGATTATTATATAATGGTTTATGAGCTTCAAGCATGTAAAATGAGTTCAGTGGGCTCTATAATAGATCCAAATCGTCAACTAACCATCTCCAGACTCAAGAAAACAATATTGTTACATATTTTTACTTGTGTCATAGAAAATTAGCCTGTTAAAAGATTACATGGTGAGATCACTGAGAGGTCAGTAACACTGTAAAAGTAATTTTCAGCCAAGTAGATGCATGTTATAACAACTTTAGCTCTCATAGGAACTTAGGTGAATGTCCCCACAGTACAATTCTGGCTGTGCATGTTTGGCAGTGAAAATGTCAAGCAGCAATTCTCCTGGAAGGTGATGTAACCTCACATGATCACTGTCCAGGCAGTTTGTTATCGGTAGTCCATTCACAATGGTCCAAGGAGCTCTACAATTCTGGCTGATGATGCCTTTTATTTAAGAAGTTGTCTTCTGAAGAGAGATTTTTTCACTAACTACTAATGAACAGCTTGCCCCAAAGCATTTGTCTCTCCCTCCACTGTTAACTGAATGACAGATTGCTACTGTGGTGTCACCGCCAGGCACCACACTTGCTAGGTGGTAGCTTAAATCGGCCGCGGTCCATTTAGTACATGTCGGACCCGCGTGTCGCCACTGTGTGATCGCAGACCGAGCGCCACCACAAGGCAGGTCTCGAGATACGGACTAGCACTCGCCCCAGTTGTACGGACGACATTGCTAGCGACTACACGGACGAAGCATCGCTCATTAGCCGAGCAGATAGTTAGCATGCATTGCTCATTAGCCAAGCAGACAGTTAGAATAGCCTTCAGCTAAGTCCATGGCTACGACATAGCATGGCCGAAAGCCACTTCCCCTTGGCAACGCTTGCACATCAATTTTGCTGGTCCATTCTGGAATGCTCGATGGTTGGTTCTGGTAGATGCCTTCAGTAATTTTCCTTTTGTTGTCCGGATGTCTTCCACGACGTCAACTGCCACCATCCAAGCGTTGTCTGCTATCTTTTGCATTGAAGGTCTTCCGCAGACTATTGTTTCCGATAATGGCCCACAATTCATGTCCGCAGAATTTCAGTCATTCTGCAAGGCCAATGGTATTCAACATCTGACATCCGCGCCGTTTTCGCCTCAGTCAAACGGTGCCGCTGAACGATTGGTCCGGACTTTCAAGTCACAGATGTTAAAGTTGAAAGAGTCGCATTCTCGGGAGGACGCGTTGTTGCTCTTTTTGTCGTCGTATCGCTCTCAGCCCCGAGATGGTCGCTCGCCGGCTGAGTTGCTCCATGGTCGTCCTCATCGAACCTTGATGTCTTTGCTGCATCCGCCGCATCAGGTTCCTGTGCAGCGGCAGACTCCTGCTTTTGCTCCGGGCGACGTTGTATTCTATCGCAACTATCGAGGTTCACGGCGTTGGCTCGCAGGGCGCATTCTTCGCTGCCTCGGCCGCGCGATGTATTTGGTTTTGGGGGCCTCTGGTGAGGTGCGTCGGCATTTCAATCAGCTGCGCCTCTGTCGTCGCACGGGTTCTGCCGCTCCCCGTCTGCTTTCAGCGACGGTGCCATCCGGTCAGCGCCCTGGGGACCCATCTACTGGCTCGCCTCATCCCCAGGTGTTACCGACGATGCCTTCCATTTTGCCCCATGGCGACGCGCCGCCGCAGCCGCCGCCGCCGCCGCCTGTTCTCCCGTCGGCGCCGCCCGCATTCGACGCTTCGCTGCAGCCGCCAAGCGCCTCCCTGGGTCACGCGCCGCCGATCGCTTCCCGTGACCAGCCGTCCTCCGCCGTGGCCCTCTTGCCCGCTCCGGACCACATGGCGTCTTCGCGCGTCGGGTACCCCGACGCAATGGAGGTCGACCCTTCGGCCGCTCCTGTCTCTTTACGGGCGCATACACCGCATGTTGACGTGCACCCTGGACTAGGTTTTCAGGCGTTTCCTAGCTCCCCTCGGACCGAATGGCCGGGTGCGGGTGGCACAGCCTCGCCTGTTGTTAGGCTCCCCACCTCATCGCATACGTCAACATGGGGTCCTCCCCACGGCGGGCGGAAGCCTTATAACACGACCGTTCGCCGATTTGCGGGGGAGGAATGTGGTGTCACCGCCAGACACCACACTTGCTAGGTGATAGCTTAAATCGGCCGCGGTCCATTTAGTACATGTCGGACCCGCGTGTCGCCACTGTGTGATCGCAGACCGAGCGCCACCACAAGGCAGGTCTCGAGATACGGACTAGCACTCGCCCCAGTTGTACGGACGACATTGCTAGCGACTACACGGACGAAGCATCGCTCATTAGCCGAGCAGATAGTTAGCATGCATTGCTCATTAGCCAAGCAGACAGTTAGAATAGCCTTCAGCTAAGTCCATGGCTACGACCTAGCAAGGCGCCATTGGTAACATTGCATGTACCTCAAGATAGAGTCTCACTTGTATCACCAAGAACGTTGTAAACCAATGAAGATATAAAAGTTAAGTGTTCTAGTAGCTACATACTTTTCTTTATAACATTAATAAGTATCCTGTTTCAGACCTCTATCTAGCCTCCTTGAAATACGTGTGCCTTTCGGCTACTTCAGTGTGGCGTAGCTGTCTTGTTACGCCACAACAGCTACCTACTCTACTGTACTGCCAGAGCAAGTTGCGAGCATCTAGACTCTTGCATGAGACCTCAATACCTAATATCTTGTCATCTGTTGGCTGTTTTACTAATGACCATACATGATGTGCTACCAGTGATGGCAGTACGAGAAATTCGTTCATGGAGAGCATAATAAATAATCTGCATGACTGGCAACTTTACATTTCTATCATACAGCACTGTATAACATCCTTTCGACATTAGGTGCGATCATTGCCAGGGCAGAGGGGTGGAAATAGAGTTCTGGTATGGGAATAAACTTTCCAATTTATAATTTTCTAATTTATTGAAACTGTATGGCACATCAGCATCAATCAGACTGAAAAAAAATATTAACTAAAAATTTTGAACTAGTGGTAGGCCTACATTCCTGTAGCCAAATCAGTGATTCACAAAGGCAGATAGGCAAAAACAAAGTGGTGGTCTAATTTGAATTTCACATCATTCCAAGATGCACAGTTATCTGGTGGTGGTAAGCACTTGCCTTCCTTCAGTCAGTAAACTAATTTGTTTGGGGATGCAGGGCATGGCATTTGTAACACAAGCAGTGAATAGTCATAGGTGAAAGTGACATTTAGGTATAATGACTCAAGGACTGTGTTGAAGCTGGTTGGCTCACCACTCTCAAAGCACAGACCCACAAAATGTCTCCAGGTAGCCTAGATAAGAACAGTCAACATTGGGTACTTTTGGCCAAACTTTCTGTCTGCAGCACTAGGCGAGAAAGCATTTGAAATGGTTAAATTCACAAATCAGGTTACTGACCACTTCAGCAGAGTAGCAGACACTGCCAAAGCGCAGCCAGACACGTGTGTCTCTGCTCTCCCAGGATCGTGGCACGAAGAAGCTCCGGTCATACCAGACGAGCCCCACATGGTCACGCACCTCCTTCAGTGTTGTGACGTCATTGTAGCTGGCAGGCACTGGCATAGTCAGCACACCACCAGTCTGAAGCAGAGGAATAACATGCACTGTAAATTGGCAGTTACATGGACGGTAGTAAAGCAGAGAGTTCAGTGTCTGAGTCCTACTACAATATCTTCCAACATGAATACTTGGTTCAAATGGCTCTGAGCACTATGGGACTTAACATCTGTGGTCATCAGTCCCCTAGAACTCAGAACTACTTAAGCCTAACTAACCTAAGGACATCACACACATCCATGCCCGAGGCAGGATTCGAACTGTAGCGGTCACGCGGTTCCAGACTGAAGCGCCTAGAACCGCACGGCCACACCGGCCGGATGACATGAATACTTCTCTTGATTCTATTATTAGTTTTCGATTATACTGTATAGTGAAAACAGTTCGCTATCTATTTATCTTTCCGTCAGTCTCTTTTCAATAATACCCAACATTTTTATGGTTGCTGATGCAGCAAGTCGAATTCATAAAACATTAAAGTTAGCGACTCCCTTAGCGAATCCATGTGTTGGATAGACTGATCCATCCGCCAGTCTTGTGTTGATTTTGGGGAATTTCTCACAGTCGTTTACGCAAATTGTGGGCTGGGATTTCATCTTCTCTAACAAGTGGTACACAGAAACATGCGAAGTAGATCATCATTTACTTCATCATAGCAATCGAATTTCCATTTCCCTCAGTAAATATAACAGAAGCGTACTGTGCACAACTTCCTATCTGATGTTAAGAAGCCATTCTGATGACAGAAGAGGTTCCTGGCCATGAAGATAAAGAATTTAAATCAAGAAAGAGCAGATGCCCACTATGCGCACACACCGAAAAATAGAAAACAATGAGAAAGAGGATGAAGAAGAATAACATTTGTCAGATACGTCAGAGGCGTTCTTTGCTGTTCGTACGATGAGCAGTCATATAAGTAACGAGGTTAGTGTCTCTTTTGTCATATGAAAACCGTTATGCAAACTACGTCTATCGCATTTAAACAGCAGTTACTATTTGTAAACGGTATTGTATCTAAGTTTGTGACTTTGCACAACTGTCTGCAGTTTCGAGAATATACTGTAAATACCGTAACTCATACAGGAATGATCCTTATAGAACAAAGGAAGTCTCCAGTGGCTTTGATCGATCAGTTTATTGCAAACTTGATTTTGCTGTTCGCCAGATAATCAATTGTAAGAGGACTTACAGCAGCTTGGGTAACTTATAAGTGGTTTTCCACTGAGTCGGCAATTCAAGAGGAAAGTGTTAAATGAAAGATAGGCCTAGGTGCGACTGTGGCAACTCTTACTGAAGTTGCATCGGCGTGTAGTGTGCAGTCGGCTCGCAGATGGATTTCCAACTCGTTTAAAATATGCTCGCAATCGACCCGTGATTGCGACCGTTGGATTCGTAATTTTTCTTTTCTGCCTGAATTTTATATGAACTGAATAATTCTGTACTCTTTCTTTGCAACGGCTGAACGAATCAATCGCTAGGGCCTCTTCACCTATGTGGGAAACCACGAAAAGTCTCAGTTTTATACAGTATACAAAAATAAATGAGATGGGTACAGGAAGCTTATGTTCGGTTATTGATTCCTTTACCTTACATACGTCAGAATCTGTTCTTTCCACTGACAAAAAACATTTCTGCGTGTCATTTCCACTGAGGGTGCGCAAGAGTTCCACCATTTTCGTCCGACGTCAGTGCACAAGCACACTATGTAGTAAACTGCTCGACCACCCGAACATAGTATACGGATCTTGATAAAACATAACATATCGTACTTCCTCGGATGCTGGGATCGTGAAGTTGTTCTGTCATATGCTAACGACAACATACTTCTCGCACCGCGACGGAAGGTACGAGATGACGGATTGCACAGCGCCACTGTCTCCGGCAGACAAGAATTTCTTCACCAAACACTTTGAGGAGCAGTCTCTTGCTTCCTATGATACATTGATGACACCTCCCTGATATGGCCTCACGGTGAAGATGCACTACAGAAGATCACAGCCCGCATCTCGTGGTCGTGCGGTAGCGTTCTCGCTTCCCACGCCCGGGTTCCCGGGTTCGATTCCCGGCGGGGTCAGGGATTTTCTCTGCCTCGTGATGGCTGGGTGTTGTGTGCTGTCCTTAGGTTAGTTAGGTTTAAGTAGTTCTAAGTTCTAGGGGACTTATGACCACAGCAGTTGAGTCCCATAGTGCTCAGAGCCATTTTTTGAGAAGATCACAGGAACGGTGTAGATGATGAAAATGCACTGCAGAAGATCACATGAACGGTATACACTCCAACATTAAATTTACTATGGGATGCAGAAGAATGTCAAGACCATTCTTGGATGCTTTAGCTGAGAGCAAGACAGGTGGCCGGCTTGGTCATTCAGTGCACGGGAAACCAACGCACACCGATCGGTACGTGAACGCCAGTAGTTTTCACCATCCTGTATACAAGAAAGCGGTCCTGATCTTGTTAGTACACTGAGTAAACATTATTTCCAATGACGCTCACTTTCAGTCTGAATTGCAGCATTTGAGATGCGTGTTCAGAGAAGACGACTACAGCAAGAGAGACATTGCACATTCTTTCAGGTGCCGGCAGAAGAGGCCAAGCCGGCTGCATTCCTGACATACCGTAGAGCAACGAGCAGCAAGTTACGAAATGTGCTGCAGAGATATGGACTGAGACAACTGTTCCAGCACGCCCCCAAGATATGAGAAGTGTTGCGCGCTGTGAAAGACGACATAGCTCTTCGAGTGCCCGATGTCCCTTGCGAATGGATCAGAATCTACTTAGATAAGGCTCATCCCAAGAATTTCCCCCGGTGGGCGCGCCCGCGCCCCGCGGGCGCAAGGCAGTGTAATCCAGCGCCCCGTCCGCGACCGTGTGTCGCTAGTGTCGCCATAGGAGCGAGAGAGACAGCTGCAGAACGAGTGAGATAGCACAGCACTGCTCTGCGCTGGACTGTTCTGCGGTCCGATCCAACGTAAACAAGGTAACAGAGGCAGCGCAGCTCTGCAAAAGTGGTCCACGAGCGGTAAAACAAGCAAACCATTTACTGTTTAAATAACAACCAGTGTTCGTGTGGCAGAATTACTACGCAAAGCCTTGGAAAATAATATCCAAAACACGAATCGAAAAACAACATAGTAGTATTCTGACATACAGGTTGATTCTATTAATACTGCACATGCACACTCGTCATATGTACAATAGGCGTCTTCTGAAAAATATATCAGTTTCTTAAATGAACTAGAGTCATACTCTATTTTAGAAATAATTTCATGTAAGGCATATAGAGTCTCATTCCTGCTGTTAGTAGTTGTAAGTAAACGTTTTTTGTTGTTCTTCGTGCTACAGCTTTTTGCATCCCTTTTCAGGGTTTAGAAATCGGATGCTTAGTTTGCAGTTTTGTACGTAATAATTTTAACTGACCAAGTTTGAAAACAGAATTAACGTTATAAAGCTCTTCAATTCCTACAGTCAAAATTGTTGTAGAAGACAATTAACATTTTATATGTTTTTCTTTTTCGAGGAAACGATTTTCTCTAGGTTTGGTGCAATATTCAATATTCCGCGAGACTGCTAACCTCAAAGAATTAGTCAAACTTTTATCGCCAAGTAACGAACGGTTCTTAGTTTTAGCAAGCTTTAACAGAAAGAAAAAGTGCTCACAAATATCGAGAGAACTTTGGCCGAGTGCTTGTGCAAAAGAGGATATTTCTCTCGTGGAAGACAGCTGTAAAAGTCATGCAGAGTTTTACACATAAGAAAGCGGTCCTTCATGCGGATATCGCTCTGCAGGTCAATCAGCTCTACTTGAAGCACTTGTGAGACGTCCTCTGCCCGAAGGGAAAACTGGCGAACAAATATATCTAAGGCCAGTTGAAGCTCACTTATCTCCAAAACTCTGTTTTCAAACTGTTCTTGTAATTCGAAAATGATTTGAACATAATCCGAAAAATCCACATCTTCGTTAACGCTGTCTAGTGCAGGAAAGTGAGCACAATTCTTCTCGCGCAACTGTTTTTCCCACAAAATGAATTATTTTTTTTATTTTTGCCGGCGGCGGTGGCCGTGCGGTTCTAGGCACTTCAGTCCGGAACCGCGTGACTGCTACGGTCGCAGGTTCGAATACTGCCTCGGGCATGGATGTGTGTGATGTCCTTAGGTTAGTTAGGTTTAAGTAGTTCTAAGTTCTAGGGGACTGATGACCTCAGATGTTGAGTCCCATAGTGGTCAGAGCCATTTGAACCACTTTTGAAGATTTTTTTGAAATGCTTGAATCGTCTGAACTAAATCAACAACAGTGAGATTTTCGCCTTGGAGTGAATAGTTCGAAGTATTTAAATGAGCACTAAGATCACTCAAAAAAGCCAAATTCACCACCCACATACGATCACAAAGTAATTCTCCTGGACATCCTTTCATTTCCAAAAAGGTATTTATTTCGCCCCTCAAGGTGAAAAACCGATGAAGCACTTTTCCTCTGCTCAGCCATCTTACTTCGGCGTGGTAGGGGATGTCGGGGTATCCTGCTTCGATATCAGCCAGAAATTCTTTAAATTGACGATGTGTGTGTCCATGCGATCGAAGATAATTAACCGTTCGAAGAACTGTGTCCATAATATTTTTTATGTTGAAGATCTTCGTACAAAGTGCCTCTTGGTGGATTATCAGACAATGGACTGCCGCGAATAAGGAACAGCCGACTTCAGCCATTTTTGACGTGACAAAACTCAGAAATCCAGTGCGTATCCCTCGTAGCGCAAGGGCTCCATCCGTTGTTAGACTGGTCAGACGTTCCCATTTTAAACCCATTGACTCTAACATGTTTTCCACGGCTAGAAAAATATCCAAACCCATGGTTGTGTCTTTTAATGGTATAAGGTTGATAAATTCTTCGGTGACACGCAGATTGTCGTCAACACCTCGAATGAATATGACGAGCTGAGATATGCCCGCAACGTCCGCGGACTCATCAAGAGCGATAGAAAGTGAAATGAAGTTTGCCGCTCTCTCCATTAATTGCTTTTCCAATCTGAGGCCGTATCTTCGACTCGGCGAGCAACAATTTGAGGCGAAAGAGCTATTTTTTTGAAATTTTTCCGTGAGGTCTCCTGGACAAATACAAGCCGAGTCGACCAGGCAATCCTTGATGTGATTCCCAGCCGCAAAGGGTTTCCCTGCTTTCGCAATTCTCAGCGAGCAATTGTAACTGAAGCGCAAACTTTTCCCACCTGTGTCCTGCTCCTACCACGGCAAAAAGAGAAAATACAATTAATTTTCTACAATCCTGTTTTCTAAACACTTTTATCATTTTAACAGCTGTTTCATTCATTGAAACTCAAATAAAAAAACTAACAAAAAAAGTTTGGTTTTTGGTGTGTTTTCACCCAGTTCCCCCGAAAAGCGGCCTTAGACGTTATCCAGGACAGCGAAATGTGGTCGCAAAATAAATTTTTATCTATTGGAATATCTGCGTTTTAATTCATTTAAAACATAGATCAAACTACAATATATGTTTTCCAATCCATAAAAACACAAATATACAAAAACAAAGAATGACTCTTAATGACACTTTGCTGCCCGAGAGAGCGTTTGAGACGGCTTTTCAGAAAGTGGCAAAAATAACGCACGTGAAACTTTTTCTTATGTCTGTGCGACGCGATTTAATGCAACCCAGGTATAAGAACTAACCGAAAAGAAATGTTCCTTGTTGCTGACAATCTGATATCCGATAACTGGCAAAATATAGCTTTATTTATCATCTTTATAAATTACAAAGAGTCATACGATAGGAAACACTTACTTCATTGCAATGCTGCTTGAAATTTTCTTTCAGCTCTTCAAGCGTTGATTGGCTTTCATCTTGCGACAAATTTTCGAACTGATATTTGTGACAGGTATTAAAGTGCCGTTCAATCGAGTACTTTTTCTAAATACATGAGGTTCCGATGTCATACTAAACATTTGGCATGATTTTCGACAGCAGTACAAAGGAAATTAATTTCTCACTGGGGTTTTAATAGTGCGGACGCGCCGCTCCTCTTTCTTTTTGTCTGCTGCTGTTGACCATCCATCTCGATCCACTGTAGCCTTATGTTTGTTGCCTAACGGCTTTGTGTCGCTTTTGACCGCTGCTGGCGCGTACAGGGCCATGGCGAGGCGCGGCCACTGCGCCAACATGCTAATTCGCCCGGGGCGCTGGCTGCGGGCGATCGCGGGCGCTGACGCCCCGGGGGCACAGTTTGGACGAGCCTGGCTTAGATCAAACAATTCGCACAGTTGTGGAGCGTTGTAGTGAGCACAAACGCCATAATAAACCAAGGAAGGTTGTGAAGTCAGCCACAGCTAAGCATTACCCGGAAAGAGGACATAAATGCAATTTGTAAAGACGAGAGTCTCGGCTCATGCGTTATCGTATTGGAGTTCCGTTGTAAAGGAAGTGGCCGACAATAGAATAAACAGCAACAATTTTAGCAGAACTAGGGAGAGACGAACTCTGGGTATCGAGCAAAAGCAAAGACGGATAGCTTACACTTGTAGCAAAGCAACAGCGGCAGTTTCAAACGTGGCGCCGGCCCCTCGCGCCACGTGACGTCACTGGTCCTGCGGCCGAGGCCTACGAGAAAGGAAGGCCGTGGCGCGTACGTCACGAAAGTAGGCCTGCGCTCGTTCGCTCGCCCGCTCAACTCAGCAGACAAACTACATTGCTACACCTGTTAACTCGTAACTAGGCGTGTACGTTGAAACGAGAATTGCATCTTCTACTGGAGTCCTCAATCATGGAGTCTTAGTGTTATTAGTCCTACAATGATTGGAAGTCCAAAGGCCTACTTATCTAACTCTAATCTCTCTGATTTTATCCTCATGGTCTCTTCGCGAGACATACGTAGGAGAGAGCAATATACTGCTTGACTCTTCGGCGAAGATTTGTTCTCGAAACTTCAACAATAGCCCGTACCGAGCTACTGAGCGTCTCTCCTGCAGAGTCTTACACTGGAGTTTATCTATCATCTCCGTAACGCTTTCGCGATTACTAAATGATCCTGTAACGAAGGCTGCTCTCCGTTGGATCTTCTCTATCTCTTCTATCAACCCTATCTGGTACGGATCCCACACTGCTGAGCAGTATTCAAGCAGTGGGCGAACAAGCGTACTGTAACCTACTTCCTTTGTTTTCGGATTGCATTTCCTTAGGATTCTTCCAATGAATCTCAGTCTGGCATCTGCTTTACCGACGATCAACTTTATATGATCATTCCATTTTCAATCACTCCTAATGCGTACTCCCAGATAATTTATGGAATTAACTGCTTCCAGTTGTGACCTCCCATATTGTAGCTAAATGATAAGGGATCTTTCTTTCTATGTATTTGCAGCACATTACACTTGTCTAGATTGAGATTCAATTGCCATTCCCTGCACCATGCGTCAATTCGCTGCAGATCCTCCTGCATTTCAGTACAACCACTCGATATACCACAGCATCATCCGCAAAAAGCCTCAGTGAACTTCCGATGTCATCCACAAGGTCATTTATGTATACTGTGAGTAGCAACGGTCCTACGACACTCCCCTGCGGCACACCTGAAATCACTCTTACTTCGGAAGACTTCTCTCCATTGAGAATGACATGCTGCGTTCTGTTATGTAGGAACTCTTCAATCCAATCACACAATTGGTCTGATAGTCCATATGGTCTTACTTTGTTCATTAAACGACTGTGGGGAACTGTATCGAAAGCCTTGCGGAAGTCAAGAAACACGGCATCTACCTGTGAACCCGTGTCTATGGCCCTCTGAGTCTCGTGGACGAATAGCGCGAGCTGTACGGCTGTACTGGTGTACAATAAAATTAAAATCATCCCAAAATGATTATCAGGTGCATAAGGCACCACTTCTTGTATGAAGTGAGGACTGTTATGCAGAAAAGACTAAATGCTGTAAACAAGCCGTTATACCATTTATATCGTTTATTAATCTTAAATTAAATTTTGTTGTAGGACTGTTAATCAGTAAGACTTCATAATAGCAGATTCCAGTAGAAGATGCAATTCTCGTTAGTACGTACACGCCCAGCTGCGAGTTAACAGATTTAGAAACGGATTTTGTCTGCTGAGCTGAGCGAGCGAGTGAGTTCAGGCCTACTTTCGTGACGTACACTTCACTCCGGCCTCTCTGACTGGTTCTAGATGCTGCAATTGTGCCCATATAATCGGAATATCGTGCCAGCACTGGCAGTCAGATGTGTTTTACTCCTTACGACGATGGTAGAGAGAGCCATTCAAAGCTAAAGTGAAAAAAGCTACATCCTCTTATATCTTTGGAATGTGATGTAGTTAAATCAGTAGCATAATTAAGAGGCTCCAGATCAGAAGATATTTATGGTTTCTCAAATTTTGTGATTAAAATAAAAAAGATTTAATGTCATTACCTCACTGCACACTTAAAACTGAATGTTTGTCAGTGGTATTTTTCAAGAATATCTGAAAAAGATTGTAGTCGTTCCTTTACACAAAAAGAGTGACAATCCTGCACTAATAATTATCGTCCAATTTCTGTGGTATCTATGTTCTCAAGAAAAAGTTGAATATTGTAAGCAAGTTTACAAGCATTTGACAAAAAACATATACTGACTACGTCTCAATATAGTTTTAGGCCCAAATTATCAATAGTTACAAAAAAAAAAAAAAAAAAAAAACACTCCGTCTTCAGGCCACAAGTGGCCTACCGGGACCACCCGACCGCCGTGGCATCCTTAGGGGAGGATGCGAATAGGAGGGGCGTGGGGTCAGCACACTGCTCTCCCGGTCGTTATGATGGTATTCTTTACCGAAGCCGCTACTATTCGGTCGAGTAGCTGAGTGCACCCCGAAAAATGGCAGCAGCGCAAGGCAACTGGATGGTCACCCATCCAAGTGCCAGCCACGCCCAAAAGCGCTTCGGTGATCTCACGGGAACCGGTGTATCCACTGCGGCTAGGCCGTCGCCCTATCAATAGTTACAGCCTTTGAAAATGTTTCTGGTGTGAAATCCTTTTCTGAATCCAAATTATCTGCTGAAGTCACACTAGTGGACTTGAGCAAGGCATTTGGTTTTGTAAACCACAGATGGTGTCACGTCATTAGGGACCTGGACTCTCCCTCATTACATCCTATCTCTGTAACAGGAAATAAACTGTAAGCTACCATGGTCAAAATTCTTAGTTTCTGAATGTTACTGGACGTGATTCCCAAGGATGAGTGTTCGGGCTACTACTGTTTATAATATGTATAAATGACCTGCCCAGTAACTTGCCTGCAAATCTGAGCTTTATGCAGTTGATACAACTTTATCAATTCTGGGAAGGACTTAAATAAACTGAAGGGGCAAAGTAAACATTTTATTTATTTATTTATTTATTTATGCATTTATTTTACCTGGCAAGATTATCCATTATGTTGTTTGAAGTCAGTGAGTTAGCTATTAACTATGAAAAGACTGTAAATATTTTTTTCAGTTCATCCTATCATGGGGCTGAGTCCACTTCTACCAACCTGCTTGGCGTACACCTTGATACAAAGTTAACTTGGGAGAGTCAAATAGACTACATAGCTCGAAAAATTTCACGAGTTACCCATCTACTCAAAAAATTACACACATCTGTTTTTGAAAAACTTCTGATTAACTTCTATTATGCCTTCTTTCATTGTTGTTTAAACTATGGCATTCTTCTAACGGGTGATTCTCTAGGGGCCATGAAATTTTTTTATTTGGCAGACGAAAGTCATCAGGAGCATCTCTGGGATTACCAAAACTAATATAACACTTAGGCTAATTCCAAAGAATTACAGGCAATGATAGTTCCATCTCTTTTTATATACAGCTCCCTCCTAACATAAAAGAAAACCTTGACAGCTGTAATCTTAAGCTGCACATTCCTAACGACTATACTCGTCAACCTTTAAAGACAGACATACTTACAACTAGATTAAAAAAAAGACGACAAAGCAGTTACGAATGCGTAGGAATAAAGCTTTTCAACACTTTACCCGTGCAGGCACATGCTGCCTCTTTAAATATCTTTAAAGATAAGATCCAAAACTGGCTAAAAGAGATACCTTTTTCCACTCGTAAAGAATTTGAAACTCTTCAAAAATAGACCAGGTTTACTAAATAACTCGTACTACTGCTTGCTTGTACCTCCTTTCTACGCTTTTCTGCCTACTCTGGTATCTTGTCTTATGTATGTAATGAAAGTGCAAGTAACTAAATAATTTTCAGCTCACATTTTACTGTTAACCACATTGGGAAAAATTTGTGTATGCCCTCTATTCTTATATTATGAGAGACTTAGTAAGTAACTTAACGATGTTTAGTTTCATATTTAACCATTAACCGTGGGGAGAGATCTTTATGTATCGCCTGTACTGTTTTATCCTGCATGTTCTTTTATTATGTGTACTTTAATTATATGTAGTATCATAGCGCATGTAAGTCCGCGGGACTTTGTGTCAGCAGTGCTCTATTACACCTGCATCGTGCAACTGCCAGAGAATTAGTTGCTGACTGGCCAATATCCATGACGTCATAAGAAAAGCATAATAAAGTCCGTAACAATGTCGCCTGGGGCTCGGCCTGCCAGGAGCACTATTGACATTTAAGATGTGCTCTTAGGTTCGTGCCAAACCACACCGTAGGAAATTGAGAAATATTCGGAATACACCCAAATGTTTGTGACAACTCGCAGCAATTTCATCTTTCGTCTACTAATCAGACTGAAGTTACAAAATCGAACAAACCCATTCTTGAGGCAGCGCGCTCTTATATGTAAATATTATCGAATATTGCAGAACAGAATTCTATTACGTTAATACGAAAGCCCTAAAATCCATTACGAATGCGAAGACGAAAATAAAATTAGCTGGTAATAGGACGTCAACCTACTGCCATCAACTCCATAGCTCCGCGCCTCTACTTTTCATGCTACGGTGAACTCATGTAACTACAGTCATTATTCCTCATCTTACGATTTCCTAACTACTTTTACCACTGATGTGTTGTTAGCTGAAACTTATTTATAAAAAATCGTACCAAAAATGACGTGTTTGTCTTCAACGCACCATTGCCTTGAAACGACATACGAAATAACACAAACTTATAATACAAACACAATCAAATACGACTAAATCCAATCGAGAAACCAAACGCTATAGAATTGCATGGTTACACCGAGTTGCACTACGACTTTGTGAACGTTAGCCAATCAGCATTACCCTTGGCGTCCTCAAGATGCAGTACTCGTCTACACGTGATAAGACTTGGACATATTTCCTCCGGACATCAGCGCTGCCGAGGGCTGTATCGTGCACGACACTCTGAACTTGGTCACGTTATTGCATCCTGTGATAAACGCTGAGCTTTTGGAGCTCCAAGTGTCAGTTCGTTCTATTTCATTTATTTTCTTGTAGCCTTTAATTTTTCATTATACAGAAATCTGGCGATTTAGACTGTATTAATATAGGATATTGTAACTGTGAAAGTGCTTTTTTATTGCTATAGCTTACAGCACATCCTAATACACTATGAGAAATACACTCCTGGAAATTGAAATAAGAACACCGTGAATTCATTGTCCCAGGAAGGGGAAACTTTATTGACACATTCCTGGGGTCAGATACATCACATGATCACACTGACAGAACCACAGGCACATAGACACAGGCAACAGAGCATGCACAATGTCGGCACTAGTACAGTGTATATCCACCTTTCGCAGCAATGCAGGCTGCTATTCTCCCATGGAGACGATCGTAGAGATGCTGGATGTAGTCCTGTGGAACGGCTTGCCATGCCATTTCCACCTGGCGCCTCAGTTGGACCAGCGTTCGTGCTGGACGTGCAGACCGCGTGAGACGACGCTTCATCCAGTCCCAAACATGCTCAATGGGGGACAGATCCGGAAATCTTGCTGGCCAGGGTAGTTGACTTACACCTTCTAGAGCACGTTGGGTGGCACGGGATTCATGCGGACGTGCATTGTCCTGTTGGAACAGCAAGTTCCCTTGCCGGTCTAGGAATGGTAGAACGATGGGTTCGATGACGGTTTAGATGTACCGTGCACTATTCAGTGTCCCCTCGACGATCACCAGTGGTGTACGGCCAGTGTAGGAGATCGCTCCCCACACCATGATGCCGGGTGTTGGCCCTGTGTGCCTAGGTCGTATGCAGTCCTGATTGTGGCGCTCACCTGCACGGCGCCAAACACGCATACGACCATCATTGGCACCAAGGCAGAAGCGACTCTCATCGCTGAAGACGACACGTCTCCATTCGTCCCTCCATTCACGCCTGTCGCGACACCACTGGAGGCGGGCTGCACGATGTTGGGGCGTGAGCGGAAGACGGCCTAACGGTGTGCGGGACCGTAGCCCAGCTTCATGGAGACGGTTGCGAATGGTCCTCGCCGATACCCCAGGAGCAACAGTGTCCCTAATTTGCTGGGAAGTGGTGGTGCGGTCCCCTACGGCACTGCGTAGGATCCTACGGTCTTAGCGTGCATCCGTGCGTCGCTGCGGTCCGGTCCCAGGTCGACGGGCACGTGCACCTTCCGCCGACCACTGGCGATAACATCGATGTACTGTGGAGACCTCACGCCCCACGTGTTGAGCAATTCGGCGGTACGTCCACCCGGCCTCCCGCATGCCCACTATACGCCCTCGCTCAAAGTCCGTCAACTGCACATACGGTTCACGTCCACGCTGACGCGGCATGCTACCAGTGTTAAAGACTGCGATGGAGCTCCGTATGCCACGGCAAACTGGCTGACACTGACGGCGGCGGTGCACAAATGCTGCGGAGCTAGTGCCATTCGACGGCCTACACCGCGGTTCCTGGTGTGTCCGCTGTGCCGTGCGTGTGATCATTGCTTGTAGAGCCCTCTCGCGGTGTCCGGAGCAAGTATGGTGGGTCTGACACACCGGTGTCAATGTGTTCTTTTTTTCCATTTCCAGGAGTGTAGTTGCTTAGTATTACATCTACATCGGTACTCCCCAAGCCATTGTATAGTGCGTGGCGAAGCGTATCCCGTACCACTACCAGTCTTTTCCTTTCCTGTTCCGCTCGCAAATAGAGCGAGAGAAAACCAACTGCCTATAGGCCTCCGTATGAGCCCTAATTTCTGGAATCTTATGTTCGTGGTCTTAACGCGCAATGTACGTTGGCGGCAGTAGAATCGTTCAGCAGTCAGCTTCAAAAACCGGTTCTCTAAATTTTCTCAATAGTTTTCCTCGAAAAGAACGTCACCTTCGCTCCAGGGATTCCCATCATTTATTGTTTGTAGTACCTTGTGTCCACCTGTGAAGTTAGCCAAAAAGGAAGTATTTTACCGTCTTTAAAATTACGGAGACGGTAAAAAATGTTCAAATGTGTGTGAATTCCTAAGGGACCAAACTGCTGAGGTCATCGGGCCCTAGACTCACACACTACTTAAACTAACTTATGCAAAGAACAACACACATACCTATGGCCGAGGGAGGACCCGAGCCTCCGGCGGGAGGGGCCGCGCAATCCGTTACATTACGCCTCTAACCGAGCAGCCACTCCGCGCGGCAAGACGGTAAACTGAAGGGGGCCTTGTAAATTCGACAGGCTTGTGACTGCACAAGAATTGTTACGTCAGTGTTGCTTCGTTTAAAAAATTTAGCTTCAGGGTGGACGACATGTCAATATTAGATGAAACAGGCCCACTGAGAACTAGTAAGAATTTCCTGCGCGAAGCTGTTTTTATTTCAGTTTCACTTCGCAGTTTAGCTATATCCCTATTCAGACTTCACAGTATTTCCCACAGCTTACGTTCAATCTTCCATCATCTTATTCCACATGCTAGATACGCAATGCCAACGGCCTTGCCGCCAGTGGCAAACACCGGTTCCCGTCACATCACCGAAGTTAAGCGCTGTCGGACTCGGCTAGCACTTGGATGGGTGACCATCCGGGTTACCGAGCGCTGTTGGCAAGCGGGGTGCACTCAGCCCTTGTGAGGCAAACTGAGGAGCTACTTGATTGAGAAGTAACGGCTCCGGTCTCGGGAAGTAACATACTGCCGAGAGAGCGGTGCGCTTACTACATTCCCCTCCACATCCTCATTCGGTGGCGCCTGTGGGCTGAGGACTACACAGCGGAGAGTTGTTAAAATTCTGCCTTCATAGCCTGTTCGGGCGGAATATAATTATCTTTAGGTACGCAATAAAAAGAAAGAAAGTAAAAAGTATGAAGGTTACATAGGGTGTTACAAAAAGGTGCGGCCAAACTTTCAGGAAATATTCCTCACACACAAATAAAGAAAAGATGTTATGTGGACATGTGTCCGGAAACGCTTAATTTCCATGTTACAGCTCAATTTAGTTTCGTCAGTATGTACTATACTTCCTCGATTCACCGCCAGTTGGCCCAATTGAAGGAAGGTAATGTTGACTTCGGTGCTTGTGTTGACATGCGACTCATTGCTCTACAGTACTAGCATCGAGCACATCAGTACGTAGCATCAACAGGTTAGTGTTCATCACGAACGTGGTTTTGCAGTCAGTGCAATGTTTACAAATGCGGAGTTGGCAGATGCCCATTTGACGTATGGATTAGCACGGGGCAATAGCCGTGACGCGGTACGTTTGTATCGAGACAGATTTCCAGAACGAAGGTTTCCCGACAGGAAGACGTTTGAAGCAATTGATCGGCGTCTTAGGGAGCACGGAACATTCCACCCTATGATTCGCGACTGGGGAAGACCTAGAACGACGAGGGCACCTGCAATAGACGAGGCAATTCTTCGTGCAGTTGACGATAACCCTAATGTCAGCGTCAGAGAAGTTGCTGCTGTACAAGGTAACGTTGACCACGTCACTGTATGGAGAGTGCTAAGGGAGAACCAATTGTTTCCGTACCATGTACAGCGTGTGGTTGCACTATCAGCAGCTGATTGGCCTCCACGGGTACACTTCTGCGAATGGTTCATCCAACAATGTGTCAATCCTCATGTCAGTGCAAATTTTCTCTTTACGGATGAGGCTTCATTCCAACGTGATCAAATTGTAAATTTTCACAATCAACATGTGTGGGCTGACGAGAATCCGCACGCAATTGTGCAATCACGTCATCAACACAGATTTTCTGTGAACGTTTGGGCAGGCATTGTTGGTGATGTCTCGATTGGGCCCCATGTTCTTCCACCTACGCTCAATGGAGCACGTTATCATGATTTCATACGGGATACTCCACCTGTGCTGCTAGAACATGTGCCGTTACAAGTACGACACAACATGTGGTTCATGCACGATGGAGCTCCTGCACATTTCAGTGGAAGTGTTCGTACGCTTCTCAACAACAGATTCGGTGACCGATTGATTGCTAGAGGTGGGCCAATTCCATGGCCTCCACGCTCTCCTGACCTCAACCCTCTTGACTTTCATTTATTGGGGCATTTGAAAGCTCTTGTCTACGCAACCCCGGTACCAAATGTAGAGACTCTTCGTGCTCGTATTGTGGACGGCTGTGATACAAAACGCCATTCTCCAGGGCTGCATCAGCGCATCAGGAATTCCATGTGACGGAGGGTGGATGCATGTATCCTCGCTAACGGAGGACATTTTGAACATTTCCTGTAACAAAGTGTTTGAAGTCACGCTGGTACGTTCTGTTGCTGCGTGTTTCCATTCCATGATTAATGTGATTTGAAGAGAAGTAATAAAATGAGCTCTAACATGGAAAGTGAGCGTTTCCGGACACATGTCCACGTAGCATATTTTCTTTCTTTGTGTGTGAGGAATGTTTCCTGAAAGTTTGGCCGTACCTTTTTGTAACACCCTGTATATAGTGTCATAGGGCCGCATTAGAACCTTACTGTTGACAATGAAGAATTAGAATGCTGTCCTTACGTTACACGAAGTTCGTATCAACTAATGTACAGCATACCACAATACTAATTTACATTTAGTGCATCTAAAATATCTACTCAGGGTAATAAACCTACTACTTTTTTTTCAGAGAGATCACGAAGCACGCGCAAATATCCAAGGAAGGAGATGCACCAATGACAGTTCCCTTAATTTACTATAGAAGAAACACTGATGTATAGTTACACGGAGTCAGCGTCGAAATTCCTCCGATGTAGTGAGTAAACAAAGCTCTTTACAGTTGTGTAGTGTGGCTTTATAAATTTATTGTACACACATTGACAAAAATTGTGATGCTGCAACAATAATATCTTGCACAGTTTATTGTTTAGAAAGGGAAAGTCGTTTTGCGCCAATCTGTATGTTCCTTTATTTTCTTACGTTACCTTAGTTTACTGCTCTTTCGACTTTTTTCTTTTTTTGCTTTCTCTTAATCATTGAAGGCATAAGCGTCCATAGGCTATTTAAGCAATAGCACGAGCCTAATTATACTGATAAGCTAACCAGTGGAAAAAAGCTTCTATCGGAGCACAAAAAAGGGCGAATATACACCTGTTTAAAAGACTTTACCTGAAAAGTCGGACACCGGCCGTCTCATTCTACGTTCCTCAGCATCTTTAAAAATTTTGGCACGAGAACAGCTCTTACTAACATGTAACTCATGTCTTACTTCCACAAGTTCCCCTGCCTGTAACTCGCTCACACCCACTAATACATCACTAAAGTCACTCACATCTATCCACTCCCCTTGCCCATTCTCATCCACTCATGCTGGCCAACTCTTTATCATTATTTCTTTGTGTCTCTCTGTCACTGGCTCCTGTCTCACAGCCACAGTCTCCTTCGTTCTGTCCTACTACCACTGTCTCCTCTCACGTTATTGTCTCCCTCTTGTCCTCTGTTACTGCTACTATCCCATTCATTCATTCCCACTGCTGCTGTCTCTTCTCACTGTCACTCTCTCTTCCTTGTTGTTAATGTCATAGACTCCTCTCCCATTATCACTGGCTCTCACCCACTTCCACTTCCTCCTCCTCTTTATTCCTCAAAAAATGGTTCAGAACGCTCTAAGCTCTATGGGACTCAACATCTGAAGTCATCGGTCTCCTAGAACTTAGAACTACTTAAATCTAACTAACCTGACATCACACACATCCATGCCGAGGCAGGATTCGAACCTGCGACTGTAGCAGCAGCGCGGTTCCGGACTGAAGCGCCTAGAACCGCTCGGCCACTGCGGCTGGCCTTTATTCCTCTTCCACTGGCACTGTATCCTTCACTCTTTTCCTAGTACTGTTCTGTCACTGTCAACTGTTCCGCTGCCACTGTATCCCTCTCTTTCTCTCGCATTGCGGTTGTCTCCTTCGTTCTTTCTACTCCACAACCACTGTCTACTAGCTTCCACATTTATAACTTTTCCGACTCCTTCCCACTACCGCTGTCTCTTTCTCTCTCAGTATAAAAAAAGCGCGAATACATTCCTATGTCAAAATGTTTGAAAAGGTCCTGAGGAAGGCAGACTGAGGCAGTTGATTCCCTACTTCTCAGTCAGAATCTTTTAAACAGGAGCATATTCGCCCTTTTTATGCTCCGGTAGGAGCATTTTTTCGCTCGTTCCCATGTTTTACTGGCCACCGCTGGCCATGTCATATTAAAAGAACTTTATGGGCCACTAAAATTTTTATAGTTTACGTATGTGAATTTGAAATAACGCAAAACTAATTTTACGCCTCAGGCTGGATTTTACGTGAAAAAAATTGTGCATATGCTCCAGTAGTACAACACGGGGTTTCCAGAACTCTTAAGATGATAACGGAGACTCTTTACACCATATATATTCGTGTTACGTCACTTTATAAACCACATTTACGCCTCACACCGGATTTTAGGTAATTATTTTATGTGTACAAGCAAGGTAACTTTAAACCTTTGTATCTCGGAAACAATAAAATAGCCATAAAAGGTCCGTAGCTCGTGGTCTCGCGGTAGCGTTTTCGCTTCCCGAGCACGGGGTCCCGGGTTCGATTCCCGGCGAGGTCTCGGATTTTCACCTGTATCGAGATGACTGGGTGTTGTTGTGTCGTCTTCATCATCATCATTCATCCTCATTAAGGTCTGAGGAAGGTAATGGCAAACCACCTCCACAAGAACCTTGCCTAGTACGGCGCTGCGGGTCTACCGCATCGTTCCCCTACGCTCCGTCAAGGAGTATGGGACTTCATCAACATCCGTAAAAGTTTCACTTTTGTCTCAAATCGCTGTCCTGGTAACATAGCGCAAAAATGCCAGCCATTTGCTGTTCTTAGCCGTCTTGGAATCCCCGGTTCCGTCTTGGCATGAAAAATGGTAAAAAAACCCTTTTTTGGGGTTTTGTAAGGAACCGTTCGTTAACTAATGGTGCCCCATAAGCCTCTTAAGGCCCACCGCAGACCAATCAAATGCAAATAGAACCAACCGATCTGTTCTGTTTGCCTAAGCAGGAGAAAGTGTGTAATATTCATACTTTGATCTTGTAGTGTAGGTTAATAACACTAAGATGATCTTTGTGTTTGATGTACAAATGGTCCCTGGTCCCTAGTCCAAGGGGTATCCAAAACAGTTGATCCTATCTCTATAGCATCAATAGAATCCGAGGTATGAGCCGCGGAAGAAACGCGTATTTATGCACGTCGTCTTGGAACGTAGATAGCGCATGCTGTCTCATGTGTACCGAAAAATGTGTAACGTTGCCTACTATTTTAGTCACCAGCAGGATTATTGTGGCATCAAGTTTCTCGTCCAAAACATGAGCCAGTCAGTGTCACAAACAGAGCACGACGCGTACTATACCGCAGATACTGCGTCGTCACCATAAAAGGGGATGGCTACAACAGTGGGAGAAATATCTGGAAATACTGCGAGAAATTCATGCTTGAACATAAATTGCGCTACTGAATTTAACCAGGAAGGGAACCTACGAAATGTCGCCTATACATTGCAAGTGTCAGTCGTGGTCAGAACAATGTTCTGTGTAGCTTAGTGAATTACGTCGGAGCTAAATATATTCGAACGTGGGCAATTTTTTGTGCTCGTATGGAGTCAGCTTCCGTAGCCAAGGTAGCCGAAGTGTTTGGGGGTTCAAGAGGCACCGCATCGAAGATTTAAAGCTCATACAAGGAAAGTTGCAAAGCATCATCCGCGAAGTCACAACGTGGACGAAAGTGTATGTTGAGTGATCGGACGAAAAATAAAGAGGACAGCTGCAAAAATCACTACAGAACTGAATGTAGCACTCGCGAATCCTCAGCACAAAAAAACACGAAGGGAATTAAAGTTGAAGCAAATAAGCCCTCGGTCAGAATTTTTAGTCTTTTTGACCAGTTTTCAACACTTCTATGAGTGCCTTCATCAGAAATTAAATATTTAAAGCGGCCTATAACATAAGTGCAGATTTATGAGAAAAAAAATGTTTATATAAAAGTGTAAGTACTGACTAACAGTACAAAAAGAGACAGTACTTACATGTCACGTATAAAATAAATATCAAGCCAGAAAGGCTTTAGTAACAAAATTTTTAAAAAGAATACATGAAACGCGAGCCACTGTGGGTTGCTCATACCTATAAAGCCACAGGTAGCAACAGACAGGTGCCCGTCTTAGCAAGTGCGGGCAGCTGAACATTACACCAAGAGTGCCATCTAGTAGCCGTAAATATAAGTAGGCTACTTAACATATAAAATATAGACAGCTGACTGTTAAAATGAACAGTATTTAGTACATGAACTCACAGGCAAAGTTTTATTTGACAACAGCAGACATGGTAACTTTTTGCTTATGTAAAAGCACAGAAATACAGTTTGAAGACTGAAAACTGAAGGCGTTCGATACAGTTCCGCACTGTCGCCTGATAAACAAAGTAACAGCCTACGGAATATCAGACCAGCTGTGTGTCTGGACTGAAGAGTTTCTAGCAAACAGAACACAGCATGTTGTTCTCAATGGAGAGACGTCTACAGAGGTTAATGTAACCTCTGGCGTGCCACAGGGGAGTGTTATGGGACCATTGCTTTCCACAATATATATAAATGATCTAGTAGATAGTGTCGGAAGTTCCAAGCGTCTTTTCGCGGATGATGCTGTAGTATACAGAGAAGTTGCAGCATTAGGCCGGCCGAAGTGGCTGCGCGGTTCTGGCGCTGCAGTCTGGAACCGCGAGAACGCTACGGTCGCAGGTTCGAATCCTGCCTCGGGCATGGATGTGTGTGATGTCCTTAGGTTAGTTAGGTTTAACTAGTTCTAAGTTCTAGGGGACTAATGACCACAGCAGTTGAGTCCCATAGTGCTCAGAGCCATTTTTTTGCAGCATTAGAAAATTGCAGCGAAATGCAGGGAGATCTGCAACGGATTGGCATTTGGTGCAGGGAGTGGCAACTGATCCTTAACATAGACAAATGTAATGTATTGCGAATACATAGAAAGAAGGATCCTTTATTGTATGATTATATGATAGCGGAACAAACACTGGTAGCAGTTACTTCTGTAAAATATCTGGGAGTATGCGTACGGAACGATTTGAAGTGGAATGATCATATAAAATTAATTGTTGGTAAGGTGAGTACAAGGTTGAGATTCATTGGGAGAGTCCTTAGAAAATGTAGTCCACCAACAAAGGAGGTGGCTTACAAAACACTCGTTCGACCTATACTTGAGTATTGCTCATCAGTGTGGGATCCGTACCAGGTCGGGTTGACAGAAGGGATAGAGAAGATCAAAAGAAGAGCGGCGCGTTTCGTCACAGGGTTATTTGGTAAGCGTGATAGCGTTACGGAGATGTTCAGCAAACTCAAGTGGCAGACTCTGCAAGAGAGGCGCTCTGCTTCGCGGTGTAGCTTGCTCGCCAGGTTTCGAGAGGGTGCATTTCTGGATGAGGTATCGAAAATATTGCTTCCCCCTACTTATACCTTCCGAGGAGATCACGAATGTAAAATTAGAGAGATTAGAGCGCGCATGGAGGCTTTCTGGCAGTCGTTCTTCCCGCGAACCATACGCGACTGGAACAGGAAAGGGAGGTAATGATAGTGGCACGTGTAGTGCCCTCCGCCACACACTGTTGGGTGGCTTGCGAAGTATAAATGTAGATGTAGATGTAGAACAGTGCAAAAAGAAGCAGTACTTACGCGTCACGTATAAAATAAATATTAAGCGAAAAAGATTAAGTCACAATTTTAAAGTAGAATGCAAGGAAAGCAAGCCACTACGGGCTGCTCGCAATTGTCGAGCTACAGGTAGCACCAGACTGAGGCGCCTGCGTGAACAACCGCGGGCAGGTGAACATTACACCGGGAGTGCCATGGCAAACCCGGGCGCCTCAGTCTGATGGTACCTGTAGCTCGGCAATTGTCTCTTTCTTGTACTAACAGTACACTTTTATATATAAAAAAAAAATTTCTCATAAATTTGTACTTGTATTATAGGCCGCTTTAAATATTTAATTTCTGACGAAGGCACTAACTGAAGTGGTCAAAAAGACTAAAAATTGTGACCGAGGGCTTATTTAGTTCAACTTTAATTTATAAAAGGTCACTGAACCAAGCAGCCATGTTTAAAACACGAAGGGAGCTCAATAAGCATGGAAGTGCAGGGCAATCTGAATTCCGAAACCACTCATCAGTGATGTAGATGCCCGTAACAGGAAAACATGGTTTCGCAGCCATAAAACCTCTACTACGGAGCAATAGAAGAATGCCATTTGGTCAGATGATTCTTCCTTCACACTGTTCCAACTTCTGGCCGAGCTACCAAGAGTGAAATGTGACGGGTATTCCGTGATTTGGGCAGGCATATTGTAGTATTCTATGGACGTCGTGGGTACTCTGCATGATCGCATTACTGCCAAGGGTTATGTGACAATTTTGGCTGAACAGGTCCATCCCATGGTACAATGTTTATTCCCCAACGGTGATTCTGTGTTCCAAGGCGACAGAACCCCTTTTCACACAGCTCGCATTGTCCAGAACTGGTTTTGTGAGCACTGGAATGAACTGTCTCATCTCCTCTGGCCAGCCCAATCACCAGATCTCAATATTATTGCGTCTTTGTTACTTAACGTTGGAGAAAATGGTGCGTGATCGCCTTCCATCTCCATTACTGTTACCTGAACTTGTCACTATTTCCTGAAAGAATTGCATAAGATTCACGTGAAAATCATACAGGACCTGTATTTATCCACTGCGAGACGACTCGAAGCTGTTTTCAATGCCAACGGTTTTCTTGCACCATATTAGGCACGATAATGTGATGTGTTTGTGGTGTTTCCATATTTTCACCTCCTGTAGGAGCACCTCGCAATACACGCTAGCAGCGACAGGTTTGTTTGGGTCATTCCGTTTAGCTATAGAGACAAAAAAAAGAAACACCATCTGAGAACTCGTTCCCGTCTTCAGCCACTCGTTCAAGGCTACACGCAACGTTTCATGTAGTATGTACAGGCTGAAAATCATTTAAACCGATGAGCTTGCACGGAACTCTGAAACAATTATTTTTCTTTAAGGTCCTATTTTCCTGCGAGGAATTTTTAAAACAGATAGAGGGAGTTTTCAGTGGACGAAAATTACTTAAATTAACCAACTCTGGCAGGTTCTATGGGACAGCGAAAACACTTTTTCTAATCTGTTTTCCTGTGAGGACAAAAAGTAACACAAACAAGTTTTAATTCTTGAATGAGACTTTCACTTTGCAGCGGAGTGTGCGCTGATATGAAACTTCCTGGCAGATTAAAACTGTGTGCCGGGCCGAGACTCGAACTCGGGACCTTTGCCTTTCGAGGGCAAGAGCGTCAAAAATGCCTCGCTGATTTGTAAACTAAGGCTACACCGTGATTCATGTTCCGTCTAACGCAGTCAAAGACTGAAAGAGTGACCTTAATTCCTACTACTTCTGCTACTATTGGGGCAACGAGATGCTCTTCTGATTTACCGAGTTTTATAAACAAGTGAAGCCTAACATGGTCAGGGGGAACAGACGGCGTCTTAATGTGGTTTATTAAATAAGTTTTTTTTTAAAAAAAGACCGCAATTTTCCTATCACAATTAAATTCGATAACTAGTTTCGGTTGCTATCTGCAAACATCTTCAGATTGTTCAAAAATGAAAAGTTGGTGAATAAGCATTGGAAAGCAATATAGTCACGCAACAACATTCATTCTAAGTACCAAAATAAAAACAGTACGTCACTGGAAACGTCGCCGTGAGCAAGCCAGATTGTAGACGCTAATTGCACAGGTTGACGGTCATATAGGAAATTGTCCAGTTGCATGAGTAGAAGTGGTATCAAAAGCTCATTACTTGCAATAGTATAACTAACGATGCTTTCCAATGCTTATTCACCGTCTTTTCATATCTTGAACGATCCGAAGATGATTGCAGTAGCAACCGAAACTAGTTATCGAATTTTAATTGTGATAGGAAATTGGGATTCAGGCATTCAAAGTTTAAACTTTTAAAAACATTTATTTAATAAAACTTTATAAACAATGTTGCAGATCTCTCGTCGCACAAGAAAGTCCAGATGGGTCAAATCAGAAAATCGAGTAGGCCGTGGTACAGGACCACCACTGCCAGTCTACTTTTCTGGAAACTGTCGGCTCAAAAACCGGCGCACAGAACGACTGAAATATGCCGTCGCCCCGTCATGCTGTAACCTCGTGTCCTGTCCTGTAGCAAGTGGCACGTATTCCAGCAACTCTGGCGAGGAAATTATAATATTTTAATGGCCTAGATAGGAGACATGCCTCGGTTAAACAGTCACCAATAACATCTGCTCAGACATTCACGCAGAACTACAAATGATGAGCGCTAATAAATGTAGCATGTGGATTAACCTCATTCAAAACATGCGAATTGTGGACGTTGAAGATCCCATAATGCCTGAACGTTGCTTCACCTGTGAACAGCACAGAGGACAGAAATGTAGGATGTACTTGACACTGTTCCTGGTTCCACTGCAGAAACTGGGCTCTGAGTGGTTAATCATCTGGTTCCAGGTTGTGCACACGCTGTAAATGAAACGGATTAACAATTGCTCATGAAGGACATTTCTTACATTCGTACGATTCTTCCTATGAGTAACTGCATGAGTGCTGAGAGCGATTAAGCCCTCTACCGGATGACACAAGAGAAAAATGTTTCTTATTTCCTTGTAATCTCCCAGAGTTGGTCGGTTTAAATAATTTTCACGCTGTGTAAAGTCCACCTTCTTCACGCAGTTATGACACTATATGTGTGCTTTGTTATTCGAAACAAGCGTCGACGAAAGTAGATATAGCAGACGCTCCACTAAGTGTCGTAATCCTCAGAGTAGTACGTAGTGCCTGCGACGGGCCCAGACTGTCTTCATCAGTCATTTCAAAACGTACACACCAACAGCACAAAAGGGTATTCACAGCGTAATGGACTCTGTCAGGCTGACAGAAATCGGACACAAAGCACTCACGAGCTTACAATGCAGGCATTTACATCTTTGGTGTGACTGGTTTGTTGGGAATTAGGCTGCGGTATTTCTGAGGCATATTTTTGTACTCGATGTTGCGTCATCTACAACGGCAGATATCATCATAGGCAATGGGGACGCAGGTAATTGATTCTCCAACGTAAAACGTTTTAAGAAGTGAATCAACGTACGCTGTACTTCATTAGTTAGCCGAAACTGCCGAATAAACAGACTTTTTATCAGCATTTTGTGAATTCTCTGAACGAATAGCTTTGGTGCACACAGTCTCACGGAATCTGAAAAATAAATAAATAAGATGGTAGCCCCGAATTAAATCAGTACCAACAAAACGAGCCGGTGTGTCCACTTTGTGCAGCTTAGAGCCGACGGCGCTGAACATATGAACATCTGCGGTTCAGAGTGCAGAACTTTCGTCGTGGCTATAGATAATGGAAGTCCTGTTTCCCTATATTACTGGACCAGCTTTATATAATTTCTTTCACTAACGGTAATATTTATACACTGGTAAATAACGCTCGTTATAGTATATCACCAAAGAAAGTACAATAGACTTAAATTACAAGCGTTACCGCTGCACTATAGTTTCACAACTGTTACAGAAATTTTATTTTATTTAATACAGTCCAATGGACAATTGTGGCTCATTCATTAGTATCAACTGAAAGTGCGTTCTGATAAGTGCTAATGCATTATTAATACTTTTATATGTTTGAATACCGTGAAATGTGTGAGCAGTTGTGACTGTTTGCGAGAATGATTCTATTTCATCTTGAGGTTGAAGGTCGCCCTTGTGTCTGTGTTAGCTTACCAATAAATTTGTTTTTGGATAGGGTCCGCCTTGAGCAAACACAATTTTTTCTCCTGTATCATTTCAGCACTGATGTTACTAGCTAAGACATAAACAGATTCTGAGTTCGGGTGTAGTGACAAGTGGGGAGAGGGGGAGGGGGGGGGAGGGAGGAGTGGATAAAGACTCCCTGATTGTGAGCTGAAAGACAAAATAGTTTTGATATTTAACGACATATACATCTACACTTACATGGATACTCTGCAAATCACATTTAAGTGCCTGGCAGAGGGTTCATCGAACCACCTTCACAATAATTCTCTGTTATTTCAGTCTTGTACAACGCGCAGAAAAAACGAACACCTGTATCTCTCCGTGCCCCCCTGTGTGGTAAGCGGTAACGCTACCGCTACGCCACAGAGGCGGACTCAGAAACCGTTAAGAACGGGACAAATGTTCATAGGGCACTTTTTTTCAGTATCACTCCTCAAAGCCTGTACCTTCCCATCTGACTCGCTCTGTATTATTACTTAGCTAAATTTTGTTTATTGCAACTAAACTCAGGGCCCATCCTTTGGATATCTATTGTACGATCATAATAAGTTTATATTAAAAAACTAAAAATCCGCCTCGATTGCGAGAAAAGCACCTAGTGTTAACCTAGGTTGCGGCGTAGATAACTACACCTTCTTCAGAACAATCACAATCGCAATCGAGGCGGGTTTTTAGTTTTTTAATATATTAACCAACGATTGCGAGCACACGAAAATGCGACAGATACATCAACGAGCACCAGCTGCGCAGCCCCCCTCTACTGAGTCTGCACAAAGTACAAAGAGGCGTCGAGGATAAGAGACGCCAGAGAGAAAATACTGGCCAGTACGAAAGCTCAAACTCTGCCCTTCGATATCCCCCAGTAAGGATTAGGGGGCCAACGTGACGTGCACGTAAGCATCATTGTCCCCATGCAACCAGCACAAGACATCGCGAACATTGCGGTTTTTTTTAACCTCCACAGCACGCTCTTAGCGCCCAGTGGCACAGATAGCAACGTGCATACAATCGGTTCACACGAATTCCGCAACTTTTACCAGGTCGGTTCAAGAACTCCGCAGCTTGCATTGCCTAAAATTGATCTTATTGCTATTACCCGAACTCGGTAACTAGCAGCAGACTTCTGATTTTGCCTGGGCCACTCCCTGAAATGTTAGTAAGTCATATTATTGGAACATAGAAATGTTGTGCTAAAAATTAACATTACATATTTATTACACATTTTCGGAAAGGCAAACAAGTATCTAAAATGCCCAACTGACAGAGAGATGACGAGAAAGTGTTCACGGGAAAGAAATTATAGTAACGAGCACTCACTGGAAGCACTTTTATTCAGGTGATAAACTAACGATAATATTTACGCTTTGTATAAAACACATTTAAAAATACAATCTATCCATCTGACCATTTTGCCGTTGTACAATTTTTACTTGGATGAATCCTTGTTTTTAATTGGTTTTCCTATGCAGTTTTTGGTACGGAACCAGAGCCGATATTATTTAACCAACTACAAGAGTCTGTAATCTTCTCGAGTTACTGAGAAAACTGTAACATTTAGAGTGATCCGACTCAAATAAAGAGTTAAAACGAGACTGAAACCTGTCGCGCGTATTTGTCGTTTTCCCAAGGGCAGAGGACTCCTCTGCCAAATAAAACGATACAAAAATGCATTTTCCTCATTAGTACCATTGTCTATGAGAATGAACTGTGCCGTTTACGAATATTCTGGCATGATACTCATAGATTATAAAAGTGCATGAATGAAACCGTTTCACTTTTTGACACTTGGTGTCCTTTATTTTTGATTGCGTTTGTTACCGATTCCTTGCCTACTGTTGTAATAAAAATGAAACATGAATTTATTTCCCATATGTGTAGACAAAAAATGATCATTTCTTAGCGTAAAAATTTTGACATACTTCTTCTTGATCGATCATCTCCGATCGTAAATTTTTTAAGTGTCTGGCTCCATTCATTACCCATGACGTTTATACTATTCTCCATCTTCATTGTCACTACCCTATATGACTAACAACACGTTGCAGATACTAACTTTCTCGGCACTAGCCACAGCACTACTATGCTCGTCTTTGCCGCCAGCTGCAAGCTACCTGGCCAAAGGTGATGTTGCCGGACCCATCTATTTGGCTGAATACCCTGTTTCCCACCCGAAGGCCAAGCTGCAGAATGCGGGTGGGGGTATTAAAGGACCCGCCCTTGACTTTTTCTGAGTCGTGGAGTTCATGTCTGCCTCAAGTACCCAGAAGAGGTGTAAAACCAATGAAAAAATTCGAGAACACAACAGACACCGGAATAACGATAGAATTTGGATCAGACACTAATACAGAAACCATAGACGCCGCAGCACACAGAACTCCTGTGACAGTTACCAAGTGATTACCTGTAGAACGGATACGAGTTGATGGTTCCTGATACGATCAGAAAAAAAGGTATTTGTTCTAAAACTTAATGTCTGATGACTGAAGACAAGTTCGCGCGAAAATGTGAATCTAAGTCCGTTTGAACCAGCGATGAAAAGAACCACAGCAGCAGCTGGATACGCTAAGTCAATTAAGGCTTGCTCAATTAACAGTTGCGTCGAACGCCTGTGAACAGCATTAACATTCGTCAACAAGGCTGCAGTCTGTTGCTTCAAAGCTAAACTCTGGCCACCTTAGAACTGACTTCGTTGAGTGTTGAAGAGCGCCAAGGGTAGGAAATAGTTATACGGTGTTCAGTGCACGAAGAAAGATAGACAGCTAACTGCTGGTATCGAAGTCAGTCCAAAGTGCCATTAATCGCTGCACAGGAACTAGAGACCACGAGGTCTGGTTAGTATTCCCAATTTCTAAATGCAGACGAAGTTTTGACTGAGAGTCGATATACAGGGTGTTACAAAAAGGTACGGCCAAACTTTCAGGAAACATTCCTCACACACAAATAAAGAAAAGATGTTATGTGGACATGTGTCCGGAAACGCTTAATTTCCATGTTAGAGTTCATTTTACTTTCGTCAGTATGTACTGTACTTCCTCGATTCACCGCCAGTTGGCCCAATTGAAGGAAGGTAATGTTGACTTCGGTGCTTGTGTTGACATGCGACTCATTGCTCTACAGTACTAGCATCAAGCACATCAGTACGTAGCATCAACAGGTTAGTGTTCATCACGAACGTGGTTTTGCAGTCAGTGCAATGTTTACAAATGCGGAGTTGGCAGATGATCATTTGATGTATGGATTATCACGGGGCAATAGCCGTGGCGCGGTACGTTTGTATCGAGACAGATTTCCAGAACGAAGGTGTCCCTACAGGAAGACGTTCGAAGCAATTGATCGGCGTCTTAGGGAGCACGGAACATTCCAGCCTATGACTCGCGACTGGGGAAGACCTAGAACGACGAGGACACCTGCAATGGACGAGGCAATTCTTCGTGCAGTTGACGATAACCCTAATGTCAGCGTCAGAGAAGTTGCTGCTGTACAAGGTATGTTGACCACGTCACTGTATGGAGAGTGCTACGGGAGAACCAATTGTTTCCGTACCATGTACAGCGAGTGCAGGCACTATCAGCAGCTGATTGGCCTCCACGGGTACACTTCTGCGAATGGTTCATCCAACAATGAGTCAATCCTCATTTCAGTGCAAATGTTCTCTTTACGGATGAGGCTTCATTCCGACGTGATCAAATTGTAAATTTTCACAATCAACATAATTGGGCTGACGATAATCCTCACGCAATTGTGCAATCACGTCATCAACACAGATTTTCTGTGAACGTTTGGGCAGGCATTGTTGGTGATGTCTTGATTGGGCCCCACGTTCTTCCACCTACGCTCAATGGAGCACGTTATTATGATTTCATACGGGATACTCTACCCGTGCTGCTAGAACTTGTGCCTTTACAAGTACGACACAACATGTGGTTCATGCACGATGGAGCTCCTGCACATTTCAGTCGAAGTGTTCGTACGCTTCTCAGCAACAGATTCGGTAACCGATGGATTGGTAGAGGTGGACCAATTCCATGGCCTCCACGCTCTCCTGACCTCAACCCTCTTGACTTTCATTTATGGGGGCATATGAAAGCTCTTGTCTACGCAACCCCGGTACCAAATGCAGAGACTTTTCGTGCTCGTGTTGTGGACGGCTCTGATACAATACGCCATTCTCAGCGCATCAGAGATTCCATGCGACAGAGGGTGGATGCATGTATCCTCGCTAACGGAGGACATTTTGAACATTTCCTGTAACAAAGTGTTTGAAGTCACGCTGGTACGTTCTGTTGCTGTGTGTTTCCATTCCATGATTAATGTGGTTTGAAGAGAAGTAATAAAATGAGCTCTAACATGGAAAGTAAGCGTTTCCGGACACATGTCCACATAACATATTTTCTTTCTTTGTGTGTGAGGAATGTTTCCTGAAAGTATGGCCGTACCTTTTTGTAACACCCTGTAGACTTACCTTGGTGAGGTCATCGTTGAACCACGCTTCAGTATAGCCTACTTCGTCTGCGTCCAGCTTGAAGTTCCAGAGGCCGTCTAGAGGCCTCACCTCCCTGGACTCGGATTCCCTGGGATACAGCACGCCACTTTTCGCGACTGGCGCCACTGCAGCTGTAGTCAGCAACAGACAGAACCTCCACATCCCGGACATGGCGGCCTGTGAATAAGATGGTCAAAAACAAAAATTAACGTTTCTTCAGTATTTGGGACATGAAGCACATTTACATCAAGGGAAGTCAGAAGTTAGATACCTTGAAATGAAAGAAAAGTGATGCGTCATCAAAATTTCCTCTTTTAGAGTTCCGTACCTCAACCGGTAAGAGCAGTACCCTCATAGGGTCACTTCGTTATCCGCCTGTCTGTCTGCCTGACCGACTGTTCAAATCCCATTTTCACAGGAAAGGGTGGACTTACCAAGTTGAAATTTATGTCATACATTAGCGTCTATGGTCTCTTGGCGGTATAATAAACGTTAGCTTCAAAGTCAGTGCCATCAACATTTATGTCACACTTGTTGGCACTCGCAAACTCACTCATTAAGCAGGAAGCAATGTTTCGCAGTACAACCAAAGAAAAAATCCGAAAATTGTTAATTTGCAATTACCACATGAAAAAATATTTCGTTAGTCATATGTCACCCGACTTCAAACTTGAAATTAAAACATTCTCGAAAGTCTTGGAATGCCTGGGAGCAATATCATGCCACTATCAATGTCGATAACAGGCAAAAATCGTCGAGATCCTTGATTTCCAGATAGGATGAACTGTGTGTATACGCAATTAAATTTGTACGGAACCTTCAGTGCGTGAGTGCTGCTTACACCTGGACAATTTTTGTTTTCAGTATGACAGAAAAATATTTTAATCACAAAAAAAAAAAAATCCGGCGAGTCTAACGGATTCTTACATCACTTCTACAATTCTGCTGCTATATGAGGGCTGTAAGTATCCGACCCTTTTTTTATCATTGACACCAACAATGGTATTAGGCTGTGTACACTCTATGTTTGTAGGCATACGTAGTGCGAATGTCTGATTTTTTTCAAGACAGCGGAAACAACCAGTCTCTGCTAGCCGTTGGCAAGTGAATACTTGGTAGACGTCGGATTTTGTTTTGTGGGCAACAGACAAAGTGGAACAACATTGTTGCATCAAATTTTGTTTTAAGATTGGCGATTATCAAGTTGAAACATCCCACAAGGTTCGACAAGTGAGCGGGAACGAAGCAATGAGTACCACACAGATAAAGGAGCGGTACAGCCGCTTCAAAGATGGCCGCTCATCAGTGAAGAATGAAGCACGTTCACATAGGCCCTGGTCATCCAGAAATGAGGTGGTTGTGGATCACGTAAAGACCCTGGTGATATAGGGTAGACGAATCATGGTCAGATAACTTGCAGACGAAGTTAAAATTAGTATTGCAGCCATTCATTCCATTTTAGCGGAACATTTGAACCTAAGAAGGATCTCAGCAAAATTTGTGTCAAAGTTGCTGACATCTGGGCAGAAGCAACTTCGTTTGGAGATCGCACAGGTCATATTGGATACTGTGAACAGTAATGCCAAGTTCCTTGACACAGTGATCACTGGTCATGAGTCCTAGGTTATTGTGGTTACGACCCAGATACAAAGTTCTAGTCATCTCAATGGAAGCATCCATCATCCTCGAGACCCAAAAGAGCGACGTAGGCCTGCAGCAACGCGAAACTCATGCTGACCATGTTTTTTACTACCAACAAATTGTGCGTCACTTTCGTAAAGTAATGAGACACAAAAGGCCGGATTTGTGGGCAGCGAGCAGTTGGCACCTTTGCCACGCTAACGTAACCGTTCATCGTTCTCAATTAATTCAGAACTTTTTGGCCAAACACAACACGACTGTGGTCTGTCAGCTTCCCTATTCGTCCGACCTAGTACCGAGTGACCCTGAACTGCAAAAGTCTCTGAAAGAAGCAGATTTCAGAACAGGAAAGACGTTATGCAGAATTCGACGGAGCAGCTGCGCACCATACCGAACGATGATTTCAGAGATGTTTTCAGCAGCGGCAGCAGCATTGGGAGAGATGCGTAGCAGCTGTAGGGGGCTACTTTGAAGGTGACTGGTGCCAAACAATTCTATCTGAATAAAGACAGATTTCACAAGTAAAAGTCGGATACTTTTCGAACAGCCCTCCTACGTGTGGACCGTGGGCGATTCTCAAATTAACATAAGAGTGAATTAATTCTTGAAATGCCTCGGAAAACATTTACGTACCATGCCCTAGACTCATCAAAAACTTGCAGAGATGCTTTGTGAACATAGATGGAGCTTGATAAGCGATAATTTGACTGGCTCTCGAGTGATTTAATATAATAATAATTCATTTTCCTCATTTTGAAATTGAGAGCAATGAAAATCAGGTAACGTCCCTGTATTTTGACATTGTGGGATATTCTCACTTGCTATTCCATTATTTATTGTTTATTGCTCGCTTGTTAGGATGTGAGGCCGGTGGAGAAGAAAACCAATAGGGACATCGAGACAACGTTAGAAGACACGAGAAAAGAAAACCTCTCCTTCTGTCTGGCCAGGGAAGAAGAAAGCGTGCTACAACTTTTCATCATGAATTTTCAATGTAGACCTCCACATGCAGCAATTCGCAAAAAACCACTTGCGCTGTTAGCGTGTCCGAAACAGTAATCTGTTACGGCACGAACATTCCGTACCTCATCCTAATTAGTTAAGTAGTTCGGCAGTGGGGTAAGAAGCCGCTACACACCTAATTTGCTAACAAATTGAGAGTGACAGTAGCTTGTTCGAGGTTTGTGAGTACACGGGCAAACTAAAGAGGTATGTGGATAAGCTCTTGTAAAGTGCTGTAACGATTAAGGAAGTGAAATGTATAGAAGATAAGAAGTTTTAGCCTGACAAGATATATTAAAAATTCGTCTTTGTCAGTTTGCATAACTAGAGTTTAAAAAATTGTTATGAGAAGGATAATGTGAGGGTAGAATTAACAATAAAGTGACAGAATTATTTTTCTCAACCCTAAGACGAAACCATTCCTAATTACTATAATACAGGTCTCACATTATCATAGTGCAATGATGACGAGAAAATATTCGAGCAAATTGGGAAAACAATATAGAGGGTACACTTTCAAAAACAATGTCCTAGGCAAAAGCGACATTGTACCTGTGTATATCACAAGACAGTGTAAAGTTTAGTAACTACATTACACTGGCAGAATACAACCAGCGCTTCATTCTGGTAACACCCAAAGGACACTCAAGTTACAGCAAAATCAGAGTCCAGACATGATGAAGTGTCTTGAACAAAAAACCTACATAGTTATCATCAGAAATATCGATAACACGAATCAATACCGAGCTTATGCTTACAAAGGGAGATATATTCCCATAGGATAGGTACATTTCACAACAGAACTGAGGCCTTATTGACAACAGGAGTAATCTGTTGAATTACAAACCTATATCACTGACACAGATTTGCAGTCAGATTTTGGAACATACACTCCTGGAAATGGAAAAAAGAACACATTGACACCGGTGTGTCAGACCCACCATACTTGCTCCGGACACTGCGAGAGGGCTGTACAAGCAATGATCACACGCACGGCACAGCGGACACACCAGGAACCGCGGTGTTGGCCGTCGAATGGCGCTAGCTGCGCAGCATTTGTGCACCGCCGCCGTCAGTGTCAGCCAGTTTGCCGTGGCATACGGAGCTCCATCGCAGTCTTTAATACAGGTAGCATGCCGCGACAGCGTGGACGTGAACCGTATGTGCAGTTGACGGACTTTGAGCGAGGGCGTATAGTGGACATGCGGGAGACCGGGTGGACGTACCGCCGAATTGCTCAACACGTGGGGCGTGAGGTCTCCACAGTACATCGATGTTGTCGCCAGTGGTCGGCGGAAGGTGCACGTGCCCGTCGACCTGGGACCGGACAGCAGCGACGCACGGATGCACGCCAAGACCGTAGGATCCTACGCAGTGCCGTAGGGGACCGCACCGCCACTTCCCAGCAAATTAGGGACACTGTTGCTCCTGGGGTATCGGCGAGGACCATTCGCAACCGTCTCCATGAAGCTGGGCTACGGTCCCGCACACCATTAGGCCGTCTTCCGCTCACGCCCCAACATCGTGCAGCCCGCCTCCAGTGGTGTCGCGACAGGCGTGAATGGAGGGACGAATGGAGATGTGTCGTCTTCAGCGATGAGAGTCGCTTCTGCCTTGGTGCCAATTATGGTCGTATGCGTGTTTGGCGCCGTGCAGGTGAGCGCCACAATCAGGACTGCATACGACCGAGGCACACAGGGCCAACACCCGGCATCATGGTGTGGGGAGCGATCTCCTACACTGGCCGTACACCACTGGTGATCGTCGAGGGGACACTGAATAGTGCACGGTACATCCAAACCGTCATTGAACCCATCGTTCTACCATTCCTAGACCGGCAAGGGAACTTGCTGTCCCAACAGGACAATGCACGTCCGCATGTATCCCGTGCCACCCAACGTGCTCTAGAAGGTGTAAGTCAACTACCCTGGCCAGCAAGATCTCCGGATCTGTCCCCCATTGAGCATGTTTGGGACTGGATGAAGCGTCGTCTCACGCGGTCTGCACGTCCAGCACGAACGCTGGTCCAACTGAGGCGCCAGGTGGAAATGGCATGGCAAGCCGTTCCACAGGACTACATCCAGCATCTCTACGATCGTCTCCATGGGAGAATAGCAGCCTGCATTGCTGCGAAAGGTGTATATACACTGTACTACTGCCGACATTGTGCATGCTCTGTTGCCTGTGTCTATGTGCCTGTGGTTCTGTCAGTGTGATCATGTGATGTATCTGACCCCAGGAATGTGTCAATAAAGTTTCCGCTTCCTGGGACAATGAATTCACGGTGTTCTTATTTCAATTTCCAGGAGTGTATATTGAATTCGAACATTACAAAATACCTAGAAGAAAATGATGTCCTGATGGACATCTAGCACGGATTCAGAAAATGTAGTTCTTGTGATACACCGCTGGCTCTTTATTCACACAAACTAATGAGTGCTATCGACAAAGCTCTCAAATTGATTCCACATTTGTAGATTTCCAGAAGGCTTTTGACATCATTCCTCACAAGGGGTTTCTAATCAAATTCCGCGCCTATGGGGTATCGTTGCACTTGTGCGACTGGATTTGTGATTTCCTGTCAGAAAGGTCACAGTTCGTAATAATTGATGGGAAATCATCAAGTGAGGCAGATGTGTCATCTGCCGTTCCCCAAGAAAATGTTTAACCGCTACGCTGCTTTTAATTTACACAACAAATTTAGGAGACAGTCTCAGCACTTCTCTTATATTTCTTGTAGGTGATGCCTTCCTTTAGGATCTAGTAAAGTCATCAGAAGATCAAAACCAATTGCCATATGATTAATATAAAATTCATGTATGGTGCGAAAAGTGGCAACTGACTGTGAATAATAGAAAATGCGACGTCCTGTACATGAGTGTTAAAAGAATCCTTTAAACTTCGGCTATGAGATAAATCTCATAAATTTAAAGATTGTCGATTCATCTAAATAACTACAGATTACAATTACGAACAATTTAAATTGGAACCATGGCACAGAAAATGTGGTAGGGAAGGCGAACCTGTAGAACAGTTAGCAGATGTAACAAATCTACTGGCCGGCCGGTGTGGCCGAGCGGTTCTATGCGCTTCAGTCTGGAACCTCGCGACCGCTACGGTAGCAGGTTCGAATCATGCCTCGGGCATCGATGTGTGTGATGTCTTTAGGTTAGTTAGGGTTAAGTAGTTCTAAGTTCTAGGGGACTGATGACCTCAGATGTTAAGTCCCATAGTGCTCAGAGTCATTTGGACCATTTTTGAATAAATCTACGAAAGACACTGCCTACATTTCAATGTTATTTATAATCCGTCTTGATTGCAAAAATGTTTATTCACACGACCGGTTTCGGTTCCTCTAGAACCATCTTCAGATCAGAAATTTCGGTTACAGGAGTAACCCATCCACACACAGCAATCTTCACATGCTGCGTCACATTCGCAGGCTGTTCCAGTCAAATTCTGGCATTGACGGAACATATCGAGGATAGGTTTGAGATTAAACTAATCACCGGGCTGGCACTAGTCGACCTAAGTTCCGCCTATGATACTGTAGATCACCGGACACTACTGCATAAAACCTACGAGACCCTGAAAGACTACCATCTAGTCAAGATAATCGAATCTCTGCTCCAAAATAGACAGTTCTTTGTAATGCTTGAGGGGAAAAAGAGTCGATGGCGGAATCAGAAAAATGGGCTCGCCCAAGGGAGCGTGTTGGCGCCAATCCTATTCAACATATATACAAATGACCAACCAACTCCAGACAAAACCAAAACTTTTGTATATGCAGACGACCCGGCAATAACAGTTCAAGGCAACAGGTTTGAAGCCATCGAGGAGAAACTATAAACCGCCCTTTCTACAATGTCAACCTACTAAAAAAAGAATTCTCTAAAACCCAATCCCTCCAAAACTCAAGTGATTGCATTCCGTCTGAACTCGAGGCAGGCAGAGTACAAGCTCAATGTTACCTGGGATGGGACATTACTAGAACACACAGATACTTCCACCGACCTTGGCGTCGTGCTGGACAGAACATTGACATACAAATATCATTGCGAAAAAACACGCAAAAAAGTAGAAGCACGAAATTCCCTAATAAGAAAGCTGTCCAACAGCAGATGAGGTGCCAAACCAACCGTGGCCAGAACTTCAGCCCAAGCTTTGTGCTTCTCAACTGCCGAATATGCCTGCCCGGTATGGTGCAAATCCGCCCACGCAAAAAAGGTAGATATTAGCTTCAATGAAACATGCAGGATAGTGACAGGCTACATGAAACCAACCCCCATAGAAAATCTTCACAGGGCCGCAGGTTTCACAAAACCTGACTCACGTAGGAAAGCCCATGAACATACCGAGAAGCTAAAACAAACCTTTGATGCCCGTCTCTCAATATTTGGCCTAGAGTGTGGCCCCAGCAGACTCAAATCCAGACGCCGTTTCCTAAGTTGCGCCTTAGATGAGCCTCCCATCTACTATCCACTAAGAGAGGACCCACCAAGCGGCGTTTCTGGTGACTGGAAAACCTGGAGAATGCTTAACCGCATCAGAACTGGGGTGGCTCCTGTGAAATCTAATCTGATCAAATGGGGTTTGTTGGACGAAAATGACGACAAATGCGACTGCGGTACTCGACAGGACATGGAATATCTTCTATAGTGCCCTGCCTGCCCCCACAGATGCACCCTCGACGATCTATGGCTGGCTAAAGAAGGAGCATTGGACACTGTCCAATACTGGGCAAACAAATTTTAGTTTCCGGACACGAAAAAGTAAGTAAAGTAAGCAGGAATACCGGTACCCAAGAAACAATTTTCTACAGGAATGTGAACTACCAAAAGTTTGAAGTGTGTGATCTTACTTCTTCACACTGCCTACTGAACTGACCTTTCACTTGTCTTGCACGTATTACTTGATGTACCCGATATTTTGTGCGTCGTTTGTTTTGATTCCATTTTATAAGAAGGGCGCAAACGCACGCAACCATTTCGAAGTTCGTGCTTACATCAGCATTGAACCAGTCAATAAATCTGTCTTGCGCCGGCCCAGTAATCGACCGGTTTACAAAAGCTCAGTGCTTGCTATCGGCCAAATGAAACTGGGCGCTCGAAACTTCGTTCACTCGCGCCTAGTCTAACGCGAACCTCAGACACCGTTGTGTCGTCATTCAGTCTGTGGCTCTGGTACTCAGCAAACTGCCTCATAACAGATTAGAAAGGTCTGGACGAGAATTTAGAAGCCAAGGAAGATCTTAATGGATATTATTTTATTTTTTTAAATGAAGACCCCGCCATTTGACTGTATTGTTGCTTATTTAATTATCTGAAACATGTTTTTATTAAATACGACGTGCTCCCGCAATTATTTACTTATCTTTTTACAAGGTGATGATTACACATCTGGCATTTCGTGGGGAGCGAATATTTTTCTTAATTTATGGCCAATTTTGAGCTTGATGTCCTGAAATATATGTTAACGTCGTACACTGAATCACTTGAAAACGGCATAAAAGGCCGAAACCGGGCTCGTAATTAAATAAACAAGAATACAGTCAAATGGCGGTGTGTTCATTTAAATATTATTGTATGACTGTTGCTCAGCAACTTAAAAAACTGGTTAATGGATATTCTTAGGCCCCTTAAGAGAAATGTCGAGTTTAGAACACAGCTTAACAATAAACTATACTCTCATGCGGAAAAGGTGCAGATCCTATGCAACAAAGAAGGATTTCATTCTGGGGAGCAGGCCGGAGTGGCCGTGCGGTTCTAGGTGCTGCAGACTGGAGCCGAGCGACCGCTACGGTCGCAAGTTCGAATCCTGCCTCGGGCGTGGATGTGTGTGATGTCCTTAGGTTAGTTAGGTTTAATTAGTTCTAAGTTCTAGGCGACTGATGACCTTAGAAGTTAAGTCGCATAGTGATCAGAGCCATTTGAACCATTCTGCGGACACATGACACGAATGCCGGCCGCGGTGGTCTCGCGGTTCTAGGCGCGCAGTCCGGAACCGTGCGACTGCTACGGTCGCAGGTTCGAATCCTGCCTCGGGCATGGATGTGTGTGATGTCCTTAGGTTAGTTAGGTTTAAGTAGTTCTAAGTTCTAGGGAGCTGATGACCACAACAGTTGAGTCCCACAGTGCTCAGAGCCATGACACGAATGAGCCTAAAAGGCTGATCGTACGTGTTCTGGCCAATTTTCTGGGCAAAAATTCCAGGGCCCTTGTTTCACGGAGGTTCAGTGGGGTCTTCAAGATGTGACGGTCACAAACGGAAACATTCTCAATCACGATCTATTGAAGAAGAAACTTGGACACACACCAGCATTTCCAAGAAAAGCCATATTTGAAATCTGGCTGAAGAAAGAGAGGAAGCTCACAGAAAACGAATGAAACGCTACTGGGCGTAAGTCAAATCTCAAAGAAAACCACTGTTTAAATAACGTGGCCTACAGATGCTCGAACGAAAGAAGAAGAAGAACGAAAGTATCTCAAATCAGTTCAAAATGGTTCAAATGGCTCTGAGCACTATGGGACTTAACTGCTGAGGTCATCAGTCCCCTAGAACTTAGAACTATCTAAACCTGACTAACCATTCCGGCCGGCCTCTCAAATCAGTTGCTGATATATTTCATATGAGACAACAAAGCGAATTTGGAACAATCTACTTTAGAAGCTACAACGATAAAAAAGGAAAAGTTGCAATTTTCTACTTTAGTTGTGGGGAGTTACAAGACTGATTTAAGAAAAACCTTTTCTTGTCGTCATTTCTGTCAGCATATCATATAAGAGGAGATAAAGGACAGTTAATTAAACAACAGTTTTTATAACAAAACAGCGAAGTTCATAGCTGCTTTATTAACATTACTAGCTGAATAACAGGCGTTGCCCAAGTATGTATTTATTCCAATGTGCTATACTCCACCACCTGTCCATCTTGCCCTTCAACCCTCACTATCATTCTCCTGCACCCCCTCTCTGTTCATCTCCTCCTGCCCCTCTGGCCATCTGAAGCAAATGGCTCGTGTCTCCACTGTCCAACTTCTGCTTCCCCCTCTGTCAACCTCCTGCGCCCCCCTCTAATTCCATCTCTTCCTCTTCCCTTTCTTTGTCCCTCTACTCCCCCCTCATCTTTCTGTCCACATCCTCCCCTTCTCTCTGTCCATCTCCTCCGACTCCCTATTGCTGTTCCTCTCCTCCTGCCTCCTCTGTCTGTACACATCCTTCTTCTCTTTCCTTTCTCTGTCCATCTCCTCCACTCCTCCCTCTCTGCCCATTTCCCTCTTCCTACCTCTATCTTCTCTACCTCCCCTATCTGTGTCCATCTCCTCCTTCTCCCTCTCCTCTCCTCATTCAGCCTCCTCTCTCCACAATACGGTGTTTAAAAAGGATAGATGGCAGGCAACCGGTGGTGGCGTGTTTGTCGCTGTTAGTAGTAGTTTATCATGTAGTGAAGTAGAAGTGGATAGTTCCTGTGAATTATTATGGGCGGAGGTTACCCTCAACAACCGAGCTGTGTTAATAATTGCCTCCTTTTACCGACCTCCCGACTCAGCAGCATTAGTGGCAGAATAACTGAGAAAAAATCTGGAATACATTTCACATAAATTTTCTCAGCATGTTATAGTCTTAGGTGGAGATTTCAATTTACCAGATATAGACTGGGACACTCAAATGTTTAGGACGGGTGGTAGGGACAGAGCATCGAGTGACATTATACTGAGTGCACTATCCGAAAATTACCTTGAGCAATTAAACAGAGAACCGACTCGTGGAGATAACATCTTGGACCTGCTGATAACAAACAGACCCGAACTTCTCGACTCTGTTAGTGCAAAACAGGGAATCAGTGATCATAAGGCCGTTGCAGCATCCCTGAATATGGAAGTAAATAGGAATATAAAAAAAGGGAGGAAGGTTTATCTGTTTAGCAAGAGTAATAGGAGGCAGATTTCAGACTACCTAACATATTAAAACGAAAATTTCTTTTCCAATACTGTCAATGTTGAGTGTTTATGGAAAAAGTTCAAGGCAATCGTAAAATGCGTTTTAGACAGGCACGTGCCGAGTAAAACTGTGAGGGACGGGAAAAACCCACCGTGGTTCAACAACATATTTAGGAAACTACTGCGAAAGCAAAGAGAGCTTCACTGCAAGTTTAAACGCAGCCAAAACCTTTGGGACAAACAGAAGCTAAACGATGTCAAAGTTAGCGTAAGGAGGGCTATGCGTGAAGCGTTCAGTGAATTCGAAAGTAAAATTCTATGTACCGACTTGACAGAAAAACCTAGGAAGTTCTGGTCTTACGTTAAATCAGTAAGTGAATCGAAACAGCATATCCAGACACTCTATGATGAAGATGCCATTGAAACAGAGGATGACACGCGTAAAGCTGAAATACTAAACAAATTTTTCCACAGCTGTTTCACAGAGGAAGGACGCACTGCAGTTCCTTCTCTAAATCCTCGTACAAACGAAAAATTGGCTGACATCGAAATAAGTGTCAAAGGAATAGAAAAGCAACTGAAATCACTCAACAGAGGAAAGTCCACTGGACCTGACGGGATACCAATTCGATTCTACACGCAGTACGCGAAAGAACTTGCCCCCCTTCTAACAGCCGTGTACCGCAAGTCTCTAGAGGAACGGAAGGTTCCAAACGATTGGAAAAGAGCACAGGTAGTATTCAAGAAGGGTCATCGAGCAGATGTGCAAAACTATAGACCTATATCTCTGACATCGATCTGTTGTAGAAATTTAGAACATGTTTTTTGCTCGCGTATCATGTAATTTCTGGAAACCCAGAATCTACTCTGTAGGAATCAACATGGATTCCGGAAACAGCGATCGTGTCGCCTGATAAACAAAGTAAGAGCCTACGGAATATCAGACCAGCTGTGTTGCTGGATTGAATAGTTTTTATCAAACAGAACACAGCATGCTGTTCTCAATGGAGAGACGTCTACAGACGTTAAAGTAACCTCTGGCGTGCGATAGGGGGGTGTTGTGGGACCATTGCTTTTCACAATACATATAAATGACCTAGTATACAGTGTCGGAAGTTCCATGCGGCTTTTCGCGGATGATGCTGTAGTATACAGAGAAGTTGCAGCTTTAGAAAATTGCAGCGAAATGCAGGAAGATCTGCAGCGGATAGGCACTTGGTGCAGGGAGTGGCAACTGACCCTTAACATAGACAAATGTAATGTATTGCGAATACATAGAAAGAAGGATCCTTTACTGTATGACGATATGATAGTGGAACAAACACTGGTAGCAGTTACTTCTGTAAAATATCTGGGAGTACGCGTACGGAACGATTTGAAGTGGAATGATCATATAAAATTAATTGTTGGTAAGGCGGGTGCCAGGTTGAGATTCATTGGGAGAGTCCTTAGAAAATGTAGTCCATCAACAAAGGAGGTGGCTTACAAAACACTCGTTCGACCTATACTTGAGGATTGCTCATCAGTGTGGGATCCGTACCAGGTCGGGTTGACAGAGGAGATAGAGAAGATCCAAAGAAGAGCGGCGAGTTTCATCACAGGGTTATTTGGTAAGCGTGATAGCGTTACGAAGATGTTTAGCAAAATCAAGTGGCAGACTATGCAAGAGAGAAGCTCTGCATCGCGGTGTAGCTTGCTGTCCAGGTTTCGAGAGGGTGCATTTCTGGATGAGGTATCGAAAATATTGCTTCCCCCTACTTATACCTCCCGAGGAGATCACGAATGTAAAATTAGAGAGATTCGAGCGCGCACGGAGGCTTTCTGGCATTCGTTCTTCCCGCGAACCATACGCGACTGGAACAGGAATGGGAGGTAATGACAGTGGCACGTGAAGTGCCCTCCGCCACACACCGTTGGGTGGCTTGCGGAGTATAAATGTAGATGTAGATGTAGATGTATCACCCCCACCCCAATATGGAGCTGGTGGTTCCTACCCCTACCGAATTTCTTTCCAGATAATAAGTAATGTGTGTATCAAGTTTGGTTGGAATCGATTCAGGAGTTTAAGAGGAGTCTTTTACCCATGGCTTTGTCTGCATACGCACATGTCACCATGCATTTCACATGTATTTAATATAATTCACACAAATTCGTACACGTATTTCACGTATCTCTAGCGAATTTCGCCGCAAAGGTTCATTTTCATGCAGCTCAATGTTTATAACGTCGTATCTCCAGAACTATATTTCATAGTAATGCAGTAATAAATTAGAACGCCATGATTCATGTGACACTTTCACTGCATGAACAGCGAAAATCTGGTAAGGGATAACCTTCCTTTCTTTCGTCATTTTGCACGGGTTGTCAGCGAGAACAATTTTCGTAAAAGCTTGAAATTATGTGTAATGTTTGTTGCAAGTCACTAAGTACTCTCATTCTCAAATACTGGCTGAATTAATTATGGATATTCGCGCGTCCTGGGCTGCATTGCTTTTTCATATCAAATGGTTCAAATGGCTCTAAGCACTATGGGACTTCAACATTTCGGGGCCCTGTCAGCGTCTGTATAAATATTAATTTAAATATTAATAGCCAACAGCCTCAGTTGCAATGTTTACCTATGTAAACATCTGAGGTCATCAGTCCCCTAGGCTTAGAACTACTTAAACCTAACTAACCTAAGGACATCAGACACATACATACCCGTGACAGCATTCGAACCTGCGACCGTAGCAGCAGCGCGGTTCCGGACTGAAGCGCCTAGAACCGGTCTGTCACAGCGGCCGCCTGCTTTTTCAGCCCCCACCCCTCTGATAGGTAGGTGTTCTTACCCCACAGCGATTCTTTCCAGACAGTAAGTGATATTTGTAGAACGTTTGGTTGAAATTGGTCCAATAGTTTAGGAAGAGCCGTGGAATACAGTACATCCATACATCTTTTTTGTAATATGTGTGGGTTTGGATTACAGTGCCTCAGCTGGACACGTTGAAAGGTGGCTACACTGAGCCACTGCGCCAGAGATTGCGCCAAAGAGTATTATTCTGCCGCCTCCACAGTGCTTGTCGAGAGCTCGTAGTAGTCAGTGCCTGTCGAGGACTCGGTGTAGTCTGTGCTGAGATGTGGTAGCAGAGAGTGTTTGTTGAGATGTGATAGTAGAGAGTCGGCGTGAGATATAATGTAAGGATTAGAGTGATTTTCATCAATATAAATGAGGTAATAAACTCCGTTTCTTTTTATTTCAGTGTCCTAAATAATGCGTCATTACAGGTTCAGTCAACAAAGCATCTGGCGTGTGTTCTTGTATTAGAGTTTAATTCTGCTTTCTTGCGCAATTATAGCATTTCTAATTTTCTTTTATCACGTCAGTGAAATTGGTATTTAAAAATTCTTGTCTTGTTGAAGAAGAACCGTGCCAGATGTGCGTTGAGTCATACTTCCACATACAGAACAGTTATACTTGTGCTTTGGTTTAGTAGGTTTTATAGTTGCTGGGGACTTAATTAATTAACTGTGTTTACGAAAATTTTCTTTCATTGTTTGTTGTTATTCAATGCAGTCAGATTGCGTAATAATACTAGTCAGGGCCAACCGATTCCGAGACACAGCGTAATCGGACATACAGCTACTAAAAACTAAAAGTATTTTCAATCATATTTAATTAAGCCCCCATGCACGTGGCGACCGCTGCTTCGGATCGTCCCTTGGAATCTTCTGATTGTAAAAATAGTAGACCGTAGTATTGTTGTAGTAATTTGAGTTTAGTAATTGTAGTCTATTTTGCATGTGTAGATTTGGTAATTGTCATTCTTCTAATGGTATTTTTTCTCAGAATTTGATTTGTTGTCTTGTATACGCGTTTGACAATCTAGTGCAATTATGTCAATTGTTTGTTAATCGTGTTTGAGGGAAACTTTTCATGTAAATGGTATTGTTGGAGATAAAGAGTCATTGTGTGTAATTTTCGTACAGTGACGAATCTTTTTATGTTTTGTAAATGATTACGCGATCGATGAAAAAGGCAAAAATGATGAATAGTGAGAATGACGAAATTGTTGACATGGCGAACTCGCCAACACAGGACAACAGTATGATGAATAATGAAGTGGAAAACAATGTAATAAGTAGGGAAAATAGTCCGGAAACAGTTCAAAATTTTTCTCAATCAGAAAATTCACAGATTACGTGGTTAACAACAGAAGAAACGGAGCAGTTGATGAGTGCAATATTAAATTTGGGATCACGGTTAGAAACCAAGTTGGAAGCAATGACAACACGGTTAAGCTCAAAAATAGGAACAATGGAAACTCGGCTAAGATCTGAATTTAAAACAGCAATAGGAACAGTTAAAACCGAGATGAAAGCAGTGGGATCACAGTTACGATCTGAATTAGAAACTGATATGGGAACAATGGAAACACAGTTAGGCTCACGAACAGGGACATGTTTCAAATACACGAAAGACGAATCAAATAAAGAAATTAGAGAAGAAGTACAACCGATTTTGAAGGCTCACAATAATAGCTTAATTTCAACAGAAATTAGACAAGAGGAACAGGGCAGGGAACAGGAAGAAAAAGATCGCGTGATAGTACAGAAATTTTCAGAGTTAAATTTACAACGTGCAAACGATAAGGAAGAAATAATTGAAAGAACCGAGGAATCCGTACCAAATGACAGAATAAATAACTTAACGCAACAGTGTGAACAGTTAACTACTAATTGTGACAACACCGAAACCCGAGTCGCGACATTTACAGAAGACCTAAATAAACAGAAAGAACAATTAAGTGACTCATCGGAAAGAGTTGAGGAGATCTCAGATGAATTGACAAGTGTTAGTTTAGCAGAAGGGTGTGAAGAAAGTAATTTGTTTCATTTACGGGATGCAACAAGAGAGCGCCAGGCGCGTGAATTTAACAATAATCGTCATTGGGACAGGGACAGGCGCGGCAGGTCTTTGTCGCCACGAGGCGAAAACTTTGACTATAAACACTTTTTGACTGTTCGGAAATTTAAGATCTTCCGCAATTCTAAGAATGAGATACATCCATGTTCATGGTTAGATCAATTTACGTACGCACTTCCGCCAGATGTGCTACAAAGTCACAAACTAGAAATTATGTGCGGCTATTAAAGTCCTCAGGGGATTCACTACTCTAAGTGAATATGTGCCGTAGCGAGCATAGGGCTCCGAGCTGTAGTGGTGCTATTTCCCTTTTAGTTTTCTGTACCGCTGCCTACTCTTTTACTATTCTTTGCATCTGTCAAACCAACTCTTCGACTATCAATCTATCTAGAGAGTAAGTAAACAATAACCCGATATGACTAATTGTACCCAAAAGTGACTTCGAAAATTACCGTTTGGACTTACTGTACCTTCAGCAGCATTCATTCCTAGTTTAAACGAAATTTTACCTGTTTATCTTCGTGACAACATTATTTCATATGATGACAACATTCTTATTGCTAAACATTCTTGGAGTGAACACAACAAAATTTTGAATTCATTATTAAGTATCTTTGCAAGCGTTGGCATTACTGTGAACTTAGAAAAATCTGAATTTGGTCGTTCTCAGGTGAAATTTCTCGGTCTCATTATTTCTACAGAAGGTATTCTTCCTGATCCAGAGAAATTAGACGCTATTCGTAATTATGCTGTTCCTACTACAAAACGTGATGTTCGTAGTTTCCTTGGTGTCTGTAATTTTCTTCGACGCTTTGTTAGATTGGACGATTTGGCCACACCTCGTTTCTGCGATCAATCTGGAAAGTTCTTTTTAAACGAAAATCGGTCGACAACTCTGTTTGGTTAGTTTGTATTCCTGATGAGTGGGTTAATAAGCTGATTTGGTATACGCATTTCAGTTATGCACACTTTGGTCCCAGAAAATGCTTTCATAAATTACGAGATAATTGCTACTTCAGTAATATGGAAAAACGTATTCGATCTGTTCTGGCCAAATGCAAATTATGTCAAAAGGCTAAGCCGCCAACAGTTTCTCACAGAGCACCGTTGTTTCCTATCATTCCAGCGAAATTAAAGGAGATGGCTGCAGTCGATTTGTTCGGTCCAGTGGTTCGTTCTACTAATGGTTTTGCGTACATTTTCGTAGCAGTGGAGTTGACGTCAAAATATGTGTGTTTTTCACCTTTACGCAAAGCAACAGCTCGTTCAGTATCTAACGCTTTCATCAAACATTTTCTTAAAGAAGTTGGTCATGTTGATAAGGTTATATCAGATAATGGATCACAGTTTCGTTCTAAAATTTGGCTTCGTACTCTACAGCGTCGTAAAATTAAACCACTTTTCATTTCACTTTTTCACCCTCAATCTAACGCTTCAGAGAGATGGATGAAGGAAATCAATAAATTGTGTCGTCTTTATTGTCATCAGAATCACAGAACTTGGGATCAGTATCTTCATATTTTTAAAACATTCTGAATGAACTCCCTAATGACTCAACTTCTTTACCGCCTATACTGATATTAAAAAACAAAGCACCGACAAATCGCATTTCTGAAATCGTTCTTTTTCCGCCTACACGGAAACTACGGCATTCTGAAGTTGTGAACATGGCTCTGCAAAATATTGCATCTGCGGCTGCTAGAAGAGAGAAATCAGCTAAGCGTCCTGGTCGTTCAAAAATCTTGTCAGTTGGCCAAAAGGTGTTAATTAGGTCTCATCGTTTGTCGCACAAAGGAAAAGGCTTGTGTCGCAAATTTTTTCTGCTTTATAACGGTCCATATAGAATTCGCAAAATTATACATGATAACACTGTTGAAGTAGAAACTCTTAAATCACGACGCTCTAAGGGAATACATCATATATCAAACGTTAAAATTTTTGTGGAATGACATACTTTAGAGAAACCAACAGCTACATGTAAACATGCAGAGAATACAAGGATACCGCGCTGTGTTTTGGCGGCGGCACATGCTCAAAGCAACAGTCAAGTCTGCGCGCCGCACAAGGCAGTCGTTGACCGCAAACAATTGCTTCCTACGTCACGCGCCTACAGCTGATCGAGCGCTCAGTGCGAATGCACTGACAGCCGTAAACAAATACACAGTTTAATTTCTCCGATTAAATTCAGTATAAAGCTATAGTGACTTGTTGAATTATGTTATTAACATTCAGTATTTTTCAGGATACGGTTCTATAAAATATTTAAGAACTTCAGGTAAATTGTGTGTGTCTCCGACGTTAAGAGGACTTGCTATCGAGAAAATTTCAGAAAGAATGTAATTTCCAAGAAGAAACTAATAAACTAAAAAGGTAACTATTAATTGAGTTTATTTTTTCAGGTAACATATTTCCACTTAGGTACGTACTTTAGACGTAATTTGCTGCTCGCGATTACGTGATTCATACTTTGTGCTAAATTTCATGTTCTATGAATTTACGTGTGAAGCGACGTGCTTGCGTACATTTTCTGATTTTTGTCAATGTTTTATTAATGAACAGGATTGTTATTTGTATATATTATGCATCGCTTGGCTGCTATGCTTTTTCACTGATGTCATATTTTTTTAATTATGTGCCTGCTGTGCTTATTTATTTAAATTATAATTGTAACCTGATTAATTGTGCTGACTGTGATTATGTATGTAAGTTATACTTTGCGATTTATCTGCTTGCGCCTTCATGTTTACTTATTAAGATGACATATGAACATTTATTTGCTTATGCTGATATGATGCTAATGACCTGTTAATTATGTTAGATAACATATGTTTGCTGCTATGCGTATGGATTGCATATTTATACATTTCTGTTTGTTGTCACAACTACTCTTTAATTTGGTATATAGCAATGCTGATGTACAGTGTACGAACATAGAGTTTAGGTTACAGTATGGTGTTAATTATAGATTGTTCGCTTGGCAGAGCCTCGTTGTAAGAATTGTGCTGCATCCACTTGTTGACATTCTGTTCTCTACTGGTATATTTACTCGCTATTGCGTGTTTTGCTTACGCTCAGTGCCTTATATTTTTAAGAAAAGAAAATGAACTGCTATAATTCGACATAAACGACATTAGTACAAGAAACTTCATAGAAGTCACATGAGCTGGAGGTTTTATGGAAGCTGTATAAATTTATGCTAATAGGAAGGAAGCTAACGACATGACATACCGAAACTAGGTTTAGACCATTGACTGTCATTACACTGCATTTTTCGTGAGCAATTGAAATAGGAAGTGACACTAGACACAAGAAATACTCCACATGTTTGCTTCTGCCATAATTCTTGAAGTGGTGTACACACTGTGAAATATTATGATCATTTACACTCCGTAATCGTACTTAATTACTGAGAGTTATTCGAACTAAGTCTGTTAGAGGTCATGTATGCATTTCTTTTGTTTATAATTCATAATGAGTAGAAGATTTGGGTCAGATGGATTACACAGAGGTTGTGTGTTGGCAATGTGTCTTCGGATTGTATGGGATGATGAACTGAAGTTTGCACTAGGATTTTATCTGTACTTGTTCGAGGAGACTGACTAGAGGAAAGAGTTGTTATGGAAGTGAAATGATATTGGCAATAAGGTTTATATGTATCGACGTATTGAAGAGGTATTATTGAGGTATTATTGAGATTATATGAAGTTGATGATTATTGGAGTTTTTGTGGACAAGAGGTAAGGTAAATGAGATTGATGATAAGGTTTATATGTATCGACGTAAGAGGTATTATTGAAGTATTGAGACTATGTGATGCTGATGATTATTGGAGTTTTGGTGTATAAGAAGTAAAGTAAGTGAGGAGCATATTTTTTTTGTTGGTTTATATGGAACAAGGAGGATGAAGATAGCAGACTAGAACACTAAAGTGGAAAGAAGATTGCCTACACACACACTTTGTTAAATCAATAAGCAGTAAATATTTTTTTTTTTTTTTGTAGAGAGGAAGTAATTGCATATCTTGGCTCATTGACAGTTGTTCAGCAACAGTACATTTGATCTGGTTTGGCAAACATTGGTCTTGACATGATGACTATGACGTTGACTTAACTATCATTGACTGTTATACATTGCTGCCACTACTACTTGATACACAAGATGAACATCAAATTTTGACAGAATTGCATTTACACAGTTAACACTATTCAATTACACAGTAGTACTTAATGTGGATGAGAGATGAGTGAGTGTGTTTTGTGTGTTTTCCTTTCCTAATCCTACCCACCTATCTCCTAAGTATTATTTTATTTGTTTGTTGTGGCTTGCACTGACACCCATAAATTTTATAGGTTTACTGATATTTGAGTATTTGTAATAGTTAATATGACAATTATCTGATATCATTTGTGTGTTTATTAGAATTTATATGTCTAGTGTGTAAAAGCATTTGTATGTGTATTCAAACTATTGTTCATGCCTGAACTGTCTGATTAGTGATGGTGAATATTATGAACTGTTACCTGCACCTCTTCAACATAATGGTGCCACTAGGACATGTTTAATTTCTGCTGATGAACTGTGTGATCAGTGATAGTGAATATTATGAACTGTTACCTGCACCTCTTCAACATAATGGTGCCACTAGGACATGTTTAATTTCTGCTGATGAACAGTGTGATCAGTGATAGTGAATATTATGGACTGCTCTCTGGACCTGCTCATCATTGCTAGGTGCAACTGATGGACTGCTTTTATTGAAATAATGTCACTTGTTGGTGTCTGCACCTACTCAGCATTGCTGGGTGCCACTAATGGAACTGCTTCTACTGAAATGAAGTCACTTGATGGTGTCTGCACCTGCTCAACATTACTGGGTGCACAGATGGAGCTACTTCTATGGAAATGATGTCACTTGTCGGTGTCTGCACCTACTCAGCATTGCTGGGTGCCACTAATGGAACTGCTTCTACTGAAATGAAGTCACTTGTTGCTGTCTGCACCTACTTATATTGCTGGGTGCCACTGTTAGAACTGTTTCTACTGAAATGATGTTACTTCTTGCTGTCTGCACCTACTCAACATTGCTGGGTGCCACTGTTAGAACTGTTTCTACTGAAATGATGTTACTTCTTGCTGTCTGGACCTACTCAACATTGCTGGGTGCCACTGATGAACTGCTTCTACTGAAATAATGTCACTTGTTGCTGTCTGCACCTACTCAACATTGCTGGGTGCCACTAATGGAACTGCTTCTACTGAAATGAAGTCACTTGTTGGTGTCTGCACCTGCTCAACATTACTGGGTGCACAGATGAAGCTACTTCTATGGAAATGAAGTCACTTGTTGGTGTCTGCACCTGCTCAACATTACTGGGTGCACAGATGAAGCTACTTCTATGGAAATGATATGACTTGCCGGTGTCTGCACCTACTCAACATTGCTGGATGCCACTGTTAGAACTGTTCCTACTGAAATGAAGTCACTTGTTGCTGTCTGCACCTACTCAACATTGCTGGGTGCCACTGATGGATTGCTTCTACTGAACTAATGTGACTTGTTGCTGGGTGTACCTGCTAAACTTTACTGGGTGCCACTGATGGACTGCTTCTACTGAAAAGATGTCACCTGTTGGTGTCTTTTTTTGTATAAACTAATCATTGAAAGCATTTTATGTGAACATTTGCATAAACTGCTTTTTGTGTATTGTGTGAACTCTTATGTAAAGTCACATGTATGAAAAGAAGTTGTATTGCTTACTGTATTTCATATATTAGGTTATTGAAAGGTCAGTGCAAAGCCAAAATTTTAACTAATTATGTGATATTTAGGTATTAATATTATCTTTTATTTTTGTCTGTATTTTTCTGGACGAATTTGGTGGTATTTTCACCACCAATGCTGGCAAAAATACCATCAAATTCTGGCCTGTGGAGGAGGGGCATATGAAAGGTGGCTACACTGAGCCACTGCGCCAGAGATTGCGCCAAAGAGTATTATTCTGCCGCCTCCATAGTGCTTGTCGAGAGCTCGTAGAAGTCAGTGCTTGTCGAGAGCTCCTAGTAGTCAGTGCCTGTCGAGGACTCGGGGTAGTCTGTGCTGAGATGTGGTAGCAGAGAGTGTTTATTGAGATGTGCTATTAGGCAGTGCTTGCTGAGATGTGATATTGGAGAGTTCTGGTTGAGATGTGATAGTAGAGAGTCGGTGTGAGATATAATGTAAGGATTAGAGTGATTTTCATCAATATAAATGAGGTAATAAACTCCGTTTCTTTTTATTTCAGTGTCCTAAATAATGCGTCATTACAGGTTCAGTCAACAAAGCATCTGGCGTGTGTTCTTGTATTAGAGTTTAACTCTGCTTTCTTGCGCAATTATAGTATTTCTAATTTTCTTTTATCACGTCAGTAAAATTGGTATTTAAAAATTCTTGTCTTGTTGAAGAAGAACCGTGCCAGATGTGCGTTGAGTCATACTTCCACATACAGAACAGTTATACTTGTGCTTTGGTTTAGTAGGTTTTATAGTTGCTGGGGACTTAATTAATTAACTGTGTTTACGAAAATTTTCTTTCATTGTTTGTTGTTATTCTATGCAGTCAGATTGCGTAATAATACTAGTCAGGGCCAACCGATTACGAGACACAGCGTAATCGGACATACAGCTACTAAAAACTAAAAGTATTTTCAATCATATTTAATTAAGCCCCCATGCAACGTATAGGATAAGAAACTAGTGCCTTGATCACTGAGCTGAGATATTTGGCCGGCCGGAGCGGCCGTGCGGTTCTAGGCGCTACAGTCTGGAACCGAGCGACCGCTACGGTCGTAGGTTCGAATCCTGCTTCGGGCATGGATGTGTGTGATGTCATTAGGTTAGTTAGGTTTAAGTAGTTCTAAGTTCTAGGCGACTGATGACCTCCGAAGTTAAGTCACATAGTGCTCAGAGCCATTTGAACCAAGCCATTTGAGATATTGGATGGTCTGATTGTAACAATACGACTCAAGATAGATGTAACGGAACTTGAATAGAGTATTTGCCTCTATTGGTTACGGTAGAGAGATCGTCCTTTCGGTCCTGTCTGTATATTTATATATGATATTGCATGAATAAAGGCTGGGCGAGGGTAAAGTTATCGTTAAAAACGCACGCCGCGCGATTTGTTACGATTTGGTCAGTCGTAATAATAACAATAACATGTTTTTGAATAGAATTAAAATATAACGGCGATACCTGTTTAGTGTTATTGGAAATAATATGTAGTAAATTAGTGAGTAAGGTAGCCGATCCTATAAAAAGAGGTAAAATTGGGCATATTGAGGTGTTTTGCTGTATATCGACGAAGGCGATGATACGGCGTTATTTTTTCGTCTACTCTTAGAAATAAGCAAGTGAAGAAGTGTTAATTGTGCTTTGAGAAAAAATATAGGGGCGAGTTTTAAATAACTACGGTTTACGATCAGAGTAACGAAAGGACATTTAGTTCCACGAAATTGCGGATGGCGAAGTGTGGTCATTAAATTGAGTACACCTACAGTGCGGTCAATTCCGGGATAAATCTATACGCATCCCACGAGGGACGCGGAGTTGAGACATTTTTTTTAATTATATCGCGGAGAGCTGGCTCCAATTTATGAAAAGGAGAAAAACGTTAAGTTTTACGCGAACCCTTAATAATAACGAACCGGAGAGAAAAGTGTGTAATTCTCTTACGCCTAACTAATATTCGTGGAAGGCGGTGGCTAAACTAGAAGAGTCAATTACAAAATACTGTATCATTATCATTGACTGTTGGTGTCGAGCAACCAAAACTGTTCTTCAAAGGGTTTCGATAGAACTTGAGAGTTAGGGTTCAGGCACTCGCACATACTCCACATCAGAGTGTGAATGAGTGGAGCATGCGAAATAAAACTGTGAACAAAGTTACGTTAAATAAAACAGAAGAAACAAGACAGTCTGGTCGCATCTGTTATTATTCAATAAACTGTAACGTTTCTTATCGTTGTACGAAGCCTTCATAGACGATCTTTATGACAATTTGCTTCGAAGGGATCTCGTTACGAGTTAAGTTTTGGGGACCTGGTCAAGAGGGGGTAGTTCGTAGATCTTAGAAGCCGACCTCGGGGAAGTTCAGTTTGGATTCCGCAGAAACGTTGGAACACGTGAGGCTGACCCTACGACTTATCTTAGAAGGTAGATTAAGGAAAGGCAAACCTACGTTTCTAGCATTTGTAGACTTAGAGAAAGCTTTTGACAATGTTGACTGGAATACTCTTTCAAATTCTGAAGGTGGCAGGGGTAAAATACAGGGAGCGAAAGGCTATTTACAATTTGTATAGAAACCAAATGGTAGTTATAAGAGATGAGGGGCATGAAAGGGAAGCAGTGGTTTGGAAGGGAGTGAGACAGGGTTGTAGCCTCTCCCCGATGTTATTCAATCTGTATATTGAGCAAGCAGCAAAGGAAACAAAAGAAAAATTCGGAGTAGGTATTAAAATCCATGGAGGAGAAATAAAAACTTTGAGGTTCGCCGATGACATTGTAATTCTGTCAGAGACAGCAAAGGACTTGGAAGAGCAGTTGAACGGAATGGATAGTGTCTTGAAAGGAGGATATAAGATGAACATCAACAAAAGCAAAACGATGATAATGGAATGTAGTCGAATTAAGTCGGGTGATGCTGAGGGTATTAGTTTAGGAAATGAGACACTTAAAGTAGTAATGGAGTTTTGCTATTTGGGGAGCAAAATAACAGATGGTGGTCGAAGTAGAGGGGATATAAAGTGTAGACTGTCAATGGGAAGGAAAGCGTTTCTGAAGAAGAGAAATTTGTTAACATCGAGTATAGATTTAAGTGTCAGGAAGTCGTTTATGAAAGTATTTGTATGGAGCGTAGCCATGTATGGAAGTGAAACATGAACGATAAATAGCTTGGACAGGAAGAGAATAGAAGCTTTCGAAATGTGGTGCTACAGAAGAATGCTGAAGATTAGATGGGTAGATCACATAACTAATGAGGAGGTATTGAACAGAATTGGGGAGAAGAGACATTTGTGGCACAACTTGACTAGAAGAAGGGATCGATTGGTAGGACATATTCTGAGGCATCAAGGGATCACCAATTTAGTATTGGAGGGCAGCGTGGAGGGTAAAAATCGTAGAGGGAGACCAAGAGATGAATACACTACGCAGATTCAGAAGGATGTAGGCTCCAGTACATACTGGGAGATGAAGAAGCTTGCACAGGATAGAGTAGCGTGGAGAGCTGCATCAAACCAGTCTCAGGACTGAAGACCACAACAACAACTACTGCAGCTATTCTGGAATCAGGTGCTACCGGGTCCGTTGTGTGTTGTCAATGACTTAAGGTTACCATATCTCATGCTCTAAGATCGACGAGTCTTTCCACTTGGTATAACGGTGCCTCACGGCAACAACGACAACGCCGACGACGAAGGAAGATACGGTAGATGATGTCTTGATAGAGGAGATATGACTAATGACCGGTGAATTCAGACGAGACATGAAGTTATCCGGCGTCTAATACTTTGTATGCCGCTTCTGCACATTATGTTGATAGTTGTAACAGTATCGGGTCATGGCGCAGCGTGCGTGCCGCAGACGACAGCGAACGCGCTTCTCAGCAGGAGTCGATACGTACCCTGACCGCCGACACTGCAGCCACCACCCACGCGGGCATCTTCCTCTTTGCCCTCCTTCGTAGCAGCCTCTCTCGCAGCGCACTGGCCGCAGACGGAGTGCAACTGACACAAACAACCGGCGACTACACCTCATTGGTCTATTCGAAGCGTCGCAGGCGCGCGTTTCGTTAGCGAGCCTTTAACAGACTCCCGGGCGTCACGTGACACGCGCCGACGCTGAGTCAAGCCCCCACGCATAGCTGTGAGCAGGCCAGCTGTTAGGTCATCGCAGGCCGGACTGCAAGGTACACCGCGACTGCGGCACGTGCGCCGAGACGCGCCGCACTTACGCAGTGAATAGACTTGAAAGCGGAGGAACGCCGTAAGCGATAAGGATCCTTACGAACTGTCCCGTAAGAATCCATGTGCTAAACCGTTTACGCGTACGTAAGAATTAATCACCAGGCCGATTCCAAGGAAGTGCCGCGAAATGCTGCTACTGAGTGGTTTAATTAAAGTACAGCTATTTATAGAGGCAGCGAAACTTTGTAGATAATGCGGAACCGATTTACGTTGGAACCAGCAAACTGGCGCTGTGAATGTCAGGAAGACGTACAGCAGTATCTCCTTGTGTAATGGGTAAGGAACAGAATGTGGGCAGGAATTGCCAAACAGGTAAGAAAGGCATAATGTTGATTTTTATTATTAAGCACCCCTTAAACACTTCATTCAACATGAGCACCAAGACGTCGATGATACGCTTACAGGACAGTTTTTCACCTGGTGGCCAAAATTGGAACTAATTTTCCAGTATAAGTCGGTTCCGCATTAACGCGATAGTATATCTACCAAGTTTCGCTGCAATACAGTAATTACATCCCAACTGGCCCTCCATGAGTAGCTGCACTTTAATTATAACAGCCCAGTACACTGTCTTTCTGCGATACATGCCAGTGTCAAGCAGAATTATTGATGTAAAATTTCCGAGCGGTCTGAGGCGCTGCAGTCATGCACTGTGCGGCTGGTGCCGGCGGAGGTTCGAGTCCTCCCTCGGGCATGGGTGTGTATGTTTGTCCTTAGGATAATTTAGGTTAAGTAGTGTGTAAACTTAGGGACTGATGACCTTAGCAGTTAAGTCCCATAAGACTTCACACACATTTGAACATTTTGGTGTAAAATTTGATTGAAGAGAATTTAAATGAGTATTTAATCGACCACAATTACACGCATTGGCAACCGTAGGCAGTCGATCAGAATTCTAGTGAGTAAGATCTTCATCTTCCGAATTTTGTTCCTTGCATTAGGCGACTTGCCCATCGGTTGGTGAATTGTATGAAGTCTTGTATATCTCACTCCATACCTTTCATTCCATAAAAATCCAGAACAGCGCGAACGGTCAGGCTTCTTAAGTTAGGTAGCCACCCCTGCATAACACGTACACAGCTCATATATCAAATTTGGAAATTTGTGGTAAGGACTATGGGACCAAACTGCTGAGGAAATCGGTCCCTAAGTTTACGCACTACTTAATCTAACCTAAACTAATTTACGATAAGGACAACACACACACCCATGCCCGAGGAAGGACTCGAACCCCCGACGGGGGAAGCCGCGCGAACCGTGACAAGACGCCCTAGACCGCACGGCTACCCCCCGCGGCTGTCACATATCAACCACACGTTTCAGAAAGCTAAGGGCAAACCAAGAGCACCCTTCCACATTGTCGGAAAAGTTTATTGATCAAATGCTTCTTGTGGAATTTACATCTACACGATTACTCTGCAATTCACAATTAAGTGCCTCCCAGAGAGTTCATCGACCCACCTTCAAGTTGCCTCTCTACCGTTCCACTCTGAACAGCGCGGGAGAAACTAACACTTAAATCTTTCTGCGCTACTCTGATTTCTCTTATTTTATTATGATAATCATTTCTCCCTATGTAGGTGGGCACCTACAAAACATTTTCACGCTCTAAGGAGAAAAGTATAGATTGAAATTTTATGAGAGGATCCTGAGGCAACGAAAAGCGCCTTTGTTTTAATGATAGCCACCCCACTTCACGTATCATATATGTGGCGCTCGCTCCCCTATTTCGCGATAGTACGAAACGAGCTGCCCTTCTTTGAACTTTTTCGATGTCGTCCGTCGATCCTATCTGATACAGGTCCTACGCCGCACAGTGACACTCCAGGAGAGGACGTAGAAGCGTAGGCTAGGCAGTCTCTGCAGTAGATCTGTTGCATATTCTCAGTGTTCTGCCATAAATTGTAGTCTTTGGTTTGCTTTACCGACAACATTATCTATGTAATGGTACTAATTTAAGTTATTCGTAGTGTTTGGTTGAATTTACAGCCTTCATATCTGTGTGATTTATCGTGTAACTGAAATTTAGCGGATTCCTTTTGCCACTCAAGTGCATGACTTCACACTTTCCATTGTTTAAAGTCGATTGCCACTCTTCATCCCACACATTTATCTTGTCTAGATCATTTTGCAATTTCTTCTTATCATCTGGTGGCTTTATGAGACAGTAAATGACAGCATCATCCGCAAATGATCTAAGAGTGCTACTCACATTGTCTCCTAAATCGTTCTTGTGCATCAGGAACAACGGAGGCATATAACACTTCCCTGAGGAACGCCAGATATTACATTTTACTCGATGTCTTTCCATCAGTTTTTACGAACTGTGTGACCCTTCTGCCAGGAAATCACGATTCCAGTCGCACCACTGAGACAATAGTCCATAGGTATGCAGTTTGATTAGAAATCGCTTTTGAGGTACGGTGTGAAAAGACTTCTGGAAACCTAAAAATATGGAATCAATTTGACATCCCCTGTCAACAACACTTACTGCATGGTGAGAAAAAGAGCTAGTTGTGTTTAACAAGAACGATACTTTCTGAATCCTTGTTGGCTGTTCGTGTCAGTAAATCGATTTCTTCGAGATAACTCTTAATGTTCGAACACAGTATATGTTTCAAAATCCTATCGCAAATCCATGTTAGCTACGTGGGGCTATAATGCAGCGAGTTACGCCTATTTCCTTTTTTTTTTTTGTATTAGCGTGACTTGTACAATTTTCCTTCAAAGAGCGATCGGTTATATATGATATACAATCAGGACCGGAAGCCTTGCCTTTATTAAGTGTGTATCTACTTCTAAGTTACTCATGTCGGCAGTTGTTCTTGGTTCGAATTCTGGAATATTTATTTTGTATTCTTTGGTGAAGGGATTTCGGAAAACCATATTTAGCAACTCTGCTTTAGCAACACTCTCATCAGTGACAATACTAACAACACCACTGTTATCGCGCGGTGATGTTATGGATGTGTCTTTGGAAGCAGGACCATATGACCAGATGGATTTTCTGCAGAATTTCGGGACAGAGTTTCGTTATGGGAAGTATTAAAAGCATTTCGCAGTGAACTTTGCGGTACATTTCGAGCTTCAGTAAAACTTTGCCAATCTCGTGGGTTTTGCGTCCTTTTAAATTTGACATACTTTTTTTCGTGGCTCGAACCACTGTAGTCACTAGTGGTGATGGCGGTGAGTTCCTATGGGACCAAACTGCTGAGGTCATCGGTCCCTAGGCTTACAAACTACTTACTCTAACTTAAACTAACTTACTCTAAGGACAACACACCCATCCATGCCCGAGGGAGGACTCGAACCTCCGACGGGGGGAGTCGCGCAAACCGTGGTAGGGCGCTCAAGACCGCGCGGCTACCCCGCGCAGCTGGTCACGAGTTGTTGGATATGCACATCATTTCAGAAGATAATATCTAGTGCTACCGATATGATCTGGGGATCAAACGATAGTCAGTGGCACGGTGTTCATTGTCTTCTCTGTCTCCCTCTGGTAGGATCACGCACTTGATGTCGAAAAAGGCGATCAACGTTATCTCGGATGTGTCACTCGCTTCTTTGGGGAGGGGGGGGGGGGAGGAGGGAAATGCTATGAACACTGTGCCACCGACTGTCGCTTGGTCTCCGGGTCGTACTGGTAGCAGCACGTCTTATCTCCTCTAATGACACGGATATACAACAACGCGTAGCCACGGTGTTTCGACCGGTTCCACAAGAAGCGTTTGCTGATAGTTCCCAAGAGATTTACAACCGGCGTCGGAAGTGCGTGTAGCTGATAGTGATTACTCTGAAGACCAGTAAAGATATTTTATTTGTAACTCTTGTTTTTTATTTTTTTTATTTTTCGAGACCATTCACCCAACTTTTCAGACACATCTTTACACTGAAGCGCCAGAGAAACTGGTATAGGTATGCCTGTTCAAATACAGAGATATGTAACGAGGCAGGATACGGCGCTGCGGTCGGCAACGCACATATAAGACAACAAGTGTCTGTTGTTAGATCGGTTACTGCCGCTACAATGACAGGTTATCAAGATTTAAGTGAGTCTGAACGTGGTGTTAGTCGACGCACACGCGATGGGACACAGCATCTCCGAGGTAGCGATGAAATAGGGATTTTCCCGCACGACCATTTCACGAGTGTACTGTGAATATCAGGAATCCGCCAAAACATCAAATCTCCGACATCGCTGCTGCTGGAAAAAGATCCTGCAACAACGGCACCAACGACGACTGAAGAGAATAAGTCAACGTGACAGAAGTGCAACCGTTCCGCAAACTGCTGCAGATATCAATGCTGGGCCATCAACAAGTGTCAGCGTACGAACCATTCAACGAAACATCATCGATATGGGCTTTCCGAGCCGAAGGCCCACTCGTATACCCTTGATGACAGAACGACACGAAGCTTTACGCCTCGCCTAGGCAGGTCAACACCGACACTGGACTATTGATGACTAGAAAAATGTTGTCTGGTCGGACGAGTCTCGTTTCAGATTGTATCGAGCGAATGGACGTGTACGGGTACAGAGACAACCTCATGACTCCATGGACCCTGCATGTCAGCAGGGGACTGTTTAAGCTGGTCGAGGCTCTGTAATGGTGTAGGGAATGTGTGGATTGAGTGATATGGGATGCCCAATACGTTTAGACACGACTCTGACAAGGGACACATGTGTACGCATTGTGTCTGATCACCTGCATCCAATCATGATCATTGTGCACTCCGACGGACATGGGCAATTCCAGCAGCATAATGCGCTTTCCCCCCCCCCCCCCCCCCTCAAGTCCACAATTTTCAGTGGGTCCAGGAACACTTTACTGAGTTTAAACACTTCCGCTGGCCACCATATTCCCCAGATCTGAACATTATTAAGCATATCTGGACTGCCTTACAACGTGCTTTTCAGAAGAGATCTCCACCCCCTCGTCTCTTACGGATTTATGGAGAGAGAATTTTGAAGTTTCTATTCTATTTATTAATTCCTCACCATGTGTTTGTGTAATATCCATAGATCTACAGAGCTGGATATGTTGCGTCTTTTTAAAACTGAGGATGAGACCATTCGCAGAAAATCAGTCAATGGTGCTTTTAAAAACAGTGTTTACCATTTCTTCTGTTGCTGTGTGTGTGATTAGACATATTACAGTACTAATACCATCTGCAAAAAGAAGTAATTCTAGTTGTAGTATCTTACACACAAGATCGTTAATATAATAGTGAACCTAAGTTCATACTCCATACGTGATTTCTCTCCAGTCAGAGTTATGTCCCCGCACTATGTTGGCTGATTTACTAAATACAGGATTCTGCATTGTTTTGGTTAGATATGACATTATTCATTGTTTGTCTATGCCATAAATCCCATAAAACTTCGATTTATCTTGGAGAATGCTGTGATTCACACAGTCAAATGCTTAAAGCATTCTGCAGGTCGCAGAAAATACCGGATACCGATATTTTATTATTTAATGCTTGTAAAATTCGGAGGGTGAACGTGGAAATGGCATTCTTAGTGGAGCAACACTTCTTGTAACATTTCTGGCCTTGCAGCCATCATATTCGACTACAAGAAGCTCTTTTTAGAGCTGTTGAGAAAACAGCAGTGGCAAGATGACGTAATGTGGTATGAGGTACTGATGACAGATGGCTTGTTCGGTACAGGTACTGTGAGAAAGACCGCCTAAATCGTGGTCCTTCTCGGCGATTGGCTGCAACGTTCGGAAGGTGAGCGCCAAAATGGTAATTTTCAATAATTGATATTTGAAAAATTAAACGGCGCATTTAACTGAATTTCAAATTAAAGCATCTCTCAATAGCGTACTATCATTCCGTTATGTCACAAGTATTAATAACCAGCAGAATAATAACAACTGCTAAACGAAAAGGCAGGTGAAGTTCCTCGCTGATCGGATCGCGCCTACCTTAGATGGCGGGCGAAGTGATTCGGCTGTAAGATCAGAGCTGGTTGGGAAACTTAAGAGTACAGACATGTTGTTAGCCACGGTCGGTATTAGCTGCCATCATCCTGCACAATGCGATGGTGCATTACGTACGTTAGTTCATAGAGCACATGTGGTATCTGATCCTGAAAGCCTGTCGAGTGAAATACAACATTTGAAGACAGTGTTCCGACAAAACGGTTATTCTGAGAGATTGATACGTAATGCATTCGGGGCCAGGCGAGTTCATTCTGTGGAGAAGAATAAAGATAAGAAGACATCCACCACTTTGGCCTTTTTACCTTATTTTGGTGCCACGTCGTCAAGAATCGGAAGAGTTCTCGGAAGATATGGAATTAAGTGTGTTTTTCAACCGTCTGCAAAACTGAGAAACGTGTTGGGTTCGGTTAAGTATGACCTTGGCCTGAAGAAATGTGGTGTTTACAAGATTCCTTGCCACTGTGGGGCAGCGTATATAGGCCAGACATGCCGCACAGTACAAGAACGCTGCGATGAACGTCAGCGTCATACACTCCTTCGTCAACCGGAAAAGGCGGCAATTGCGGAACACTGTCTGAATACAGGACATCGGATGATTTATGAAAAGACGGAAGTTTTATCCCCGGTATCATCTTTCTCGGATTGGGTCATTATGGAAGCAATACATATCCGTACAGCCGATAATCTCATCAACAGGAATGCGGGATTTCAGCCGAGCACAGCCTGGAACTCTGCATTAGCTGCTGTTAAATCACGACGCGAAAATCAAGATTCTTCGATAACAGGCCCATCATAACATTGGTCTAGTACGGTCGTTGGTGAGTAAACGTCTGGCCGCACTGTTTGCAAACGCAGCGTTCAGCGCACGCGCAAGGGAGCCGCTCTGCGAGGGAGTTGAATATGGCACCATCTATCTGCAAATCATTGGGCATGCGCAATTTCCGCGCCTGCGTATTCTTCGCGTGCGTGTTCTAGAAACGGGACGTCGACGTGCGGATATTGTCAGTCGTATCTAGCCACAAACAAGGTTGAACCACCTGAAGATGTCGGACACTTGCTCCGAGGAAATATTGTGGAATTTGCACAACATGATCCGGCGGCAAACCCGTGAAGACTATTTACAGGTGAGGATATTACTGTCGCTAAGGTAAGATGCTATTCTAGAATACATTACCTTCTCAAATAATTTGGAAAATGATGACAGCAAGGAAACACGTCGGTAGCTATTGACATCTCTGTTATCATCTTTCTTAAAGAGGAGCGGCATATTTTAGTCTCTCCGAAAAAAATGCCTTGAGTGATACATTACATATTTTTGATGAGACCGGGATTATTATATCGGAACAAATCACTAGTACTCTACTGGACACGCCATCAAAACCAGATGAGCTTTTATTTTTGAGAGAATGTATATATTTTTTATTATCAGAAGGAAAAGTTTGTGATAAATTCATATTGCTGAATTTTATGAGAGTTACTTGTTCGGCATGCTGCTGCGATTTTTCTTTTGAACTGTTTGTCCACGTAATTTGTGCTATACTTAAAAAATGATTACTGAATATATCTGCTAGAGTCCAGATCAATACTATCAGCAGAGACTACCTAACACAGGTAATAGTTGGTTTCCTTGACAGATAGGAGGATCATTTTGCGGCCAGTGCATTCGACTGATTAAAAGCACATAGTGCGTGACTTGTCAAAAAAAAAAAAAAAAAACAAAAAAAAAAAGGCTCTGAGCACTATGGGAGTAAACATCTGAGGTCATCAGTCCCCTAGAACTTTGAACTACTTAAACCTAACTAACCTAAGGACATCACACACATCCATGCCCAAGGCAGGATTCGAACCTGCGACCGTAGCGGTCGCGCGGTTCCAGACTGAAGCGCCTAGAACCGCTCGGCCACATCGGCCGGCCGTGACTTGGCATTTATGGAGCATTTGTCTGCTTCTTTGTGGCTTCTACATGTTATTACAGAGGTACGTGCTCTCATCCATCGACGTTTAACTTCACACGTAAATATCATCGTAATTTAGATTTTATATACACTGCGTTTTTATGTTTTTGTAGTTCGGTCTATGTTTCTGACAAATCCTAAGATGTTAACTGCTTTTAAAACACTGAGATGCAGACTGATCATAAAACAGTTCGGAAAACTTCTTGATTACTCGCTTCGATGGGACGTCAGTAATACTATGTACATTAGTCCAACTGCCACCAGACATGGATTTATTGACCAAAGCTATTACGTGTTTCACTAAATGAAGCAGAATGCTGCTACAGATCACAGAGTTGGACAGGCACTGCTCGGAAGGTATCAGTCACGTAATGAGGCTCAGAGTAGACATGCTTGAATATTTGTTGTAAATTAATTCCCATAAGTCTTCAAGAAAATGTTATTAGTCTAAAGTTTAAGAGTGGAAGTGGAAAACGTTCTAAGTGCCCTGAGTTTTTAGTTATATTGTGTTTTTAGTTTAATCCAGGTGAGAAACCATGGAGAAAATCTTTCAAATGTGTGTTGGTAGATAGCGCATGGTGTTTGTGCGAAGCTGTGGCCCCTGTGGAGTTTCGAAGTTTAAAAAATAACGAGAAGTAGCGTTTGTTGACTATAGTTGTGCTAAATAAAGACCTAATGCTTTATTTAGGTATTTGTATTGTCACAAACAAAGTGTACTGCATCACTATTAACGGCATTTCTTCATGCTACTTTGAAAGGTGGCTACACTGAGCCACAGCGCCAGAGATTGCGCCAAAGAGTGTTATTCAACCGCCTCCACTGGCAGTTAGTATTATTCAGCCGCCTCCACTGGCAGTTCTTGTCGAGAAGTCGTGGTGGAGAGTGCTTATTGAGAAGTAGCTGCAGGCAGTGCTTGTTGAGATGTGGCAGTGGTGAGTCGTTGTTGAGAAGTTCCCATGGAGAGTGCTTGTTCAGAACTAGTAGTATTGTTTTGATGGGCTAGACACCAGATGTTGTTGGGTTAGGGATGCTGTAATGTGCTTTTCGTCAATATATATGAAGGTAAAAAATTCGTTTTTTTTATTATTTCAGTGTCTTAAACAATAATGCCTCTTGGTCACAGGTTCAGTCAACAAAGCATCTGGCTCGTGTTTTTGTATTAGACTGTATTTCTGGTTTCTATGTGCAATTATAGTATTTCTGTTATTTTTTTTAATTACTTCAGTATAAATGGTGTTTAAAATATCAGGTCTTATTGAGGAAGAACCGTACCAGATGTGTACGTTGAATCACACTTCCACACACAGAACAGCTTCACTTGTGCCTTGTTGTTTCGTAGCTTTTATAGTTGCTGGGGACTTAATTAATTGGGTTAACGGAAATTTCGTTTCATTCTTTGTTGTTGTTCTATGCAGTCAGATTGCGTACTAATACTAGTCAGGGCCAACCGGTTACGACACATCGTAGCTGGACATACAGCGACTGAAAATTAAAAGTATTTGCATTCATTATTTAATTAAGCCCCCATGCACGTGGCGACCGCTGCTTCGGATCGTCTCTTGGAATTCTTCTGATTGTAAAAATAGCAGACAGTAGTATTGTTGTAGTAATTTGTAGTTTAGTAATTGTAGTCTATATTGCATGTGTAGATTTGGCAATTGTCATTCTTCTAATGTTTTTTTTTTTTTTTTTTTTTTTTGCAGAATTTAATTTTTGTTGTCTTGTATACGGGTTTGACAATTTTGAGCAATTATGAAGATTTCAGTTGTTCGTTAATCGTGTTTGAGGGAAGCATTTCGTGTGAATGGTATTGTTGGTGATAAAGTGTCATTGTGTGTAATTTTCGTATAGTGACGAGTTTTGTATGTTTTGTAAATGATTACGCGATCGATGAAAAAGGCAAAAATGATGAATAGTGAGAATGACGAAGTTGTTTACATGGCGAACTCGCCGACACAGGAGAACAGTATGATGAATAATGAAGTGGAAAACAATTTAATAAGTCGGGAAAATAGTCCGGAACCATTTCAAAATTTTTCTCAATCAGAAAATTCACAGAATAAGAGATTAACGATAGAAGATTCTGAAATAGTATCGAACACAGATAGCTTTACAGCTATGACGAAAGAAGTTGGTTTTGCGGGAAATGTTAGGGGTGAAAAGAATTTCGAACCAATTAACATGGAGCAGTTGATGGGTGCGATATTAAATTTGGGATCACATATGGGAACAATGGGATCACGGTTAGACTGACTGGGATCACAAATAGGAACAATTAAAACAGAGATAGGAACAATTAGAACTGAGATGGGAACAATGGAAACACGGTTAGACTAACGAATAGGGACATGTTTCAAAAACATGAAAGATGAATTAAAGAAAGAAATTAGAGAAGAAATACAACCAATTTTGAATTCTCACAATAATAGATTATTTGCAGTAGAGATTGGACAAAAGGAACAGGATAGAGAACAGGAAGAAAGAGATCGCGTGATAGCAGAAAAGTTTTCAGAGTTGAATTTACAACGTGCACATGATAAGGAAGAAATACTTGAAAGAATCGAGGAATCCGTACCAAATGACAGGATAAATAACTTAACGCAACAGTATGAACAGTTAACTACCAAATGTGTCAATACTGAAACCCGAGTCGCGACACTTACGGAAGACGTAAATAAACAGGAAGAACAAATAGGTGACTTATCGGAAAGAGTTGAGGTGATTGCAGATAAATTGACAAGTCTTAGTTTAAATGGGGACAGAGATTCAGATGATACAGCTCCATTGCCATTTGCAGAAACAGAAGAGTACCAGAACATAAATAAACATGTTGAAAATCAGGGAAAATTTAATGAACGCGTTAAAAGGGAATTTGAGGCATTACAAAAGCAAGTCAAACAAATTGAAGGCGAAATCGTAGGAAAAGACAGCAGAAGAAATTTAGAATCACAGACAGCAGAGGGGTTTGAACAAAATAATTTATTTCATTTACGGGATGCAACAAGAGAGCGCCAGGCGCGCGAACTTGACAATAATCGACATTGGGACAGGGACAGACGCGGTAGGTCTTTGTCGCCACGAGGAGAAAACTTTGACTATAAACACTTCTTAACTGTTCGGAAATTTAAGATCTTTCGCAATTCTAAGAACGACATATATACATGTTCATGGTTAGATCAATTTACGTACGCACTTCCACCAAATTGGCCACTAAGTCACAAACTGGAATTTATGTGCGGCTATTAAAGTCCTAAGGGGATTCACTACGCTAAGTGAATATGTGCCGTAGCGTGCACAAGGCCCCGAGCTGTAGTAGTGCTATTCCCCTTTTAGTTTTCTGCACTGCTGCCTACTCTTTTACTATTCTTTGTATCTATCAAAACAACTCTTCAACTATCAATCTATCTAGACAATCGGTAAAGAATAACCGGATATGACTATTTTACCCAAAAGTGATTTCGGAAATTACCATCTGGACTTACTGTATCTTCAGCAGCATTCATTCATAGTTTAAACGAAATTTTACCTGTTTATCTTCGTGACAATATTACTTCATATATTGATGATATTCTTATTGCTAAACGCTCTTGGAGTGAGCATAACAAAATTTTAGATTCATTATTACGTACTTTTGCAAGAGTTGGCATTACAGTGAACTTGAAAAAATCTGAATTTGGTCGTTCTCAGGTGAAATTTCTTGGTCATATTATTTCTACAGAAGGTATTCTTCCTGATCCAGAGAAACTAGACGCTATTCGTAATTATGCTGTTCCTACTACGAAACGTGATGTTCGTTGTTTCCTTGGTGTCTGTAATTTTCTTAGACGCTTTGTTAGATTGGACAATTTGGCCACACCTCGTTTATGTGAACTATCTGGAAAGAAATCTAATTGGTGTTGGGATGAGGAAGATCAATCAGAATTTGAACAACTTCGTGATGCTTTAGTTGCTGCTCCACTTCTTTCACACCCGGATTTATCTAAAGATTTTTGTTTGGCGACGGACTCATCATCCAAAGGCCTAGGTGCACACTTATTTCAAGAGATAGAAGAAAACGGCATTGTAGTGCAGAAAACTATTGCCGATCTGTTCTTGCCAAATGCAAATTATGTCAAAAGGCTAAGACGCCAACTATTTATCACAGAGCACCGTTGTTTCCTATCATTCCAGCGAAATTAAAAGACGTGGCTGCAGTCGATTTGTTCGGTCCAGTGGTTCCTTCTACTAATGGTTTTGCGTACATTTTGGTAGCAGTGGAATTGACATCAAAATATGTGTGTTTTACACCTTTACGCAAAGCAACAGCTCGTTCAGTATCTAATGCTTTCATCAGACATTTTCTTAAAGAAGTGGGACATGTTGATAACGTTACATCAGATAATGGATCACAGTTTCGTTCTAAAATTTGGCTTCGTACTCTACGGCGTCGTAAGATTAAACCGATTTTCATTTCACTTTTTCACCCTCAATCTAACGGCTTCAGAGAGATGGATGAAGGAAATCAATAAATTGTGTCGTCTATAATGTCATCAGAATCACAGAACGTGGGATCAGTATCTTCATTTTTTTCAAAACATTCTGAATGAACTCCCTAATGATTCAACTTCTTTACCGCGTATATTGATATTAAAAAATAAATCACCGACAAATCGCATTTCTGAAATCGTTCCTTTTCCGCCTACACGGAAACTGCGGCATTCTGAAGTTGTGAACCTGGCTCTGCAAAATATTGCATCTGCGGCTGCTAGAAGAGAGAAATCAGCTAAACGTCCTGGTCGTTTAAAAACCTTGTCAGTTGGTCAAAAGGTGTTAATTGAGTCTCACCGTTTGTCTCACAAAGGAAAAGGCTTGTGTCGCAAATTTTTTCTGCTTTATAACGGTCCATATAGAGTTCGCAAAATTATTCATGATAACACTGTCGAAGTAGAAACTCTTAAATCTCGGCGCTCTAAGGGAATACATCATATATCAAACGTTAAAATTTTTGTGGGATGACATTCTTTAGAGAGACTAACAGTTATATGTAAACACACGGAGAATGCAAGGATACCGCGCCGTGTTCCGGCGGCGGCACATACTCAAAGCAACAGTCAAGTCTGCGCGCCGCACAAGGCAGTCGTTGACCGCAAACAATTACTTCGTACGTTTGGCGTACCTACAGCTGATCGAGCGCTCAGTGCGAATGCACTGACAGCCGTAAACAAATACACAGTCTAATTTCTCCGATTAAATTCAGTATAAAGCTATAGTGACTTGATAAATTATGTTATTAACGTTCAGTATTTTTCAGGATACGGTTGTATAAAATTTTTAAGAACTTCAGGTAAATTCTGTGCGTGTCCGACGTTAAGAGGACTTGCTATCGAGAAAATTTCAGGAAGAATGTAATTTCGAAGAAGAAACTAATAAACTAAAAAGGTAACTATTAATTGAGTTTATTTTTCAGGTAACATATTTCCACTTAGGTACGCACTTTAGACGTAATTTGCTGCTCGCGATTACGTGATTCATTCTTTGTACTAAATTTCATGTTCTATGAATTCACTTGTGAAGCGACGTGCTTGCGTACATTAACTGATTTTGACAATGACCGATTAATGAACAGGGTTGTTACTTATGTATATTATGCATCGCTTGGCTACTATGCTTTTACACTGACGTCATATTTTTTTATTATGTGCCTGCTGTGCTTATTTGTTTAAATTATAATTGTCACCTGATTAATTGTGCTGATGTGGTTATGTATGTAGGTTATACTTTGTGATTTATCTGCTTGCGCCTTCATGTTTACTTATTAAGATTACATGTGAACATTTATTTGCTTATGCTGATATGATGCTAATGACCTGTTTATTATGTAAGATACATATTTGCTGCTTTGCGTATGGATTGCATATTTATACATTTCTGTTTGTTGTCATAACTACTCTTTAATTTGGTATATAGAAATGCTGATATGCGGTGTACGAACATGGAGTTTATGTCACACTATGGTATTAATTATAGATAGTTCGCTTGGCAGAGCCTCGTTGTAGGACTTATGCTACATCCACTTGTTGACATTCTGTTCTCCACTGGTATATTTACTCGCTATTGCAGGTTTTGCTTACGCTCAGTGCCTTATATTTTTAAGATAAGAAAATGAACTGCTGTAATTCTACGAACGACATTGGTACAAGGAACTTCGTTGAAGTCACATGAGCTGGAGGTTTTATGGAAGCTGTATAAATTTGTGCTAATAGGAAGGAAGCTAACGACATGACATACCAACACTAGGTTTAGACCATTGACAGTTATTACACTGCATTCTTCGTGAGCAATTGAAATAGCAAGTGATACTTGACACAACAAATACTCCACATGTTTGCTTCGGTTTTGTCATGATTCTTGAAGTGGTGTACACACTGTGAAATATTACTATCATTCACACTCCGAACTCGTACTTACTTACTGAAAGTTATTCAAACTGAAGGCTGTTAGAGGTCATGTATGCATTTCTTTTATTTAATGATGGACAAGGTAACTAAAATGTATTTTATAATTCATAATGAGTAGAAGATTTGGCTCAGGTGGACTACACAGAGGTTGTGTGTGGACATTGTGTCTTCGGATTGTATGGGATGATAAATTGAAGTTTGCACTAGGATTTTGTCTGTACTTGTTCGAGGAGACTGACTAGAGGAAAGAGTTGTTATGGAAGTGAAATGGTATTGGCGCTAAGGTTTATATGTGTCGACGCATTGAAGAGGTATTATTCAGATTGTGTGAAGTTGATGATTATTGGAGTTTTGGTGGACAAGAGGTAAGGTAAATGATATTGATGATAAGATTTATATGTATCGACGTAAGAGGTATTATTGAAGTATTAAGATTATGTGATGCTGATGATTATTGGAGTTTTGGTGGATAAGAGGTAAAGTAAGTGAGGAGCACATATTTTTTTTTTTTTTGTTTATATGGAACAAGGAGAATGAAGGTGGCAGACTAGAACACTCAAATGGAAGGAAGATTGTCTACACACACACTTTGTTAAATCAATAAGCAGTATATATATTTTTGTATATATATTTTTTTTTCGAAGAGAGGAAGCATTTGCATATCTTGGCACACTGACAGTTGTTCAGCAACCGTACATTTTGATTTGGCTTGGCAAACATTGGTCTTGACATGATGACTACGACGTTGACTAACTATTATTGACTGTTATACATTGCTGCCACTACTACTTGACACACATGTCGAACATCAAATCTTTGACAGAATTGCATTTACACAGTTAACACTATTCAATTACACAGTAGTACTTAAATGTGGATGAAAGATGAGTGAGTGTGTTTTGTGTGTTTTCCTCTCCTAATCCCAAATAATTGGTACCGACCCATCTCCTAAATATTATTTTACTTGTTTGTTGTGGCTTGCACTGACACCCATAAATATTATAGGTTTACTGATATTTGTGTACTTGTAATATTTAATATGACAATTATCTGATATAATTTGTGTGTTCATTATAATTTGTATGTTTAGTGTAAGAGCATTGATATAATTTTGTAAAAGCAATTGTGTGTGCATTCAAACTGTTGTTCGTGCTTGCACCTGTCCAACATTGATGGGTGCCACTTGGAAATGTTCAATTTCTGCTAATGAACTTTGATGAACTGTCTAATTAGTGATAGTGAATATTATGGACTGTTACGTGCACTTGTTCAACATGATGGGCGCCACTAGGAAATGTTTAATTTCTGCTGATGAACTCTGATGAGCTGTCTAATTAGTGATAGTGAATATTATGGACTGTTACCTGCACTTGTTCAACATGATGGGTGCCACTTGGAAATGTTTAATTTGTGCTAATGAACTCTGATGAACTGTCTAATTAGTGATAGTGAATATTATGGAGTGTTACCTGCACCTGTTCAACATTACTGGGTGCCACTGATGGAACTGCTTCTACTGAAATGTCACTTGTTGGTCTCTGCACCTGTTCAACATTGCTGGGTGCCACTGATGGACTGCTTCTGCTGAAATGATGTCACTTGTTGGTGTCTGCACCTGTTCAACATTACTGGGTGCCACTGATGGACTGCTTCTACTGAAATGATGTCACTTGTTGGTGTCTGCACCTGTTCAACATTACTAGATGTCACTGATGGAACTGCTTCTACTGAGATAATGTCACTTGTTGGTGTTTGCACCTGTTCAACAATGCTGGGTGCCACTGATGGACTGCTTCTACTGAAATGATGTCACTTGTTGGTGTCTGCACCTGCTCAACATTACTGGGTGCCACTGATGGACTGCTTCTACTGAGATAGTCACTTGTTGGTGTCTGCACCTGCTCAACATTACTGGGTGCCACTGATGGACTGCTTCTGCTGAAATGATGTCACTTGTTGGTGTCTGCACCTGTTCAACATTACTGGGTGCCACTAATGGACTGCTTCTACTGAGATAGTCACTTGTTGGTGTCTGCACCTGCTCAACATTACTGGGTGCCACTGATGGACTGCTTCTGCTGAAATGATGTCACTTGTTGGTGTCTGCACCTGTTCAACATTACTGGGTGCCACTAATGGACTGCTTCTACTGAGATAATGTCACTTGTTGGTGTCTGCGCTTGCTCGCCATTTTTGGGTGCAACTGTTGAAGCTGTTTAAATACTGCTGATGAAATGTTATGAGACTGCAATTTGCACCTGTTGATCATTGCTGGGTGCTGCTGTTGGAACAGTCAACTACTCTGAGGAGTTCTACTTGTTTATTGAACTATTGAAAGGATTTTATGTGAATATTTGTATAAACTGATTTTTTGTGTGCTTACTGTTTATGAGATGTTATGAGACTCTTACCTGAACCTATTCGTCATGGTTGACGCTATTGATTGAATTGTTCAACTACATGATACTTGTGTAAACTATTATGTAAAATCATATGTATGCAAGCATTTGTATTCCTTACTGTATTTTATATATTAGGTTATTGAAGGGTCAGTGCAAAGCCAAATTTTATTTAGTTATGTGATATTTGCTTATTAATATTATCTTTTATTTTTGTCTGTATTTTTTGGACGAATTTGGTGGTATTTTCACCACCAATGCTGGCAAAAATACCATCAAATTCTGGCCCGTGGAGGAGGGGCATATGAAAGGTGGCTACACTGAGCCACAGCGCCAGAGATTGCGCCAAAGAGTGTTATTCAGCCGCTTCCACTGGCAGTTAGTATTATTCAGCCGCCTCCACTGGCAGTTCTTGTCGAGAAGTCGTGGTGGAGAGTGCTTATTGTGAAGTAGCTGCAGGCAGTGCTTGTTGAGATGTGGCAGTGGTGAGTCGTTGTTGAGAAGTTCCCATGGAGAGTGCTTGTTCAGAACTAGTAGTATTGTTTTGATGGGCTAGACACCAGATGTTGTTGGATTAGGGATGCTGTAATGTGCTTTTCGTCAATATATATGAAGGTAAAAAATTCGTTTTTTTTATTACTTCAATGTCTTAAACAATAATGCCTCTTGGTCACAGGTTCAGTCAACAAAGCATCTGGCTCGTGTTTTTGTATTAGACTGTATTTATGGTTTCTATGTGCAATTATAGTATTTCTGTTATTTTTTTTAAATTACTTCATTATAAATGGTGTTTAAAATATCAGGTCTTATTGAGGAAGAACCGTGCCAGTTGTGTACGTTGAATCACACTTCCACACACAGAACAGCTTCACTTGTGCCTTGTTGTTTCGTAGCTTTTATAGTTGCTGGGGACTTAATTAATTGGGTTAACGGAAATTTCGTTTCATTCTTTGTTGTTGTTCTATGCAGTCAGATTGCGTACTAATACCAGTCAGGGCCAACTGGTTACGAGACATCGTAGCCGGACATACAGCGACTGAAAATTAAAAGTATTTGCATTCATTATTTAATTAAGCCCCCATGCAACTTTCTCGAAAACTGATATTTTTGAGCCCGCGGCTGTGTACAAAACGCAAGTTTCTTCTTGAAGAGAAGATAACAGTAACCAGCCCCTGTTAATAATGCCATTTATTTACACAATTAGCGTCCTTAACAGTTTCGAACAGACAGATTCATCTTTAGAAAACTGCTCACTTTTATATTACATTTGTTGTTGTTCACATCAGTTGTTGAAAAAACAGCCAACAACAAACGTAAACAACAACAAATGTTAGCTAACTGTGAACAGCTATCTGAAGAAGAACTGTCATTTCGAAACCGTTAACGGCGCTATTTGACTAAATAATGACTTTATTAACAGTGGCTGGTTGCTTTTTTCTTCTTTGCAAAAATCAGTTTGTAAAATCTTTCTTATTGGCATGTAGAAATAGTTTCCTGGCCTGGCGCTTAATGAAGTATTTATGTTCAAATTTGTCTCATTATTTTTTTTTTTTACAGTGTTCCAGTTCACAATATAATTCCGTGGTATCAGAATCCTCTCTCAGTTTCTTTAAAATACAAATGAGGTACGTACAAACAGAAATAAATTGTTTGTTCATTCTCTTGAAAAACGTCAGATTTGACACCTAGAACGTTTTTCACTTCCACTGTCCACTTGTTCTCAGTCACTCTGAGAACAGTTATGGACATTTCATACGCGTAATTCGAGAACGATGACTCAAAATACAAAATAATGTGTTGCTTAACAAAAACCGAGCGAAGTGGTACAACGGCAAAAAAAAAGTTCAAATGTGTGTGAGTTCCTAAAGGACCAAATTGCTGAGGTCATCGGTCCCTAGATTTACACACTACTTAAACTAACTTATGCTAAGAACAACACACACACCCATGCTCGAAGGAGGACTCGAACCTCCGGCGGGAGGGGTCGCGCAATCCGTGACATGGCGCCTCAAACCGTACGGCCACTCCGCGCGGCGGAACTACAACTGTAAAACACTGGCTATACCAGCCCCGTCTGGAGATCCAGATTTAGCTTTTCCATGATTTCCCTAAGTCTCTTAGGGCTTATGCTGGTATGGTTCCTTTCAAAATGGTATGATCGATTTCAAAAAGTCGCCCCACTTCTAGCTTATTCTCCGTCTCTCACGACGCCGTCGTCGACGGAGTGCTTCCTTAACCAAAGGAGGTGCTCAGTTTGTGACATAAAGCTGTACTCGGCCCCAAAGCTTGACTGAACACAGGACCATTCTACTGCCCTGGTCCTACAGAATGTGGTATGCTGCTGTCTTCATCTGCCTTTGTAACAGCCTTATCCAGTCACTCTAGGGGGCATGTGATTAATGTGGACCCCACACTACAGTACAGTCTGCCATTTTTCTCTTTAAGAAGTGATTACCACAGGTGTTTTTCTAAATTTCGATCTCTACTCTGAATGGTACAGAGGACTGCTTGAGACCAGTCCCATTGCAGATCGTGAGTTATTTTCAGTCAAGTAGAATACTAAAAGTCTTGGTAGTACGGGGAGTGTTTCCCAATTGTGAATAAATGGAAGGAGATTACCAATTCCGGCATTTTCCTTGCAGCCAAGGGAAACCACCAGAAAACTTTGGTTGGAACTGGAAACGAGATTAGGACATTTCTCATTTACTCTGGAACAATGTTGTCGATGTAGGTATGTATGTGTGTGTGTGTGTGTGTGTGTGTGTGTGTGTGTGTGTGAGAGAGAGAGAGAGAGAGAGAGAGAGAGAGAGAGTTTGTATCCAATACGTGACAGAAATAAATCCTAGGAACGACTGGGGATTGAACCTAAATCATCGAATTTCCTGACGTGCACTAAGCCATATATGTGTTTATTTATTTATTTTTACACTGAACCACTCCTTTTTGATAGGTCCTCAAACATCTGGTACATAAGAAGATAAGTCTGACAGCTCTGGAACGTATCAATATGGGTGCAGACCCTGTGTTAGTACAAGGGGCGATCAAAATGATTCCTTCTGATGACGTTGCGTATTTCCAACGTAGCGTGAATCCGATACAGGTATATAAGCACCGTCTTCCGGACGTTCATACGGTAAATGCGGAAACGTGAACTATAGCTACGTTATTACCAGATGTATCCAAACAGGATCGACGAGCTGTTATAATTTCATGGCTGCCGAAGGACAAACACCAGTAGACATCCATCGGAGAATGAAGAATGTGCATGGGGCAGAACATTTGTCGAAAACTATCCCACCACAAGGGATACTGCTGCTTCATGGTAACGCACGCCCCAACCGCAAATATCGTAACTCTAGTGGGAGACACTCAAGCACCCGCCCCATAGTACTCATCTCTTTCTCAGCAGTTATCGCGCCTTCGATCCTTTAAAAAAAGGCCTTGAAGGGTCGACGATTCTTGTCGGACGAGGATGTTCAGCAGATAGTTACGACCTTTTCCATGCAGCAGGACATGGTATTTTACCAAACGGGTATCTTCGTGGAGCGTCGGTGGGATGATTGCTCAATGCTCAAGTGATTTTGCCTAATTGGCATAACCATTCTCGACTTTACTGCCTTCGAATGGAAACTTTTTGATCTCTCCCGTATATGTTTCAAGATCGATTGCTGGTTCGACCTGTCTTAGAAAATGGGAATTTGATCCTACTCCTCATGATACGACTCCAGAGCCCTAACCACTATTCCTCCTCTCTTGATTAAACAACCAGTAACTGTGATCTTGAGTTCACTACTGTATGTAAGAAATGGCCGATTAGATGTAAACTTCGCAGGTAAAATAAATGTACAAGCGTAGGAATTTTGCGTTAACTAAATATTTGTTCACTGAGGAGTGCCCATAGCTGCACACTGTGTATGAGTGCACTGTCTACGGGTACGGAATCGGCAAATTGCGAACTGAACATCGCACTAGCGAATCCCGTCATCACCGAAACAACACGATGGGAGCTCCATAAGCTAAAAATTGTCGGACGAGCAGGAATTCCAGAACCACTCATGAGAGTTCCAAATGCTCGTAACAGTAAAATATGGTGCCGAAGCCATAAAACCTGGGCTATGGAGGAGCTGAAGAAACGCATTTGGTCCAATGAGTCTTGTTTCACACTTTTTAGAACTTCTAGCCGAGTTTACGTCCCAAGAGTGAAACATGGCGGAGATTCGGTGATTATTTGGGCAACCATATCGTGCAATTCCATGGGATCCTTGGTTTGTCTGGTAAGTTCCGTTACAGCGAAGGATTATTTAACTATACTGGATGATCAGGCCCATCCAGTGGTACATTGTTTGTATCCCAACCGTTATGCTGTGTTCCAGGACGACAGGGCTATTGATCACACAGTTCGCGTTGTCAGGACTGGTTTTGTGAGCACAAAGATGAATTATCTTATCCCCTCCGGCCACCAATGTTACCAGATCTCAATATTATTTAGCCTTTGTGGTCTACTTTGGAGATAAGGATACGTGATTGCTATCCATCTCAATCATCGTTACCCGAACTTGTCACTGTTTTGCAAGAAGAATAGTAAACCAGTAGAATGAAAAACCAGTCCAAGTTACAAATTTTTACTTTTTATTCATTCGATGACTAGTTTCTGGTCGAAATACATTTTCAAATCATCATAACAAAGTCGAAAATGGCACTTCCGAGGATGTAAAAAATGCGCAATGAACATAAATGTTCACTGTCTTGATGGTGTAAAAAATTAAAGACTAAGTGAATGCAATGAAAAGATACGGCCATGTACGTCAAATATTTGGATACTCGCAAGCTCACTGATCAACACATACAGATGAACCTTCTACATACGGTACACATCGGACCTGGTGGCCCAGTGGTCAGTCCAGCTTTACTATCCGAGCAGAGAGGACATACTGTGTTTTTCCTCCTACAGCGCCTTGTTTACTTCCTCTGGCCGACAATAACGTGACGCCATAGCGCAAGAAGAATCAAAACCGAAAGTCAACGTTGAAATTCGGGTTTGGAAACGACTTTGACTGGCCAAATGCGCTCGATATCGAGCGCTTTTTAAAGGAGGAGGCCAAGAACCCGGCTCCCTACATCTCCTGCATCCGCTTGTACATCGTATGGTGTACGTGAAACTTATTAACGACGCTATATGTGACGAGATTCTTCGAGAGACCAAGCAAGGACTCCGCTTCTGCCACTCAGACAGAAATGTTGGCAACGTCAAGGTTGACCATGCTGGACTTGGACTGCAGGGTAAACGCATATTCGAACTAGTCTTCGAACTGTCGGCAGCAGGAGTGGAAAGTGGACCCAATTTAATATGTATCCAGTCCTCAACAGACTACGCCAAGTCCACATTGAACTCCGACGACACGTACCATCACCCCTCCAGATAGAAGGCTGCCGGGCCATAGTTACGGTAGTTATGACGGTCAGCCCAAAACGTGATCCGGATGCGGCAAGGAAGGTCATCTACGTTCCGACTGTCTCCAGCGTCGGATCACACAGTTTCAACTGCAGAACGTGGTACCTCCACAGATGCCGACTATCATCCCAGTAACTTACTCGACGGCGCTCCCGACATCTCCGTCTGTCCAGACACAACAGATAGACGTTGCCGTCCGGAACAATCTGCCACGGACCGACGTCTGTCTGATCAGTCAGCCTGGTCAGTGACAGAACTCTGTACAATGCTATCGATAGCACCAAACACTGCAGGCACCACCAACACTTACCGTAACAACGAAAGACTTTATGTTGGCGAGGTTTGAGTCAGTACCATTGTCCAACACGGAAGGCCATGCACTAAAGCAGTATTCATTGACATATTGAAACGACGCTGTAAGACTGCGTTAGAACACGGCAGTTTCCACTCGCCGGAGGAAGAAGAAATGATCCTGCAGGACGCTACCATGAGGCTGATACGAACCGAACCCCTGCAGAATGGACGGCGGTACGTCTGCCAGTCCTTTGCAGCGAGCCGTAATCACCATGAACGTTCCAGCGGAGGCTGTAAACCCACTCGGTCCCTTCCCATCAACCACTATGACCTTACCGAACATGTACAGGCTTACACAGCTACGTCGGACTGGGTAGGACGCTGATCCTGGGCCCACCGAGGTGCCATCGGAACATCTAGTCTGATCAACACTGGGAGGGCCAAGGTCAGTGGGGTATGACATCACATATGGTGTCCACTTCCGTCCACCATCATCACGAATAGCTAGGCCCAACCATTGCACTGTCAGGCTTCTTGCTTGGCCACAATGAACATGAATATGGTTAGCCTTCCAGGCAAGATCCAACTCCTGAGAGAAACTGCCAAACCACTGTACCATCAGGCTTACTGCTAGACTGTGATGACCTTCATAATGGTCAGCTCCCCTTCTAAGATCGAATTTGTGAGAGAAACGACAAAGTCCACAGTATCTGACTGTGCATTCCTGGAAGAAGTGCAAACTAATGTAATCCCAGACTTTTATGGTTACACAACATACGTGATACCTGGTGGCGGTGAATTTGGTGCATGATGGCATGGGAGCCATCAACATCAGAGATGTCTCCTCTGCATTAGGATTAGTGATCATGGCACTCGGAACCTGTTTTATTAATGTCGAGCACCACCAAATGTCGTGACTGGGCCAGTTTCTACTCCATGGACATTGCCAGTCTTTACCTAGGACAGTACGAACACAGCGTCTTTACTGGCAATTTTAATTGCGTCCTTCTTCCCAAAGACCAAATCCAACACTAAACGCCTTGTTTGGAAATGGGTATGGTGATTCACAGTTTTCCCTTGCGAGACATGTAGGAAAAGATACACAGCAGCAGCTCTGGACACGTGCATCTTACCAGTCATTCGGCAAATGTGTCACAAGGTCTTACGCAGGGAGTGGTGGTCGCTGAACGATGGCCTTTTGGCTACTCCAATCACACCACTTATTCTGCATGATGCATCTTCATCCCCAACAAGAGTAACAAGATGAATGTAACTCAAGTCCAGGACCCAGCTGCCATTGGCAGCTAGCTGCAATGTGGGCCATCTGTGAACATCACTCCCAAAACCCCTCAGCTTGGGCATGATGCCTCTTCTGCACCAAACTCACAGTCTGCAAGATACTTGTGCAGTTTGGCAAGGAAACGACTATATGGCACTGGCAAACCATGGATTTTTACTACTCGGTGCTCAGAGACCTCGACTCTCTACCCCCACTGCCAGAGAGCCAACAAGAACGACACCTAATTAAGGCTCACATACTATCGTGGATGAAGCGCTAATGAGAGGGCGCCATAATCCGCTTGCAACTACACAATCAAACGGCCTTAGAGGTACCCACGATGCACCACATTGTGGCAGACATGCGCCGACATCGCCGATGATTTATCAGATATCTTACGACGTGAGACCGTCGCTCCTGTACAACCCAAGCAACCATAGTGAAAGCCGTAGAGGATCATTTTCGTTATCTTTACCAGGAAAGAACTGTAGATGAGAAAGCCATTGCAAAAGAATTACAGCAGGTTCTGTGCACTGTCGACCTAACAACAGTGATTATATTAATGGAGGAAGTGTCGCCTGAAGAGGTGGGGGATGCTTGAGACAAGGATGCAGTTAACAAGTCTACGTGTCCTAATGGATTAACAATTGGGTTTTACCAGACCTTCTGTGACTTCATGATGACTTACAATGTTCCACAAACACATGTCACTGGACTGCACTGTACCACCTCCTTTTGTTGAAGGACTTCTTATACCAGTACGCAAACCAGCGAGAGGGCAATCAGACTATCGGTCACTTAAATGTTGAATGCCGTCTACAAGATCTTTGTCCAGTTTTGGCAGGTCGCATTAAGACGACATTGCCGATCATCCTTGCCTCGGGTCAGACGTCATAAGGGGAAGATGCCAACGTACGAGGGTCGTTCCGAAAGTCATGCTTCCTGTTTTTTGGTGACTCTGGATGTCCGCGCCAGATGTCGTTGGTGTAGTGCTATTGCTTGAATCTTCCTCTTTCATTTGCAGATAGTTCAGTTGTTCAGTGGTAATTGGCGCCAGCAGATGAGTATTCCGAAGTGGAGTCTGATATGAACGAGCGTTTTGAACAGCAATGTGTGTTTGAATTCCAAACTGCTGAATAAACTGCGCCGATTGAAATCCATCGACGCTTGCTAAAGATATATAGAGAGGATACAATGCACGTGGCCGCCCGGAGTGGCCGTGCGGTTCTAGGCGCTACAGTCTGGAACCGAGCGACCGCTACGGTCGCAGGTTCGAATCCTGCCTCGGGCATGGATGTGTGTGATGTCCTTAGGTTAGTTAGGTTTAATTAGTTCTAAGTTCTAGGCGACTGATGACCTCAGATGTTAAATCGCATAGTGCTCAGAGCCATTTGAACCAATACACGTGAGCAATGTGAGGCGATGGGTACGGCATTTTCAAGGTAGTGAAAAGGTTGTGCATGACAAGCTACGGTCCGGTCGATCCAGCACAGCTGTCATGCCTCGCAATGAAGAGCGTCTTGATCAACTCATCAGTGCTGACCGCCAGATAACGACCAGAGAATTGTGTGCAAAGCTGAATGTCGGCTGCAGTGCCTAGAAAACGATGTTGAAACATCTTGCTTATCACAAAGTCTGTGTGAGATGGGTCCTGCGGATGTTTACAGAAGAACAAAAAGCTCATCGAATGGAAATATGTTGAGAGCTGCTAGACCAATATGAAGCTGAAGGTGACAATCTTTTGAATAGAGTCGTCACCAGAGATGAGACTTGGTGTCACCACTATGAGCCAGAATCCAAGAAACAGTCCATCGACTGGCGACATGCCAATTCTCCGTTAAAGAAGAGATACAAGACGGGCGTCTTCAGGCGAAGTGGCGAGCACAGTTTTCAGGGACAGCTTTTGGATGTCCTGGAGCCTGGAGAAATTGTCAGTTCAGCACACTACAAGACGACACTGACTAAGCTGAAAGCCCTAACTTCCAGGGTAAGATCAGAGAAGAAGACCAACTTTGACCTGCAATATTATAAAGCCAAGCTGCACATCAGTTTACGACCACACAGCTCCTTGAAAAATTCGGCTGGACTGTCTTACCACATCCACAGTACAGCCCCAATTTAGCGCCTTCAGACTTCCATCTCTTTGCGCCTCTGAAAGTTGGACTATGTGGGGAACATTTTCAAGACTAGGATGCTGTTGTCAAAACTGTAAGGAAGAGGTTAGCCTCAGCTGGTTCCGATTTTTACAGGCACGGCATGCAGGCCTGTTTCATCATTGGCAAAAGTGCATAACGAATGGTGGTGACAATATGGAGAAATTACAGCTGAAATAATGGCTTATTTAGCTGTGTTGTCGTAATTTATGTATCTCCTGCAGTTTCCACGAATAAAAACAGGAGGCATAACTTTCGGAACTACCCTCGTACATATGGCCACCGGGTATAGCAGAAACTTAGTAGCGATCCTCGGCATGCTGCCTGAGAGCGGCGATCGTGTCCATCGATTTCTATAGGACCTTCGACAGAGCGCACCTTAACTTCCTCCTACAGGTGACTGACTGTATGGGATTTCCCCCAAGCCTTATCGACAACCTGTGGCGCCTTTTGGCAACAGTCAGCTCTCAGGTACAGGTCAACACAGACGGAGGGCCCAATATCTATTAAGAGGTTGCCCCCTTTCTACCTACGTTTATGCAATCATGCTCGAGCCACTCCTTGAGGGTCTCAACCGAAAACTATCTGGTATCACACTGTGGACACCATCTTCCGCTATAGGGCAAACGCTGACGATCTGCTATTGTTGGTTGATCCACCCATGAAGTATGGATCGAGCGATAAGGACAGGCCTTGGGCACTCTTCTGAACAAGGTGGCTGTACTGGATATTGAGCGCTGTCTTGAGCTGGGTGCTTTTACCCCCCTCTCACCAGTTACTGAACTGAGATATTTGGGAGCCACGTTTATGAATGATATGCGCGAAACTGCCACAGCAAACTATCGATGGTTACTACGGGTCGCACACGTGATGGTATGCCAGAACCCACTCCTGGACTTGAACCAGCAGCAACGTATGGAATAGCTGGAGATCTATGTGGTGTCATAACTCGGCCACATGGCACAGGTCCTCCCGCTACCGGTGGTGATAGGTCGCAGAGTTCAGGTGGTTTTCAGTTATTACCTGTTCACAGTAAAGTATGTTATGACACTCTCACCCCTCCCCTGTATGATGGAGGGCTAGGGATTATTAAGGTCAGGGCATTGGCAGATGCCCTCTATATGAGCAATATGTGGAAACAATGGACCAGTCAACACACCTCCCTCACATGTCCTCTACTAGAAGTTCTGATGCTGGTCTTTCAAATTCCTCTGGTATCAATGGCACATACTGTGACACATATCTCCCATGTATCGATATTCATTCTAGAATTCTGCTATGTAATATCGGATCTCCCAGCAACACGGCCGCCGAAGACAAAAGCTTTTTATACCGTCCTTATGCGCGCAGTTCTGCATAACGTGGTAGACACGAAGTACCCAATTGTCCATTGACCTCGAGTGTGGGAAACGACACACCACCACTCTCTGTCCATCACCAGGCGCGCCAGATGGTATTATGTCACCAACAAAAAATGCTATTGCTCCATGCTACTGGATTAGCGGACTCCCTCCTTTGTCCTAACTGTCACCTCCTGGATACCGATGAACATCGCTTCCGGCGTTTGGCGATTGACACAGAAAATATTAGCTTGTTTCCTCTGCATCACACCCGATGTGTTTAAGCCTCAGGCCGTGTTCCGTCGCTTCCCCTGTAAAATGGTTCAAGGGAATGGCCATCGAAGGGGAGAAATGAAGCTTGATTTCTGGTGTTACCTGCAAAACATTCACAACGCCTCTGAATGCACAATGAAGTGCCATACGCTCTTCAAAAATTATTTACGCAGTGTCCCCCCCCCCCCCCCCCCCCCTTGTTGGTGAGTACTGGGCTCAGTTTGACGTTCCGCACAGCATCACATTGAAGATAGAAGCCCTGAATTGTAACCAGTGGGGAAGGAAAGAGATTGGCTGATTCACGAAATACTGCATTCGTTGAGGCATTAGCAAGGCAGAATGAATCTGGTATATATTTTGTTGAAGATAGGAAACACCGATGGCAATAGACAAGAAAAATCCAGTTGCACCATTCCTTGAACAAAGATCCTTTAGCTGAAATTGCATAAGATATACGCAAATGTAAGAGGGATGTTCATTTCTTTAATGGTTGGGTAAAAGTGGCGATGCCAAGTATGGGGTAGCATTGCTTTTTTTCATTTAAATGGAAGTGATGTGAGTTCGAGCTCGGTGATCGATGGATCGCCTGTGCATGTCCCGCTTATTTTTTGTTTTGTTTATCTTTTAAATGCATATTTCATTCAACAATGGTCATATTATTTCATATATGTGGAATTTGAAAGGTATAATGAATAAACGAGTGTATCTGCATGAACTTGTATGTGTTTACATATTGGTATTGCGGTTACTATGGGTTTATTTGTCCATTGACATTTTTTTTGTAGTTCACTGTTGCTACTTAAGTTCACACATTGTCATTTTGTCATTTGGAGATAGTGAGTGGACTTGTGGACGCTAGAAAATGGAGTGCCCAGTGGAGATATCGGAACATTTCCGACGTACTCTTCTGTTCGAGTTCAGTAGAGGGGTGACAGCCAAGGATGCAGCCAGAAACATTAGCGTCAAGTGCGGGGATAATGCCATTGTACAGAGAACGGCAAGAAATTAGTTTTCTCGTTTTAAGGAAGATTGTTTCTACGTTAGTGATTTTCCAAGTCCAGGAAGACCTTCGGACTTTTGATGGAGATCGTTTAAACGCATAAATCTACAATTATCCACGTCAGAGTACTCGAGAACTGGCAGATGTGATGAACTGTGATCTTTCCACAACAGTGTGACAATTGCATGCAATGGGAAAGGTTGAAAAATCGGGTATATTGGTACCGCATGCTCTAAGCCAAAATTACAAAAATCAGCTCGTGGCCTTATGTGCACCTCTGCTTGCTTGTCAATTGTCTCGTGAACAACACCGACCATTCCTATCTTGTATCGCTACGGGTGACGAGAAATGGTGTCTTTACGCTAACGTACGGGAAAGAAAGGAATGGTTGAGCCCAAACAAAGCAGCAATCCCCCGTACAAAGACGTGCGCGCATCCGCAAAAGATAATGTTATGCATCTTGTGGAACAGCTACGGTGTGGTCTACTACGAATTGCTTCCCTGAGGTGGAACCCTCACTGCTGACATTTATTGTCAACAACTGAGCCGTCTTGCAGACGCAGTCCAAGAACAACGAACAGGAATACCGCGTCAAGTGGTGTCATTCCACGACAAAGCCCGCATGCTGCTATGCTGACTTCGCTTGACGGCTTTCTAAGAGACAGTCCCCATTCCAATCAAAATTAATATGTAAACGTAGACCGGATGTAGTCTAAATTTTACAAAAATAGTATCGACAGCAAATGAGAGTTTTATACCAAATAAATACATGTTACACAAACAGACCAGATTGCTATTGCAGAAGTTACGAAAAACACATATCAAATTTATAAGAACGTAGAATCTCCAAGGTTGGCAATGTTTTACAGGGTGTCGAAATTTAGCGCGGGCTTCAGTGTGAGATGTTTTTTATTGTTTCAACAACGAAACTCTGTCTCAAAATCTGGCAGAAAATCCAAAGAGATTCTGGTCGTATGCAACGTACTCTTGCGGCAACACGCAATATATGGACTCACTGCGTTAGTGCAATGGTAAGGCTACTGATGACAGCGCCACTGAAGCTGAGTAACGAAGCACAGTTTTCTGAAATTCCTTCAGCAAAGAAGTACATATCCCAGAATTCGAATCAAGAAAAACTCCCAAAATGAGTAACTTTGACGCTTAAATCATTTAATAAAGGCCTGTGGTCCAGATTGTACAGCAGTTAGGTTACTTTCAGAGTATGTTGATACACTAGCTCAATATTTAGCACATGGATAACCATTCGCCAGTCGGAAGATTCGTACCTAAGGACTGGAGACTTGCGTAGGTCACACAAATACTCAAGAAACGAAACTGAAGCAATCCGCTGAATTATAGATCCATATCACTGGCGTCGATTTTAAATGTAATTTTGAAGCGTATTCTGTGTTCGAACATTATGAATTATCTCAAAAAAGTTAACCTATTGACACACACTTAGCACGGATCCATAAAATTACGTTCTTGCAGAACACAAGTAACTGTTTAGTCAAAAGAAGTAATGAGTGCTATCGACAAAGCATCTTAGATTTATTCCCTAGCTCTAGGTTTTCAGAAGGCACACCGTACCGTTCCTCACAAGTAATCATACTGGGTGTCTGTGGAGTATTGCGGCAGTCGTGTGGCTGGATTTGTGATTTCTTTCATTTACTATGAATTAAGTCATCGATTAAAACAGAAGTGATATCTGGCGTTCCCCAAGGAAGTGTCATAGGTCCTCTGCTGATCCTAATCTATATAAAAGATTGAGGAGACAATTCATCTTAGACTGCTGGCACGTGATGTTGTCGCTTACCATCTGGTAAAGTCATCAGAAAATCGTAACCAATTGCAAAATTATTTAGACAAGATATCTGTATGGTGTGAGAAGTGGCAGATGACTCTAAATAATAAAGAGTGTGGGGTCATCCACATGAGTACTAAAAAATATCGGTAAATTCCGGTTACACGATAAATCACACAAATCTAAAGTCTGTCAATTCTACTAAATACCCAGGCATTACAATTACTAAGAACTTAAATTGGTACCACCAAACAGAAAATGTTGTGGGGAAAGCGAGCCAAAGATTGCGTTTTATTGGTAGAGCACTTAGAAGATACAACGCATCTACTAAAAAAACTGCCTAAACGAGGCCTGTCCATCCTCTTTTGGAATACTGCTGCGCAGTATGGGATCCTCGCCAGACAGTGCTGATGGAGGGCATTGAAAAACTTCAGAGAAGGACAGCTAGTTTCGCATTATTATAAAACAAGAGGGAGAACGTCGCGGATATGACACGCGCGTTGGGATGACTGTAATTAAAACAACGCCGTTTTCCGTTGCAGCGATATCTTTTCACAAAATTTCAATGTCCAACTTTCTCCTCCGAGAGTGGAAATATTGTTTTCACGGCTACCTACATAGGGAGAAATGATCATCATAATAAAATAAGAGAAATCAGAACTTTCACGAAATGATTGAAGTATTCGTCTTTTCCGTGTGCCGTTCTAGAGTGGAATGGTAGAGGAATAGTCTCTAGGTTGTTCGATGAACCTTCTGCCACGCGATTGTGAATTGCAGAGTAGTGATGTACACTAAGGTGACAAAAGTCATGGGGCAGCGAAATGCAGATCTAGAGATGGCGGTGGTGTCGCTTACACAAGGTGAAAGGTCAGTGCATTGGTGGAGCTTACATTTGTACTCAGGTGGTTCTTATGATAAGGTTTCCGTCGTTATTATTGTCGCACGACGGAACTTAACGAACTTATAATGCGGAATGGTAGATGAAGCTAGACTTACGGGGAATTCCATTTTGGAAATTGTTACGGAATTCAATATTCTGAGATCCACAGTTCCAAGAGTGTACCGAGAACATCAGATTTCAGGCATTATCTCTCGCCACGGACCACGCAGTGGCTGACGCCTTCATTTACCGACCAAGAGCAGCAGCTTTTGCATTGAGTCGTCACTGCTAACAGACACGCAACACTATGCGAAAAAACCGCAGAAATCGTTGTTGGACGTACCACGAACGTATCCTTTAGGACAGTGCGGCGAAACTAGGCGTAAATGGGCTATGACAACGGACGACCGACGAGAGTACCTTTGCTAACAGCACGACATCGTCACCTCCCCTGGGCTCGTGACTATACTGGAAAACCGTGGCCTGCTCATATGAGTCTCCATTTCAGTTGGTAAGATCTGACTGTAGTGTTCGAGTTTGGCGCAGACCTCACTTAGCCATGGACCAAAACTGTCAACAAGGCACTGTGCAAGGTGGTGGTAGCTCCATAATGGTCCAATTGAACAGATCACTGAGTGTAAATAGTTATGTTGGGCTACTTGGAGCCCATTTGCAGTCATTCAAAGATCGAATATACAGGGTGTTACAAAAAGGTACGGCCAAACTTTCAGGAAACATTCCTCACACACAAATAAAGAAAAGATGTTATGTGGACATGTGTCCGGAAACGCTTAATTTCTATGTTAGAGCTCATTTTAGTTTCGTCAGTATGTACTGTACTTCCTCGATTCGCCGCCAGTTGGCCCAATTGAAGGAAGGTAATGTTGACTTCGGTGCTTGTGTTGACATGCGACCCATTGCTCTACAGTACTAGCATCAAGCACATCAGTACGTAGCATCAACAGGTTAGTGTTCATCAGGAACGTGGTTTTGCAGTCAGTGCAATGTTTACAAATGCGGCGTTGGCAGATGCCCATTTGATGTATGGATCAGCACGGGGCAAACGCCGTGGCACGGTACATTTGTATCGAGACAGATTTCCAGAACGAAGGTTTCCCGACAGGAAGACGTTCGAAGCAAATGATCGGCGTCTTAGGGAGCACGGAACATTCCAGCCTATGACTCGCGACTGGGGAAGACCTACAACGACGAGGACACCTGCAATGGACGAGGCAATTCTTCGTGCAGTTGACGATAACCCTAATGTCAGCGTCAGAGAAGTTGCTGCTGTACAAGGTAACGTTGACCACGTCACTGTATGGAGAGTGCTACGGGAGAACCAGTTGTTTCCGTACCATGTACAGCGTGTGCAGGCGCTATCAGCAGCCGATTGGCCTCCACGGGTACACTTCTGCGAGTGGTTCATCCAACAATGTGTCAATCCTCATTTCAGTCTAAATGTTCTCTTTACGGATGAGGCTTCATTCCAACGCGATCAAATTGTAAATTTTCACAATCAACATGTGTGGGCTGACGAGAATCCGCACGCAATTGTGCAATCACGTCATCAACACAGATTTTCTGTGAACGTTTGGGCAGGTATTGTTGGTGATGTCTTGATTGGGCCCCAAGTTTTTTCAACTACGCTCAATGGAGCACGTTATCATGATCTCATACGGGATACTCTACCTGTGCTGCTAGAACATGTGCCTTTACAAGTACGACACAACATGTGGTTCATGCACGATGGAGCTCCTGCACATTTCAGTCGAAGTGTTCGTACGCTTCTCAACAACAGATTCGGTGACCGATGGATTGCTAGAGGCGGACCAATTCCATGGCCTCCACGCTCTCCTGACCTCAACCCTCTTGACTTTCATTTATGGGGACATTTGAAAGCTCTTGTCTACGCAACCCCGGTACCAAATGTAGAGACTCTTCGTGCTCGTATTGTGGACGGCTGTGATACAATACGCCATTCTCCAGGGCTGCATCAGCGCATCAGGGATTCCATGCGACGGAGGGTGGATGCATCTGTCCTCGCTAACGGAGGACATTTTGAACATTTCCTGTAACAAAGTGTTTGAAGTCACGCTGGTACGTTCTGTTGCTGTGTGTTTCCATTCCATGATTAATGTGATTTGAAGAGAAGGAATAAAATGAGCTCTAACATGGAAAGTAAGCGTTTCCGGACACATGTCCACATAACATATTTTCTTTCTTTGTGTGTGAGGAATGTTACCTGAAAGTTTGGCCGTACCTTTTTGTTACACCCTGTATATGGCATTGCGCCATGTAACCGGGCCCCAGTTGTTGGGGATTGGTTTAAAGAACATTCTGGGCAGTACGAGGGCATGATCTGGTCACCCAGATCGCCCGACATGAATCCCAACGAACATTTATGTGACATAATCGAGAGATCAATTCGTGCACAAAATCCTGCACCGGCAACACTTTCCCAATTATGGATGGCTATAGAAGCAGCGTGGCTCAATATTTCTGGAGAGGACTTCCAGCGACTTGTTAATGCATGCCACGTCGAATTCCTCCACTACACCGGGCAAAAGAAGGTTCGACACGGTATTCGGAGGTATCCCACGGCGTTTGTCATCTCAGTATAGATGCAGGTGTATTTAGTCATCACGTCTTCCACAGATCGCCATCTATTCTGCTTTACAGAGAAGGCAAGCCCCCTACCTGCACATTCTGTGATGAGGCGTAGTCGTCCAATACCTTGTCACACACACGTGGTTTCATCGTACTCTTTCCAAAGATGCTCACGATAGTAGAACGGAACGGCCGAACACCCTCGCCGTTCCCGCCATACGCGTTCCCAAGAGCCAGGGCACAACAATCGGCCCGTTATCATAATCAGTTATATCAGTGGATTTCCCCATTTGCTGCCCATATCGTCGTCAGCATGATTTCCTACTCGGCTCTGATTCGCTTATGTGCTTTGCTTGCCGATTCAAGTGCCCATAACGTCAGGAGACGGTCTTCCCTATCGGGGCAGTCTTAAAAGTGGTTTGGCTCTTCGGTGATGTCACTGCAATCGTTTATCACTACACAGACTCCGAATGACAGCAAAGTGACAAGCACCTATGCATGATTGACAAGCAGGCAACAGCTGCTGTTCATTGCATCAGTGATAACATTACGATTTTAATCAAAACAGACAACGTTCTTATGATTGCTTGAGAAAAATTCTTTGTAAGCGACCGATTGCTGTACTTTGCTCAGGATGTTTTGAATAAACTTCAGTTGGATACTTGAGACGTTGTGAAACGCCTTTAATGTTACTGTGGTTATCAGATTAACGTTACTGGCGGTCTATCACGGAATTGGAGTTAGAGGTAGGTTCATGAGAGAGCAGATTTTGGTAGATTTTTGTAAATTTGACATTACACAATGGAAGAATGAAAATTGAGCTGAGAGTGCAGCTTTGAAACATATCACCTCTCACCATCAAGCCTCTCATCATGTCTGGTGACCGTCTTTGAGCACAGTCGCACAGTCACTGTGACTATCTGACATTTCGCCTTTGGATCTTGTACGGAGTCAAGTCATACTGCTTCGATTCACACTGACCAGACATTTACAGAAGTATTACGCTTGTTCCATACAATAAATATGAATGTGAGACTGTGCTCACAGACGGTCAACAGACATGATGAGAGACTGTAATGTCGATGGTGAGAGGCGTGTGTTTCGAAGTTGTAATCTCGGCTCAGTTTTAATTTTTTCATGGCGTAATGTTAAACTTACAAACTTCTACCGAAATCCGTTGCCTCATGGACCTACTCTAATTCCGTGAACACCTCCAATAATGTTAATCTGGTGATCACGATAACGTTAAAGGCGTTTCATAATGACTCCAGAATCCAAATAATGAACTAATAATGTCCTCTCTATAGTTTTAGACGTAACATCAGTAGCAAAGTACAGCAGTCAGTAGCTTACAGTCGTTAGTTTTTATTCGAGCGTTACCTATTTCGGTTAAAATCTTAATGTTATCATCGACAGAATCAGCAACACCTATCGTCTGCCTGCCTCTCAAACAGAAGTGTTTGTCGTTTAGCTGCCATTTCGAATACAGCATTTGAATAGACAGCTAAGTGGCAAGTACGTGATATAGTTTAGTCAATCAGAAGATGGGTGCTAATGATTGGCGAGGTGATAAATATAAAACGGTCACGTGAATATGAGCGATTCTGATTGTTTTCGAAATTGAGCTACAAGCTTTATTTAACATACGAAGGAATAACAGACATTGTCTGCGAGCGAGCATTGATTAAAATCGGTGGGGAAAATCGAAAAATTGTGCCGGACGGGTATTCGAACCCGGGTTTCCTGCTTACTAGGCAGATACTCTGGCGACTGAGCCATCCGGAGACGGTCGTCATTGCTGCTGCACGGTTAAGCTAGCACGTTCCCCACCCCTCCCCCGCCAGCCCAAATTTTCAAGTTATCCACATACCCCTAATGTAGTGCTCCTTGCCCATTATCCTCCTTACGCGCTGCATTTCGCCGATTCTCGTAAGAGTTCGAGCCTGGTGTCCATCTGCGCTGAAGAGGCACAGCATTTTTATGTAATTAAGGGGAGGCAGCAAATGGCCTCTTCAGTGCTGATGCACACCTAGCTCCAAGCTCGAACTCTTAACGAGTATCGGCGAAATACAGCGCGTAATGAGAATAATGGGCGAGGGGCACTACATTAGTAAGTAAGTGAGAATTTAAGTATGACGAAAGGCGTGCTAGGGTAGTCCGTACAGCCGTAACGACGATTGTGTCCAGATGGCTCAGTGATCGGAGCATCCGCAGTAGTAAGCAGAAGGCCCGAGTTTGAATCCCTGTCTGGTACAAATTTTCGCCTTTTCTCATTGACTTCAGTCAATGCCGACTCACAGCCAATGTCTGTAATTCCCTTGTGTCTTAATTCGTAATTGCTGCTGGATCAAAAAATGGTGTCTGTTTTCTCGGAAGTGTCCGAAAGAACAGGCACCACATATACGTATAAAAGCTTTGTTTCTTTCAAGTGGTCGGTACAAGCGTCAGTTGAGCAATAGATGCTGCCCTTGCATGACAAAGGAAGCATATTAGAGAGTAACGTCCCGTCAACGTCAACATGATAAGAGACGCAACACCATCTCAGTCTGACACAAATGGGAGAGAGAGGCAGCTGTGGCCTGCGTAAGGAACCACTTCAGAGTGCGCCTAAACTGTTTAGGAAAATCCATATTTTCGGGAATAAATTTAATCTCTGTTCCCCCCTCCCCCCTCCCAAACCGATCTTCCTACTCGGTCTTTAGCAGTTTCAATAACTCCAGTAACACACTTTCTTCATTATTCTGCATTCCACGGGTTTTGGGTCTTTATTTTAATGGATAACCGCGCCTATAAGTATAAATTTGGCGAAAAGCTACTTACTTTTCGAAGACACTGAATTCTGAATAGTGACGAAAGGCTGCTTCCATTAGCGGAAGGCGAGAAACAGCGGTTTAAGAGATGAAAAGCCTTTCAGCTGATCACTAGCATTACTAATAAGGGGCAATTTACGAATCAATTAGTAGTAGCAGTTAGAGAAAAATACGTGATTGAGAGTGAAATCACAAAATACAAAAATGAACGCACCATAAATGAACGGAGTGCGTTAGAGAAAATGCCTCCAGACTATCTCAGCAGAAAGCTTTTGACTGGGAATGCGGCCTCAGTTAAATTTTGTGGAAGATGAGAGATGAGAAATCGAGATACACACATATTTTATACACTTATTTAGTTTTGAAAGTACCACTATCACAAACGTCGTAACTATAAAACTGGAAAGGAAGGTAACCGAAATCATTGTGTGAGTCGTGAGGAAGGGAAAATGGGAGAATTTCCGAAGGGAAAATGGGAGAATTTCCAAACGGTGGCTGTAGATGTTGCACCCTTGCCCCTCTTTATATATACCCAAAATTTGTGTAAAAAGGCTTAATAAGTTGTGTGACCAATTTTGAAGATTGTAGGGTACGTTGGTGTCTAGGGGACAGTCACTAGTAGAATTTACTGATTAGAGTTGTGGTAAGTTCCTGCGAACTGACTAAATTGCGAGCAATATGAACACGCTAATAAAAAAGATATCCGAACCTACTCGAATTATAGAAAGAGCACAGAAATTTAGTAAACATTGCTGATTTCGTTTCCACACGGTGTTTTATCTGACAAGATTAGAGCCTCTCTTACATTCAACCAGTAATTTATGAATATTGGTAGTGTTTAACATCACAGCAGATTTTGCTTAAAAGCGCTAATGTGACTTATTTCAAGAAAAATATTAATATTATTGTTAACAGTTTAACACAACCACTGATAACAATACTTGAGTTGGAACGGTAGGCATGGGCGGGCAGCAGCGGATATGAAGAAAGCAAACGAAATACGAGAGAATGACAAACCGATGAGAAAAAATTATACTCGAAAACCAGGATCAATTTCTTTGAAAGAGGAAGTGAAGTTATGAGAAGAAAAAAGAAGCTTTCCTTCCGTGAGAATTTTTTGACATTTTGGCGAAGAAATTGCTGTGACAACAACGAAAAATACTCGCAATTAATTTTCAATGAACCATGTTAGTGGATCCTGTGTGAATTGCAGATAACTGGCTCCAGCGGCGGACAGGAGTTCGAATACGTAACTCCTTTCAAATATATTCCACATTATACCACATTGGCTTGCTCTTGCATCACGCTATCAGGTACAGTTGTAGAATCCATATTTCATTCATATGAGAAAATTTTACAGTTGTGTGGCCAGAAAACGACAGCAGAAATAAACGCCATCTATAATTTGCAACCCAACTCAGATGGCACATGCATTCTATACCATATTTGAGATAGCACATAAGGTTATGAATTATTGTTAGTACGCAAAAACGAGCACACCAAAAAAAACGTGACGACACAAGCCGTTATTTTCGCTGAAAATGTGCAGAAATTATCCAGTGGCGGAAAACTACCCTAAAAACAAATGATTCAAATGGCTCTAAGCTCTACGGGACTTAGCATCTGAGGTCATCAGTCCCCTAGACTTAGAACTACTTAAACCTAACTAACCCAAGGACACCACACACATGCATGCCCGAGCCAGGATTGGAACCTGCGACCGAAGCAGCAGCGCGGTTTCGGACTGAAGCGCCTAGAACCACTCGGCCACAAAGGCCGGCTCTAAAAACAAGTCATACACATTTACGAAATTCAACTCATAAGAAAAGGAATGCAAATACTTGGCAAACGGAATGTGCCGGTGGGTATGAAGTGAAGCCGTACAAATCGTCATTTGCTGCTTGATGTCATGCCCACATAGTAGGAATAGAAAACTGGCTGAAATAAGGAGTGAATAAGAACGAAATTCTAAATTCAGATTGGAATATAGACTAGGCGCCAGTGGTGGTGGCGTATTTATGGTCGACTTCTGCGTCTACATTTCTCTGCAGTTCCACTCTCGAACGGCGCGCGGGGAAAACGAATACTTAAATGTTTCCATGAAGCTCTGATTTCTCTTATTTTATTACGGTGTTCATTTCTCCCTATGTAGATGGGCGGATACAATATATTGGTGATTGAAATTTTGTGAGAATAGCTCACCTCAATGAGAAACGCCTTTGCTTTAATGAATGCCACACTAACTCGCGTATCAATCATATCCGTGACACTCACTCCCCTACTTCGCAATGATACAAAACGCGCTGCGCTCCTTTGAACATATTAGTATCCTCTGTCAGTCCTCCCTAGTAAGGAACCAATACTGCAGAGCAATAGTAGAGCACGCAATAGGGTAGGCAGTGTAGTGAATTTCTTGCTCTTCTAAGTGCTCTATCAATAAAACACAATATTTGGTTCGCCTTCTCCACAACATTATGTGTGTGCCTATTCCAATTTAAGTTGTTCGTAATGGTTGTCTCTAAAGGTTTAGTTGAACTGATTGGAGTGCTTAATCGTCTAATCGAAATTTAACGGAATCCTTTTAGTGCTCATACGGATGGCCTCACACTTTTCATTATTTAGGATCAACTGCCAGTTTTCGCACCACGCATGTATCTTGTCCACATCATTTGCAACTGGTTTTGATATTCTGATGCCTTACTGGACGGCAAATGACAACACCATCTGCAACAAAAAATCTAGGACAGCCCCCCAGGTTGACTTCTAAATCATTTATGTGGTTTAGGCAGAGTAGAGGCCTTTGGGAAGGCCAAATTTCACTTCTGTTTTACTCGATGAGATTGCATCTATTACTACGAAGTGTGACCGTTCTGAGAGTCACCCAAATGAGGCGATACTCTATGGGAAAACAATTGAATTAGAAGCTGTTTGTGAGGAACTGTATCAAAAACCTTCTGGAACTCTAAAATATGGAATCAATATGAGACCCCCTGTCGACAGCGCTGATTACTTCAAGATAATAAAGAGGTAATTGTGTTGCACAAGAAGAATATTTTCTGAATTCATGCTGACTGTGTGTCCAGAGACCGTTTTCTTCGAGGTAAATCGTAATCTCTGAACACAGTGTATGTTCCAAAATGCTACTAAAATCATCGTCTGTGATATGGGCCTGTAATTCACCGGATTACTCCTATTTCCTTTCTTTAGAATTGGTCTGACCTGTGCAACTTTACAGTCTTTAGGTATGGATCTTCCGTCGAGCGAGCGGTTGTGTATGACACCTGCACATGGAGTTATTGTATCAACATACTTTGAAAGGAATCTAACTGGTATACAATTGGACCGGGTGACGCCTTTATTGAATGACTTAAGCTACTTTGCTACACCGAAGTGTTGCTCACGTTGACAGCCATTCTTCATTCAAGTTCTGCAAGATTTACTTCATCTTCTTGGTGAAGGAATTTCGGAAAATCGTATTTGGTAAATCGACTTTAGTGGCCTGTCATCAGCGACATCACCAACGCTATATTGCACTAAAGGTATCGACTGAGTCTTGCCGCTGGTGTACTTCACATACTTCCAGAAACTCTTTGGATTTTCTGCCAAATGTCAAGACAGGGTTTCGTTGCGGAAACTATTAACATTATCTCGCATTGAAGTGTGCGTTAAATTTCAAGCTTGTGTAAAACCTCGCCAGTTTTGCATTATTTTAAATTTGGAATGCTTTTCTCGTTGCTTCTGCAACAGTGTTCTGACCTTTTTTGTGTACCACGAGGGGCCAGTTCCTTCTTTCGTTAATTTATTTGGTATAAATTTCTCAATTATCGTGAAGACCTCTTTCACGTTTAGTGAGGCTATGACGGAATCCAAATGTGAAATAATCTGGTTAAAGGCAAGTATCAAGCTGGGCTAAACATGGTAATCGGATATTTACATAGACCACCCGCCTGAGTAGCCATAGCGGCAGAGCGCTTCGGAGAAAAAATGGAGAATATCGCGTGTAAGTTTCCTGGTCATGCCTTTGTAATAGAGGAGACTTCCATTTTCCAGTTATAGAATTGGAGAGTGATGGGATTCAAATGAGTCGGAGAAAGATGTGCATGTGTGATTGTTTTGAATATCTTACCTGAAAATTACTTCGGGCAGATAGAGAACCAACTTTTTTTACATTTCCTAGTAACTGATAGATCCGACCTCTACCAGTCAGTTAATGAAGGACAAGACATTAGTGATCATAAGGCCGCTATAGGATCACTGACTACAGATGTTACAAGGAATGTTAAGAAAGGCAGGAAAATATTTTTGCTTAACAAATGTGATAGGAAACAAATTGAAAAGTATATGAGTAGTCAATATCAGATATTCAGCTAAAAAAGAAGATGTGGAGCAAAAGTTGACGAAATTCAGAAGCGTTGGGCAATAAGCCTCAGATGAGAATATGACGAGTAAGGTTGTGAGGGATGGCAAAGACCCACCATGGTAAAACAAACACGTTAGAAAGCTGCTACTAAAGCAAAGAAAGTTTCATTACAGACTGAAGCGAAGTCAAGATATAGTTCACAAGCAAAAGCTGAACGAAACCAAAGTGCATGTAAGAAGAGCAATGCAAGAAGCGTTTAGTGAATTCGAAAGTAAAAATTTTACCAAACGATCTGACTAGAAATCCTAAGACGTTTTGGTCTTACGAAAAATCAGTAATAGTAATCCTCAATGACCATAATGACACCGAAACGGAAGATTACAGAGAGAAGGCCGAAAACGGAATTCAGTATTCCGAAATCTATGGATATTGCGCGAAAAAACTTCTTCCTCTTCTAGCCATATTATATCGCAGATCGCTGGAACAACTACTATTGGAAAAAGGACAAGTCATTTCTGTTTTCTAGATCGCTTGTCGAGCTGATGCACATAATTATAGTCCTATATAGCTGACGTCAAACTGTGGTAGGAACTGGAACATGTTTTATGCCCATGCATTATGACGTTTCTGGAGAACGAATATCTCCTCTATAAAAACCAACATGGCTTCTGTAAACGCAGATCTTGCGGGTCACAACTCGCCCTGTTTGTCCGTGAAATCCAGAGAGCAGTTTGACAAAGTCGCACGAATTGGTGCCGTGTTCCTTCACCTCCGGAAGGCATTCGATACAATTCCGCACTGTCACAGTGAAAGAAATACGGACTTACCGTGTATAGGACAAAATATGTGACTGGCTTCAAGCCTCTCTACGGGATAGGACGCAACACGTTGTTTCTAACTGGATGAAACTGACAGATGTAAAGGTAATTCCTGACGTACCTTATGGGTCTGTTAGATGCTCGGATTCAGAGGTTAGACAAAAATATGGAAACACTGCAAGAAATACAGGGTGTTTCAAAAATGACCGGTATATTTGAAACGGCAATAAAAACTAAACGAGCAGCGACAGAAATACACCGTTTGTTGCAATATGCTTGGGACAACAGTACATTTTCAGGCGGACAAACTTTCGAAATTACAGTAGTTACAATTTTCAACAACAGATGGCGCTGCAAGTGATGTGAAAGATATAGTAGACAATGCAGTCTGTGGGTGCGCCATTCTGTACGTCGTATTTCTGCTGTAAGCGTGTGCTGTTCACAACGTGCAAGTGTGCTGTAGACAACATGGTTTATTCCTTAGAACAGAGGATTTTTCTGGTGTTGGAATTCCACCGCCTAGAACACAGTGTTGTTGCAACAAGACGAAGTTTTCAACGGAGGTTTAATGTAACCAAAGGACCGAAAAGCGATACAATAAAGGATCTGTTTGAAAAATTTCAACGGACTGGGAACGTGACAGATGAACGTGCTGGAAAGGTAGGGCGACCGCGTACGGCAACCACAGAGGGCAACGCGCAGCTAGTGCAGCAGGTGATCCAACAGCGGCCTTGGGTTTCCGTTCGCCGTGTTGCAGCTGCGGTCCAAATGACGCCAACGTCCACGTATCGTGTCATGCGCCAGAGTTTACACCTCTATCGATACAAAATTCAAACGCGGCAACCCCTCAGCGCCCCTACCATTGCTGCACGAGAGACATTCGCTAACGATATAGTGCACAGGATTGATGACGGCGATATGCATGTGGGCAGCATTTGGTTTACTGACGAAGCTTATTTTTACCTGGACGGCTTCGTCAATAAACAGAACTGGCGCATATGGGGAACCGAAAAGCCCCATGTTGCAGTCCCATCGTCCCTGCATCCTCAAAAAGTACTGGTCTGGGCCGCCATTTCTTCCAAAGGAATCATTGGCCCATTTTTCAGATCCGAAACGATTACTGCATCACGCTATCTGGACATTCTTCGTGAATTTGTGGCGGTACAAACTGCCTTAGACGACACTGCGAACACCTCGTGGTTTATGCAAGATGGTGCCCGGCCACATCGCACGGCCGACGTCTTTAATTTCCTGAATGAATATTTCGATGATCGTGTGATTGCTTTGGGCTATCCGAAACATACAGGAGGCGGCGTGGATTGGCCTCCCTATTCGCCAGACATGAACCCCTGTGACTTCTTTCTGTGGGGACACTTGAAAGACCAGGCGTACCGCCAGAATCCAGAAAAAATTGAACAGCTGAAGCAGTACATCTCATCTGCATGTGAAGCCATTCCGCCAGACACGTTGTCAAAGGCTTCGGGTAATTTCATTCAGAGACTACGCCATATTATTGCTACGCATGGTGGATATGTGGAAAATATCGTACTATAGAGTTTCCCAGACCGCAGCGCCATCTGTTGTTGAAAATTGTAACTACTGTAATTTCGAAAGTTTGTCTGCCTGAAAATGTACTGTTGTCCCAAGCATATTGCAACAAACGGTGTATTTCTATCGCTGCTCGTTTAGTTTTTATTGCCGTTTCAAATATACCGGTCATTTTTGAAACACCCTGTACATGCTTGAACATGAATGCAGGTGCGAACGACACCTGCAGGTTGCGCTGTTGCATTTCTCCACGAACAGCACCTAAGCAATGTCCTCAGTACGTTGCAAAATTCAGTTATGTTCAGACAGTGTTCTGCATAGTCGTGAGTGCATTATGTCGGAGCTAAGTGGAATCCATTGTGCGCATATTAGTGGTGCTCGTATGGTGCGTGCTTCCGCAACCAAGAAAGCCGAAGTACTTGGTGTTTCAAAAGACACTGTGTAAGTGTACTGTCATATCGCTGGTTTAGTTGTAGAGTATCCTTGCGGGCAGCCGCGTCTAGAGAGTCGAGCGCGGGACACGCAACTGTTATGTTGAGTAGTGTGTAGCTCTGCATGTGAGAGGCACTGTTAGTATGGAAGTTGAAGTGTTGCTACAAGTGCTGTTACAGTAAAGTGATAAAATAAGTAAATGATTCAGAGGAATGTGCGTCAGGAAGTAATTTAAAAATGTGCAGTGCTGCTGATAACGTATTTGTGTATCCTCTCGTTGCGTGTCGTACCGTACTGAATCAATCATCCGCGCCGTGTTCGGTCTCCCAGAATGAACTGATGTGAATCAGTAGAAATTAGCGAAAGGCAAAGGTATCGAGTTCGAGTCTCGGTCCGGCACACAGTTTTAATCTTCCAGGAAGTTTCACATCAGCGCACACTCCGCTGCAGAGTGAAAATCTCATTCTGGAAACATCCTCTAGGGTGTGGCAAAGCCATGTCTCCGCAATATCCTTTCTTTCAGGAGTGCTGGTTCGGCAAGGTTCGCAGAAGAGCTTCTGTGAAGTTTGGAAGGTAGGGGACGAGGTACTGGCAGAATTGAAGCTGTGAGGATGGGTCGTGAGTCGTGCTTGGGTAGCTCAGATGGTAGATCACTTGCCCGCGAAAGGCAAAGGTCCCGAGTTCGAGTCTCGGTCCGGCACACAGTTTTAATCTGCTAGGAAGATTCTGAGAGCTACGTTTTCAGAAGAGTCAACAAATATATTGCTCCCTTCTGCGTATATCTCGCGAAATGACCGTGAAGATAAAATGAGAGAGATTCAAAGCCACACGGAGGCTTACCGACAACTATTGTTCCTGCGACTAGTACAGTTTCGGTGGGGAAGTGAGAGTGATGTACATAGTACCATCCGCCACAATCCGGAAGGTGATCTGCAGCGTGTGGCTGTAACAGAGCGAGGGAGAAATGACTGTCTATAGGTCTCTTTAAGTGGTCTAAGCTCTCTTATGTTACTCTCATCATTCACATGCGAGATATGGGATGGTGGCAATAGGACTGTCGCTTCGTCTTGTTCAAATGGTTCAAATGGCTCTGAGCACTATGGGACTTAACATCTGAGGTCATCAGTCCCCTAGAACTTAGATCTACTTAAACCTAACTAACCTAAGGACATGACACACATCCATGCCCGAGGCAGGATTCGAACCTGCGATCGTAGCAGTCGCGCGGTTCCGCACTGAAGTGCCTAGAACCGCTAGGCCAGAAGAAAATGAGATTTGTCCCGTGAAGTGGGCTCGGAAGATTCGGTTGTGGCAGCGATGTCTCCACATGTCTTGGTTCAAGAACACGTCTGTTGCACAGCTAACGTGCCGAGAAAGTACACAGAGATTATACAACGCCGCGAATAACTCGATTCATAAAATCGCCTAAGATGTCTAGTGGTTAGCCTGGCCACGCACTCTGAGGTCTTGGTGAACAGCGTGAGATTAGCTGCGGCGAGAGGACAAGGAGCGTCTCCACTCAGAGGAAAGCAACGAGATCTGTAATTATCGTCTTATTACACAAGGATACTACCGACATGCGGAACGGTACGATTACCAGAGACAAGAAGTAGACACCTATTTCCGTTAATACGCTAGCGACACGGTCACAAGACTTCAAAGTGCAGAGCGAGAAACCAGTTCGGCGGTTTATACATTTGCCGGAAACGCAACAAGACAACAAAATGGCAGTGACTGCAGTATGTTCTGTATAAGCTTCCCTCGCGCTTCATCTGTCAGTATGTCGGGTACTCCTACAACAGCGAAAACTACACTCGTTTGGAAGATAAACTGTAGTCGACAGGGCACGGATGAAGGCGTGGGCATTCTACAGAATTTCTCACGTTATAAATGATTAATTACTAAGCTAAAAATTTAGTAAATACCTTTTAATGTTGATAATACGCTCAGACTACTGAACTAAAGAAAACTGTGAAACGTGCATCTACATGATTTACGAAAGAAAGATTTATTCTTTTGTCTTTCTGTAATTTGATATTATTACTCGATAAACTTTTTGAAGTAAAGAGGCCCAGAGAATTGTAACATCTAAAGAATGGAGAGTTTGCGACACTGAAACACACGATACCCCATCACTCATTACTGAAGGTAGCTATACAGATGATTCATCAATTTTTACAACCCACTTCAAGAAAATTAGACCACCTTTTTCTCTTTAGTGTTGTTCTGAACTATTTGCTTACAAACTCCTGAATATAACAGTAATTGGAGATGAATAACGTGAACAGCAAAAAAATCAGAGGTGGACGGACTAATATCAAAAATTTATGGTATCGATTCCTACATTCCAAAGATTTGAACCACATTCGCTTTGGAATATTCTCGTAATGCCCCTAATGTAAGCGCTGTTTTGTATCCCGCTCCTATCATTATCACCGCAACGAAATCGAAAAAATCCATTTATCCAAACATTTTTTACGACTGCCTTTGAGTCTGAGGCACCTATCATCTTTTTTTCCTTTTTTTCTATATCAGCATTATAGATGACAAGCTCGGGACAAGTAGCAGGCTGGCGTTCTCCCTAAGCGTTTTAGGACAATCTTAGCGAGGACGCATAGGGCACAGGTTGCACTTCTTAATTTTTTTTTTTTTTTTTTTTTTTTTGGGTCATCAGTCTACTGACTGGTTTGATGCGGCCCGCCACGAATTCCTTTCCTGTGCTAACCTCTTCATCTCAGAGTAGCACTTGCAACCTACGTCCTCAATTATTTGCTTGTCATATTCCAATCTCTGTCTTCCTCTACAGTTTTTGCCCTCTACAGCTCCCTCTAGTACCATGGAAGTCATTCCCTCATGTCTTAGCAGATGTCCTATCATCCTGTCTCTTCTCCTTATCAGTGTTTTCCACATATTCCTTTCCTCTCCGATTCTGCGTAGAACCTCCTCATTCCTTACCTTATCAGTCCACCTAATTTTCAACATTCGTCTATAGCACCACATCTCAAATGCTTCGATTCTCTTCCGTTCCGGTTTTCCCACAGTCCATGTTTCACTACCATACAATGCTGTACTCCAGACGTACATCCTAAGAAATTTCTTCCTCAAATTAAGGCCGGTATTTGATATTAGTAGACTTCTCTTGTCCAGAAATGCCTTTTTTGCCATAGCGAGTCTGCTTTTGATGTCCTCCTTGCTTCGTCCGTCATTGGTTATTTTACTGCCTAGGTAGCAGAATTCCTTAACTTCATTGACTTCGTGACCATCAATCCTGATGTTGAGTTTCTCGCCGTTCTCATTTCTACTACTTCTCATTACCTTCGTCTTTCTCCGATTTACTCTCAAACCATACTGTGTACTCATTAGACCGTTCATTCCGTTCAGCAGATCATTTAATTCTTCTTCACTTTCACTCAGGATAGCAATGTCATCAGCGAATCGTATCATTGATATCCTTTCATCTTGTATTTTAATTCCATTCCTGAACCTTTCTTTTATTTCCATCATTGCTTCCTCGATGTACAGATTGAAGAGTAGGGGCGAAAGGCTACAGCCTTGTCTTACACCCTTCTTAATACGAGCACTTCGTTCTTGATCGTCCACTCTTATTATTCCCTCTTGGTTGTTGTACACATTGTATATGACCCGTCTCTCCCTATAGCTTACCCCTACTTTTTTCAGAATCTCGAACAGCTTGCACCATTTTATATTGTCGAACGCTTTTTCCAGGTCGACAAATCCTATGAAAGTGTCTTGATTTTTCTTTAGCCTTGCTTCCATTATTAGCCGTAACGTCAGAACTGCCTCTCTCGTCCCTTTACTTTTCCTAAAGCCAAACTGATCGTCACCTAGCGCTTTCTCAATTTTCTTTTCCATTCTTCTGTATATTATTCTTGTAAGCAGCTTCGATGCATGAGCTGTTAAGCTGATTGTGCGTTAATTCTCGCACTTGTCAGCTCTTGCCGTCTTCGGAATTGTGTGGATGATGCTTTTCCGAAAGTCAGATGGTATATCGCCAGACTCATATATTCTACACACCAACGTGAATAGTCGTTTTGTTGCCACTTCCCCCAATGATTTTAGAAATTCTGATGGAATGTTATCTATCCCTTCTGCCTTATTTGACCGTAAGTCCTCCAAAGCTCTTTTAAATTCCGATTCTAATACTGGATCCCCTATCTCTTCTAAATCGACTCCTGTTTCTTCTTCTATCACATCAGACAAATCTTCACCCTCATAGAGGCTTTCAATGTATTCTTTCCACCTATCTGCTCTCTCCTCTGCATTTAACAGTCGAATTCCCGTTGCACTCTTAATGTTACCACCGTTGCTTTTAATGTCACCAAAGGTTGTTTTGACTTTCCTGTATGCTGAGTCTGTCCTTCCGACAATCATATCTTTTTCGATGTCTTCACATTTTTCCTGCAGCCATTTCGTCTTAGCTTCCCTGCACTTCCTATTTATTTCATTCCTCAGCGACTTGTATTTCTGTATTCCTGATTTTCCCGAAACATGTTTGTACTTCCTCCTTTCATCAATCAACTGAAGTATTTCTTCTGTTACCCATGGTTTCTTCGCAGCTACCTTCTTTGTACCTATGTTTTCCTTCCCAACTTCTGTGATGGCCCTTTTTAGAGATGTCCGTTCCTCTTCAACTGTACTGCCTACTGCGCTACTCCTTATTGCTGTATCTATAGCGTTAGAGAACTTCAAACGTATCTCGTCATTCCTTAGTACTTCGGTATCCCACTTCTTTGCGTATTGATTCTTCCTGACTAATGTCTTGAATGGTTCAAATGGCTCTGAGCACTATGGGACTTAACATCTATGGTCATCAGTCCCCTAGAACTTAGAACTACTTAAACCTAACTAACCTAAGGACAACACACAACACCCAGTCATCACGAGGCAGAGAAAATCCCTGACCCCGCCGGGAATCGAAGCCGGGAACCCGGGCGCGGGAATAATGTCTTGAACTTCAGCCTACTCTTTACCACTACTATATTGTGATCTGAGTCTATATCTGCTCCTGGGTACGCCTTACAATCCAGTATCTGATTTCGGAATCTCTATCTGACCATGATGTAATCTAATTGAAATCTTCCCGTACCTCCCGGCCTTTTCCAAGTATACCTCCTCCTCTTGTGATTCTTGAACAGGGTATTCGCTGTTACTAGCTGAAACTTGTTACAGAACTCAATCAGTCTTTCTCCTCTTTCATTCCTTGTCCCAAGCCCATATTCTCCATTAACCTTTTCTTCTACTCCTTCCCCTACAACTGCATTCCAGTCGCCCATGACTATTAGATTTTCGTCCCCCTTTACATACTGCATTACCCTTTCAATATCCTCATACACTTTCTCTATCTGTTCATCTTCAGCTTGTGACGTCGGCATGTATACCTGAACTATCGTTGTCGGTGTTGGTCTGCTGTCGATTCTGATTAGAACAACCCGGTCACTGAACTGTTCGCAGTAACACACCCTCTGCCCCACCTTCCTATTCATAACGAATCCTACACCCGTTATACCATTTTCTGCTGCTGTTGATATTACCCGATACTCATCTGACCAGAAATCCTTGTCTTCCTTCCACTTCACTTCACTCACCCCTACTATATCTAGATTGAGCCTTTGCATTTCCCTTTTCAGATTTTCTAGTTTCCCTACCACGTTCAAGCTTCTGACATTCCACGCCCCGACTTGTAGAACGTTATCCTTTCGTAGATTATTCAATCTTTTTCTCATGGTAACCTCCCCCTTGGCAGTCCCCTCCCGGAGATCCGAATGGGGGACTATTCCGGAATCTTTTGCCAATGGAGAGATCATCATGACACTTCTTCAATTACAGGCCACATGTCCTGTGGATACACGTTACGTGTCTTTAATGCAGTGGTTTCCATTGCCTTCTGCATCCTCATGTCGTTGATCATTGCTGATTCTTCCGCCTTTAGGGGCAATTTCCCACCCCTAGGACAAGAGAGTACCCTGAACCTCTATCCGCTTCTCCGCCCTCTTTGACAAGGCCGTTGGCAGAATGAGGCTGACTTCTTATGCCGGAAGTCTTCGGCCGCCAATGCTGATTGTTTATCAAAATTTAGGCAGTGGCGGGGATCGAACCCGGGACCGAAGACGTTTTGATTATGAATCAAAAACGCTACCCCTTTTTTTAAAAAAAAAAAAAAATCTCGTTTTTTTCGTTTTTGTTCGTTGAATCTGATCGGAGCGGATGTCCTAAGACACCCTTTTAAGTTCGTTGTTGATCTATTAACTCAGTTTTTTTTTTATTACAGAGGGCAGCTAACCCTTTGACCGAACACGCTGAGCTACCGTGCCGGCGCCCCTAGACCACGGGTACCTGCCCCTATGTTAATGTAATAACATAGCTGTAAACCACCGGTATCCGTTGGCGACATTGGAAAGTAAGTAGTACTGTTCGAGGCTATTGCACAGCTGGCCCAAATGATTGCGAAAATCCATCGCATCGTTCAAACTGCCCCGTAACACCGCAACAGGCCTTCTCCGAATAACACATTCATACCGAGCGTTCATGTGTTTCTACATATGCAAGAATTATTTTATATCTAACGTTATTTTACATCTACGTATGTCAGGCGCTTAAATGCTGTTCATTTCTAAGATTGTGATGTTTGTGGCGAGCTGATTTCAAATGGAACACACGCGCTATCGGCAGCTCCGAAGAGTTTCTGCTTGTACGTTGTAACACCTCCGCCCCCGTCATTCCCTACCCGCCATCCAAAGTAAGATTTGCCCCCGAGTGGTGGCCAACTACCAGAAAGAACGTGTTCATTCCACGCTGCTCCCAGTTATTCTGTAGTGACTCTCTTAAACAACCGAGATTGTTAACTGTGGCGCTCCACTGCGTTCAGATCTGGATAGTGGTAAAAATGTTCATCGCCAGTATTTAGCGATCACTGAGCGCAATACTGAACTGGAGACACTACTCCACGAAGCCAAGACACGACACATGACGTCACGGCCGCCATGATAGCTCGGGCCAAACTGTCAAACATTTCTGTTAAACAGGAGAAATGAAATTACTGTTTGCTAATACTAAGTGCCTCTGTCTAATTTTAGTCTGAGTTCACTGAATTGATCACTCGAAAGTATTAAGCACAAGCACTACTAACGACCCCGAATGAGCCTCGACAGAGGCGCTCACAGTTTTCTATGTAAAGACGCCTTCGAGAGTTAATTTTTATCTACATCTTTGTACAAAGGCGCCAGAATTAACACTATTGTTACAAATAATAGTAGTGATGATGAGAATAACAAGTGGACAAAACATGCAACGAAGATTCACAATGGTCGAAGGAAAGTGAAACCTTATCTAATGAACACTGTAACTTTAAGAAGATAACCATAGATCTGGTACATGAACCTATGGTGAAAACTGTTTTATAAAAAAACAAAATAAAAATAAAAAACAGCGTAAGAAAAGAACTGCAAGGTCAACCGTCGCGGAAGCACATTTATGAGCTGATAAAGAATTGAAACTGTGACAAGTAATCTGGTTTTGAGGCCAAAGAAAATCACTACTCCATGAAGAATAAATTGTGGCAGACTAATTCTTTGACATGCGACATACAAAGGACGTCAGCATGAGGCGACTTAGTGTGTTTGCAACAGACAGTGTGGCCAGAGGGCCTGGGAATGGTAGCTGATTGCGTGATGTATGTATTTGGCAAATGACCCGTGTTCGGGTCGTGGGGAAGCAGAGTGGCATGATGAACACCCGTGAATGACAGTAAGTATGACTGGCTCATGGGCGATCAGAGACAGGAAACAGGACGCAGTGAGGGGGACTTGAAAGTCGTCCGTAGCGCCTTTCTAAGGTTGCGGAGAGGATTCCAGGCAAGAGGCGCATTCAGTGGCTGGAAAGGAAAGACGGTCGCGCTAAGATCGTTATCTTGCTTCAAGTGTCCCAAACTGATTAACCAGCAAAGGACCTGCATTGATTAGGACACAACAGCAGCATTTGGGTCACACACTACCAGTCAGACTGTATAGCTTTGCGTTCGAGAGATCGATCTGTTTGCTCGGCGCCCCGCTACGTGCCTCCGCGCTTGTATTGTTAAAAGAGATCGCTATAATGCCCCTGCCCGTGGCAGAATGATACCTAGAGCCAGTTCATGTGTTTCGTATAGGTACTGTGGCAGTTACAGTTGGCTACTGAAAGGGCCTCCGAGCACCAACTGTCACTGACATGCCAAAACCTATGTAACAATGCCGACCTAGTACAGAAAAGGGGAAAGGCTAGAAGGAGGAAGAGGAGGAGGAGCAGGAGGAGGAGGAGGAGGAGGAGAAAGAGGAGGAACAAGAAGAAGAAGAAGAGTGTGACAGCTACAGTACAACTGGGACGATGTACCGCAACAATGGGGGCGGCATTTCTCTAGTGCATGTGAACGTCGGTACCAGCTGATGGACTACACTACTCGATCACTCAGGGCTGGTGTCGTGGACGAATACCTGTAGCTTGAGAACATCATACGCCTGCAGTGATAACGTCGTTTCCAGGTTTAAATTCAGCTAATATGCATGAGGTTACACTAGGCTGAGTGACTGGAGCGCTAAGACCATCTGATGAACCAGGGGGCGCTTGTACAACAGTGATAACGTTACTGCAAAACATGCCGAATGACCTGACCGTCAGTATTGTGAGTATTCGTGTGCTCTGTGTTGCCCTGCGAGAGCACTTCCCGTACTGATGTTCTGTGTGCATATGGCAGTGGAACACCACACTGTATAGCTGTGTCCATGTCACAATTTGCTTCTGTAACTTCATCAGTGGACGCACGTTTGCAACAAAGAAAGTCTTAGCGTACCATGCTGCATCTGACCCACGATATTTAGCGGAACTTAGGTACAATAAGTACCATTGACAATTTATCGCTGGCCGGTGTGGCCGAGCGGTTCTAGGCGCTTCAGTCTGGAACTGCGCAGCCACTACGATCGCAGGTTCGAATCCTGCCTCGGGCATGGATGTGTATGATGTCCTTAGGTTAGTTAGGTTTAAGTAGTTCTAAGTTCTAGGGGACTGATGACCTCAGAAGTTAAGTCCCATAGTGCTCAGAGCCATTTGAACCACTTTTTTTTGACAATTTATTCTCGTCGTTCTGACATCTGATAAAAGTCTGCGTTCACGCAGGCTGAGAGTTTTATTTCTTCATGAGGGCTTGTCACGACTAAAAAATGTTCTGTAATGTGTTTTGAGAGTATTCTGTTATTTTTTTTTTATAGTTGGCAGTAGCCATTCTTTATTTATTCTGTCCTTAACTGTATGTGTACTCATCTTGATGCGATAAGGGATCTTCGAGTTTCACGATACAGCATGAGGCACGGCGATAACGTGTGCAATAAGAATTCCTATAATGTGTCCTGCGAAGCATCTCTGATTTCAAATCGAAATGTCTCCAAAACTAAGATCGATAGATGAGTGCAACAAACAGCATGTTCAATGGAAAAGCTGTAAGAATTTTATACGGAAGTTGTAAAGAATTTTCGTAATAGATCGAAAATATGATAAAAGAGGGCGCTGCAATCGCAATACTTAGTGCCTATTTATTAGGGCACCGCATCTCAGAACGATCGCTTCCACAGCCTGACTTTAAGGGAGGTTAGCGTATCGAAGAAAGAGGTTGAAATCATGTGTTTCATTGAACACGTTTTTTTCGTGCTGGAAGCCATCAGGTTGCAGCACAGTCCTATAGCAACAAGGCGCAGTTTCCAAACACGATTTAATGTTCCAAAAGAACCCGATGCGAAAACATTTCGCAAGTTCTTTGCCAGTTTCCTACGGACAGTCAAGCGTGGCTGATGATCTAGCGGGGAATGTTGGCCCTGATGATCTAGCGGGGAATGTTGGCCCCAGGCAAACTGTCGTTACCCTTCAAAATGTCGCTACGTTTTCTGGAATTACTCAGAAAAATAGAAGACAATCCGTTCGAACAGTTGCTGCAGAGGCTGGTTTTCAGCGTTCCAGCTACACACATTTCAGCTCAAATCCAAAGTCACCAGATCATACCTGGACGAGCTGTGCGGTAGAGGGCTGACTCTACGAACCAGATCCTCACAATGATTGATAACGAAGGATTTGATGCTCGCTGCATCTGATTCACAGATATAGCACACTTCCACCTGGAGATTTTGGGGTTCCGAAAATCCCCATTTGTGTGACGCGAGACCACTATATTCTCCCAAAGTTACTGTCAAGGCTGCGGTATGCAGCAGAGGCATTATTGGCCCTTGTTTCGTGCGAGAAACAATCGCTTGTGAACGTTACGTTGCAATAATGGCACAGTTTGTTGCCACACAGCTAACGGTCACACTTCATACCATGTTGAAAACTGTAAAATGAAACAAGCTCATTCACTTTTAAAATTATGTGTTGTGTTTAGAGGCAATAATAATTTCAATGTGGTTTTTTTCTTGTAAAGCTATATGTTTAAGAGATACGCATTATTAGGTCACCGAAGTTGTTCTCCTTGTAGTCCTGTCAGAGCTTAATTAGCACGAAACTGATAACTCACTTAAGAGATGCTCGCGCGGAGGACAAGCTTACCTGTGCCAGGCGATTAACTCTCCACAACGTGATATGGAAATTATTATATTTTTACCGCAGTGTAACTGGGTGCTGTCTTAGATGACTCGGACGTATACGTTGTTGAGCTACGTTCATACAGTTGTCAAAGAAAGCGCTTACTCGAGAAACCACGAGGATCCCGCTTGAACGCTATTCCAGTAATGTATCTACGAACGCGAAAGTCATGGTGCAATGTAGTATCACTTGTCATCAACAGTTCGATTCTGCATAGCGTGCGCGCGCCAGTCATTCTTACCTTTCCTAGTGTTCCGCTGCGTTCAGATCAAGAAGACGAATGAAGACGCACAGATTTCCTGCGCGACCCCCAACTGATACGGCGGCTAGGCTCTGCGTCGCTTATCGCTGTCCTCTCGCGTTTCTAAACACAAACACACACACACACACACACACACACACACACACACACGTTCAGGAGGGGGAAGGCGAGAAGGGCCAGCCCCTCTGCGCTGACGTCAGCCAACCATCAACGAGGAGCATTGGGTAAACTCGAGGCGCCCACTGCTGCAACAGCTGATATTGTCACGTGACCGCTCTACATAGCTCTTTTTTTTTCTCTGCTAAGCGTACATCCATAAATTGCAATCACTGTCAAGCAAACGGCACATCGGATTTGGCAGAGCGTCATTTATCACAAATATTATGTCCGTTACAGTCCCACTCAGAAATGACGACTACGCCTGCTCGTAAATGAGTCGACCACATACTAAAACTGCTATATTCCTTTATTTCGTAAAATGGAGTAAGACGGCTTTCTTGTTAATCTCGTCACGATGCACCTCATACAAGGGTAAGATTTGTAAAGGCTCCATTTAGTCCGTAATACAACAGCCATTGAATTAATGGAGCTTCTGCAGAACACAATATGATCCGTGGCTACAATCCAGCAAAACACGCCATGTCCCTAGCAGCGAACGAGATGCACAGTTTGGTATGGCCTACAGTAATACATCAGTTTAACAGGCCGATTGTGGTTGTATTCGGGTTCTCTATTTTCAATGCGTATACGGAGATCTTTGGGAAACTTTTAATGTTAAGCTTGACAATTACGCTTCAAACCGCTGCATTTACCTGCGCAATGTATCTGTCAACAGTGTTAGACATTACAACTTCTAGAATGAGATTTTCATCCTTCAGCGGAGTGTGCGCTGATATGAAGCTTCCTGGCAGATTAAAACTGTGTGCCGGACCGATGCACGAAATTAGGACCTTTGTCTTTCGCGGGCAAATGCTCTACCATCTGAGTTATCCAAGCACGACGCACGACCTGTCCTCACAGCTTTACTTCCGCTAGTAGTTCGTCTCCTACCTTCCAAAAATTCACAGTAGCTCTCCCGTGAAACTTGCAGAAGTAGCATTGCTGGAAGAAAGGATATTGCGGAGACATGGCTTTGCCATAGCCTTGGGGATGTTTGCAGAATGAGATTTTCACTCTGCAGCAGAGTGTGCGCTGATATGAAACTTCCTGGCAGGTTAAAACTGTGTACCAGACAGACTCGAACCCGGGACCTTTGCCTTTCGCGGGCAAATGCTCTGCCATCTGAGCTATCCAAGCACGACTCACGACCCGTCTTCACGGTTTTACTTCCGCCAGTATCTCGTCTCCTACCTTCCAAGCTTCACAGAAGCTCTCCTGCGAAACTTAAAGAACTGTCACTCCTGGAAGAAAGGTCCCGAGTTCGAGTCTCGATCCGTCATACAGTTTTACTCTGCCAGGAAGTTCATTACAACTTCTACTGCGTGTGCGTGCGAGTCTAGAAGAAGCCGTACTCAGTTCTATGGAGCGCTCAATCGATTTATTGAATCTATTCAGGTGCCTGAATTGCATCACAGACGCAGAAAAGCTTAATCCTTCGGTATTTTCAAAATGAGCTATGGATTCAAGCACTTTGCTTACAGCATCAAGATTGTTAATGTGAAAACCTAATTATAGCGTTCGATTTAGGTTCATACTAGAATCCAGCTCCAAGTGCCTCTCGCTTTCAGGTGCGCTGCATCCTGTGCCGACACTGTCATGAAGTAAAGCCTACAGCTGATCTAAATATTTATAAAAGGATAACGAGCTCCACGTCCAGGCCACGACGGCCCAAGGGATGTCTGCTGGCCGGGGAGTCACCCTCTGCGGACGCTGTATGGTGGGCCACGTGGTCAGCACACTGCCCGCCCGCCCATTTAGCAGATTTCCCAGACAGTGGAGCCGCTACCACTCTGTCCGATAGCTCCTCAATTGACTTCACGAGGCTAAGTGCAGCCCTTACCAGTCCTCCCACCAAGGAAAAATTCTCCGCAGTGCCAAAATTCGAACCCAGGTCCTCCTGATGGCAACTATTAATACGGGCCACTCAGTTACGGAGGATGACTGGAAGAGGATAGCGGAGACATTATACAGGGCGTTACAAAAAGGTACGGCCAAACTTCCAGGAAACATTCCTCACACACAAATAAAGAAAAGATGTTACGTGGACATGTGTCCGGAAGCGCTTAATTTCCATGTTAGAGCTCATTTTAGTTTCGTCAGTATGTACTGTACTTCCTCGATTCACCGCCAGTTGGCCCAATTGAAGGAAGGTAATGTTGACTTCGGTGCTTGTGTTGACATGCGACTCATTGCTCTACAGTACTAGCATCAAGCACATCAGTACGTAGCATCAACAGATTAGTGTTCATAACGAACGTGGTTTTGCAGTCAGTGCAATGTTTACAAATGCGGAGTTGGCAGATGCTCATTTGATGTATGGATTAGCACGGGGCAATAGCCGTGGCGCGGTACGTTTGTATCGAGACAGATTTCCAGAACGAAGGTGTCCCGACAGGAAGACGTTCGAAGCAATTGATCGGCGTCTTAGGGAGCACGGAACATTCCAGCCTATGACTCGCGACTGGGGAAGACCTAGAACGACGAGGACACCTGCAATGGACGAGGCAATTCTTCGTGCAGTTGACGATAACCCTAATGTCAGCGTCAGAGAAGTTGCTGCTGTACAAGATAACGTTGACCACGTCACTGTATGGAGAGTGCTACGGGAGAACCAGTTGTTTCCGTACCATGTACAGAGTGTGCAGGCACTATCAGCAGCTGATTGGCCTCCACAGGTACACTTCTGCGAATGGTTCATCCAACAATGTGTCAATCCTCATTTCAGTGTAAATGTTCTCTTTACGGGTGAGGCTTCATTCCAACGTGATCAAATTGTAAATTTTCAGAATCAACATGTGTGGGCTGACGAGAATCCGCACGCAATTGTGCAATCACGTCCTCAACACAGATTTTCTGTGAGCGCTTGGGCAGGCATTGTTGGTGAGGTCTTGATTGGGCCCCATGTTCTTCCACCTACGCTCAATGGAGCACGTTATCATGATTTCACACGGGATACTCTACCTGTGCTGCTAGAACATGTGCCTTTACAAGTACAACACAACACGTGGTTCATGCACGATGGAGCTCCTGCACATTTCAGTCGAAGTGTTCGTACGCTTCTCAACAACAAATTCGATGACCGATGGATTGGTAGAGGCGGACCAATTCCATGGCCTCCACGCTCTCCTGACCTCAACCCTCGTGACTTCCATTTATGGGGGCATTTGGAAGCCCCCGTCTACCCAACCCCGTTACCAAATGTAGAGACTCTTCGTGTTCGTCTTGTGGACGGCTGTGATACTATACGCCATTCTCCAGGGCTGCATCAGCGCATCAGGGATTCCATACGACGGAGGGTGGATGCATGTGTCCTCGCTAACGGAGGACATTTTGAACACTTCCTGTAACAAAGTGTTTCAAGTCACGCTGGTACGTTCTGTTGCTGTGTGTTTCCATTCCATGATTAATGTGATTTGAAGAGAAGTAATAAAATGAGCTCTAACATGGAAAGTAAGCGTCTCCGGACACATGTCCACATAACATATTTTCTTTCTTTTGTGTGAGGAATGTTTCCTGAAAGTTTGGCCATACCTTTTTGTAACACCCTGTATATGTGCTACAATATCGATTGAGTTTCCACACTCGGAAGAATCATCCAAACCCGCAAATTTCTGATCAGGCAGCGAATTATTTAAGCCAATTATACGAGGAGCTCTCAATAAGTCATGTAACGCATTTTCTTTCTCGGCCAAGATCGATTAAAACACGCGGATTTTGTTGTGAGACGTCGCGGAATATTCTCGTTTCAACCCCTATAGTTTCATGAAGTTCCGATGGGCGGCGGCGCTATACGTAGCCTTCAAAATGGCGTCTGTAACGGTAGCGCGTTCCAGAGAGCTGTCGTATTTCTTTTGGCGGAAAATCAGAGCACCGCAGATATTCATAGGCGCTTGCAGAATGTCTACAGAGATCTGGAAGTGAACGAAAGCACGGTGAGTCGCTGGGCGAGACGTCTGTCATCATCGCAATAAGATCTCACAAACTGTCCGATCGATGGATCACAATCAAACATTTATCTGTAAAACTATTTCACATAAATCTGCACACCTGAGAGATCACATAACGTTATTCGATTGTTCTTTCTCAATCTACAGCTCGGATGTCGCACCTTTCGATTTCCATCTGTTTGGCCCAATGAAGGATGCACTCAACTGGAAGCAGTACGTAGATGATAGGGAGCTTCAAGACGTTGGCTGCGACGTTGTCCAGTAGGGTGGTACCATGCGGGCATACAGCCCTTCCCAGTGAGGTGGCGAAGACCGTCACATTGAACAAAGATTGTGTTGAAAAATAAGGTTTAGTTCAAATGATTCGAATGGCTCTGAGCACTATGGGACTTAACATCTGTGGTCATCAGTCTCCTAGAACTTAGAACTACTTAAACCTAACTAACCTCAGGACATCACACACATCCATGTCCGAGGCAGGATTCGAACCTGCGACCGTAGCGGTCGCGCGGTTCCAGACTGAAGCGCCTAGAACCGCACGGCCAAACCGGCCGGCAAGGTTTAGTAGCCCAAAAAAAGAGGGAATAATATGGTGTATTGTAATACTGAATAAAACCAACGTACTTTCAGAAACGAAATGTGCCGTTTTACTTACTGAACGCCTTTCGTACATTTACAATTTCACTTCTTATGAAGTCTCTCAGGGAAAGAACAATGCGTTTACCTATGGCATCGGCACTGTACCACAGCCTTACTAATACAGTTCTTGTGAACTATTTTTCTGCTGCCAGTTGCTGCGGTGACCGACAACTAACGACCATGGGTATCTTTCGCAAGTTTTTTTACTAAACATGCTCAGCTTTCATTACATAAAAACTCTGTAATTTCATATGGCAGGGGATTCATTTATCTCACCTGGCAGGGATTTCGCACCGATTGAGGCCGCAACTGTACTTAGTGATGTTGTTGTAGTCTTCAGTCCAGATACTGGTTTGATGCAGCTCTCCATGCTACTCTATCCTGTGCAAGCTTCTTCATCTCCAAGTAACTACTGCATCCTACATCAATCTGAATCTGCTTAGTGTATTCATCTCTTAGTCTCCCTGTATGATTTTTACCACCACACTGCCCTCCAATAGTAAACTTGTGATCCCTTGATGCCTCAGAACATGTCCTACCAACCGATCTCTTCTTCTAGTCAAGCTGTACCACAAATTTCTCTTCTCCCCAATTCTATTCAATACCACCTCATTAGCTACGTGATCTACCAATCTAATGTTCAGCATTCTGTAGCACCAAATTTCGAAGCCTTCATTCTTTTCTTGTCTAAACTGTTTATCGTCGATGTCTCACTTCCATACATGGCTACACTCCATACAAATACTTACAGAAAAGATTTCCTAATACTTAAATCTACACTCGATGTCAACAAATTTCTCTTCCTCAAAAACGCTTTCCTTGCCATCGCCAGTCCACATTTTATATCCTCTCTATTTCGACCATCATCAGTTATTTTGCTCCCCAAATAGCAATATCATCTACTACTTTAAGCGTCTCATTTCCTAATCTAATTCCCTCAGCATCACCCCATTTCATTCGACTACATTCCATTACCCTCTTTTGCTTTTGTTAATGTTCAGTTATTTCCACTTTCAAGACACTGTCCAATACGTTCAACTGCTCCTCCAGGCCCTTTGCTGTCGCTGACAAGAATTACAATGTCATCGGCAAACCTCAAAGTTTTCATTTCTTCTCCATGGATTTTAATTCATACTCCGAATTTTTCTTTTGTTTCCTTTACTGCTTGCTCAATATACACACTGAATAACATCAGGGATAGGCTACAACCCTGTCTCACTCCCTTCGCCACTACTGCTCCCCTATCATGTCTCTCGACTCTTATACCTACCATCTGGTTTCTGTACAAATTGTAAATAGCCTTTCTCTCCCTGCATTTTAGCCCTGCCACCTCCAGAATTTAAAAAAAAAAAAAAACAGTTTTCCAGTCAACATTGTCAAAAGCTTTCTCTAAGTCTTCAAGTGATAAAAACGTAGGTTTGCCTTTCCTTAATCCATCTTGTAAGATAAGTCGTGGGGTCAGTATTGCCTCACGTGCTCCACCATTTCTACGGAATCCAAACTGATCTTCCCCGAGGTCGGCTTCTGCCAGTTTTTCCATTCGTCTGTAAGGAATTCGTGTTATTAAACTGATAGTTCGGTAATTTTCACACCTGTCAACATCTGCTTTCTTTGGGATTGACATTAGTGATAAGGAATATATAAATATAGTGGTATATATACAGTGATACACAGTATATAAACGTCTTTATTGCCACGTACCAGTGATTCGGTTACGAATGACCTGTCCTGGTGTGGACCGAAAGGAACAACATACAGTACTAATCGGCATTACGAGCTACGATCACAATGTAGGCACTGCAAGACGAGAGATGAAGTAAACTATAACAGCGACTGCTGTGAAGTTGAAAGCGTACTCAAGCGAGATAAACAATTGACAGCAATCATTTCACCACCACGAGCGCAGGAGAAATGGGAAACTTCAACACTTGAAAAACTTGCTCATCAAACATTATCATAAAGACTTTTAGCCGTTTGTCGGTGTTATTACTGATTACGGAACGAAAATGAAACCCAGGCTATCGCCCGTCACTGTTTCCCTATCAGCAGATAAAAACATTCTCACCTGCCAGTCTCTTGTTTCCTGGACAGTGTATACATCAGCATTCTTCTCGCACAGCAACAGTTTCTTTTGTCTGGATTAACAACTAAATTAATGAAGGGCACAAGAGGAAAACTACAGACTAGTAAAAAAAACAATGAACTGAAAATAAATCAGACACTCGTATACTGATGAAAAATACGATAAATGCGAGGCAGTCTTGTCACATAAAGTGGAACTTCACGCAATCCACAAGTTAGGGCTATGCGGGTAGTTGCCATCGCGTTGTAAGACGAGAAAAATACCTGGACATGCATTGAGAAACAAGAGATACGTCGATAAGTCGCCCCGTTCTTAGAAAGTGATGAATAGTAGGAAGTAAAAATGACGAAAGAAAGTTGTTAGTCATGAGAAGTCACAGGTACCTTCATAATGATAACCGAAATTCGGTTGACAGTCCAGAGACTGGTTTGATGCAGCTCTCCCTGCTACTCTATCCTGTGCAAGCTTCTTCATCTCCCAGTACGTACTGCAACCTACATCCTTCTGAACCTGCTTAGTGTATTCACCTCTTGGTCTCTCTCTACGATTTTTACCCCCCTACGGTGCACTCCAATACTAAATTGGTGATCCCTTGATGCCTCAGAATGTCCTACCAACCGATGCCTTCTTCTAGTCAAGTTGTGCCACAAACTCCTCTTCTCCCCAATTCTATTCAATACCTCCTCATTAGTTATGTGATCTACCCATCTAATCTTCAGCATTCTTCTGTAGCATCACATTTCAAAAGCTTCTAAAGCTTCTATTCTCTTCTTGTCTAAACTATTTATCTTCCACGTTTCACTTCCATACATGGCTACACTCCATACAAATACTTTCAGAAACGACTTCCAGGCACTTACATCTATACTCGATGTTAACAAATTTCTCTTCTTCAGAAACGCTTTCCTTGCCATTGCCAGTCTACATTTTATATCCTCCCTACTTCGACCATCATCATTTATTTTGCTCCACAAATAGCAAAACTCTTTTACTACTTTAAGTGTCTTATTTCCTAATCTAATTCCCTCAGCATCGTCCGATTTAATTCGACTACATTCCATTATCCTCGTTTTGCTTTTGTTGATGTTCATCTTATGTCCTCCTTTCAAGACACTGTCCATTCCGTTCAGCTGCTCTTCTAGGCCCTTTGCTGTCTCTGACAGAACAACAATGTCATCGGCAAACCTCAATGTTATGACAAAATTCTTGAAACTTGCCTGTCTTCAATACAGAGCTCCTGCAATACAGGATTATAAGCTCCACGGGTTTCTCTATGTAAGATAATCTTTTTGGACCACATGCGTCTTTATGGGATCGATTTTCGTGACAAACAATTATACCAATAATTATAGCACGAAGTGCTAACACATCTCCACAGTCAGAATCCATTTTTTTCTGTAAAAAGGAAAAAATGGAAGAAAAGAGAGAAAAAAGGAAAAAAAGCAACAAAGTGTGTTTTTACAAGAGTTTGAAACTATTGCCGACATATTGCAACAGTTGACAAATAGTTGTAAGTTTGTCCAATTTATGACAGTTTTAGGTTTTGTTTCTTGGAATCGGTTTTCAAAGTGAAAGTAATTAATACGAACAAACAGACAAAGGGGTGCCGGTTGTTTGTGGTGCAAATACTATTTTTTCCTAATAACGGCGACCGAGGCTGCCCCGAGCGTTCTACCACGAAAGATCTTAAATATAGCGGACTGAGTCTATGCATGACTACTTACAAATTAATGAGTGCCACCTCAAGTGCAATAAAACGGCAGCAACACCCACATTACTAATATTAATGAAGTGAAGCTGACCAGGATCTGCAACGAAAAGGACATCGCCTCCGCATGCTTTTCTAAATACGGACGCAGCACAGCAGTGTGCGTAATTCGACAGAGAAAGGTTGCTGTAGCCAACTAGACTACGATGCTGGTTACAATGGTTCCTGCTGTTTTTGGTCGGTGGGGCAGTTCAGCCTTTTGGCAGTCTGGGTGGGAAACCTGTGCAAGTGCTAGTTTTCTGAATGCAGGCAGAAGCGGTCTCCCTGCGCGTCGAAATGGTTGTAACTAGAATTTGAAAGTTACAGTCCTGAACTTGTATAGATTCTCACAATCTCGTGGATTTTCTGAATTAACTGATTGGTGAAACTTCGTCTGGTCTCACCACGATGGACCTCTACTCAAGCAGGTCATGGTTGATATTTCTTGGCCAGGGATAATTGCTTTTAACGCACAAATTAACTGATTCTTTTTCTTGACTTTTTCATTAATTAACTTATACATCTGTGACTATCACTGAACTTATGAGTCTTTAAGCAGTCTGACTTTGTGATTGAGAACATGATTTTTAATTAAATTATTTTTCAACGTAAGGGGCCTGGGCTGGGTAGCTGCTGAGGCTTCTCCTTGCATTTTATATGGCTTACCAAAATCTTAGGTTTACAGATTGAACAGAAATAAACTTCTCTTCAGTTGTCTTGCAGCGCAGGTTCTGGATGACCTTGACCTTGAGAGATGTATGTATTACTCCATCCCTTCCCGCCCCCTTACAAATGGCGAAGTCACCAAGGCACTATGCATGTACAAGTACCAATATGAACTAAGATAATGTGTTCACGCTCCCCTGGGCCAAGATCAATCAAGTTCTCCTTCTCCTCACTCATTATAAATCCAATTGCCATTTATCCTCTGTACGCCATAGTAAAAGTAACATGTTTTTTGGGACTAGGTTGTAGGTAATACTTATATTAATAACAAATTAATATCAGATTTATTATTACAATCTTTTCTCTGGCACTTTCCCTTACCCCTTTTATTATTTGGGCTTCATCATTTGAGGTCTGCCGGCCGGAGTGGCCGAGCAGTTCTAGGCGCTACAATCTGGAACCGCGCGACCGTTACGGTCGCAGGTTCGAATCCTGCCTCGGGCATGAATATGTGTGATGTCCTTAAGTTAGTTAGGTTTAAGTAGTTTTAAGTTCTAGAGGACTGATGACCTCAGAACTTAAGTCCGATAGTGCTCAGAGCCATTTGAATTTAGGTCTATACATCGTAATCAGAAGAACATAAACAGCAGGGCTATCCACTTTGAAAATGTTGGTAAATATTACCATAATTACTGAGGTAAGACACACTGGAATTCTGAAATACTATACCCTGAGAGGTGACAAAAGTCATGAGATAGCGATTTGCAAATATACAGATGACAGTAGTATCACAAACACGAGGTATAAAAGGGCACTGCATTGGCAAAGCTGTCATTTGTAATCAGATGATTCATATAAAAAGTTTTCATCATGATTATGGTCGCATGACAGGAATTAATAGACTCTGAATGCAGAATGGTAGTCGGAGCTAGATGCATCAGATATTCCATTTCAGAAATCATTATGGAATTCAATATTCTGTGATCCACAGTGTCAAGAGTGTGCGGAGAATACCGCATTTCAGGCATTACCTCTCACAAAGGACAATGCAGTGCTCAACAGCCTTCACTTAATGACGAAGAGCAGTGGCATTTACATAGACCTGTCAATGCCAACAGACAAACAAAAGTGTGTGAAATAACAGCAGAAATCAATGATGAATGTATCTGTTAGGACAGTGTGGCGAAATATAGTGGTAAAGGGCTATGGCAGAAGATGACCAATGTGGGTGCCTTTGCTAACAGAACGGCATCGCCTGCAGTGTTTCTCCTGGGCTCATGACCGTATCAGTTGGACCCTAGATGACTGGAAAACTGTGGACCGGTCAGATGAGTCGCAACTTCAGTTGGTAAGAGATGATGGTAGGGTTCAAGTGTAGCATAGACTGCGCAAAGCCGTGGACCCAAGTTGTCAGTAAGGCACTGTACAAGTTGATGGTGGCTCCATAATGGTGTGGGCTATGTTTACATGGAATGGAAAGGGTCCTCTGGATGTTCAGCTACTTGGATTCCATTTGCATCTGTTCGTGGACGTCATGTTCCCAAACAACTACGGAATTTTTAAGGATGACTATTCGCCACACCACTGGGCCACAATTGTTTGTGATGGGTTTGAAGGACATTCTGGACAATCTGAGCAAATGGTTTGACCATCCAGATCGTCCAACATGACTCCCATCGATCATTTATAGGACATAATCGAGAGATCAGTTCGTTCACAAAATCCTACGCCAGCAACTCTTCTGCAACTACAAACAGCTACAGAGGCTGCATGACTCACTACTTCTGCAGCGGACTTCCAACGACTTGTTGAGCCCATGCCATGTTGAGCTGCTGCACTACAACAGCCAGAAGGAGGTCCAACGTGATATTAGGAGGTATACCATGGCTTTTGTCATCTCAGTTTAATAACATGACACCATGACATTTTCTGTATGCTCCTCAACCTTTACTATATGCTACAATTTCCTCAAACACTCATGCCTCCAATCTACGATGGATGTAAAAAGAAAAACGTTTAACCAGTACTTCCGCACGTTATTCTAACAAGATCCATGGCGTGATATGTTGACGAAAAAAAGTATTATTAGTGTGTAAAATCATGATAATGCATGTTGGTACAAGAAACTAGTCACAGAAACATTATGCATCACAGGAATGACCACTCAATCACTGAAAGAGGCCCATCATATGAGTAACGCCTTCAGACCTCGAAGAATAATGATGTAAGAAAACATTCGCAGCGGCAATCAAATGCCTCTGCATGTCTTCGAACAACTGTCGCCACCAGCAAAAATGGGGCCACGAATGAGTTATCTTTGCATGGCTGCCCAGACAAGACTCTGCACGTGCTGTCCAGTGATTAGCTGCAATGCACTGCGCAGTCCCGTGCTGTGCTGTAACCGTCTGTATACCACTATGAATCACCCAAGCATCGCCGCAGTATAGCATAGGATAGGAACAGTAGAGGAAACTCACTCTAATAAAAAGTAAAAATAAAAGATTAAAAGACGTGCACGTAACAGTCCTGGTGTCCACACACAACCACCTGGGAAGCTGACTCTAGAGAGACTGATGCAGCAGACTCCGACCATGATATGTGGTAAAGTAACTGCACGACTTTGCGGGTAAGAACTAAGATAAGGGACTAGGACAAGGTCACGCCGTACGCAAGCCAGTAGGAGTCAAATTCTTCTTAACATAAGTCCAATTTTAAAAGAGTTGTCATTCATGTTCTAAGTGTCAGCAGCAGCAGAGATCAGCAGAATACTGTTTTGGATGCATCTGGAACCAGCAAGTCAGTCTGTCTTTGAGTGTACAGATGGCAGACATCTTACTCAAGATAAGGGGGAAAATACATCTTTCACGTGTAGGAAGAGAGTTTGATATTGCCTGAGATTGTTCATTGCTTTTTATTGTTTTTTTCAGAAATATAATTTACTACCAAGGACTCCCCATGACAGACAATCGATTTGTTCTGAAGGTCCTTGCATTTTGGTGTTTTGTCGTTTTCAAAGTGGTATGATAGTGTCTGCCAGTATCTTTCTGCGATGGACAATGACCAACTTTGAGTTGAGAGTAACCTCTGAAGAAATTTTAATGAAAAACCCTCACCATCAAAGCATGGGCGCAGCTGCTGTGCCATTGGAGACCGTGCTCATTGGAATGTGTGCAGTTATTCCATCACAGTTGCATGTCTGTGTGAAGAGGTTGGAGAAAGTGAAGTGGATTAAAGACTTTCCACTGTAAAATGATGTGCATAATATGAGAACAAAAGTTACACCTCACTTCCTGCACTTCAGACGAAAATACACGTTGACAAACACCAAGCAGTGACTGGAAGTTAAATGTCGAAATGTTGGAGCAGTGGTGGTGTGAATGCCACAGGCAAGACTTCCCACATGATGCCAGTAAGCAGAATGAACCTTTTGTTGAAAAATGAGAGAAATGTAGTGTATCAGAATGATCGTAAATATGTCATTTAAAGGCTCACTGGAGAGAGAGAGAGAGAGAGAGAGAGAGAGAGAGAGAGAGGTAGGAGGTAGGACAATTGGACGTTACAGTGTGTTTGGATTACTATAATAAAATGATTCCACAGGATATGCTGCAAAACAGGGTACCACTTACACAGCATAAAACACTTTGGTACTACAGCATGTTCCTGAATATCTGAATATTATGATTAAATAAAGATGTCGTGAGATTTAATGTAAGTACTCCCACCTCCCAATGCTATTTTCTATTAATTTATCAATGTTCCCCAATTCCCACACATCCATTCTAACAAGGGAACCTCCCCATCGCACCCCCCTCAGATTCAGTTATAAGTTGGCACAGTGGATAGGCCTTGAAAAACTGAACACAGATCAATCGAGAAAACAGGAAGAAGTTATGTGGAACTATGAAAAAATAAGCAAAATACAGAAACTGAGCAGTCCACGAAACATAGGTAACATCAAGGACGATGTTAGCATAGGAGCGTCGTGGTCCCGTGGTTAGCGTGAGCAGCTACGGAACGAGAGGTCCTTGGTTCAAGTCTTCTTCGGGTGAAAATTTTTTATTTTCAGACAATTATCAGAGTTCAGGCACTCACACATAATCAACTTCGCTCTCCAAAATTCCAGGACATGTTCAGATTTGCTTGGACATAAGCAGGATTTGACGGTCTACACACGGAAAAATTTTAAAACGTTAAAAACATATGTTTTGACAGAGCACAGAGAAAACTGTGCGACTGTGAAACTGTTGCATTCATTTGTTGAAGTTTATGTGACACACTCTTATGTTTTCATCAATTTTTTGGAAGTGATTATCACATCCACAAGAAAACCTAAATCGGGCAAGGTAGAAGAATCTTTTTACCCATTCGCCAGGTGTGCAAGTTAGGTGGGTCGACAACATATTCCTGTCATGTGACGCACATGCCGTCACCAGTGTCGTGTAGAATATATCAGACGTGTTTTCCTGTGGAGGAATCGGTTGACCTATGACCTTGCGATCAAATGTTTTCGGTTGCCATTGGAGAGGCACGTCCTTTCGTCTACTAATCGCACGGTTTTGCGGTGCGGTCGCAACACACAGACACTGAACTTGACAGACAGTGAACAGAGACGTCAACGAACGAACGGACAGATCATAACTTTGCGAAAATAAAGTAAGTAAACTTTTCGCTCGAGGGAAGACTTGAACCAAGGACCTCTCGCTCCGCAGCTGATCACGCTAACCACGGGACCACGGCTCGCCTGTGCTCATATCATCCTTGATGTTGCCTATGTTGCCCATGGACTACTCAGTATATTTTGCTTATTTTTTCATAGTTCCACACAACTTCTTCCTGTTTTCTCGATTGATCTGTGTTCAGTTTATCAAGGCCTATCCACTGTGCCAAATTATAACTAAATCTGAGGGGGGTGCGATGGGGAGGTTCCCTTGTAAGGTATCTGACTGAACAGCTATCACAGCATGATATTTAAAGAAAATACACAATTAAACAATGATGTTAATAACACAAATTCCACAATACATACCCTGTATTATAAATGTGTGGTGTCTATAAATCTGCCACTTGTTGACGTGTAAATAACTCCACACACAGACACACACGTGCACACATTCTTGACATCACTTAAAGTACGTTGTAAGTAATTACTGCCAGCATAAGACATGAATGCACTTTTATGTAAAAATGTGAGGAAGAGACCAGGTGCTAACACACTAGAGGTGACCATTGTGTCAATAGTGGGCCTGCTGTTAACTTAGCACTGCAAGCACTGCACACCACTACCACTGCCATGCGACACATCTACTGGCCAAGGAGCAACTGACAACATTTCCAGGGATGCAGAGAGCTATGCACCCCTCTGGTCGAGATATGAGGTGGCAGATCCACAACACGAGACAAGGCCAAAAGATGAGGAAACACCCTCAGCCAATAAGAATCGGATTGCCCCCTTCCCCCACCCACTTTTGTTCCTACAGCCTCTTCATTCTTTGTTCAAGGCACCACAGTCGTAGGAAGCACTAGAGTTCTCCTACTTGGCAGATATCCACTACTGATGTTCAACACTGTAGCTGGAGCATTAACTGCCGTAAAATACAAAGCAGTGACCATCTGGAGCAAGCCAACATATATACCAGGTTCATATTCGTTTGCAGGAATCGTATGGGTGTTCACTCAATATCTATGAAAAAAACGTGGATGAAAGCGGCACCTAACACATCACAAAACAATCAATCAAGTAACGATAATTCATCAGTAGTGTCAGCTAGATATGGTACTGGTAGTTTCGATCAACATGTGAGTAACATGGAGCTGCTCAGTGAACTCAAATGAGAATCCTGGAGGGAAGACAACAGCGTTTTCGTGAAATACTGATGAGAAAATTCAGAGAACTAGCATTTGTGGCTGTATTCAGAATGATTCCCCTGCCATCGGCATACATTTCATGTAAGAATCACAAAGACAAGATAGGAATTGAAGCTAGCACAGAAGCATATAAGTCATTTTGCCGTCATTCTGTTTGCGAGCAGAACTGGAAATGGAATGATTAGCAGTGGTACAAGGCACCTTCCGCCAAGTACCATATGACGGATTGCAGATTGTAGATGATAGAGTAGTTGTGTTCTAAAATTTAGGAGTCATAACCAGACGTGACGTCAGATTACGGTGTGGTGATCAGAGACTCTTGACAGAGACAACATTGTAACCTTACACATCCATTCCAGTTGTGGTATAGATTCTACCAAGCATTGATGTTGCTACTGTCGAAAAATATGTACACATTTAATAGTAAGTCCCCAACCACGTCTTGCTTCGATGTATCTCTTTAAACTGACTTAATGCAAGTTCCAAACACTCGCCCTTACTCAAGTCATATAACCCTTCTGCACAAGGTTCCCATTATAGATGAACTACACTTTCCTAGAATTCCCTCAATAAACCGAAGCGGACCAGCGCTGTTTCTACAATCAACCTTACACATTGTACTCGTTCAATTTCATGTGACTTTGCAACTAGTGCCGAAACCATGTCCGTGTGTAGCTTACATAATTTCCCTGTTGCGCTCTTTTTCATTATGTGGTCATTCTTAAGAAATCATATATAAATCATGTGAATGATCTTGTCTCGGATGCTGGAAATGTGTTAACATCTATATAAATTATTTTCGTGGTGTTCATCTCGTTAACACCCAATGATAACAATCTCGCTGATTTAAACTTATCCAGTTCCACAGACTTGTAATTTTATGTCAGTCATACTGCAGTATTCGCAGTAAGGATGACTTGCAGTTTCGTGTATGGTGATGCGATGCTTTCGGGATGAGATTATTTATAAAGTTGTCTGTGAGCTCATGGACTGAAAAGCGAATTTTTTTTCTATCAGCCGCAAGCCGGTCCCAAGCCCGGGCCCATCTAAAAACAAGAGGATGGGGAAGTGTGGAGGGGGAGGAGTAACAACCTCGTAAAAAAACCAGGGTCCGTCCGGCTCCAGATGGTAGCACCCTGTCATAGGGCCCCTGCCTAGGGTTACTAGGTGAAACCCAGCCAACGGTCTCAATGGCGGAAGAGGAACAATTTCCCAACGGCAGAGAGAGCGGAAGAGCTAACTCCAGGGCTTACTACCTTGGTTTTAATTTCGGATTCGGGGCAACCCGATCCCCCAATTTATTATCCAACAATTACTGCAAAGCATGATGGGAACGTCGTCAAAGATAGACACTACTCCAAGAGGTAGACCGAATGGCAAATCCTCCGTTGTTCGTAGAAACAATGCAAAGGGGTCAAAGGATTTTGGAGGACCCCAACCAACATGTATGCAGCCCTCAACACTGAAATTTAAGAAAGCAACTATGTTTGCAACCCTAAATGTAAACTCTCTAATTAAAGTAGGAAAATTGAAATTATTGATTGAAAAGCTGAACCAGAAAGAAATTTTAATATGTGCATTACAAGAAACAAGGTTTTTAGATGAAACTGCTTTAGATTTTGAAAACTATCGTTTATTTAAAGGAAAACCAGGTAAAATCTTAATGAAACAAATGCCATACCTGGGAACAGCATTTCTGGTACATCACTCAATTTTAGATTCAGTTACTAACTTCTACTCGAGTTCTGAGAGACTATCCATTCTTGAGATTAAATGTAAAAACAAAGGATACTCTATAATCAACTGTCATGCACCCATAAACCAGGACAACAAAAATAACCCGGAGAAAGTTGAAGAATTTTGGGAGATACTTGAAATGGAACTGGATAGATGCTCAAAGAAGAACATAAAAATGTTAGTAGGCGATTTTAACGCACAAATAGGAAGGGAGAAAAAATACCATGGAACAGTAGGCCTCTTCCCAGGTCACAAAAGAACTTCAAAAAATGGAGAAAGGCTTATAGAGGTATGTAGGCATTTCAACTTGAAAATAATGACAACACATTTCAAAAAGCTGAACCGAAAAACTAAAACATGGAGATCACCAAATCCACTTCTCGGAGAATTCCAAATTGACCATGTGGCTATCTCACTTCATTGTCAAGAAGAAATTCAAAACACTAAAGTGCTGAAAAGCCTTGATGTTGATTCAGACCACTATTTGACTACGATTAAATTCAGACCACTCCCATTTCGAAAAGAGAAGAAAACCTTTTACAAAATTCCAAAATATAACACAGAAACTTTAAAAAATGAAGAAATTAAACAACGGTTTCAAAGAGCATTGCACAAAGATAGCGATGGCATATCCACAATAAACAAGGAAGCGGGATGGGAGGAGATCAAAAACGAAATAGTTGAAATAGCAAAAGAAAATTGTCTCGTGAAAAGAGTAAGAAGACATCCATGGTGGGACAATGAATGTGATGAGAACCTGGAGAAGAGACAGAAATTGTGGCAGAAATGGAACTCCACAAAAGATCCTCAAGATCTTGACAATTTTAAAATCCAGAGAAGAGAAACAGCCAAGCTTTTCCGTAATAAAAAAAGAAGACAATTTCAGGATAACCTAGAACAGATTGAGGAAGACTTTAAAAGAAATAATTCTAGAGATTTCTACAAAACTTTTAGAAAACAGCTAACCAAATACCAATCCCCAAATTTATGTTTTAAAGATGAAGAGAACAAGCTAGGTTTGACAAACAAGACTAATTGTGAAATATTAGCAAAATATTTCGAGAATCTACTAAATTGTGAACCACCCAAAGATAAAATGAGTTTTGAAAACCACCGAAATACTAATACCGAGTCAAAACCTCCAGACGCTGAAGAAATAAAACACATAATACACAGTCTAAAAAACAATAAAGCCCCAGGTGAAGACTCCATAGTACCAGAAATCCTAAAAATAATGGATACCAACCTCCCACAAGTTTTGGAACATATGTTTAAGAAGATCTGGGACGAAGAAAGAATTCCTGAAGACTGGCAGTGTGCCCTGATACACCCACTACACAAAAAGGGGGATAAGATGAATGTTAATAATTATAGAGGGATCTCGCTACTACCAGTAGGATACAAAATTTTGTCAAGGAAATTACTTCAAATCGTGGAGCCAGTTCTGGATAAAAAAATAGGTGAATATCAAGCAGGTTTTAGACAAGGTAGATCCTGTGTTGAACAAATATTTAACCTGAAAACACTAATTCGTTACAGAATCTCAAGAGGCCAGAGATTTGCAATAGTATTTGTAGATTTCAAAAAAGCATACGACTCGGTAGATAGAGAAACATTACTGAAAGTATTGGAAGAATTTGGGGTCGATAAGAAAACAATTCAAATTATCAAACAGACGCTAACAAACAGTAAGGCCAAAGTTAAATTTATGGGTGAAATTTCAAGGAAGTTCGAAATTAAAACAGGTGTTAGACAAGGTGATGGTTTATCCCCAATCCTCTTCAACTGCGTACTGGAAAAGATATTGAGAATATGGAAAGAAGAACTCAAAGGCACCAAGAATGACATCAGAATTGGAACAAAAAAAGAAAAAATAGAAGTGGACTGTTTAGCTTTTGAAGACGATCTGGCAATAGTTACAGAAAACGAAGAAATAGCTCAGAACTACCTGGAGAAACTACAAGAAGTTTCGGCCAGAGCTGGACTGCAGATTTCATTTGAAAAAACCGTGTATATGTCTAATCATAGAAATAACAAGAAAAATCTTATTACTAAATACGGCAATATTAAGAGAGTAGAAAAATTTAAGTATTTAGGTGAAATAATTCAAGTGAATGGTTTAGACAAGAGTGCAAACCAGGCGAGAGCAAGGAAAATGGAATTTGCTTTTCAAAAAACCAAAGACATATATAACAAAAAAAACATTTCGATTCAAGCTAAATTAAGACATTATAAAACTGTCATTAGACCAGAATGCCTGTATGCATCGGAGTGCCTAACTCTTAACAAAAAGGGGGAAATAGAAAACATGGAAAAGAAAGAAAGGAAAATTTTGAGAAAAATATTAGGACCGAGAAAGATTGGAGAAGAGTACAAGCTAAAGAGTAATAAGGAAATATACAAAACTATTGAGAAAGTGAGTGAGGCAACGCGTAAACGCAGACTAACGTTTTATGGTCACCTGTCGAGGATGGATGGAAACAGACTAACAAGAAAAGTGTTTGAACATAGTAACAGGAACGAAAAAACCAACAATAAATGGATACAGATGGTGAAAAAGGATTTGGCCTATTTTAATGTCACTCGTGAGTCAATCAGGGACAGGGAAAAGTTTAGACAAATAGTGAACGAAATTAAGTGTTTTCCAGAAGAAACGAAACTAAAGAATAATAACAGGAAATGGTCGGAAGAGCGGAGGAGGAACCACTCGAAAATGATGAGGAAATATTGGGAAGAGAGAAAAAAAGATCAAAAAGCCGGGCAAGTGAATTGTTGAACGTGGTCCAAAGATGGCCGAAATCGAAAGAAGAAGAAGTGGTGTGACTTCTGCAAAATGCAACGTTTTTAGCAGAGCCAGTGGGTTGACGCATTCAGTCCTTTGAATGATATCGAATATCCTTGTGATGTTCACTGTCAGAGCACTTCATGGTTTTTCTGTCATTCTTTTGGTGGAGACAATTCACTACTGATTTGGCAACAGTAAAGATGCTGTTCCTTGTGGAAATCTGAAGTGTTGCAACACACTCCGTGGGTATCAAAATCTGGCATTATCGAAAGCTTTCTCTAAAACTATGTTCAATACCCCTAATGTTTATGCATTCTGTTGTCATAAGAAGGCTGTGCTACACGTCTGTTCCAGCCCAACCCTTGGGAAAACAGAGGCGATGCCAACTACAGTTGGCAGTGGACCAGCGCTAATAAACACGTTTCCCAGTCTTGGGTCAAACAGTTACACAGGAAGGGTCTGACCTGAGTAACCTGCCCGCTGAATCAATTTACACATAGTTAACCATCCCGCCAAAAATAGATGGTTGTTAAACATAATAATTCCTCACGTTGAAAAACCTCAGCAACAAACCTAAAGAGTGATTGTCAGTAATCTCCACATATTAGCTCTAACATCCTGGATTTTCTTATTGTGAGATGTATATGGGGGGAAGTATTACACGTATTTTGCGACTGTATAGATGCTTTGCCTCTGGCTGTGATCTGTACTTAGGCTGTCTAGACTGGCTAACAAACATCCCCTTGGTCAAAGTTACTCCATCAGCCTCAGTATAAATCACACTAACGGGAACCACTCTCTAACCATCCAAGTCCTATATGTGCACGATATCTCTCTGTGTACAACATCGTGCTGCGTCCAATACACAGTTCTCCAGCAGTATTCTTACATACACAACATGTCAGCAGATAGTAGCGCACAACGCCCAACTAAAGTAATTTCCAGGTGCCTTGTGGCACTTTACCATGTGAAATGAGCTTTAGTGAGTTTACCTACAATTTAACTGGATTGTCCTCCATGAAAAATAAACCTTGGGTATGTATTTGACAGTACTATATAACGCCCATCACATCTTTGTCAACAATTTCATTCTTCTGGTTTACAGGTATAAAATAAAATAAAAAAACTACAGGCGTTCCGAGAATTCTCCAGTATACAGAACCGCAGAATGACAGCAGTGTCACATATACAGCTTATACTCTAAAGAATCAAGATGGTAGCACTTTCCATCAGTGATCTTCTAGTCATACCTTCTAATTTTGGTTGTATTTGCCATGCAGTTGTAAAATTCTAGCCCAAGTACACTACGTTATGTGTGTTGGACTGTGGTCACCCTGGGGCCAAGGGTAATGCGTGGGAGTGCATCTACTAACAACAAAAAACAATTTAATGTGTTTTTTGTATGTAGAGTGTTACTCTGCACATCAGAACACATACTAAGCAACGAAATTTCGCCACATTTATTAGAGCATCAGTCACAAGTGAACAGTACTCCATTGACCGTATAGACGAACCGAAGAAATTAATGAGGCAATGCAAACCAAATGTTAAAGCTGGAAGTGCCCCTAGCATGATGGGGCACCATAATCTATGAATGACTTTGATATTGTTTTAAATAGAACTAAGATGAGTACTCTGACGAAGTAATAAGGACAATCTAGGCATTGGTATAAATATGCATGCATGCCTCCTCCCTCTCCACCCCTCCATCACAAATACACAAAATAGTTTAATGATATCATCCATATGCTGCAAGAAGTGATACTAACCCCTATACGACAGTGTCTAGGTCATGTGGAAGAGCAGACCAAAGACTGTGAAACACGTAGAAGACATATAAAATACTAATATTCCCTATCCTCATCTAGGGTATTTCTGGGCAGTTCAGTAATCCTATGAAATTTGTTTTTCATAGGATGACGCATCCGATTCACACCTAACCCTTGCCTATGCATCCTCAGTGGTAAATGTTCCAGAATAAATTATTCTTTACCAGTCCACCAACTGCACGAGTTTGTGTAAACAGTTTCCACATTAATTAATTAAAATTATCGACAGACAGGTAATATTTTGATAACCTTATCTTGGTCTTGGTTGTTTTGAAGATGTATTTTCATACTAGATAACTTTCGTATGTTCTAATTACGCCAGTGGACAAACTGCAGAATGACAACCTGAAACCTTTAATATGGAATGGCTTAACTCTGCTCGACACATTGATTCCTTTGGGAATTAACCATTTTTACCGCTTCAACAAGGTCCTGAATTGAGAACAAATATATTTCCCATAGGGAGTTGCTTATGTTTGATAATTTTCTCAACTCCTGTGGAGTCATATTACTTTTAGGAACCAATCATATGTTAATAACACAGAATACTGTCTAACTATACCTGTGAGAACTTCATATATACACTAACTATTCGTAACGGAAATAATGATTGGATTACTGAGGAACTACAGCTATCAGAACTTCTACATAGCTACACACTAAAGATCCAGGATGTATGTATGACGAAATAAAAATAATAATATCGAGACACTGGTTTTATTCTGCTATAAACACATGTTGCACCACTGCACTATTTCTGCAACTATCAAATCTTCTATATACACTAAATATCCAATAAATATGTATCCAAATAATGGAAAATAGTAATAATAGTGTTCAAGGAACTGACTTTAACCTTTTGTAAACACAGACAGCCGAATTACGGTTTTTGGCTTGTCGGTTTCTCACACTGGGACCTGAGTGTAGGGTAGGTTCAGGACCAGGGTTGGAAGTGGATCCACCCTCTTTAGATTTGGGGCAGTTTGTGAAGATGGATCCACCAGCGTTATGTCTTTGGTGAAGGAAACTATTTGTTTACAGTGCGATAAAGTCAGTTCCTCAAACATTATTAGTATTACTATTTTCCACTTGTTACATACAAATATACAGCTTAGATATTTAGGATATCTGGCACTGACGTGCAAGGTTACAGCGTCATTGCTGTCAGTTTCTGTGCCTATCAAGCTGTAATTCAACATCATTTTCAGTCATGGCTTCAGAGTTTTAGAACACAACTACTATTACTACATCTACATACATACTTCACAAGCTGTCATATGATACACGACGAAGATTGCTGATACCACTACTGGGCATTTCCTTTAGAGTTGTGTTCGCAAGCAAAGTGAGGGCAAAAAGACAGTCTACATGCTTATGTACTAGCCACAGTTTCTAACTTGTCTTCGCGATCCTTACGCAAAACGTACATTGGCGGCACTAGAACCATTCTCCAGACAGATGCAAGTGCCAATTCTTCTAAATTTTTCATTAGTGCTCAGTGGAAAGACTAGGGGTTCTCATTGACTTCGTGGAGCGGTTCTGTATTACTCACATATCAATAAAACTTACTGGTTGGATGGTTGATTGATTTGAGGCGAGGAGGGATGGGAGTGAACCAAACAGCGAAGTCATCAGTCCCCTAAGTAGGCAGAAACCAAGGGAGGAACAGCACAAACAGCACATTCCAGTCAAGGGGTTGGGAAAACAGGCAAACAAAGAGGTAAAATGTACTTCAGAGCAGCAGAAAGTGTAAATAATAGGAGGGGGGAGGACGGGGAGGGAAACAGCGAGAGCAGGGACACCGCAGACACATTGCGCGTGTCCAGGCACCAGTATCTACGCTGATCCTTCCCAGTCTCCACACCATATCATCGAAGTTACTGGTATCATATCTAGCTGATGCTACTGATGGAGTCGAATTACTTGATTGAACGCTTTGTCCTGATTTCACCATCACTTCTTTCATGGATGATGAACTGCACTTGCTTATGATTCCTTCAAATCAATCTGAACCCAACATTGCTCTGGCTCACTCCAGATGCTGACTCCCAGGTATTTTATGGTACGTAACGCTTCTTGCTGTAATGTTGAAAATCAGTAGTGGATATATTCTGCCTTTCTCTAAGTAGGATAACTGTTGCTGTCTGCCCCCAGTAGCTTAGTGGTCAGCCCAATAGAATTTAAATCCTAAGGGCCCGGGTTCGATACCCAGCTGGGTCGGAGATTTTCTCCGCTCAGGGACTGGGCGTTGTGTTGTCCTAATCATCATCATTTCATCCCAATCGTCGGGCAAATCGCCGAAGTGGAGTCAAATAGAAAGACTTGCACCCGGCGAACGCTCTACACGAATGGAGGCCCTAGTCACACGACATTTACATTTTACTCTGTTGCTTCCTATGACTATGGAGTCAGGAACAGGAATGAAAAGGCAATAGTAATGAAAGAGACTGGGCGGGGTTAGAGGGTGGGGAGTCTGATTCTTATTGGCATAGGGTGTTTCCTGTCCTTTTAATACATGTAGGGTGTTGGTGGTGGCCTCACCTTGTGCCATCAAACTGCCACATCATATCGTGGCCAGAGATATGTGTAGACGGGAGCAGCTCTTTGTTAGCCTGGCAGTGGAATAGCCGCTCTTTGGCTGGCAGCAGCCTTGCACAGCTTGCTGTGTCAGAGAGATACATTTAGTGATGTTGTGTGTATGTGTGTGTGTGTGTGTGTGTGTGTGTGTGTGTGTGTGTTGGGGGCACTCATTTATGAGTATACGTTTATTCCCCTGGCACCTGGCCTTTTCTTTATTTGTGGAATAGGTGAGATTTACCAAGGTGTAATTTCAGATGTGGTATAAGATGTTTCTGCGTCTACTTCAATATTAGCCTTTCCATTGTTAGAAGCCATAGCTCCTACTGATGGTTTATTGACTGGATCGTTGAATAAATGCTCAATTAGTCCTTCATTGTTGGCAATGAAATCTGCATACGTGAAAATATGAGGGTTTAACGGGTATATTCGTATCACCCTAACCCATTTACTGCTATCTCTCCTGTCTGGCACTTGATGTAAGTCTTCCCAAACAGTTCGGTCATATCCATGTTTGTTACAGGATGTGCATTTTCCCTCATGCATACATATACCTGCTCAGAATAATAGGCTTCCAAAGGACTCATGAAAGTTCTGTCCAGCGGTTACATCCTGTGGGAGGCTTGACGAAGCAGATACAAGATGCTGACATAGTTTTACCGTGCGAGATTTATAACATCCAGATTCCTGGAGTGCTTACAGTGTCCCTCCAGAATCAGAAGTACCGGTGACTCTGCTGTCGGGTTCACCTTTCTCAGGAAACTTTGAAATCAATCAATGAAGAGCTGGCTTTGAATTCATCCAGAGGGACGGCATGCAAGAATGGACCCAGGTGGGGCATCTCTCCTTCGTTACCTCACAGCTGTCGTTCTTATGAGGGAATATCACCATGGGTGGGACAGAATTTCCTGTAGCACTAATGCAGGTGACAACGGTCAGAAATGATCTATGCTATGCAGAAGAGATGGCTGCTGCTTGTCGATTTCTCTTGCATCGGCGTCTGGAACACTGCTCTGCACGATTCTTAGACCAGTTTTATCGAGTCCATATGTTACGTCCGGTGGGAAGCTGTTTTTTTTTCAGCTCTTGTGAAAGCAGAGAGAAAAATATTACCATATTTTCACTTGTGAAACCTAGAGCTCTATTAAATGACGTTGCTGTCGGTTTTCAAATCGAAACATCCTTTTCATGCTAATTCAAGAAAAGACGTAACCTCCGTCTTCCAAACGGTTCACTCAAAAATGGATTATGGATAGTACTGGCTTTGGCAGACTGAAATACCACATGTTGGAGGGCCTTTCGGGTAAGTTCAAAAACTTTACTGTCGATTGTCATGTTATATTCAATCAGCTGTTGTTCTTGTTCGGGAGATAGAACAGTTTTTCGTCCAAGTTTGGTCTTAGTGGCTAAATCAGCTGGTAAATCTGATTTTACTAGCTTAAATAGAATCGAAGATGCATAGGTGCTCACAGCTCTTAAGATTCTCACATAAGAGCCCATGTTTAATGGACTTTTTTTCTCGTTTTGGTCCATACCACCACCTCTCGAAATATGGGAAGCAAAGAGCTTGCATTAGAAGAGATTTGTTTCACAGCACTGAAGAAGAAGTGCTCATACATCTTAAGATACGTATTTTAGAACCCATGTTTACTAGGATTTTTAGCTTCGAATGATCATTCCTGACATATGCCTGAATATTGACCAGTCCTCATTGGACACTCTGTCTAGTCCAGCCAATGAAGGAAAATTAGGGGAAAAATTATTGTACAGTGGCAGGAGGTAGAGCCACGATCAACGTACTTAAAATAATCCTTATCAATGGGATGTGAGCATGGGAGTAGGGTCGTTTAAAGATACCGTTTTTATGTTTTTCTTGAGTAACTCAAAAACCGCAGCTTATAGCGAAAATATTTCCCAGTACAAAATTAAATAAATAAATTTACACAATAAAGGTCCTATTCAGTTTTTCTTCAGTGATAATAATATGCAGAGAGAGAAAAATCAGAAATTATAAAAAATAGTGATTTACTAGTATGAAATTAACGTTTGTTGTTGAGTGAAGTGGGTTAAGAACAAACATTAAACGTATGTATCACACCTAAGTGTAGTAGAACCGCACTAAGGGTTAAACTGTATTCTAGTGATGTAACAGGGCGGAGGGGAGGACGGTGTGGGGGCGTGGGGGGGGGGGGGGGGGTAGATGTGTGAGGGAAGGTAAACTATGGACACACTTTCTTCATAGGTCTGCAAACTGAAGAGCAAGCAGGCGTATCCCCACTTTGTCAACCCCACTACGCCACGAGAAGCAACTACAAATATACAAACCCTTCTGCTGTGTGACACTGTATGCAGACATGACTTGGATTAGACTAGATTAATTATTCATTCCATAGACCCACAAAAGAGGGGATCCTCTCGGGTGTGGAACATGTCAGATAAACACATTACAAAAATGTAATTAGAAAAACTTGAGTTTCATTAATTTTAATGATCCTCAGTCAATAAACAGTAAAATTATGTATATGAATTAAAATTAAACTTGTAATACTCACAGGTTTAATACTTACATCTGCTTTCATTCAATCCATCATTCACATAGTAGCTACTTACTTGGCTATTACAACCAAGTATTGTCAAAAATTACAGAATAATAAATTTTCATTAAAATGGTCTATTGCACTTGTTGAGAAATTCATGGATGGAATAGAAGGAGTTGGCCACCAAAAATTCTTTTAAATTATGTTTAAATTGTACCTTGTCTGAAACTAAACTCTTAATGGTTGCTGGTAACTTATTGAAATATGCATTGCTGAATACTGGTCTCCTTTCTGGGCAACAGTAGGTAATTTTAAATCTTTATGTATATTGTTCTTATTCCTAGTATTGATACTGTGTACTAAGCAGTTAGTTGGAAAAAGAGATGTATTATTTACAACGAACTTCATTAAGGAATAAATATACTGAGAAGCTGTGGTTAGTATGCCCAATTCGTTGAATAGGTTTCGACATTATGTTCTTGGATTTACTCTACACATTACTCTTATTATACACTTCTGTACTCTAAAAAATTTTTCTCGATTTGTGGAGTTACCCCAAAATATGATACCATATGATATAATGGAGTGAAAATAAGCAAAATATGCCAGTCTTTTTATATTTATATCTCCTACATCTGACAGCATTTGCATTGCAAATACAGACTTGTTTAGGCACTTTAGCAGTCCGTTAGTATGTCGCTCCCAACTAAATTTATTATCAAGTTGTAATCCCAAGAATTTTACACTCTCAAATTCTCCTATTTCCATGTCATCATATTTTATACACACACTAGAAGGAAATCCCTTGGAAGTTCTGAACTGCATATAGTGAGTCTTTTCAAAGTTTAATGACAGTGAACTGGTTATGAACCACTTGTTAAAAATTTGATTAGCTGCCCTTTCTAAATTTGTGTTTGATTTACTACTTATTGCAATGTTTGTATCATCTGAAAATAAGACAAACTTGGCATCTGGTAATGTAACAGATGACAGGTCATTAATATACACAAGAAAAAGTAGTGGACCTACTATGGAACCTTGGGGAACACCACATATAATTTCTTCCCAGTCAGATGATGTCTGATTGCCTACTGCTGAAGTGTTACGTAGTGACACCCTTTGTTTTCTATTAGTACGATATGACTGAAATCACTTTGCAGCACTACCAGTGATGACATAATATTTTAATTTACTTAAAAGAACGCTGTGAATCACACAGTCAAAAGCCTTTGATAGGTCACAGAATATACCAGTTGCCTCTAATTTGTTGTCTAATGAATTAAGGACATTTTCACTGTTAAGTGTAAATAGCCTTCTCAATATCAGAACCCTTAAGAAACTCAAACTGTGACTTTGACAGTGTGTTATTTTCACTCAGGTGCTTAAGTAGACACTTGAACATAACCTTTTCAAAGATTTTTGAAAAACCTGGCAAAAGTGAGATCGGTCGGTAATTTGACGGCATTTCTTTGTCACCTTTCTTGTGGAGAGGTATAACTTCAGCATATTTAAGATAGTCCGGGAATGTTCCTGTGATAAGCGATCGATTACACAAATAAGATATGTCTATCCTCACATAAACACTCTTCTATTAACTTTGTTTGTATGTTATCAGAACCACTAGAATGCTTTGATTTCAACGACTTTATGATGGATTCTATTTCTTTGGGTGAAGTAAATGTCAATTCCATTTTACTGAGATTGCTTGTGTGCTTGGTCTCAGATATTCGATTGCATTATTTACTGAACCTGAGAACCCCATGCTATCAGTAACAGAGACAAAATACTTGTTTAAATGGTTTGCAATAAAATATGTGTTTGTTACTAGGGTTTCATTTATTTTTAGAGCTATTTCTTCCTCCTCGTTTCTGGTCCTACCTGTCTCTGGCTTATTGCTGGATGTATTTATTTTCTTCTCATAATGCAGGTGTTTAGATTTCTGGATAACCTTCTTCAATATTTTGCAGTAATTTTTGTAATGAGCTATAATGCTAGTATCAAAGGTGTCCCTCATATCAGATAGAGTTTCCTTTTTGTTTCACATGATATCTTTATCCCTTGTGTGATCGATGGTTTCTTATTAGACTTCTGCTTAATTTGAGTTGCCAGTGATTCATAAGGCGAGTTGCGGACGGGATGGTATAACTTTGTGAAACACGTAGTTGCTTCGTGTGACGTAATAGGGTACAGAGAGTGGGGACTCGTCTGCTTGGTCTTCACGTTGCAGACCTACGAAGGTGGGAAGTACATGCTCACAATACGGTGTGAGAGGCCGCGCAGTCTGTGACATGGCGCCTCAAACCCGGCGGTCACTCCGCGCGGCTCTGCAGGGATAAACACATGATTGATAACGTACATTTATCTGCATATTTTGTTGCTAGCATGAGTGGGACATCTATTTAAGTCAAAATCAGCAATACAGACGTCTTCAGAAGTTAAACGTGTTCATTCCTGCCGCTTGCAGTGAAGTATGAGTCCAGGAGACTTTGAAAAGTTGTCACTGTAGTGGATGATTTGGTTCCCAAATACAATATTCATCTCGTCAACTTAATTTCTTAAATCTTCTTTTCCTCAGTGAACTCCAGAAATTCGTGACCGCAAAAAGCAGGATTGCTGAAGGAGTTCACTACGGGTTATGGTGGTGAGTATGAGGTTCCAGCCTGATGTGTAAATTGGCTGACTTTCTCTCTAATTCTGAGTCCCTTCTAGGAAACGATGATGCGTGTCTACGGTGTTGAATCTTAAAATAGCACACTCTCTCAGAGGCTTATCGTCCGGCGCTAAGGCGGTTTAGTACTGCCTCTTTTTGTTCAGATAATGTTGGAATGCCGAGTGTCAACATAAAACCAACGTTTTCTCCAGTTCTTCATTTCGATCATGATATCCCTCCATGTCACATAATTCACCTCCTACTTTTGCTTCCGCGCCTGTCCATCATTCTTCTGCAAGTCTTTGTACGAGACAACATTACCGCTATGTTGGAAAGCAATGTTAGCTCAAGTCAGTAGTGCTAGCGGCCAAGCATTTTCGTTCTGTTTGCGTTCGTTTTGCTCGAGAAGCACATTACTTTTCTCCAAACATATAAAATTCGTCAAGAGCTTGCCTGATTTCCATGTACAGTACCTGATATGCGCTGCAGTCCTTTGTGTTTGTAAATGACTTCAAGTACTTCTTTTCAAGCGAAGGAGCAGAAGTTGAACAAACACTTACTAAAAATCTAGGTAAGTTCCACCAGTACTACAAAAAGTGAAAACTTTGCCTGAACCCAAATAAAACTGAAGCCAGCTCATTCCACCTAAGAGAATAGGAAACAGAGAATAGAACGTAATCGTCCGCAATAAAACTTACGACATTGTCGACACCCCAGATATTTGGGTGTGACTCTCGACAGATCCCTGACAATCAGGAAACACTTAGAGCTAACAAGGGAGTAGCTAAAATTGAGAAATAACATATAAAGGAAACTGGCTGGTGTTAGCTGGGGATCTAATGCAAACATCTTAAGAACTACAGCACAAGCACTTGTGTGTCCTGACGCCGAATACTGTCTCCTGTTTGGAGTAGAAGTAACCATTTCACCCAAACAGATATAAATCTAAATGATGCGATGAGAATCGTGACAGGATTTCTTAAAATCCACACCAACACCATGACTGTCGGTACTCGACAGTAGTGCCCCTCCAAATGTCCGACGACAACAATCAATAACACCGTGAATGGACGAAACTGGAAAGATCCAGAGACTTGCAAACTCAAGAAAAATAGAACAACTTACGTCGCACCCGATTAAAATCTGGAGAACCTGTCTGAGTAAACACTGGCCATCTCGCCCCACAAAGCTATAATCTAAGAGATGAATGGAAAATATAGTGGATGTCCTTTCACGGTTGTAGTAAGAAGATCCGAGAATCAAGCTCCCGAGTGTGAAGCAACCAACAGAAACAAGGAGCTCACTCAACCCTATCAGAACTTGCCACGCCGTGACCAAAGCAACGCTACGCAAGTAGGATGGTGACCACTGCGACTGCAGAACAAAAACTGGAGTGTATTTTGTACAACAACATAAAAGGGAAATTCATAGTTCCTGGGTTGGGTTGGGTTGTTTTTGGGGAAGGAGACCAGACAGCGAGGTCATCGGTCTCATCGGATTAGGGAAGGATGGAGAAGGAAGTCGGCCGTGCCCTTTCAAAGGAACCATCCCGGCATTTGCCTGGAGCGATTTAGGGAAATCACGGTAAACCTAAATCAGGATGGCCGGCGTAATTCCTGGAAAGACCTCGTAGACGCAACATTTACAGCACTTACCTGGCTGGAGTCTTTGGATGCTCAACTATGACCGAAAATCAGCTTCTTCTACCTACTGTCGTTACTCTAGCTTTTATTGTTACCTATACGTACATACATGCAGGGCGGTCAGAAAGTCTGAATCGTTGGTACAGGTGTTGCAGCGTAGGCTGTGCTGCGAAATAACTGTTAAGAAAAATATTCGATACGTTGAACCTTTTCAAGTTAATTAGCATTGAAGTTAGCCAATCAGGCCGCTGCATGCGGAAATTCAAGAGGCCCGCCGCAGACAGAGTCGCCAGATGTGTTCTGCGCATCGTTTCCTAAAACCAAACAAGGGAGTGATACAAAAATTGTGCAAGGTACGGCGGTAAGACGCAATCAATACTTTCACTGTACGATGACAACGGTGAAGTCACTGATGACAGTGTCACTAAAGCAGCGTTATTAACCACGGTTTTCCGAAACTCCTTCACCAAAGAAGACGAAGTAAATATTCCTGAATTCCAATCAAGAACAACTGCCAAGATGAGAAACGCAGAAGCTCGGTGTAACAAAACAGCTTAAATCACTTAATAAAGCCAAGGCCTCCGATCCAGATTATATCACTAACATCGATTTGCAGTAGGATTTTGGAACATATACTGTATTCAAACATGAAGTACCTCGAAGAAAACGATTTATTGACACATAGTCAGCACGGATTCAGAAAATATCGTTCTTGTAAAACACAACTAGCTCTTTATTCTCATGAAGTAATAAGTGCTATCGACAGGGTATGTCAAATTGATTCCATATTTTTAGATTTCCAGAAGGTTTTCGAGACCGTTCCTCACAAGCGTCTTCTAACCAAACTGCGTGCCTATGGAATATCGCCTCAGTTGTGCGACCGGATTCGTGATTTCCTGTCAGAAAGGTCACAGTTCATAGTAATAGACGCAAAGTCATCGAGTAAAACAGAAGTAATATCCGGCGTTCCCCAAGGAAGTGTTATAGGCCCTCTATTGTTCCTGATCTATATTAAAGACATATGAGACAATCTGAGTAGCCGTCTTAGATTGTTTGCAGATGATGCTGTCATTTACCATCTTGTCAAGTCATCAGATGATCAAAATGATTTAGATAAGATATCTGCATGATGCGAAAAGTGGTAATTGACCCTGAACAAAGAAAAGTGTGTAGTTATTCACATGAGTACTAAAAGAAATCGGCAAAATTTCGATTACGCGATAAGTCACACAAATCTGAAGGCTGTAAATTCAACTAAATACTTAGGGATTACAATTACAAACAACCTAAACTGGTACGATCACATAGATAATATTGTGGGTAGAGCAAACCAAAAACTGCGATTCATTGGCAGAACACTTACAAGGTGCGACAGGTCTACTAAAGAGACTGCTTACATCACGCTTGTCCGCCCTATTCTGGAGTATTGCTGTGCAGTGTGGGATCCTCATCAGGTGGGACTGACGGATGACATGGAAAAAGTATAAAGAAGGGCAGCTCGTTTTGTATTATCGAGTAATAGGGGAGATAGAGTCACAGACATGATACTCAAATTGTAGAGGCAATCATTAAAACAAAGGCGTTTTTCGTTGCGACGGGATCTTCTCATGAAATTTCAGTCACCAGTTTTCTCCTCCGATTGCGAAAACATTCTGTTGCCACCCACCTACATAGGGAGAAATGATCATCACGATAAAATAAGAGAAATCAGGGCTAGCACAGAAAAATTTAAGTGCTCGTTTTTCCCGCGTGCCGTTCGAGAGTGGAACGGTATAGAGACAGCTTAAAGGAGGTTCATTGAACCCTCTGCCAGGCACTTAATTGTGAATAGCAGAGTAATCACGTAGATGTAAATGTAGAAGGATCGAACATGAGCCAAAGGTTGAGTGGTCCCGTGGGCTATCATCTACGCTATGAGAACAACTGATACCCGTTGTATCTGGCGGGCCACTTGAATTTGCACCCTCATTGGCCTGATTGACTAACTTCAGTGTTAACTGACTCGGAAATGCAACATATCGAATTTTGTTCCATAATTATTTTTCAGCACAACATACCCTGCAACACCTTTACAAGCTTTCCAGACTGTTTCTGACCACCCTGTATAGATATTTGCTTGTACTGATTCATACCATTTATCTTATCTTATAAATTTATCAGCTTAATTGTGTCTACTTGTAAAACATAATTCTGTAAGCCCCAAACTGTTCTTACTCATTCCCCGGGATCTGCTACTGGGAGAAAATTTCTTTAAATTCAATGCTCTAGGTAGGCTGCCGGAAGCCCTCTTTACTGAATTGATGTTGCTGCACGTAAACGAAAGTCCATTTAATCATCATGAAAACATATCCAGAGCACGCTGTACACGCTTTCCAAAATATTTCATACGGCCCTTCCCAGGGGGAACGTATTCAGTGAAGCAATTGAAAGCCATTTCGTTCCTACAAGCAGCCAAGGAAACAAATTCGAATTATGCAGAGCCTTACATATTTGAACAAGTCTAATACAACTGGTTTGCGGTAGATGCTCCAGTGGTTGCTGCCTGTCCTTTATCTCGACAACCGTCTGTCTCAGTGCCCGAGCTGGGTTGGACATGGACTACGCATCACAGGCTGCTACTCAGGTAGCTGACTGTGTGTGCGGTGCAAACAAGGGTTTTTTAGATCAGGCGACTCCACATCCAATCCAGATAGTGACAGCTGTAGAAAACCCATAAGTATCAGTGTAAGATCGAAAGAAATGCCTCCCACAGGTGAGAGTATTAAAATCGTAATGGTAAACTGCCTCAACATTTTCAACAAAGTGCCACAGTTTAAAGCGCTTATGAAAGGCAGCGAAGCTCACATAATAATAGGTACAGAGAGCTGGTTGAAACCCGAAATTGTAGCAGTGAGATTTAAATGTATGTAGAAAGGATAGGCAAACGGGAAATTAAGGTGCCTGTCGCAGCAGACAAGGAACGCAAATACACCGAGGTAGAAATTGATGCTGCATGTGAGATTGTTCAGGCAAGACTCAGCATCAGAGGTGGACATAAAATGATAACTGGACCTTCTGTGACACACCAGGCTCATATCCTGATGTAACCGAAAACTTTTGAGAAAAAATCAGTTCACTTGTATGTAAGCTCCCTAATCATACTGTAATCATAGGTGGAGACTTTAATCATCCAATTCCAACAGTTAAATGGGAAAATTGCAATTTTGTTAGTGAAACGTTACTAAATGCTCTCTCTGAAAACTACCTAGAACAGATAGTTAGTAACACCCTCATGATGGAAGTATATTGGATCTAATGGCAACAAATAGACCTGACCTGTTTGAGAATATCAACATCGAAACTGGTATCAGTGACCATGACGCGGTTGTGGCAACAATGATTACCAAATTACAAAGAACAATCACAACAAGCAGAAAGAGATATATGTTCAATAAACTAGATAAAAAATCGGTAGTGTCATATCTTAATGAGGAACTTGAAACTTTCAACGCGCAGCAAGAGCATGTATAGCAATTCTGGCTCAAATTTAAGAGAATAGTTGACCAGGAACAGTTCATAACGGGAGGGAACCTCCAGGACATACAGTCACTGTAAAGAAACTTCTAAAGAAACAGTCTACAAGGCAGATTTGCTTACAAATCACTCGTGCGAACTGGTTCTAGAATACCAATGAGTGTGGGACCCGTACCAGACAGGGCTAACAGAGGATATCGAACATGTACAGAGAAGGGCAGCACGAATGGTCGCAAGTTTGTTTAATCCGTGGAGAGTGTCATAGAGTTACTGAAGAAAGTTACTCTTGAAGAGAGACGTAAACTGTCCCGAGATAGTGTATTAACAAAGCTCCAAGAATCGGCTTTAAATGGTTACTTTAGGAGTATAATACAACCATCGCTCACATAGGGTTCGTGACGATAAGATTAGAATAATTACTGCATGTACAGAGGCATTCCAACATCCCTGCCGTGAACCATACGTGAATCGAACAGGCAGAAACCCTGATAACAGGTACAATGCCATGTACCTTCTGTCATGCTCTTCAAGATGGTTTACAGTGTGTTAACTGTATGACGACAGAGTTGAGAGGGGAGTGCGGGGAGAGAAGGAAGCAAGCATTGGCTGGCGAGGGTGAGGAGCCGTTGGTGGATGGGGGTGGGGGGGGGGGGGGGACAAGGCACGCCTACCAGTTGCAGTGCTGGCACTATAAATTGCGCGTCATGCTTACACGAAAGCAGACGAAAGGCTTGGAAGTGAAACTCGCTTTAAATGTTGTTCGTAAACGAAACTGAAATCGTCATGTACATTAAAATCTATATATATATATATATATATATATAAATGAATGTATGTATGTTTGTCTACTATGCGCTCACGAACCATTCATCCGATTGCAATGAAACTTTGGTGATTTGTTCTCCGTACACCCACGAAGGCTCCTAGCCGAAAAAAAAGAAATAAGACACATTCTTGAGGATATATGACATCATAAACAATGAGATGCCACCGCGGGAAAATACCCAGATTTATGCATCCACTATTTGAGAATGAGAGCATGTGTTTCGAAATAATACAGTACCCAGCGGTGTTTCCATACAAAGCAATACAGTAGCAAGGAAAAATGAAATATGAGGTAATTCGGACGAAATAGGGGGCTCCTTCAAAGTGATCCCGAACAAAATATCTGAAATCGAAACTCACCTTTTCTTGTCAGGCGTTTGTGGTGATACGCCAGGATGATTCTTGGAAAACTGTTTGAATCTTTCAATGCTACGCATGCTTTGTCCCGTGTATGTTGCAGCTCTCACTGAAGATTTGTAAATGGTGTGAAGCAATTTTTTCTGCTCCCTTTCCCTTCCGCAGCATTCAATCACACGCAATATAATTTTGCGAGCATCGCTACGTGATAGTGGTTTCCTTCTAACCGTAGGCCTACCGGTAGGGGTTGTTGGCGACTCCCGAGATGGGCCAGCAACTGCCACTTCACTCATTTTGATAATGTTTAGCACAACTGCACAATAGAAACACGCAGAACAGTACAGCGCAAGACAATAACGAAGCAGACGACAATGGCTACCTTGTACAACACAGTCAGCTACGTAATGTTGGCAGCAGTCGAAACTGAGTGCCTACCGAAGCCTCCCGACGTTTACCGACTTGTACCGATTCAGGACTAGGGAGAGGTCTGCCATCTAAAAGCATACACACTGTACAGGGTGTATATGTAGGTGTAGGAAATCGACCATGGACCATGCCAACATACCGCTCTCTGTTACAGTGCGTAGTTATTACATGGATTCTCTTCTGATTAAACGGTCTGCAACCATTATCTTCATCGCTGTGAACATCAGTTACACGTGCTAAATCGCGATCACCAAACAGCGCACCACTCACAAGGAGAGCGGTGCAGTCAACAATGGAGCTCCAACACTAGGTTTGCACGAAATCGTGTCATTTACCGGTTGCGTAATTCAGCTTTCAAAAGCCATCAACTGATGAAGTCCAAATCATTCAGTCTTCGCACAAAACTTGTTGAAAGGGTGCAGTTAATTTTCTTAACTAGGATTTTGGAGAATCTACATTACATTATTTTTACATGCAGCAGATAACTTAAGATAATGGAAACTCGGAGCAGAACTAGGACAGATAGAAAGTGAGGACTCTGTCACCAATGTAAAATGATACGTCGAAAGAGAAGCGGGAAGACGATCATAAATACTATACAGTAGTTATTCATTGCTATCGGAGACGTGTCGCAGCAGTCGATTACAGTGGCAATAGCGTCTAATCTAATCTAAAAATAACATTGAACGGAAACAATGAACTGGGAAATCTTTAATAAGTGCGGTATATTCGAATATTGAAATAATTCATGTCAATTTTTATCGATTTTTTGATTTGACAGGCGTGTTTCTGTACGCCCCTCAGTAATTTTATTTACAATTTCCTTAACACTGCAGAACTCATTATAAAGTTCGTCCATATCTATGAAGCTGGTGGGTGATAATTTTTCGCAACACATAAACAGATCCTTGTAAATAAATGTATTTTCCATGGCAAATATTCGCATTACTGCCAAATTATTATCTTCCGAAAAATCAAAAACACGCCTGACTTTAGTAGTTTTTCCACGCTATTTTCGATTGATGCTGGCGCCAGAATATTGTAAATTAAAGAGGATGACTTAATTCTACCGAGCGATGTTTTGGATGTGATTTGGAAATCATTAAATATCACGTGGAATAACTCTGAATCGCAGCCAATACAATTGCACGACATGTTATGGTTTACGCAATGGTAAACTTTTGCAAACTCTGCAGCTGTCACTTTTTCCTCGCCTGTCGTCAACACATCGCGCTTTAAAAAGTGTTGCACAGTCTGAGACTCTTTCGAGCTCTTTCATCCCGTTGGCGTTCAGGGACGGTACCATGCCGCCTAACATCATTCAGATCTCCACGCGATATCATAAAGGATTTCATAAACACATTGCTAAAAGCTTTATGCACATTTCTAATAAGCTTTTTTTCTTTTTTTTTTTTTAAAAAAAAAGGTTGCGAATTCCCCAATTCTTGTCGGTAGGAAGACATCCGTTTATACTTTGCGTATTTCATTTTTTCACTGTCACTGTCAATTGTTTCTAAATCAGACATAACTCAAATCCAAACAAACTTTTCAAAAAGAACAATAGCAAAGTGTCAACAACACACTCAACAATATTTATTTTATGACTCGCATAAAAACACCGAAACTCTGCGACAAGTGGAGTACTGAGTAGTTAACTGCAGGGCGCCGGCGTAATGCGAGACAGCGGGGAAGGGGAGCGAGCGACCGAACGCGTGCGACACTAATTCTTTTCTGTTTCCAGGGGCGGCGCGGGCGCGAGCGGCCTCTGTCATTGTCTCCGCGCCCGACACCGTTGCACATACGCAAGGCGTCGCTCCTACTTCATATGAATGGGGTTTATTTCTAACCTAGGCCAGGTTTACCAAAAGCTGGACAATTAGCGTACCGCAGTCACAGATCGTGGATCACACTATTTGAGCCGTGGAAACGGGACATCCCGCCTCACGCAAGGCGATTGGCAACCCCAGTGTCCACCACCGAATGTGAAATAAAGCTGTGCGGGCCCTTGGTGTTATCCTGGATGATACCCTTCATTATTACCTCTAGGTACCTACATCGAATAGTGGGTGTCACGCTATGATTCCCATAACAATCGATAATAATAAATACGTGTCACACTTTCCATTTTTCCCCACGAAGAGAATACTTGTCAAAGCACCTCCATAAACAAAGGAATTTTTAATGTGGAAGATCAACGACTATGTTCCTAGTGCTTACAGGAACTTTTATTGAGGAGCTTCCCTATTTACGTTTATATGAAAAGAACTCCGACAAAAAGCAGTTTCGGAACGAGACGTTGATAGGTGAAGAAAGTGCATTCAGCAGGCGATCATCAGCATGATCATGGTATTGTTTTGCTGCCACAGTCTCTACGAGTACATATTTTAGTATCGTTCTTACATATTCCGACCGCATATGTGATTATTGCAAGCTTAGGTATTCCGATTACATTGACGATAAAGCACTCGATTTGGTATTCAAAGGAAAGCAGATAGTCTCTTTATTTATACCCGTTTTTTCTTGGTATCCCTTTACAGAAAAAGTAATAATTCTTGTGAAATATAAGAGAACATGTTATTGGTCACTTAACGCCAATCTACTCTCTTATTTTATCGTTGTTAAGATCTAACATGGAAATTGGAATACTAACAAACTGCAATATTGAAATATTATCTAATGCACAATTTATGCGGTAACTACTGCATGCATACAACAATACACTGAAATGAAATAAGTCAGCGCTTTGAACGCGCTACCTGTTATTCGCTACTGCTTTCTGATCTTGCCGCTGCCGGCTGTTTACTAACATCGTCACTGCCAACGAACGACTATCGATGATGTTCGGCGCGCATGCGCTTAGTCACGTGATGTAACAACTGCCGCACAGAAGCCGTTGGTATTGTGGCAGAGCAGTTCGCTGTTCGTAGAACCATTATGACGCAATTTATGGGACAGCCTCGACGCTTACTGACTGAAGAAGTAGAACCAAACTTATACAAATCAAACTAATACAATTCACGTTCGGCGTAAGAGATAGTACGTCAACAGATCTCACAACGTGTTACTGTAACGTAACAAGCATCCTCCGAGCGTATAGCATCGAAACGACATAAAGGGCCCAGAGGAATTTCCCAATGGGTACTGTTGTAATGTCTACTTTCTTCTAACTAGAACTGTTAAAGACTAGTAACTTGATTGAGGGCATTATAATAGTGATTGGAACACATTCGTTTTGCACTTGCAGATGTTGGTTACTGATTCCTTTTGCTGAATTAGCGGTCTAATCAGTAGGGAAGAGTTGGTGGATTGTATTAAACGCGTAAAGTTGACACTCGCCATGGTGTCTGATGTGAGTGACTGTATGTGGAAAAAGTCTTTACGGTCGCTCTCAGCAGCCACCGCGCCGAGTGTCAACTTTCTTTGCGGATAGAATATGAACAGTAGGATCCTGTGCGTGTGTGCGCGTCGTATATTAAACTTCTCCTCCCCCTAAACCCGCAGTTTTCCGCTGGTGTACAGTTAGTTTCATTTTATTTTGGAGCGATATTTGTTGGCGTATATATGTAGTGACTTCATTGTCGCCATATTGTATTTACTGGAACTAGCCGTTCTCACCACATTTATGATTTGGGTCGAAGCAGTGGTGATGAATCGGACACTTCTGTAATGCCTGGGTGCCAGAGAGAGAGGGGGGGGGGGGGGGGGTTGCTTACGCATTACACTCAGATTTTTGCACTTTGTTGTGTTCGTCAACGTAGATATTGCGAATGTATCTTCTTGTTTAGTTTTTGCACTTCGTACACCACAATCGTGAACGTTTTTCAACAGACCATCCACAATTTCAAGCAATGCCATTGTAGCTCATGTTTTTACATTTCCATGAACAAGGACGCTCCTTTTACAGTTCAATAAACTATACAGTTGATGTTAACAACCATTTTTCCAACGTTTTCGGGTTTCTCTCTCTCTCTCTCTCTCTCTCTCTCTCTCTCTCTCTCTCTCTCTCACACACACACACACACACACACACACACACACACCACAAAAATAAAACACTCTAATCATGCTTTGGAATTCATCCACGAGATCACAGGGGAAGGAAAGCGACGTCACAAAGATAATGAGACTTCAACTTTTGTGGCATTGGTAAGAGTGTGGCCACAGGAATTTGGGTGATTTTACAAGCAACTTTGGTGATGCCACTTGAGTGTTGGCCAAGCAACGTCACTTTTATTGCTTGTGGAAACCTGGCCTTACGCACACGAGCAGATACGAATAACATGAAACATTTTTAATTTCAGAAGTAAGATGAAACTAACAACGATTTTGTAACAGTGTAACCTACATTAGTAAAAAATATTTATATGAATGCCATGTACATGGAACCAGAGTAAACAGGAAAAAAAGTCTAAAACAAAGAAAATTCCAGGTTGGAATATCAAGACTTTTAGAAAAAGGATAAATTGCTACTCACCCGTAAAGATGACACTTTGAGTTGCAGACAAGCACAACAAAAACAGTGTTGCACATTTTGCTTTCGTCCAAAACCTTCTTCAAAAAGGAAGACACACATTCATACAAGCAAGCACACCTTGCGCGCACGTGACCGGTACCTCTGACCAGAATTCCAGTCCGAGCTGCCGGAGATGGCAGTCGTGTGTGAGAGGTAGGTAATCAAACATCTGATTACCTACCATTGTGCCCTGAAATGAGGTCATCCTACATGAGATACTTCCCACCCCTTGTAAAGTGGTGTTCCACTGCCCACCCAACGCCACTATGCCACACCCAGCTACAACCTCTTGCCACAAAGGCTCACATCCCCGTGGAAGAACCAGGTGCAAGACCTGCCCAATTCACCCACCCAGCACTTCCTATTCCAGTGCTGGCACATGTTTATCCTACCTCATTAATGGCTGGGCCACCTGTGAAAGCAGCAATGTCATTTACCAGCTCTGCTGCAAATCATTTCATAGCTTTTTTGTATTGGCATGACTACCAACCAGCTGTCACCAGGATGAACGGCCATCATCAAACTGTGGTCAAGTGCAAAGTAGGCCATCCTGTGGCACAACATGCAGCTGAACATAACACACTTGATTTCAGTGGCAGCTTCCCTGCCTGAGCCATCTGGATCCTTCCCTCCACTTCCAGCTTTTCTAAACTGCACAGATGGGAGTTTTCTTTAGAAGATATTCCTTGCTCCCATAATTATCCCAGCCTTAAAATACAGTAACATACTGTCCCCATACGCTCCACCCAACAGTGTCCACCCCCTCTATCCTGTCATCTCCTCCCCATTCTCATCTCCCACCCTGTTTATTTGCCACCCTCTGCCAACTCACCTCCCCGTCTGGTTCTCTCCTTTTCGCTCTTTTTCTTCCCCACGTCCCTCCCCTACAACCTCCCTGTTGGCATTCTAGTCCCTGCACATTTCACCAGACAGCATTCATCTCTGTCCCCACCTTTACACTACTGTCTCTTCGCCTTCTCTGCCACTTCCACATTGCTGCTTGCATCCCATGTGATAGTTGCATTCCGACCTGAGATGATGTGTGCCTGCTTGTGTGTATCTCTTTTGCTGATGAAGGCTGTGGGCTGTGGCCGAAAGCTGTATGTAAGCATCTTAATTGTACCTATCTGCAACTTAACATGTCTTCATTACGGTAAGCAGAAATCTGTTTTCTCCTATATTGTTGATATTCGTCCCTGGAGTTTCCATTGGTTGAGTGTGTAACAGTATATTACATAACTATAAATGGTATTGGACTAAATATAGGAACCAAAAAAAATTGTAAGAATTCAAAAATGTTATTTAATAGGAACCATTGTATCGACTACTGATGGTGTCCATACAGTGTACATTGTACTGTGGATTAATAAATAAATAAATTGTAAAATAAGGGAAAGGCAATCACTCACCTATAGTGGAATGATGTGTAGAGCACAGAAACATATAACAGGAAACAGCATTCACACTAGATTTTGAGCTCTTAATATTTTACTAGTAAAAGTACGTACACACACACGCACACACTCTCTCTCTCTCTCTCTCTCTCTCTCTCTCTCTCTCTCTCTCTCTCTCCCCCTCCCTCCCCCCCCCTCCTCCCCTTCCCCCATGGCAGTTGCCTATCCCTTATTTTATTTACATATTAGCCAGTAATATATATATATATATATATATATATATATATATATATATATATATATATATATATATATATATATATATAAAAATCAGTTCATCATAAGAATAAACCTGATAAACCTGATATAAACAAACATAAATGCCATGATTGGTCAGAAGCCATAGCACACATACACTGGTGTTGTTACACTCTTGGAAGTAGGTCCTACTTATGTATTAGATATCTTATTACTAAGTTATGTTAAATGAAACTCTAAGATATTCAAATGTATTAAGAGCCATCAACGTTTTTCTTAATCACGCTTTAGCTACGTAGCTTTTATTCCAAAAATCGGGTACAGTCACAGCCTCTGCAGCATTGCGCTCTGTCGCACTGTTAATGCACAGTATAAAAGTGGCTGAGGCTGCCTTCTGTTCCATAGTGAAACATGCGTGTGGAACATGTTTAAAAAGTGCCAGTAAATAGGCTGTTCTTAGCGTTTTTTATAAATTTACAGAGGCTATCTGCTTTGAAGTTTTCCCAGTGCTGTATATCTTGCAGTTCATTATCAAGTACACATTGAATGTGTAGCACATTCGATAGCTAATGGACCAGCGTTATCAGTGCGTTAGTTCAAATCTACCCAATATCATTTTTTTTTCTTGTTCAGTTTGAAATACCTACATCTCATACTTATAAAACTCATCATAATTTTTTATGAATAATCCACCAAAATAAATGTCCAAAAGCATCATGTAAGTTAGAAAATAAAAAATAACCCACTGAAGATAGCACAAAAAAGTGCTGAAACATGTATGGGTGAAACAAAACAGAAAAAAGGTGTCTTGCATAAGGCGGAACTCCTCGTCCTGTTTTCAGAGCAAGCACGGACATAATAAGAAGAACTGCAACGTCACAAGATGATTAGTAACAAGGCTGCTAAGCTGCCAGAGTAGTGGAACTAAAACATGCAGCTTTTTCACATGTCACTGCCGAATGCTGGCGGGATATAGAACGGCTAGTCTTAAAAGAAGAAGAGAAAATGCTGTGCCTGGTGGCTTTGTGGATTCTGTTGTTGATAGACTCACTATCAATGTATCAGGTGACACTTCCAGAACTGAACTGTATTTCTTGGACTGGATAAGGAAGGAGCTGAGAGATTACCAGACACCTGACTGTAAGTAATACCTTCGGTGGCTTCAATATTTAACTATATGGTGAAATCCTTCAATACTCTCATACATTACATGGGGCTTATACAGAAAAATTACCCTGTGGTTAAGTCAGGAATTTTCATCATTGTTGTTTTTAATTATCATAGCACGTTAGCTAAAAACATAACGTGTTGTGGTTTTCATCTAGCCATCTAAGGAGCGTATTGTGGGAGATTTTCAGTGTATTATTTCATTCTGCTTAAAAATTAAATGCCTTTCAAAGCTGTATTACTCCTCTGCTCATCTCTTTTTACGTGTGAACTGCTGCTGGGCATGTCACTGCAGGCTAGCTGTACCAGCTGACCGGCCAGTGCTGTCCAAGTTACATGCGCCGGTGAAGCTGTTGTCCTGTATTATCACCAAGTCGATGTGCGCATAACACACAGCACAAAACTTGATATTGCTTGAGACAGCTTGGCTGCAGTCCCACGTGAAATGGAAATCCAATAAGGTTCCAGCAAATGCGGAAGAATACATAGTGCAATGAAACTTCCTGGCAGATTAAAACTGTGTGCCCGACCGAGACTCGAACTCGGGACCTTTGCCTTTCGCGGGCAAGTGCTCTACCAACTGAGCTACCGAAGCACGACTCACGCCCGGTACTCACAGCTTCACTTCTGCCAGTACCTCGTCTCCTACCTTCCAAACTTTACAGAAGCTCTCCTGCGAACCTTGCAGAACTAGCACTCCTGAAAGAAAGGATATTGCGGAGACATGGCTTAGCCACAGCCTGGGGGATGTTTCCAGAATGAGATTTTCACTCTGCAGCGGAGTGTGCGCTGATATGAAACTTCCTGGCAGATTAAAACTGTGTGCCCGACCGAGACTCGAACTCGGGACCTTTGCCTTTCGCGGGCAAGTGCTCTACCAACTGAGCTACCGAAGCACGACTCACGCCCGGTACTCACAGCTTCACTTCTGCCAGTACCTCGTCTCCTACCTTCCAAACTTTACAGAAGCTCTCCTGCGAACCTTGCAGAACTAGCACTCCTGAAAGAAAGGATATTGCGGAGACATGGCTTAGCCACAGCCAGGGGGATGTTTCCAGAATGAGATTTTCACTCTGCAGCGGAGTGTGCGCTGATATGAAACTTGCTGGCAGATTAAAACTGTGTGCCCGACCGAGACTCGAACTCGGGACCTTTGCCTTTCGCGGGCAAGTGCTCTACCTACTGAGCTACCGAAGCACGACTCACGCCTGGTACTCACAGCTTCACTTCTGCCAGTACCTCGTCTCCTACCTTCCAAACTTTACAGAAGCTCTCCTGCGAACCTTGCAGAACTAGCACTCCTGAAAGAAAGGATATTGCGGAGACATGGCTTAGCCACAGCCTGGGGGATGTTTCCAGAATGAGATTTTCACTCTGCAGCGGAGTGTGCGCTGATATGAAACTTCCTGGCAGATTAAAACTGTGTGCCCGACCGAGACTCGAACTCGGGACTTTTGCCTTTCGCGGGCAAGTGCTCTACCAACTGAGCTACCGAAGCACGACTCACGCCCGGTACTCACAGCTTCACTTCTGCCAGTACCTCGTCTCCTACCTTCCAAACTTTACAGAAGCTCTCCTGCGAACCGTGCAGAACTAGCACTCCTGAAAGAAAGGATATTGCGGAGACATGGCTTAGCCACAGCCTGGGGGATGTTTCCAGAATGAGATTTTCTTTCTGCAGCGGAGTGTGCGCTGATATGAAACTTCCTGGCAGATTAAAACTGTGTGCCCGACCGAGACTCGAACTCGGGACCTTTGCCTTTCGCGGGCAAGTGCTCTACCAACTGAGCTACCGAAGCACGACTCACGCCCGGTACTCACAGCTTCACTTCTGCCAGTACCTCGTCTCCTACCTTCCAAACTTTACAGAAGCTCTCCTGCGAACCTTGCAGAACTAGCACTCCTGAAAGAAAGGATATTGCGGAGACATGGCTTAGCCACAGCCTGGGGGATGTTTCCAGAATGAGATTTTCACTCTGCAGCGGAGTGTGCGCTGATATGAAACTTCCTGGCAGATTAAAACTGTGTGCCCGACCGAGACTCGAACTCGGGACCTTTGCCTTTCGCGGGCAAGTGCTCTACCAACTGAGCTACCAAAGCACGACTCACGCCCGGTACTCACAGCTTCACTTCTGCCAGTACCTCGTCTCCTACCTTCCAAACTTTACAGAAGCTCTCCTGCGAACCTTGCAGAACTAGCACTCCTGAAAGAAAGGATATTGCGGAGACATGGCTTAGCCACAGCCTGGGGGATGTTTCCAGAATGAGATTTTCACTCTGCAGCGGAGTGTGCGCTGATATGAAACTTCCTGGCAGACTAAAACTGTGTGCCCGACCGAGACTCGAACTCGGGACCTTTGCCTTTCGCGGGCAAGTGCTCTACCAACTGAGCTACCGAAGCACGACTCACGCCCGGTACTCACAGCTTCACTTCTGCCAGTACCTCGTCTCCTACCTTCCAAACTTTACAGAAGCTCTCCTGCGAACCTTGCAGAACTAGCACTCCTGAAAGAAAGGATATTGCGGAGACATGGCTTAGCCACAGCCTGGGGGATGTTTCCAGAATGAGATTTTCACTCTGCAGCGGAGTGTGCGCTGATATGAAACTTCCTGGCAGATTAAAACTGTGTGCCCGACCGAGACTCGAACTCGGGACCTTTGCCTTTCGCGGGCAAGTGCTCTACCAACTGAGCTACCGAAGCACGACTCACGCCCGGTACTCACAGCTTCACTTCTGCCAGTACCTCGTCTCCTACCTTCCAAACTTTACAGAAGCTCTCCTGCGAACCTTGCAGAACTAGCACTCCTGAAAGAAAGGATATTGCGGAGACATGGCTTAGCCACAGCCTGGGGGATGTTTCCAGAATGAGATTTTCACTCTGCAGCGGAGTGTGCGCTGATATGAAACTTCCTGGCAGATTAAAACTGTGTGCCCGACCGAGACTCGAACTCGGGACCTTTGCCTTTCGCGGGCAAGTGCTCTACCAACTGAGCTACCAAAGCACGACTCACGCCCGGTACTCACAGCTTCACTTCTGCCAGTACCTCGTCTCCTACCTTCCAAACTTTACAGAAGCTCTCCTGCGAACCTTGCAGAACTAGCACTCCTGAAAGAAAGGATATTGCGGAGACATGGCTTAGCCACAGCCTGGGGGATGTCTCCAGAATGAGATTTTCACTCTGCAGCGGAGTGTGCGCTGATATGAAACTTCCTGGCAGACTAAAACTGTGTGCCTGACCGAGACTCGAACTCGGGACCTTTGCCTTTCGCGGGCAAGTGCTCTACCAACTGAGCTACCGAAGCACGACTCACGCCCGGTACTCACAGCTTCACTTCTGCCAGTACCTCGTCTCCTACCTTCCAAACTTTACAGAAGCTCTCCTGCGAACCTTGCAGAACTAGCACTCCTGAAAGAAAGGATATTGCGGAGACATGGCTTAGCCACAGCCTGGGGGATGTTTCCAGAATGAGATTTTCACTCTGCAGCGGAGTGTGCGCTGATATGAAACTTCCTGGCAGATTAAAACTGTGTGCCCGACCGAGACTCGAACTCGGGACCTTTGCCTTTCGCGGGCAAGTGCTCTACCAACTGAGCTACCGAAGCACGACTCACGCCCGGTACTCACAGCTTCACTTCTGCCAGTACCTCGTCTCCTACCTTCCAAACTTTACAGAAGCTCTCCTGCGAACCTTGCAGAACTAGCACTCCTGAAAGAAAGGATATTGCGGAGACATGGCTTAGCCACAGCCTGGGGGATGTTTCCAGAATGAGATTTTCACTCTGCAGCGGAGTGTGCGCTGATATGAAACTTCCTGGCAGATTAAAACTGTGTGCCCGACCGAGACTCGAACTCGGGACCTTTGCCTTTCGCGGGCAAGTGCTCTACCAACTGAGCTACCAAAGCACGACTCACGCCCGGTACTCACAGCTTCACTTCTGCCAGTACCTCGTCTCCTACCTTCCAAACTTTACAGAAGCTCTCCTGCGAACCTTGCAGAACTAGCACTCCTGAAAGAAAGGATATTGCGGAGACATGGCTTAGCCACAGCCTGGGGGATGTCTCCAGAATGAGATTTTCACTCTGCAGCGGAGTGTGCGCTGATATGAAACTTCCTGGCAGACTAAAACTGTGTGCCTGACCGAGACTCGAACTCGGGACCTTTGCCTTTCGCGGGCAAGTGCTCTACCAACTGAGCTACCGAAGCACGACTCACGCCCGGTACTCACAGCTTCACTTCTGCCAGTACCTCGTCTCCTACCTTCCAAACTTTACAGAAGCTCTCCTGCGAACCTTGCAGAACTAGCACTCCTGAAAGAAAGGATATTGCGGAGACATGGCTTAGCCACAGCCTGGGGGATGTTTCCAGAATGAGATTTTCACTCTGCAGCAGAGTGTGCGCTGATATGAAACTTCCTGGCAGATTAAAACTGTGTGCCCGACCGAGACTCGAACTCGGGACCTTTGCCTTTCGCGGGCAAGTGCTCTACCAACTGAGCTACCGAAGCACGACTCACGCCCGGTACTCACAGCTTCACTTCTGCCAGTACCTCGTCTCCTACCTTCCAAACTTTACAGAAGCTCTCCTGCGAACCTTGCAGAACTAGCACTCCTGAAAGAAAGGATATTGCGGAGACATGGCTTAGCCACAGCCTGGGGGATGTTTCCAGAATGAGATTTTCACTCTGCAGCGGAGTGTGCGCTGATATGAAACTTCCTGGCAGATTAAAACTGTGTGCCCGACCGAGACTCGAACTCGGGACCTTTGCCTTTCGCGGGCAAGTGCTCTACCAACTGAGCTACCGAAGCACGACTCACGCCCGGTACTCACAGCTTCACTTCTGCCAGTACCTCGTCTCCTACCTTCCAAACTTTACAGAAGCTCTCCTGCGAACCGTGCAGAACTAGCACTCCTGAAAGAAAGGATATTGCGGAGACATGGCTTAGCCACAGCCTGGGGGATGTTTCCAGAATGAGATTTTCACTCTGCAGCGGAGTGTGCGCTGATATGAAACTTCCTGGCAGATTAAAACTGTGTGCCCGACCGAGATTCGAACTCGGGACCTTTGCCTTTCGCGGGCAAGTGCTCTACCAACTGAGCTACCGAAGCACGACTCACGCCCGGTACTCACAGCTTCACTTCTGCCAGTACCTCGTCTCCTACCTTCCAAACTTTACAGAAGCTCTCCTGCGAACCTTGCAGAACTAGCACTCCTGAAAGAAAGGATATTGCGGAGACATGGCTTAGCCACAGCCTGGGGGATGTTTCCAGAATGAGATTTTCACTCTGCAGCGGAGTGTGCGCTGATATGAAACTTCCTGGCAGACTAAAACTGTGTGCCCGACCGAGACTCGAACTCGGGACCTTTGCCTTTCGCGGGCAAGTGCTCTACCAACTGAGCTACCGAAGCGCGACCCACGCCCGGTACTCACAGCTTCACTTCTGCCAGTACCTCGTCTCCTACCTTCCAAACTTTACAGAAGCTCTCCTGCGAACCTTGCAGAACTAGCACTCCTGAAAGAAAGGATATTGCGGAGACATGGCTTAGCCACAGCCTGGGGGATGTTTCCAGAATGAGATTTTCACTCTGCATCGGAGTGTGCGCTGATATGAAACTTCCTGGCAGACTAAAACTGTGTGCCCGACCGAGACTCGAACTCGGGACCTTTGCCTTTCGCGGGCAAGTGTTCTACCAACTGAGCTACCGAAGCACGACTCACGCCCAGTACTCACAGCTTCACTTCTGCCAGTACCTCGTCTCCTACCTTCCAAACTTTACAGAAGCTCTCCTGCGAACCTTGCAGAACTAGCACTCCTGAAAGAAAGGATATTGCGGAGACATGGCTTAGCCACAGCCTGGGGGATGTTTCCAGAATGAGATTTTCACTCTGCAGCGGAGTGTGCACTGATATGAAACTTCCTGGCAGATTAAAACTGTGTGCCCGACCGAGACTCGAACTCGGGACCTTTGCCTTTCGCGGGCAAGTGCTCTACCAACTGAGCTATCGAAGCACGACTCACGCCCGGTACTCACAGCTTCACTTCTGCCAGTACCTCGTCTCCTACCTTCCAAACTTTACAGAAGCTCTCCTGCGAACCTTGCAGAACTAGCACTCCTGAAAGAAAGGATATTGCGGAGACATGGCTTAGCCACAGCCTGGGGGATGTTTCCAGAATGAGATTTTCACTCTGCAGCGGAGTGTGCGCTGATATGAAACTTCCTGGCAGATTAAAACTGTGTGCCCGACCGAGACTCGAACTCGGGACCTTTGCCTTTCGCGGGCAAGTGCTCTACCAACTGAGCTACCGAAGCACGACTCACGCCCGGTACTCACAGCTTCACTTCTGCCAGTACCTCGTCTCCTACCTTCCAAACTTTACAGAAGCTCTCCTGCGAACCTTGCAGAACTAGCACTCCTGAAAGAAAGGATATTGCGGAGACATGGCTTAGCCACAGCCAGGGGGATGTTTCCAGAATGAGATTTTCACTCTGCAGCGGAGTGTGCGCTGATATGAAACTTGCTGGCAGATTAAAACTGTGTGCCCGACCGAGACTCGAACTCGGGACCTTTGCCTTTCGCGGGCAAGTGCTCTACCTACTGAGCTACCGAAGCACGACTCACGCCTGGTACTCACAGCTTCACTTCTGCCAGTACCTCGTCTCCTACCTTCCAAACTTTACAGAAGCTCTCCTGCGAACCTTGCAGAACTAGCACTCCTGAAAGAAAGGATATTGCGGAGACATGGCTTAGCCACAGCCTGGGGGATGTTTCCAGAATGAGATTTTCACTCTGCAGCGGAGTGTGCGCTGATATGAAACTTCCTGGCAGATTAAAACTGTGTGCCCGACCGAGACTCGAACTCGGGACTTTTGCCTTTCGCGGGCAAGTGCTCTACCAACTGAGCTACCGAAGCACGACTCACGCCCGGTACTCACAGCTTCACTTCTGCCAGTACCTCGTCTCCTACCTTCCAAACTTTACAGAAGCTCTCCTGCGAACCGTGCAGAACTAGCACTCCTGAAAGAAAGGATATTGCGGAGACATGGCTTAGCCACAGCCTGGGGGATGTTTCCAGAATGAGATTTTCTTTCTGCAGCGGAGTGTGCGCTGATATGAAACTTCCTGGCAGATTAAAACTGTGTGCCCGACCGAGACTCGAACTCGGGACCTTTGCCTTTCGCGGGCAAGTGCTCTACCAACTGAGCTACCGAAGCACGACTCACGCCCGGTACTCACAGCTTCACTTCTGCCAGTACCTCGTCTCCTACCTTCCAAACTTTACAGAAGCTCTCCTGCGAACCTTGCAGAACTAGCACTCCTGAAAGAAAGGATATTGCGGAGACATGGCTTAGCCACAGCCTGGGGGATGTTTCCAGAATGAGATTTTCACTCTGCAGCGGAGTGTGCGCTGATATGAAACTTCCTGGCAGATTAAAACTGTGTGCCCGACCGAGACTCGAACTCGGGACCTTTGCCTTTCGCGGGCAAGTGCTCTACCAACTGAGCTACCAAAGCACGACTCACGCCCGGTACTCACAGCTTCACTTCTGCCAGTACCTCGTCTCCTACCTTCCAAACTTTACAGAAGCTCTCCTGCGAACCTTGCAGAACTAGCACTCCTGAAAGAAAGGATATTGCGGAGACATGGCTTAGCCACAGCCTGGGGGATGTTCCAGAATGAGATTTTCACTCTGCAGCGGAGTGTGCGCTGATATGAAACTTCCTGGCAGACTAAAACTGTGTGCCCGACCGAGACTCGAACTCGGGACCTTTGCCTTTCGCGGGCAAGTGCTCTACCAACTGAGCTACCGAAGCACGACTCACGCCCGGTACTCACAGCTTCACTTCTGCCAGTACCTCGTCTCCTACCTTCCAAACTTTACAGAAGCTCTCCTGCGAACCTTGCAGAACTAGCACTCCTGAAAGAAAGGATATTGCGGAGACATGGCTTAGCCACAGCCTGGGGGATGTTTCCAGAATGAGATTTTCACTCTGCAGCGGAGTGTGCGCTGATATGAAACTTCCTGGCAGATTAAAACTGTGTGCCCGACCGAGACTCGAACTCGGGACCTTTGCCTTTCGCGGGCAAGTGCTCTACCAACTGAGCTACCGAAGCACGACTCACGCCCGGTACTCACAGCTTCACTTCTGCCAGTACCTCGTCTCCTACCTTCCAAACTTTACAGAAGCTCTCCTGCGAACCTTGCAGAACTAGCACTCCTGAAAGAAAGGATATTGCGGAGACATGGCTTAGCCACAGCCTGGGGGATGTTTCCAGAATGAGATTTTCACTCTGCAGCGGAGTGTGCGCTGATATGAAACTTCCTGCAGATTAAAACTGTGTGCCCGACCGAGACTCGAACTCGGGACCTTTGCCTTTCGCGGGCAAGTGCTCTACCAACTGAGCTACCAAAGCACGACTCACGCCCGGTACTCACAGCTTCACTTCTGCCAGTACCTCGTCTCCTACCTTCCAAACTTTACAGAAGCTCTCCTGCGAACCTTGCAGAACTAGCACTCCTGAAAGAAAGGATATTGCGGAGACATGGCTTAGCCACAGCCTGGGGGATGTCTCCAGAATGAGATTTTCACTCTGCAGCGGAGTGTGCGCTGATATGAAACTTCCTGGCAGACTAAAACTGTGTGCCTGACCGAGACTCGAACTCGGGACCTTTGCCTTTCGCGGGCAAGTGCTCTACCAACTGAGCTACCGAAGCACGACTCACGCCCGGTACTCACAGCTTCACTTCTGCCAGTACCTCGTCTCCTACCTTCCAAACTTTACAGAAGCTCTCCTGCGAACCTTGCAGAACTAGCACTCCTGAAAGAAAGGATATTGCGGAGACATGGCTTAGCCACAGCCTGGGGGATGTTTCCAGAATGAGATTTTCACTCTGCAGCAGAGTGTGCGCTGATATGAAACTTCCTGGCAGATTAAAACTGTGTGCCCGACCGAGACTCGAACTCGGGACCTTTGCCTTTCGCGGGCAAGTGCTCTACCAACTGAGCTACCGAAGCACGACTCACGCCCGGTACTCACAGCTTCACTTCTGCCAGTACCTCGTCTCCTACCTTCCAAACTTTACAGAAGCTCTCCTGCGAACCTTGCAGAACTAGCACTCCTGAAAGAAAGGATATTGCGGAGACATGGCTTAGCCACAGCCTGGGGGATGTTTCCAGAATGAGATTTTCACTCTGCAGCGGAGTGTGCGCTGATATGAAACTTCCTGGCAGATTAAAACTGTGTGCCCGACCGAGACTCGAACTCGGGACCTTTGCCTTTCGCGGGCAAGTGCTCTACCAACTGAGCTACCGAAGCACGACTCACGCCCGGTACTCACAGCTTCACTTCTGCCAGTACCTCGTCTCCTACCTTCCAAACTTTACAGAAGCTCTCCTGCGAACCGTGCAGAACTAGCACTCCTGAAAGAAAGGATATTGCGGAGACATGGCTTAGCCACAGCCTGGGGGATGTTTCCAGAATGAGATTTTCACTCTGCAGCGGAGTGTGCGCTGATATGAAACTTCCTGGCAGATTAAAACTGTGTGCCCGACCGAGATTCGAACTCGGGACCTTTGCCTTTCGCGGGCAAGTGCTCTACCAACTGAGCTACCGAAGCACGACTCACGCCCGGTACTCACAGCTTCACTTCTGCCAGTACCTCGTCTCCTACCTCCAAACTTTACAGAAGCTCTCCTGCGAACCTTGCAGAACTAGCACTCCTGAAAGAAAGGATATTGCGGAGACATGGCTTAGCCACAGCCTGGGGGATGTTTCCAGAATGAGGTTTTCACTCTGCAGCGGAGTGTGCGCTGATATGAAACTTCCTGGCAGATTAAAACTGTGTGCCCGACCGAGACTCGAACTCGGGACCTTTGCCTTTCGCGGGCAAGTGCTCTACCAACTGAGCTACCAAAGCACGACTCACGCCCGGTACTCACAGCTTCACTTCTGCCAGTACCTCGTCTCCTACCTTCCAAACTTTACAGAAGCTCTCCTGCGAACCTTGCAGAACTAGCACTCCTGAAAGAAAGGATATTGCGGAGACATGGCTTAGCCACAGCCTGGGGGATGTTTCCAGAATGAGATTTTCACTCTGCAGCGGAGTGTGCGCTGATATGAAACTTCCTGGCAGACTAAAACTGTGTGCCCGACCGAGACTCGAACTCGGGACCTTTGCCTTTCGCGGGCAAGTGCTCTACCAACTGAGCTACCGAAGCACGACCCACGCCCGGTACTCACAGCTTCACTTCTGCCAGTACCTCGTCTCCTACCTTCCAAACTTTACAGAAGCTCTCCTGCGAACCTTGCAGAACTAGCACTCCTGAAAGAAAGGATATTGCGGAGACATGGCTTAGCCACAGCCTGGGGGATGTTTCCAGAATGAGATTTTCACTCTGCATCGGAGTGTGCGCTGATATGAAACTTCCTGGCAGACTAAAACTGTGTGCCCGACCGAGACTCGAACTCGGGACCTTTGCCTTTCGCGGGCAAGTGTTCTACCAACTGAGCTACCGAAGCACGACTCACGCCCAGTACTCACAGCTTCACTTCTGCCAGTACCTCGTCTCCTACCTTCCAAACTTTACAGAAGCTCTCCTGCGAACCTTGCAGAACTAGCACTCCTGAAAGAAAGGATATTGCGGAGACATGGCTTAGCCACAGCCTGGGGGATGTTTCCAGAATGAGATTTTCACTCTGCAGCGGAGTGTGCACTGATATGAAACTTCCTGGCAGATTAAAACTGTGTGCCCGACCGAGACTCGAACTCGGGACCTTTGCCTTTCGCGGGCAAGTGCTCTACCAACTGAGCTATCGAAGCACGACTCACGCCCGGTACTCACAGCTTCACTTCTGCCAGTACCTCGTCTCCTACCTTCCAAACTTTACAGAAGCTCTCCTGCGAACCTTGCAGAACTAGCACTCCTGAAAGAAAGGATATTGCGGAGACATGGCTTAGCCACAGCCTGGGGGATGTTTCCAGAATGAGATTTTCACTCTGCAGCGGAGTGTGCGCTGATATGAAACTTCCTGGCAGATTAAAACTGTGTGCCCGACCGAGACTCGAACTCGGGACCTTTGCCTTTCGCGGGCAAGTGCTCTACCAACTGAGCTACCGAAGCACGACTCACGCCCGGTACTCACAGCTTCACTTCTGCCAGTACCTCGTCTCCTACCTTCCAAACTTTACAGAAGCTCTCCTGCGAACCTTGCAGAACTAGCACTCCTGAAAGTAAGGATATTGCGGAGACATGGCTTAGCCACAGCCTGGGGGATGTTTCCAGAATGAGATTTTCACTCTGCAGCGGAGTGTGCGCTGATATGAAACTTCCTGGCAGATTAAAACTGTGTGCCCGACCGAGACTCAAACTCGGGACCTTTGCCTTTCGCGGGCAAGTGCTCTACCAACTGAGCTACCGAAGCACGACTCACGCCCGGTACTCACAGCTTCACTTCTGCCAGTTCTGCTAGTCCTGCAAGGTTCGCAGGAGAGCTTCTGTAAAGTTTGGAAGGTAGGAGACGAGGTACTGGCAGAAGTGAAGCTGTGAGTACCGGGCGTGAGTCGTGCTTCGGTAGCTCAGTTGGTAGAGCACTTGCCCGCGAAAGGCAAAGGTCCCGAGTTCGAGTCTCGGTCGGGCACACAGTTTTAGTCTGCCAGGAAGTTTCATATCAGCGCACACTCCGCTGCAGAGTGAAAATCTCATTCTGGAAACATCCCCCAGGCTGTGGCTAAGCCATGTCTCCGCAATATCCTTTCTTTCAGGAGTGCTAGTTCTGCAAGGTTCGCAGGAGAGCTTCTGTAAAGTTTGGAAGGTAGGAGACGAGGTAGTGGCAGAAGTGAAGCTGTGAGTACCGGGCGTGAGTCGTGCTTTGGTAGCTCAGTTGGTAGAGCACTTGCCCGCGAAAGGCAAAGGTCCCGAGTTCGAGTCTCGGTCGGGCACACAGTTTTAATCTGCCAGGAAGTTTCATATCAGCGCACACTCCGCTGCAGAGTGAAAATCTCATTCTGGAAACATCCCCCAGGCTGTGGCTAAGCCATGTCTCCGCAATATCCTTTCTTTCAGGAGTGCTAGTTCTGCAAGGTTCGCAGGAGAGCTTCTGTAAAGTTTGGAAGGTAGGAGACGAGGTACTGGCAGAAGTGAAGCTGTGAGTACCGGGCGTGAGTCGTGCTTCAGTAGCTCAGTTGGTAGAGCACTTGCCCGCGAAAGGCAAAGGTCCCGAGTTCGAGTCTCGGTCGGGCACACAGTTTTAATCTGCCAGGAAGTTTCATATCAGCGCACACTCCGCTGCAGAGTGAAAATCTCATTCTGGAAACATCCCCCAGGCTGTGGCTAAGCCATGTCTCCGCAATATCCTTTCTTTCAGGAGTGCTAGTTCTGCACGGTTCGCAGGAGAGCTTCTGTAAAGTTTGGAAGGTAGGAGACGAGGTACTGGCAGAAGTTAAGCTGTGAGTACCGGGCGTGAGTCGTGCTTCGGTAGCTCAGTTGGTAGAGCACTTGCCCGCGAAAGGCAAAGGTCCCGAGTTCGAGTCTCGGTCGGGCACACAGTTTTAATCTGCCGGGAAGTTTCATATCAGTGCACACTCCGCTGCAGAGTGAAAATCTCATTCTGGAAACATCCCCCAGGCTGTGGCTAAGCCATGTCTCCGCAATATCCTTTCTTTCAGGAGTGCTAGTTCTGCAAGGTTCGCAGGAGAGCTTCTGTAAAGTTTGGAAGGTAGGAGACGAGGTACTGGCAGAAGTGAAGCTGTGAGTACCGGGCGTGAGTCGTGCTTCGGTAGCTCAGTTGGTAGAGCACTTGCCCGCGAAAGGCAAAGGTCCCGAGTTCGAGTCTCGGTCGGGCACACAGTTTTAGTCTGCCAGGAAGTTTCATATCAGCGCACACTCCGCTGCAGAGTGAAAATCTCATTCTGGAAACATCCCCCAGGCTGTGGCTAAGCCATGTCTCCGCAATATCCTTTCTTTCAGGAGTGCTAGCTCTGCAAGGTTCGCAGGAGAGCTTCTGTAAAGTTTGGAAGGTAGGAGACGAGGTACTGGCAGAAGTGAAGCTGTGAGTACCGGGCGTGAGTCGTGCTTCGGTAGCTCAGTTGGTAGAGCACTTGCCCGTGAAAGGCAAAGGTCCCGAGTTCGAGTCTCGGTCGGGAACACAGTTTTAATCTGCCAGGAAGTTTCATATCAGCGCACACTCCGCTGCAGAGTGAAAATCTCATTCTGGAAACATCCCCCAGGCTGTGGCTAAGCCATGTCTCCGCAATATCCTTTCTTTCAGGAGTGCTAGTTCTGCAAGGTTCGCAGGAGAGCTTCTGTAAAGTTTGGAAGGTAGGAGACGAGGTACTGGCAGAAGTGAAGCTGTGAGTACCGGGCGTGAGTCGTGCTTTGGTAGCTCAGTTGGTAGAGCACTTGCCCGCGAAAGGCAAAGGTCCCGAGTTCGAGTCTCGGTCGGGCACACAGTTTTAATCTGCCAGGAAGTTTCATATCAGCGCACACTCCGCTGCAGAGTGAAAATCTCATTCTGGAAACATCCCCCAGGCTGTGGCTAAGCCATGTCTCCGCAATATCCTTTCTTTCAGGAGTGCTAGTTCTGCAAGGTTCGCAGGAGAGCTTCTGTAAAGTTTGGAAGGTAGGAGACGAGGTACTGGCAGAAGTGAAGCTGTGAGTACCGGGAGTGAGTCGTGCTTCGGTAGCTCAGTTGGTAGAGCACTTGCCCGCGAAAGGCAAAGGTCCCGAGTTCGAGTCTCGGTCGGGAACACAGTTTTAATCTGCCAGGAAGTTTCATATCAGCGCACACTCCGCTGCAGAGTGAAAATATCATTCTGGAAACATCCCCCAGGCTGTGGCTAAGCCATGTCTCCGCCATATCCTTTCTTTCAGGAGTGCTAGTTCTGCAAGGTTCGCAGGAGAGCTTCTGTAAAGTTTGGAAGGTAGGAGACGAGGTACTGGCAGAAGTGAAGCTGTGAGTACCGGGCGTGAGTCGTGCTTTGGTAGCTCAGTTGGTAGAGCACTTGCCCGCGAAAGTCAAAGGTCCCGAGTTCGAGTCTCGGTCGGGCACACAGTTTTAATCTGCCAGGAAGTTTCATATCAGCGCACACTCCGCTGCAGAGTGAAAATCTCATTCTGGAAACATCCCCCAGGCTGTGGCTAAGCCATGTCTCCGCAATATCCTTTCTTTCAGGAGTGCTAGTTCTGCAAGGTTCGCAGGAGAGCTTCTGTAAAGTTTGGAAGGTAGGAGACGAGGTACTGGCAGAAGTGAAGCTGTGAGTACCGGGCGTGAGTCGTGCTTCGGTAGCTCAGTTGGTAGAGCACTTGCCCGCGAAAGGCAAAGGTCCCGAGTTCGAGTCTCGGTCGGGCACACAGTTTTAATCTGCCAGGAAGTTTCATATCAGCGCACACTCCGCTGCAGAGTGAAAATCTCATTCTGGAAACATCCCCCAGGCTGTGGCTAAGCCATGTCTCCGCAATATCCTTTCTTTCAGGAGTGCTAGTTCTGCAAGGTTCGCAGGAGAGCTTCTGTAAAGTTTGGAAGGTAGGAGACGAGGTACTGGCAGAAGTGAAGCTGTGAGTACCGGGCGTGAGTCGTGCTTCGGTAGCTCAGTTGGTAGAGCACTTGCCCGCGAAAGGCAAAGGTCCCGAGTTCGAGTCTCGGTCGGGCACACAGTTTTAATCTGCCAGGAAGTTTCATATCAGCGCACACTCCGCTGCAGAGTGAAAATCTCATTCTGGAAACATAGTGCAATGTTTACTTCAGGTTATTTATTTATTTATTTATTTATTTATTTATTTATTCATCCGTGGAACAATAAATATTGTATGGATGTCGTCAGGTTACAACACATGAGCACACATTTACATTTACAATTAAACAGGTTTCTCATATTTTCTGTAGTTTTTATAACTAGTCATACACATATTTATAATTACATAATATTTTGGTGATAATGTCATATGTTGCTAATAATCTACATCTATGTTAAATATTCTTTTACAGTATTACAACTTTTACTTACTAAAAAGGTTTTAAGCTTTTGTCTGAAAGTGAGGGCCTCATTTATTTCTTTAATTTCTTGTGGTAATTTGTTGTACAGTTTTATCCCTTTGTAAAATATACTTTTTTGCGTCTTTGCCTTGTTCTTTCTATCTAGATGGAGGTGGTGACAAGCTCTTGTTTCATGGTCATGTATTAGGCTGTTTGTGTTGTACATGTTGAGATTTTTCTTAATGAATATTATGTTCTGAAAGATATACTCACAAGAAACAAATAGAATTCCTAGCTTTCTAAATAATTCTAGACAGTGGGCCCTGTTGTTGCTATTTGTTATTATCCTTATGGCTCTTTTTTGTACTTTGAACACAGTTTGTATGTTACTGGCACTTGTTCCCCAAAACATGATCCCATAGCTGAGGACTGAGTGTAGATATCCGTAATATGTTATTTTAAGACAGGTATTATTGCATACTGGTGCAAGGATTCTAAGAGCATAGCATGCTGTGGATAATTTCTTTGCCAAAATGTTGACATGGTTTGTCCATTTCAGTTGGCTGTCTACATTCATCCCTAAGAATTTGGTACTTGTTACACATTCTAATTCATTATTATTAACTTTTATTCTAGTGGCATTGTGTTTTTTGTTCAATTGGAAGTTAATATAGTTAGTTTTCTTTACATTTACGGTTACTTTATTTTTTAATGACCAGTTGTGGACATCATTGAGAGCCTCGTTTGCTCTTTCTGACAGTTGTGTTGGATTTTCACCTGTTATTACTATGTTGCTGTCATCAGCAAAAAGTATTTTTTCGCCATGTCTGAAACTTTGTGGGAAGTCGTTAATGTATATAAGATACAATATTGGGCCGAATACACTTCCCTGTGGGACGCCTATATTCACATTTTATGGGTCAGACAGGTGTTTTATAGGGGAATTGTTTGAAACTTGTGATATCTCAACTCGTTGAACTCTATTTTCCAAGTATGATTTGAACCACTTCTTTGTCACACCTCTTATTCCTATTTGCCCTAATTAATGAAGTAAGATTTTGTGGTCAACTGTATCAAAGGCCTTGGACAAGTCTAAAAAGATACCACTTACATTTTCACCTTTGTCCAGTGCTTCTAAAATTACTTTAGTGAACTGTGCTATAGCATATTGTGTGCCTTTTCCGGGCCTAAAACCAAATTGGTCATTGGAAAGATGATTATATTTATTCAGGTAATTTAGCAGTCTCTTTTTGACTAGTATTTCTGTTATTTTAGAAATGATAGACAGTATAGAGATCGGCCTGTAGTTCTCTACATTTTCCACATCTCCGTTTTTAAGGATAGGTATAACTTTTGCTTGTTTTAGGTACTCTGGAAAGTATCCAGATTCGAAAGATTCATTAATTATGTCTGTTAATGGGCCCTTTATGGAGTCTATACAATCTTTAATTACGCAGACTGGGATTTCATCAAGTCCTACTGAAGTTTTATTTTTTAGTTGGTGTACTACTAAAGCCACTTCCCTTTCTGTCGTTGGCAAGAGCACCATTGAGTTTGTTGGCTGGTTCTGAATAGGTAAATCATACGTATCTGGAAATTTCTGCTGTAATTTTTTTGCAATACTACTGAAATACGAGTTTACAAAATCAGCTAATTTTTTAGGGTTACCTACTGGTACATCTTTGTTTTTAATATGTGAATTGAGGTCCTTTTTAGCAGAGTTAGATGTTTCCTGTTTGACGATGTTCCAGGCTGCTTTGCTCTTCTTTTCAGCTTCAAGTAATATTTTGTTGTTTGAAAGTTTTTTTGCGGCTAGCAACACCTTTCTGTAAATTTTCCTGTACTTTTTGTAGGATTGCAGAACTTCTGGGTTAGATTGATTATTTTTTATGGAGTTGAGATATCTAAGAGTTTCTGAGGAATTTTTGATACCTGTAGTCACCCACTGATTTCTCTTTGTAGTTTTAATTTGATAAAGAGTTTTGCGAAACATCTCTTCAAATCTGTGTTTAAAAATTGACATGAACTTGATAAATTTCTGATTTGCGTTGGTTTCTGCATAGACTTCCCTTCAATCTTCATATTCTAGCTGGGATTTAAACTGATGCAGGGCTGATTTGGAAAACATTCTTTTGTATGTACAAAGTTTAGGAGGAGTTTCTACATGAATGTTAGTTTTTAAGATCTGGCAGAGGTGGTCTGCTAGGCCCAGGTTTTGGACAACAATATGACATTTTTTACTATCAATATCTGTAGCTACATGATCTATAGATGAGGAGGATTCTTTCGTTATTCTAGTTGGACAATTAACAAGGGAGGATATTCCATAACAGCTTAGAATATTCACATATATGTTGCTAGTCTTATCAGGCTTCATCATATTAATGTTTAAGTCACCACAGATAATTACATTTGCTTTTGGTCCAGAAACCTTGTCTCAGCTTTGATTCAGTTTTGAGAACAATATATCAATGTCTCCACTAGGAGTGCGGTACACACAAAATATGACTAATTTTTTTGCTATGCCAGGTCCTATTATTTCAACAGCGGAAAGTTCGAAATGTTTGTCCTCACCTAGATCTAAAAGATCATATCTTACTTTAAATGACGTACCTTTTTTTACATAGATACATTAACCTCCACCATTAATTGAGATTCTGCTATAGTAACATGCGAGGTCAAATGAGGCTAATGCAATGTGTTCAATTTGCTTCCCTTTGCACCAGTGTTCAGTGATACACAAAATTTGGCTATCAAATTTTTCCAATTCTACTTCTAGCTGTTGTGCTTTGTTCTTTATGGCTTGAATGCTTTGGTGAAACACTGTTAGGCATTTGTTTTCACTTATCTTGGTGGCGCCTTTCCCTTTAGACCTGATGCTAAAAAATCCTTCAGATGAGCTGGTGGCATGGTTATTCTTCTGTTGATGACAGTGGAGGTGAGTCTGTTGCCGGTTTGACTTGGAAGTTGGTGTATCTGAAGGTATCTGCCTTATGTTAGTCTTGTAACTGAGGCCGGGTACCAAAAATCCCGCAGAGTTGAAAGTTTCCTGGTTCTTGTGCTTCTTCTGTTTGCTTCTGTTACTGCTGATGATGGTGAAGCTGGTGAAAAGTCTTTCACTGTTGAAGACTGAGGAGCGGCCAATACTGATGAAAGGTCATTGGCTGTTGGCACATCAGGCGTTTTTTTTTTCTTGTTAATGATGCAGTTGCGTAGTATGTAGCTGCTTCTCCTGAAGCTGCTTTGGAAACTTCTGTCCTAGTTGAATCATTTATCTCAGCTGTTTTTGACGAAAGTGGAGATTCTAGTGCTGGACCTGTTGTCAGTGATTCAGTTTCATTTTCTTGTTGGAAATTGTCAGTTGCTGTGTTTGGTGGTGGAAGTGGTATGGTCGTGCTATTCTTGTCCTTAACTGCCTTCACTGCATTAAGGATTTCTCGACTAATGAATGATTTTCCGAGTTTATTTCTGTGAAGCCCATGCCTTGTAAAATGACTTCTCTCTGCAGATGGTACGTCCACATATGTGGCATTTGGGAGGCTTCGGGAGATTTTCTCAAATTTCCTATTAGTAACTGTGATTTCTTTGTTGACACAGGATTGTTCTATAAGATCATGTCTTTGTGGGATACTGGCAATGAAGAAGTTAACATCTGTAATTTTCTGTAATGTACTTCTTAGAGCTCTTGTGGCGAGTTTGCCCTCGTTCCTATAAACATCATTAGCACCTCCTATTATTAGACAGTTGCTTCCAAGCTTCAAAGAATGTTCACAGTCTTTTAAAACGTCGCGCAAAGGGGCACCCGGTTTCGTTATTCCACTAACCTTGAATATAGTTTGCATGTTACACAAAATGTCGGCTAAGCCCTTTCCATGACTGCCTGAAAGTATGAAAAATCTTCTTTGTTCTTCTTACCTGTATTGGTAGATATCTTGTTTGCACGATAAGTATGTTCCATGTATTTTCTGGTATTTCCTTTCTTGTTATTACAGGACTTCGTAGGCCTACTGAAATGATTTGTGGTCGCTGCATTTGATGAAAGTCCTTCCTTTCTTTGGTTCTTTTCACATATTTCATATTCATCACACGTTAAAAATTAAAACTTTTTTGTTTGTGGGAGACGAAAGTTGTTTTCGTTACGATTAACACGACAAAACTTTTTAGGCCTAATAAAGTTACCGTTTTGTTCGTTTACAACCGTTTCACTACCCTTTGAATGGTCTATCAATTCTTCCAGCTTCTGTACACTATCTATCACTGATTCAAGCTTCTCTACATATAGTTTAGCTAACATAAGATCATATTTTAATGAAGAAGTCGTGCATTCTTCTTCGCATTCCGTTTGTAAACACACGATATGACGATAGTTACAGTGCACATTTCCACAGTCACAGGTCATGTTTTTCTCCTCTAAGACATTTAAACATTGACGATGGATCCATTTCTGTGACCACGAACATAATTTAACACCATATTTCACCTTCTTACTGCATTTTACACACACAGGATTTAAAAACTCGTAATTTTCCGCGGATCGGTTTATTAGTACGTCTACACGCGCCGCCATCTTACGTTATTCTTATGATGAACAGACTATAGTTAGTACATGCAGTTACTTTTACTGGCCTTGAAGGTGAACAGTATTCTCATAGATAGCTTTAGTTTCCCTTCTCAGATTCCAAGAAATTTTAGAAAATTTGATTGCTGTCACCATTCCCAGGAGAGATGGAAACTGAATTAATTGGTTATGTTCTGCCATGATCAGACATACTCAATGCTTAGCTTCATAAGAACTGAATCAATTAGCTATCAGATATGCACAACAGAATAAGGTGAAACAATTGTTTGATTAAGAAAACTATTTAGCTGGTAAGGACTGGTTTCTCAGATTTATAAAGAGACATCCAGAGGTAACTGAATAGAACAATTAAATAAGGTTTCAGCATTCAGTGAAGGATAAAAATAGGTTTTTTCCTCATGTGTCCACAAGCTTGTTACCAGAGATCAAATTAGAACCCAATTAAAACCACAGCATTAACAAAATGGACATCATGACTGTCAAAATGACCTATCCAAGACATGAACAGTCCAAAAAGTAAAGAGAAGTAGGTATACTATTTCAGTAGAGAGACAACGTGCAGTAATAGCTGTTCTACTATAAATATTGCTCGTTCATATGTTCCATCAATGCCGATTTATTTCCAAAACTGTGCGACATCTCAACTGTAAGATAAACAAATCAATAAATAAAAAAGTGGGCCAATGGGTTGTTAATACCAATGTTTAAAAATAGTTTATCTTGGAAATGTTCATTGAGTAGTTTGTTAACTTCCAGAAATATCCCAAATCAGCACAATCAGATCTAGTCTTTCTCATCTTATATGATCATTTGAGACAATTTTAATTGAGAGCTATGGATTCTGTATGAATCAATATGAAATCATATACATCTACACACATCACATAAGTTGTGACCTCATGGCTTCAGTTAGTTGAAAGATGCACTTTATAGGGAAAATCTTTTTCTTTATTCCACAACTGACCATGAAAAAATAACAGAATGTGCTACAGAATGATACACAGTGCACTAGTGAAAGGAAAACTTTAAGCAGCAGGAAAAGACATGTAAAGAAAGAAGATAATGAGGAAGAACTGAAAATGCAATAAGACACCCCGAAAACTTGTCAGAAACCAATATCCATGAGCAAAACAGAAGGAAGAAGGGGAAGCAACTGTGACTGCAGTCATCAGAATCATCCATTAAAAATCCAATATATATTTGTAACATTGATGCCTTGTATGAAATCAATTTGACTTATAGGAAGAATATTGCTTGAATGCGGAAGAGCTAAAAATGAACTCTATGCAACATAAGGTGAGACCGAGACCTGGGATACTAATATACTTTGTTTTATGTCAAGTCTCATAGAATGTATGAGTTTCTATGATTTTTCTAAAATATAATTAATGGTATTTCCATATTTTAAATTAGCGTTCTAAAGGTACACATTTAGGGTATTCTTTAACCGATTGGCTACCTCGAGGCCATTGGCAGACACGGCAGAGGTTGAGGCCTGATGCCACATGCGTGCTGGTGTTCACATGCTGTACGATGTTTATTACAGCATATAGTGCAGAAATGTGTATTAATTTTATTTCGTGATTGCACTGGCACCAGTGGACAGGAGATTGGATACAGGATCTTATTCAATGTTTTGAACCTTGTTTACTGCTACTCTAAACACCCTTGACATATATATTGTACTAAAGAGAAAAGAGTGCGTGGCAGCTGGTGCACACACAGTACCAGGCATGAACCTCTGCTGCATCCACCAGTGGCCTTGTGGCAGTCAACATTGAAATAACTTTTCTTTACTTGTAATGTAATTGGATAGATAAAAGATCTACTCACCAAGTGGCAGCAGAAGAGTACACATATAAAGATATAGAAATTTGCAAGCTTTTGGAGTCAATAGTTCCTTCTTCTGGCAGAAGGGTTGAAGGGGAAGGAAGAGGGATGAAGGAAAAGGACTGGTGGGGTGTAAGAAATAGGGGGAATTGAGAAAAGTCACCCAGAAACCTGAGTCAGGGAAGACTTACTGGATGGGATGAGAAGGAAAGACTAATTGTTGGGACTGCACTGGATGCATTTGACAATTTGATGGCTTAAAGGTGGGAGGTGGGGTAATATGCAAAACAGAGATAACAGACAAAACATTGTACCTGTATTTGGAAAGGTAATTGCCTCGCATGTGGCAGAGATGGAGGGGAGGGGGGCAGGGAAAAACAGATGGAACAGAAACTAAAAGGAACTGAACAAAGGAATAATTACTGAGAAAAAAGGTGAGATGGAAGAAATCAACATAAATTAAGGCCAGGTTGGTGGCAAGAGCCAAGTACATGTTGTAACACCAGTTTCCACCTGCAGAATTCTGAAAAATTGGTGTCTTTGGGAAGAATCCAAATGGCAAGTGTTGTGGAACAGGCATCGAAGTCATGCATGTTCTGCAACAGGATATTGTGTGTTGCCAGTACACCCTATCTGCCTATGCCCATTCATCCTAACTGATAACTTTGTGGTACTCATGCTGATGTAAAAGGCCAAACAGTGTGCATGTAAACTCTCTTCTTTATTATTCACATTCCTGCCCATTGTGAGCCATTCCCCACAACTTGCATGCAGTTACCATTCAGAGTAGAAAATTATACAAAAACACACATTTGAATTAAAACTTGTTTTATTGTGGTACTCAGTGTTTTCATTCAAATCTACATTTTTTTATGAAAGTGGGATAACTGGAGAGATTTTCTTGAAAGCCATTTTTTTGTTTACTGTGTGTTTCAAATTTATGGCAAACAATGCTTAAGTGCATACACTTAGTTCCCCCTAGCACCTGTAGAACTTATAACAGACAATTTTTTTATGTTTCCCAAGCTTTTGACAATGTTGACTGGAATACTCTCTTTCAAATTCTGAAGGTGGCAGGGATAAAATACAGGGAGCGAAAGACTATTTATAATTTGTCCAGAAACCAGATGGCAATTATAAGAGTCGAGGGGCATGAAAGGGAAGCAGTGGTTGGGAAGGGACTGAGACAGGGTTGTAGCCTCTCCCCAATGTTATTCCATCTGTATATTGGGCAAGCAGTGAAGGAAACAAAAGAAAAATTCAGAGTAGGTATTAAAATCCATGGAGAAGAAATAAAAACTTTGAGGTTCGCCGATGACATTGTAATTCTGTCAGAGACAACAAAGGACTTGGAAGAGCAGTTGAATGGAATGGATAGTGCCTTGAAAGGAGGATATAAGATGAACATGAACAAAAGCAAAACGAGGATAACGGAATGTAGTCAAATTAAGTCGGGTGATGCTGAGGGAATTAGATTAGGAAACGAGACGCGTAAAGTAGTACAGGAGTTTTGCTATTAGGGGAGCAAAATAACTGATGATGGTCGAATTAGAGAGGATATAAAGTGTAGACTAGCAACGGCAAGGAAAGCGTTTCTGAAGAAGAGAAATTTGTTAACATCGAGTATAGATTTAAGTGTCAGGAAGTCTTTTCTGAAAGTATTTGTATGGAGTGTAGCCATGTATGGAAGTGAAACATGGACAATAAATAGTTTGGACAAGAAGAGAATAGAAGCTCTCGAAATGTGGTGCTACAGAAGAATGCTGAAGATTAGATGGGTAGATCACATAACTAATGAGGAGGTATTGAATAGGATTGGGGAGAAGAGGAGTTTGTGGCACAACTTTACTGGTAGAAGGCAATCGGTTGGTAGGACATGTTCTGAGGCATCAAGGGATCACCAATTTAATATTGGAGGGCAGCGTGGAGGGTAAAAATCGTAGAGGGAGACCAAGAGATGAGAACACCAAGCGGATTCAGAAGGATGTAGGTTGCAGTAGGTACTGGGAGATTAAGAAGCTTGCACAGGATAGAGTAGCATGGAGAACTGCATCAAACCAGTCTCAGGACTGAAGACCACAACAACAACAGTTTTTTTCCAACTCTAATTAGACGGCAGAATAATAATCTTGGTGACTGTAACAATAATCTAGCAGCTTGGTGACAGTATGAGAACAGGGTGATGTGGCATGTTGATTAGCAGACTGGACTTACACTCGGGAGAGAGATGGTTCAAACCCCTGTCCAGCCATTCAGATTTAGGTTTTCCATGGTTTTTGTAAGTCAAATGAAAAAATGGTCAATTTCCTTCACCATCATTCCCCAGTCCAATTAGTGCTCTGACTCTAGTGATCTCGCCATTGAGAGGACATTAAACTCTAAGCTTCCTTCCTTCCTATAACTGTATAGAAGAAATACTGAAAAACACTGAAATTTGTGTTAAAGATGTTATAGTAAATTATACATACAACTGATACAATTATAATTTCTAATAAAAGCATTTAAAAAAAGTAACTTAGGTTAGGAATATAATGAAGAAAACTTAAGAAGTACTATTTTAATTGTAGGATATTTTTTCCATTCACTTACGAACACAATATATATAAATGACGTAGTAGATAGTGTCAGAAGTTCCATGCGGCTTTTCACGGATGATGCTGTAGTATACAGAGAAGTTGCAGCATTAGAAAATTGTAGCGAAATGCAGGAAGATCTGCAGCGGATAGGCACGTGGTGCAGGGAGTGGCAACTGTCCCTTAACATAGACAAATGTAATGTATTGCGAATACATAGAAAGAAGGATCCTTTATTGTATGATTATATGATAGCCGAACAAACACTGGTAGCAGTTACTTCTGTAAAATATCTGGGAGTATGCGTGCGGAACGATTTGAAGTGGAATGATCATATAAAATTAATTGTTGGTAAGGTGGGTACCAGGTTGAGATTCATTGGGAGAGTGCTTAGAAAATGTAGTCCATCAACAAAGGAGGTGGCTTACAAAACACTCGTTCGACCTATACTTGAGTATTGCTCATCAGTGTGGGATCCGTACCAGATCGGTTTGAGGAGATAGAGAAGATCCAAAGAAGAGCGGCGCGTTTCATCACAGGGTTATTTGGTAACCGTGATAGTGTTACGGAGATGTTTAATAAACTCAAGTGGCAGACTCTGCAAGAGAGGCGCTCTGCATCGTGGTGTAGATTGCTCGCCAGGTTTCGAGAGGGTGCGTTTCTGGAAGAGGTATCGAATATATTGCTTCCCCCTACTTATACCTCCCGAGGAGATCACGAATGTAAAATTAGAGAGATTAGAGCGCGCACGGAGGCTTTCAGACAGTCGTTCTTCCCGCGAACCAAACGCGACTGGAACAGGAAAGGGAGGTAATGACAGTGGCACGTAAAGTGCCCTCCGCCACACACCGTTGGGTGGCTTGCGGAGTATAAATGTAGATGTAGATGTAGAATCGAAAGGGCAGTACTGGAACAGAAGCCATCTCTTCTCTGAAACAATGTGATGAAAACAATACTACTACCTAAAGAGGAATTCCAGTTTTGGCACCAATCCATCTGCCATCTGGTACCCATCACGCAATACTGTTACGGTACAAAAATGTTACAGGGTAGCTCCTCGTTGTAAGAGTTCTAAGAAGTTGCTTTGCTTATCCTAAGTAAAAACTATAAGCTCAGAGAAGAGGAACAGTGAGCAAACAGGCATAATGCAAGGCAGTAGTACCATACCCTTGAGGTAGCTGTTTTGGTCAGTTACACCAAACAACACCTTATTATCAGGAGTTCATTTATTCACCTCTCTACACAAGCAAGGCTTACAAAGAACTGCTCAGGCAGAAGAGCACAAAGATAATGTTTGGCTTAGTTCAAAGACGATACTCAGATCGATGCTGGTGTCAACCTCATCGGCGCCACATAGCGGCACCCCCCCCCCCCCCCCCCGCCCCCCTACCCCCCGCGCAGTACGGAGTATTCTTGAGAGGCCGGGGTGGGGTGAGTATGGCGTCGGCAAGGGTGGTCCAGGGGTGGTCCGTGGGTGCTGGACCACGGTCAGCTCAACAGCATCGTCAGGGAGCTGTCTGGGTAGATGTGAAGGAAGATTCGGCCACTGAGCCTGGAAGTCGTTGAAGCGAGCCGGGCGTCGTACAGGGGTGTGCTGGTCATGCGGCGACAAATAACCTGGCGGTTTGTGGGAGAAATGGAGCGATGATGACAATGTCTCCGGTGGGCGTGGCGAACACACGAAGCGTGTCTAGGTCGACGTCGGACAAGAGGGGAACACATTTCAACAGGTGGCAGGGAATGGTGGAGGCTGTGTCATGAGCACCGGATGAAGGGAAACAGATGACGAACAGTGTGTCATCGTGTTGTATTATAGAGATGTTGTGGATTATGTCCGGGGGACAGGCACAAACACCTCAAGCGAGGGCATGTTCAAAATGGGGGGGGGGGGGGGGTGAGAAACCTCGACAGGCCAAGGCCGGCGACAGGGGAGAGGTCGAAGGGACCGGCGAAGGGCCCGGCGGCGAGGTAAGCTCGACGTGGGGAGCATGTGATCACTCAACGGAGTGCGTGAGACCGGAGTAGGGAGCGAGGTCGGAGGAGAGCTCAACAATTGGAGCTGGAAGTCACTCGATCGACCTGGAGGGAGTGGTTGGAGCGTCGTGAGCCACGACAGTGAGTGGCATGTTTGTGGCTTGAAGGGGGGTAGAAGAAGGCTTGACATGAGCAGGCTTAAGTCTGTTGATAGAGACTGTAACAGCTGAATCTTTCATCTTGATGTCATAGGTATTGGCTGAGCGCTGGAGAACTCGGTATGGGCCAGTATAAGGAGGTTGGAGGGGAGCATGTACAGTGTCATCTCGGAGCATGATGTGCTCGGAATTGTCGATAGATTTTGGGACGTGAAACTTAGGGTGGGAATGGCTGGCGGGCAGAGAGATGTGGAGGTTGATGAAGTGGCGTGACGCGGTCCACGAAGGAAGGTAAGTCAGACTGAGGAAGAGAAGCAGAAGGGCTCACGAGTTTGCCAGGGAGAGCAATGTTCTGGCCGTATATGAACTCAGCTATTGTGCCTTTGAGGTCTTCCTTATAGATCACACGAATGCCGAGTAGCACAGGGGGAAGGGCCTCTGTCCAAAGAAAGTCATGGCATCGAAAAGCCATCTTGAAAGTGCAGTGCCAGCGCTCAACTAGCCCGTGGTATAGAGCCGCCGGATGCCACAAATGTTACAAACATCATTGTACAGGGCAGACTCAAATTATCTGCCCTGGTCAGTCGTGATGATAGCTGGACATCCGAAACATGATACCCATGACGCAACGAAAGCTCGAGCAACCGTTTCTGCCATTATATTGGGGAGGGGGACAGCCTTGACCCAGCAAGTTGTTCGGTCGATAGATGAGAGAACATAACGAGAGCTGTTAGAGGGGGGTAGAGGGCCGACAATGTCAATATGAATTTGCTGAAAACGCCCAGGAGGGATCAAAAAGACGCCGAGGGGGGGGGGGGTGAAGTGTGCTTGTGTACTTTGCACCATTGGCACGTGATGCAGGAGTGCACCTATTGCTGGCAATCCTTGTTGACATTTCTCCACACAAAGTGCTCCACTACGAGGCAGGCGGGCGCACGAACACCAGGGTGGGCTAAATTATGCAATGCGTTGAACACAGCTTGACGGAGCGTGGTTGGGATGAAGGGGCGTAACGTGCGCGTACTGTCATCGCACCAGATCTCACCAGAAATGCCAGGGGAGGTGGTGTGGACGAAGTGTAGTGAAGAGGTAGAGTCCGAAATCAGATTTTGTGTGTTCTCATCGGCGGGTTGGAGGTTAGGCAGTTCAGAGTGGTCTAACAGCGAATGGACAGCGTCGACTCGTGAAAGGAAACCACAACTATATTGTCAGCACCCTTCATGTGTCTGACATCGGTGGTGAACTGAGATATGAAGTCCATGTATCTGAAGAGGCGAGGAGGAGGGTCCGATGGCAGCTTTGTAATGGCCGCAGCCAGGGGTTTGTGGTCCGTTAAAACACAGAAAGGGCATCCCTCAATGTCAGTCTTAAAATGCTTGATTGCTTCGTATGCCATGAGCAACTCCCTGTCAAATGTGGAATATTTCCGTTGTGCATTGGTGAGCTTGCGCGAGAAGAACTGTAGAGGCGAAGTCTGGCTGTCAATAGTCTGTCTAAGGACAGCGCTGATGGCAGTATCGCTCACGTCTGTGGTGATGAAAAGCTGTGCATTCGGATGAGGATGTGTTATGGTGCAGGCCTCGGCAAGAAGATTCTTGAGGGCGGTGAAAGAGTCAGTCATAGCAGGGGTCCATGGAACGGGCCAAGATCCAGACGTGTGGTTGCGTGCCGAGACGTCCGTCAGTGGAGCCTGTATCTCCGCAGCCCGAGGTAGATGTCAGTGATAATGATTAACCGTCCCCAGAAAGCGCCAGACCTCTTTGAATTGCGCAGGTCTGGGTAGGTCTAGTATTGTCTGTACCTTCTCAGGGGGCGGTGAAATGCCATCGGCAGAGACACGGAAACCAAGAAAAGTGACAGCAGTTTGATGTAGCTGCAATTTGTCCTGATTGGTCTCATTGCCTGCTGTCGCGAGAGTGTTCATCACAGTTTGCACATGTCGAATGTTGTCCTTGATGGAGGAGCTGAACACAAGAATGTCATCAAGATACGCAAAGCAGAATTTTAGGTCAAATAGCACTTCGTTGATGAAGCGTTGCCAAGTCTGGGTTGTGTTTTTCAGACCGAAAGGCATGAATCGAAACTGAAATAACCCTGTTGGGGTGGTGATTGCTGTCTTCTCAATGTCTTCAGGTGCCATGGGGATCTGATGGTAGGCCTGTCTGCAATCAATGACAGAGAATGTGGTCACACCTGCGAGGGAACTGGTAGAGTCGGCAATGTTGGATATGGGGTAGGTGTCCATAATTGTTCTTCGATGGTAAGTCACTGCACATGTGCCAGGACCCACCTTTCTTGGGTGTCATATGAATGGGTGTAGACCAGCTACTGGCAGAGGGTTCAATGACGCCGGAGCTTAGAAGTTCAGAAATCTGCTTTTTAAGGTCGGAGAGGCACTCGGGACAAAGTCAACGTGGTTTACTGGAGATTGGGGGACCTGGTGTGAGGCGAAGTTAATGAACCGTGCCATTAGTGACGACAGAAATGTTGCCGGCGGCATGGGAGGTGGCTCGTTTACAATGTGTGGTGGGGAGGGCGGGCAAGGCGTGCTCGTGGAGTTCGCAGCCAATCGGCGGATCCAACGGGAGCCGAGGTGGCAAAGTGTCCCAGGAGTCAATGTGAGAAGATGGCTGCTGGCCTGAAACAGTGGCACCAAGGTCAGGTGAGCTCGGTAGAGCTCGTGAGCCATTAGTGAGTCCATTGTTCGAGAGCACAGCCTGTGGCAGCACAATCGCGCGCGAAGTGCTAGGCGCGGGTGCACTGTTTGTGTTGTCAGTGGCGGTCGCACAGCGGCGCGCAGGAGACGAAGTTGCATAGTTTGAGGTTCTGTCCGCGAGGGGAGGGCTAGGAGCTGTCAGTTCGGGAACACATGACGCTTGTTGCGCATGCGCACTCGTGTCTGGCCGAGAGTCAAATGCAGCCTTGTTAGGGATGTGTGGCCCTATGGAACTGTCAGTACACATTATGGCAGACTTGATAGCACAGTTGTGAGGGGTAGCGGGAGGTAAGCACACGGAGGCTCGATTGCTGGGATTGCAAGCAGATTCGGCACACTTACTGACCTTGTTTTGTCCTTGCTGCAGAGTGTGTAATTCCTTTGTTGCATCGGAGAGCTGGAGCTGAGTTTCGTGGAGCTGGAGGGAGAGCTCGAAGTTTTCCTTGCGTAGGTGAGCGACGTTTTCAAGCTCGACAAGGCATTTGTGCATTGTTTCTTGTAACGCCGTCAACAGAGACGAGCATGTACGGATGAGATGAGCCCAGACCGATGTGTCGTGGGATGTGCACAGGGGAAGTGAGTCATGGATGGGTGATGAAACACGGTGTTTCGCACTAGGTCCAGTGAATGTTTGTGGTGTCACAAGAAGACAATGCCTAGTATAGGTTCCACAATATGGCACATTAAAAAAGTCCACTCAAATTTGCAGTTTGCGGAGAGTGAGACGATGTGGGAGGTTGAACCCAAGCATTGCAGTTTATAGTTCAATTCTTTTATCTTGGCGGCTCGCGCATGCCCGCCCAGACGCGGGAGATTGCTGCGTTGCCAGTTGCACACGACGCACGCGCCAATAGAAGCAGCACCATAGTATAGCATAGTTCGCAAGCTTACGTTTAGGGGGGAGCGCGCAGTTCATGAAGTAAAGCCACCATGGCCGCATTAACCCTTTCGCTGCTACAAAGACGTGCTCCCTGCATTCCGCGCTGTGCGCGATTTTGTCACTGCACTGCTCGCCTGTGCAGACACATCATGTTCCGACTACTTTGACACTCTTATCAATCGATTCCACAAAAACTATTTGGCCCAAAAATTAGATTTTTACACATCTTCTTGACTGATACCTTCCCCCCCCCCATGAATTACTTAATTTTGTTTCGATGTTCAACGCAGTTATTATGCAGTATTAAATATGGTAAACCATTGCGCGAAATTTTGAAGAGTTTGCAGAGGTAAAAGTCCATAGAGTATACTTTCCGTATGGTCGATTTTAGTTGCCACAATGTTGAGAATGAAATGTGGACAAGATACCTAAATTTCATATAAAATTTACTGTATAACAATAGCTCATTTAAGTACCACATAGGCGTCGTATGTAATATTGAGAAATATTCCGTCTTTCGCGACTGTAACAAAAGTTTTATTTACACTGAGCACATTTGGCTTTATTTTAAAGCACTTCAATCAATCAAAAGGAAGTAGACAAAATACATTAAACAAAACTATGGACTTACAAAAACATTAGGACTTGAATATACCGTCTATCAGTGAACTGCTCTGAGCTATGTCAAATATAAGTTTTGTGTGTGGCACACACAAACATCATTTATTTGCTAAAACACTGATCTGCCAACACAAACGTTGAATATTGTGCTACCGCAGCACAAAACTACGAAAGGTGACTTGGCAATGGAGGAGACAAAATACTGTCCACTGAAGAGGTTTCAAAAGAGAGAAACGCGTCTGGTCTAAATAAGCCCCTTATTACAGTTGCAGAAGAGGAATATATTTCAGTACCACTGGTAAAACTGCGACTGTCGAACAAAAACAAGAAAGAAAACATGAGTACCATTGTGTATGTGCCATACCTTTCCTTGATTGAAGTGCTTTAAAATAAAGCCAAACGCGTCCGGTGTAAATAATACTTTTATTACAGTCGCGTAAGACGGAATATTTCTCAATATTACATATGACACCTATGTCGTCTTAAATTAAATGAGATATTGTTATGCAGTAAATTTTATATGAAATTTAGGTATCTTGTCCACATTTCATTCTCAACATTGTAGCAACTAAAATCGACCATACGGAAGGTATACACTATGGACTTCTACCTCTGCAAACTCTTCAAAATTTCGTGCAATGGTTTACTACATTTAATGCTGCATAATAACTGCGTTGAACATCGAAACAAAATTAAGTCATTTATGGGGGGAAGGTATCAGTCAAGAAGACGTGTAAAAATCAAATTTTTGGACCAAATAGTTTTTGTGAAATCGAATGATAAGTGTGTCAAAGCAGTGGGAACACCATGTGTCTGCACAGGCGAGCAGTGCAGTGATGACAAAATCGCGCACAGCGGCGGCGAGCACGTGTCTGCAGCAGCGAAAGGGTTAATGAAGAGACAAAGCACTAGAAATTTCAAAAAATTGCATTCAAACGAATAATGAAAATATTAAGCACCGTACAAGGTTTGAACTCATAACCTTCCGCGTAGCAACCCAACAGAATATAATTCGTGAAGCAAGGCACTTCGATATTGTTTTTAAATAATGAAAATATTGAGCACCGCACAAGGTCTGAACTCATAACCTTTCGCGTAGCAGCCGAACACCTTAACCGTTATTCCAACGCACCTCGTCTGACTACATAATGCCATGAGGACTATAACACGTCACGCAAAATACTGACAAACACTGTTGGTATGACTATGAATTACTCACGCTTCGTTGCAGTAAAATAGGAAATAAACAATTACCGCTGTTCTTTATTGCGAAAAAGCGGTTCGTGAGAGTGATACAAACACCTTTCCTTGCTATCGCCTGAATTAGGAGTCTTATTGCTTGTTTGGTTTAATTAATTAATAGAATATGAAGCAATTGGTATAAAGAATGCTTTTTCCAAACTTTCTATAAAAGAATGTCTGCTATCAAGACATTGCTTTCGTTCTACACTCCTGGAAATTGAAATAAGAACACCGTGAATTCATTGTCCCAGGAAGGGGAAACTTTATTGACACATTCCTGGGGTCAGATACATCACATGATCACACTGACAGAACCACAGGCACATAGACACAGGTAACAGAGCATGCACAATGTCGGCACTAGTACAGTGTATATCCACCTTTCGCAGCAATGCAGGCTGCTATTCTCCCATGGAGACGATCGTAGAGATGCTGGATGTAGTCCTGTGGAACGGCTTGCCATGCCATTTCCACCTGGCGCCTCAGTTGGACCAGCGTTCGTGCTGGACGTGCAGACCGCGTGAGACGACGCTTCATCCAGTCCCAAACATGCTCAATGGGGGACAGATCCGGAGATCTTGCTGGCCAGGGTAGTTGACTTACACCTTCTAGAGCACGTTGGGTGGCACGGGATACATGCGGACGTGCATTGTCCTGTTGGAACAGCAAGTTCCCTTGCCGGTCTAGGAATGGTAGAACGATGGGTTCGATGACGGTTTGGATGTACCGTGCACTATTCAGTGTCCCCTCGACGATCACCAGTGGTGTACGGCCAGTGTAGGAGATCGCTCCCCACACCATGATGCCGGGTGTTGGACCTGTGTGCCTCGGTCGTATGCAGTCCTGATTGTGGCGCTCACCTGCACGGCGCCAAACACGCATACGACCATCATTGGCACCAAGGCAGAAGCGACTCTCATCGCTGAAGACGACACGTCTCCATTCGTCCCTCCATTCACGCCTGTCGCGACACCACTGGAGGCGGGCTGCACGATGCTGGGGCGTGAGCGGAAGACGGCCTAACGGTGTGCGGGACCGTAGCCCAGCTTCATGGAGACGGTTGCGAATGGTCCTCGCCGATACCCCAGGAACAACAGTGTCCCTAATTTGCTGGGAAGTGGCGGTGCGGTCCCCTACAGCACTGCGTAGGATCCTACGGTCTTGGCGTGCATCCGTGCGTCGCTGCGGTCCGGTCCCAGGTCGACGGGCACGTGCACCTTCCGCCGACCACTGGCGACAACATCGATGTACTGTGGAGACCTCACGCCCCACGTGTTGAGCAATTCGGCGGTACGTCCACCCGGCCTCCCGCATGCCCACTATACGCCCTCGCTCAAAGTCCGTCAACTGCACATACGGTTCACGTCCACGCTGTCGCGGCATGCTACCAGTGTTAAAGACTGCGATGGAGCTCCGTATGCCACGGCAAACTGGCTGACACTGACGGCGGCGGTGCACAAATGCTGCGCAGCTAGCGCCATTCGACGGCCAACACCGCGGTTCCTGGTGTGTCTGCTGTGCGTGCGTGTGATCATTGCTTGTACAGCCCTCTCGCAGTGTCCGGAGCAAGTATAGTGGGTCTGACACACCAGTATCAATGTGTTCTTTTTTCCATTTTCAGGAGTGTATTACTTGATTTATGACTGAACGTTTCTACAACTGAAGACACTTGTCCATGCTCTGCACTGCAGTCGAGATGTGGCAACGTCGTTCTCTGTTCATTGGCTGACTGTGTTTTGTGACATCAGATGCGCAGGACGAACCTAAACTCGGCCGCCAACATAAATGACGCGCACTTTAGTTGAATTCACAGCTTGCAGTGAAGTATGATGAGGGCGGATGTTCAACAACACTAGGGACATAGGCAGCAGCGAAACATCAGCGCCTATGTCCACTAGGAAAAAGTATCCCTACGAAATGTTTTTAATATAAAGTCGTTCGTAATTATCCCGTTGTTCCCAGACAGAATGGAGCACTGGGGGTGCCTGTCATGTTGTACACAGGAGGCGGCACCCAGACCTACCTGCGATTGGCGTTTGGGAAGCAGCAGGGTGCTCTGCAGTTCTGTGCTGCCTCACCAAACTGTGTGTGGAAGTAACAGTATGGGTAGTGCAGCTACATTTCCTGCAGAAAGTTCGTTGCCAAAGGCGGTGGCCAAGGTTTGGTGGCCGCAGCAGGTTCAGTTGCAGGAAGGTTGGGTGACCGTGGGCAGAGCTGGTGATGTCCTAGCTGCTTGTTTACCATTTCCCGGAGCGAGCGGAACAGTCGGTACAGTGTGGACCCGGCTGCGGGACGAAGAGCCTGAACCTGAGACTTGCCAGGTAGGCAGTGGCTGGCGAAATAGAGCAGTGATGCGTCACGTAGTTTGTCAGCAATTGTAATTCGTTGCTCGACGGGTTTGGGAGACCTCTGAGCCAGAGCAAAGCGGATGTGAGGAGATAGTTTATCTGACCGGATGGTGAGGAGAGCTGTGTCAGAAAGTAGATTGGCGCTGACCAGGGCGTGTAGCTGTCTCCAGAGTTGGGAAGGTTTGTTGCTGCCTTGTTGCTCAACGTGGAGCACTTGCTGTATTGTTGTCTCAGTTGAGTGCACAAGCCGACGTAGAACTGTCTTTTTGGCTAGAGTGTACCGGATAGCTGAGTCCGGGGCATCAACCAGGTCAGCAATCAAGTCCTCCTGGTCGTGCAGGTGGGATAAGGCACAGAAATCTGGTTGACTCGTCGAGTTTCGAATGGTCGAACACTTTGTCTACAATTTTGAACCAGGTTGTTGCCCTGTCGGGCAGCCTCGGTAAGCATTGTAGAATGTTCAGAAGAACAGGTTGAGTTGAATTCGTTGGGGCACTGCCTGGCACAAGCTGTCGCTGCTGCAGTATTCCAGGAGAGTGTGCCTCCAGGGGATGTGGCGATGAGCACAAAGATAATGTTTAGCTTAGTTCAAAAATGATACTCAGATCGATGCTGGTGTCAACCTCATTGGCGCCACACCCTCATTCCATATTTTTTATACAATTTGTGCATCACTGTCTGAGTGTAAAATTTTTGGTTTCTCATCCAGGTATAATTCAGCAGATTGTTCATAATGGGTAAAAATGTCAGTGTAACAGTAACTCAAGCAGTACCCAGGAGTATTAGAGGGATGATTGATTAGGCGGATAGCTTCGGAATTCTGAGATTGATTGTGTGATGCTGTTGCATGCAGATAAATTGCGACAGGAGATAACTGTATTAAGTTGCAGGGAGACTGCAGGTAATCAACACTTAGCAGTTGGCCCTCAACATAAATAGTAAAATGGTTCAAATGACTCTGAGCACTATGGGACTTAACACCTCTGGTCATCAGTCCCCTAGAACTTAGAACTACTTAAACCTAACTAACCTAAGGACATCACACACATCCATGCTCGAGGCAGGATTTGAACCTGCGACCGTAGCAGTCTCGCATTTCCGGACTGTGCGCCTAGAACCACATAAATAGTAAGGTATTTCACATAAATCAGTGGAAAGACATTATTATTCAGATACACAACTGATAGTAAATCACTGGAAACAGTAACATACATAAAACATATGCCTGGAGTGACCTAAAGTGAAACGATCACATAAAACTAGTCATAGGTAAAGGCAGTGCTTGTCTGATATTGATTGAAAATATCTGAGGGAAATGTAATTCGAAGATGAACAAAGTAGCTCACAAAACTTTTGTTCAGTCAACCACTGGGTACTGTTCTTTAGTTTGGTACAATTACAAGTACCAGGTAAAATCAAAAGAGAATAGCCAAAGAAGAGTGATTCATCATGGGCATCTTTGGTAAAAACAAGAGAACTGTGGAGAATCTCATTGAACACTGAGTCTGAGGTTTGTGGTCTTGTGGCTAGAACTGCTGCCTCTGGATCCCGGGGTCCCGGGTTCAATTCCCGGCTGGGTTGGGGATTTTCTCTGCATGGGGACTGGGTGTTTGTGTTGTCCTCCTCACTTCATCATAATCAATATTATCATCATCATTCATGACAGTGGATTGACTGGACTGTGTAACAATTGGGACTTTGTACGGATGCTGATGACTGTGCAGTTGAATGCCCCACAAACCATCATCATCATTGAACACTTCCTCCCTGATATGTACCACAAAACTGGCTATGATGCTGAGATCATAAAAAATACAGAATTGTTCCAGCACACCACTCAAATGGAATCACCAGGTGAGGTTATGGGTTTAGATGTGGATGTTGCACAAAGTAGTTTTTACCAAGAATTGGTTTTCAACTTGCTTTCCGCAGTTTGTGTTTCTTTGTATATTTTACAACTACTGTACACAAGCACAACAAAAATGTCGCTTAACTCTCCTTTTGCTCCCAGTAAAGATCTATTAGGAACTTTCGAAACTGGGCTCATGCATCAGTAGGCTCCTGTCATTGAGTAGTTAACAAACTGGTTATATCACTAACTTTCACCTTCTAGTACCTGTTGCAAGGTCTCATTATACTGTGTGTTCTCTAGACTTTACCACAGATATATATACTTTTTAGTTTATGTGTACACTTCTTCAAACCTACATAACTCAGGTGGATATAGTCAGAGATTGTAACATAGCTACATACCATCCAATCTCCCTTCTAACAGCTTTTTAGTTTTGTGGAAATGGATAGCTGTTCTGTACATTTAAGTATTTATTTGTTTTTTGCTTTCTTGTGCTGCAGGAATACTGATCACCAAGAGAGTTGTCCCATAGTTTAATTACACACTGAAGTTGAGTCTGGAAGAAGTAGTAGGAAGATAGTAGCTGTTGTTTACTAACCAATGTTTTTAATTGGCTTAACAATAAGCTTACTCCAGGTAATTTAGTACATACCTGTTCAGCATGCTGTTCCAAGTCAGTTTGGGATTTACTTTTTCATTTAGCTTGAGCAGGAAGAAGTACAGGTACCAGACTTGCTAGTGTTTAATAAAAGCCTGGTATTGTTGAGCCAAATGTCAAACTTTACTGGTACTATTGTTTTTTCCTCGCTTTCTCTAAGTTGTTATCCATGGTGTCATCAGCATTTATTATGGACTTGTGAGGCAAGAAAGTAGGCAACTCATTCATGTAAACCAGAAAAAGGAAGGGTCTGAGCACCAAGCTTTGTGGTATACCTGCAACAACTGGTATGGAATTTGATTAACAGTTATTTATGATAGTATGATTTAATTAGTGCGAATTCATAACTCTTGATACCGTACCACTCCAGCTTATTTATGAGTATTTCATGTGACACAGTGTTAAATATTTTGCTCAGGTCTAGCAGTAAGGCACAACTGAAGAAATATTCTCAAAACCATCAAGAATATCAGTAACAATAGATTCAAGTGCATTTACTGTAGACATACCTGGCCTAAAACCAAGGAGTAAAGTGAAAAATAAATTGTTATCCTCAAAGTTTTTGCAAAGTTTTAATGTAAACATTTTATTACCCTGGACATTATAGGTATGAGTGATATAGGATGGTAAGTTTTGGGTCTGTTTTTGTCCCCTTTCCTTTGAATTTGGGTAACAATAATAGCGTTCTGGACCTTGGGAAATTTTTCAGTCTTAAAAGTATTATTGTTTAGAAAGATGAGATGAGCAGCAATAATGTCAGTTGTCTGTTTCACTATGGTGTTTGAAATGCCATAGTGATCTTCACTGTAAGAGCTAGATTGGTTTGTCACTACTTTGTATACATTTTGGCAAATAACTGTCTTCATTTAAAAGATCCGTTATTTGCGTCAGGTATGTTACGGAAAGTACTTCCAGAAGTTGCATCATCTGGAGTGGAGGTAACAGGAAGGCGTGGACTGAAGGAGTGTTACACTGAACTACTGGCCACCAGACCTCCTTTTAGAACACACATGTCTTACAAGAACCAAGGGGCCACAGATGGTGCTCCAGGAATCGACCTCTGAGAAGGTCCGGCAACAAACACTTTTGCGAGTGATCAGATAGGCAGCCAAGAGTTGCATTCACTTCACAAGACGGTAATTCAGACTAGTGGCAGTCAAACAAATGACTAATGATAATCTTGCTGAAGCTACCTGATGGCCGATAAACCAAATACAATGATGGAACAATACGCCAAAACCAGAACCGGCAAGCACTCCACTCGCTGCTCTTCACCTCAGTGCCCCTATGAGCAGCAATACGAACCCAAGTCACTGGAGAATCGCGAGATATCACAGTGGTGAAGGTTTCTCTGCTTGGATTGAAATGTACTCATCTTAAACCTTGCTGGATCCGGTTTACAACGAGGTCGTACACCCTCGTGACCACAGCCCTTCCATTTTGCAATCAGTGCGTGCAGCCAATGGTCCCGGCATGTTCTTGCACTGCGCGGACTGGGCTTCTCCTGAGTCCCCAACCAAACTAGCCCACTCACACGACCCGGAAAAATGACGATGTCACCCCAAAGATAGGGCAACAGTTACTACATATCGATAACTTTTCTGCTGCCACTAGCGGACAGGCAACACTTGTGAAACCGAGTGGCGCCAGTCAACACGAGAAAAAGACAAACAATCGCAATTGTGCCAACTAAATGACACTGTCTGTCCTCCAACAGAGGGCGGAAACCTACAAGCAGCTGCAACTTGACTCTACTCCCTTGTGATGATCACAAGTGCTCAACCAGAACCTTGAGAATGAGTGCACTTGTCCCACCTTCCCACATGGTCCAACATCGGGCCACTGTCATATCAGAGTGCCCCATGAATATGGATACTGCACGAACAGTGATCATGCAGTTTGATCTAAACAGTGCCATTTATCAGACAGGAAATGAAGTGTCCACCTTTTGTGGACTGTTAAGGTCGCCTCAGACTTCAAAAACATCTTCATGGACGTTGTGGAAGTCTTCAAGATAAGACCTGTTCAATCCAACACTCGTTTGAATATAACGCCTTCAAGCGCCTGCAGCGACCATGGACTTTGCTTGATACTTGGCAGCTGAATCAGGCGCGAGTGTTTCACACTAGTTGAGCTCTAACCAAACCTACTCGGATACAACTCGGCTGCGGAATAACAAGCCGTGGTGGACATAAACAGATGGACAGGAGGCACAGAGCTGACTGTTGGCACTGAGAGCCCGTTTGGTAAGCAGATTGCTTGCGCACGCTGAGTCAGATACGCGATGCCTCATACAGCGTCTCCATTGATAGCGGGCACCATCTGTGCGGAGACCGCTATTTTTCTCTCTGCCTGACGTCTGCATGTCCTTGGAGGACTGCCTCACAGTGCCGCTTCCACAACACTCCCAGCTGTACAGCGCATGCGGACTCATGGCCAAGTGCACCAAACTCGATTAAAAGTTAACCGCACTAAAGTCGGCATTTGGCCCTGTTCAACACAAAATTATGGTGCACCGGCCTCTATCAAATTTAAGTGTGGGAGTTGGCCGTGGTTAGATTCGACCTCGGTTCACGTCTGATTGACACGAGATGACCTGGGTTTTATAAGGGTACGTTATTAATACGGCCGCACGTTTTCAATGTACTGAGACAGAATTAAGACATCGTATACTGTACCTTATACACTGATTAGCCAGATCATTATCACCACCTCTCTAATAACCAGTATGACCACCTTTGGCACAGATAACGGGCAATGCGTCCCGGTGTGGAAGCAATGAGGCTGTGGTAGGCACTACTTCAGCACATACAAGTCAACTAATTCTCCCCAGCAGTTCTATGTGCTTCAGTCCGGAACCAGTGCTATTTACAAAGAACTTAATTAGTATGAGGGTTGGAACTTAAATAGTGGCAACTATTTATTCAGAACCAATACAAAAGAGTTACACGTTTGCAACTGGTACTGTCCTTCAAAGTAGCCACCAGCACTGTGCAGAGCCCTTTGCCGGCGATGTAGAAGGCATAGTATACTGTTAGCAGAGCCTGTTCTGTTGATGGTGTGAATGGAGCAGTGTACTGCTGTCAAATCTCTGGAACAGTTCTGAAGCGAATGCCACCAAGTGGTTCCTTCATCTTCGGAATCAAATCGAAGTCACACGGACTTAAGTCTTGGGAGTATGGTGGCCGGTGCAGTATTTCCCAGTCCCATCGACCGGACAGAGCAGCCACAGCTTGCGCTGTATGCACCCGTGCATTGTCATGCAAAATGATGTGAGTTGCGCAGAAAGTTCCGCCGTTTCTTTTGCAAAGCTGATCGCAGGTGGTGCTCCAAAAATGAACAGAAATACTATGCATTTGATTCTGAAGATGAAGGAACAACTTCGTGGCATTCGCTTCAGAGCTGTTCCAGAGATTTGACAGCAGTACACTGCCCCATTCGCACTATCAACAGAACAGGCTCTGCTAACAGCATACTACACCTTCCACATTGTTGGCAACAGGTTCTACACAATGCTGGCGACTACTTTGAAGGACTGTAACAGGTGCAGACATGTAACTCTTTTGTATCAGTTGTGAATAAATAGTTGCCACTATTTAAGTTCCAACCCTCGTACTTCTGGCAGCATTGAAGTTTGTCTGCTTTTATATTTCCCTGCTATTGTGTATACATTAGCAGGTATTATCTTTGACTGAGAGTACTTAAGAACAATCTCACTTCTTTTTACACATTTTCTAAAAAAATGTGCTTTAATACAAACATGTTTCAATCTAACTGCAACACAGGATTCATGACAATCTAATAGAGCCTTGGGTTTCATGGGAAATGATTACAGGCTTTTGATGCTTATTATTTAACAGTTCTACTGTTAGCCATCTCAAACACACTGCCTCTTTCGCTGCAGAATTTAAAGTTACATATTGAGCTTCAGTAGTTGAGGTTGCAACATGTTTCTGCTTCTTTCTCTCGCAGGGAATTATATTTGTCCCCAACAGAAAAGCACATCCATACTGTGATAACCCTATGGTTAAATTATCTACAAAATTTGAGTCCAACAGAACAGTTATATGCAGATCTTTGAAATCTTCTTTGTGAAACAAAATGCCATAGTTCATAGTACCCTTGAGATAATGAAGAACTCTCTTTGCTGCCTTCCAGCACACACCAGTAAACTTACAATTATATTGGCTTAAAACACTAGCTGCATAAGATACATCAGGTCAGTACTGACATACAGCAAACAATGCACAAGTTCTTGATATGTTACTTGAGCTTTAGCACCCTGCACATCCCCAAAGCTTTAATACAGCTCCCCTTAGTGTTCCAATCAAACATATCAAAGTGTTTCAGTACCTCTGCAGTATAACCCTTCTGGTAAAGTTTTAAAGTACTGTCCTCCCTGTTTCTAGTTAAATATAAACTTAGACAAGACTTTGCTTGTCCTAGATCTTTAACTTCAAATCAAATCACATAATCCTTGATACAATTTGTCTTTCATCACATTGTTATTACAAAAGACATAAAAATCATTTATGTACAATGCAACAATTTCAAGATTTTTTTAACTGACCTTTTATTGAACACACCATCTTCATCAGTGTTTGCCTAGGCCTAAAAGCACGCCTCTTTCCTTTTCTTTTCACTGTCTAGTTGACTGTTTTAAACCACAAATGCCTTTAGATAGTTTATAGACTTTACTTTCATTTCCTTTTGATAGAAAACCCTCTGGTTCCTTTGTGAGAATAGTTTCTCCTAAGTCTCCATACAGAAAAGCAGTCTTAATATCAAGATGATAAATCATAAGATCAAGATTTACAGTCATATTAATGAGAGCTCTGAGAGTACTACATCTCACAACAGATGAAAATGTTTCACAATAATCTGTACCAATCTTTTGTGCAAATCCTTTAGCAACAAGTCTAGCATGTAGAGTGCAGTACCATCATTATCCCTTTTCAGCTTAAATATCCACTTGCTACCTGCAATATTTTTACTATTAGGTGGGTCCACAAGTCCCAAACACCATTTTTCTGGAAACCCTATAGTTCGTCTTTCATGGCCTTGTCCAGTCTGTCACTCCTCAATATGGCAACCTCCAAGTTCATAGGATCTTTTCCAAAACTGGAAAAATCACTAAAAAAATAGGTGACATAATTGGAATACTCCTTGGGTTTGGGTACACAGGCCGACCTTCGGACTTCTGGAGCACCAGGATCCATCAGATGCATCTCAGTCTCTTCCATGTCTACCACTGACTGAGCATCTGGGATGTAGTGCATGTCTTGATTGTGTCGGCTCTGTCACTCTCAGCACTGCTGACTTCCACTACTTCCTCTGCCTCTAGACGTTCAGCATACTGCTCATTCAGCCAGAATATACAGTAATCTTAATTATTTACAGATGTTGTCCTGGTGCTGTCAGTCATGAACTCATTCTCCACAAAAACAACACTACTGCTTTTCACAAATTTCTTGGGATTATGTGGATCAATTAGTCTGTGACCTTTGTCATTTGATCATAACCTACAAAGAATAAGTTGTTTAGTTCTGGCACCCCAGTTCCTTCTATTCTGATCTAGAATATGGAGAAGGGCTTGAAACGTTTCCCCTCTGTAACTCCTGTGCTCTGTTAGGAACATGATTCTTTATGTAAACAGCTGTACTGCATGCCTCTGCCCAGTGACCAGATTCAAATGATACACACAGTGCAATCTCACAAATTGATCTATTAGTCCTTTCCACTATGCCACTCTACTCTGAACTGTAGGACAAATTAACCTGATGCTCTATTCTTTTCTCTCTCAGAAATGAATCAAAGTTCACAAATTCACTGCCATTGACTGTTCTACCTGCTTTGGCGTTTGCACCAACTATATTTTCTACCCAAGTTTTAAATTAACAGAAAAATTCAATTGTTTGATCTTTAATCTCCAGAAAATAACAGAAAGTCCTTCTGGAACTGTCATCCACTAGTACATACATGAACTTAGTTATAGCATGTGACAACTGTTCCATAGGGCATGTAAATGCATATACATAAGTCCTGCTACTCAGCTGCACATTGTCCTCCAGTCTTAGGAACTGGGAATTTTGACATCTTACCAAGCACATACAATTTGCACTTGTCAACAGGTTCATATTCACAAAACTGCAACTTAAGCCACCATTCTGTAAATATAAGTCCAGCGTCAAATCTAACATGACCAAGTCTATAATGTCACAAGTTTTCCATAGTCCTATTTTTTTTAACAGCGAGAGCATGCTCATCTGATAATACACATTCAACACTTTTAGCTTGTAAATGCCATTTAACTCTGACCTAGAATAAAAGTAACTCACCATTTTCTGAGCGTCTCACAGCCATCTTTGTCAGAAACAACACTTATAGGTTCTTAACCAAATCAGGAACTGAGAAGAAATTGTTGACAAGAATAGCATTACTGATTAAATACATGTCTGGTGAATTGACAATAACACCTCTTTTGGCTTCAATTACCAATTCAACATTATTAGCACACTTCACAATATTTTGCTTGAAGTTTTCTGGTACAAAATCGTGTCAATGATGCACTCATTCTGGTTGAAATCTGACACACCAAGTGCACAAAACAATGATTTCTTCGCTCTCTTGGAATCCTACTTTGATCATTCTTGCTTCTGGGGATGGTTGGACTTCAAGTGACCATACTTCCAATAATTGAAACATTTTATTTTCTTCTTTTCTTGCTTGTCTTTGGAAAAACCCTGCTGTGACTTTTTACATTGCTTTGTAAATAAGGCACTATAACTGTCATCTTTTTCCAACTCGAGGTATTCTTCCACACTTCCATTTAGCAACTTCGCTTTGATGTAAACATCCACAACTGAGCATTATACCAGAGATTGGAAATACCGCTTCAGTTGTAAATTTCTTTTATTATCACGACTGGTTTTGGGCTCTAATAAGCCCATCCTCAGGTGTCACAACTGTGCTGTGGCCCCCAAGTGCTGCAGTGGACGTGTACTAGGCGTGGTGTGCTACTTATGCTGTTCTGCACTCATAGGTAGCACACAGTGCCTAGTACACGACAACCGCGATGGTCGGGGGCCACAGCACAATTGCAAGACCTGAGGATAGGCTTATGAGAGCCCAAAACTGGTCATGACAGTAAAAGAAGTTTACAACTGAAGCAGTATTTTCAACCTCTGGGTTTTCTTTGCTGCTTTAGGAAGTGAAATTTTCATCTATTGTACTGAACTCTATACCCATGCGGTAAGGTAGACGACCTTTTAGTGAACCTTTAAGCATAATGAGTGCAATTAGTTGGCTATGTCCAGAATATGAGCAACATAACTCTCAACATTTCCTTATAATCTGAATAATGTAGTATCCAACAGAATATCCCAAACGTTAATCCAGTTTGTTTTATTCTTACCAGGAAGCAGATTTTCCAGGGTATCTGAAGCTTTCTCTGTTTTTGTTGTATTTTCCACATACACATATGTAGGTTTATCTACATGCAAAAGGATAAGTGCCCAAGCATCTATATCCTCCTCTGCATTGGGAGCAGCACATGCACATATGGCACAATCCCACAATTTTTTACACATTAGAATGACTTTCATTCCAAAATTCCATGTGTTGTAATCGTCCTGGTCTCTCAGTTTGTCTACCACTGGAGTAGTGATTTTCATCAAACTTACATTTGAAAACTTGGATTCACAGGCACTAAATCACATAACTGATTTCTTTTGAAAGCCAAGAGTTCAAACACCAAAGACTGACAAAACACACGTTGAAACAAGTATGACTCACAACATGGTCATATAACATCAAATGCTTATTCAGTTATTTATCTTCCTACTTGCACAACATACATTATTCACTGCACAGATTTACCATTCTGGGCATATAACCTGTTAGCAGAGTGAGATTCCTCATGACGAAGATAAATAATAATTACATTGTTCAGTATACTTGTATTCACAGAGAATTTATTATATGGTAAACACACTCAACAGTCACTACTACTCAAATATAGGCCACAGCTCATAGACAGTGAGGACGAAGAAAAAATGAAGAGCCAGATTACTCACATAACAACAAAATGCCCTAACCCTAATAATGAGATACCAGTATACTTAAAGTCCTAAGGAATGTGTGGTTTCTGCCAGAAATTTATCAGGAAACAAAGTGTGAACTTGCCGAATTAATGAGTTACTGAAGAAACATGCAGGTTGGACGTGGTTACAGAACTGTATAAAAAGTTATCGTGAACCAGAGGACTGATTGAGTAACAGTGGATTGCTGTACAAACCTGACCCAACTTTGTTTTACTGTTTGCATATTGATTATGGTTTCAGTGTGGCACTGTCACAGAAAAAAAAGTTAGATAAAAATGAAGAACTGAGGAGTATAGCATCTGCATTCAGGACACTTTCTGAACACAAGTGTAGTTATGGGATCACTGAAGGGCTTTGTCAGCAATTGTAAGGGCACTCACGAAGTTCAGTACTTATTTACTAGGTCATGAAATGATTGTTTTTACTGAACATAACACAATGAGCTACCTACTTGAGCAGTGAATAGCAGGCTAATGTGGGCCAAGTATCTGCAGCAAATTAACTACAGTATTCAATGCATAAAGAGGACTGACAGTGTCCTGGTTGATGCCTTCTCAAAATTGCCAGTGGGAGATGGGGATATTTACACAAGGAGGAAGAATAAAATAAAGAATTTATACGTATTACATAAAGGACTTGCCAAGTGAAAAAAGATATCAGGAGAGTATGTAGGGGCATGAGAAGATCACAGAATCAGGACACAAAGCAAAAATTGATAAAGAGGCACCTGGGCACTAGAGAAATGGAAAATTTCAATTAGCACTACAAAATACATAAGGAAATCTTGTTCAGAAGGGCAAATAAAACAGTGGTATGTGGATTATGTTTTTTAGGGGATTATGGCAGTGATTTAATACTGCATGTGCATTTGAGCTAGAGCATTATGGACCCGAAAAAAAATGCATTGAAATAATAAGGAAAAAGTTGTGTTCAATAATATAATCATAAGAATATGACCAAGCGAGGTGGCGCAGTGGTTAGCACACTGGACTCTCATTCGGGAGGACGACGGTTCAATCCTGTCTCCGGCCATTCTGATTTAGGTTTTCCGTGATTTCCCTAAATTGCTACAGGCAAATGCTGGGATGGTTCCTTTGAAAGGGCACGGCCAATATCCTTCCCCATCCTTTCCTCACCTGAGATTGCACTATGTCTCTAATGACCTCGTTGTCGACGGGACGTTAAACACTAATCTCCTCCTCCTCCCTCCTCCATAAGAATATGGAAACAACATGAGAATTGTGACGTGTCACAGTGTTAGGGTCCTGGTCAGATATACACACACTGTATGATACCAGAGGTGGTCAGAGTTCTGCTAGCTGTCGATCTCTTTAGGCCAATGCCTGCTGGAAGAAGTGACCCAAATACTTTGTAACATTGGATATATTTAGTGAATAAATCAAGTTATGTGCATCCAAATGAGCAACCTGTAAGAGTCTGATCTCCAAGTTCATGCATTATTATTAAATTTTGACTGGTGTACTGAAAGCCATTTTAAGTGACAATAGATCCCAATTCTCTGGTAATGAATGGAATACATTAATAGACATTGCTGGGATAAAGCCTATTGGGAATCTCAGTACATCATCCACCAACCAGTCTTGCAGAATGATATGTGAGGGATTGGTAAGACTTGGAAAGACATACTGCAACAATATACACTGTATTGCATGCAATATGTGAAGTATTTTGAAACTGTAATGAACTGTGTGAGGTACAGCTCAAATGAAGTTTCACCTTGGGATGTGGAGTTTAACATAAAGCTTCCAAATCTGATCTCTGACATTTGCTCAACAGAAAGAGATGAGAGAAGATATGGAAACACTGGGAGAACCTTGAGAGTCATGCAAGGGAAAGAGGAAATATTCTGTATCAGTTCTGAGGTATAATTATTAGTTCGTCAGTACTTGGGTCACAAGACTGGATTTGTATTGCATGTTTGTCAAGCTGTACGTGCTGCATGGATGACAGTGTTGACTTTTTAAATATCTTTTTGGGTTTATCAAGCTGTACATGTGTCATGCTGTACAGACATGTAGGATGAAAAGGAGATATATTTTGTGAATTTTTGAAGGAAGTCAGTATTTTTTGTCATTTGACAGGCGCTGTTCAGACATTTTGTGACAGTATATCAAGTATACATTTAAAGTTGTTTTTCTTATTAGATTTTAACTTGTGTGTGCTTGTTGTACATATAGCAAGAGAGAGAACTGAATCAACTGATGATTTATTGAGGGGATATAGTTGGGGATATAGTGTGAATTAAAGGGGCTGGAGATTTAGTTTTGTTGGTACTGACAAGGGAACCTCCCCATCGCACCCCTCTCAGACTTAGTTATGAGTTGTCACAGTGGATAGGCCTTGAAAAACTGAACACAGATCAATTGAGAAAATAGGAAGAAGTTGTGTGGAACTATGAAAAAAAAAAAAAGCAAAATATACAAACTGAGTAGTCCATGCGCAAGATAGGCAACATCAAGGAGACTATGAGCTCATGAGCGCTTTGGTCCCGTGGTTAGCGTGAGCAGCTGCGGAACCAGAGGTCCTTGGTTCAAGTCTTCCCTCGGGTGAAAAGTTTAATTTTTTATTTTCAGACAATTATTATCTGTCCGTCCGATGCGAGATAACTACGCCATAGTATGGGGACGCTACACCTAAACAAACATCAAAACACACGACGTCAGTCGACTACAGCGCATGGAAGAAAGAGTATTCCTGCTAACAAGGCTCCCTGGCTGGCAGTTGACTGTTCGCTAATTTGGACGAGAATGCATTAAATACGTGAGATGTATTCTGTGGGCAATATGAATCCAGCAAATATAGCTCGCGACTTCAATAACAAGGTCAATGAATATTTTCCGAACTGTAAGGATCAGAAAGTTCCTTAAGGGATCGAATGATTGTCGAACATTTATATGATTATTTACTACATTTTTTGATAAATAGTATGTGTGGTGATGACGATACCTTGCTGATTGCTGTGGGCCTGTATGTACCAGATGATGAGATTGTTGACGATCCATACGAAGAACACAAAGAGGAAATACTGCGACTTCAATCTGATGGTATTCCTTTGGGTTACATGAAGGAAATGCTCCAATACAGGTTACTGTCCAAACCAATTAAAAGACGCAAATATAGATTGTGGAGGGAAGTAACAAATAAATTTAAGAAATTTAAAGGGATGGAGGAAAAAAGCACAATTAAATACTGCAAAGAAGTCATGGAACGAGGTGGAACCCGAAGACGGTTTTGCGGTGCGGTCGCAAAACACAGACACTAAACTTATTACAGTGAACAGAGGTGTCAATGAAAGGACAGACAGATCATAACTTTGTGAAAATAAAGAAAGTAAACGTTTCACTCGAGGGAATACTTGAACCAAGCACCTCTCAGTTTGCAGCTGCTCACGCTAACTACGAGACCACGGCACTTGTGAGCTCATACTATCCTAAATGTTGCTTATGTTGCGCATGGACTACTCAGTTTTTATATTTTGCTTATTTTTTTCATAGTTCCACACAACTTCTTCCTGTTTTCTCGATTGATCTGTGTTCAGTTTTTCAAGGACTATCCACTGTGCCAACTTATAACTAAATCTGAGAGGGGTGCAATAGGGAGGTTCCCTTGTGAGAGAACTGTTATCAGAACGTGGCTGGGAATAATTATGCTTTTCTCATTTCAGTTTAAGATTTGAACTCTAACCTTAAAGTCTGCTTTGTGAAATCCTTAGCTTAGCTTTGTTTTTTTTGGGTGACTATAGTCACATTAAAACTGCAGCTGTTAGGTGCGTTATTTGAAAATCTTTGCTTGTTTCACATTTAGGGATTTGAATTTGATTGAGAATGGATGAATAGGTCACAGACAAACTGATACTGTGCTCATTTTTTTGTTGTGTAGCCACATTTTGCTCATAGAGGCGTGGGGACACACTTGAAGTGCCAGTGAAAGGAAGAGCGTGTTGGAGACAATGGCTCAGCTGTTGCAGGAGGCAAGACTAATGAAATCTGAAGTATCAATGAGTGTTGGAAGTTTGTGTTGTGAACGGGGAAACTGAAAGTGGAATACACAGAAAGCCATAAAATTTTCTAGATTGATGCAAAGCTTATGTGTGTATGTTTTAGAGGGAGAACAGCAAATATATTTATGGAATTGATAGAAGATGTCATAAAATTTGTTGTTTTTGATAAATTTTCAGAAGCATCAGAGTAAATTCATTGTTAAGTCATTCATTGTGATTTTTTAAAAATATACTAACATTTCCAAAGATGAATATACATTCAATGCGTAAGGAGTAGTGAACATGATATGGAAAGTTATTTTAAGTATCTTCTATACATCTGGCATTTAGGTTAATGTTTTCTGCATATTTGTGAAGGTAGTAGTTTTTTAAATATTTTGTGTATGAAGCAAAGAAGGGAAAGCTGAAAGGACTGCACAACAGGTTAGCATGCACTGGATCATGTGGTCAAGCAGCTGCTGGGGTATAGCCTCCCATTCTTGCACCATTGCCTGTCAGAGCTCCTGAAGTGTCGTAGGGGTTTGAAGACATGCAGCGATATGTCGACCGAAAAGATCCCAGATATGCTCAATGGGGTTTAGGTCTGGAGAACAGGCAGGCCATTCCATTCATCTGATATCTTCTGTTTCAAGGTACTCCTCCACGAAGGCAGCTCAGTGGGGCCGTGCATTATCACCCATCAGGAGGAAGGTGGGACCCACTGCACCCCTGAAAAGATGGACATACTGGAGCAAAATGATGTCCCAGTACACCTGACCTGTTACAGTTCCTCTGTCAAAGACATGCAGGGGTGTACGTGCACCAATCATAATCCCAACCCACACCATCAAACCACGGCCTCCATACAGATCCCTTTCAAGGACATTAAGGGGTTGGTATCTGGTTCCCGGTTCATGCCACATGAAAATCCGGTGAGAAGCAATGTTCAGACTATACCTGGACTGGTCTGTGAACATAATCTGGAGGCAATGTTCCAATGACCATGTACTGTGTTCCTGACACCAGGCTTTATGGGCTCTCCTGTGACAAGGGATCAGTGGAATGCACCTTGCAGGTCTCCAGGGGAATAAACCATGTCTGTTCAGTCGTCTGTAGATTGTGTGTCTGGAGACAACAGTTCCAATGGCTGTGATAGGGTCCCAAGCAACACCACCTGCAGTACTCCGTGGCCATCTGCGGGCACTGATGGTGAGATATCGGTCTTCTTGTGGTGTCGTACACTGTGGACATCGTGTACTGTAGTGCCTGGACACGCTTTCTGTATGCTGGAATTGTTGCCATAATCTTGAGATCACACTTTGTGGCACATGGAGTGCTTGTGCTACGACCTGCTGCGTGTGACCAGCCTCCAGTTGCCCTAGTTTTCTACCTCTCATAACGTTATCAATATGTGTTCTTTGAGCCATTTTCAACACACAGTCACCATTAGCATGTCCGAAAATGTCTGCACACTTACTCGCTGCACCATACTCTGACATGCGCCAACACACCTCTGCGTATGTGGACTGCTGCCAGTGCCACCATGTGATGACCACAGGTCAATTGCACCATGTGGTCATGCCCCGAGGTGATTTAAACCCACAAACTGCCCACCCAACTTGATGCCCTACAGATGTGAATCAGGTAATCTTTCAAATGGTGTGGGCAAAGGCAAGGTCGACGAAACAGTCAGTTCATAGTAAAAATATTTCTGTTAATTATAAATCAGATATACGTACAGTATTTGACAATCACTTTCTGTGCACTGCTGGTGAATTAAATGAAAACTTAGTTTCTACGGGAATCATATAACTCTCTTGGAAAATACCTTTCTGGGATTGATGTCTGAAATACTCCACTGTGATACTGACAAGGGGAAGATTGAGTCAATACTTAAATCACTGAAGACTAAGGACTCCCATGGATATGATGGAGTGTTTAGCAGAATATTAAAGCACTGCACTGCACATGTTGGCCCTTTACTAAGCCATATTTGTAATTTTTCCTTTAAGAATGGTCAGTTCCCTGAACAATTAAAGTACTCAGTAGTAATGTCACTTTATAAAAATGGAGAAAGGGATAATATAGATAATTTAGACCTATTTATATGCCGTCAGTGTTTGCTGAAGTTATTGAAAAGGCTTTGTATGTAAGGATAATTGGCCATTTTGTTTCATATAATTTGCTATCCAATGTAGAGTTTGGTTTTAGAAGTGATTTAAAAATTGAAAATGCTATATTATCTTTTCTCTGTGAGGTACTGGATGGATTAAACAAAAGATCTCAAATGCTAGGCATCTTTTCTGATTTAACTACAGTGTTTGACTGTGTTGATCACAAAATATTGCTCCAGAAGTTGGACCATTATGGAATACTGGGATTAGCTCACAATTAATTCACCTCTTACTTTAACAACTGACAGCAAAAAGTCAGTATCCACATTGTTAAGAACGGATATGATGTGATCTCTGAGTGGGAAATGGCCAAATGCAGGTGGGGGGACAGAGGTAGTGCCGCAGCGATCAGTGCTGGGACCGCTCCTGTCCCTTGTTTACGTAAATGATATGCCCTTTATATTACATGTGATTCTAAAGTATTTCTGTCTGCTGCTGACACTAGCTTGGTAGTAAAGGATGTTGTGTGCAATATTGGCACTGTTTCAAATAGTGCAGTTCATGACATAAGTTCATGGCTTGTAGAAAATAAACTAACTCTAAATCACTGTAAGACTCAGTTTTTACATTTTCTAACACACAATTCAACAAAACCCAACATTTTAATTTAATAGAAAGGGCATATGATTAGTGAAACTGAACAGTACAAATTTCTAGGTGTTCAGATAGATAGTAAACTGTCATGGAAAGTCCACAGTCAGGATCTTGTTCAAAGACTTAATGCTGCCATTTTTACTATTTGAATGGTACCTGAAGTAAGTCATAGTTCGAAATGAAAAATAGCCTACTTTGCTTATTTTCATTTGCTTGTGATGTATGGTATTATATTTTGGGGTAGCTTTTCCCATTCTCGAAGGATATTTTTGGCTCAGATAGGGGCAGTTTGGGCAATAAGTGGTGTAAGTTCAATGTATATATAATGGGTGTTTGAAAAATAACTCCCTAGTTTTAATGTGTCCTAACATGACATATACTATTCTAGTTTTTGGTGTTTGATTCATCAACTCTCCAAGTTTGGCTTGCCTGCAGTTGGCAGGTCTGCTTGACCTTGAGGTGGTGCCAGAGCTGTTTTTTCCATCTGTTCCCTCAGTTCAGTCCAGGTGTGCGTGCAGTGATGAGACTACATTTCATGTCAGTGGAACAGTTAACTGTCATAACTGCAGAATTTGGGGGACAACATCCACATGAAGTTATTCAGCATCAACGTGACTCTTCCAAAGTTAATGTCTGAGGCAGTTCGATGGAAGATTGTGTGATTGGTCCTTTAATTTTTGTAATAAAAACAGTAAACGGGGATGTTTACTGTGACATGTTCACAGAGTACCAGAAAAGGGGCTTGTGTTTTTCCAACAGGATGGTGCCCCACCTCTTTATAGTAAGCATGTGCATGTGGCTCTTGACTCTCACTTTCCAGGAAGGGGATAGGCACCTTGGCCACTATGAAGCCCAGACTCACTCCACTGGTCTTTTTCTTTTGGGGCCACATAAAATATGTTGTTTATAGTGAAAAGATCAGATACATCAATCATTTACTGGAAAGAATCGTCGTGGCGTTGGGACAGTTACACCTGTAATGTTGGTGAATACGTGGCGAGAGGTGCAGTGTCGTCTTGACATGTGCAGGATAACAAATGGAGCCCACGCTGACAAAACTAAACAAAACTTGAGGGAATTCTCTTTCACGATATGTACTCATTGATGTAATTTTTCGTTAATTTCCCCATTAAATTTATACTTAAAAGTAGGGAGCTATTCTGTCGAGGAGCTACTTGAAAAATTAAGGAGATTCCTGTGTTACATTGTTGATTATGTTTTCATAAACTTATAGCTTGTCATTTTATTTTATCTGTTACTACTTTTATGTTGTAATTTCATGTACTGACACATCTCACAACCTTGGAGATTTGCTCCTCAATTTGGTCCTACAGAACTAGATATGTAAAATAAATAAAATAAAATAAAGAATTTGAGAGACTAAGCAGAAGTCTTGGCAAGAGTTCCTGAACTCCACCAATAGGTCCACATCTGCAAGGAAAATATGAGAAGCCATCAGGAGGATCTCAACGTAGAACTCATGACCACCAACAGCAGCTGTACAAGGGCAGGGGTGTCCCCTGACACCACCAAGAGACATTGCTCAGACAGTGGCTGAATTGTATTAGACCATTACAGCCAATGCTAGCCAGGATCCAGCTTTCTGTCATTTTTGGGACACACAGGACAGGCTTAGTTTTATGTTCCACCAACAACCACACTTTCTCCCTGTGGGAGTTGTATTCTGCACTGTCAGTAGCTTGTGATACTGCACCTGGTCACAACTTGATAATATACAGCATGTTGAAACTGTTCAACTTGTGACTGAAGGAGGCTCTCTTTCTGTTTTTTAATGAAATTTGGATAACTGTAGACTTAACCAACTCAATTTTAAAACCAGGGAAGGCTCAGACTAACACCTTGAAATTTAACAGCTAGGACCTTCCCATTTCTTTAAAGTTTGTTCACAAGATATTGTCCCTCACATTAATTAATAGAAAAGCTAATAACATGTTAAAAAACAGAAGTCCTAAGCACAGCAAGATATGGGAAACATAAGTACTACTATACTTTTGGAATTGTTATGTTTGAAATAAGACTGTACAATGTTTTCCTTATTCTCCAAATAGACACTGTAGTTGATGGGAATGTTTGAAATCACACTATTTTCTTAAAATCACTAAAATTCAGTTACCATCATTATCTATGACATATATTTTAAATCCAATGTTATTTGAAAGCAAAGATCAGAATCAAATTAAAATACGGGTCTTCACATGTCATCGCAAAGCATTATGTTGTCTACCAGGGATATTTTTGAAGACTTCTTATGAAATGAAGTACATTTTTATTAAATCTAGGAACATGCTAGGAAGAAATTATATTCCATATTTTATGAATAATCTGCTAAAATGTAATATGTGTTGTTATATTTACATATCTAGCTATTTTCATTATGACTGAGATTGATCTGTAAAGAAATTCATACATTATGTGATACCATTTTATTTTATGATTTACACAATGCCATTTACTGTTCTGATATCTGACAAAATTCATTGTATTTCTTTAATTTTCTGGTTTAACAGTCAAGTCATTGTGGCAAACTGTATGTAAGGCTCACTCAGAGCATTGTTGTGCACCCAGTTTTGCTCAAAGTTTTGATGTGGCCTCTGTGTTGATCTGATATGTGAATGTGTAATGGATTCTTAAAGGCACACACTGTACCCACTTTGTATGGCTGCACCACGACTTGCCTTTGTGCTAGAATGACTTCAACACAGAACTAAACAACGTTGAAATTCAAAATTATGTGTGGCATGAATTAATGTGGGTGGTGCTGCCCACTTAGTCTGTCTTTGCTATACTAGGACTTCAACTTATTTCTTTTCTACAGCAACAGCAACAGATCAACTTTATAAATTTAAGTATTTGATCCAAGCCAAAAGAGGAAACATTTCACCGAGTAGCTGTCATTGCATTAATCTCACAAGTTGTGCACGAAAGACAGCAAGGTGTATGGTAAGACGGTGCCTACTGGGGGTTTTTGAAACCAGGTTGCTACTAAGTCACTCCCAGTGCGGGTTCAGGAGGTATCAGTCTACACTTGCTAACTTAACCCTGCTCAAAGCTGCACTCAAGAAGCTTTCCACCATAAACAGCACATTATCAGTATTGCCTTTGATTCTGGAAAGATGTACGATACTATCCAAAGACATAATACTTTATTGCAGCTCTGTCAGTGAACATTCCATGGACATCCATCCATTTTCATACAATCCTTCCTGTCAGGCAGGTATACAGGTATTTTAGATACAAGGCTGAGAATGTCCTGTCTGACCATTTTAAGGAGGAGTGTGGTGTCCTTCAAGAGAATGTTATTAAGTGTCATGGCATTTGCCATTGCAATCAAAAGTATTGTGTTGACAGTGCTATTTTGTAACTGAATTTGACCATCAGGTGGTTGGATGAATGGTCAAACAGAACATGTTTTAAATTCTCTTTGGAGAAAACTGCTTGTGCTGCTTTTAATTCTTCCCACACTCATTCTGATTCACCTGTTTTAAATCTCACCTTTAAGGAAATGATTAAATATCTGGGCCCTTTGATGAGAGGCTATTGTGGCTGCTACACCTTAAAGAGCTGAGGATCAGATGCCTCAAGGCTCTGAACATCTTTCAATGCACTATCACAGGTTTTGGGGAGCTGGCAGGGCACATTTGCCCAAACTCTATAATGCATTTATGTGATCCAGCTTGAATATGGATGCCAGATTTATGCATCTACAACGCCTTCATGCCTCGAAATACTGTACACAGATCACCACAAAGGTGTCAGGCTGTCAATAAGGGCTTATCACATGAGTCCAGTTGCTAGCCTGAATGCAGAGGCTGGTGAGCCTCCACTGTCTATTTACCATCTTCTCCTCATGCTACACCAAGCATACTGGGCTCTGTTCAAAAATCACCAACATTCGTCTCCACTGCCCATCCACCGCTGTCTGTGGGAAATGAGGTCATTTAGGATCCATGTGAGGGAGGGCTTTGAGTTCCTGCATTAAGACCATTAAGGTTGAAAGCCACAGGTAGTGTAGAGGATTCCCGTGGCTAATAAAGAGGCCCAGGTTAGTTTTTGAACTGAGTGTATGCTGGAAGAATTGTTCCCCGGATTATATTTTTAGACTTAAATTTAATGCGATTTTAAACTGCCATTTGGATTTTATTAATCTTTACACAGATGAGTGTAAGGATGGGGGTTTTATTGGCTGCTACATCATGTTCCACAACATTTTCCATAGGATAGGTCTCCCAGAGCAGTTTTCAGTTTATTACATGTAATTTTTTGCTATGCTGAGGGCACTGGAATAGATGAGACATCTACTTGCAAGAAATTTCTCATCTGCCCAGATTCTCCATTCTTGCAAAGGTAGAAAACGGAAATAATTTCTTATTGGGTAAAAACAGTCTTGGTTGCAATTTTATTATTTTTATTTTTCAACAACGCGTTTTGCCTTATTTAGGCATCTTCAGGTTATCTTTTCTATATGGACACGAGTGACACCAAGATCTGCATAATACATTCCTGTTCACAGGAGCGAGAACCTGAAGATGCCTAAATAAGGCAAAACACATCGTTGAAAAATAAAAAACTAAAATTGCAACAAAGACTGTTTTTAACCAATACTGTTAGGCACTGGTTTTCTGTATGCCACATATGGACTGAAATAATTTCTTGCTGGGTTCCAGGGAACATAGGGCTCTGGGGAAATGAACTTGCTGATGCAGCTGCCAAGGAGGCCCGCTTCCTTGCATCTGCTGCTCAGTGTTCAGTCCCCATGCAGTCCATTGCCACATACGTCGCTCAGAATACCATGTGTTGTTTTTGGGAGGCTTAGTAGCTGTAAGTGAGAAATAATAAGCTTTGTTCAGTGAAACTTTCAGTGTGGCTGTGGCCCACCACCCTCTGGCTACGATAAGCTGAAGAAGTAGCCCTTACAAATCACAGAGTGGTATATTGCACAATTACACATGGGTTATTAATGAGGAGCCACCAATGTGCCGCACATGTTGAAATACTGCTATTGATACAACATATTTTAGTTGACTATGATTTATATGATGAGTTGAGGACAGATCTGCCTCTCCCAAAAGATATGCCCTATATTTTGACTGATCATGACATAATTGTATTTCATGTTTTAAGTTTTCGTGTGATGGGTGTACTTCTTCCAAAAGTATTAGATATGAGTTTCAGTGGCAGAGTGGCTCAGTCACCCATTATTTCTAAGTAGTTAACCACTCACAATTGTCTGTCCCCTTTTAACTATGCCTGTTCTGGTATTTTATCCTTGAATTTGTCTGGTTATTTTGCTGTGTTTTGTTTGCTTTTTATGGTTGATCTTTCTAACTCTTACACAGTCAGTGTTGTGTTCTTACAACTTGTGTGAGGATATCACTTGGATTTGCATTTCATTGTTACACTTACATTGTATTTTTTTACTGCCCTTGTATATTTATTTTAAGCAAAGGCACTGAAGACCTCACTGTTTGGCACGCTAAAACACCAACAACCACACCACCATGTGAATCATGATGTAATCCAAAAGCAAAACTGGAATGTGGCAAATAACTGAATATTAATTATCCCCTAGAGAGCCATAAAACAATAACATTTTACATGAATATCTCAGTCAGAAATGTTGCTTAGTACTATTATATGGAGGAGACACACCATGGTGGTAAGGAGAAAGTACTAAGGCACTATCTCATGTGTGAAGGGGGGAACAGCTACCTCATGGTACTGATGCACAAAATGCATGTTCACCAAGAGAAAGGACTGTAGATAGCAGCACAAATATGTACTGGCAACAGTTTGTTAGAAGTGGCACATTGGGCAGCTTCCATCTGATACCTACTGTGCTTTGCCGATTGAGGCAAAAGCAAAATGCATACCACATCCAGTAGACATAAATCCAATGTTCAATTCTTTGAGATCACAAGTCCTACCTTACTCCTTGGCATTACATAGCTACAAAATCTGAGTTGAGGAACAAACAATTTACTAGGCAGAGGAGAGACCATCAGCACTGATTATACAGCATTTTTGTTGAGTAAGTAAAATATGTAAGAACTACAGTAGGTAGCTTTGAGGACATGCAAAGATATATGACTGAGTGAGGTGGCAGAGTGGTTAGCACATTAGGCTCTCATTTGGTAGGACGACGGTTCAATCCCGTGGCTGGCCACCCTGATTTAGGTTTTCTGTGATTTCCATAAATCACTTCAGACAAATGCTGGGATGGTTCCTTTGAAAGGGCACAGCTGACTTCCTTCCCTAATCTGATGGGACTGATGACCTCGCTGTTTGGTCCCTTCCCCCAAATCAACTAAAGATATAAAATTCCAATATATCAAAATATTTTAATATAGCTGTTTATTTTGTATCACATTGCAAACAGACGGGTGTGTCTGTGAGAAGACAGCAATTCTTGAGTGTGTTGATCTTCATTCTTAATGTTCACTTTCTGTATTGAAATCACAGTATTCAGCAAAACAAAAATTAAAATACCAGGGAAGTATCAGTATGCTAGGGAATAATATAACTTGGATTTCAGCTTAACTTGGACCATATAAGGCAAGCAGCTGGTGAAAACAAAAATAAAATATAAATTTCATTGAAATTTGATGCAAGAGTGATTAAAAAGTATCAGTATGGAACAAATGTGTACTATTATCATTGATTATTTACTACTACTACTACTACTACTACTACTACTATATTGGCACTCCACTTCTTGCCAATATTAGCACAATGTAATGACCTAATAAAACTGGTTATATAAGTAAATTCCAGGATGAGATTTATTGGAAGGAAATTTAATTCATGGGAGAAGTAAGTGACATACAAAATACTAGTTCAACTAGTTCCTGAGTACTGCTCATTAGTCTGAGGCCTTTTCCTCTGTGAATTAATACAAGAGAGAAGCCTTTTAAAGAATGTCACTATTGAAATCTTGTTAACTCATACAAATCCTTGGGTGTAAAATTTTATGGGGACATTTTATGTTGTTATTAATTGCTGAAGCATTTACAATGAAGCGCCAGATTTTTAAGTACTCCTAAAAAGCAGTGGAGCTCACATAATACTACGTACAGAAAGCTAGTTAAACTCCAAAATTGATAGCAGTGAGGTTTTTGGGGAAAAGTTAAGTCCATTTCAAAAGAACAGCCTAATGGTAAATGGTGGTGGTGTATTTGTCACAGCAGATAAGAAACTGTATGTGAGATTGTTTGGGCAACACTCAGTAACAAAGGTGGTCATAAACTTATAACTGGATCCATCTAATGACTACCAGATGCATCACCAGGCAATAACTGAAAAATTTGGAGAAAACTAAACAAACTTATACATAACTTCCTCAATCATGATGTCATCACTGGAAGAGACTTTAATCAACAAACAGTGACGAGAAAATTGCAGGTTTGTAAGTGATCGGTGTGACAAGACACCCTTCATAATATTATTAAATACCTTCTCTGAGAACTACTTTGAATGCTCATGATGGAAATACACTGAATCTACTGCCAACAAGCAGACCTGACCCCATGGAAGATATTCATATTGAAACTGATACCAATGTCCACAAAGCACCTGTGGCAGTAATTACTACCAAAGTACAAAGGCTAACAAAACAAGTAGAACACTTTATATGTTCAGCAGACTAGATAAAGAGGCAAGAGTGTCATACCCCAATATGAAACTTTAAACATTTAACTCTGGAGAGAAGCCTTTAGAAGAATGTCACAACTGGAATCTGTTAACTCAGACAAATACCTGGGTGTAACATTTTATGGAGACATGAAATGAAATGAGCACATAGGCACAGTTGTGGGTAAGGGGATAGGCATTGGTTTATTGACAGAATACTGGTAAAATGAAATTGGTCTATAAAGGAGATTGCTTACTAATCACTTGTGTGACCCATCCTAGAATACTGCTCAACTGTGTGGGACCCATAACAAATAGAACTAATAGGGGGTATTGAATGAATACAGGGCAACACAAATGGTGATGAGTTAGTTTGATCCATGGGAGAGTGCTGAAGAAACTGAACTGCCAGACTCTTGAAGATAGACATAAACTATCCTGAGAAAGCCTACTTATAAAATTTCAAGAACTAGCTTTAAATGATGACTCTAGGAATATACTACAACCCCCTACCAATCTCTCCCATAGGGATCATGCTAAGATTAGATTAATTACAGCACACATTGTGGTATTCAAGCAATCATTCTTTCGAAACTACATATAATGGTGGTTTGAAAAGTCCTGAGAACGGAATAGAAAAAAGTACTTACATCACTGAAACTTTTTTTATTTTTCAATGTAGTCTCCTTGTAGATTAATGCACTTGGTTCAACGATGTTCCAGTGTCTTGATCCCATCTCAAAAGTGAGTTTCTTCCAGGCCTGCAAAATAGTTGTTAACTCCAGCTATTAATTCTTTGTTTGATGTGAATCTTCATCCACCAAGAAAAATTTTCAGTTTTGGGAAGATATGAAAGTCCGACGGAGCTATATCAGGTGAATAATTCAGGTGTGGTAACAATTCATACCTTAGTTTGTGTAATTTTGCCCTGGCAATGGCACATGTGTGCGGGTGCATTGTCTTGATGGAAGATTACTTTCTTCCTTGCTAAACCTGGCCTTGTTTCGTGTATCTTTTGTTGTAGTTTGTCCAGGAGGTTAGCACAGTATTCTCCAGTAATTGCTTGTCCAGTGGGGAGATAATCTACAAACTGAACCCCCTTTGCATCTCAAAACACTGATGCCATGACCTTACCACCAAAGTAATTGTCTTTGCTTTCTTTGGTGGCAGAGAATCAGCATGTTTCCACAGCTTTGACTGTTGTTTTGTCTCTGGGGTGTAGTAGTGCACCCAAGTTCCTTCTGTGATCACAAACCATCGCAAAAAATCTTGTTTGTTTCTCCTAAAACAGGCCAAACATTGTTCTGATATGTCCAATCTCATGCATTTTTGATCCAGCATCAAAAGTAGTGGCACCCATCTTGCAGATATTTTTATACATTTCTGATTCTTAAGTTAAAATGTGATATACCCTTTCAGATAACATCTGGCAAGTGTGAGCAATTTCATGCACTTTCATTTGACGATCCTCCATGACCATTTTGTGCACTTTTGCAATGATTTCTGGAGTAGTGACACATCTTGGTCCACCACTGCGCACATCATCATCTAAGCTCAACCAACCAAATTTAATTTATTTGTCCACTTGGCAACAGTTGAGTATGAAGGAGCAGAGTCCCCCAGTGTATTCTGGAAATCAGCATGAATGTCCTTTGCTTTCATAGCTTTTCTTTACAAAGTACTTAATCACTGCTCGAATCTCTATTTCTTCCATCTTCACAAACAGAGCCACTGATGTGGTGCATGTTTACAGGCAACAGTCCAATGAATATCACATGAACAACTCATTGTGCTAGTGCTGACCTCTCATGGTGATTCAGAGAACTTTTCAAACGACCCTCATATATGAACAGGATGGGGAAAAAACTCTTAATAATTAGTAAAATGGGATGCACCCTACGCTATGTTTTTCACAGAAGTTTACATAGTATACATGTAGATGTAGAAGCTGTGGCTCAGGTTCAAAAGAATGGTTGACCAACACTTTGTAGATATGTATGTAGTAGAGCAAGTTCATGGTTGGAGGAGCCCATCATACTATAAAGAAACTTCTAAGGAAACAAAGACTACTTCACAATAGGCACAAAACAAAGTGTAGAGATAAGGATAGGGAGAGATGCTGAATGAGATATCTTTGGCTGTCAAGTGGCTAATGCCTGAAATCTTCAGCAACTTATAATGATACAGCCTTCCCCAGAATTCATAGTATATGTCTGATACCACATTTTTTTATATGCATCTGGATCTTTATCAGACAATTCAGTGCTTCCTAAGGCCTTGCATGTGTGTTTTTATATACAGGGTGTGCCAGCTATCTTGTCCACCCAAAATATCTCTGTAACAATAACAGCTATTGGAAAACGACTTTCAGCGGTATCAATGTAGGGCTGGGGCCCATGCATGTACATATTTGGAAACATTCTAAAACGATAGCATATGTGTTTTTTAACACAAACTTATGTTTTTTTAAATGGACCTCCTATATTTTTTCTTCAGCAATCCATAGGATGACAAAGCACATACACAATGGCGTTGATTGCATCGCAATATTCCCATTACATCCTGAGATATTAAGACGCGAAGTTGATGCTTGAAACACTCGACACGCGCTGCTAGCGCACGTCCTGAGGCTCAGGTGTGAACGCCATGCTGCCCATAATCGCAATGTGATTGACATGTGTAATCACACTTCCAAAACGAATAATAGGTCTGCTGCCATCCTGCATTAACGTCGTACATTCCAGCAGGTATTTATTCCATAGGCTAGGGGTGATGCGGTTCTGTAACATATCTGTGTACCACAACGTTAGTCACAAAGTTAACTTCGCTTATCATTAATCCGTTACTAAAAAGGTAATGCTGTTCAACGTTAAAACTTTACTTTAATGTAGATCTAGCGCAAGTGACAGTTAATCATTCACTCGTAATAGTAAAATTCATGTTGATGGTTTTAGTGAAACGAGCAAGGGGACTAAAAGTTTTACCGTTGTTTAGGTAAAAATGTTTTGACTTGGGAAGTTCAGGTAGGACATAGAAGATGAATGTAAACATGTTTAACCAATTAGTTTTATTATCACATAATTATCATTGTTATGTTTGTCTAATGCGTTAAATGACAAATTGTTGCAAACAAATGTTTATTAACATCACTGGGTAAAATGGCCCTTTGTAGAAACTTCCACTGTGATACCAGCACTACATACTAAACATAGCGTTCACATCTCATGCTCAGTGATGCCCATCGGCTTGCATACATAGGGTCACTCTGCGGATGAAGGATGCTCTACTTCGTGCTACTGTTTCCTCTTTGATGGCTGTACAAGCATCAATAATGTGTTGCTTCATGTCCTCTGGTGTTGTTGGTTCATGTTGGTAAACAGCATCCTTCACTGCTCCCCAAAGAAAATAATCCAGCAGTGTAAGGTTCGGAGATCGGGCAGGCCACCTAACTGGGCCACCTCGTCCAATCCACCTACCAGGGAACTTACGGTTCGGAAGACGTCGTGCTCATAAAGCGTTATGTGCAGGGCATCCGTCATGCTGATACCACATGACCATTCTCCGGTTGAGTGGTACGGTCTCCAAGAGAACAGCAAGATTGTGTCATATAAATCTGGAGTATTGTCTGCCATTTTGGATGCCATATATAAAGAAAGGTCCGATAATGGTATCTCCAATAATCGCACACCAAACATTAACTTTCCACGGACGTTGATGCTCTACCTGACGGAGCCATTTTGGATTGTCTGCGGACCAATAATGCATATTCCTCATATTGACAATTCCTTTGTTGGAAAATGATGCCTCATCGGTAAAGAGAACATCTGCAAGAAAATTTGGATTAGTCAGAAGTTTTTGCTGAGCCCACCGACAAAATGTTACCCTATTGCGGAAGTCATTTCCATGAAGATCCTGGTGTAAATGAACATGGTAAGGATGAAATTTATGACGTTTAAGAATACGCTGTGCACTTGATTTCGACACACCAACTTCACGTTCAATTTGACATGTGCTGATTTGAGGATTCACAGCTATGGTAGCGAGCACAGCAACTTCAGCATGTTCATCTGTGCGTGTTCTAGGACGATGTCAAGGTCTTAGATTTAAGCTTCCCGTTTCACGTAGACGAGATGTGAGATGACCAAACATCCGGCGCGAAGGTGATGGCTTGTCAGGGAATCGTCTTCTGTACAGTCGTTCTGCCTGAACAGCATTTCGTCCACCTACAACAGGGTACAGTATAGGTATGTAGAGTAGGGTAGAAAACAGACATATTAACTTAATAATCATAATGTTCGCTAACAGTACTATCAACAAACAAGCAATCTCATAACGTATTTCCTGTCAACGTACATTCTCCATAGATCAGCAGCATTTCTACCATATCTTCATGTGTGTACGTTATACTGTACAGTATAAGTTCCACAACACAATGTTTATTCACAATGTGTACTACCTCCGTGCCGTCACTAGATTACTCTGATGCACGACTACACTGGCAAGTGGTGTACTGCACACCAAAGCAACAACAAATGGGATGCTCGGAGGGTGGTGGAGTACAGGAGTTTACATGGGTCGCAAATCATAAACAAGGTGAAGTGGTAACTGTGGCTGTAGTGGGAACTACGTTGGACACTTGACTAGGTAGAGCCAGGCCCTGCGCGACAGGCACAATGGGTCATATAACGCATTAGATAAACCTTATTTTGGGTGTGCAGGATAAATAAGACATTCTGACGGGTGTACACCAATTGGTACTGGTTCATATTGTGTACGTAGATACGTAAAACGTGGAAGAGGGAAACCATTATGTGCTAATGAGAGTTGATGGCAGCAGCCCGTATTATTCGTTTCGGACCTCTTGAGAAGTATGGAGGTGTGATTACACATGTCAATCACCTTGCGATTACGGGCAGCATGGGGTTCACGCCTGAGCCTCAGGACGTGCGCTAGCAGCGCATGTTGGGTGTTTCAAGCGTCAAATTCGTGTCGCAATATCCCAGGATGTAATGGGAATATTGCGATGCAATCAATGCCATTGTGTATGTGCTTTGTCATGCTATGGATTGCTGAAGAAAAAATATAGGAGGTCTGTTTAAAAAAACATAAGTTTGTGTTAAAAAACACATATGCTTTTGTTTTAGAATGTTTCCAAATATGTACATGCATGGGCCCCAGCCCTACATTGATACTGGTGAAAGTCGTTTTCCAATAGCTGTTATTGTTCCAGAGATATTTTGGGTGGACAAGATAGCTGGGACACCCTGTATATCATTCTGTCCTATTTGATAAAGAACTTGATATTCTTTGGGAAGGTGTGTGGAATGTTCTGGAAGGACCTACGTTGTCATAATTATCAACGGGTTGTTGTCATTGATAAAATTATTTACGTATACAAAATTAAGTAACTAATCAAGAAACTGAAGTAATGAGTCCTTAGAAATAAATAACTAGAGACTGCAGAGATATTAGCATGAAAAATCGATGCTTTTAATTAAGAAAATGGTAATCTAAAAATCCAGTGACAGAAGACCTCACTATCTTGAGAAACAGCTTAAAAGTTATTACCAAGCGATGTATCTTCATTTGTTATTTATTTTTATGTCTTCCTCTGTAATTAATATAGTTTGTAATTATATTTCTAATTAACTCTCCAATTGTTTACATCTGACAGTTTTCCAATTTCCAGAATTTGAGGCCTTATTTGTGCATTTTATATATGTAATCAGATGAAGCACGAGCTCTGTACTACCATTGAATATTAGTAACCAAATCCAAACTGTAATTAATTAGGTAACAAACAATATGAAAGACGTTATTGTAATTAAAGTTCAGAATGATTTTCTTATGGAAAACTAAAGATATTACTATAATAGATTGTCATTCAATATTGTATTTTATACCTTATTTGACTGCAACATCAGTTTCTTTACATTTTGTAAATTTTAATTGCAACATAAAAATTGTACAAAATTAATAATGCTTTATTTTGGAAGCTATTGTTAAAATTATATATAAAGCGATGCAGTGATGCTGCGTCGGGTCAGTTTTGCAGTTACTTTTGGAAGTCAAAGAGATCAGTGAAGTCTGTCCGTGTTTTGTTTACATGGCAAGTGTGCAGTTCGGATGTCAATTAATATGAATAAATTTTGTGTAGCATGAAAATTTTGCATTCATCCAGCGATGGACCAGGCAGAAGAAACTTAAGTTAAGTAACATTCAATGTGAATCGTTACAAACTGTTGTTGCATAATAGGAGTGTTTTCAAAAGATCTCGCATAAAACGCTAAGAAAATATGGTCATATAAGGGCTGTTAGTAGTACCAGAGTTACTTTTTAGACACACATTGATGACACAGGAACTGAAGTTGAGCGTAGCAAGGCAAAAGCAGATATGCTGAATTCAGTTCTCAAATGTTCCTTGACAACAGAAACCAAGAGGTAATCTCTTAATTTAATTCTTGCACCACTACAGAGATGAGTGATACAGGTGTTAATGTCAGTGATGTTGAGAACTAGTGGAATCCGTATCAGTTTCCGTTCCAAATTTACAGCCAAATTAGCCACTCTTATAACTATAACCTACTTTAGCCCCCTCAAACAAAAAACCATGCCCAGTAGCTGGAAGAAAGCGCAGGTCTCACTCATTTACAAGAAGGGTAGTAGAACTGATCCACAAGGCTACCATCCAACTTCCTTGACATCAGTTTGTTACAGAATCTTAGAACATATTCTGAGCTGAAACATAATGACGTATCTTGAACAGAATGACTTCCTTCATGCCAACCAGACTGGGATCTGCCAATTAGTATGGGCAGAGGTCATTGTTGGCAAATAATAACTGGATCCTTTTACCAACCTCCCAGTTCATGTGATACAGTTGCCGAATAGTTCAAAGAAAACTTGAGTTTGATTTAAAACACATACCCGGCTCATACAGTTATAGTTGGTGGAGACTCACCCTCAATATGTTGGGGAAAATACATGTTTAATTCTAGACGTATGCATAAAACATCATCCAAAATGGTGCTAAATGCATTCTCTGAAAATTATTTTGAGCAGTTAGTTCATGAACCCACGGGTATAGTAAATTGTTGTGAAAACACACTTGACCTCTTAGCAACAAATAATTCTGAGTTAATAATGAGCATTGAAATGGATACAGGGATTAGTGAACACAGGGTTGTCATAGTGAGATTGAATAGTGTAAACTCCCAAAGCCTCCAGAAATAAAGAAAAAATATACCTATTCAAAAAAGCAGATAAAAATTCACTTGATGCCTTCCTGAGAGACAATCTCCATGCCTTCGAAATTAATAATATAAGTGTAGACCAGATATGGCTTGAATTCAAAGAAATAGTATTGGCAGCAATTGAGAGATTTATACCAAATAAATTAACAAACAACAGAACTGATCCTCCTCGGTACACAAAATGGGTCAGAATACTGTTGCAGAAACAATGAAAACAACATGCCAAATGTAAACAGCAGCAAAATCTCCAATACAGAACCCTGAAATTTAGTGCAGACTTCAATGTGAGATGCTTATAATAGTTTCCACAACGAAACTTCGTCTTGAAACCTGGCAGAAAATCCAAAGAGATTCTGGTCGAGTATGCTACTGGAAAGACACAATCAATGCCTCCTCTGCACAATAACAATGGAGATACTATCAAAAAACAGTGCTGCCAAAGCAGAGTTACCAAACACAGCCTTCCAAAATGCCCACTAAAGAGAACAGAGTAAATATTCCAGAATTCAATACCAATTAGGTTCCTTTTGGAGTATGCTGATGCGTTAGCTCCATACTTAAGAATCATAAACAACCATTTGCTCGATGGAAGATCTGTACCTAAAGACTGAAAAGTTGCACAGGTCACACCAATAATTAAGAAAGGTAGTAGGAGTATAGGAGTAATCCACTAAATTACAGGCCCATATCGTTAACGTCGAAATGCAGCAGGATTTTGGAACATATATTGTGTTCAAATATTATGAATTACTTTGAAGAAAACTGTATATTGAGACAGTCAACATAGGTTTAGAAAACATAGTTCCTGTGAAACACAACTAGCTCTTTATTCACATGAAGTGTTGAGTGCTATTGAAAAGGGATTTCAGATCGATTCTATATTTCTGGATTTCTGGAAGGCTTTTGACACTGTACCACACAAGTGGCTTGTAGTGAAATTGTGTGCTTATGGAATATTGTCTCAGTTATGTGACTGGATTTGTGTTTTCCTGTCAGAGAGGTCACAGTTCATAGTAACTGATGGAAAGTCATCAAGTAAAACAGAAGTGATTTATGGCATTCCCCAAAGTAGTGTTATAGGCTCTTTGCTGTTCCTTATCTATATAAACGATTTGGGAGACAATATGAGCAGGTGTCTTAGGTTGCTTGCAGACGATGCTGTCGTTCATTGAATAGTAAAGTCATCAGAAGATCAAAACAAATTGCAAAATGATTTAGGAAAGATATCTTTATGGTGTGAAAATTGGCAGTTGGCCCTAAATAATGAAAAGTGTGAGGTGATCCACATGAGTGCTAAAAGGAATCCATTAAACTTCAGCTACATGGTGAATCATTCAAATCTAAAGGCAGTAAATCCAACTAAATACCTAGGAATTACAATTTTGAACAACTTAAATTGGAAGGAACACACAAAACATGTTGTGAGGAAGGACACTTAGAAAATGCAACAGATTTGCTAAGGAGACTGCCTATACTTTTATCTGTCCTCTCTTAGAATACTGCTGCATAGTGTGGGATCCATACCATATAGGAGTGATGGAGTACATCAAAAAAGTTCAAAGAGGAGCAGCATGTTTTATATTATCACAAAATAGGGGAGAAAGTGTGACTGAAAAGATATAGGATTTGGGATGGACATCATTAAAACAAAGGCGTTTTTCATTGTGAAGGAATCTTCTCACAAAATTCCAATCACCGACTTTCTCTTCTGAATGCTAAAATATTTTGTTGATGCTGACCTGTATAGGGAGAAATTATCACCATGATAAAATAAGGGAAATCAGAGCTTGTACAGAAAGATATAGGTGCTCATCCTTTCTGCATGCTATATGAGATTGGACTAATAGATAATGTGAAGGTGGTACAATGAACTCATCTGCCAGGCACTTAAATGTGATCTGCAGAGTATCCATGTAGATGTAGAACATTGACCATGTGATACCCAATTTGCACATGTGTCATATGACATCCTGCAGCCAAGTATCAAGGCAGTTGGGTAGATGCAATATTTATCAATTTCTAAAAAGCATTTCACACAGCTCCACACCTGTGTGTACTATTGTAAGTATGATTCTATGGCATATCAAGTGAAATTTGTGACTGGATAGAGATTTTCTTGGTAGGGGGGATGCAGTACGTTATCTTGGAAAGTGTTTCATTGGCTGTAGAAGTAATTCCAGGGAGTTACTTCTGTTCATGTTGTGTGTTAATGACCTTGCAGACAGTACTCATAATAACCTCAGACTTTTCACAGAGGATGCAGTTCTTTATAATGAATTATACTGCCTGAAAAAGCTGCACAGATATTCATTTAGATCTTGACAAGATTTCAGAGGGGTGCAAAGATTGACAATTCACTTTAAATGTTCAGAAATGTAAAACTGTATGAAAGCACATTGTATTGGAATTTATAGTATCCTATTACTGTATAATAAGTTCACAATTGGAATAAACTAGTTCAATCACCTGGGTATAGCAATTTTTGGGGGTATGGAAAGGAATAATCACATAGGCTCAGTCATAGATAAAGGAGGTGGCAGACTTCACTTCATTGGTATGATACTAGGGAAATGCAACCAGTCTACAAAGAAAACAACTTAGAAAATGATTTCACTACCCACCCTACAATACTGCTTGAGTATATGAGACATGTAGAGGGTGTGGACCATATTATGAAAATACCGAAAACAAAACACATAATCATGCCTCATGCAGTGCAGGAAAACCCTTGGCATTCAAAAGAGCTCCCAGTCATCTCAGAATGGGTAAGTACAATCTTATACCATTCTTACAGCAAAACAGTTAAAAGTTCAGGTAATGGTTATGAAGGTGCATAGCAATCACACACCCTTCTCTCCTAAGTAGACCATAAAGACTCAATAATATTGATATCTGGTGAATGTGGTGCCCAGGGGAGATGTGTTAATTTGACATACCTACAAAACCAGTCCTGGATAAGGCAAGCTGTGTGAACAGGGGAACACAGCACCACCATTTGGGAACATATATTGTGCCATTGGATGGAATTGAACAGTAAAAGTTGGCAGTGATCTGTCCTTGCAAAGTACCAATGAAACTATGGGATACCACAATATGACTGCCCATATAATTACCAAGCTCCTGCTTTTTGTCACTCTTGAGATGTAAACTTTGCCAGAATTTGAAAACTCCCCAAATGACATTCTTCCGTTACTCCATATTTCAGGATTTATGTCTCTTGTTCCATGCTTTATTGTTACAGACATATGTGTTGCTGCTCAGTGACGCTGGAATTTTAGCTCACCTTGCAGTTCACAGCTTACGAAGCTCCCTTCATGCTGTTTTATTGCTGACAGTTTTGTTCAGCGACCGTCTGTCATGATCACTCAGTACACACTTGCATCCATTTTGATTTAGTGGATGATTTACCCCCCCCCCCTCCCCCCCACTTTCCTTGTGTGTGGTGTCCTAGATATGGTAGTTCCTGATATGCCAAACGCTTCTGCAACCTTAGTATGAAACCATCCACCAAATGAGCACTAACAATTTGACCATGTTTGAATTCAGTTAGTTCCAACTTAATGCACTCACAACTACACAGAACACTTTTCTGGTCTAGATTGGTTCTTGGAACATAATAAGGATGTTGCATAGGTGTCATTCATGATCAGATTCAACAGTGCACCATGAAAGTTGAATAGCATCTGCATTTATATTCAAGCATGCATGTCTCATAGTGTTTCCTTATATATGTGCAACCCCAGTACAACATGGGACTAAAAGGGAATGTTGGATATATAGAAACAACAGATATGGTCAGAGATTGGTCTGATGAATGGAAAAGTGTTATGGAGATTCTGAAGAAACTGAACTGGCAGACACTTGAAAATATATGCAAACTGTGCTGAGGAAGTCTACTTACAAAGTTTCAAGGAACATGTTTCAATGATGAATCAAGTACTATATTACAGTCACCTATGTGTTGCTCCTGTAGGAATTTTGAGGCACAATTAACATTTGATTAATTACAGTAGGCATAGAAATGTTTAAACTATCATTCTCCCTGTGCTCCTTATGTGAAGCGGACTACAGACATTAGTTTCTCTTGCAGCAATTATAGAGTCAATGCATTAGGAATGGTTTCCTCCACAAAGAAAAACAGTCTAAATTTTTTTGGTTAACAGCACAAATCATTCACTGTAGGGAATGGATGGGCATGTGCCACTTTTATACATCAATTTCTGTGTGATCCAACACGATAAAGTAGAGTAAGACAATTATCGTTGTGTTATACTGACTCAAAGTACTTTTACATTAGAATCTATGGCATTAAAACAGCTTTTGATCTGATACATCTCTGAATTTTTACTCCAAAATTATGTTAATCTGGAGGGATCTACGACCTTGAAAACTGCGTCATGTATACTCAACTTAGTTAAGAGATGTAGCATACAATACAACAGGCACCTGACAAATGTTTCTTAGATGCATTCAAGAACTACTGCTTAAGTCCTGACTGGACTGTATGCTTTGTTGTACACAGATAGTAATTCCCTATAACCTTGTAGGTTGTGCACCTTTTACTGTGTGTTTGGTGGTAGTTGAACTTTTGCACAGTATCACCTATTTACTACTTTAGGTACAAATATGGGGCTTTCTTGTTAGTTAACTGCCAAATTTGTAAACACATTACGGCATTTAACACTAATTTACATTTGAAAAGGTTCACTATGCACTGTGCACTATGCATTATTATTGCTTTATCATCATCATACGGTTTGGACACACTTTCTATTCCACTGTACTCAGTTGAAGAGCCATGCAGTCTATTTCAGTTGTTGTCACCTGGTTTTGCATCATCATCAAATCAGTCATTATACAACAGTTTTTCACTTCACACACAAGGTTCAGATTTTTATTGGCAGTTTGACTCTCAGGTGACCTACTTTGCTAGAACAGCAATGACTTCAGATTTGGTTCAGATGTAAGAAATGTAATACCAGTAATACTACTTTGTGCAAAAATGCAGATACGGATAACAGCCTTTCTCAACATCCATAATGCTGTCAGTAAAACACCCTCACACATTCTGAAAGCGTTCCTGTATTTCTCATCAGATTAGTACTCTGTTAGACTGGTGGTAATTGAGAGGTAGCTTTTTATGTGTCTCAAACAAGTACTTCACAACATTATTTAGTTTTCTTTGTCATGGACACCAAATTTCAATAACATCCTTAAGCTTCCAGCAGCATGAAATTGTTGAATTTGCATGATCTTTTAAGTGATTAGTCCTTGGCCATTACCAAGTGGTAACTGACTTCCATGATGATGTAATAATCTTGTCCTTACAGAGACATGCTGTGGAATCAGTGGCAGTCACTACATTTCCACATCATAATTGTACTGAGTTGCAAATTATCACCTTTATTAAGGGTGTCATCCTATATTTTACATTTAACTGGCCCAGAACCCACTTGTTAATGTAATGACAGGTGCACACTACTAGTGAAGGGTAAAAATATTGCCTTATTTGGTGATGGACTGAGCACTACTCATATCAAAGCCATCAGTATGGCTGTATAAGATAATGTCATCCAGATCATAGTGTTTACCATTTGACAACGACCGACTTGATTATTACTTTATTACCAGATCTGTGTCATATACCAGTCTTGACTTGATGGACTTTGTTGAAATTATATACATACTAGTTTTTCCAATTTTGCGTATGACATATGATGAAAATTGTTCACAATGAGAACATATATAGCAGTGATATTAATTTGTCCAATCACTTTGATCACTGTTGAAAAATTCTTCAATAGAGAATAAAGAATGCCGTTTCAAATCCTGTGCACTTTTCCTTTTGAATGATCATAGTGTCAGACATTACCCTTCTTGATGCAATTCATTAAACATTTTTAGAGCAACCACTGGAAAACTACCTTATGTTCCCAACAGTCAACAGCTTGATATTTCAATGCTCTTCTTGTTGTTGTGTCATAATTATGTATTTCTTGCATCACGCTGAAAGCCCCCTGGTCATCTTTCACACTACTGAAGCATGAAAACACATAAAGGCTGAAAATAGTCATCATTCCTAACGGGTGAAATAGGCCCTTCAGTGCAACAGTCTTCAGCATTTTGCTTGAAGTTATGATCCTGACAGCCTTTTCTTTTTTTTTTTTTAAGCATCAACACAAGTTTGCAACCTGAAAAGTTCCTATTGACCATGAAAGTAAATATATACGAGCTACAACATATATGGGAATTAAGTTTTCTATATCCCGATTACCAATCCCGTTCCCATAGTGGTGATTCCGCAGTTCATTCGTGTTTCACATCTTCTGTGCCAGTGTTTATGCAACAGGTTATATGCACTATGCAATGACCATGTCAAACAATGCCTTGTTCGAAGATGTGGAAGCACAACTCCACTCACTGAGTTTCGTTGCTTCTTCGCCAACAGCGTATTCATCATTTACGCACAGTGATTCGCATTCTCAGCCAATGCCGTGTGCTAACCTCATTAGTTTTCAATGGTCGACAACTATGCTATTAGAGTAAACAATGGACTCAGGCTTCGCATCACCATATTATGCCCATCCAACAGTGAAATGTGAACTGAACAATCTTTCGAATTGTGTCTCTTCAAATAGAGTGCTTCATGAACAAAGTGATCTCCATTCAAACACGTGTTTAGCCACCCTCTGGCATGCTATATCAGTTACTGTAGGGCTATTACTACAAACTGTGCCAAATCCATTCTGCGCATGAGGTGTTCCAGTTGTGTCTAATTTACATGCACAATTCAGTTTCACTTATCATGGACCCCTTTCCTCACCTCAGTGGCCCGCCACATGCACTACAGGCATGTTATGCATCAGATAGTTTGCACGCAGATGGTGTTCTAAACCCCCCCCCCCCCCCTCCCCCCTCTTCCGGGGGTCCCCATTTCAGGTTTTGGTCACTCAACTGCCTGCTGCTCCCACAGCACCGCCTGTGTCTCCCATGCCAGTCTCTCGCCCTGTTCCGGAAGCGGGTTGTTTCTATCCAGCACTCGCACTCATGGTCCAATTTCCAGGCCCCCCCCCCCCTCATGTGCTGTCCATCCATTCGTTTCCACAGTACCATCCGTGCCTGGCGCACCGTGTTTTCATGACACACAGTCAACTATGCCAACTGCCACTACTATGGATTCGCTTGCCTGGTTTAAATCCCGGCCTACCGTGCCTGCCTCTGACTTAACCTCAGTTCAGCCACTACCCCAGAAGACACCGAAGCCACCGTCATCACCCCCTCCTGGGCGCCTGCAGAAGCTACTGCCCTTATATGAGGACAACTCGGCATCGTGGTTCACGCTCGTCAAGCATCTGAGTTACTGCATGTGTCTGACGACAACTCAAAATTTCTCTGCATCGTCACACACCTCCACGACCACTCAGATTCGATTTGTTGCCTGCTCCTTTCGACACCGCCTGCATCAAAGTACGAGTTTGCAAAGAAGACTATAATGGAACGACTTGCCTGCTCGCCACAAGAATTAATAATCAAGATTCTCTACGAGGAGCACCTGGGGGATCACACCCCCTCACAACTCTGGCGCCACCTTCAATTGCTCGTGAACGAGTATACCATGCCTGACGCCACGCTATGGGCTGTGGTCTGCCAGACTACCTACCGATGTACAGATCCATCTGTTATCACACTCGTTCGAGTCCATTGGCTCCCACCTATGCAAAGCTGACCAGTTGTATTCGCTGCTGCGGCAACATCAGCTGGTTCATTCCACACTGTTCGTCAGCACAGCCGCCCACGCATACTGACCTTTGGCCAGCAGAGGCAGGGCTCGCTCTGCTGTCACCTCGTCTACTTCTCCAGGATCGCCCATGCACCTTACGTATTGGTCTATTTATCAGAACAAATCAATGAGAACAAGCCACCACCACTGTTGCAGTCTCCACCTCCTCCTCACCCTGCTCATCCTTTCTGCTGGCACCACAAAATGTTCAGCGACGACGCCAAGAAGTGCAGGTTGCCATGCCAACACCCAAATATCGACCACAGGAACTAAGAGACGCCAAGTCCTGCGGGGAACCTAACAGGCGTCCTCTTACATTACACTCCGTTCACTCGTCCATCCGGCCGAGTGGTTGTCTCTATGTGGCTGACATTGCATCAAGTCTAGCTTTCCTGGTCGATGCTAGTGCTGATGTGTCGATCATACGTACTTCGATGGCTCCATACGCTTCTTCACAGAAAAAGTCACTTCTACGAGCTGCCAATGCAATGACGCTACCTACCTCAGGCTCAGTAAAGGTTACTGTGATTCCTTTTCCTTCTCTACATTTTCTGTGGACGTTCTAGATTGTTGACATTGATGAACCGATCCTCGGTATGGATTTTTTGTCTCATTATGAACTATCTCCAAACATTGTTCAGGGTACAGTGCTCCACCATCCTACGAACACTCACATACTGTCCACCCACACCTATGTCCAACGCTCTGTTTCCACCACAACATACAGTATCATACAGCAGTGTTCCACCCTCGTGCCTGCATCTCGTGGTCGTGCGGTAGCGTTCTCGCTTCCCACACCCGGGTTCCCGGGTTCGATTCCTGGCGGGGTCAGGGCTTTTGTCTGCCTCGTGATGGCTGGGTGTTGTGTGATGTCCTTAGGTTAGTTAGGTTTAAGTAGTTCTAAGTTCTAGGGGACTGATGACCATAGATGTCAAGTCCCATAGTGAGAGCCATTTGAACCATTTTTGAACCACCCTCGTGGGCAACCGTTACTGACCTACTGTCAGAATACGACTCGGCGACTCAACTCCGCCAGGACAACGGGAAGCTGAAAAAACGCATCGCATCCTCTTACAGTGAGTCGTCGCGGCTCGTACCTCACTTCTGCAACTGCAGTGCACGGCAGCACCACCTAAACAAGATTGCTCGGCCGAGCCTAGCTCGAACTCTCACCAGGTTAGTCCACAAAATTTACTTGCGTATGACGGTCCAACCCCTCCCCCCCCCCCCCACCCACACCCCCCACCCCCACCCCCTCGATGACGCGCTCGCCTCATCCACTGCCGTGTGTTTCAAACAGTGCTGCTAATGACAGTCGCGCGCGCGCGTTGCGACCACGCCCAACTCTCGCCGCCTGTTCCCCTTTGCTCGGCGCTGCGTGCGAACCCACCCCCTCCACACAAGCGCACGCCACGCTCCCGTAAGAGACATGTGACTTTCGTGCTACCTTTCCCCACTCGCGCTAATGGCTACACCTCGTCACGCCCTACTCGTCCGAAGACTCGGCACCAGGGCGTTAACCAGTCTCATGTGCAGTTCTCAGTTTCTTCCATCACTGATGGAGCGACACACAAGATAGTTACCACTGCCAGCCCTCCTATTAGGCATAAGGTCCGACGCCGCAACCCTATCAAGTTGCGTGCGGCCCGGCAGCAGATTAATGAACTTTTGGTGGCAGATGTTCTGCAACTTTCAGACAGCAACTGGTCTCCACCAATCCACCTCGTCCCCAAACACGACGGATCTTTTCGAATGTGTGGCCATTACAGATGCTTAAACGCTCGTACCGTCATGGACAATTACCCAGTGCTGAATATCAATGACTTCACTCATATGTTATCTGGCGCCACAATTTTCATTGTTATTGACTGTAAACGCGCCTACCACCAGATTCCCATGGCGCAGGAAGACATTCCTAAGATGGCTATTACCACGCCGCTCGGTTTATTCCAATACCACTTCATGCCGTTTGGCCTAAAGAACGCAGCGCAAGCGTGGCAACGTTTCATTGACTCTATCTTGCGAGAGTTCGAGTTTTGCTTTGCTTATCTGGACGACATTCTCGTTTTCAGCATCCCAGCGGAGGAACATGAAAATGATCTGTCTACGGTCCTCCAGACCTTAAACTCCAACAGTGTCGAGGTCAACAAAGGCAAGATTCAGTTGAGCCAGGCGTCAGTCTCCTTCTCCATTGACGGAATACAGCCTCCCAAATCTCGTATGCACGCTATCACGTCTCTGTCACCCCCAGCTACTTACAATGAGCTACGCCGTTTCCTCGGCACCATCAATTACTATCGTTGCCATCCGCCTTCCGCCACCGCTGTTCAGCCACCCCTGAGGGGTGCGCTATAAGGCAAACAAACTTCCAGTATCAAATCCGTCTCTTGGACTGCTCCGATGCTAGAGGCCTTCAAGGCTCTGAAGTCTTCTTTAGCTCACGCTGTGACACTCGCCCACCCCGACCCCTTGGCCGAGTTATTCATCACTACAGACACCAGTGACATTGTGGTGGGGGCAGTGTTGCAACAACGCAAGGGTGATATGGTTTCTCCACTTCATTTCTTCTCCAAGAAACTATCTATGGGTCACAGAACATATTCTGCATTCGACAGAGAGCTCCTTGCTGTTTATGAGGCAATCAAACGTTTCCGACCCGACGTCGAGGGACATTCGTTTTTCGTCCTCACTGATCACAAACCACTGGCAGAAGCGTTCTGCAACCCACCTGAGGACCCACCCCCTCGACGTTACCGCCACTTTGATCTGGTTTCTCAATTCACAACGGACGTCCACTATATCAAGGGTGCAGATAACATTGCTGCGGATTTCTTCTCGTGGATCAGTGCTGTTTGCCGCATCGTTGATCTTTCCAATCTGGCTTCCCTCCAAGCTTCTGACGAAGATTCTCAGGCTCTCCTACGAGACCAACAAACATCACTTGTTTTCACAAAGGCTAAATTTCCTGCCGTTTCCGACGAGGTGTGGTGTGATTATTCAACCGGCACCCTACGCCCTTTGCTCCCACCTGGGCTGCACCAACAGGTTTTCGACGCCCTGCATAACTTAGCCACCACATGTCTCGTGTCAGAACGTTTTGTTTGGAAGAATATCAAACGGAACTGTCAAACCTGGGCACGCAGCTGCGTCGCTTGGCAGCACAACAAGATCAGCCGCCACACCTCCCCACCTCTGGGCAAGTTCGACATTCCCACAGGACGATTCCCTGATCGGGCCTCTTCCTCCTTCAGAGAGCCATAGATATTTCTTATCAACTATCGATTGTTTGTCTCGTTGGGTCGAGGCTGTTACTCTCCCTAATATTACTGCTGAGACGATAGCTAAGGCTTTCATTGGCTCATGGATGTCCGACCACTATCACCACTGACCAGGGTTGACAGTTCAAATCCTCCCTTTTCAACATCCTCTGCAATGTCTGTAGTATTAAAAAAATACACACTACTGCCTATCACCCACAAAGCAATGGGTTGGTGGAGAGATGGCACCGCACCCTCGAGATGGCTCTTCAATGCCATGATTGTCTCTGGTCAGAAGCTCTCCTGTGGGTGCTACTTGGTCTACACTCAACCTATAAAGTGTGACCTACAGGCGACTATATCCAAATTTGTTTTTGGCGAGAATCCGGTCCTACCAGGGGAACTTATTCTTCCTCAGGTTAGCAAGGATCTTACCCCCCTTGCCAGATTTCTTTAGCCAGATGCGCATGCATTTTCAACAAACGTGTTTGCACCTGCCCATCAGTCTCTCACCGCCTGAGACTTATGTTCCCACTGCACTCTCTGACTGCTCCCACGTCATGCTGCGTGATGATGCAGTTAGGCAGCCTCTCCAACCTCCTTATCTTGGCCCCTACTAGGTCCTGCGGTGGGGGGGACACGACTTTAGATATCATGATTAAAGACCGCACACAGACAGTTTCTCTGCATTGCCAGAAACCAGCTTTCGTCGAACCTGATGGTCTCACACCGCCGCAATCTGACTGCAGACGATCCAGCCTTGATCGAGAAAATACGTTGGACAACACACACACACACACACACACACACACACACACACACACACACACACACACACACACACCCTACTATCAGTTTGTCCTGCAGAGTGCCGCCACACCGAGTGACTGACGTTCCTATAGTGATGGTCGACGACCGAGTGCTCATTCTTTTGACTGATAGCAAGGTCCCACCATCTGACGGTCCCTTACATGTCATCACAACCTCACTCTCCTGTGCGAGTGTGACCAAGCTTCTCTACGTGCTTTCATTTCTACGGACGGCTTGATCCACTTAAGGGCCACACACGCCTCCACCACATCATCATCTGCCCCGCCCGCTTGCTCCTGGGCTGGCCATCGTCTCATCCGGCCACAGTGGCTGACTGACTACGAAGTAGACCTGCCTCTCACTCCTCCGCCTGCACAACCCACCTCGTTCAAGATGGAAGTACCTATGGTGCGCCTGCCTACGCACATGATTTCCACTGACGTTGATGCCCGCATGCCCTCACCCTTGGAAATCTGTAGCACTTCGTACGGGGGGGGGGGGGGGGGGGGGGGGGGCTGTGTGGCATCGATAGTTCTTATCAACCACAAAACTTAATATCTGTGAACTCTAGGTGCACTGTTGAGCTTCCATCTTAACTTTACTTAAGTCAGTTCTTCGTTGTACTTCATTCTGTATGGATGCAGTGTCAAGTGTAAACATATAAGCTACGACATATATGTTAATTAAGTTTTCTATATCCCAATTACCGATCCTGTTCCCATACATCATTTTATTTTTGACAAACCTTTCTTTGATGTTCACAGAGAGCACGTCTGTTGCTTTGAGAGCTTATGGAGCAGTTTTTCCTTTGGAAAAAGGGAATGTGTCATCTGCAAACTATACCATGTGACTGCTGCAGTCTGAATCATTGACAGAAATTAGAAACACGAGAGATCCTATAACAGATCTGTGGTGTATGCCGTGCTCCAATTTTAGCTCTTTAGAGATTGTTCGAAGGACTGATACAACCTACCTTTGGTTTTCAAGATAATATTGAATAGTTGCCCAAACATCACCTCCAATACCATAATGCTTTAGCTTATTAAGCAGTATTTTGTGCAAGATGAGGTCAGATGGCATACTAAAGTTACAGAGGTGTCAGTGCAACACTTACCTTGTTCTCAAACCAGTGACATACCTATGCAATTAAGTACAGTGGTGCTGCAACTATTGCATTTCCTTTCCAAAAGCCATCCTGTGTGTCCTAGAAGAGTTTGGCGTCAGTCTTCAAAGTAATTTAATATGTGGTGTTTCATCACAGACCCCACAACTTTAGTTAAAATTTGGATTACAGAAAGTAGTCTAACACTGGACACTTCACACAAAGCAGCTTTTTGTGGAATTCACTGTTTCTGCAACATCCTTAGGGTGCACTTCATTCCAGGAAGTTTCAGGAATTCTGGGAAGACGCTGAAGATGAACATTTGTTGTTTACTATGGCTATTGGATGAGTAATCTCTGCAATAATTTTGTTCAGGACTATGCAGGACTTGTCCAGGACATCTGCAACTTCTGGCTGCCTATGTGAATTCACTGTTTCTGCAACATCCTTAGGGTGCACTTCATTCCAGTTTTTAATAATGTAAGGGCTTACATTTTTATATGGAGCTGTAGGATCTAGGTCTCAGTCTGGAATTTCATTTGCATTATTTTTGACTATTCCCAACAAAGTACTGAATGAGGACATAAGGACTGCAGGAATTTGAGACACACGAACTTCTTCCTGCACTCATTTACCAACTTCTAAGCTGCTTTACATGGATTATGAGCCTCTTTAATGAATCTGTCATTGTATTTCTTTTTTGCATCCGCCACTCCCTTTCTATAAACTCTCTCGGGTTTTAAGTTGCTACAGCAAAGCAGATCTTTAGTTGGAAGATTTGAAGCTGTCTTCATTCAGTCCATGAGTGTTATAACAATGCATTTTAATTTATCTGACTCAGGATTCTGTCACATCTTCCCTTTAACAGAGTTTTTCCTCTCCTTGTGATTAGCCTACAGGATTCTTCTTGTGGGTTTTTTGGAACATGTCATCAGATTTCATTTGTAAAACTCGGAATGGACATTCAAATGAGTCACTGCAGTTTTCTGCTGCCTGTTTACATCAGGCAGTGCTGCTTTTAGCTCATTTAGCCTCTAGCCTTTAATAATCTCTATGCAAGTTGAATGCCACGTGCTTGGTTGCAATTTATTCTTGCTGTTTATATCATATTCCATTACTAATGTGATCTACAATCATTGGTTCAGCTACACTTATGTTATAATCCCAGGTATGAAGCTTAGTGATAAATGTGTCTGGACAGGTATCACCCCGTGTTGGGCGTTGGTTTGCTACAAACAGCCCATAGCTGTTTATTAAAGCTCATAAAGACCCTTTCTTTAGTACTTCCACTACCTATATGTATGTTGAAGTCACCATACAATGCTATTTTAGACTTACAGTGTGTAAGGTAGGATAAGAAGTTCTCGATCTGTGCAATGAAATTGTCGGTGTTACCATCTGGTGAATGGTACATGGAAATGATAAGGAGATCAATATTTGTTAACACTATTGTAGCCAGTTCCACATCAATATCTCTACAGAAGTTTTTTAAATCAATTTTCTGTACACTAGGATTTTTTTGCTAACACTGACACACCACCATGAGTAGGTGTACTTCAATGTGATGCATTTATCATACCCAGATATTCAATGGGTCAATAATAGTCACCTTCTACTTCAGTCAGTCAGTACTTACAGGTTTAACTTCTACAAAGAATGATAAAGGTCTACCTCTTTTCTTGAACACTGCACATTAACACTTGCTATAACTAAAGAAATATCACTGTCAGCACTAATAGTCTTTCTGTGTGATAATCCATTGCCCTGATTTTCAGTTTCAGACACTGTTTCATGGGGCATTGGTTTATCTTCAGAATAAAAAATGCCTTATTACAACATTTTTCGTCCATATAGCAGAGCCCGTTACCTTGTCCCTAGGATGAAATCCAACACCAATCTTGACACTACTGTTTATACGAACTACTGTTTGCTATAATCTGGAAAGATTTTTCCCAGTAATCTTTAAATTTCCAGTTTTGTACCATTTTTCAGTTTTCCTAAATGGGACCATACCCTTTTCTCTACATGTAGCATTTGTAGTGCACATTTAGTAACCTAATGCAGCTAGAAACATGAGAATATTTTATTAGTTCGTGTCTTTGTGCGATTATGCATTTGGATACTATGGCCTGTTATTCTTAACACAGTGCAAACACATTGCAAGAACATTAAATTCATTTATTACACAAGAAAATACACTTTTCCCGTGTTTCATAAACAGAGTTTTTGGTATAACAACAACAATTTTTTGTCAACAATAACTAGTCAAGTTAATGAAATTAGTGACTTGATTTATTATGAATAGAAACTAACGGTTCCGGTACTCAAGGTAATAGTGCTAAGGCCCATGATATTTGTTAGAGACTGAAGATGCTTCCAACAACAAGTTAACACACATTGAACGGTGAAAGTGCAAGGTACCCTCTGCCACACACCATCATGTGGCTTGCGAAGTATGGACATAGATGTAGATGTAGATGTAGGTGGCAACAATGGTAAGTAGCGGTTGAAAGAAACAGATCACAAGTGTCAGGCAGTTAGCTTGGACCTCGGTCAACATAAACTCATTCAGACATTAGTCCATTTGTGTCTGCATCATAACATTGTTCTTCATTGAAAATGTCAGTTTATGAGCCTAATTCTCATCATTTGTGGGAGGTGTTACTGTTTTGTTTCAATATGAAGAAAACAGTAGCTGAGTCTCATTGAATGCTCTCAAGTATGTGTGGTAAGGACGCTATTAGTGAAAGAATGTGTTCTGAGTGGTTTCTTTAGGACGGTGATTTTAACGCCATAGACCAGCATAGTGGTGGGAGAGAGAATGTTTTTGAAGATGCAGAATTGGAGACATCGCTGAGTGAAGATTCGCGTCAAACTCAAGAAGAATTGGCATGATTAGTGGGAGTGACACAGCAAACCATTACAAAATGTCTTACAGCTATGGGCATGATTCAGGAAGAAGGAAGTTGGGTCCCGTGTGAGCTGAAACCAAGAAATACTGAACGGCATTGGTGTGTTTGTGAACAGTTAATTCAGAGGCAAAAATGGAAGGGATTTCTGCATTGCATTGTGACCGAGGACGAAAAATGGGTTCATTATGAAAACCATAAACGCAAAAAATCATGGGGATATCCCAGCCATGCTTCCACATCGACAGCCAAACCGAATATTCACAGCTCCAAGATTTGCATTTGGTGGGACCAGCTTGGCCTCGTGTTCTATGAGGTGTTAAAACCAAATGAAACAGGCACTGGTGCTCGTTACTGAATGCAATTAATGTGTTTGAGCAGAGCGTTGAAAGACAAACAGCCAAAATACATAGAGGGGCACAATAAAGTGGTTTGGCAGCATGACAATGTTTGACCCCACGTTGCAAAAGAGGTCAAAATGTACTTGAAAACGTTAAAATGGGAAGTCCTACCCCACCTGCCATATTCTCCAGACATTGCTCCCTCCGATTGTCACCTGTTTAGATCAATGGCGCATGGCCTGGCCGACTAACACTTCCGATCTCATGAAGAAGTCACAAATTGGATTGATTCGTAGATCGCTTCAAAAGATGAAGAATTTTTTCAACGCAGGATTCGTACACTGCCCGAAAGATGGGAGAAAGTAGTGGCCAGTGATGGAAAATACTTTGAATTATACATGTGTAACCAATTTGTTTCATTAAAGCCTCAAATGTTGGGGAAAAACAGTGGAAGCAAAGTGTACATCTTGTAGCAAGAAGATCTGCATGTGCGGGATCCACTGAAATTTATTATTAATTACATCAGCTAGTCACTATCCATGGCAAAATAATTTAGAACAGTCAGTTTTACTTTAAGATTTTATGCCAACTGCTATGAAAATTTTTTGTTAATTTGTATTTACTGTATGGAAGCAGTGGATAAGTTTTACTTATTTGGCATATTTAATTTTTGGTAATTCTGCAGTATTTGGAACAATAGCGGTGCTGTTTTACTTGATCATGAATTTGGACACACTTTAGTACATCATGCTAAACTTACCTCTTCATTTTTTTGTAACAAGAATAGGACTCTCTCTCTACAGAAATAAAGAAAATTTTGCAGCCACACACTTAAAATTTGATAAATCCATGACCTGGAAGATGACAAGCCACATGGAAGTTAAATTTCTGTAGAAGTGTGATAGAATTTTTGTGAAAAGCTTCCTTGGAGAAAGATTTGATTATGAAAGACTGTTTTCTATCTGACCCATTGCAGCTGCTGTAGCAGAAGAAAATAGCATTTTTTTAGCTGTTGTTACAGTGAATAACATTTCTCTTGTATTATTTATTTATTAAAGATGATAAAAAACAACACACAATTGGGTAGTTAACAATAATTTAATTACATACTATTACTTCAGTACAAATGTGTATTATTTATAAATAATTGGCACTTAGAGTTTTCTTAAGGTCAGTTTCTTAAAATAACTCTAATGTCTTCCTCTATAACTTACTTCCAAAATGCCAGTATAAACACAAAAACTTCTCTTAGTTTGCAGGTTTTTGCATTACCAACTTTCTGGCAGCCAACCCCGAGTTATTGATGCTTAAGGATGTGCATCAGCTTTAGGTGCTGGTACAAGAATGAAGTCTCAAAAATAATAACCTTAACAGACTGATGGAAGAAGAATTTTAAGTATGAGTGGATCACATAGTTAATGTGGCTCATGTTGTTGCTGCTCCCTTGACATTAGCAGTAAGTGGTAAATCAAGATCTCTCTCTCTCTCTCTCTCTCTCTCTGTCTCTCTGTCTCTCTCCTTCCACCCTCACACATCCACACCCACACACACGAGAAAAGGGAACTTGAGTAATAACAACAAAGTCTAGGCATGAATAGATGTGTTGGCACTATTCTGGATAGTATGAAATTATCTCAGCTGTATGTTGAACAAAATGTTGAATGTTGCAATTGGAATAAAAAATAAAAAAGCCACTGCCAATGGAAGTTTGTATTTTTCAATATGTTTCGCTATGTATGTTAAACTAGAGCACTGTATTATCAGTGTCAAGCCATCCCAGGCAAGGATAAAGTACTCTTGCCATGAATGGCTGTCTTTTAAAGCAACTGTTAGACTAGTATGACATCTCTTCCAGAGGAAACTTCCAGTCTCTTATACATCACTTATGAAAGACTCCCTCTCCAAAGGAGAACTCTAGACTTTTTCATACTTCATCTACAAAAATCAGAATCAACCCAATGGATGGTCAACAAGTTGCCCCTAATGGCAATAGCAGCGACAAAGATTTGAAAATACAGGGTGGCCAAATAAAAGTGGCTCAAATGAGTAGATATGACTGGTCATGAATGTTTGCATATAACCACACCTCATGACACACATACCACCTCTACCCCTGCCATGTGATCCACACAGATTCTGAGCATAGAGCAGGCTATGTCAGTGTGAGTGGAGGAGAGTAAAAGGGCTGATGGTACTCTCAGTGGAGCAGCAGGTTTTTGTTGTGGAAAGTTGTGTGACAACAAAGTCATGGGAGTGTCATGGTCAGTTGTTTGCTGAGAAGTTTGTGTCAAAATGCAAGCAAAAATGTGCCCACACACCAGTAAATGTTGCTGCAGTACACCAGAAAATGCTTCGGAGTCCTACCACATCAACCTGAAGCCTGTCTGTTCATGCATTAAAACTGGCAGATGCCCCTAAGTGCCTCCAGTTTTTGAGTGGCTGTTCTCTGATGTAACAATGAATGGGTTAGACAGGGCTCTGTTCTTTATGTCTGATGAAGCCTGGTATCACCTGAGTGGCTATACATCTTCAGCAGCTTGCTAACCAGGGCTCAAAAGTGCCAACAGATGAATGGTAGGCATTTTCAACATCTGCTATAGTCAGTTTAGTTCTATATTTCCTTTCCTCTGATGTCCCTCTTTGTACCCTGGAACTCCATTCTCTGGGCCATTTTTATTTGCCCCACCCTGTACATTTTCCACTATGGATCACCTTGAAGTATGAAGTATCTTATGTATGAAGTATCTTACTTCTGAATGCTGCTGTGAAAGTTTTTACATGTTACAGTAACACACCCATGCATGTCCATTAGATATTGCAGGGATAGAGGTGACACCTCACCTTACAATGAAGTAATGAGACTGATTTTCTTTGCAAGATATGGCAACCCTGCAGGCTTACGTAGGCACAATACCTTTGACCTTGGTCTATAAGCTTCTTCTGGTCCAAGCGGCACATCGATGCAACAGCTCAGTAGTGAGTTGTACTGTAATAAGTTGACACGTGTTTGTGTCTCTCGTCATGGAAATGAAACCACATAATACTGTGCAATGGCATGCCATTTCTTTTTGCGTTAAATTGGGTGAAAACGTGATGACAACTACGGTAAGCTTCAGAAGGCTTTTGGAGAGGAGGTTATGTCAAGAGCTCAAGTTTTTCTTGGCATAAAATGTTTAGTGAAGGCGGAACGAATGTTGAAGGTGAAGACTGCAGAGAACAACCATCAACCTCACGGACAGACGTCAACTTGGCCAGGGTGAATGAATTTGTACGATCTGATCAAAGATTATCCGTGAAAATGATTGCAGAAGAACTGGACATCAATCGAGAGACGGTTTGTCTAATAATAACTGAAGATCTTGGTATGAGAAAGATTTGTGCAAAAATGGTCCCCAAAAATTTCACACCACAGCGGTGAGAAACATTGAAAAATGTGGCAGCTGGGCTGTTAGAGCAAACAGAAATCAATCCAGAATTGTTGAGCCGTGTTATCACTGGTGATGAAAGTTGGTTTTTTCTGTAAGATCCAGAGACAAAACGCCAAAGTTCGCAGTGTGGCTCAAAGGGATCACCCAGACCAAAAAAAGCTCGCATGTCAAAGGCAAAAGTGAAATGCATGCTTGTGTGCTTCTTTGATTCCAAGAGAATTGTTCATAAAGAGTGGGTGTCTCCTGGATAAACAGTTAACCAATATTACTACAAAGAACTTTTAGAAAGACTTCGTAAAAGAGTTCTTCATGTCCGTACCAACATTGCTGATAATTGGATTCTGTGTCACGATAATGTGCCATCCCACACTGCTCTGTCAGTACAGCAATTTTTAACCTCAAAACGAATTTCGGTACTACCACAGCCACCTTATTCACCAGATATCGCTCTGTGCCACTTTTTTCTATTTCCAAGAGTCAAAACGGCAGTCAAGGGACACCATTTCCAAACAACACAAGATGTCCAAAAAGCTGTGACGAGGGTCTTGGAGGATATTACAGAACATGAGTTCCAGAAATGTTACCATCAGTGGCAGAAGCGCTGGAAAAAGTGTGTGCAATCAGAGGGGAACTACTTTGAAGGAGACAACACTAAACTTGACTAAAACGGTAAGCAACATTTTTTTTCACATCAGTCTCATTACTTTATTGTCGCACCTCGTATAAGCATATCTTCTTGTTGACGGTCAGATACTGATGCTGTCTTCCAACATATGTGCAAAACTCCCATACATCACAGTCCACACATTTCAGATCATGTATTCCAGCTCTGCTCAAGTATTCAGCAGTATTTCTTTCCCTAGCTTACACACTTTTGGTACAATATCTTCATCAACTGCCAACTAGATGCTAAAGAGTTTCACCTAACAGGTGAATACCTCTATTCTTTGGGCCTAACTGGGCATCCTTATACAGTGACGTGATAGTAAAAAAATGAAAACAAATTCTGTAGTTACGGTAACATACAAGTTATCCATGTCTCATTTCTGCGAGACATAAAAATATCGATGATTTTCCCACTGTGGTTAAATCTACATTAACGTTCCATATAGCCCAACAATATTTTCAGAGACAGAGTCAGGGAACATTCTGACAAGCACGTCAGCTGAATTGATTCCCTGTTAGAACTGTAAATGTGAAATAGTTGCAGCAGGGAACTACATGGCTTGTGAATGATGCAGCAGTTAAAAAAAAAGTAAGAAAAAAGCAAGAAAAAAAAAACGACTGCTATTGTCAATGAACACAGGTCACATATGAAAATCTATGAAGTAATTACTTCTTCTTCTTCTTCTTCTTCTTTCACTGACAGTGGGATAAGTCGATGGGATTTTGATCAATCGTTCTTGGGAATGAGTGTCGACTAGAGTGGTTTATAATTAAAAAAAAAAAGTCACAATTCTTTCTGTAGAACTATCATGACGAAGTCCACAGCATTGTTTGTCCGTGAAGGGACAACAGATACTGGCTTCTGAAAGTTAATATCACTTGAAAGTACAGGTTTCCACAGCAAGGCAGCAGTATGCAGCATGTGATACATAGCGGCCAGTTAACTGAGGACACTGCTCCGGTCTCACCACCTGGCGCACGGCGTGTTCGCAGGGTTGTCCGTATTGCTTCTGGACGGAACAAGGGACGGCTGTCGGCTGTCTGTGGCTGCACTCAGCTCACAGCTCGCGGCGCACTGCATTGGCAGAGTCTTTCGGGGGAGCATCGATGACGTAGCGGCGGGTGTCCGCGGGTGGCTGTGCTCCGTCGAGTCGCTCCGCCAGCGACCAGTAGCGCTTGCGCACCAGATGCGCTGCCGACTTGGGCTGGCGCGCCCGAGTGAAGATACCCTTCTTGTTACCGCCGACCCTCGTGTACGCTGCGAAAGAAATATCTTGATGAAAAACGCAATAAACGAGCTGGATTTTAGTTTTCTACATCTGCATGCAATTTTCATTGGATGGTAATTGTTAATTACACTCCTGGAAATTGAAATAAGAACACCGTGAATTCATTGTCCCAGGAAGGGGAAACTTTATTGACACATTCCTGGGGTCAGATACATCACATGATCACACTGACAGAACCACAGGCACATAGACACAGGTAACAGAGCATGCACAATGTCGGCACTAGTACAGTGTATATCCACCTTTCGCAGCAATGCAGGCTGCTATTCTCCCATGGAGACGATCGTAGAGATGATGGATGTAGTCCTGTGGAACGGCTTGCCATGCCATTTCCACCTGGCGCCTCAGTTGGACCAGCGTTCGTGCTGGACGTGCAGACCGCGTGAGACGACGCTTCATCCAGTCCCAAACATGCTCAATGGGGGACAGATCCGGAGATCTTGCTGGCCAGGGTAGTTGACTTACACCTTCTAGAGCACGTTGGGTGGCACGGGATACATGCGGACGTGCATTGTCCTGTTGGAACAGCAAGTTCCCTTGCCGGTCTAGGAATGGTAGAACGATGGGTTCGATGACGGTTTGGATGTACCGCGCACTATTCAGTGTCCCCTCGACGATCACCAGTGGTGTACGGCCAGTGTAGGAGATCGCTCCCCACACCATGATGCCCGGTGTTGGCCCTGTGTGCCTCGGTCGTATGCAGTCCTGATTGTGGCGCTCACCTGCACGGCGCCAAACACGCATACGACCATCATTGGCACCAAGGCAGAAGCGACTCTCATCGCTGAAGACGACACGTCTCCATTCGTCCCTCCATTCACGCCTGTCGCGACACCACTGGAGGCGGGCTGCACGATGTTGGGGCGTGAGCGGAAGACGGCCTAACGGTGTGCGGGACCGCAGCCCAGCTTCATGGAGACGGTTGCGAATGGTCCTCGCCGGTACCCCAGGAGCAACAGTGTCCCTAATTTGCTGGGAAGTGGCGGTGCGGTCCCCTACGGCACTGCGTAGGATCCTACGGTCTTGGCGTGCATCCGTGCGTCGCTGCGGTCCGGTCCCAGGTCGACGGGCACGTGCACCTTCCGCCGACCACTGGCGACAACATCGATGTACTGTGGAGACCTCACGCCCCACGTGTTGAGCAATTCGGCGGTACGTCCACCCGGCCTCCCGCATGCCCACTATACGCCCTCGCTCAAAGTCCGTCAACTGCACATACGGTTCACGTCCACGCTGTCGCGGCATGCTACCAGTGTTAAAGACTGCGATGGAGCTCCGTATGCCACGGCAAACCGGCTGACACTGACGGCGGCGGTGCACAAATGCTGCGCAGCTAGCGCCATTCGACGGCCAACACCGCGGTTCCTGGTGTGTCCGCTGTGCCGTGCGTGTGATCATTGCTTGTACAGCGCTCTCGCAGTGTCCGGAGCAAGTATGGTGGGTCTGACACACCGGTGTCAATGTGTTCTTTTTTCCATTTCCAGGAGTGTATTATGTAGTCGGCAAGTGAACACAAGCCAACAGAAACTGCTGCACATTTAAGAATGCAGAAATCCTGTCACATACAATTCCAAAAACTTACAATCGAAAGAAACCTCCATATACAGGATGAACCGTAACTCCACTGAAAAACTTCCAGATTTTGTTTAGGAACCGGTGTGGTCGAGCGGTTCTAGGCGCTTCAGTCTGGAACCGCGCGGCCGCTACGGTCGCAGGTTCGAATCCTGCCTCGGGCATGGATGTGTGTCATGCCCTTAGGTTAGTTATGTTTAAGTAGTTCTAAGTTCTAGGGGACTGATGACCTCAGATGTTGAATCCCATAGTGGTCAGAGCCATTTGAACTATTTTTTGTTTAGGGATGTCTTCAGAGTATATTGGTATAAGGGACCCACGATTTCCAGCAGCTCGTTACAGAGTCATAATGTAATTATGATTTATTAGAATTGTCACCACAATCACTCGTTTCTGTAAAAATACCTTCACAGCAACATGGAAGCCTGTAATACGCAATAACGTGGCCAACACGTACAACACAGAGAAATGCCGCAACCCTCATATGAAACACGTACACTTTTATTGTGCTACCTGTTTCAGTTGCAAACCATCAACTGGTACGCAACTGTAACAAAAACACATTACGAACTACGATAGTGGAAATTTAGGAATGCAGCTAATGACACACATTGACAAGAATACGTCAGTCATGTTCAGTTGAAAAATAACATTACAGAAGGTCCAAAGAAGAGCGGCAAGATTAGTGACTGGTACATTTAGCCATCGCGAGAGGGTTACAAATCTCACAGAAAGTTTGAAGTGGGACATTCTTGCAGACAGACGTCGCGCTAAACAAAAGGGCCTGCTCACTGAATTCCGAAATCCGATCTTCACCGAGGATGTAGAGCATATATTATTACCATCAACTTTCAAATCACGCAATGATCACCATTCAAAAGATAAAGGAAATAAGAGCTCGTACTGAGGCGTTCAGTCGTTTTTCCCTCGCGCGATCCGCGAGTGGAACAGAGGGGGGAATATGACTTTGGCGCGAATTGTGCCCTCCGCTACACACTGCTTGGTGGCTAGCGGAGTGTATATGTAGATGTAGAACCTGACTGACGTATTTTTGTCAATGGAAATTTGTGGTAAGTTCCTATGCGACCAAACTGCTGAGGTCATTGGTCCCTAGGCTTACACACTACTTAATCTAATTTAAATTAACTTACGCTAAGGACAAAACACACACCCATGCCAGAGGGAGGACTTGAACCTCTTACGGGGGAGAGCCGCGCGAAACATGGCAAGGCGCCCTAGACCGCGCGGCTACCCAGGGCGGCTTTTGTCAATGACTGTTTCTATTTTGGTAACATGTAACGTGATATTGTTAAGAGTTCCGTATCAGATGATGGTTTGTAACTGAAACCGGCAGTACAATAGAAGGACCAAACACAGCTTTGTGTTATGAATTTTGTGAAACTTTCTGCGCTGTTGACTACTGATTGAAGAAAACTTACACTTTTATCACAGCGTGTTTAGTCTGTTCTGCTAGTGTACAGCGCAGCACGTAACCAATGCACAAATTTTTCCGGCACAGATTATATTCAGCAGTTCAGATGAGCAGTATTTAACGCAAACTTGAGGTTGGTGGAGAGGTCATTACTGTTGTCGACAGCAGATATTGTGTGCAGTTGGAAACAAGACACACGGCGCATACCATCGACAGTTGCAGTGTTGTTCACTGTTATCAGTGCACTGCGGATACAGAGATAATAGCGACAAGAAAACAAACTAAATGCAATAACTCTGGAACCAGGTGCCGAAGATAGTGGGTTTGCTGTATCAAAAACCAACTGAGCATTCCCGAACAACCCGTGAAAGTTCGTCGGTGCATTTCTGGTTCGCCCCGCATATTGCAAAGCGTTACACTGCGCTACAAGACCACACTGACGGAGTGGCGAGATAGGTCCCCGCCAAGGTGAAGGTCATAAGCAAAATACATTTTGTTTTACTTTCAATATTTTTAGAAAGTTTATACAAGTCTTAACTCACTTCCAGAATGAGATTTTCACTCTGCAGCGGAGTGTGCGCTGATATGAAACTTCCTGGCAGATTAAAACTGTGTGCCCGACCGAGACTCGAACTCGGGACCTTTGCCTTTCGCGGGCAGGTGCTCGCCCGCGAAAGGCAAAGGTCCCGAGTTCGAGTCTCGGTCGGGCACACAGTTTTAATCTGCCAGGAAGTTTCTTAACTCACTTACTACAGTAATACAATTAATTTGGCGTGTGAAGTATTTTTAATGTATATAGTCTATTTTAATAATGTTTTTCAATAATTCTTAATTTTTATGAACCATACTTACAAAATTATGAAACTGGCTAAACCCACGTATGAAATAATTTCAGAGAGTTGGTTTTACGTGACGGGATTGTGTTGCAGCTTTGCGTGTTCTGCGCAGGATCACCTCTGTACTGTTCCGTTACACTATACAGTGACTTAATATTTAGTACAGTAAATAAGCTACCGCATAAAAAACAACATAAATAGATTAAAATGCGTGGGCGCACGCACACTCAGTGTTATTTTGCTAACTCGCCAATTAAATTCACAAAAACATCGTATTGTTTTGCCTGTCTGCGACTTAGCGCCTCCTATACGTGGTAGGTAGCAGTCTATTCTTTCCATATTGTTACTACTTTCTGGACTTTCCACTGTTTAAACATCATTTTGTTTCAAATGGCAAGCTATATTAATGTCCTACAAAATGTAACCTTCGAGAAACTAAGGTAGGAATTAGAATAGATACGTGTATAGGCCTAATTTTCGTTGAGTAATTGTTCCATAAAACATAACTCACTGATACTGATATAGACCTACATATGCTGAAAAATGAATAGATAACGAGAAAAGTTAGTTATATGCATAATCAGACGGAATCCAATCCTCAACATTTAGTTTGCAAATACAGTCGGTCTTAGGGCACCAAAACACAAAATAATAAAGATGATCATTCGTCGATAAAGTAGCACATATACCTTTCTCCCATGTGAAACTGAATTCTCCAGCTAGGAAGGCAACGTGCCGGAGGAAGATTTTGCGATCATTTGCGTAGAGTTTATAACGAGTTATTTCCCTGCATTAAATCTCACTCACACTTTTACATGGGTTTTAAAATCGTGATCTTTGGAAACACTTTCCGAAAGCGAGGCGCGACGTAACTCCGATCGATAGCATCATGCATCATCTCGCCCCCTCAAAACAACCCCTCATTCACAGAGGCTTGAAGTTACTTCTCTCCTATGTAACATGTGGTGTCACCGCCAGACACCACACTTGCTAGGTGGTAGCTTAAATCGGCCGCGGTCCATTTAGTACATGTCAGACCCGCGTGTCGCCACTGTGTGATCGCAGACCGAGCGCCACCACAAGGCAGGTCTCGAGATACGGGATAGCTCTCGCCCCAGTTGTACGACGACTTTGCTAGCGACTACACTGACGAAGCCTTTCTCTCATTTGCCGAGAGACTGTTAGAATAGCCTTCAGCTAAGTCCATGGCTACGACCTAGCAAGGCGCCATTAACCGTATCTGAAGAGAGTCTTATTTGTATTATCAACAGCGATGTACCACAACATGGAATAAAGTTAAGTACTTGAGGAGCTGCATACTTTTCTTATTAGAATTCACTACTTATCCTGTTCCAGAATTCACGCCCGTCTGCGTTAGATAGCGTGCATTTAGGCCGCCTCTATCTACAAGGTGTTGGCACATTTACCAACACATCATAACATCGTAGAAGCGGACATTCTTATAAGAATTGGCACAGGGGAACGGGGTTGACCATGAGCAAAGTACAAAGCTACGCACTGCGTGTTGCGGGCGTGGACCCTAGCGTCAGTTGCTTTTAGCACAGCCAGCTCTACGTTGCTCCCTCTCTCATGTTAGTGAAGCAAACCAGCTCTTCGTTCATGTTTTCTGTCAGACTACTTCAAACGTTGTATACAAAGAAGCTTTAGAAGTAAAAAATAAATTACAAGCGTACGAAGTCTCTAACACAGCTGTAAATAAATACCCGGATAACTCCGAGTTTCTCTGCTAATATAATTACTCGTAAGCCCCATCCATGGCTTAATGGCAGCGTAGACGATTTTCACGTAGTGGAACTGGGCTCGATTGCTGGTGACATAACCAATTGAAACTGACACTCCCATCGCTGAACTAGCATCAGATGAAAATATTTGCAACAAGATTATTTGTTTATTTACGACTTTGCAGTAAGGATTCCATTGTTATATCTACAGTGTGGATCACAATTAATAGCCGAACTGACAGTGCGAAAGTATACGATGACGGAAGCAAAAACGTCCCAGTAAACATGCTAATAAGCCATTTGTGAATGTGTTGTTACGAGCTGTCGCTTACTTCAGTATGAAAAATAGACCTACGTAGTACAAATGTAGCCGCGCGGGACTAGCCGAGCGGTCTTAGGCGCTGCAGTCATGGACTGTGCGGCTGATCCCGGCGGAGGTTCGAGTCCTCCCTCGGGCATGGGTGTGTGTGTTTGTCCTTAGGATAATTTAGGTTAAGTAGTGTGTAAGCTTAGGGACTGATGACCTTAGCAGTTAAGTCCCATAAGATTTCACACACATTTGAACATTTTTAGTACGAATGTATCTGAGATGTAAACTTTGCGTTCAAGTCCCCATCTAACTGGGCTCAAATCTGACCCATGGCGTACCTTATCTTGCACAACGTGGGGGATTGTAATACATACATGATATTTTTCTAATGATCCGAGGCAGGCAACGTCTGTTTCCTGGCCTCGAGGAGCACAAGGCATCAATCAATCATCTGCATTCTTCTCTCTAGGACCGTATCAAAAGAGAAGTGTACGGCACTCCAGTTGATACGGTTGAGGAAATGGAGCAGCAATCGTACAGTGTTGGCAAATTTACGTGATAATTTGGAGGTATTTAAAAGAATTTGTAATCCACTGCAGAGACAGGAGCAGTATTGTCTCCATATGTGAGAGCATGTGAAGACGCGTGGAAATACCCGTGGAACACCCACCTTTAACAGGTAAAAGTGTAGAGTAAATTGTGACATTCTAAAGCAGTATCGTACTACTTGTTGAGGTAGGTATTGGGTCAAATTTGAGTCCAATTACATCGAAAACTATACATTTGAAATACGTTTATATTTCGAAGACAGTATCGGTACTGAGGTAAGTGGCAGCTCATAAGCACACACTCGCAACTATTTCCGAAAAGATTCGTTTGCAGACACATGTTTACTGGAATGTTTTTACTTCTGCTATCGTATAAATTCTCCAGTGTCAGTTTTTGCTGCTACTTATGATATACTCTGTATATAAATTATTGTAGTATGCACGCAACACGAGTTACCATCTAAGTATGATTAGCCTACATGGAGCAGTGTTGTCAAATTTACGTGATAATTTGGGGGTATTTAAAAGAATGCGTAATCCACTGCATCCGATGCAGGATTAAAATCCCACGAATTGAATTCGGCTCATCTTGGGAAGTTCGTAGACGGCTTAAACTACTTTTGTCAATTAACTGATTTTTCATTACCTGGGACGCTCTTGTGACCGTCCACAACTTAGACTCATCAATCACCACTTAAAACTGGAATCTATAGGCCCTGGCGGGGGAACCGCACACAAATATGGTAAGTTTGACTATCACGATTATTAAAAGTAATCAGTGACTGTAATGCTTAACTTTCCAGGTGTTTTGGAATAAAAGGCTACGTAATTTCGTTTCTGCAGTTGCCTGCGGGAGCACGGCGCACTCAGGTGAAATAACGAACCGAGTAATTTTTTTGCTCTATGCTGTAAACGGCAATTCGTCGGAGTACAGCCAGATCAGTCCGGAGAAGAAACTTCAACATCTGAGTCGAGAAGTTGGAGTCGACAAGATGTAATGACTATGCACAAGAAAAAGTTACATGATTGAAACTAGCCACGAAGTCTTCTGTCTCATTATATGTTATGATCCATTAAAGCAATTTTACGAGTCAATTTCTAGAGAAGTCTTTACATAAAATATGACACATGCAGAATAAAAAAAATCATGAAGGTTTGTAAATGAAGAAATAGTATGGGCGCAAATTAATGCCACTTTTGTTAAGATGTCAAAAACAAAATTAGAAACTTGACTACTGTTCTGCTGTTTATGATTTAGATTCATGGGTGTTAGTTATGATTTAGGCTTTAGATAGATAACTTACTTTGTGCAGTTTTGAAATCTGCAAAATTCCATATCATTTCTCCGATGAAATAACCCTTTTCTCTGAGGATGTCGAATGCTTTGAAATGTTCCGAGAACAGCACTTCTTGGTATTCTTCAGACCATATGTATTCAGGTTCCTGTAAAAACGAAAATTACCAGTTAATACTTCAAGAGAAGAAACGTGAAGGCATGTGTATTGCGAATCCTGTATCTGTGTACAATAATTAGGATGCTGGCGGAAATAATGACGGAATACTGTGAGACTATTGTAGAGACGTAGTGGTTTTCCTTATACACTCCTGGAAATTGAAATAAGAACACCGTGAATTCATTGTCCCAAGAAGGGGAAACTTTATTGACACATTCCTGGGGTCAGATACATCATATGATCACACTGACAGAACCACAGGCACATAGACACAGGCAACAGAGCATGCACAATGTCGGCACTAGTACAGTGTATATCCACCTTTCGCAGCAATGCAGGCTGCTATTCTCCCATGGAGACGATCGTAGAGATGCTGGATGTAGTCCTGTGGAACGGCTTGCCATGCCATTTCCACCTGGTGCCTCAGTTGGACCAGCGTTCGTGCTGGACGTACAGACCGCGTGAGACGACGCTTCATCCAGTCCCAAACATGCTCAATGGGGGACAGATCCGGAGATCTTGCTGGCCAGGGTAGTTGACGTACACCTTCTAGAGCACGTTGGGTGGCACGGGATACATGGGGACGTGCATTGTCCTGTTGGAACAGCAAGTTCCCTTGCCGGTCTAGGAATGGTAGAACGATGGGTTCGATGACGGTCTGGATGTACCGTGCACTATTCAGTGTCCCCTCGACGATCACCAGTGGTGTACGGCAAGTGTAGGAGATCGCTCCCCACACCATGATGCCGGGTGTTGGCCCTGTGTGCCTCGGTCGTATGCAGTCCTGGTTGTGGCGCTCACCTGCACGGCGCCAAACACGCATACGACCATCATTGGCACCAAGGCAGAAGCGACTCTCATCGCTGAAGACGACACGTCTCCATTCGTCCCTCCATTCACGCCTGTCGCGACACCACTGGAGACGGGCTGCACGATGTTGGGGCGTGAGCGGAAGACGGCCTAACGGTGTGCCCAGCTTCATGGAGACGGTTGCGAATGGTCCTCGCCGATACCCCAGGAGCAACAGTGTCCCTAATTTGCTGGGAAGTGGCGGTGCGGTCCCCTACGGCACTGCGTAGGATCCTACGGTCTTGGCGTGCATCCGTGCGTCGCTGCGGTCCGGTCCCAGGTCGACGGGCACGTGCACCTTCCGCCGACCACTGGCGACAACATCTATGTGCTGTGGAGACTTCACGCCCCACGTGTTGAGGAATTCGGCGGTACGTCCACCCGGCCTCCCGCATGCCCACTATACGCCCTCGCTCAAAGTCCGTCAACTGCACATACGGTTCACGTCCACGCTGTCGCGGCATGCTACCAGTGTTAAAGACTGCGATGGAGCTCCGTACGCCACGGCAAACTGGCTGACACTGACGGCGGCGGTGCACAAATGCTGCGCAGCTAGCGCCATTCGGCGGCCAACACCGCAGTTCCTGGTGTGTCCGCTGTGCCGTGCGTGTGATCATTGCTTGTACAGCCCTCTCGCAGTGTCCGGAGCAAGTATGGTGGGTCTGACACACCGGTGTCAATGTGTTCTTTTTTCCATTTCCAGGAGTGTAGTAAAATCTGTTTGCGTGATTTAAAATTTATTTGTTCATTTTTTAAAAACCAGGAATTAAAAGTAACTATGGTAATAAATACAATAATATTTTGAAGGAGTTAACGATTTAGTTCTCTGCTTGCGTAATTTGATGTGCACGAGAGACGAACAGTTGGTAGTAATTACGACGACGAAGGTCAAAGCAAAAAAAAAAAAAAAATTGTGGTGATACTGGGTTGTGTAATAATAACTGAATATCAATAACGGCAGATGATATTCAGAATGACAAAGATGACTATAGACGGAAGGAAAAGAGAATAAATACAGCCTCTGCAACTTCACGAGATGAAGGCTTCTGTCGTAATAAGATGCACACTGTCAGCTAAAGCTGGAAGGTGTTAGGAAATAGTTTAGAGTAACTGGAGAAATCGAGAAACAACACTTTTTCTGCGGTTGTCTGGAATGGGGATTTTACTGGTGGAAATAAGTAATCGCATCGTGATTCTGAGACAGGGTGACAGCTCTTGAGAGAAACGAAAAAAAAAGAGGAGGAACTAACATTTTGTTGGAGTTACTAGAGACGCAACATTGGCTCGGGTGGGAAAGGAAATGGTTGTGGTCCGTTTAAGGATACGGCTGGTCGTATGAAAACAAACTTCACATCTGGATGGCTCGATGGCGATTTAAAGGTCCCTCATGCAAAATTTAAGTCCGTGACCTCAACAAGTGTACTACTTTCAGGTCTACTCTCTCGTGCATTCATTCATACGTCATGTAACCCACGATTAATAGAAGAAATGCGCAACTGCACTGCACGCAAGCACATATCGCCAGCCTGAGACATAAAGAGAAAGTCCGTCTAAAAAAAATGTTTCCGTAGTCCAGCGACTCCACAAAATTTTTTCTATGTTTCTGCAATCCATGGTCAGTGCTATTCTGTAAACTATAACTGTTTTCAGCCTGGCTCTAGAGATCATCTTGTAATACATCTGTATTGTAGAGGCAATTTGTGGTAAGTTCGATGGTTCCTCTTCTGCGCATTTACTTTTTAGAGAAAGTGAATGACACAAGAGCGCTCGCACGAAATCCATTTGAAAATCAGAAGACTGATATCAGGTTCTCCAATTCCAATCACCAAGAGACACTGTAAGATGACAGCTACAGTCGTAATTATAGTTTTGTTTGCAGGTAAATACTATATTTAGTTTAATATTCTTTCTCACGCTTTCTGTTGGAAAGGTGCGCACTGACCGACTTTGATATGGGCGTGAACCTGACCCTGGTGTGAGGGTAACTTAACATGTGGTGTCCCAAAAGGAGCAGTGCGGCATCAACTACATCTACGTCTACAGGGGCATGATTTTTGCTCGTAATTTTCGACTCCTTCGTTTCCGGACCAGGGACACTTACCTCAAATCGATATATTTGTCCGCGTCCTTTGTCCTTTAAAGTTTGTAACATCATCACAGTATCATCTTGCATATACGTACATTTAGAGACGCCTGCGTCTATAGCTTTGACCTTCTGTAGCTTCGTTGGATGACTCTTCCGGACATGTGTTCCCATGTAAAACTAATCTACTACGTCCCCTCTACAACCTCTAACATAAATTGTGGAACACCCTACATATGTGTGGTGTTGGACGTATCCGATAGAACAGTCACGACAGATACATATGTATGTAGTAACATGTTTTCAACGGGACTCTGTATCCACTATGCAGCTAACTATTTTCTTTGAAAAATAGCAATGTAATCAAGTAAATATCAAGCTAAGACATCAGCTAATTAATATAACTGAGGAAGCAGCAGCTGCTTTCGAAGTAGCAGCTTTATTTCTAATTTACTTAGTTGAATTTATCTGGTATATGAATGAATGGCATTAAGCAGTATCATAGTCCACTGTTAATACAGTGTCTTTCTTTAATTTGTAACACGCCCATGTCTTTGATTTTTTTCATTCCTAACGACGTGACTTATTCAACATCCCCGAAAGTTCACCTTCTCGATGGGATCCACGGAACTGAATGAATGATTAAATTAAGTCAGTGAGTTTAATGAACTCCTTTTTGGTTTGTAACTAAGTAGTAAATTGTAGAAAATGAACCATGAGTATTACCATTGTCGTTACGAATGACGTTAATATACAACTGAAGAGACAGGGAAAAGTGCAAATTTAAATCTGCACAAGACGTGAATAAAGTCGAAGAAGTCATTCTTAACGCGCCGCGTGAAAAAACGTTTCTGGGCAGTGCAGTACAGCCTGTGGTTGGGAAACTGTAGTCCCTTTGTCCATCAGCTGTCCTAATAAACTAGATGGAACAGAATACTGAGATGGGCATCTATAATAGCTCACTGGTCTGAGGAAGAGGTCCAACGCGATGGAGACAGATCTGTTTGAGTGGAGGTACCTTGCATGCTTCAAAGTGTGGATTGCATCACAGGCAACGTACAGTGATACGTCTACTTTACATTCTTTACGAGGTAGGGATTGGCTTGACACTGTGCCAATCAATGATTAAAATAATTCAGTGAGTTTCATGAACTCACTTTCGGTTTGTAGCTAAATAGTAAATTGTAGAAAATGAACCACGAGTATTACCATTGTTGTTATGAATGACGTTAGTGTACAATTTGAAGAGACAGAAAAAACGTGTAAATTTATATCTGTCGTTCCGTTCGTATAAATGTATAATACACTGAATATTAAGTTGAAAACTAAACGAGTCTGCTCGTGTAAATTATTGTACCTTGTTGCACAAGTATTTACACCGCACCAAGTAATGACAACAACCGGTAACTGTTAGAAGAACATAATTTCAGTTCTGCATAAGAAGCTAATCGCTTAATCACTCCGAATTTACCAAAACATCTAGAATATTATTTTATGCTCCAACATGCTGCCACAGCTGATCTGCAATGCTCCATAGTAATCATAAACATTATGATCTTCCGTGATGTATGTTTGTATATAAGTAAAAGTGAAGTGTAATTGTGCTGACACGTGGATGTATCCCATTTTTCATTATTTCTTTTCCGTAAGGCTATTTGCTTAAAATGAAATGGCTTCTGCAGTGTAGTCTAAATATACGGCTTTGTTACAAAAGAACAGTGTTGCAATAGTGTCATTGTGTATAAAATGTTTATGTTGTTGTGGCTCCGAAGTACTTTGGAATTATTTTGGGAATGTACCAGTTTTATGTATAGCGTTTCCAGTGAGTAATATTACGTGTGATGGATGATTAGGCATAGCCGAGAAACGTCTGATAGCCATTCACTACAAATTTTATTCTGTGTCTATCAAGCGGTATAATTAATGACAAGGTGTATCTCTGCTCTGAAAAAAAAACTTAACTACGACAAAACATTTTGAAATCCAAGCAGCTTTCTTAATGTCAGGAGCAGCGTAGTATTTCAGTGAATACCTTGGGGCTAAGTAAAAAAAATAAAAAGCTTTTTTTTTAATTTGACTAGTTTCGACCTCAGCACATCATATGGAAATTGAAGATGGCTACGAACTGTAAACATAGTCTTTTGTCCATGATGCTTTCGGGGCTATTTTTCATTTTCAGGTTTACCCTCTGGTGTTTCGGGGTTGCGCCTTTCGCCAGGCGATGCAGTGAAGACAACACTTTTACGTCAGGCAAATCTCTAAATCCGTCGAACAATAAAGTTTTTAATACAACTGCGAGGCGTTCGTTTACAGAAGCGGTGACGACGGCTCTCCATACTCCTAGTTCAGCAAGGCTTTGATTAATAGTTTGACATGCACAAAATAACTTGCCTCATAGCTGCAAAGGTGATGTGCCTAGGTGATGGACGGGGGGGGGGGGGGGGGGGGGGAGGGGGGGGGGTGCAGCGGCGACTCCGGTTGTGAACGACCAAACTGGGGGTAGGGAATGTGCAGTTAGACACCTTTATAGCTCGCATATCTTGTAAGCTACCGCTATTTTCATCCTACTCGTTATCGTTACTTAGTGACTGGAATAGCTAACGGTTCCCGCAATCTTCTCAAGTACAATTTTCAATGATATTTTGCTTCCTTGTTTGCCTCGTCCGACAAAAATTTAATGGCATTGCATATTATCACACGCACCTAATTGCAAAGAACTTTCCCTGCACGTTTGATGCGTGAAGGCTTCGGTGCTATTCGGAAAATAAGTTCCGATCGGTCGCGAAATGGAAACCGCTGTGAAGATCCGATAAAGTTTTCAGCAGATGGATTTTGTGTCTGGTACGCACGTCGATCGCGGCAAGTCGCTCTTTTCAGTTCTGAGCGTACAGTGATGCCTGGAAAATAATCTATCGCACCAAGTATGAGAGAGAGTCTGGTAAGAGATTTCCCCTGATGTCGTGCAGCCCACATAACATAACCGTGGTCACGCGTTTCGTTCTTCCTGACAGTTCTCGGCCGCACTGTGCAGGGTCAATTAAGATGCTCCTGTAGCACTTTCGATGGGAAGTGTTTGATTACCCACAGCACATCCCGTAACTGGCTCGTCCTGAGTTCCGTCTCTGCTCATATGAACCGCTGGCTATGAAGACAACGTTTTGGCACAGACAACGTGCTGTAGACGAGCGTAGAGAATTGGCGGAAAGCACAGGCGGCTGCCAGCTGTGACGAGGGTACTGAAAAGTTGATATAGCGCTACGTCAAATGTCTAAGTGGGAGTAGCGACTATGTAGAGAAATAGCTGTAAGGTGCAGCTGACTACTGGAAATAAAATATTTTTTACTTTCACACTGGTTTCCATTTCGCGATCGATCGGAACTTTCTTTCCGAATTTCTTTCCTTCGCTTACGCCACAGTCCCGCAGCGATCGCAGGGTCGGCGTGGCAATGTTAGTTTTAGGGATGGCTGGATGCCCTTCCTGCCGCCACTCTATACCCCCCCCCCCCCCCAGGTTGGAATCAGTGTACCCAACTGTCTGCGTCTAGTGTAAATCGTGAAATAGTGCAGACATGTTTCAAATGTCTGCGACGCGTGTAACTGAGGCGGAACGTGGGGACCAGCCCGGTATTCACCTAGCGGTATGTGGAAAACCGCCAAAAAACCACTTCCAGGCTGGCCAACACACCGGCCCCCGTTGTTAATCTGCCGGGCGGATTCGATCCGGGGCCGGCACGCCTACCCGAGTCCAGGAAGCAGCGCATTAGTGCTCTCGGCTAACCTGGCGGTTAACTTTCTTTCCGAATAGCCCTCATATAAACGAGGGCGCACTAAAAAGTGGTCTCCTAATTCTTTATGTGAAAACTCAAATCTTTTTAAATAAATCAAACTTTATTAACATGACACTTCTTTATTCTTCATGTCTACATATTTATTTCTCAACATAGTAATCCAACGGCGAACATTTCTCCCAACAAGAGACAAGTTTGTAGATACCGTTACTGCAAAATGTTTGAATTTGTTGACAGAGCGACAAACTCACCTTTGGTTCCACCGCTTCATCACTAAGTGAAATGCTCGAAGGTGCTCGTAAGTTTCAGCAACAGATGAAAATCGGCTGAGGCCAAGTCGAGATTGTATGGAAGACTGACTGATTGATTGAGGGGTTATGGGACTAAACAGCAAGGTCATCAGTCCCGCGATTCACACGTTACATGTGTAAGATAGTGGTTTCTACTAAAACTGGGCGGATCTAGTCAGAGATGTGAAACTATAAAGAGAGGGAGCTAAAAACACACACCATAGAAGGCATAACAGGGTAAGCCAAATGTAAAAACTAGAAAAACAGGGAAATGAAACAGTGGTCCTTTCAAGAGGATTGATCATGGGTCCCAGACCGGGAAAACACGAAGTGAGGCCCAGCCACAACCACCATGCCCCTGCTCAAGGAGTAAACAAAAACCTTATATCTGAAAATAAAAACCACGTTCACATAGGAAACTGAAGACCAGTTCAACCACCCATGAAGGATGGGGGAGGAAATACACATGGCACATTCCAGTGAGTGGAGACTGAGGCCCTGACAGTGATGTGAGATGCATTTTAGCCAGCAATCCGACCTGTGGACGGTGATCAGGAGGGAGATGTCCTTTGTTTGCAAAGAGGGACAGGGTACACAGGATGGTCAGGGACTTATCAAATGGTGATTCCATAAAAAAATGAGGAGTTGGCTCCATTGTATTTGTAGAGGGGGAATCCCCACTTCTGTGAGGAGACACTTGACAGGCGAAAGGCACCGATAGCCAGGCGCACCCCATAGTGATGAACAGGGTCAAGTAGTTTCAGAGTGGAACGGGTCTCCAAGCCATAAACTTGACACCTATAATGTAGTCTGAACAAAACAAGAGCCTGGATAATATGGAGGAGAGTAGTATGGTCTGCATGACAGGATGTGTGTGCCAGGAGGTGCAGAGCATTAAGCTTCCACATGTGAATAGTCTTAAGGTGACGAATATCAGGCAGCCATGTCAGCTTTTTATCAAAAAGAAGACCCAAGAAACGGGACCGTGCTACAACATCTAGGCACTGGCTGCGTAAATAAAGTTCTGGATTGGAATGCACTGTGGGTCAACAGCAAAAATGGATAAACCGCGTTTTGGAGGGAGAAAATGAAGCTATGGAAAGGGTCCCTGCAGAGGACCATCAGATGACATCTTGGAGGTGGTGTTCAGCAGATGCTACAAAGTGGGGGCATCGTTGACATACAACACCAGGGTAACCAGAAGCCCAAGAAAGGCTACAAGCCCACTGATGGTGGTGAAGAACAGTGTGACACTTAATACAGAACCCTGTGAGATACTGTTCTCCTGGGTCGAAGGGGTGTTAAGTGAAGTGCCAACTTGAAGCCAAAACAGCCGGTGGCATAAAAACTCGTGGATAAAGATGGAAAGGGAGCTGTGAAAGCCACAGTCATTGAGGGTAACTAAAACATGACGGCTCCAAGAGATGTCGTATACATTATATAGGCCCAAGAAGACCGCCACAAGGTGTCAGCGTTTAGAAAAAGCCTGTCGGATTGCTATTTCCAATCTTAATAAATGGACAGTTGTTGATTGACCTTCCCAGAAGCCACACTGGTATGGGGACGAAAGACCCCGAGATTCGAGTACCCAACATAATCAGAAGCTAACCGTCCTCTCTAGCAGTTTACAAATGTGCGTTTGTCGGCTAATTGGTCGGTAGCTTTCGAGAGACGTTGGGTTCTTCCTGGGCTGTACGGGGATAACTATGCTGTCTCGCCATTATGGGGGAAAGGCGGCCATGAGACAGTTGAAGATCCTGAATAGATGTTGCCTCTGCGTAACATCAAATTGTTGTATCATCTGGTTGGATGGAATCTGGGCCTGGGACTGAGTCATATGAAGAGGTAAAAGACTGACAGAATTTCCATTCAGTGAATGGTTGATTATGGACTTCAGCTTGGTGGAGGTTCAAACAGAGGAGTGTTTGTCAACTCCTCATTTCTGCAGGAGAAAGGTAACAGGAACGTATGAGGACACCAATGCTGTCTCAAAGTGTGTTGCGAGTTGTTACGCAAGGACCAATGGATCAGTACACAGAGCATCATGTGGGATAAGACCCTACACAGTTAATTGTCACTGGTGGCCCAGAAGGATACAGAGCTTGAACCAAAACGAAGATGAAGAGGCATACATCCCCAGGGAGAAAACACACCACTCGCAGCATTCCATTTTAGTCTCCTTAATAATGTAGCGAGTCTGAGTAGGGAGACATTTAAAAGCAATAAGGTTAATCTGTAAAGGGCGTCGTTTAAATCGTTCCACTGCCCGTTGGCAGTCCTGCATAGCGACTGCTACATCCTTTGTCCACCAGGGTACTGGTTGGCGTTGAGGGGGAGCCCTGGATATGGGTATAGCAGTGCCAGCGGCTTGAAGAATAGTGTCAGACACATCTTGCATGACCGCGTCACTGCAATCAAGGAGAGAGGCCCCTAAGTGCACGGCAGATGTACAGTATATAAGGTCAATTAGCTGAGTGGAATGCCCACGGTGGGGGCCCCCTCTGCCTGGCGGTGGTAGGGGAACGATAAAATCTGCGGAAAGTGGTCATTGTGACAAAGATCATCAAGGGGTGATCAGTGTAGTGAAAACAAGAGAGCAAGGGAGGAGATCGTGAGACCGACAGCAGAAAAGGTGCTATGAGGGGCACTGAAGTGGGTAGGAGAACCATCGTTGGGGAGAGAAACCAAAATCTGTAAGAAGTTAGTCAACTGGAGGACTCTTGCCTGTCTAAGTGTCACTGTCTCTCAGGGGGTGGTGTGCATTAAAATCTCCAAGAAGAAGATGTGGGGGTGGGAGTTGCTATGGTAAGGTAGGCAGTTCAACATAAGGAAGTGGCCTACCTGGAGGGAGACAGACATTGCAAGTGGTGATTGCTGGGGGTCATTTGCACTTTTACCACTATTGCTTCCAGGTTGGTTTGAAAGGGGATCCAGTCACTAATGACATAGGTGTGAACCAAAGTGCAGACTCCTCCAGCTGCTACCTCGGGGCCAGCACAGTTCTGACAGAACGCCCAATAACCATGAAACATTGGAGAGTGATCATCATAGAAGTGCGTTTCATGAAGAGCAAGACAACTCAGAATAAGAGGAGACAAGTTGTTGTATTTCCAGTAGGTGACAGTAATATCCATTGCGATTCCACTGGATTATCATGTGGCGACAGTCCAGGTTAGACATAAAAAAGCCAATTGGCAGTCATATCACCATGTCAGTGGTCGTCACTGTTGAGGACAGGGTGAGACCCATAAGAACTTGGTATGTTTCTGAGTGAGACCAAGGGGGCAAAGCCCCCTCAAGATGTCAGGGAAACCTCGTACTTCGACTTTCACTTCTTCTTCTTCTTCTTCTTCTTCTTCTTCTCCTCCTCCCTCAGAGGGGGGGGGGAGGAGGTTTTATCAGTAAGGGAATAGGTGGCATCAATGTCTGGCTCGAACAGAGAGAGAGCAGCTCTGAGCGTGGGTCTCTCATCTGGCTCGAGGCTGCAAGCTTCCTATCTTGAAAACGCGGGGAGGGAGGTTCTGAAAGGTAGCCCCCATCCCCATCAGGAGCCAAATAAGAGGATAAGGAGAAGTTCCTTGAGGGGAAGGGATGGGAGCTGCCATGGGGAAGGAAAGGGGGCAGGGTGGGGATAAGGAGGTGGGGGGAGGAGGGGAAGATGTAGCTGATGCAAGGGTAGATGAGAGATTCACAAGGTGAAGTCTGTCAAACTACTTCTGGGCTTCAAAATAGCTGAGTTGGTCAAGGATCTGTATTTCCTGGATTATTTTTTTCTATGTGTACGCTGGACACTCCAGTGAGTGGATAGAATGTAGACAAGAACACCTTACACAGTTAGCCAGTGTCGTGCAAGGGCTCCCCAGGTGAAGAGAGTGGCCACAGTGACAACAGATGTTAGTGGCATCACATTGCGAGTGCATGTGGCTGAACGTGAGGCAATGGGAGCTATGCATGTGAGTGGAATGAATGGTTTGACGTCGCATCTGTATACCATCACCTTGACGTTTTTAGGCAGGGTACCCCCCCTCAAAGGCCACGATGAAAGCGCCAGTGCATAGAGAATTTTCCTTAGGGCTTCTCGGGACACACTGGACGAAATGGACGTCACGTCGTTCCATATTAGCCCTAAGCTTGTCATTTGGCGGGAGGAGATTGTCCCTATGGAAAATTACACCCTGCGTCATGCTGAGAGACCTCTGAGGAATGATATTCGTCGAGATGTCTTCTACATGGTCGCTGGAACAGATGAAGGCCGACTGTGGTGCTAGCACAAGTTGTCTTTGTAAGGAGGGTGCCAGATTACATCTTGCTTAAGGACTCAGCTTCACCGAACTTGTCCTCAACGTTTCCAAAAGATTTATTGGCAACAAAAGTCTCCCCATCAGTCATGGTACAGACCAGCGGAAAGGACTTTGTTTCAAGCCTGCAGGCCTTGCCCTTCCTCCCATGCAGTAGCTAAGGGGGGAAACGCTGGGAAGGCAGAAACAGGAACTGAGACATAACTATCCCTGGGAAGAGTTGCGGCCGCGGACGAGCGACCAGAGAATTTAAAAAGTTTCATGTGCCAAAGGTCCGTCCTAGTAGCACCCATTCAGGCCAATGGCTCGCCTCAAGGGCGCCAACCAACCACAGCAACAGCTGCCTAGTGTAATGGTTATTGCTGGGAGTTCTGATGTCCCAAAAAGATCGGCAACAACTACTAGGTTTTCATGAAGCGTTCACAGCGCAGGTGCCAGCAATGTGATCCCTGAGGTGTCAGGGGGCTCATTGAGTTGGATACATAACAGCCCCACTACAATGACTGGCTAATGAGCTGTTGACCAAGGAAGAAGGCGAAAGGACTACTGCAGGGAGGAAGGGGAAAGGGGAAAAGGGAAAGGGAGAGGAGGAGGAGGAGGAGGAGGAGGAGGAGGAGGGGAGAGGAACACACGCCAAGGACACTAGGTAGGGAGTTCTTCCCTACTTGGCTCTCACTATAGATTTCAAATTTAGAGATCGAGATCAAACCGCTAAAGGGGATCAAAAGAAGAAAAGCCGAAAAGGAGAGGAAAAGCAAACAATGCAAAACTGGAAGACGAAACGAAATCAGGAGGATAGCCTCGCCGACATAAATAAGAGCACCAAGAGAGGGAAAGGGAGAGGCAAAAGGAAAGGAATAACGAGAGGGGGGGAGAAGAAAGGCGAGGTAAAGCAGCTTGATAAAGAAGGAAGACTTCAATAGTTAGGGGCCCGACCTTTTTGCGCAACACACACACCTACAAAAGAACTGTGAGCCCTTTGGGAGCACAATATTGAGGGTGATCGATGACACTGAGCCCAAAGCGTTGGGTTGTTGCAGAGGTCGCAGTGCTCTTGTGTTGTCTGGCACTGTTGTGTTGAAGGAGAGCATGCTCCATTTGTGGCGTTGTTTTTCGTCACCTGTCACATTGTTGTTAAGTAACCTATCACACAAATGACATTGTCAACACATGTCCAATCTCTTCTGTTTCATGTGAAGGGGGCGAACATTCGAGGCTTCCACCGTGCACATAGTTTTTTGTACTGCAGTTCTGGAATGATGGCCTATACACGCTCTCGTGATATGCCACTCTTACCTAAGAGCTGTGTCTCTGCTATCCAACGATTTTCTCTGATGAGTTCATCAATCCGATTCCAAAGGTCGTCGGCTCCCGCAAGCTGTCGGTCGCTCGAAGCTCTGTTACAAACTTAAAGGTTTGCACCACCATTTCCTTCATTACGAACCCGAAGAGCCAAACGTTGCACGTTACTGGTGTTGATACAATCGCCACCGTACACAGCTTTCATTCTTATATGGATTTCAATTGGAGGCAGGTTTTCTGCGGTTATAAACTCTAATACACTACGCTGTTTCTCACGCAACGACTTAGCTACGTTACGCAGTGCCTCGTTACACGCTAGAGTTCGGATCGCTCTAGCGACAGAAGACTGCAAGTTACGTCAGCAAACCGATATTGAGAATAGAATGAAAAATATGGAGACATTTCTTTTCAGGGCGGCTTCGTAGTAAGGAAAGAGCAAAGAGAACGGTCGATGTGCGCAGCAGGGATGAGAGGAACCAACCTTTTTAAATCAGTACCGGTATTTTGGTTCTGAAAAATCGGCATCATTCGGTATTTGTTTGGTCTCTGTTGTGGTATTTTACTAATAGTTAGTTAAAAAACCGAAATATCAATTAGCCAAAGCAGCAGTGGTAAGATTTGTTTTTAAATAAACCTTTTTTAATGAACGAGTAGTTTTTATTCGCAAAATTTCCATTGTTTTGATATATTGCTTTATCATACAAAATGGAAAAAAACGAACAGGGCTATTTTAATTCAGCGCCGATAGAAACGAGTAACAAGCACATGGCATAAGAATTGGAACAGCATTCTGCGACAATAATACCGTGTCGCATGGCCTATTACACGGTACGCGCGCACAAGCAATGTGCATGACTTGCCCCATCTGGTCTATACGGCAGTTTCTCACTGTCGTCGTCGGACATCAGTTGCATTATAGAACAGCACCATGCCTAATCTGGAAGCATTTAACGAACTGCGGTATCAATGACGTACAATACTCCATTTGCTTCAACAGATTTAAAATGGGTGGGACTACAACAAGATTGCGACGTCATATATGCAGTACGAAATACTTCATTTACGGTAAGAATAGAAAGTGGCTGATCTGTTGCCTGTGTCTACAGAATATACCTCAATCTAGTTGCAGCCTTTGAAAACGTACAAATTAACACGAAGAACTGTTCTTCAACCTCAGTTTTCACTCTTTACCACTGACAATCCGTAATGCCTATATGCGGGTACGATCCTCGATTAGAACGTAATTTCTGAGCAGAGTTTCAGAAAATTTAAATTAATAGGAGAATAATTGTGACTTTTTTGTAGAATTCAACCACTTAACCATTTTTCGAGAAAAGCAGCGAACGGCGGTCTGACTAAGTTTTATTTTATTTGATGTTTTGATTCCACTTATCTTTAAACTGAGGAAGAAGAAGTTTTTCAATCTCTATTCGATTTCTACGTTTATCACACGAAAAAATAACAATAAAAAATCGAAAAGCGGTTATTTCAGAAACCCTTTATTATGGGCGATTTGAGAATTCAGGTTAAACTGACTTTAAAGAAAAAAAATAAATAAAAAGGAAACCAATGTAACCGAAAACTGGTTGTTTCAGCGGTAACCGCCACTCCCAGTGCGCGGCTCGGCAGGCAATAATGAATTGAATCAACCACCCCTTCCGAACAATGCGATGAAATGGCCAAGTGCACTCCACGATAATGCGTTTCTACACCAGTGCCACGATATTTATGCGGGTTCTACACTTTCATTATCTAATCAAGCCACACTTACCAATTGACTTTGGTACTGGGTACTCTGTCGCTACTAGTAGAGCGCCGCAGTGAGAACTGAAGTGCTGCGCTGAATTGCGGTTACGGGCTCACTCACCAGGTGCAGGCCCTCGAGCGTGTCGGCGCCGTACTCGGTGACGAAGACGGGTTTGCCGAACCTCGCGTACCAGCCCTCCGCCTCGGCCACGACGCGCGGCACGATGGTCTCCGTGAGGCCGCCGTTGCTGTACCACGCGTTGTAACGGTTGAACGCGATGATGTCGATGAACGGTGCCTGAAAATATCGACATAATCCACTGACGTTAACGTCACAAATGTGTAGAAAATCACAGCAGTCACAAGTAGACGTCAATCAGCATGCAGCTGAAAGTCATACAAATACACTATCTGATCAAAAGTGTACGGACACGGCTATGAAATGCGAAACTGACCAGTAGGTGTCACGAGGGGGTGGGGAGTATCGCGTTGTCAGTAGAGAAGCAGTAATAGCAGAATGGGCGGTCAGGAAAGCTTAGTGACTTTGAACATGGACTATTCAGTGGATGTCACCTAAGTAACAAATCCATCAGGGACATTTCAGCCCTTCTAAAACCCCCCAAGTCGACTGTTGGTGATGTGATTGTGAAGTGTAAACGTGAAGGAACGAGAGGCAGACCTTCTGTATTGAAGGGTATGGATCATCGAGCACTGTGGGGATGGTTTTAAAAAACTCTCGTGAAATCAGTGGAAAGCATCACCCGTGAGTTACAAAGTGATGTCAGCAGTTCAGTTAGCACAGTAACTGTGCGTGGGGCACAACGGGGCACAGTGGTCGAGCAGCTCACCATAAGCCACATATTTTGTTGTTAGTGCAAAGCGACGCTTGAAGTGGCGTAAAGAGCGACGCCACTGGATTGTCAATGACTAGAATCGAGTGATTTGGAGCAATGAATCACGCTATACCATGTGGCAATCCGATGAAAGGGTTTGGGTTTGGCGAATGCATGGGAAACGCTATCTGCATTCATGTGTAGTGCCAACAGTGAAGTATGTAGGAGCTGGTACTGTTATGGTATGGAAGTGTTTTTCGTAGTCCCGTTATGGTCCTCTTACTGCGGTTAAGGAAACGCTAAATGCGGTGGGATATGAACTGTACTACATACAGTAGAGGGACAGTTCGACAAGATGGTGGTTGGTATCAGCTTGATAGTGCACCTTGTCAAAGTGGCAGTGAGGCGATGGTTTGTGGACAATAACAGATCTGAACTGGACTGGCCTGCTCATAGTCCCAAAGTGAGCCCAACGGAACATCTTTGGGATGAGCCAGAACGTAGACTTCACTCCACACCTCAACCTCCAACATCACTACCTTCTCTGGTTTCAATTCTCGAGAAAGAATGGACTGCCACTCCTCCACAGATAGTCAGACGCCTCATTAAATGGATCCCCGGCAGAGTACAAGCCATATTAAAGGCAAAGAGTGGACACACATATTAATGGCTTCAAATGGCTCTGAACACTATGGGACTTAACATCTGAAGTCATCAGTCACCTAGAACTTAGAACTACTTAAACCTAACTAACCGAAGGACAGCACACACATCCATGCCCGAGGCAGGATTCGAACCTGCGACCGTAGCGGTCGCGTGGTTCCAGACTGTAGCGCCTAGAACCGCTCGGCCACTCCGGCCGGCTCAGATAGTGCACTCATAATTCGTTCTCTAGATATGAAGACGTAAATGGTTCAGGCTGCAAATGAATATTTCCTAAAGTGATGCAAAACCAACTCCTGTGAACAAATTTTACAAAAAAACATCATTTTACATTAATCATTGGGAAACTCACTTGAGACGAATACAGGCAGCTGCGATAGGAAGCTAGAGGCCAATTTGCCTCTCCCTGCAGTCAGGACCTCAGAATTTTTATTCATTTTAAAAATGTCAGCAATCTTTAGAAATGTCTGCGAGTCTCCTAAAGCGCACATGTATTCTAGTCTGGCGTTCCACTGCTGAGAAATACTGGAAATCTGTGCTTCGTGACGCTCTACTTGTCTGGAAATGCGTTTTGATACAACTTCGCGTGCATTACCATTCGTGAGACCTTATATCACATTTGGTTGTTGACAAAATATATACCCTGAGATGGTTGAACGGAACACTTACCGAGTGAATCTCAACTACATTCGTGAAATATTCAAGGCAGTCCGACTTAACATGTACAGAAGTGTCAAATGTAACCATGTCTCCGTAGTAGCTCATCAACATCGAGAATACACTGTGAGCATCAACTGAGCCATTTGTGTCGATATTATCACAAAATTAGTTTTATTGCAGACATCACATTTAATGGCCTGACTTAGAATTTTCATTATAAAAAAATTTATATTTTTACTTGGTCTTTTTCTGGCCCCAAGTTTGTATTTGTGCGACACCCTGTAGATGACAGTCTTTATTGCCTCTTCTTCCACTTCTGAGGAGTGCTACCAAACAGCACTTTATAACTGGTTATGTTCTTACACCGGTGAGAATTATTGCTGCTATTCTCAATTTTTCTATCACATTTCAGTTTTCTGGACCATCCGAACATTTGAGTATATTTCATTCCTTTATTTCCAAATTTGTAATTTTTTTTAGACTTAATAAAGTAAAACAGTAATGAGAATAACATTTTACATCATTGTGGTATGACAGGTGACACCAACAATTATACTAATGTTACAAAAACTTATAGTTAGTATAGGACTATGCTAACGATTCATGTGAATCTATAACAAACATTGAGTGGATAACTGTCAAAAGATCTGCAATACAGCCAGTTTCATTTATCTCCTGTAAAATTTAATTCTTGGCGAGCGAAACGTCTTCAAACTGTGTCTCAGTAACATAACAATTTTAAACTCATTCCTCTGATTTTGAAAGATCTTTATGGACGTCCATGGTGACAATACTAATATAAATAAACGACTGCAGTTTCAGGCTAGTATGACCAAATGTTTTTAGCTACTGTAACTGAAGTAAGAACTTCTGTAGGTCGCAATAGCAAATCATTAACGTGTTACGATGATTTTCAGAGTTACTGACTATCAGTATCTTTCAAAACTGTATCAAAGAACGTTAATGGTGACTACTGGAGATTATGAGCCAGTTACCCTGAACGACTCATGCATATCTACATAGTTGAATTTATGACTGTTTAATGGGCAGAATAACAAACACTCGTGCGTTTCAGTTACACAACCTTCAACTCTACGAAACTACATGAGCATTGCAATAATGTGCGCAGAAGAACATGAATCAATAACGTTATGACACGTACATCACAGGCCGAATTAGAAGAGCCTTTCCTATCATGGGCATCCGCAGACATTTTTCCAGGGGAAAACAAGACTCTAAAATTGCAATTTTTGATGTAAGTGAGCTGGTCAGTTTCGAAACATGTTATGCCACAAGAACTACAAAAATGGTTCAAATGGCTCTGAGCACTATGGGACTTAACATCTATGGTCATCAGTCCCCTAGAACTTAGAACTACTTAAACCTAACTAACCAATGAACAGCACACAACACCCAGTCATCACGAGGCAGAGAAAATCCCTGACCCCGCCGGGAATCGAACCCGGGAACCCGTGCGTGGGAAGCGAGAACGCTACCGCACGGCCACGAGCTGCGGACCAATAACTAAACGATAACTTTCTATATCCCTGAAAATTTATGGTTATCCACTGACTATGTGAATAAAATCCAGATTTCAGTGGGGGGATGGGGTGTCTCCCCTTGCCTCCAACCCATCTTCCATCCTGCCCTTCCGGACGCCTACGATGCTTACCTCTTTCAGCCGTGAGTCAAAGGAGCTGCCGAAGGACACTAGATGTGCATAATTTTTCATGGATGTATTTATTCACAGCGCAGCGTATTGTCGCCTAAGGACTCTGTCGGTCACCTGTCTGAGAGTAAAACAAAAGATTTGTCTTCTATTGCTAGTTTATCAGTTTTGCCTTACCGTTCAGCTGGAATGATCAGTAACATAATGGAGAACCCCCGTCTTTTGTAAGCCTCAACAACCATCAGACAATAAGATTGTAAGGAGCGAAGCTAAATTGATCCCAAACAATTTCTTCTCATGAGGGTCTTGTCAGTAGATGGAGTAACGCTGACAGTCATTGCAGCCAATATGCGTGTTACACCTGCGATATAACGGGCAACTCTTGATAACATCTTCATAGAAAATTTCTGAGTCATGCTTGAGTTTCTTATAGCAATTTTTGTTTACTTTGGTTCCAACAGGGCCGAATGCATGACAGTTGTCTAAATGGTAACATTTGGTCTCCCTGGTTGTCGAAGGATGAAGTAAAATTGACGGTTTACGTTTGTTTTACTTCATTCAAAGACAGTCACCGGGTTACAATATTTCTTAGACAATTTTTGTTTGTGTTGCTTATTTGCCAGAACTACACTACTTATAAAGAGTGGCCGTGCGGTTAAAGGCGCTGCAGTCTGGAACCGCAAGACCGCTACGGTCGCAAGTTCGAATCCTGCCTCCAGCATGGATGTTTGTGATGTCCTTAGGTTAGATAGGTTTAACTAGTTCTAAGTTCTAGGGGACTGATGACCTCAGCAGTTGAGTCCCATAGTGCTCAGAGCCATTTTTGAACTTATAAAGAGTTCTGCGGCTATATGTAATACTGTGTAATTCTCTATTACCTACCCGCCATTCTACCATTTTACGTGACTAAAATATTGTTATGAGAAGATGATTACTCTGTGCATGTCTGTAAAGTTAGAGAGAGAGAGAGGAAACGGAGGGTGGCGAGGGCGTTGGAGGAGGTTTAACTGATCGAAAATCGAACTGAGTGCTGTGGTGGTTAGTACAATGGCGACAGACGCTGTCGGTAATACGAGCGTTGTACGATAATAAATGATGGTATCTGTTTTTAAAAAATGCAAGGTTTCACGCAAAAATGACTGACGCAGCAATAACGCTTTACTTGACAGACATGGCGCTTTTTGGTTTCCATGTTATCATTAAGATATATTAGGAACTGTTTGTTGGCTTTTCTATTTACGTATGTACCTCAAATGTGTAAATTTGCTCCTAGGATAATATCGTAATTTATGTACAAGGAAAAAATAGAGTATCTTATACATTAAACTACGTCTGATTTAAATTTGGCAAATTCTGTTTGGTCGATGTATGGAAAGATGAACCCACAGGTTTGAAAGTTTAAGGAAATGTAAATTTCAGTAGACAAATACTTACAGCCCTGTCCTCGCTGAAGCCCCTGGCGATGGCCATGGTGGTCGGCCGCGACGGGTCCAGGCTCTTCACGTGCTGCACGATCTCCCTGCAACAGACGGCGGGCCGCACGGTGGGTGAACGGCGCTCTTCCGTGTTGCACACAGCAAGGGCGTACGATGCTTTAACGGCAGGTCAGCTTTAACGTGTTGCCGATATGTACGTGACAAGTGACTAATCACTAGCTCAGAAGAAAATGGTTACGAGAAGCGATAGCATCCAACATTGTTGGCAGAAACGTCAATACATTCGTCTGAAGTGATTTAAGAAAGCTAAGAAACTTTAAATCAAGATGCCTGGATGGAATCTGGAATTCAAGTCCTGCCATGAAAACTAATGTATGTTTGGGTCTATTTGTTTAAAATTTTACCTTTGATAGAGCATTCGTGCAGAAAGTGTGTGTGTATTAATTGCAAGCTGTTTTCCATAATCTTATTACAGCGAAGTTTTTCGTGCCTCAGTTCGAGGTGGAGCATATGATGGCACTTAATCTTGTTACAGTGAAGTAGATGGCCATATAACATTACGATTTAACAGTGCGAATACAAGGGTAAAAAGAATACTTGATGTAGAAAGGTATCAGACATAGACCATGTACATTTTTCATTAATTTATGAGGGGATACACAATGAGAATTTTATTTTTTTTATTTATTTATTGCCAAATTATAGACCTGTTACCTGATGTTTAAAACAGGTCGCACATTTACAATTTTCGTTTTTCATCTGTTTACAGTTTTCTTTCCTTTTCTTTTATCTACAACATTTACAAAGAATGATACTTTTCAAAATAACAATAATTTAAGGTTGAAATATAAATAAAATTTTGTTGTTTTTTAAGAAGAATATAAAAAGAAGGTAGGATAGATGAGAGATTTGTTAGTACCATCACCGAGTGTGACTGACGGTGAATACCTCGGAATGGTTTCTTCGAGCCGTTGACCGCCAGTCACACACACACACACACACACACACACACACACACACACACACACACACACACACACACAAATGGTTATTAGTTGAGAAATAATGTTATACACAATGAGAACATGGATCATCAACAAATCAACATTAACAACAACATCTGGAACATCTGGAACATTTTCCAGCTCCAGGGTGGGTCTGTATGGAACATAAGCATCGCCATCTAGTCCTGTTTTCCCACCATCTTTCTCCTTCGCGTCTCCCTTTCATGTATCTGCTTGGGAACCCTCATTTTTCCATTCTCTTTAAGTGCCCATATCATCTTAGCTCTGATGTGATATTCTGCTCTGCAAGGATTCTTTTCCCTTACTCTTTCACTCTTTGTCCTCTCCTATCCTACTTTTGAGGAACTTCATTTCACTTACTTGAAATCTGTTTAAGTCTTTTTTTCATTAGCCTAGTTTCAGGTGCACAGGTCAGTACTGGGATGTAGTAACTGCTACTTTTACTTCCCTTTTTATTTTTGAGGTACGTCTTTGTTCCAAACCAAGCTCGTAACACAGCGCAGAAACGTTTCTGTCCGTCTGCCTTATTCGTCTGCTCTCTATCTCATTTCTTTTGTTTTCCTGTTTCACTCTATCCAAGTACTTAACTCTTTCCAACTTCTTCAATTGTTCACCTCCAATCCTTATTCCGCTAGTTGGTCTCCTTCTAGCAGTGATCAGGATCTCTCATTTTTTTACATTAAATTTAAATTCCACACTGTCTCACAGTTTCTTCCCAAGCATCCAGCTGTTCCTAAACCACCTCCTCCCTGTTTCCCCAGATCAAGTAATCTGCTAACAATGAGAACATGAATAATTAAATTCAGAAGCCAGACAATTATCAAGTTTCAACCTGCGGCTGACACCACATACTGCGGAAATCTGAAGAAGGTGAAATACTTAACAACTAGTTATTGTACTGAAGAGCAGGGAAATGAGTAATTTATCAAAGTTATGGATGTATTTTGAGACAGGAAGGGAAGAATGCGAGGACCAGCTGCTGTAATTAATTAGACAATTGGTAAAAGAAATCTTCCAATACAGACTAAAATAAACGTGACAGACTTCAATCTCACCGATAACTTTGTATGGACGATAATTGTGAACAGTGAAGATTGCTTTTCGTCCCAAAGATAGGCACTGTTGAAATAAAATTAAAAAAATAGAGAAATCATCTACGGGTTTGTCGATTATAACAGCAAGGAATGACTCAGCGTTTCAGAAATAAAGCCAAAACTAAATTTATTTGCGAAATACAAGGACTGTAGTTAAAGTGACGTAAAAGAGGCGATAACTTCGTTATTAGAAGATGCAGGCGGGTCAAAGTTGACGCCTAGGTGGAATCACTTTCTCTACATACAGTTACTACTCGATATACTGTAGTTTCCGTTCGAAGAGATACATTTGCTTCTGTGATGATGGTCATATGTGCACTGTAGTATCCGTCGCTTCTGTATCATGTGTGGCATCATTACTTTGCCCCGAAGACTTTCCATCACAGGAGCTAACGGGCAAGGTCTAGTCTTGGGTGTGAATAGGCGACCGCAGACAAATCCGGTGTGTCAGTTACTTAATATACTGACGAATTCTTCTTCTTCTTCTTCTTCTCCTCCTTCTTCTACGTGATCAGGCCCAGTGGACCGCACGCTGCTACAAGGGGAAACTTGTATTCAGTCCATTGCTGCTACCCGCCACCTGTCCACATCTATTGATGCTTGGTTTAAATCTTCATGGAGGCCATCCCTCCTTCTTGGGTCTCCCTGGGGGTCTCTTTCCTGTAGCTGTGAAATTCAGGAGCTTCAGAGGCCATCTGTGATCTTCCATCCGGGCCACATTGCCGGCCCACTGCTTTCGTTTGGCTTTGACAGTTCCTGCTATGTTTGACTTCTGGTATAGCTCCTCAAGCTCTTGGTTGTGTCTGATCCTACATTCCCCTGTGTCTACAACCAGAACCGGACAAAAGATCTTCCGAAGCACTTTGCTCTCAAAGACGAGGAGCTTATGGAAGTCCTGTCTCACAGCCATACCGAACAACAGGCTGGATCTGGGTTTTGTATAGTCGAATATTGAAGTGTCTGGAGAGATATCTGGACCGAAGGAGTTGTGCTAGGCCGTGGTAAGATCGGTTTCCTGCTTGTATTCTGGCACTGATCTCTGCTTCACATGACGAGCTCTCAGCGAAAAGTACCCCTATGTATTTGAATTCATGCACACTCTTGCAGGACTGGTCTCCCACCTGCAGTGATTGTAGATGACCAGCAGTCTGACTTTGACCACACGTCATAACGAGGTACTCTGTCTTGGCTTCGTTTACGTTTAGCTCAAATTTGCTGGGAGCCCCCTTTAGTACTCTGGTCATTTGCTCCAACTCCTCTTCAGACCTAGAGAGTAAACAGATGTCGTCTGCGTAAGATTCTTTCACTCGATTTCAATCCCATCGTTCTCCTGGAAGGTCTTGCGTACGATTTTCTCGAGGGCAAAGTTGAGCAGGATAAGGGACAAACCATCTCCTTGCCTGAGTCCTGTCACAATTGCAAATGATACCCCATGTTGTTGTGGTCTTCAGTCCTGAGACTGGTTTGATGCAGCTCTCCATGCTACTCTATCCTGTGCAAGCTTCTTCATCTCCCAGTACCTACTGCAACCTACATCCTTCTGATTCTGTTTAGTGTATTCATCTTTTGGTCTCCCTCTACAATTTTTACCCTCCACGCTGCCCTCCAATACTAAATTGGTGATCCCTTGATGCCTCAGAACATGTCCTACCAACCTATCCCTTCTTCTAGTTAAGTTGTGCCACAAACTTCTCTTCTCCCCAATCCTATTCAATACCTCCTCATTAGTTACATGATCTACCCATCTAATCTTCAGCATTCTTCTGCAACACCACATTTCGAAAGCTTCTATTCTCTTCTTGTCCAAACTAGTTATCGTCCATGTTTCACTTCCATACATGGCTACGCTCCATACAAATACTTTCAGAAACGACTTCCTGACACCTAAATCAATACTCGATGTTAACAAATTTCTCTTCTTCAGAAACGCTTTCCTTGCCATTGCCAGTCTACATTTTGTATCCTCTCCACTTCGACCATCATCAGTTATTTTGCTCCCCAAATAGCGAACTCCTTTACTACTTTAACTGTCTCATTTCCTAATCTAATTCCCTCAGCATCACCCGACTTAATTCGACTACATTCCATTATCCTCGTTTTGATTATGTTGATGTTCATCTTATACCCTCCTTTCATGACACTGTCCATTCCGTTCAACTGCTCTTCCAAGTCCTTTGCTGTCTCTGACAAAATAACAATGTCACCGGCGAACCTCAAAGTTTTTATTTCTTCCCCATGGATTTTAAAACCTACTCCGAATTTTTCTTTTGTTTCCTTCACTGCTTGCTCAATATACAGATTGAATAACATCGGGGATAGGCTACAACCCTGTCTCACTCCCTTCCCAACCACTGCTTCCCTTTCGTGCACCTCGATTCTTATAACTGCCATCTGGTTTCTGTACAAATTGTAAATAGCCTTTCGCTCCCTGTATTTTACCCCTGCCACCTTCAGAATTTGAAAGAGAGTATTGCAGTCAACATTGTCAAAAGCTTTCTCTAAGTCTACAAATGCTAGAAACGTTTAATCTAGCTTCTAAGATAAGTCGTAGGGTCAGTATTGCCTCAAGTGTTCCCATATTTCTACGGAATCCAAACTGATCTTCCCCGAGGTCAGCTTCTACCAGTTTTTCCATTCGTCTGTAGAGAATACCCGTTAGTATTTTGCATCCGTGACTTATTAGACTGATTGTTCGGTAATTTTCACATCTGTCACCACCTGCTTTCTTTGGGATCGGAATTATTAAATTCTTCTTGAAGTCAGAGGGTATTTCGCCTGTTTCATACGTCTTGCTCACCAGATGGTAGAGTTTTGTCAGGACTGGTTCTCCCAAGGCCGTCAGTAGTTCTAATGGAATGTAGTCTACTCCCAGGGCCTTGTTTCGACTCAGGGCTTTCAGTGCTCTGTCAAACTCTTCACGCAGTATCGTATCTCCCATTTCATCTTCATCTATATCCTCTTCCATTTCCATAATATTGTCCTCAAGTACATTGCCCTTGTATAGGCCCTATATATACTCCCTCCACCTTTCTGCTTTCCCTTCTTTGCTTAGAACTGGGTTTCCATCTGAGCTCTTGATATTCATACAAGTGGCTCTCTTTTCTCCAAAGGTCTCTTTAATTTTCCTGTAGGCAGTATCTATCTTACCCCTAGTGAGATAACCCTCTAAATCCTTACGTTTGTCCTCTAGCCATCCCTGCTTAGCCATTTTGCACTTCCTGTCGATCTTGTTTTTGAGACGTTTATACTCCTTTTTGCCTGCTTCATTTACTGCATTTTTATATTTTCTCCTTTCATCAATTAAATTCAGTATTTCTTCTGTTACCCAAGGATTTCTACTAGCCCTCGTCTTTTTACATACTATGTCCTCTGCTGCCTTCACTACTTCATCTGTCAAAGCTACCCATTCTTCTTCTACTGTATTTCTTTCCCCCATTCCTGTCAATTGTTCCCTTATGCTCTCCCTGAAACTCTGTACAACCTCTGGTTCTTTCAGTTTATCCAGGTCCCATCTCCTTAAATTCCCACCTTTTTGCAGTTTCTTCAGTTTTAATCTGCAGTTCATAACCAATAGAGTGTGATCAGAGTCCACATCTGCCCCTGGAAATGTCTTACAATTTAAAACCTGGTTCCTAAATCTCTGTCTTACCATTATGTAATCTATCTGAAACCTGTCAGTATCTCCAGGCTTCTTCCATGTATACAACCTTTTATGATTCTTGAACCAAGTGTTAGCTATGATTAAGTTGTGCTCTGTGCAAAATTCTATCAGGCGGCTTCCTCTTTCATTTCTTAGCCCCAATCCATATTCACCTACTACGTTTCCTTCTCTTCCTTTTCCTACTACCGAATTCCAGTCACCCATGACTATTAAATTTTCGTTCCCTTCACTATCTGAATAATTTCTTTTATTTCATCATACATTTCTTCAATTATTTAGTCATCTGCAGAGCTAGTTGGCATATAAACTTGTACTACTGTAGTAGACGTGGGCTTCGTGTCTATCTTGGCCACAATAATGCGTTCACTTCACTGTTTGTAGTAGCTTACCCGCACTCCTATTTTTTTATTCATTATTAAACCGACTCCTGCATTACCCATATTTGATTTTGTATTTACAACCCTGTATTCACCTGACCAGAAGTCTTGTTCCTGCTGCCACCGAACTTCTCTAATTCCCACTATATCTAACTTCAACCTATTCATTTCCCTTTTTAAATTTTCTAACCTACCTGCCCGATTAAGGGATCTGACATTCCACGCTCCGATCCGTAGAACGCCAGTTTTCTTTCTCCTGATAACGACATCCTCTTGAGTAGTCCCCGCCCGGAGATCCGAATGGGGGACTATTTTACCTCCAGAATATTTTACCAAAAAGGATGCCATCATCATTTAACCATACAGTAAAGTTGCATGCCCTTGGGAAAAATTACAGCTGTAGTTTCCCCTTGCTTTCAGCCGTTCGCAGTACCAGCACAGCAAGGCCATTTTGGTTAGTGTTACAAGGCCAGATCAGTCAATCATCCAGACTGTTGCCCCTGCAACTACTGAAAAGGCTGCTGCCCCTCTTCAGGAACCACACGTTTGTCTGGCCTCTCAACAGATACCCCTCCGTTGTGGTTGCACCTACGGTACGGCTATCTGTATCGCTGAGGCGCGCAAGCCTCCCCACGAACGGCAAGGTCCATGGTTCTTGCTTTCTGAAATGTATCATTGTGACGCTAGATTTTGACAATTGGCCAAATTCCAGAAAATATAGGAAATTGCCGTCATTTTCACTCAAAAGAACAATCAGCAAAACTTCCTGATTATCGCTTCAAGTGGCTTTACAGCATTTCGTGGTGTTTGTTTGTGAATCATAAAGGTAGTCCAAGTTTCATTTTTTGCCACAAAGCGGGAAAACAATTGACAGTTGGCTTCGAACGCTTCAGGAAAATCTGAGCACAAAAAAATGGTTCAAATGGCTCTGAGCACTATGGGACTTAACATCTATGGTTATCAGTCCCCTAGAACTTAGAACTACTTAAACCTAACTAACCTAAGGACAGCACACAACACCCAGCTATCACGAGGCAGAGAAAGTCCCTGACCCCGCCGGGAATCGAACCCGGGAACCCGGGCGTGGGAAGCGAAAACGTTACCGCACGACCACGAGATGCGGGCGATCTGAGCACATTTCCACACTTTTTGTCCGCCAAGATACCCATTCTTTTTGTATAGTTTACGGTATTTTCATCTCAGTTCTGATTCGCAGCACGTTCATGGCCTCTGACACGTGTATTCGCGCCAATCAGCTCGTCCAATCGCTGACGACTTGCGTCAGTGGTGACAGTTGCTCTCTCATTGCGCTGTTAGACACCTGAGCTCATTTCTCTTGCCAGTGGGATCATCTGCGTACGTGTTCTGTAGCCTTATGTAGATGAGCGATAGCTTTTCACTCCTTCGCAACAAATCCAATGAACTCTCATACAGTTCATCACTGACTCGTTAAAAAAGCACCACGATGCAGAGGCACTAACGGCATGTGCTATCTGAACAATCTACATACAGAAGAAAGATGGTGTCACCTATTTTGCATTACCTTGTATTCGATGTGCAATATTTTCAGCTTACCTAATATACGAAAATGAAGGCCAAAGGCAAAGAGCAAAGACCAAGAATGTGGTGGCTAGAAGTAACTGTAGTACGTTCTAGTGTCGGTTGGTGGCTCAACGGAAATTAGGTAAGTGCCAGACTATCAATCCAAAAGTCCAGGGTTCGATTCTCTGTAGGTCATAGGATTTTTTCCTGAGAAACCTTTCACGCCTAGTGATGATCAATCCCTATAGTCTTTCAAGCGGGGTTTAGTTATTTACCTATTCTGATGTCATTAAGTTTATGTCCTGTTTTTCTGGGATCGACCTGTTATGTATCTCTTTGGGATTGTAACTCAGTATTTTCATGGGTAGCCTTGCACCTCTCAAACAATTTGGATGAAACCCTTCACTCTCCTCGAGAATAGCATCTTCCTGCTTAAATTTTTCTGACATCTTTGTTTTTATCTATCCATCTTTCACTCTCATACAACAATAATGTCATTTCCATAGTTTAAAAAAAGGTATATATTTTTTGCAGCTTTTCAGATATCGTAGTTAAATTTCTGTCTATTGTTCCACATATTACTTGAAATTGGCGCACCTTTTCTTCTATATGCTGCGCTGGCCATTAAAATTGCAACATCGTAAGTGTGGCATACAAAGAAGATCAAATTGACAGAGAGTACTACATGTTTTGATATGTAAGTGACGGGTGTTGCAGCGCAGCTTCGCGAAGTAGGTAGGCGTGGCTACTTCAACATTCTACATAAAAGGAAAGACGCTTCGGCGGGTTTCTGGATTTGAAATCGCGTTTGGATGTTGTTTGTTTGAGAGAAGATCGTGTCATGGCTTGTGTAAGAAAGAGAAACATCTACCAGCCCAAAATTAGAATTATATTAATACCTCCAGTTGCTGAAGGGCGTTGATATATATCAACGGGGGCAAGTGAAAGTGTGTGCCCCAACCGGGACTGGGACCTGGGATCTCCTACTTATATAGCAGATGCTCAATCCATCTGAGCCACCGAGGGCACAGAGGATAATGCGACTGCAAGAACTATCTCGCGCACGCCTCCCGCGAGACCCACATTCTCACCTTGTATGTCCACACACTACATTCGTAGTGTCCCACCCCAAGAAACTCATTACTCGTGGAAGACATTCTTGCCAAATCCCGTAAGAGTTCGGGGCATATGTGTGCATCGGCACAGAAGAAGTAGGTTACGGCCGGTATTGCCAGAACTATATACTTATATGGATATGGTGTCTGTTCCTTCGGACATGTTCAGGAGGGCCATACTCTGTGTCATGCAGGATTCAACGACCCCACGTGACTAGCGGCAGAGAGGGCATATATTTTTCACTCGACAGCACAGCATTGTGTAGCCACTTCATGTACGTTGAGTCAGGAAATGGGCTTGTTTGTAGCAAAGAACTATCTGCAGGGACAGTGCGACGCCGTGTGGAGGAGCACCGATTATCAAAATTGTGACGGTTGTTGTAACTTGTTGCACTGATAGGACAGCAGACAGAGCTGGGCCGACAGCAGTTCTGCGCCCAACAACGCTGGACACAGGTGTGGCACCACGCCGTCTTTTTAGATTCATTCCACTTCGGTATGTATCATCACAATGGGCGTATTCCCCTGTGGAAGCTTAAAAGAGAACGTACGTTGACAGATTGCATTTGTGATCATCATATGGACCCTTCACGTGGCGTGATGGTATGGTGTGTCACTGGGCACACAACACGTTCACCTCTGATTCAAGTAGCTGGTAATTTTGGCAGCGGGCATTACATTCATATCGTGCTAAGGCTGGTGGCTTTGCCCTGTCGTCGAGGTCTTTCAACAGCATAATGCAAGATCGCATGGTGTCTGTACTGTCCTGACCTCCCTAACTACAGAGGGTATTTAACTGTTACCCTGGCCAGCACCTTCTGCAAGTATCTCACTCAGAGAAAACATTTTATCACATTTTTCCGAGAGATTTGCTCGCCACTACTCTCCAGCCACTTATATTGATGAACTTTGGCATAGAATTTAAGCAGCTCCCAGTGACACGTCCACATCTGTCGTCCAAGTTCTGCTGAACTCCACCTCAAGCCGCGTCAGAGCCAATTCTGCAGTCAGAGGTGGCAGCCCTGTATACTAAATATGACGACCTACATATTCCCAATATACCAACAAATTTAACCGCGTGTTCCTTCTAATATAGTGTATACGCACAAGAAGTAAAATTTTCCTATTCACTATCCTTCCTGCTGTCGCAGTTCTAAAGGCCAGTATTTCATTGTCATATGAAGGTTGTACCAACAACCCAACAGTACAACACTTACTTAACCACTGTAACGCTCGAACCAATGCTCCTGTTCAAAAAGATTTACTTTATGTAAGAGGAAGAGTGCAGAGAAAAGTATTTTAGTGGAACACGTTACTACAGTGTGTTTACAAATTAGTTATACAAGTAACTGTTAATTGTGAAGAAGGTAATTAACTTAGAGAAATGTTTGATGCAGCAGTGAATGCAGTGTACCTTCAAGTTTTATTTACAGTTTTTCCATGTGGTTACCTTTTGTAACACAACAAATCTCCCATGTGTAATCCGTTTCCTGCCAAATCCTACGAAGCAAGTCTTGATTTATGATAAGAACTGCAATTGTTATCCGTTGTCGCAGCTCGTCGACGTTTTCCAGAAGCGGAGTAACAAACACTCTGTCTTTAATGCAGCCCTATACACTGAAGTCCGTTGGGTTTCAACCAGGTGATCGTAGTGACCAGGATATTGCTGCACCATGTTCAGTCCAAGTCGGCACACTCCTATGGAGATACGAGACAACGTCACAATGACAATGAGGTATCGCGCCCTCTTACTGGAAAATAAATTCTGTACCCATATTTTGTTGTAACTGAGGCATTAGACAATGTTCGAGCATGTCCATGTAAGATAGGTCAGTGACAACTGACTCGGCAAAAACGAAAGGACTGTAAATCTTGTTACAGTTACAGCACAAAAAATATTTGCCTTAGTAAGTCCGACACATGTTCGATTATGTTACGCGGTTTCTGCTCACCCGGTATGCGAACATTATGCCAATTCACTTTACAGCAGGTATGGAAAGTGGCTTTGTCAATGAACACAATTTTATTAGAAAAATCATCTTTAGTTTATATTTTGCAAAACTCATCTCGTTTTTCTTTATAATTTTTTCTGCAAACCTGCAACAGCTGCAATGTAGGGCTTGAATGATACGACATTTCTGTAATACCTTCCACACAGCAACACTAAGCATATTCAATTATTAGCTGGCACATTTCGTCGGTTTACCCAGACTACGAATGCACTTGTTCAGTTGCTGCGTCAGAGACTGTTGGCTGACCTTGACCTGGCGTCCTGTGTTGCAAAGGCCAGTTTTGGTGAACGATTACACAAATAACAGTTTGCTCTTGAGATGGTGGCTTGCTGTACTTAGTCCTAAACTCTGTCTGAACTGTAGGAGCGGATTTGAATTCATGAAACCATAAACAGCACTACACACTGCACTGTTATACGACGCCATGGCGACTGCTGGAATAACACACTCGCGCATGCCACCTAGCGGGATCGTCGGGAACTTAGTGTTAGGCGGGAGTAAAACTTGAAGGTATACCTCATTCAGTGCTGTATCAAACATTTCTGTACGTTATTTGCCCTTTTCGCAATTATAGATTATTTTTGTGTAACTATGAGGATGAGTCAAATGAAAACCCTAAATTTGTAATAACAAATCGAAATTTCGCGCCGTTATCCTGTAAGTTGGTAAGCGTGCTACAAACAGCGTGCAGAATGGCCTGTAGGTGGCAGCATAGTGCAGATGGACACATTCCGTCGCAGTATCAGTATAAAGATGGCCACCCCACTTGCGACTTGCACCACGGAAGAACAGCGTTCTGTTATTCGGTTTTTGCGTAGTGAAGGCGTGAAACCAATTGAAATTCATCGACGAATCAAGGTCCAGTATGGTGATGCATGTTTGTCACAGCAGCAAGTCTACGAATGGAGTAGGAAGTTCGCAAATGGTGTGACTTCAGTGGAAGATGCTCCTCGTCCAGGTCAGGAACAACGAGTTGTGACTCCACAGAACATTGCAGCACTTGAAGCCATAGTGAAGGAAAACCGCCGAGTGACACTGAATGACATTGCAGCATGTTTACAGATTAGTCATGGGTTAGCACAGCACATTGTGCATGATGTGCTACAGTTTCACAAAGTGTCTGCAAGATGGGTGCCACAGCAGCTGACTCCTGAAATGAGAGAACGGCGTGTTGATGCTTGTGAAGAACTTCTTTGGCACTTTGAACGAGAAGGTGATGGCTTCCTTGCAAGAATCGTTACTATGTATGAAACCGGGGTTCACTTCCACCATCCGGAAACGAAGACAGCGAGCAAGGAATTGCGCCATTCCTCATCACCAAAACCAAAGAAGTTTCGAACAGAGCCATCAGCAGGGAAGGTTATGCTGACTCTCTTTTGGGACGAAAAAGGCATCATTTTGGAGCATTAAATGATTAGAGGGGCTACTGTCACCAGTGCATCATACACAGATCTCCTAAAAAATCATCTGCGGGCTGCAATCAAATCAAAACGATGTGGATTGCTGTCAGTAGGTGTCCTTTTGGGACATGAAAATGCAAGGCCCCACACTGCCCGTACAACAGTTGCAACAGTCACAGACCTGCTTTTTGAATGTCTTCCTCATGCACCATACTCACCAGACCTTGCCCCAAGTGATTTCCATACGTTTGGACCACTCAAAGACGCAATGGGAGGAAAGAAGTTCCGTTCTGATGAAGATGTACGGCACGCGGTGCACGAGTGGTTGCGCGGACTACGTAAAGAATTTTTTTTTCTAAAGGAATTTATGCACTTTGTAAGCGCTGTAGGACTTGCATTGAGCGTGGGGGAGATTATGTTGAAAAGTGATACAGCTTTGTACCACTTCTGCACAATAAATAATTTTTAAAAAACATTTAAGGTTTTCATTTCGCTCACCCTCGTAATTTATATGAACACCCTGTGTGTTAACACATGTCACACTTCTTCCTATTAAATCGATGAAACATGGTCGTGGAGAAAAGTTATTTACATAAGAACTGTATATAAAGAACTTCCCAGTGTGCCTTTACTTTTTTTCAAATCTTTGTACAGACGTGGGGAGACTGAGCGCAGAGCATCAACATGACGTGACAGCGATGAAACCTTTCTACCTGCAAGGGAGGGTTGGCTTATACTTTGTGTCGCGGCTTGGAGTTTTCTTGTAAATTCTGTAAATTCACAGAACCAGATGGGCTGGTCACATCCCGAAACAAACTAAGAATGTTCTGTAATTTGGCACTTGCTTCTGTGATGAAATTCTGAGAGCTTCTGTCATGAACTTGGCTACGTGAAAGTATATCGGCCATTGTAATTGTTTTATATGAGAAGCAAAATACAGAAGAGTGTTTGAAAGTGGTTATGTAACGTCATAGCTAGGTGGCGTAGATGGGAGCTCTTTTACAGCCCTCGACCCTCTGCAGATAGTGAAGAAATCACACAGTAGGATTAGTGGCACTGCATAGCGGGTCCACAGCATCAAGAAACTATCCGAAGGTGACCGTAAGAAAATAATCAGCAGGAGTGATTACGAAAAGCACGAGGGTGATATTGTTAGTAAAGTTGTTGACTCACCTGCAGCCCATAACTTGAGGGATAAACACTTCATCGTGCAGACAAATTGTTCGTCATGTAATCGGGAGTCAGAAATGATTTGATGAACGATATAAATAATTCATTCTGCGAAACGCAATTAGAACATCTTAGACACAAGCCTGATCAAGTGCCGATCACAATTTGAAGACTAGAAGAAGGAACGCAAGACAACGCGCGGTTTCCCTAGGTTGTTGCTTGTACATGGGGCATATTGGGCCGGTAGTGAGGTTGTGGGTGGGCGGGTGGGTAGGTAGGTGGGTGAGTTTGAGTGAGCGTGGCGTTACCTGAAGTAGGACTCGGCAGCGAACAGCTGCGTGCGCGCCTCGTTGGCGACGGACCACATGATGACGCTGGGCCGGTTCTTGTCGCGCCGGATCAGCTCCGTCAGCGAGTCCTTGTGCTTCTGCAGCAGCGCCGGAGAGTAGTTCCTGCGGCACACGGGATAATACTATACTTAGTGCGGTGAGAGGCAGTAGTCTACTTACTCTGCAGGGAATAGCCGCCATTCAGACGTTACTACTACAGTATGAAGCACAAAACGTATTTGTTATTCGTGTAAACCAACGTAAAAGAGACATCAGCAGCATGTACAGTACAAAGAACAGCCTCAAATGCTTCTTTAGGTGCGAATTCGAGGGAACTTACTAACGATAATTGAAGGTGATGGTTTTCCACTTACGGTGTTTTTATTTAATCGTGTTCTTCGTTATTGTACCAAATTGTGAGCCATTATCGAGTGTGTGTACGAAAAGTCCTCGTTACCGCTGCTAAACAGGAACACAACATTGCGAACAAAAATTGTGGTATTCCAGATGGTGAAAGTTTTAAATGTTCTAATATTCCCATTTTATATCTCAATAACTTTATAATATTTTTTAGTTTTTTTACTACACTATTTCGCTATACGAATAAATATTTGCTTATAGATCCTAGGAATCTTTTGTCTGTCATCACACTTTGGTCAACGGCGTACCTTTCCCGCCAGAAGTGTGCCGAATAACTGTCAAACCAATAAGAACAGTATTGCTTCTAAAACACAACGAACGGTAGCGCATGAAGTGAATACGCTGTCACTTCCATATCAATGGCACTATTTTTGAGTTAATTACCTATCTGTGAAGTTACTTTCGAAGTGTTGTGCTGCAGTTTCGTAATGGTACTGTATGCGCTTTTTATGCAGCTAAACATTCACTAAGCTTCAAAAGCAGAAATTATTGTTTAACAGAGAAAAGGTGTAATTAAATAAAGTCTAAGTGGAAAACGACGTTACCATTTAACAAATTAATGGCTGTGATGCCCACTATGAAAAACATATTAATAACGGTAATTGAGCGGTAATTATGTCTTTAAACTTCTATGCAGACCATACAAAAATTAATTCTGGCATCTTCTATATACTTTACAAGAGCGTGTACTCAGTTCTGAATGAAATCACATTTACATTAAACGGTACAAATAATTTGCACACAGTGTTTAGCAATGAAAGGAGACCTACTGACTGTGAAGACCACATGGACGGTTTTTCAATAGTTAGGCGACACCTTTGATAACCTTGGTGAGGAAATATTACACGCAAAAAATATTTAACGCTACATGAAATCAGTGTTTTTATCTATTTCTTATTTTTAGCACTAAACGCTCAAATGTGCTAATTTTGTTGACATCTTTTCAGAATAAACAACAACACCATGTCGGTAATTGCGTTAAATGGAAACAGACATTTGGAAAAGTAACGACAAAGAAGATACTCACACATCTGTGTGCTACTCCAGCAGCTTGTCTGTTTCGTCTATTTGTCGTAATTTTTTAATGAATAGGAGCTGTGGCAGGGCCAATTTTAATGTAAAGCCACCAGTGTTTGGGTAAGACAGTTAAGTGACCGCACAGTGACTTAATTCTTCAGCAATTCTTGCATCTATTTACAAATCCGTAACCACGCAAACTTTAATTTTCTAACATTTCAGACTTTATCAAACACATTCACTGAATCGTCGTGTGCACAACTTTTTTTATTTCTGGCCTGACTTACGTCACTTGAGAACACGGAAAAATCGAACCGATTGAAAATAAACACGAAATGACTAACGCACGGAGGTTGGAAACTTGCATCGTATAATCAGAATTTCGTTTAAGGAATTAGTTACCAAAAAGCATCATACAATTCGTCAGGCATCCTGATCGCTCTGGAGAAGGTAAAAAAAGGTACTGAAGACAAAAATGCAGCTAGCTGAACAAATGCGAGTTTGTGAGGAGATCATGGATGATAAGGTAAATAAGGTAAAACGCCACCGCAGTTGAAATATTTATGCAAAAACTAGTGATCAGTAGAGTACAGAGTCACTGCAGCGTACTAGGAGGAAAAATTGTGAAGTTCGGGAATTGTTAGGGAACTATGATTCTGCACTTGCTGAATACAGAATACGCAGTGAGGGCGACACAATTCTGGAGTGAATAAAAGAAGGATCGACCTTTAAAAAAGACTGACGTAATTAATACTGTGCACGTGAATTTGTAGAATTTAAACCAGTAGGCAATGTACATAATGTTACATTCAATGACAAACTTCCGACAGGCATTTCAAACATTTTTGGGGCAAAGAAAGGAGAATAATTTGTTCATACAGAATAAGTGAAAAACAAAGCTGACGATTCAGGTATCAGAATCAGAGAAGAACATTGTAGTTACGAAGAATAGTCAGAAAAGTTAGTCGCATAGCCAGAAACGAGCTGGAAAATTTGGATTCTTAGATAACACGAGTTATATGCAAAAATATGGCGCCATAAAAGATGTCAGAAGCTTGAACGTGGTGCCGAAACTAGAAAATCTGAAAAGGGAAATGCAAAGGCCCAATCTAGATATAGTAGGGGTCCGTGAAGTGAAGTGGAAAGAAGACAAGGATTTCTGGTCAGATGAGTATAGGGTAATATCAAAAGCAGCAGAAAATGGTATAAGGGTAGTAGGATTCATTATTAATAGGAAGGTAGAGCAGAGAGTGTATTACCGTGAACAGGTCAGTGACAGGGTTGTTCTTATCAGAACCGACAGCAAATCAACACCGACAACGATAGTGCAGGTACACATGCCGACATCGCAAGCTGAAGATGAAACAATAAAGAAAGTGTATGAGGATATTGAAAGGGTAATACATATGTAAAGGGGGATGAAAATAGTCATGGTGGACTGGAATGCAGTTGTATGGGAAGGAGTAGAAGAAAAGATTACAGGAGAATATGGGCTTGGGACAAGGAATTAGACAGGAGAAAGACTGAGTTCTGTAACATGTTTCAGCTAGTAATAGCGAATACTCTGTTCAACAATCACAAGAGGAGGTGGTATACATAGAAAAGGTCAGGTGATAGGGAAGATTTCAGTTAGATTACATCATGGTCAGACAGAGATTCCAAAACTAGACACTGGATTGTAAGGCGTACCCAGGAGCAGATATAGACTCAGATCACAATATAGTAGTGATGAAGAGTAGGCTGAAGTTAAAGACATTAGTCAGGAAGAATCAATACGCAAAGAAGTGGGATACCGAAGAACTAAGGAATGACGAGATACGGTAGAAGTTCTCAAAGGCTATAGATACAGCAATAATGAATAGCTCAGTAGGCAGTAGAGTTGAAGAGGAATGGACATCCCTAAAAAGAGCGATAATGGAAGTTGGGTTGGAAAACATAGGCACAAAGAAGGTAACTGTGAAGAAATGCTGGGTAACAGAAGAAATACTTCAGTTGATCGAGGGAAAGAGGAAGTACAAAAGTGTGCCGGGAAACTCAGTAATACTGAAATACAAGTCGCTGAGGAGGAAGTGCAGGAAAGCTAAGACGAGATGGTTGCAGGTAAGATGTGACGACATCGAAACAGAAATGACTGACATACAGGAAAGTCAAAACAACCTTCGGTGACATTAAGAGGAAGGGTGATAACATTATGAGTGCAACGGGAATTCCACTGTTAAATGCAGACGAGAGAGAGGAGAATACATAGGAAGCTTCTATGAGGGGGGGGAAGATTTGTCTGATGTGATAGAAGAAGAAACAGGAGTCGATTTAGAAGAGATAGGGGTTCCAGTATTAGAATCAGAATTTAAATTAGATTGGAGGACTTAAAATATCCTAGAATTTAAGAGCACATTGACCAGAATTGCCGTTAGCGATGCAAACACCGCCAAGCAGAGCTCTCGTGCTACGCTGTCAGAATGTCAACACATTTTCTTGTTTACTTGTCTGCACTGCAGGCCGCTCATTTCAGCTTCAATGTTCGTTACCTGCAGACACACCACTTTTATGTGGTGAATATAAGAGAGATGCTGTAAAAACAATACAGCGGTAATTTTGTTGGTTTGGCCTCCAGCAGTTGAGGGACGACCCTACGATTTTTCAACGTGCGCTCTTATCGAGGAAACAACGTTTACTACCCCTATTAATGTAAATTTTCATAACTTGCACTACTGAGCAGCCGAAAATCCGCAATGGCTTTGTCAGGTGCAACATCGACGGCCGTGGAGCGTAAACTAAGGTGCGGCATCATAGGAAATTACATTGTGGCACCTTACTTCATCTCAGACGTTCTAAATGAACATTCGTACACACACGTTCTGAAGAACACTCTGCCGGTCCTTATAGAAGAGGTACCACTGGATATTCGACAGTGTATGCGGCTGCAACACGACGGTTGTCCAGCTCACGCGTCCCATGTTGCAACGCGAATACTGAATGAGAACTTCCTTGGACGTTGGATAGGACGAAATTCTGTTGTCAAATAGCCTGCGCGGTCCCCGATTTGACTTTTCGATTTATTTCTTTTGGGAGCATTCAAAGACGCAGTCTGCAAAGAAGCCCCAACTACACCAGACGACATATGTCGCCTGTGCATGCTCCACCATATAATCCACTGTAATTACATCTGTTCAACATAGTTCTTTCGAACGGCGATTGCAAATTTACCTTTCTGCCCATTATTTACAGTTTAGGCACATGCTTAAATAAAAGATAAAGTTATTTTTTAGGAGGACAAAATTTGTTGACGTGATCTGAGAAGTTACCAAATCATTGTTAGAAATTTGTTTATTTCATTTACGTGTGTACGACATTTCATTTGAAATTCAAGTAAGTCGACTGCGCGTATTCAACGTAGCTGGTAACACTGTCATTACGCGCTGACGTTCAGTGTGAAACGACGCTTCGCTAGGAAGATGATTTATTTTGCGGTGTACAGACGGTCATCAAAGTATTTTTAATCAAATGTTTAGTTCAACGAATGTATCCCATCTGACATAATGTAGAGCAGTGTAGGTTGGGACAGTTGTCCGACAGCATGTATTTTGCCGCGCGGTCTGAGGCGCTGCAGTCATGGACTGCGCGGCTGGTCCCGGCGGAGGTTAGAGTTCTCCCTCGGGCATGGGTGTGTGTGTGTTTGTCCTTAGGATAATTTAGGTTAAGTAGTGTGTAAGCTTAGTGACTGATGACCTTAGCAGTTAACTCCCATAAGATTTCACACACATGTAAACAACATGTATTTTACCTCTAAGAAGCACACAGCCACGTACAGGAAAATATAGTTCAAATTTTCCTTCAGGCGTTTAGATATTAAGTACAATAGTTTCTTTCTGCAGCGTATAAAATGGCTCTGAGCACTATGGGACTTAAAATCAGAGGTCATCGGTCCCCTAGACTTAGAATTACTTAAACCTAACTAACCTAAGGACATCACACACATCCATGCCCGAGGCAGGATTCAACCCGCGACCGTTGCAGCAGCTCGGTTCCGAACTGAAGCGCCTAGAACTGCTCGGTCACGGCGGCCGGATTTTCAGCGTATAGTACCTTTTTACTTTTGAATAATGAACAGCTGATTTCTCTGTTGCAGCTCATCTAAATCTTGGAGGATACACAAATGTGTAAGAGTTTTCCGAAGCCCTTTGTGATACACTAGATTCTAGCCCATGTCGTATTTCCGTATGCAACAAACGTAGATGAACCTGCATCTAGTTAAGTTTGTCCAAGGGGAAATAAAGCTTTATTGTCTTAGCGCATTCCTACCTTACGGTATACAACCAAGCAGCCTGGTCCTGGACGCCTACTTGGCAGTGTTTGCACCGGAAATGCCGATTCTAAACACAGGACATTTCTCGAAATCTTTTATGACCGGTTTCAACGTCAACATTAACCAATGCTATATCACTGTAATTGTCTTCTCAAGAGCTATCGAATGCAGTTACAGAAAGTATACGGTTCCTTTCAAGAAACGTACTTACTTTAGTATCTCCGTTGATGCCAGCCGTATAAGCATTAACCAAACGAAAACACACGTGCCCCTCGACGCTCTAAAATTTGCCGAAAACTGCGTCTCCATATGTGTAACCGTTTACGAAATGAAAGTGGTGTTATGTCTTAGGTGATCCACTCTGTGTATCGTCGTTAACAACAACAACAACACAGCATCATCATCATCATCATCATCATCATCATCATCAACAACAACAGCAGAAGAATGCAAGTTGCGAGGCACGGCATACTCACTCTGTGTTGACGCTGGGACATTCGTCGATGATGAGGAAGCCCTGCTGGTCGGCGAAGTCCATGACCTCGTCAGCGTACGGGTAGTGGGAGGTGCGGTACGAGTTGGCGCCCACCCAGCGCAGCAGGTTGTGGTCCTTCGCGACGGTCGCCAGGTCCAGCCCCTTGCCACGGATCTGCGGAAGCACCGTCCATCTTCAGCTGTCATTGCCGCTCTGGGCGGAAACGTAGGAAATGTGACAATATCGGATAAGACCACGGCAGTGCACCCGAGAAATGTATGGATACAGTATCGCTGAGTAATAAGGACTCCTGGTGCTGTGTCCTGATTGATAATACAGTTAAAGAAATTACCAGAACGATATGAAGATATTAGCGATCAGAATTTCCTGTAAAAACTATGCCAAAGTGCGCTACGTATTTTGGGTGTACACATTTATCAAATCTCTATCATCAAATCTGTGGAATGTATAAGATACAGGCGGCACTCCTGTTTCACGTCCCGATTGGCTTTGCGAAATGTGTTGTGCTGGGCGTGTAATGACAGGAGGTACAGTGACTTATTTTTTCGAAGTTTATACTCTAGTAACTACTTTCCAGAAGAGGACATTTACTCCGAACCCATCTTAGTTTGAAACAACATGGTAGTAAACTTCCAACAACCGAAGAAATTGTCGAGAAAACACGACATTTTTACTGTGACAAATAACGTACCGATTAAAATTTTACACAGACACACTGGGATTTTGTTGAGGGAGATGCAATGGAAAAACTGTAGACCGTCGATAGTATGCCGAGATTAAGACGCCGAGTGTCGGAACAGTTTCATTGTCTTCTTCCTAACAGACATATGGTATTATCTGGAGATATGCTATGCTTTTAGGCATAGTTTGCTGACCAATGTCCCATCTCCTGGTAATGAGCATCGTCGGAAGATAGGTATATTAATTCCTTGGTGTTAACTTTTTCATAAAACGAGTACTTCGACCACTTCGGTAGTAGGGAGAAAGAAATGCTGTTTCTAGTAACAATTAGTTATTCCATATTCTATAGGTTATTTGTGCCACGTCTGTATTGCTACTTGATAGCCGTTTACGGGTCAATAATGATGCAGCGCCTTTAAATTTCATACAACTGGGCGTATTAGTGCGTAACAATACACATGTTAGCAATGAAATTAATTATATTTAAAAGCAAAGTAAACATCTTTGTCTCCTATGCTACGCATGGCCCCAATCTTAAACTTTGTTCGTACTATTCCTCTGCATCCTTACAGTTTAAGATGCTAAAATGTAAGTGATGAAATACTTTTGTACGAGCAGTTGAACATCTTTATGAGTCACTAATACCAAGTGCTATAAATGTGGACAGTTAAGGTCTCTTCAAATCGTGATTTCATGGTTTGGCAGATTTATTTTGATTTTAAGTTTATGACCCGACGCCCTTGCTCTCATCACAGCCATCAATTGACAAAAGCGAAGGCTTGTGCGCCATTTGTGTGGGACTTTTGTTATCTTGGTTTTCTGTGCTACCGTATATTCTGCGGTGGAGATTGGGGACCAGTCAAGCATACGTCTAAACGGGCGTGGAATACCGTGTAAAAACACACCGAGGCTGTTCGTTGTACCAGAACAACGACCGTTAACCCGCAGAACGCCTTCCATTCGGGTCTATCCAACCTCCCTGTCTGGCAACCTAGTGTGCTGTGACATAAGCTCTATGAACAGGTCATTCATGACGAATTCAACTACCTTGTGTATATATGCTGAAAGTATTGTCGGAATGCCTGTCTCCAAGGAAAATGTTGGAGGTATCGCTGTAGGTCTAACATGCAGATAGGAGTGTACAATACTTACGTCAGCGTCTTCGTGTCGGCCAAAGCCTCGCAAGTAGACAGGTCGGTCGTTGATGAGCAGCGACGAGTTGTCCCAGGCGAGTCGGCGGATGCCGACGGGCAGCCGGTACACGTCCTCCGTACCCCATTCCGATGACGTCAGCCGCACCTGCAGCATTACAAGGCAGCGAATTAGCCAACTTCGACCACTGTAGATGCAGGAAAACATGTACCTGTCTTCATACGGATCGAGGCCGTTAACTAGGCTACCACACGGTCGCTAAAGGATACGCACTGATTAAAACAGCTTGTCTTTTTCATCTCCCAGTATGATTCCTTAAAGAATTTTTCAGAAATCTATACAAATTACAGCATTAATAAATTCTTGAGAAGCCCAAGAAATTTGCGTCAAGCGGGTATAGAAATGGGAAAATCGATGCATCAACCCCCGATATGCAGATTTTGCCCAATATGTACAAAAAGTTGATACAGTCCTGTAACAGAGACTGTTTGTGAGTTTGATTATTCTAATCCCCTGGCTGCGTTATGAGCGCTGCGCAGGTTCTGATAAACACAGGTACGAGTCGATTAGAGCAAATAATTACTAACCGAGGTGTTAGACAAGGGTTTGAACTATCACCTACCCTTTTTTGTATTCACATTAACTACATTCTTTGTAGGCGGCAAGGTAAAGTAAAGTAAACGAAGGAATTAAGGTAACGAATGAGGAATAACTGAAGGCCCTTTTGTTAACAGCCGACATCGCTATTATCCAAAGGGATGAACAAGACCTCCAAAGATCATTATACCAGCTGAACGAAATTTGTAAGAAATACAACTTTAAGATTTATAATAATGAAACGAAAATAATGGAATTCCGATGAAAATATTCAATCAGAACAAAAACTGTTTTTGATAGTTCAGTTTTCGAACAAGACTCTCAAATCTTTTATTTAGGCTGTGCTATAAGCTTTGATTTTTACTCTGATACTGAAAAAGAAACACACAAACACACAAGTTGCCCGTTGGACACTGTAGACCGGCAGTACACCCGTGATTTGTGGTACTACTAGCAGAACATTAGGCCATGAAGTACAAAGAGAGACAATCCTGAAATTCTAAAAAGTGATAGCAGTTCTTGTGCTACGCTATGGCAGCGAAAGCTGAGGTACCACAAAATAAGAAAGAAAGACACGATAATAAAATTCACACAGCAGCGATGACTTTCCCAAGGCAGTCGAAGGACTGCAAAAGAAGAGACATGATTATAAATGAAGGTATTAGAACATAATTAAATAATTCCAACATGAATGAAGAAACACAAAAATATCGCGAAGATTGGAGACACCACCACAACAAAGTGCGAGATCACGAGGATTTCTCAGAAGATCGTGAAATACAAGCGAAATGGGAAAAATGAGATACCGGAAGACCTCGAAAAAGATCGGAGTGATTTTGTTTGTCTGGGTTTAGAACAGGCAACAGCCTACTCGTTGCAAAGAAGAAGAAGATAATTAACCAAAAGTATTAATTATTAGTGCCGCTGCAAAAGCCACGAATTTTAATATTTTAGTATTTCTTCTACGTTTTTTGGTTATAACACGTATGTTTTCCAATACGTAGTTTAATGTAAGGCATGGAAGGTTATAGTTTCAACTTTAAAAAAATTCACACTGTCGTCCGTATCAGCAATTCCATGGTTAACAAACTACATTTGTTCCTGCCTTTTTCAGCCTGACGATAATTAGATAGCATCAGAACGTTATTTAAATATTCAAAAAATCTGCAGTGTGTCAAGGAAATTGAAAGTATGGAAGAGTAATCTCGAAAGGTAGGTAGAAGTGTTATATTAACTTCATATTCAATGATAGCTCTCCTGTTGTTCTCTTCAGTAAGTGGAAAAGGGATCCCAGATGTTTCGGTTGGGTTTCGTGATGGAGAGGTCTCTAAATAAGCATGTCCAGTGCTGTCGTTTGGTTGGCTTTCTCGGAGTTTGTGTAGGCACACCAAATGCTTATTGTAGACTGAGGAGAGAAAGCTCATGGGATAGCGATATGCACACATACTTAAGTACGGTGCACTGGCGGAGCTGTCATCTATACTCAAGTGATCCATGTGAAAAGGTTTCCGACGTGATTACTCGTATGTCCACTCGAATGAAATTAACAGACTTTGAACGCGGAATGGTAGCTGGAGCTAGAGACATGGGACATTCCATTTCAGAAACCGTTAGGGAATTCAACACTACGAGATCCACAGTGGCAAGAGTGTGCCGAAAATACCAGATTTGAGACATTACTTCTCAACACGGACAATGCAGAGGCCGACGGCCTTCACTTAATGACCGAGAGCAGTGGCGTTTGCGTAGAGTTTGCAGTGCTAGCAAACAAGCAACACTGTATGAAATAACTGCAGAAATCAATGTGGGATGTTCGACGAACTTATCTGTTAGGACAGTGCAGCAAAATGTTGCGTTAATTGGCTATGGGAGCTGACGACCGACGTGAATGGCCGACATCGGCTAGAGCACCTCTTCTAGGCTCGTGACCATCTAGGTTGGACTCTAGACGAATGGAAAACAGTTGTCTGGTCAGCTGAGTCTCGATTTCAGTTGGTAAGAGCTGATGGTATGGTTCGAGTGTGGTGCAGACCCCACGAAGCCATGGAATCAAGTTGTCAACAAGGCACTGTGCAAGGTGGTGGTAGCTCCATAGTGGTGCAGGCTGTGTTTACATGGAATGGACTGGATCCTCTGGTCCAACTGAACCGATCATTGAATGGGAATGGCTATGTTCGGCTACTTAGAGACCATTTTCAGCCATCCAAGAACTTAAATGCGGCTTATCACTGGGCCACAGTCTTTCACGATTGGTTTGAAGAATATTCTGGACAATTCGACCGACTGATCTGGTAACCCGGATCGCTCGACATGAATTCCATCGAACATTCATGGGGCATAACCGAGAGGTCAGTTCGTGTACAAAATCCTGCATCGGCAACATTTTCGCTTTTATGGACGGCTATAGAGGTAGCATGACTCGGTATTTCTGCAGGGGACTTCCAACGACTCGTTGAGTCCATACCACGTTGATTTGCTACACTACGCTGGACAAAAGGAGGTCGGACACGGTATTAAGAGGTGTTCAGTGACTTTTGTCACTCCAGTGCATTATGCGTAGCATAAGCCGTGAAAATATTTCGTGACATAGTTGAATCTCAACTATTCTGTACTGACGGCTTTAAACTACGAGGCGTGTTTTTTAAGTATGTACCGTTTTGAAATAGAAAAAAGACGTGCTAAGATATCTCAATAATTTTATTATTACATGAAAGCCTGTACCTTAATCCACTTTTCTACATAATTTCCGTCACTTTTGAGGCACTTGTCGTAACGTTGTACCAGTTTTTGAACACCCTCCTCATAGAAGTCTACCGCCTGACTTGTTAACCACTACGTCACCACTGTTTTTGACTTCGTCGTCGCCTTGAAGACGCTGACCGTCCAGGTGTTTCTTCAAGTGCAGGAACAGATGGTAGTCACTGGGCGCAAGATCGGGGCTGTACAGAGTATGATCTAGAGTTTCCCATCGAAAAGATGTGATGAGATCTTTGGTCCGATTCGCCACATGAGGATGGGCATTGTCTTGCAGCAAAACGATGCCCTTGCTCAACTTGCCAGGTCTTTTGTTCTGAGTCCGCAGCTCGTGGTCGCGCGGTAGCGTTCTTGCTTCCCGCGCCCGGGTTCCCGGGTTCGATTCCCGGCGGGGTCAGGGATTTTCTCTGCCTCGTGATGACTGGGTGTTGTGTGATGTCCTTAGGTTAGTTAGGTTTAGGTAGTTCTAAGTTCTAGGGGACTGATGACCATAGATGTTAAGTTCCATAGTGCTCAGAGCCATTTTTTTGTTCTGAATTGAACTGCGCAGATTGTGCAATGTCTTGCAGTAAGCTGCCACATTGATTGTCTCATTACGAGGAAGAAACTCCACAAGCAAGCACTGTGCACATGATTTCCCGGGCAGAAATTGTATGCTTAAACTTCTCTTTTCTGGGTGAATCTGAATACCGCCATACCATGGACTGTTGCTTTGATTTTGGTGTGACGTAGGCCATCCATGTTTCATCGCCCATAACAATTTGGCTTAAGAAATCATCACCGTCTTTGTGGCACGGCTCAAGTAAAGTCAATGCACTGTCTAAACGTTTGGTTTTGTGCACACCCGCCAACATTTTCAGTACCCAACGTGCGCACAATTTTCGGTAATTCAAGTGCTCGGTCACAATGCTAAACAGAACACTACGAGAAACATTAGTAAAGTAATCCCGCAAGGAGGAAATCGTAAAGCGTCTGTCTTCTCTCACCTTATTGTCCACTTCCTGTACCAAACTTTCATTAACGACCGAAGGACGCCCGCTCCGTTGTTTGTGAGGCCATCTTTAAATGTTCTCACCCACTTTCCTACCATTCCATCACTCAATGTTTTCTCCGTAAACTGCACAGATCTCGCGATGAATATCGATCGCTTTTCGGCCTTTAGCACTAAGAAGTCTTATAACAGCTCGTACTTCACATTCGGCTTGACTGACGATTATTGGAGGCATCTTGAACACTCGGTGCACAACGTAAACAAGGAAGAATCAGACTGTAATGGCGTCAGTGCGTAGACAAGAGATGTAAATACCCAGTGCGCATGCACAGAACGCCGACCGCAGCGCTGCGGCCGCGGTGTGGCAAAACGGTACTTACTTAAAAAACACGTCTCGTACATGTCCTAATTATAGCTTCTAGCCTCCAGTACAAAGGCACTTGTAGATGTGGAAAGTTATTCCTCTACATGACAGGAGTGAAATTATTTCAACTATTTCAGGTGGAGATTAATGTCATAAGGGAAGACATTGAATTGTGCAACTGAAATAGCGTGGCCGGCCGCGGTGGCCGTGCGGTTCTGGCGCTGCAGTCCGGAACCGTGCGGCTGCTACGGTCGCAGGTTCGAATCCTGCCTCGGGCATGGATGTGTGTGATGTCCTTAGGTTAGTTAGGTTTAAGTAGTTCTAAGTTCTAGGGGACTAATGACCTAAGATGTTAAGTCCCATAGTGCTCAGAGCCATTTGAACCAAATAGCGTGATTGGATAACGCTTGAAACAGAGGCCAAGCGCGTGAGGCGAGGTGTGGCGTGGCGTGGCGCCTTACCTGCAAGGTGTAGAGGTATCCCGGCCGCGGGTGCATGAGGTAGGGCCACCATGCGTGCGCGTCGGGCACGCGGATCTCGCCCTGCAGCCCGTTGCTGGAGTCGCTGGAGCCCACCACCACGCCGTCCGCGTCCAGAAGGTCCACGCGGCACTGCGGCGCCTCCATAGAGTAGCCCGCGTACGTCACGTTGTACCGTACCGTCCCTGCAAGCCGCAAGTAACACCATGCTAGCCAAGTCTAGTTACGATGCCGTCAACCACAGCCATTCAAGAAGCATCTTAATTTCTAAAATGCTGAAAAACCATTATGTACCATCCTTATACCTAGTATAGCTAGAGATTTTATCGAAAATCTCTTTCTCAGTGCTCTTTTCAACAGAGGAAAGAACTAGGCAGAATAGCCAACGTGATAAAGTTAAAAGTAAACCTGCGTACACCGCAATGTCATTTCGTCGACTCCGCTCCTGACAGCTGAGTGGTCAACGCGACGGAATGTCATACCTAACGGCCCGGGTTCGATTCCCGGCTGGGTCGGAGATTTTCTCGTCTTAGGGACTGGGTGTTGTGTTGTCCTTATCATCATCATCATCATCATCATCATCATCATCATCATCATCATCATCATCATCATTTCATCCCCATCGACACACAAGTCACCGAAGTGGCGTCTAAAGACTGGCACCAGACGAACGCTCTACGCGACGGAAGGCCCTAGCCACACGGCATTTCCATTTTCCATTTCGTCGAGATCGGGTGTTCTGCCCGTGGTCCACGTGTTCCCATCACGATATTTCGACGTCGAAACTCTACGTCTTCTTCAGGTGTTCGCGAGACTGTCCCAGGGAACCCCTGATGAAGACGTCAAGTTACGGCATCGAAATATCTTGTTGGGAAGATATGCACCACCAGCAGGACACCCTATCTCGACGAGGTAACAACGAACCGCCGAGAAATACTAAGGAATTACGGCATTCTTATTGTTAGTGCACTTCAGTAGAGCACATCGTCTGCCCAATAATTACCGTATTTTACGCACTTTTTTCTTCGAAAAATTGCCTCCAAAATTCTGGTGTGTCTTATACTCGAAATTAACATAAAATATCCAGTGTTTGATTTAAAATTCCAGCCAATCTTAAAATGGTCATAAATTGGATGCCGCGCGAAATCTGTCTGTATCTGGCAACATTGATTCAACTGGCAGCAGCAATGCACCGATGCGACGAACATGAGTTGCGGGGATTCACAAGCTCTCTAACATTGTTTCCTTCAGGCCCCGCCACCACAGTCCAGAACAGTGACCAACCTATGATGCGTTATTGCAAAATGGTTCAAATGGCTCTGAGCACTATGGGACTTAACATCTGAGGTCATCAGTCGCCTAGAACTTAGAACTGCTTAAACCTAACCAACCTAAGGACATCACACACATCCATGCCCAAAGCAGGATTCGAACCTGCGACCGTAGAGATCGCGCGTTTCCCGACTGAAATGCCTAGAACCGCTCGGCCACATCGGCCGGCGCGTTATTGCAGTCTACGGCGACAGTGAACTTGAACTGCGAGTGGTTTGTGTTATCGGTAACAGTACAATTTTTTTTTTGGTATCTGGTTTCGTAAAGGAAAAAAATAAAAGGAATCCATTAGATGCGGGCTGTAAATTGAGAATATCAGCACATACAGAAGAACATGGAAACAGAGAAACTGAGTGGCATTTCAGCCTTCTACCAATAGAAAAAAAACCATTCCAGATGGGCAAGCTGGGAAAGAAGAACGGAAAAAGTTAAGAAGACTAAATGTGCAAAGAGAGGACTGAATATACAATGACCAAAACTAGAAGATGATGTACTGAAATGGATTCAAGGACATCGTCAAAATGGCATTGGATTTAATACAAGAATGATTCAAATACACGGTCATATGCTAGCGCTACAATGAACGTAACTGGCTTTAAGGGTGGAGTTGGTCGTGCTACTGGTTTATGACGCGTCATGGACTTAGCATGCGAACCAAAACCAAAATACCTCAGAAAATGCCACAAGAGTATGAAGAGAAAATATCTTTCCATCGATTTATTACTCAATATCAAAAGAAAACTAGTGCGGAACGAAGTCAAATAGCGATTAAGAACGAAACTCCTCAGACATATGAGGTGCCGAGTAACAAAACTGTTGCCACAGAAGGTGCTAAAACTGTAACTATAAAAACAAGTGGATATGAAAAAAAAGCTCTACGCTTTTGTCCTTTCACGTTGTGCTGGCGGTACTAAACTTAATCCAATAATCATTTTCAAGAGTAAGACAATACCAAAACCTTCTGAAGTACCTCCAGGTGACAGTTTACACGTACATGACAAAGGTTGCATGGAAGAGACTGGTATGACATTATGGATTAACGGAGTGTGGGAGAGAAGGAAAGGTGCTTCATTGAGGAAGAGTTCTCTTCTTGTGCTAGATCAGTTTAGTAATCATTTGAAAAATTCTGTGGAAGAGAAATTGAGACAGGGAAATACAGAACTTGGTGCTATTCCGGGAAAACTTACTCCACAAACCGTGCGGGGTGGCCGCGCGGTTAGATGTGCCATGTCATGGACTGCCCGGCTCCTCCTCCCGCCGGAGGTTCGAGTCGTCCTTCGGGGACGTGTCTATGTGTGTGGGGGGTGGGGGGGGGGAAGGGGAAGGGGTAGGGAGGGGGAGGGGGAGGGGGAGGGGGAGGGAGAGGGAGAGAGTGTCTACCATCACGGGTTTCCTGGATGGCTCTGTTGCTCGCAGTTCGACGACGCACAGACTTGGTCAACGCGTTCTCTAAGGCATACAGATCGTCTGAGATGTATTGTGTGAACTGTAGCCTGCCAGCTTTCGCCAAACGCTTTTCCAAATCCTCGTACAACCCGTTCTCCGAGATGGAATGGAGTCATAATAGAGCTCTTGCATCATGTCAAGTATGTATTAGATTTAGAGATGACCACATAATCCGTTAACTCCATTGTTGTGGGGAACAGATGTTTGATTTTGTTTCTCTTTTTGAATGATTATATAAGATGAACATCAACAAAAGCAAAACGAGGATGATGGAATGTAGTCGAATTAAGTCGGGTGACGCTGAGGGAATTAGATTAGGAAATGACACTTAAAGTAGTAAAGGAGTTTTGCTATTTGGGGAGCAAAATAACTGATGGTGGTCGAAGTAGAGAGTATATAAAATGTAGACTGGCAATGGCAAGGAAAGCGTTTCTGAAGAAGAGAAATTTGTTAACATCGAGTATGAATTTAAGTGTCAGGAAATCGTTTCTGAAAGTATTTGTATGGAGTGTAGCCATGCATGGAAGTGAAACATTGACGATAAATAGTTTGGACAAGAAGAGAATAGAAGGTTTCGAAATGTGGAGCTACAGAAGAATGCTGAAGATTAGATGGGTAGATCACATAAATAATGAGGTGGTATCGAATAGAATTGGGCAACAACAACAACAACAACAACAACAACAACAACATCTCCTTTCCGGAGTCTGTCTATTGGGTTGGTGCGTAAGTTTGTAGCGGTTTTGTTTTGCATGTTGGTATTCCAGCTGCTATGCATTTATTTATAGATTGTCTCTTTTTTTGGGGGTCTACAGTTAATGTTTGAGCTTACATATTGTCATTTGGAGGCAGTGCGTGGAGCTGTGGACACTAGAAAATGGAGTACCAAGCGGAGAAATCGGAACATTTCCGACATTCTTCTGTTTGCGTTCAATAGACGGTTGAGAGCAGAGGATACAGCCAGAAACATTTTCGCCTTCTATGGAGTTAATTACATTAGACAGAGCACTGTAAGATAATGGTTTCTTCGTTTTAATGAGGATCGTTTTGACATTATTGACTATCCACGTTCAGGAAGACCTTCGGGGTTTGCTGAAAATGTTTAAACGCATTAATCCACATTTATCCACTATAGTGTATTCGAAAACTGGCAAATGTGATGAACTGTTATCATCCTACCATTGTCCGACATTTTCATTCAATAGGGAAGGTTAAAATATCATATGTATGGGTACCTCAAGCTCTAGGTCAAAAGCACAAAAATCAGAGGGTGGGCATATCTGCATTTCTACTTGCTCGTCATCAATTGGCTCGTGAACAACACTAACCATTCCTATCCCTTATCGTTAGCGGTGACTAGAAATGGTTTCTTTAAGCTAACATAACGAAAACAAGGGAATGATTGAACCCAAACAAAGCAGGAACTCCCCCATCCATAAAAGATAATATTATGTATCTGGTGGATCAGGGACTGTATGGTGTACTACGAATCGGTTCCCCAAGGTGTAACCATCACTGCTGACATTTCTTGTCAACAACTGAGACGTCTTGCAAACGTTGTCCAAGGACAACGACAAAGAACACTGGGTGAAGTGATGCAACCGCACGATAACGCCCGTCCGTATTCTGCTAGACTGACAAAAAACACTAAGTAGGAGTTGGGTTGGGAAGTCATACCGCAGCCATCTGATTCATCTGGTCTTACGTCCTCAGATTTTCAGCTTCTCCGCTCTCTATCGAACAACCTTCAAGGCATTTCCTCTCCGGAGGAAAATGCGCTCCGAACATGGCTGGACTAGTTCTTCGGCTGAAAACTTCGTGATGTCTACAGTCGCGGAATATGCAAGTTACACCAGTGCTGGCAGACTGTTGTAAACAGTAAAGGAGAATATATTATTTATGAAGATTGACAATGGTATGTGTATCTGTTGTGTTTAATAAACTCCTGGAAAGCCGCTATGAACTTATACACCAACCTGTATTTACTTGTTTTGGATCCTATTATGCACAGTGCTTTGTTATTAAGCTTTGCCTTCAACAGTGGAGTGAATTGCAATCAAATGCTCAAAATACTTCATTGCTTAAACTTGTTTCATTTTAACAGTCATTTCATTAGCCCATGCTCTTGGAAAGAGTCATGGCCGTAAGCGCGAGATTCCGATCAGTGGACTCTACCAACAGGAGCTTCGCACATGTGCGGACGCGAGTCATACTTTGAAGCAGCCTTATGCCATTAACCATTCCATGGATTATTAAAAATAAATGGTACTGCGAAACCGATTTGGACACCAAAATGTTTTACGCAGTATTTGACTTAAGTACACTAACTTATATTACTTAACTGCTAGCCCCATTAATGAGGCGCAGACCCTGTTGCACGTTGCTTATGTGACTGTTTCCAACGGCAACAGAAATGTTATTTTCAATTTTCGTGTAACAACTGACCAAATTTAAAATTCTGCATAATCTACTCATTAACAGCTATAATCTTATGTTCAAGGTTTAACATGGTAACGCGAGCATTATGGTTAGAAACTGTGTTTGTGCTTTGAGCCAGTTGAACTCAGAGCGCGCAAATTACCCGCACTATATGCATCCAGTGCTTGGTATTGACAGCACTTAACGACTTCCAATAAGCCTTAATACATGATCCCAAACTTTTTCTGAACTTTATCTCACTTACATGCTTAACGAAATATTTAACACATTAACGCATTTGCAACTTAATCAGACGATTGGAGCTGTTTTATACACGGGAGTTCGATTATTTAAACAACTGGTATTATTTAAGCAACTGGAGGAGGGTGGTTTACGAGTTAAAACAAAGGTAGCCCTGTCGCTCTGACGGCGACACAGCGAACGTGACAACGATTCATCTTATTCTATAAACCTTCTGACACCTCTTCAGGAATTATACTCTCCTTTCAGGATTGTGTTAAATTTTGCCTTGCGAGAATAACAACGCCGTCTATCATTTTTGGCATGTTACGAAGCGCAGTCCTCAACTTCAAGACACATTTTTATTATCGTGCCGTGATGGGCACCGCACCGCTCAACTTTGATTTCATGGTGGCGCAGTCGTACGATTCAGCGGGAGATGTAGAGGGTGCAGTTACCTTCGCCTTGGCAGGAGTACGAGCATCTAAAATGAGTACGCTACAATGGTGTTCGCTGGCGTTTATCTGAAATGGGAAATCGATCAAATAACGTTCCTTGCTCGCTGTGCGGTTCGGTCTTTATTTTGACAACCGATTTTACGAAAGCGTTGTTAAGGATTCGGTCGCAGCTTAATATTCGTGACAAACAAGCATATAGGGGTCTTTGCTGCTCGTTTCACACGCAGTAATTTCATCTTCCGTTTTTTAATCGGTGAAGTCACAAAATCGAAGAAACTCATTCCTGACACGGTGCTCTGATACATGCAAATAACATCGAATATTGCAGAATGTACTTCTACTGAAGCATGCTGTCAGATTAAAACTTCCCTTTCGCGGGCAAGTGCTCTACCACTGAACTGCCCAAGTAGGACTCACGATTTGTCCTCACACCTTAATTTTCGCCTGCACCTCGTCTCCTACCTTTCAGACTCTACAGAAGCTCTCCTGCGAAACTTGCAAGACTAGCACCCATGGAAGAAAGAATATTGCGGAGACATAGCTTAGCCATACCCTGGGGCGATGTTTACAGAATGAAATTTTCGCTCTGCAACGGAATGTGAACTTAAATCAAATTTCTGGGCAGATTAATATCGTCGGACACTGTCAAGCTGCATGAACAGGTGTGTGTCCCACAGATGAAGGACAGGTTTCAGATAAGGGACTGTACACATAGGAGAGAGTATTTTATTAATACCCGTCTAACACACAATTGTCTGCAGTGAGAGGATAAGGTGAACGACACACGTCCATTGTTTTCTACTGTTCCCGTCGATGATGATGTCAACAGAGATTGAGAATTAACTTCGATAAGACAAGGATGGGAACGTAGAACCATGTAAGCATTCGCTTCAGTCGTGTTAGGGACACCACGAAGATCCGAAGCTTACCGTGAGCATCATTTGAGATGAAACCAACATAAAAATTCAGTTTATTCCAATATTTTAACAAAGCACAACACAGAAATCAATTCATGACAATTGCAACAAGTGTTTTCGGCAGTCCAATTGGACTTTCTCCTTGCACAGATCAACAAACGATTTCTCTGTACATTTGCGTCATTAGTTAGCAATGTTTGATTTTCTATATTATATGTGCTTCAGTACCATTAACGACAACGTAAAATGGTGGTCTGTAGTCGAGAATGCATTTACAGTTGAGTTTCCTGTGCATATTTCAACACAGCTGCTGGTGTACGTTGCGTACTTACCGGTCCCGTCGAGCGAGTAGTCAGTGGCGACGTTGAGATCGTCTATGAAGACTGAGGGCGTCGTGTAGAGCAGGACGGGCCGATGGATGCCCGCGTAGTTGAAGAAGTCGAACGAGTACGACTGATACTCCCGCGTGCCGTTTGCGCTGCAACACGCAAAGGAAGAGCACGTGAAAACTCACTGAGTGTCAGACGTAAGATTTATGAAACTAACATGTAAGAAAGGACAACGCTATGCTGCATATCCTTAAAAAATCTGAAATTAAATTACAGGTTCTTACAAAATTCTTTGACAATTTTAAGCTGTTCGCACGCACATGTGCTTCGATCAGCCAGAACATTATGACCACCGATCTGCTATCGATATAAACCCGTCCAGGCGATAGCAGCGTCACCTGGTGAGGAATGACTGCTAGTCAGACACACGCACGGTGCATGTAGCATCAGTGAGCGTGTTGTCCGTGTGTAGAATGGGGAAGGCACTCGGTCTATCCGAGGCTGACCGAAGGCAGATTGTGATGGCCCGGAGGCTCGGCACGAGTATTTCGGAAAATGCACGACTTCTCTGTTGTTCGATGGTGCTGTGGCCAGTGCCTTCAACATGTGGTGAAGCCAAGGTGAAGCCACGTCCAGAACTCGTCGGGTTAGGCGGCCACCCCTCATAGGTGTCAGACGTCATAGGCTGGTCTAACTGGTAGAATAGGACAGGCGGCGAACTGTGGCGGAACTAACATCAGACTTTAATGCAGGGCAGAGTACAAGTGTGACTGAACACACAGCGCACCGAATACTCCTAAAGACGGGCCTCCGCAGCCGAGGACCCATGCATGTGCCATGTTAGCACCACAACATCGGCAACTACGACTGAAATGGGCACGTGACCATCGGCACTGGACGTCGGTGCAGCGGTAGAGCGTTGCATTTGATGGATCCCGGTACCTTCCTCCTCATGCCTATGGGAGTGCAAAAATCCGTCGTCTTCCCCGGGAACAGCTCCTTGACACCTGTACTGCTGGGCGGAAGCAAGCTGATGGCGGCTTCTTTATGCTCTGGAGAACGTTCACGTGGGCATCCACCGGTCTAGTGGAGCTCGTGCAAGGCACCATGACGGCCAAGGAGTATCGTACATTGGTTGCCGATCACGTACTCTTCTTCATGACGCTCGTGTTTCCCGACCAAGTGGCATTTTCCAGCAAGGTAATGCGCCATGTCACAAGGCCAGGAGTGTAATGGAGAGGTTCGAGGTATACAGTGGCGAGTACCTATCGATGTGCTGGCCCCAACAGCTCGTCAGATCTGAATGCGATTGAACGCATCTGGGATGTGAATGAACGTGGCGTCAGAGCTCATGGCCGCCCTTCCCGATATTTACGGGAATTGTGTGATTTGCGAGAGCAGACGTGGTGCCAACTTCCTCCAACGACCCACCAGCGCCTCACTACTTCCATCTCACGACGTGTTACCGTTGTTATCTGTGCCAAAGGTGGACATACCGCCTGTTGATAGGTCGTCTTGATATTCTGGCTGATTAGAGTGTGCTCTTCAGGTGATTACGTGATAGGATCTCGATGTCTTAATTATAACGGAGATGGCACATGAAACGCACTTGTGGAGTCTGTACCGTGGCGTCTAACATAACGTTCGATTTCAATTTCTATTATCTGTATTGTTACACCCGCTCATTGCCACCACCATCCCCTTCTCCCCAATGTCGACTCTTTCGCAGTCGTACCTGCCCCTCACGTAGCCGTGCAAGACAACAGATCTGTATTTTCTGCGGGGCATTGCCGACGTGCACCATTTGGTCCTAGGAAGAGCAGAGTGGACAGTAAATGATTTCCACGTATATCTGTTATCGCTACCATAACCAGCACCACTTGTCTCAACAACAAACTGGGCTATAAATCGACGTATCTTTTCGTATCATCTTCAGCACTGGAGATATTGCCATTCTGAGGATCATCTTTGAGGTCATCTCCAAGATTTTGGCATCAGGTCTTTTGCTCTGTACCTTTTTAACTGATGTCCACCACACAACACCTTGTACTTATGATCATGTATGAGCAGGAAGTCATGAGGCATCTCTGTCCGTAGAGCAATCACTTTTTCATAGGAATATTTGGAGGTATATTTACACAGTACCTCAGTTTGTTACATGGTATTGGTATGAAAAGTCAATGATCATCCTGAGACAGTATTGCTAGAAAGTCAAATGTTTGCAGTTTCACAACTGTTCATCGTTGTGGTAATGGCAATAGTGCTTAAGAGCTCGTTTGTTATTGAATGAAACGGAAGTAGGTGCTTGGATTGAAATATCGCAGACGGCATCTTGTTCGACTTCCATTTGTGACCTGGCATGGTATTATCGAGGGTATGTCCAGTTAACATGAGACACGTATTTTCAAGTTAACACTAAAGCCGAACTTTGATATTCGAGTTGTCATTTATTACTTTCAAGAATTACTTCCACTCACAAAGTAGAATAAAGTCCTCCGCAAAATCTCGATGTGCTTAGATTTCTCTCCCATATGATGTGCAATTACATACTAAGAAGGCCATACCGAATGAAAATGGAAGGGGGTGCCAGAAAGCGTCATTGTAGGACCTGTTAGCGGAACAGGTGCTACTGCACTGAGGCGCTATGGAATATCTTCGGTTGAGATGCAGACTGCTGAAATTGATAAAATGTTTTGGGAAAACATCTGACATTTGTGACAACGATTCTCGATGGATTGTATTGAATATTTTCTTCCTAGCCAGCATTAAGTACTACACTGTATGAGCATCGTTACGCAATGCTGCTTATTATCCACCAGATGTCTGTACACTTCATGTTGCAATCGGCAGAACATTATAACAGAGACTTTCCTAGGAATCGAGTAGAGCTTGGAGCCTATCTAGATTTTTCCAATCATTGGGATTTCTTTATTTTTAGTTTCTCATTTCAGGAGCTGGTCAGTAACGTAGCGAGCTCATAATCAGTGATTTACCTAATTTAAATAATGTGTATCGTTACTCATTTGAAATGTTGTTACACGCTTGGGTTGTGCTTTCATGCTTGAACCCACATCTGCTTGTCGCTAGTCTATTTCCGCCGCTCTACCACAACCTCTCAAAAAATGGTTCAAATGGCTCTGAGCATTATGGGGCTTATCATCTGAGGTCATCAGTCCCCTAGAACTTAGAACTACTTAAACATAACTAACCTAAGGACATCACACACATCCATGCCCGAGGCAGGATTCGAACCTGCAACCGTAGCGGTAGCGAGGTTCCAGACTGAAGCGCCTAGAACCGCTCGGCCACAGCGGCCGGCAGCACAACCCTTGTTACAGAGTTATCTTAAATATTATAAAAAAACATCTTCCCTCTCTCTTCTCCCAAGAGTACTTCCATTCTTGACGTTGATTGTGATCCTCACATTGTTTTCGGTGACGTTTCATTACCGTATTCACTACATGTTATTCGTCTTTGTATCCTCTGCTTTTTGTGTTAGATAAAATCTGAACGCTGCGATCTATTTTGATAGATACACTAGAATATCTAGGTAAAACCACTGACGTCTCTCTGGAGCGTAATATGTCGAGAAAGTGAGCGTATAGTGAGTGCTGGTGGAATATAGTTGTGTGTTTGCGTTGCCACGGATGATTACAGAAAATATAGGAATGGAGAGCATGAAAGCGGTGCTGGTACACAGTCTTCTGTCACTGAACAGCGTCAATCGACAGCCCAACTTTATGTTTGAATCCGACCGATTGATGTACTTCAGCAGTGAAACATGGTATACTGACGAACTGCGGAGATGTTTCAGATTTAACCGTATTGTAGGGTGTCGCTGTCAGGATGATTTAGCTTATCTGCCTCTCCTTCCCGTGTCACCAAATACTGGTGGTGAAAACTACTTCCACCATCTGTGTTCTGGACCTAGACCATCGAATGGAGAGTTACTGAATTGGCGTGGGAGTCGAATGATAGCAAGAATAATTACAGTAAATATAGCAGAAAGAATAGCAACCATGAAAAATCGTAGGAAGCTACAAAAGGATTCAGGCAAAGAAACCAGTAGAGCAATAATTCAATGACGGTGGCATGTTTAACTATAGCATAGTATTAGAGGTTGGTCAGGGCAAATGACTGTTCAATCAATTCCGTTTCGGCTGTGGTGAATGTAGTGATACGTACCGTTGTTTTCGAGGGGCGTAAAGAAGGAAGTAAGTTCTGTCTATGAACGAAAAGTATTTTATTTCGTAAAAGAGTGAATTGTGTTATTCTACGTTTGTAGCACGTTTCAGGATTTGGGGCTGGTTTTATTGTTGCAACTGAACATATTCTTTTACGCCACGCATGAGTGTGTGGAGAGCGTGTATGTTGTATAGCTAACTGATGAATGGTTGTTCACCTATCAGAGGTCTTGTGGTGAAAACAGCGTTCAGAAGTGTCGTTTAATAAAGCGGCCAAGTTATATTGGTGTCTAAACTTCCCAAGAAATTCCAATTGTGTGTTGGGCCGGGACTAACAGAAAACCTTACCTTTCTTAGGCGATGTTCTTACCGGCTGAGCTATCCAGGCACGGCGGACGACCCGTTCTCAAGGTACCAGTTCTAACAGTACTTCTCTCCTGCTTCCCAAACTTACAATTTGACTAGTAGTGCTGAAAGAAAGTTATAAATTTCGGTTTTTGAGAAAATGCAAAGGATGTCAAAGATATGTACGAAAAAGAATCTCTCTTAAAACACTGGTATGTTAGATTCTCGAGTATAATTCGTCTTTTGTAAACTAACTAAGCTGAGGAAAGTAAAGGGCAAAGCAACTGTTGATTATACATAAATGTCAGTCAAAGGGATGGTGAATTAAGAGGGTGCCTCACTCAAGTGATCGTAATGGAATTTTAAGCTCTGTTCCTGTGCTTGCAAGAAGACGCACCCTCTTAATTCACCATCCCTTTGACTGACTTCACGTTTTCGTCCACTTCGTATAAATTTTTAATGTTACACGTAGGTACCTATTCATGTGTTAGAGTTCAGCCCTGAATGTCAGATGTGATATTTGAAAGTAACGGTTCTCCTACTCACGAGCATTGTTTAAATTTATTTGCATCTATGGCAAGCCGCTGTTAATTGACAGCTTGCTATAGGCCGGATCTGTTCTACAAGAAGAAAACAGCGTTATAATAAAGTCAGGCCAGGATAGGGGACATCATCGAATCGAGCAAAATTTTCAAAAAACTTATATGGAAATGCCCCTTTGTGGAGCCACAACCATAAAAAGACAGAAAATAACCAGCGATGAATGTGCAGAAATTTGCTCGGCAAGCGAACGTGCTCTGTTGTGGATATTAGTGCGGTTTTGGCCGGCTAAGCTGCTACCGAGTTATGCTGTGGGAATTATGGTCCAGTGCTCTTGTCTCCGCGTGTCAGGATTTTTCGAGGGGATGAGCCAGACATTGCTTCGATAATGTCAGCTTCCTAGCGACATCAGAGGAATGAATTTCCAGCGTTCACTATACAGAAAAAATAAAAACAATATTTTAAGAAAAATAGTTCAGTATTTAATTTGTGGCATTTTCTTAGTTCACACTAACTGATTTTTTTGGACTTGTTGGATTTAAAGTTCATTCATGCAATCTGTGCATTAGTAAAATTTAAAACATGGGGCCTTCCGCTTCCTTGATAACAGTATGGCACAGCACATGGCGACTACCTTACTGCAGTGCTTTTCCTGCCGTCGTTCTATGGCCGTAGATACACAATAGCCCATTTCCAGCCTCTGAGTAACCTGTAAAATTTAACTGTATCTGAAGTGTCCTACCCTGCTCTGACCTTACTATCACGTGGTTTTTCCTCCTCCATGCAGTTACCGTTCCCTGACAAGTGCCGGCCGGGGTGGCCGAGCGGTTCTGGAAGCTTCAGCATGGAACCGTGCGACCGCTACGGTCGCAGGTTCGAATCCTGCCTCGGACATGGGTGTGTGTGTGTGTTGTCCTTAGGTTAGTGAGGTTTAAGTGGTTCTAAGTTCTAGGGGACTGATGGCCTCAGAAGTTAAGTCCCATAGTGTTTGAAACGTCCCCTTAGAAAAATTATAAATGACTGTGCTTAAACTGACACACAATATTTTTAGCGCCACGCAATCTGACTTTCAATAATCTCCACAAAAGAATGGCCCTGACTAACAATAACCTATACCTTTCATGAATCACTTACCTCACAAAAATCTTCGTTACGAACTACTGCAATACAGCGAGCGCCAATACTGCCATCTAAATAAAAGATTCTAACTACTGAAGGCACTAACTACTGATAGGCATAGTTAGCAAATGAAAGATTTCGGGCCGGCCCGAGTGGCCGAGCGGTTCTAGGAGCTACAGTCCGGAACCGCGCGACCGCTACGGTCACAGGTTCGAGTCCTGCCTCGGGCATGGATGTAAGTGATGTCCTTAGGTTAATTAGCTTTAAGTAGTTCTAAGTTCTAGGGGACTGATGACCACAGCAGTTAAGTTCCATAGTGCTCACAGCAATTTGAACCATTTGAAAGATTTTGATAGAGAACAAACAATGTATTTACCTTAATAGTGTTCAAAAGTCATAATATATATATATATATATATATATATATATATCAGCTCATGACATCCAGTCTTACAAATTTACTCTCTCTGATGGACACACGTCCAGATCATCCGCTCTCAAAACTCCGCCATCTCTATCCCAACATCCACTACTGCTGGCGGCTCACCTCGAACTGCGCAACGCTACGCGCTGTTAACAGCCAACTGCCCAACACTACAATAGCAAATTCCAACAATGCAAACCAGCCACAGACTTCACACAGCAGTCAGTGATTTTCATATAGAGCGCTACGTGGTGTTACCAACATAAAAATCTAAACAGCCTACTTACATGCTCAGAGCCATTTGAACCCTGACAAGTTTAAACAAAATGCTTACGACGATTGGAATAGGAATGCGAGTCTTTCGCGGTCACTGCTGTGCCATAAGGATCATTCCATGATGCCTCGAAGGTCGTTCAGCAAGCTGAGCCCGTCGCGAGCTTCCCGCGAGAGGGAGCGTCGCGGCGCCGCGGACTGGCCTGGTACTCACGTGTCGACGTGGTGGAGGGAGCCCTGCGGCACGCTGGTCTGCAGCAGCGTGTTGTCCACGGCAACGGTCAGCCGGTTGCTGGCGCCGAACTTGAGCAGCCCCGTCACCGACGCCTGGAACGGCAGGTGGCCGATCTCGTGCGCCATCGCCAGCTCGCCGTTCACCCACTGTGGACACACGCCCTGCTCTCAGCGATACGGCTCGTTAGCTTCCGAAACGTCTATAGTGTAGGCTTTGGTAAGTATCGTCAAGAGGTGCAGAGGATCGACGCTTGGTGCAAGGAATGTAGTTGATCCTGTAAACCATTGGGAATACATAGACAAAAAGACCTATTACTGTACTGGATGGTTATAACTGAACTGCAGTTACTCACAGAGGCCCATTCTGGGCTGTAATTATCGTAAGACAGCGAAGCTTGGTATGTATTCTAACGCGGAACCAATTTGCTTTGGAAAAAATTAGTCCCATTTTTGGCCAACAGGTGCAAATCTGGCGCTGTAAATGCAAGTAAGACACACAAACGTTTCCATATTTAATGACCGTAGGCAGGTAGGCAGTAAAGGTCAAACAAGTGAGAACGGGATAATATTGATCTCATTATTAACTGCTCCTTGCACAGTTTGTTCAGTATGAGCACTGGAGACGTCGGCGAGATGTACAGCGCCAAATTTGCTCCTGGAGGGCAAAGCTGTAACTAATTCTTCCCAGCGCAAATAACTTACGAATTAAACATTAGGATACGTACGAAGTTTCGTTACCATGCGATAACTACAGCCCACACTGGACCTCCGTGAGGCCGGCCGGTGTGACCGAGCGGTTCTAGGCGCTTCAGTTTGGATCCGAGCGACCGCTACGGCCGCAGGTTTGAATCCTGCCTCGGGCATGGATGTGTGTGATGCCCTTAGGTTAGTTAGATTTAAGTAGTTCTAAGTTCTAGGCGACTGATGACCTCAGATGTTATGTCCCATGGTGCTCAGAGCCATTTTGAACCTCCGTGAGTAATTGCACTTTAATTATGACCACCAAGTAGGAGTGTGATTACACAATTGCCTAACAATTACTGGAAGCAGTCACAACCATGAAATATCTAGGAGCATGCTTACAGAGCCATCTAAAATGGGACGACCACATAACCAATCACAGGTGACGCAGACGTCAGCCGGATTCATTGGAAGAATCCTCAGGAAATGTAGTCTATCAACAAAGGCGGTGGCTTACAGAACCCTCGCATGACCAATACTTCAACAGTGCTCCACCGACTGGGATCCGCACCGAATAGGATTGATAAATCCAGAAGATCCAAAGAAGATCAGCACGTTTCTTTACTCTTAAACTTGCGAGAGCTTATGTTCATAGAAGAGTCAACCGATATATTGCTTCATGCTGCGTATGTATCGCGAAGAGAACATCAGGATAAAATCAGAGTGTCCACACATGGCTCACCAGCAGCAGTTTTTTCCGTGAACCTTTGTGGACTGGAAGAGGAGAGGCGGAGGGGTTAGTGACAAAGGTACTCCAAGTTCCCTCCATTACATGCCGGCTTGCAGAGTATGGACGTAGATGTAGAAACAAGGCTGTTGTTATACGTTAAAGCTAATATCTCCCTTTCTAAGCATTCAGAATGAAACATTTCACAGCTATTTGTCAGCCACATGAAAAAAGTTTCTAGATAAGTGGCGAATTTCGGTTTATTTATTTATTAATGTAAGGTCATTGTGTCACAACTAATTACACACTTTGTAAAATATATATGAATCTACCGCACCGCTTCGACATTTTTCTAGCTCATCTGGTTCTTACCGCGTTTATCTTAAGTTGGTAAGGGAGTGCAGTAAAATTATGGAACGTACATAGCAAATGTAACGTAAAATATATCATTACGTGACTAGTTGCGACTACACAAAGTGAGGCAGCTAACGCAGGGTACCAAATAAACGAATATATCCAGTATGAGTAACTGTATCTACGAGCGGTTACCGCTGAATTACAGCAGACGATGTAACAATTTCTCACCAACGAAAAAATATTTTACCCCATTTTTATTAGGTTGCTTTTTTGGCTGTCGGTCTGTTCGGTACAAATTTTGCAATTTATTTTAAATTAACTTCCTGATGAGCTAGAGATCTGAAATTTTAAAAACAGTTCAGAACTGGATGACAATACAAGACTAACTAATTTTGTATCTTGTGTGTGGCAGAGGGTACTTCGCGTATCACTTTCTTCTTCTCCCCTCCTCCTCCTCCTCCTCCTCCTCCTCAATGATTCGTGGGAAGGAGGATTTTTGGTAAGTCTGCGTGGGCTCAGATTTCCTAATTTTTACCTTCACAGTCTTTTCGCGACGTTATATATATTACTCAAATATATAATCCCCAAAGTTCCCTCCATTACACGCCGGCTTGCAGAGTATGGACAAAGATGTAGAAACAAGGCGGCTGTTATACGTTAAAGCTAATCTTATATATATATATATATATATATATATATATATATATATATATATATATATGTGTGTGTGTGTGTGTGTGTGTGTGTGTGGTGGTGGTGGTGGGGGGGGGGGGGGGGGCAATATGCTGCTTCCCTCACGTGAAGAAAACGTGAAATAAAGCTGAGATTTACCACGTGTCTCTGTTGTAATGTCATCAAAAATGTTTGAAATTGATTCAACAATTTCACACACACACACACACACACACACACACACACACACACACGCGCGCGCGCGCGCGCGCGCGGCTAGAAATAATTTCTCCTAACCCACTATAGATTGCTAACCTTATGCAGGTAGTTCTAAAAATTTATGATTGAGGATTTTTAATAGCTGTGAAGATACTTCTAAGATTTATAACGAAGAACGTGGGGCACATGCAGTAGATAACTGATGCATGAATATTTCACCTGATTACTATTATCACTTGCATGCGCACCCATTTTTTTCCTTTTACCTACAAGACTGTTTCCGTAGATGATAAGAATTCACAATCAAAAATTTTCAGAACCATCCATATGAGGTCAGCAGTCCGTATTGGACTAGGAGAAATTATTTTGTACTTTTTATTCAGTTTTAAAAACGGAGCGTATTAGCTCATTTTTATTTAAGTAATTATTAACGTTTGTAGCTGACGAGTATGGCAAACCTTTTAATACAACTATGGTCTTTTTTGTAGCATTGGAAAGAGCCTTAGAAGGATACTTTAACGACATAAGACGCATGGAACTTATAGCAACACTAACACGACAACAGCGCCACAAGCCATTGTCCTGCCGCCGGCCGATGTGACCGAGCGGTCGCAGGTTCGAATCCTGCCTCGGGCATGGATGTGCGTGCTGTCCTTAGGTTAGTTAGGTTTAAGTAGTTCTAAGGTCTAGGGGACTGATGACCTCAGATGTTAAGTCCCATAGTGCTCAGAGCCATTTGAACCATTGTCCTGCCGTCACGACATGAGGTCCAATAAACTTCGTCTCTAGTGCACTAAATATAAACATACACGGGACTCAGGTACAGTTCTTGTGTTTATTGTTACAACTGTCGTGCTAAGAACGTTGACTTTGAGCAATGATTCATGTTAGAAATCGATTCCAGACAGGTAACACAGCACGTCGAACTGCACTAGTACTCGTCACAACACAGACATTTGTCTGTGGCGTTGCATGTCCGGCGGTCGTCAGAGTTTCCTTGTAGACCTCACTGTTTAACGTTCGAGATATGTTAAGTCTGATAGGCGTGCAGGCCAGTTTGTGTTTCCCGAACGACCGACTCTGCGAACACCAAATGCTGCCCTAGTCTGTAATTATCAGTGCGTAATGGGCGACACTTCCGCCATATGTCCAAACCAATGTCCTCCAACTGCGACAGCATATTTGCTAGGCACTGTAGATACCTGTAGGTATTCAGGGCCACAACAGTAAAACAGGGGCCAGTGATACGGTTCTTGAAAAATCTGCACCACACGTTGACAGCTCAGGGACGTTGTTTGTGCACTTCTTTCAGCGAGCGTAGGTTTTCAAGTGACTCGTAATGACTGTTGAGAAGATAGATTTTCCCACCATTTCTGAAAGATTTTTCATCCATAGACAAATTAGTGTACTGAAACGCTGCATCACTTTGAAATTTTCGTAGACACTATTCAGATTATTTTATCTACGATAATGATACAGGCTGAAGCAATTGAATTAAAATTTGTACCAGCACTTGGATTCGAACCACGGTCTCCTACTTACTAAGCAGATCCGCTGTCCATTGAAACGGATAGGGCATCTGTCTAGTAACCAGGAGACCCACGTTTGAATTCCCGCCCTAGTACAAATTTCAATTCATTGATTCAGCCTACACCATTATCATAGGTAAAAGGCAAGACTCAGTATGTATCGGGAACATCAACTATACATAATTACTGTTCAGAGAACTATAACTGATTTTGAAAATATCTGCCATGAAAGTGTTGATGGAGCTAAATGTGGAAAGGATGACATGTGTTAGAATAAAGTATTCACAGAACACTTCTTTGTATGAATCGACACGCACATTCAAGCTACATCCTCATGTGTGTCTGTCTTCCCATTGCTAAAATTTAGTTGCATTTCTTTCATGAAATGCTGTTGGCGTAACATGTTCTTGGCACTTAAAACTTACTGATTTTTTAAATAATGTTTACATAGACATGTCAAACGGCTTGACACAATAGGGAAACCTTCCAGCATACAACCGCACCACTTCTCTATAACTAAAACCATATCCACTTTTTAGACTGTGGTGTTCATTGTGACTCTCTGAATTGGTTCAGGATAACTTATCTGTTAGTTACAACTGCAGAAAATACATTAATGACCTCAAGTGCACAGATATACACACAAACTGTAACTGACTTACGTGCCTGCTTAAATCTGTTACAGTAGGAGAGACGTTTGTGGGGCTTCAATATTATTTTTTGTCTGCCTTGTCCAACAAAACATTAAGCTACAAACATGAAGCGTAACATGAAGATGTGTGTTAAATCTTAAAACGCACCCACTTACATACATTAACACGACGTACTTACAGTTCAGTGTCGGAACTCCATCAAGAATAAATGAAAAATAACATACATTCTCATTATACAGTCAAAACGGAATACCCACTCTACAATGTAGGACCATTTTCTCTCCTCGTGGCTGTGCACTGCTTTACTGCTCTGTTATGCTGCTACTATTCGGTCAAGTTCCATCATTTAGTTCCATTCTAAAAAAAATTGTGTCATAATTCAGCAGCTGGAAACATTGAATTGTACTTGTGTACATCAGGCCGGGAGATACGGGAAGATTTCAATTAGATTACATCATGGTCAGACAGAGATTCCGAAATCAGATACTGGATTGTAAGGCGTACCCAGGAGCAGATATAGACTCAGATCACAATATAGTAGTGATGAAGAGTAGGCTGAAGGATCAATACGCAAGGAAGTGGGATACGGAAGTACTAAGGAATGACGAGATACGTTTGAAGTTCTCTAACGCTATAGATACAGCAATAAGGAATAGCGCAGTAGACAGTACAGTTGAAGAGGAATGGACATCTCTAAAAAGGGCCATCACAGAAGTTGGGAAGGAAAACATAGGTACAAAGAAGGTAGCTGCGAAGAAACCATGGGTAACAGAAGAAATACTTCAGTTGATTGATGAAAGGAGGAAGTATAAACATGTTCTGGGAAAATCAGGAATACAGAAATACAAGTCGCTGAGGAATGAAATAAATAGGAAGTGCAGGGAAGCTAAGACGAAATGGCAGCAGGAAAAATGTGAAGACACCGAAAAAGATATGATTGTCGGAAGGACAGACTCAGCATACAGGAAAGTCAAAACAACATTTGGTGACATTAAGAGCAACGGTGGTAACATTAAGAGTGCAACGGGAATTCCACTGTTAAATGCAGAGGAGAGGGCAGATAGGTGGAAAGAATACATTGAAAGCCTCTACGAGGGTGAAGATTTGTCTGATGTGATAGAAGAAGAAACAGGAGTCGATTTAGAAGAGATAGGGGATCCAGTATTAGAATCGGAATTTAAAAGAGCTTTGGAGGACTTACGGTCAAATAAGGCAGAAGGGATAGATAACATTCCATCAGAATTTCTAAAATCATTGGGAGAAGTGGCAACAAAACGACTATTCACGTTGGTGTGTAGAATATATTAGTCTGGCGATATACCATCGGACTTTCGGAAAACCATCATCCACACAATTCCGAAGACGGCAAGAGCTGACAAGTGCGAGAATTATCGCACAATCAGCTTAACAGCTCATGCTTCGAAGCTGCTTACAAGAATAATATACAGAAGAATGGAAAAGAAAATTGAGAATGTGCTAGGTGACGATCAGTTTGGCTTTAGGAAAAGTAAAGGGACGAGAGAGGCAATTCTGACGTTACGGCTAATAATGGAAGCAAGGCTAAAGAAAAACCAAGACACTTTCATAAGATTTGTCGACCTGGAAAAAGCGTTCGACAATATAAAATGGTGCAAGCTGTTCGAGATTCTGAAAAAAGTAGGGGTAAGCTATAGGGAGAGACGGGTCATATACAATATGTACAACAACCAAGAGGGAATAATAAGAGTGGACGATCAAGAACGAAGTGCTCGTATTAAGAAGGGTGTAAGACAAGGCTGTAGCCTTTCGCCCCTATTCTTCAATCTGTACATCGAGGAAGCAATGATGGAAATAAAAGAAAGGTTCAGGAGTGGAATTAAAATACAAGGTGAAAGGATATCAATGATACGATTCGCTGATGACATTGCTATTCTGAGTGAAAGTGAAGAAGAATTAAATGATCTGCTGAACGGAATGAACAGTCTAATGAGTACACAGTATGGTTTGAGAGTAAATCGGAGAAAGACGAAGGTAATGAGAAGTAGTAGAAATGAGAACAGCGAGAAACTTAACATCAGGATTGATGGTCACGTAGTCAATGAAGTTGAGGAATTCTGCTACCTAGGCAGTAAAACAACCAATGACGGACGGAGCAAGGAGGACATCAAAAGCAGACTCGCTATGGCAAAAAAGGCATTTCTGGCCAAGAGAAGTCTACTAATATCAAATACCGGGCTTAATTTGAGGAAGAAATTTCTGAGGATGTACGTCTGGAGTACAGCATTGTATGGTACTGAAACATGGACTGTGGGAAAACCGGAACAGAAGAGAATCGAAGCATTTGAGATGTGGTGCTATAGACGAATGTTGAAAATTAGGTGGACTGATAAGGTAAGGAATGAGGAGGTTCTACGCAGAATCGGAGAGGAAAGGAATATGTAGAAAACACTGATAGGATGACCAGGATGATAGGACATCTGCTAAGACATGAGGGAATGACTTCGATGGTACTAGAGGGAGCTATAGAGGGCAAAAACTGTAGAGGAAGACAGAGATTGGAATACGTCAAGCAAATAATTGAGGACATAGGTTGCAAGTGCTACTCTGAGATGAAGAGGTTAGCACAGGAAAGGAATTTGTGGCGGGCCGCATCAAACCAGTCAGTAGACTGATGACCAAAAAAAAAAAACATCAGATGTATCGTCACATTGCCGGCGGTAACTTAGTGAAAACCGCGCCTCGACATGTTGCTACCGTTGTGGATGTACAGTAATGAGACTGCCTCACTCTAGACATACAATTTTCGTCACGATCATGGACAAGAGGGAGTCACCACTGTGTTTAAAGTAGTACTGTGCATAGGAGTTACAGGGAACATCGCATCAGATATTCACATACATGTGAAGTGAATTCCGATTAGCATTTACCCAACCCCCAAGATGTACTTACGTATCTGTGATACATCTTTCAAGCGAATTTTGCAAAAATTGACATAATGTCCTCATTTTGTTCGGTGACTTACCACACAAATTATGCTGGTAGTTGGACAGGCTACTCTTGTAACGGATACAGTCAGCTCTGAGGATGCTTGATGTTGAACCGCAACCGATCATTTTAAAAACTTAATGCGATCAAGACGACCAGTAACAAATCTGTTTTAAATACAGGAAATATTAAAGAAGTCTGAATACTGCACGGCTCGCATTATTGGATGTGGGCCCGTAGCTGCGCCGGATGGAGTACTGCCGTCTACAAAAATGGGGGGGGGGGGGGGGGCACTGCCATTGCCACCAAAATACGACCGAATAATTTCGCCCCTGCTCTATCGAGACCCAATGAAACGTAGCGGATGACATGCAAAGTCTGCATATTCCACTGATACTGACTCCTGTCGGCAGAATCAACGCTGTACAATGTAAGTCAAAAAGGACTTTCAGCTCTGGAATGATTTAGAAATTTCTTGATGTAACTTACAGAATGGATAGATTTGTCATTTTGTAACAAACAACCACAAGTTTCGCATAAAAGTGTCGAGTGCATTTTGTTCGATGTAACTATCATTTGTGATGCGACAAACATGCCGCCGATAATCAACTTTTTCCGCCACTTGTTGCAGCGAATCGGGCTTAACTTGAGCAGCAGCAGCGTAGATTCGATTTTTCAGGACTGCTAATTGTTTGGTAGGGGCGGAACGTACACAGTGTCTTTCATGAAACCCTAAAGACAGAAAGGGAGGTGGCCATGCGATTGGCTCTTCACGGCTAATCCACCGGCTTGGGAAGTGATTATCGAGGAAACCTGGAACGTCCACGGAGGAATATGGTGGTTCACCGTCTTGCTGGTAGTAAAACATCCCATCTCGGTCATCTTCATCGATCTGTGGGATTAAAAAGTTATCAAACACATCCAGATACACAATACGAATGACAGTTTTCTTCATAAAGAAGAAAGGACAGTACACTTTCAGTTTGCTACAGGTACGAAACACATTAACTTTGGGGTGTGTGCATTTTCACTGCCCAATATTCTGCAGTTCTGGGTTAACTGATTGATTGAGAGGGTTTATGGGACCAAACGGTGAGGTCATCAGTCCCGCGATTCCGAAGTTACTCACAGAAAACAGAGTGTCCGCTAAAAGTGGAAGGATCCAGTCAGAAGAGTCAAATTATAAAACAACGTAGTTAAAATACACACACATTAAAAGGCATAAAACGTGAGATCAAATCTAAAGACTGGAAAAAAAGAGAGCTCTTCCCATGGGGGAGCGGTCATGGAGTCCCAGACTGAGAGGACATGAAGAGAGGTCCATGAGTAAAGCAAAACCTTATATCTAGAAATGAAAACCACTGAGGACCAGTTCAGCCATCCGTGAATCATCTAGTAATGTTAAAATTAAGGAACCTGGACGATTGTACTCAGCACGAAGGGCCAAAAGAAGGGGACATTTCACCAACATGTGGTATACCATCAGTCTGGCTTCAGAACCACATTTTGGGGGTGGTTCGCTACGAAGGCAGAAACAATGGGTGAGCGTGGTATGCCCAATGCATAGGCGGCATGAAACAATGGACTCCTTCAGAGAGGAACGGAGGGAAGAGCGCCAAACTGGGGTAGCTCCTTGATTGTACGGAGTTCATTACTGTGAGCAGTAGCGTACCAAATGTCATTCCACTTTTGGACAAAGAGAGATTTGACGTATGTCCGTACATCTACAGCTGGAATCATGGAAGGGAATGGGGGGTAAGTATCTGCTTCTCTAGTCAAACGTTCAGCCAAGTCATTCCTTGGGATGCCCACATGACTTGGGACCCAGAGAAAGACAACGGAGCAGATGGTATAGCCAAGGGCAGAGAGAAGATCATGGATAGTAGAGACCAAAGGGTGACGAGAGTAGCACCAGTCGATAGAGTGCAGGCTGCTTGTTGAGTCAGTATAAATTAAAACTGTGGAGGAAGGCCTGAGAATCAAAATAGAGGGCTCTGTGAATGGCTAGATGCTCTGCTGTGAACACATTGCATGATCCCGGCAATAAATGGCATTCTAAGCCAGTAGGAGACGTGAAAGCATATACCACCTCATCTACTGTCTTAGAACCATCAGTGTAGAAGATGTCGGCACCCTGAAACTCTGCAAGCATGGCACATACAAGACGCCAGAAGACCATGGGTTCGACAGGGACCTCAGAACCCTGGAATAGGTCGGTCCTAATCCATGGTCTAGACACGATCCAAGAGGGCTATGGGAGGAAATACACAAGGTGAATTCCAGAGAGGGGAGATGGAGATTCCGACAGAAGGAAGTGAGACACATGCCAACCGGCAACACCATCCATGGGCGGTTGTCAGGAGGGAGACATCCCTCGTTTGCTAAGACATGGTACACGGGGTGATCAGGGAATTGGCGAATGGCGATTGTGTAAGAAACCGTATTTGTAGAGTCCCCATTTCTGCCAGGAGCCTATCAGCAGGAATGGGGCAAAATGTGCCAATAGCCAGATGCCCACCCCACATTGATGAACAGGGTCAAGTATTTGCAGAGTGGAAGGAGCTGCTGAGCCATAAATCTGACTTCCATAATCTAGTCCGGACAAGACCAGAGCATGGTGAAGATGGAGAAGAATGGTATGGTCAGCACCCCAAGACAAGTGGCCCAGGAGGTGGAGAGCACTAGGTGCATGCAGCACTAGGTGGGAATATGGGGCAGTCACGTCAGCTTTTTATCAAGAATAAGGCCAAAGAAACGAGAGTGTGTTACAACATTTAGGAGCTGGTCGCCTAAATAAAGTTCTGGATCGGGGAGTACTGTGGGTCGTCGACAAAAATGCATAACTCGCGTTTTGGAGGGCTAAAACTGTAAGCCATGGGAGATGGCGGAGGCCCCTCAGATGGCGCCTGGGAGCCGGCGCTCGGCAGGTGCTATCGAGTGGGAGCTGCACCAGTTGCAAAAATCGTCGACGTACGATGACGTGGTGAACACAGGCCCAACAGAGGTTGCAAGCCCATTGATGGCTATGACGAAAAGTGTGATACTTACCATACAACCCTACGGAATAGCCTTCTCCCGAATCCGAGAGACGCTGACTCATGTGCAAACTCGAACCCGGAAGATCCGGCGAGATAAAAACTCGTGGAAAAAAGTGGGAAGGGTAACTAAAATTTTATGGTGCCAAGTTGAGTTGTATATCTTATGTACGTAGATCAAAGAAGACTGCGACAAAGTGCCAGGGATTAGTAAAACGTCGGATTGCTGTTTCCAATCTGAGTGTATGGTCAGTTGGAGACAGTCTTTCTCGGAAACCACACTGATGTGGGACAAAAGGCCCCGAGATTCGAGTACCCAACATAATCTGAAGCTAACCATCCTCTCTAGCAGTTTACGAAGTACATTCGTCAGGCTAATGGGGTGGTAGCTGTCGAGAGACGCTGGGTTCTTCCTGGACTTAACGACAGGGATAACTATACTTACTAGCCATTGCCATGGGAAATCACCCGTGAGCCAAATGCGGTTGACGACACTGAGGAGATGTTTCCTCTGGGGAACGTCCAAGTATTGGATCATCTGGTTGTGGATGGAATCCGGACCTGGGGCCGTGGCACGTGAAGAGGTAAGAGCCTGCTAGAATTCCCATTCAGTGAAGAGCTTATTATGGGGTTCAATGTGGCGCAGATTGAAGCAGAGGGGGTCTGTTCAACTCGTTTCTGCCGGAGAAAAGTAGCCGATGCCATAGCAAAATGTGTCGCGAGAAGTTCTGCGTGGACCAATGGATCAGTGCACAGAGCCCCTTGGAGGATGAGGCCCACGACAGTTGACTGTCGCTAGCAGCCCAGAAGTCTACAGAGCTTGGACCAAACCTTTGATGAGGAGGCGTACGTCACCAGGGAGGAAACAGCTCTCCCAGCATTCCTTTTTTACTCTACTTAATAAGGTAACGAGCCTTAGCACGGAGACGCTTAAAAGTGATGAGGTCGGTCTGTAAATGGTGTCGCTTAAATTACTGCAGCGCCCGTCGGCGGTCCTGGACAGCGACTGATAATTCTTGGTCCACCACGGTACCAGTCGACGCCGAGGGGGACCTGTGTATAGGGGGACAGCAGTGCCAGCAGCAAGCAGTGGCAGAGACGCCTTGCACGACAGCATTAATGCAATTCGAGAGGGAGGTGTGGAAGTGCACAGCAAATACATATAAAGGCCAATTGGCCCTGCGGAATGCCCAACGGGGGCGCCTGTCTGCCTGGCGGCAGCAGGGAAGCTATAGAATCAATGTCAAAGATCGTCATGGGATGACCAATATAGGGAAGCTATGGGAGCAGAGGAGGAGATCATGCGATAGCAGTAAAGATGGCATGAGTGGCACTGAAGTGGGTATGGGAACTATCATTGAGGAGACGCTAATCGAATTCTGTAGTAAATTGGTCAATTAGGAGACCGCTACGCATTGAAGTGGCAGTCCCTGACTGTGGGTGGTGGGCAGTGAAGTCCCCAAGGAGGAGAAATGAGAGTGGGAGTTGCTGTAGTAAGGTAGACAGTGCGACATAAGGAAGTGGCCACCTGGAGGGGAGTAGATATTGCGAACTGTGATTGCCACAGTCGTTTTCACTCTACCCACTATTGCTGCCATGTTGGTACATAGGGGGTTCCAATTGAAACGTTCCCTTAGAAAAATTAATTAATGGCTGTGCTGATAAACCCCTACGATATTTGATTTTCAAACAGCTGAGCAAAACTGAACGTACTCAGACATTCACTAAAGTGACACACAATGTTTTTAGCGCAACGCAATCTGACTTTCAGTAATCCGTACAAAAGAATGGCCCTGACTAACAATAACCTATACCATTCATGAACTCTCACCTCACAAAAATCTTCGTTATTCTAACTACTGCAATACAGCGAGCGCCAATACTGCCAGCTAAATAAAAGATTCTAACTACTGAAGGCACTAACTACTGATAGGCATAGTTAGCAAATGAAAGATTTTGATAGCGAACAAACAATGTATTTACCTTAATACTGTTCAAAAGTCATTATATATATCTCTCTCTCTCCCCACATCCACCACTGCTGGCGCCTCACCTCCAACTGCGCAACGCTACGCGCTGTTAACAGCCAACTGCCCAACACTACAATAGCAATATTGCAACAATGCAGACCAGCCACAGACTTCACACAGCACAGTCAGTGATTTTCATACAGAGCGCTACGTGGCGTTACCAATAAAAAAAACTAAACAGCCTACTTACAAAGTCACTAATGACATCGGAGGAACCAAAGTGCAGATGCCGCCAGATCCCCGGGACCGGCAGGGTTCCGACAGGATCCCCGATAACCACGGAATGTTGGGAGAGTGGTCATTTCAAGTGCATTTCTTGAAGATCAAGACAGAATGCAGAATAGGGATGCGCAAGAGAGGATAGGCGATGAACGTAATCCAAAACAACTGCTATATTATATCTCTATGGCAAGATCAAACATTGTCTGGTCTAGTGCATAAGGGGATGAAGAAAAGACGAAGAATGGTAAGTGGCAGTCGGCAGATCCGAAAAGACTCGAGATACCACTCAGAAAGGAAGAGAAGCTAGGGTCGCAGCATCGTCGGCGTCGAAATAATTCGACACGAACTGTTAGCTAACTACCCGAAGTTTGGGAATGGACATTGGCTGTAAATAACAAATGTGGGACCTATGTCTTTATGATCTGGACTAACCACACAAAATCTATCAATATGCGTGGGTAGGAATATGAAACTCACTTCTTTTTAAAGTTTAACCCAGTGCTGTAACTGGGAGAATATCGCTCGGTGGCAAATGAATTCAGAAGGAGGAGAGGGCGAGGGACTCCAGGCACTTTACAGCGTCAATAGCTTCAACTGCTAGTGCAAGAAAGCTGCGCCAGCACTTACCACTTGGGCGACGTAGTGTACGCTGCCGAAGCGCAGCCACACGCGGATGTTGGGCGACTGCCAGGAGCGCGGCACGAAGAAGCGCCGGTCGTACCAGACCAGCCCCACGTGGTCGCGCACCTCCTTCAGCTGCGTCACGTCGTTGTAGCTGGCCGGCACCGGCATCATCATCACTTCTCCTGTCTGGAAATTCCGCAATGTCGCATGCATTAAAAGTAAGAATCAAATTGACTCGCCACTCTGATTACTCGAAGATGCTTATCCCAGTCGGTAAACGCATCAGAGACTGAGGAAGGTTAAGGGCGAAGGCAGCCCCACCCTTGACACAGCGACGAAAATGGAAAGTATCTTATCAGGAACACCTTGACCGAACGCTACTGAACATACTCCGTTATTTCCGTACCTATGCGATGTTGTTGTTGTGGTCTTCAGTCCTGAGACTGGTTTGATGCAGCTCTCCATGGTAAAGCTGCATGCCCTCGGGAAAAATTACGGCTGTAGTTTCCCCTTACTTTCAGCCGTTCGCAGTACCAGCACTGCAAGGCCGTTTTGGTTAATGTTACAAGGCCAGATCAGTCAATCATCCAGACTGTTGCCCCTGCAACTATTGAGAAGGCTGCTGCCCCTCTTCAGGAACCACACGTTTGTCTGGCCTCTCAACAGATATCCCTCCGTTGTGGTTGCACCTACGGTACGGCCATCTGTATCGCTGAGGCACGCAAGCCTCCCCACCAACGTCAAGGTCCATGGTTCATGGGGAGGACCTGTGCGATACGTTGGTTGAATTTTCGTCCTTTTGCCGGTGTCGTTTCTGTACAGAGAAGAGGCATTCCTAAAGAGAAAAATTATCGCGTAATTGATCAGTATTGGCCGTATGTTACTGGAACTTTTCACGTGGAGATCAAAAGCACTGTGCTCAGAGGACGTATACCTGCAGATTGCCACCATCTTTCGGACTCAGCAAAAGATAAACTCTTTGGCACCGGCACGAGAGACGTGGGAATATCATGCCGACTGATCGCTGTAGTCCAACGAATTCAGAACGAGTGGTGATGAGATTGACTCTGGACGATGGTGTGGCAACAGGAACAGGCACGGGTCCTCCCAGATGGACTAAATCACGAAAGATCGTACGATTATTCGACTGGCTCTGATGCATGCACGAATGAAAACAGCTGATATATGGGCAGAGATAAAAGGTAGAGTGTTACCACGAACCGTCAGGAACAGAGTACTGGAAGCTGGGTTGAGATCTCGAGTTGCCATGTATCTTTCATCGCTGATATCTTATGACATACGTCATAGACCTGTGTGTTGCAATGTCAGAGTCAATTGGGACAAATAGTCGCATTTTTTCATGTTCGGAAATGAATGTAGCATCTGTTTGTGACTGTCATATCAACGCTAACATGTATCTAGACGACAAGCTTCACAGGAAACAGCCATTGTCCGATCGCTTCTCAAATCAGGTTGCTTCTCTCTCCAACTCCTGGAATCTTGATGTGGAATGTGAGAAAAGGACTGATCTGGTAATTGGTGAAAGGAGGTTGAAAGCCCGCCGATATGTGGCAAGAACTGCGAATCCTGTTGCCATATTCTTCATGACCTGGTCACAAAATGACATACCAAGAGATCCTTGAGGAATGTACTAGTCAGTCCTGCCCAGCCTTCTACTTTGTCACTTACAGAGCATGTCTGGGATGAAACGGGGGGACGTACACTCTCATATCAATCTCCATCTATCAATATTCGTGGATTTACGTGTGTTTTAGGTATGGCAAAAAGGTGAAGATGGTGCTCAGAGGCTGTTTGCTTTTGGGCTGCGTATTAGTGCCTGTGGGTGTCACACCTAGCACTCATGTTGACGATGGACATCGGTTCCGAATGAAATGAAAATTAAATCATTCATTACCCGTTATGTGATGGGTGTCCCTACAAAATTTAATGAATACCAGACTGGTGCTGGGTGGTGTAACACTATCCATTTCCGTCAGTGTGTGTAGGGTGAGCTAAAAGTCTACGTGGAAGTGACTATAACTACCGAGAGCTTGATGCCAGTGCACTCCCGCTATCTAAACATGAACACTATAAATGAATACTTTGTACATTGAAAGAAATACACAGTTATTTTAGGAGTAGTGATCAGTATCTTTCGAAAATCAAACAGCCACTTAAATTGAAAATTCAATTTTTGTGCCGTCGAATGACTCAATAGGATTCTTGTACCTGAAGTCTTGTCACTATGGAAGCATTCAGATGGATTTTTTTCTGGCCCAAAGCGTCCATGAAGTTTTATTCCCTCAAAAGTAATCTTTTTAACTTACATGACTTCTCATAAATGTATATAGACTTTCTTGAAGAGGTTTCTCAGAGACTGCCTCGAGTCACAATTATTACATAATTCGCCTAAATTATCTACAATAGTTTTTGATACGTGGCCCCATCAGGAAAATGAGGAAAAACAGTGTGGACGCATACACTAGGTGTGTTCAAAAAGTAACAGGAATTTACGTTTTCCGTAAAGAATTTTATTTATACATCTACATCAACGTTATCCCCTTCACAATAGTGATCATTAAATATACATTACGCCATCGTTTTGTCCCGTCTCCCAAACATCTTTGGGGCAGTTTTTAGCTCTCTCAACGATGTGTTTTTAATCTTGCCTGTGCTTGTAAAACATTGGCTCTTTAAGGCTTTCTTAATTTTTGGGAACAGAAAGAAGCCACAGGGGCACATGTTTGGCAACTACACTCCTGGAAATGGAAAAAAGAACACATTGACACCGGTGTGTCAGACCCACCATACTTGCTCCGGACACTGCGAGAGGGCTGTACAAGCAATGATCACACGCACGGCACAGCGGACACACCAGGAACTGCGGTGTTGGCCGTCGAATGGCGCTAGCTGCGCAGCATTTGTGCACCGCCGCCGTCAGTGTCAGCCAGTTTGCCGTGGCATACGGAGCTCCATCGCAGTCTTTAACACTGGTAGCATGCCGCGACAGCGTGGACGTGAACCGTATGTGCAGTTGACGGACTTTGAGCGAGGGCGTATAGTGGGCATGCGGGAGGCCGGGTGGACGTACCGCCGAATTGCTCAACACGTGGGGCGTGAGGTCTCCACAGTACATCGATGTTGTCGCCAGTGGTCGGCGGAAGGTGCACGTGCCCGTCGACCTGGGACCGGACCGCATCGACGCACGGATGCACGCCAAGATCGTAGGATCCTACGCAGTGCCGTAGGGGACCGCACCGCCACTTCCCAGCAAATTAGGGACACTGTTGCTCCTGGGGTATCGGCGAGGACCATTCGCAACCGTCTCCATGAAGCTGGGCTACGGTCCCGCACACCGTTAGGCCGTCTTCCGCTCACGCCCCAACATCGTGCAGCCCGCCTCCAGTGGTGTCGCGACAGGCGTGAATGGAGGGACGAATGGAGACGTGTCGTCTTCAGCGATGAGAGTCGCTTCTGCCTTGGTGCCAATGATGGTCGTATGCGTGTTTGGCGCCGTGCAGGTGAGCGCCACAATCAGGACTGCATACGACCGAGGCACACAGGGCCAACACCCGGCATCATGGTGTGGGGAGCGATCTCCTACACTGGCCGTACACCACTGGTGATCGTCGAGGGGACACTGAATAGTGCACGGTACATTCAAACCGTCATCGAACCCATCGTTCTACCATTCCTAGACCGGCAAGGGAACTTGCTGTTCCAACAGGACAATACACGTCCGCATGTATCCCGTGCCACCCAACGTGCTCTAGAAGGTGTAAGTCAACTGCCCTGGCCAGCAAGATCTCCTGATCTGTTCCCCATTGAGCATGTTTGGGACTGGATGAAGCGTCGTCTCACGCGGTCTGCACGTCCAGCACGAACGCTGGTCCAACTGAGGCGCCAGGTGGAAATGGCATGGCAAGCCGTTCCACAGGACTACATCCAGCATCTCTACGATCGTCTCCATGGGAGAATAGCAGCCTGCATTGCTGCGAAAGGTGGATATACACTGTACTAGTGCCGACATTGTGCATGCTCTGTTGCTTGTGTCTATGTGCCTGTGGTTCTGTCAGTGTGATCATGTGATGTATCTGACCCCAGGAATGTGTCAATAAAGTTTCCCCTTCCTGGGACAATGAATTCACGGTGTTCTTATTTCAATTTCCAGGAGTGTATTTAGTCTGAGGCATTATTATAGTGCTGATTTTGGCAAAAAGTTGATGAACAAGCAACTAAGTGTAATAACAGATGCATCATTGTGATGCAAAACCATGTACCTTTTTCGGCACATATCTGTCCGTTTCTTCCGGATTGATGCTCACAAACGGCATTAGATCTGTAAGTAGTACTCCTTATTAAGCGTTCCAACTTGTGACATGAACTCATGATTAACTGCGGCGGTAAATCGAAGAACACATTGATCCTAACTTCCACATTTGACAGGACTTTAAGAGCTATTTTTGTTCTTGGAGATCCAAAATGCTTCCAGTGGGAAGACTGACAAGGGAAAAAGCCTGACACTGCTAAGCGATTCGGCTTACATTTTGTGGCTCGTTTGTATAGAGCATAAAATGGAAGACTAAAATATTATAGTCGAACAATCCTCAGTTTTTGAGAAATCCGTCCCTGAAGGTCATGAAGCGTGATAGGTTCAGACTTCATGGGATCAACAGATAACTGAAAATTGAACATTTTCAATCGTGATGGGGTCCGTAAACGTATATTTTCCTAGAAATCTAGGAAAGAAACTGTTTAGACTGCTGTTTACGTCCCCACATGGTAAAGGCTGTTCGACGAAAGCGCAAACTGGGTAATTCCCGAAGAGGAAATACTTTAAAAGGTAAACCATGTCTGTTTTTCGTCGAATATTCGAAAGGAACGGTGTAGTTCCGCGAAGATTGCATTCATTAGATGTTCTTAGTGCCGCCAGTAAATTTGCTTCGAATGTTTGCTTGATGCTATTCACGTAGTTGTTGGAAGAAAAGTGAGGACATTCAACAGAGTGCTTGAAAGAGCTATTGTAGAGCTATCAGAATTAAAATGTTCTCAAAATATGTTTTCTAAAACCGTGCCTTCCTCCACACGCGTGACCCGGACACACTACGACAGCACCGGCAATTCCAGCGGCACATCCGAAACTTGGTCGTGGCTAAGAAACGCCAGGACTGGCGACAGACATGCACCCGTTTATTGCTACCCTAACTATAAACTCGTCCAAGTTCTGGTCAGCCTTCCGTCGCCTTACCAGAACTAAACCCCCCCCCCCCCCTACTATCCTCTTCTCCATGATGATCACCCCTTCCCTGACACCCTCAGTAAGGCCAATTACTTTGCCTACTACCTCTTCGATGTCTTTTCCATCCCCGACGATCCCCAGTCCGATTACTCCCTCTTCCCGGATGTCCGCGATCGAACTAACACCTCTGTCCCTCCCCTCGCACCTGATTTCCAGTACTTGGACAACATTGCACACACGGAACTCAATGCCCCTATCACTACACAGGATCTCATTGCTGCACTCCGCACAAAACGCAACACCGCTCCTGGTCACGATCGTGTCACCTATCGCCACCTTCGTGAAGCTCCTGTCTCTTTCCTCTCCACCCTGGCCAGGCTCTACAATATAGCCCTGTCCACCAGCTACTACCCCGACCTGTGGAAAACCTCCCATATCCTGATGTTCCTTAAACCTGGTAAACCGCCGTCCGCCGTCTCCTCCTACCGTCCCATCAACCTTACATCGGTCTTCAGCAAGGTCCTGGAATCTATCCTCACCCGACGCATCCACCAGCATCTCGACCAGCACCACCTCCTTCCCGTTACCCAGTGTGGCTTTTGGCCATCTTTCTCTTCCGATGACCTTCTCCTTCACCTCACTCATTTCCTTTCCGAACAGCTTAATTCCCGTTGCTCCGCAATCTTCCTCTCCCTGGATCTCGAACGTGCCTATGACCACGTATGGCATTCCGGCCTCCTCTTCAAGCTCCAAACCTTCGCCCTTCCCATTAACTACGTCCGTCTGATCGACTCCTTTCTCTCCCACCGTCCTTCCTACATCACCATCCATAACACGGATTCCTACACCTTTTTTCCCTCCGCCGGTGTGCCCCAAGGCTCCGTCCTCTCCCCACTTCTGTATACGGTGGACATGCCGCCGCCGTCACCCCCCGTCACCTTCTCCAGTTTGCCGAGGACACCGCCTTCCTTGCCCTCCCCCCCACCCTGCAGCGTTCCCAACACCTTCTCCAATCCCATCTTGGCGCAACCAGTGGTTGCTCAAGGTCAATCCCTCCAAAACCCAGGCGATCATTGTAGGCAAAACCACCTCCTCGATTTCTATCTAACCATCTATGGCCGTCCTATCGCCCTCACCCCCACCCTTAAGTACCTTGGCGTCACCCTCGACCGTCGCCTCTCCTGGACCCCCCATCTCCGGACAATCCAAGCCAAGGCACGCTCCCGACTCCATCTCCTCAAGCTCCTTTCCGGCCGTACGTGGGGTCTGGACCCCTCCACCATACTCCACACCTATAAATCCCTCATCTGCTCTATCCTCTGTTACGCCCATCCGGCCTGGATCTCCACCCCCCCCTTCCTTTTATAAATCCCTTCAGATCCTTGAACGCCATGCTCTCCGCCTCGAATATCGCATCCGTCTCCCCTCCCCTCACGGATCCCCACCTCCTCCTTTTACTCGAACGGATACAGATCCTCTACACCTCCGGTAAACTCGATCCTCCTCACCCGCTTGTCTCACCCATCCTCTCTCACCCCGCCCACTGCCGTGCCTGTATTCCCACGTCCCACCCAGTCTCCATTTCTCCACCATCTTTACCCTCTCCCAAGGTGGCTTCCGCCAGCTCCCCCTCCCTGATGATGCCCTCCTCCCCTCCATCTACCCCTCCTATCAACTTTGATCCTCCCCTTCCACTTCCTGTGTTTTCTCCTTTGGGCACCCTCCCTCCCTTCTCTCCTCCTTCCCTCCCTCCTCCCTTTCTTCCCACTCCTCCCCCAGGCTTCCCCTACCCCCATCCCTCAACTCCCCCTCCCATCTCCTCTGCCATTGGCATCTTTGCACTCCCATCTCCCTCCCCCTCACCCTTCTCCCCCTCTTGACAGGTCCCCGGACTCGCACACGCTACGTGAACATTCGCGCGGCGGAGATCATCGCCATCCGTTTCTCGTGTGTGCCGTCGTTTTGTGTTTAGTGTTCACCATCACACTCCATCGTTCACATGTGCCATCGACATCATCAGTGTTAGTGCGTCGTGTCAACAGTTTGTAGTGTGGATTATCGTCGAGTGTGAACGGCTCCGTGGTTTTGTATTTATGTGTCTACTGTTTTATTACCCGCCATTATGTAAATTCTGTGTATTCCTTCTGTATTTTTTATCATTGTCTATTCTACGGCTGAAGAGCAGCGTAGAATGCTTCTGCCAGCCTGCCTGTTGTACAGGTTTTAAAATCACAATAAAGAAAAAAAATGTTTTCTAAAGTGAATCTCCCTATTTCCCGGATTTTGAACAAGTGACAAACATGTATTAACGAATCGGTTAAGTGATTTACCCCTTCTATACTCCGATGACCAAATTAATCGTTAATTATAAGTATAGGAAAACTGTAGGCAACAATTTTCCAGGCGCTGTGCTGGAACATTGCGCCCTGAACGAATGCGTTATTTTTGTATACTACCTACTGCGACAAGGGCTCGTTTCTCTTCCTTATGCGCTAACATACGTCAAATGCTTGTCTTCGCAGCAATCTTACTCGGAATTGTTTTCATATGACAAGGCTCATAATTTTACTTCCTTACTAATCCAGTCGTCTGTGAAATTTATTTCACTATCTTGTTATTGTTCCCCATTGATTTACTCACCTTAGTAACTCTCTATTCCTACCAATTTAGAAGCGGAAAGAAACACGAATGAGAAAACTGCAGAATGCATCGGGCAGTTGAACACAGGTTCTCCGCTTTCAAGCCATATGGCCTAGTCGCATCACCAGTGGCGCTTCCGAAAAGTAGCCTTCATGTTATGGGCACATTAGCGGCAGTCGTAAACGTTTCTTTCCTCGGTTTTTAGGAAAACATGCATTTGCAGGACCCCATATACAGCCTATGACGACGATGAATGCTCAGTTTGCAATTACCTATTGATCCCCTGAATTTTGTGTCGATAGCGCGTCGTGAACTCGTTTTCTTAAAATCGAACGCTTGTTGAGCCAAAATATATTCATTTCAATTTGTACACAGGAGACTTGAGAAATATGAGCCGAATCGGTTGGCCGTCTCTGGGAAGTTCCCTTGTGGTCCCTAATATTTCTACATCATATCCGTAAACCCATGTTTCATCACCTGTTATGACACGTTTCGTAAGTTCTGCATCGCTGTTGACTTCATCTAGCGATCCCTCAGCAACTTGCATTCGGCGGTGTTTTTGTTAGAAATTTAACAATTTTGGAACAACTTTGCTGTCACATGTTTCGTAACCAATTTTTTTTTTTTTTAAATACAGTGCCTGAGCACTGTTTGTGATTCGGCGATCGTTCACTATTGTTTCATTCACTTTCTCCATCGGTTGCTGATGTCCTGGAGCAATCAGGGCGATCATCATCTTCAACGTCTTCAAGGCCGGCTTCGAAATGCTTATACCACTCGTAAACCTTTTGTTTTAGTCATAGCAGACTCAGTGAAAGTAATGTTTACCATTTCTATAACTTTGCTATACTTTATTCCGTTATTACAGCAAAATTTAGTATAGATTCTATGATCCATTTTTAGAGAAAATAAATATAATTACCTGACAGAGTCGAGATGCCGATCTGTGAACTTTACTGTTTAAGATTTTGTGACAATTCGTTATTTGGCCAACATAGCAATACAGAGAACATGTTTACTAGTTTCAGCCGCTTAAAAGGTCCTCATCAGATCCGAAAACTGTTACAAGATTTCAAGTCAGAAATACTGCGAACCAAAATATTGACCAGAAATAATTACGCAAAAGCTATGAAGAGTTCATCGCAGAATACAAACACGGTGTGTGTAAATCGAGGGAACAAGTAAGATGTTTTGTCATCCTTGTGTTAACATCCGTAACGAAATGTCTCTGTAAAACAAAATAAATTTACATGGATAAGATCGAAAGCAAATGGCATGAAACTACTTGCAACAAATTTATAGCGAGGAACGTACCTTACAGTCATATTTACAACATACGTATGTGAACCAGTGCACGAGAATCGTTGTCGTATATACAGCCGTCGTCAAAGTTAACTGGATCAAAACAGTAAACAGACTGACTGACACTTTGTACATGGGCTCACAGGTTTCTCTGATGACATACGATAAGGATGCTTATACACTGTTTCACATTCGTATGTCGCAAATACGAGCGTAGGGCACGTTCTGCACGTAGTTTCGTACCAATGGCTTTGGATCTTACCCATGTAAATTTATTTTGTTTTACAGTGACACTTCTTTATGGATGTTGACTCTGTAATGACAAAGTTTCTTACTTATTCTCTGGATTTAAGCACCGCATGTTTGTATCTTTGTGTGTGTGGTTCACAGTTTTTGCATAATTATTTCTGGTCAGAGCTGCTCTACTCCAAAATATTTCTGACTTACCTGTGTAAGTTTCCAGGTACTAAGATGACCATTTAAGCGGTTGAAACTAGTAATCTATGTTCTTTATATTGCAATCTTGGCCAAAGCAGCGTTTTCTATAAAATGTGCAACGGTCAAAATAAATAATCGCCCAAAACTAAAAAGCATTTGCGGTCTTTGATACAGCTTACAACAGACTAAATATCCGATAGTAGATACTTTTAAACGTGTTACCAACACAACGAGGAAATCTCATAAATTGGACTAAAACAACATGCGAAATTACAGGATTCCCGTTGCTTTCGGAACACATCTCGTAGAATTTAATTCGTTAGTTTTTCGTCCGGTATGTGCTGCATATGGACAGAATGGGGAAAGCAATACTTCCAAGAGGTATCGATCCGGTTTTGAAACTGCACATGTAGACACGTGGAAACTTATTCGGCAGTATTCTCACGCGTTTCGGTACAAAGCACAACTAGGCAGTCGAGTTGAGAAGTTACTCACGGAGCGCAGGTCGTGCTCGTACCAGCGCTCCCAGTAGCCCTGCAGGTTGTCGGAGAGGCGGAAGTCCCAGACGCCGTCGAGGGAGCGCACCTCGCGGGACTCTGACTCCCTGGGGTAGAGCATGCCTCCCAGAGACACCTCGCCGCGGGTCGCCGACAGCACTACGGCCACCACCAGCATCGCCGTCACCACGGACATGCTGCCTGCAACGGAACGAGTTCACTGGGATCTCACTAGCACGCAAGCGACCGCATACATAGTGATCATCTGGTAGATAGGAACCACCCAACAGCGCTGGAACAGTCTCTATCAAACACTTACAATAGAGGAGCACTTCCGCATGCAAAAAACAATAAAGTAAGTTTTACACGATTACACAATACTATGCAATAAGACACTGTTTCCAACAATTAATGAATTTTACAACGACACTTCTGAAAGCATAGTGTATGAAACATTCTCAGTGATCCAAAGACAGTTGTTTCTCAACTCATCCCCCGCGCGCACGCACACGCACACGCACACGCAGGCGTAATTTTTCTCAAATATCGTTTTCGTAAATTAAAACCTGTTGTTGTTTTTGTGGTCTTCAGTCCTGAGACTGATTTGATGCAGCTCTCCATGCTACTCTATCCTGTGCAAGCTCCATCTCCCAGTACTTACTGCAACCTACATCCTTCTGAATCTGCTTAGTGTATTCATCTCTTGGTCTCCCTCTACGATTTATACTTTCCACGCTGCCCTCCAATGCTAAATTTGTGATCCCCTGATGCCTCAGAACATGTCCTACCAACCGGTCCCTTCTTCTTGTCAAGTTGTGGCACAAACTCCTCTTCTCCCCAATTCTATTCAATACCCCCTCATTAATTATGTGATCTACCCATCTATTCTTCAGAATTCTTCTGTAGCACCACATTTCGAAAGCTTCTATTCTCTTATTGTCCAAACTAGTTATCGTCCATGTTTCACTTCCATACATGGCTACACTCCATACAAATACTTTCAGAAACGACTTCGTGACACTAAAATCTATACTCGATGTTAACGAATTTCTCTTCTTCAGAAACGCTTTCCTTGCATTTCCAGTCTATATTTTATATCCTCTCTGCTTCGACCATCATCAGTTATTTTGCTCCCAAATAGCAAAACTCCTTTACTACTTTAAGTGTCTCATTTCCTAATCTAATTCCTCAGCATCACCCGACTTAATTCGACTACATTCCATTATCCTCGTTTTGCTTTTGTTGATGTTCATCTTATATCCTCCTTTCAAGACACTGTCCATTCCGAAAATTTATTCGGCTACTTTGGAGACGACACGCTGTCAAGCTTCAAAAAGAGGTAAAAGCACGCTAAAGGTACAAATCAATCTTCACCATTAATGTAGCTCCAGGTGAGCAATCAAAACAAAATAAGAACATATTGTTTTAGACCCTGAATAGAGAAACAATAATTAACCTTGAATACAATTTTCTTACAGAAACAAATCGATAGTCACTGAAGACGACATATAAGTGTCGGAACACTTTTGAGCAAATAGACAAAGAAATACATTGTGTTTGCGGAAGGAGGATTTTAAAAATTCACATTTAATTCATGAGCACTAAAAAACAAATAGGAGCTTCCAAAACCAAAATGATGATAATTTACCACTTCTTATTGACATTCTGGCTTTAACTACCTTTCTTTATTGCCGAAGGTATTAACTACTTGATATGCTGAGGAACCGACTTGAAAAAAGATGAGAGAGCTTTAAAATTAACAGAACATATATGATAGTGGGTGTTTACGATCGGTACGATTTTAATGCTGGGAATTTTAGTAGTTAATGTTTTTCTTCTTTTAAATACCTACATGCAATTACAGCTAAGATTGGAAATAGTGTATAAGATATGAAAAGCAAGATTGGACTAGGGAAACCTGTTCCTCGACATCAGTCCTTTGCAGTAATAACTTCACAAACAAAACGAGAAAGTATTATATTTAAAACAATAGTAGAAATCATATGTATAAATGGATCAGAAGTGTAGGAAATAAAAAGGAGAAAACAAGCTCAACTACTAGCCACGGAAACAGAAGTGGTGCTGCTATGTACAGTGCGCTCAGCAGCGAGGTCATCAGCGCTCTTACTAAAGTAATTGGAGGCTTTTTATCGCAGAAAGTACACACCAAACGGTAAAATGTTATTAGGCACCCTGCTTTTCTCTCTCTCTCTCTCTCTCTCTCTCTCTCTCTCTCTCTCTCTCTCTCTCATTCGCACTCACACATTTGCACAGAAGACCAAAAGACGTACACCTGAAGTCAGTTTAGAGCTGAAATACACTGACTATAACTGCATAATGTGTCCGCCCCTGGTAGCTGACTGGTCAGCGCGACGGAATGTCATACCTAACGGCCCGTGTTCGATTCCCGGCTGGGTCGAAGATTTTCTACGCTCAGGGACTGGGTGTTCTGTTGTCCTTATCATCATCATCATTTCATCCCCATCGACACGCAAGTCGCCGAAGTGGCGTCAGCTCGAAAGACTTGCACCAAGCGAACGGTCTACCCGACGGAAGGCCCTAGCCACACGGCATTTACATTTTTTACTGCATAATGGGCGGTAACTGTCTTTCATGTTTACGTTGCTGGCTTGTGCCGCTTTCCTGCCTGGTTGTTTGGTGCTCATACACTAGTAAGACACAGTATTCTCATCTCCCCTATTGGATGCTGTTGTTGAATGTGCGAGATAATATTTTGTGCGAGTACGACCCTGATTTTGAATTATTGATAAAACACTAGTGCACGCAACGGGTAACAAGACACACACAAAACCAACGCACTGCGTAAGTGGGACTGTAAGCGATAGCAAATTTTCAGGCCTATGCCCACATTCCCACTGGGTTATCAAGAAAGGAGAGGGAGAACGCTAGTTGATCTGGCATTATTTACTAAGGTTATAAGAGAGTTCTTAATCTTGCAATTATGGATTTGAGCCTTGGGAGACGAGAGATGATGATCTGAAAATTCCTATTTTTCTTAGGTAACTCAAATTTTATAACAAATTTAGATTTATAATTGAACATAATCTGGGATCACTGTCCATATTATTATCGGTGCTGCCAAGTACTGAAATAGCTGATTGGTATCAGATATTTAATGGTCACACTACAAGGAGGCTGAAGGGAATTCATTATCACACACCAGAGCGGCAAAATCCTTCCATGTATCGCCACGCTGAAGAACACCGCGAAGCACTACGCGAAATGCCGCTACTACACAAATTAATGCACAAGCGCGACCGCACAGAGCTGGGACGTTACCCACAGAGATGCTGGAGCACATAATTTTCAAATACTTTCGTGAAACGAGCCACAGAAAGAAGTTGGTTCGCGTTCTGTATCTACCACGATATACCGTATTTCACATCTTACCACCTTCCAGACGAAGCCTCTCCGCACTGCTTCGTCTCCTCAGCACGTCCCGGCTACCAGTCTGTCCGCCACGCTACCGACCGGCCACCCCGGCCGTTGTTCGAACAGCCACGTTCCCACTGGCTGAAGGCCAACCTACACCCTCTACAATCTTCAGAACCGACCTTTCTGAAGTGCCTCAAGCAATCCCTGTCTTTAGTGTTTAGCTACCCTAGCTTTTCTTTTAAGAAGCCTATCGCATCTACTGACAATCCTTTTATACAGCTCTTCTTTCGGAGCCCAACACATTCACACAGCATGCCCTCATACGTACTGGAAAGGTACAGAGAGGACAAGGAAGTGTGACACATTGAAAAGTAATCGAAAAAAAAAAAACTTGGTTACCTTCTACATGTCCATTAGCTGGGTTATTTCTGAAGCGTACTCACAGTACCGCTTCAGTAACAGCTAAAATAAATTAACATATAACCTTCCTTAGTTGATGAATGTGAAAAGAAAAGATGAAGCAATCACCCTGAAAACACTAAAATCTTCTGCTTAGTAAGTTTTCTAGTCACGGAAATGGGTTAGTAGAGATTAAGTGCTGCAATCTCATGATTTAGACCACTTCAGAAAGGAAGAAATTATCTAAATGTAAATGGAAGGATACATGCTACTGAGAAGAAGAGATATTACGTTAGTGTCAAAGACGGTATGGAGGTGGAAACCTCAGGGTAAGAGAGAATGAGGTCGGCCACTGATGTCAAGGAAGCTATGGACTTGGGGAATCTCCATGAGGGGGCTGGGAAGACGGTCAGCTATGGAGGTTGGGGACCAAGAAACAGTATTGTCTGGAAACAACTCGTAAAATATGTACGTGCCTATAAACCGAAAGATTAAATGTAAGACACACACATTATAATTTGGAGTCTTTTGTTAGGAGATTATACTTCACAGTAAGCTAAGTGTTTCTTATAGAAAAATTCAGCATTAGTGGTCTCCACGTCACTGTTCAAAATACAAGCTGCGTAGTTTCGCAATATAATTCACTTTATCACTTATACGTGAGTATCGTAGAAGTAGACTTAATTGTATAATGTGTAACATTTCTTATCGCATCGCAGAATGTTTTTGTCTGTTCCTTTGCACGAACAAAAGGTGCCCTATTAGGGCTCTTGTGTTCCAACAGCTGCAAAGAGCGCGAATACGTTCGCATTTCAAAATTTTTGGAAAATTTTTTAAAGATGCTGAAGAAGGTAGAATGAGACAGCTGATATCCCACTTTTCAGTCAGTGTCTTAATTTAAATAAACAGGAGCATATTCACATTTTGTGTGTTCCAATAGGAGTATTTGTGCACTGGTTCTCTCCTTTCCCCTGCTGCAAAAGGTCATGTAACTCACATGAAAAGAAAAACATTGGTCAGTAAAATTTGGATAGTTTACGTATGTGAAATTGAAATAACGCAAAACTAATTTTACAGCTCACAACGGATTTTATGTGCGAAAAGTATGCATGTGCTTCAGTACTACAACATGAGGTTCCCAGATGATACCCGATGCACTTTTATAGCATATTTTTCCGTGTTATGTCACTTTATAAACTACGTTTTCGCCTGTCACCGGATTTTATGTGAACAGGTATGGTAACTTCGAGCCTCTGCGTTTCGAAAACGGGTAAAGATATCAAAGAAATTTTAAGAACTGTTCCAGATCAGTATCTTAGGAACACATCGCAAAAATTTTAGACATTTTCTGTCCATAAGCGTCATAAAATCCTCGGCTAGGTTTTGTGTGTGTCTTGTTATCCATTGCGTGCACTAGTGTTTTATCAATAATTAAAAATCAGGGTCGTACTCACACAAAATATTATCACGCATATTCAACCACAGCATCCAGTGGGGGAGATACGAATACTGTGTCGTACTAGTGTATGACCGCCAAACAACCAAGCAGGAAAGCAGCACAAGCCACCAACGCAAACATGAAAGGCAGTTACCGCACATTATGTAGCTATAGTCAGTGTATTTCAGCTCTAAACTGACTTGAGGCGTACGTCTTTTGGTCTTCTGTGCAAGTGTGTGAGTGCGAATGAGAGAGAGAGAGAGAGAGAGAGAGAGAGAGAGAGAGAGAGAGAAGCAGCTGGTAACTGTGAAAATATAGTAAAAAAGCCCTTTTCTTGCGGTTTCCCGAGGACCCGCCTATTAGTTAATACTGCCTCCATAAGTCTCATCAAACTTACTGTAGACCAGCAAAAAGATCCAACCGATTTGCTACTTTTGCCTAAGCACGAGGAAATGTGTAATATTCATACTTTGACCCTATACTGGAGGACGATATGCTGGGTATACAAACGGTCCCTTGCCCAAGAGCTACACGAAACACTTTACCCTACCCTTTCATTACCAATACAACTTTAGGTATGGGCACCGGACAAATTCACGCACTAATACGTTCGTGCAATTTAGAACTGCATATTCTCAATCCATACGTCAGCAAAATACACTAAGAATAACAAATGACGTACCACAGAGGAAATATCTGACTGGGACAGAAATCGGTAAATGTTAACATGTTATCTGTGTGATCGTTCCAATTTAAGTTATTCGTAATTGTACTCCATAAATATTTAGTTGAATTTACAGTTTTCAGATTTGTGTGTTTTATCCTATTACCGAAATTTAGCAGATTCATTTTGGATGACTTCACACTTACCATTATTTTGAGTCGGTTGCCACTGTTCGCAATACAGATACCATGTCTAAATAATGTTGCAATTGGTTTTGATCATCTGATGATTTTAGCAGATGGGAAAAGATAACATCATCTGCAAACAACCTAAGACGACTGCTCAGAATGTCTCCTAAATAGTTTATATAGATAAGGAACAGCAGAGGGCTGTAACACTATCTTGGGGAACGCCAGAAATTACTTCTGTTTTACCCGATGACTTTCCATCATTTAATACAAACTGCGATATTTCTGAAAGGAAATGACGAATACAGTCGCGCAAGGGATACTCTATAGACACGCACTATGATTAGATGTCGCTTGTGAAGATCAGTGTCAGATGTCTTCTGGAAATCTAAAAATATGTGATCAATTTGACATTCCCTGTCGATAGCACTCATTACTTCGTAAGAAAGAGAGATTTATGTTTCACAAGAGCGATATTTTCGAAATCCGTGTCGGCTGTTTCTCAGTTCAAAATGTTCTAACACAGTGTATGTCCCAAAATCCTACTTCAACTCGACGTTACTCCTATTTACTTTCTTGAGAATTGTGTGTGATTGGGTTCAAACAGATGTAGGTTGCAGTAGTTATTCGGAGAGAAGTGTTGCACAGGATGGAGTAGCGCGGAGAGCGGCATCAAGACAGCCTTCGGAATGAAGACCACAACAGCCGTTCTTTACTCAATAACAGTGGCTGAAAATAACTGTTTCCGCCCGTAAGGAACTGTGACAATCTTTCGGTTAAATGTGAATACTGACAGAAGGTTAGCGTTGGAAAATTTCCTTGTCGATAGACCCGTCTCACACGATCAGGTACTACAATTATGCGGTTTTTCACTACCTATAACGCACCTGCCGAACAAGCAGCCGACAACAGCTAAAAATATTTATCGGACGTGGTTATTAACACTGATACTCACAGAGCAAAGAAAATACTGAGGACTTCCTCCTCCATCTGGGAATAAGGTTGCGATCGAGAGAAACTTCAAGGTCGTCTCTGCATGATTTTTACTTTGGGGAATGCCTAAAGGGATATGGACACGTTCTAGCTAGGGATCTTAAGGACCAAGCACCTATTACTTGTAGTGCCTAAAAAACCACAAAGCGCTTGGTGTTTGGAGAGATCGATGGCTGCTATATAGAAGTTTCTAGTCGTGTGGGAAGATAACTATAAGCAAGTTTCATTGAAATGCTTGAAACGAGGCCTAAATGCTCCAGTTAAAAATTTATTGGTACTTCGAAGTAGAGTCAAGACTTCACCAGACATGAAAATTAGCTAAACTGAGGTGAGATCATAGTAAATCATCATGTCTCAAGGGCGCTAGTAGATTAGGCGTTGCTGCTGAACTACCGAGTACAAGATGAGGTGACGAAAGTCATGGGATAGCGATATGCACCCCCCCCCCCCCCTCCACAAGCGTGCACGCCCACGCACACGCACACGCACACGCAGATGGCTGTAGTATCGTGTACACGTGGTATAAAAGGGCGGTGCAGTGGTGGAGGTGTCATTTATACTCAGGTCATTCATGTGAACCAGTTTCTGACATGATTATGGACACACAACGGAAATTAGCAGACGTTGAACACGGAGAGGTAGTTGGAGCTACACGCATGGGACATTCCGTTTCGGAAATCGTTAGGGAATTCTATATTCTCTGATCTACAGTGTCAAGTGTGTGCCGAGAATACCATATTTCAGGCATTAGCTCTCACGACTGTCAGTGCATTGGCCAACGACTTTCACTTAATGACAGCGAGCAACGGCATTTGCGTATAGTTGTCAGTGCCAACAGACAAGTAACACTGCGTGAAATAACCGCAGATATCAACGTTGGTTGGTTGGTTGGTTGGTTGTTTGAGGTTTAAGGGACCAAACAGCAAGGTCATCAGTCCCTTGTTTCACATGTGGTCCATTCCTCTAATGTGACATCTCAGGGAAGTCAGAACAATAAAAGGGAAAAGGCTAAAAAAGGAAAGGGGCAGTCATGTTGTCAATGGTAAAAACAAAACGAGGGAAGTCAGCAAGAGAACGAACCCAACGCTATGCTGAAGCAGCATAGGCAAGACCACCTGTGACTTAAAAGGTAAAACCGCTAGAATGTAGAAGTACGTATAGGAAAAGGAGACTAACCAATCCTTAAAAAAAGGGTAAAAACAGAGTAAAAGGGGAAGAAAAGAGGATTTCGGTTAGGGAGGTGAATAGGGAATCTCCGAACACTGCTTACAGTGGGAGACACCCAAACACTCACCGCCCTGCCCCAATACCAGAGAGAGATCAAAAACCTTAAAACTGAGAATAAAAACCACTTTCCTGCAGGAAACCGAGAACCAGAGAGACCATCTGGGAATCGTCAGCCAACATCAATGGTAAAGTGTGGGGGAGTCTGTACTTAGCACGCAGAGCCAAAAGAAGGGGGGCATTCAACCAAAATGTGGGCTACCGACTGGAAGGCTCCACAACCACAAAGTGGGGGTGGCTCATCACGCAAAAGAAAACCATGGGTCAGTCTGCTATGGCCAATGAGTAGACGACACAGTGTGGTCGAGTCCTGCCGGGAGAGGCGAAAGGAAGAACGCCACGGGCCTGGTGTCACCTTAATTGCACGAAGTTTATTAGACAGGGGAATAGCCTCCCAAGAATTGGCACATGACTGTGCGAAGTGGGATTTGATGTGAAGCCGTAAATCCGCTGCAGGAGGGGTTAGAGGAAACGGGGGGTAGGTGACTGCTCCCCCAGCCAAACGATCAGCGAGCTCATTACCCGGGATACCCACATGGCCAGGGACCCAAAGGAAGTCAATGGAACAAGCAGCACGGTGAATATCAGCGAGATGGTCATGGATGGCAGAGACCAAGGGATGGCGCGAAAAACACCGGCCAATAGCAAGAAGGCCACTCATCGAGTCCGTACACAACAAAACGCGGTTGTGTTGGGACTGTTTAATAAAGGTAAGGGCCTGGGAAATTGCCATCAATTCCGCAGTAAACACCCCACATGTAGGTGGCAGCAGATGATTTTCCGTTCCGACAGAGGACGCGAAGGCATACCCCACATGATCAGCAGATTTAGAGCCATCAGTGTAAAAAACAACAGCATCCCGATACTCCCATAAAATTTGGCGGAAAAAGGAACGGAACACCACCGGGGGGGGATGGAATCTTTTGGACCTCGGCGGAGATCCATCCGAATTCGAGGCCGAGGAACTAACCAAGGGGGGGGGGGGGGGGGTGGAGGGGAGGGAGAGAGGAAGGCAGGACAAAGAAGGAAACTGAAAATCACGGCAAAGAGACGCAAGGCGGAGCCCAACTGGTAAACCTGCCCGAGGGCGGGAGTCGCGCGGGCGACGTCCATGGTCTGGGAACAGGATAGAATAGGAAGGATGAGTAGGAGAGGAACGGATAGTGTGTGCATAAGACACCAGAAGCTGGGACCGCCGAACAGAAAGGGGGGGGGGGAATCCCAGCTTCAACCAGGAGACTATCAACAGGGCTAGTAGGGAAGGCACCGGTGGCCAAACGGATACCACGATGGTGGACTGGTTCCAGTATGTGCAGTGTGGAAGGAGCAGCTGAACCATAAACTTGACAACCATAGTCCAAGCGAGACAGAACTAGAGCACGATAAAGACGGAGAAGGAGGGAACGGTCCGCACCCCAAGAGGAGTGGGCGAGGAAGCGAAGGACATTGAGTTTACGGAAACATCCTACCCTCAGATGTCTGATATGGGGCAGCCAAGTGAGCTTGTTGTCAAAAAGAAGACCCAGGAAACGAAACTGTGGGACCACAGGCAATCGGTGGGCATCGAGATAGAGCTCTGGATCAGGGTGGATCGTAGTACGGCGACAGAAGTGGACCACCCGCGATTTTAGAGGAGAGAATTGGAACCCATGTGAGAGGGTCCATGCAGAGGCACGCCGTATAGCTCCCTGGAGCTGCCGCTCTGCAGATGCCATCGAAGAGGAACTAACCCAAATGCAGAAATCATCCACGTACAGGGCAGGGGCAACCAAAGGACCGACAGAGGCCACAAGTCCATCGATAGCAATGAGGAAAAGAAGGACACTCAAGACAGAACCCTGTGGGATGCCCGTCTCCTGGGTCCGTGGAGAACTAAAAACAGTACCAACTCGAACTCTGAATGACCGATGGAACAGGAACTGGCGGATAAAAATCGGGAGTGGGCCCCGAAGGCCCCACTGATGAAGGGTAAATAAGATGTGATGGCGCCAGGCCGTGTCATAGGCCTTGCGACGGTCAAAAAGCACTGCAACCAAATGGCGGCGCTGGGAAAAAGCCTGCCGAACTGCGGATTCTAAGCGAAGTAAATGATCGATTGGAGACCGTCCCTCTCGAAAGCCACACTGGTAAGGGGACGATAGATCTTGAGATTCGAGGACCCAAGTTAGCCGACGGGCTACCATCCATTCAAATAACTTACAAACAACATTGGTCAAACTAATTGGCCGATAGCTGTCAGCAGATAGGGGGTTCTTACCAGGCTTAAGGACAGGAACCATAATGCTATCCCTCCACTGAGAAGGGAAGTCATCCTGGAGCCAGATACGGTTAAACACCCGAAGAAGATGTTGCCGTTGTGGAGCACTGAGATGTTGAAGCAGTTGGTTATGAAAAGAATCTGGGCCAGGGGCCGTATCATGAGAAGAAGATAGAGCAGAAAGAAATTCCCATTCAGTAAAAGGTTCGTTGTAAGATTCTGACTCACAAGAGGTAAAACATAAGGTGGAAGCTTCAGCCCGCTGTTTAAGGTGAAGGAAAGCAGCTGGATAGGAGGCTGATGCTGAGGCCACTGCAAAATGGGTCGCAAGATGTTCTGCAAGAACGAATCTGTCCGTGCAAACGCCATCTGGGAGTTGAAGACCTGGAAGGATGGACGGCCGATGGCAACCTTGGAGAGAGCGAAGTGTAGCCCACACCCGTGACAGTAGAACCAAGGGAAGAAACGAATCGTTCCCAACATATCCGCTTGCTCTGTTTGATTAAATATCGGGCTTTAGCGCGGAGCGTTTAAAGGTAGTAAGGCTGGCTACGGATGGGTGCCTCAAAGTGTTGCAAAGCTCGACGGCGATCACGGATGGCAATGGCAATGGCCACACTCCACCATGGGACTTGCCGGCGATGAAAGGGTCCAGATGAGCGCGGGACAGCAAGGTTAGCAGCGCGAACAATCGCGTCAGACATGTCACGTAGGACGTCATCAATACAACCCGACAAAGAGGGAGAAAACACGACCTGTGCAGTGTATAGAGGCCAAATGGCACGTTGGAAAGACCAACGAGGTAACCTGTCCATCGGAGAGCGTGAAGGGAGCGAATTAATCAACGGGAAATGGTCACTATCACAAAGGTCGTCGTGTGGCGACCAGTGTAATGAAGGGAGGAGAGAGGGAGAAGAAAGAGAAAGATCAATGGCAGAAAAGGTACCGTGACCGGCACTGAAATGAGTAGGAGAGCCATCATTAAGAAGGCACAAGTCGTGGTCTGCAATAAACTGGTCTATATGAAGACCTCGTCTAGATGGAAAGGTACTGCCCCACAAGGGATGATGAGCATTAAAATCCCCAAGGAGGAGGAAGGGAGGAGGAAGTTGCTGAAGAAGGGCAGTTAAGGCAGCAGATGTAAGAGTCCTCTCAGGAGGAAGATAAAGATTGCAAACTGTGACCGCAGAGTCGAGGTGGACCCTAACAGCAACCGCTTCCAATGTAGTTTGAAGAGGAATCCACGTGCTAGCAATGTCTGTACGGACCAACGTACAAACATCACCAGACGCCCGCAGGGGTCCGACCCGATTTCGACAGAAAACACGGAACCCACGGAGGGTCGGTGAGTGAGAATCAGTAAAATGAGATTCCTGGAGAACCACACAAGCTGCAGAGTAAGACGAAAGAAGGGATTTCATTTCCGGAAGGTGACGAGGTGACGATAGTATCCATTACAATTCCATTGCAGAACCACAGAACGATGATTTAAATGGGGGCTGAACACGCTAAAGCCAGTCATACCACCGGATCCCCACCTGTCGCCGACAAGGAGGGGGCGACATCCATGAACGACAGGTCAGAATCCGGTTGTGAAGTCGGGGAAGGGACCTCTGGTGACACCAGAGGCTCTTTGCCCCAGGGCTTATGTTTCTTCTTCTTTTCAGGCTGAGATCGAGGAGGGCTGTGTGGCATAAAGGAGCCAGCTGCAGCAAGATCAGGAATAGAAAGAGACCGGGCGACCTGGGGGCCGACAGACCGCGGCTCTCGCGGTCGTCACGCGGCAGCAGACCTTTGGCCTGGAAGGTGCCGGGAAGGGGCATCCCGGGAGAGTGGCCCTTGACCGGCAGACGCCGAAGGGGTGGGACACTTCTTCGGCTGGGGAGGGGGAGCAGCGCCCAGAGGAGAAGGTGTGGGAGCCACAGGGGAGGGGGGGGGGGAAGAGAGGGGTCCGGGATGGGGGTAAGGAAGGGGGAGGAAGGGGTGAAGATGTAACCAAGGCGTAACTAGATGTCGTGGACACAGGGTGAAGACGTGTATATTTCTTACGGGCCTCTGTGTAGGTTAAACGATCGAGGGACTTATACTCCTGTATCTTCTTTTCCTTCTTATATACTGGGCAATCTGGTGAACGTGGAGAATGACTACCATGACAATTTACACACACAGGAGGGGGAACACAGGAACTCCCCTCATGGAGTGGACGTCCACAGTCACCACAGAGAAGGGGCTGTGAACAGCGGGAAGACATGTCCAGAACACAAGCACTTAAAACACCTCATAGGAGGTGGGATGTACGGCTTCACATCACATCGATAAACCATAATCTTAACTTTCTCAGGGAGGGTATCCCCTTCAAAGGCCAGGATAAAGGCACCAGTATCAACGCGATTTTTAGGACCCTTGTGGACACGCTGAACACAGTGAACACCCCACTGTCCGAGATTGTCCCGAAGTTCCTCATCAGTTTGAAGGATGAGGTCCCTGTGAAAAATCACACCTTGTACCATATTTAGAGACTGGTGGGGGGTAATGGACACAGGAATTGTGCCAGGATGGGTACAGGCACGAAGGGCCGCAGATTGGGCAGCTGAAGCAGTTTTGATCAGCAACGAACCCAACCGCATCTTTCTCAGGGAGTCCACTTCGCCAAACTTGTCTACAACGTGTTCCACAAAGAAGAAAGGTTTGGTATTGGTGAAAGTATCTCGATCAGTCCTGGTGCAAACTAGATAACGGGGGAAAGGTTTCGCCCCTAGCCAACGGGCCTGACTCTCTTCCCAGGTGGTAGCCATGGAAGGGAAGGCCGAAGGGGCAAGAGAAGAAGCACTTGAAGAATCAGTTCCATGCAGAGAGACGGCCGCAGAAGAACGGCCAGAGTTCTGGACCCGTATGCGTTTCATTTGCATAGCGTCCGCCCTGATACCACCCACTTCGATCAGGGGCTCTCCTCACGGGCGCCACCCAGCTACAGCAAGGGACGTCTGGCACGGCGGCCATTGCCGGGAGTTCCAATGCTCCAGGATGACGAGCAACCACTCCAAGGCATGCATGAGGAGGACACAGCTCAGGTATCAGAAGTGTGATCCCTGTGTGTTCAGGGGGCTCAACCAAAAGGGTACATAGCGACCCCACCACACGGGCTGGCTACCATGCTGGCTATGCACCCTAGATCAGACAACGACGTGCAAGAAAAGGTGGAATGTACCAGGAGGGCGCACGTCGTAGACACTAGGTAAGGTGCTCTTCCCCAAATGGCTCACACTAGGGAGGAGAAATTTTGTAACGGTGGTCAAACCCCAGAGGGGGACCAAGGAATGCCAAAAGGAGTAGATGATTACGCAACAAAGCCGGATTGTAAAACCAACACAACCAGGAGGATAGCGGGGGCCAACATAAGCAAGGACACCAAGAGAGGGAGAGGAGAGGGCGACGGGAAAGGAGTAAGGAGGGGAAAGGAGGGGAAGGGGAAGGAAATGCACCCCTGGAGAGAAAGAAGGCTGCAATAGCTCGGGGCCCCTTGCTCGCCACGCACGTATCCACAAAAAGAGTTGTGGACCCCCTGGGGGGATATCAACGTAGGACGTACGATGAACGTATCAGTTAGGTCAGTGCGGCGAAATTTTGCGTTAATGGACTATGGCAGTAGACGACCGATGCGAGTGCCTTTGGTACAGCACGACATCGCCTGCAGCGCCTCTCCCGGGCTCGTGACCATATCGGACTCTCAGTGACTGGAAAACCGTGGCCAGGTCAGATGAGTGCCGATTACAGTTGGTAAGAGCTGATGGTAGGCTTCGAGTGTGGCGCAGATCCCACGAAGCCATAGAACCAAGTTGTTAACAAGGTACTGTGCTAGCTGGTGGTGGTTTCCTTAATGGTGTAAGCTGTGTTTACATGGAATTGACTGAGCTCTCTGGATTTTCGGCTACTTGAAGACCGTTTGCAGCCATTCATGGACATCATCTTCCCAAAAATCGATGCAATTTGCATGGATGACAATGCGCCATGTCTGCAGGCCGCAGTTGTTCGCGATCTGTTTGAAGAATGTTGTCGGACGGTGTGGCGGAGCGGTTCTAGGCGCTTCAGTCTGGAACTGCACGATCGCTACTGTCGCAGGTGATGTCCTTATGTTATTTAGGTTGAAGTAGTTCTAAATTCTAGGGGACTGATGACCTCAGATGTTAAGTCCCATAGTGCTCAGAGCCATTTTTGAAGAACATTCCGGACAATTCGAGCGAATGCTTTTGCACCCAAATCGCCCAGCATGAATCCCATCTAACATTCAAATGGTTCAAATGGCTCTAAGCACTATGGGACTGAACATCTGAGGTCATCAGTCCCCTAGACTTAGAGCTACGTAAACCTAACTGTCCTAAGGACATCACACACATCCATGCCCGAGGCAGGTTTCGATCATGCGACCGTAGCAGTTGCGTGGTGTCGGACTGAAGTGCCTAGAACCTCTCGGCCACAGCGGCCGGCTCCATCTAACATTCACGGAACATTATGGAGAGGCCATTTCGTGCACAAAATCCTGAATCGGCATCACTTTCGCAGCCATGGGCTGCTGTGGAGGAGCATGGCTCAACGACTTGTTGAGTTCACGCCACGCCGAGTTGCTGCACTACGCCGAGCAAAACGAGGTCCGACACGATGTTAGGAGGGATCCCATGACTTGTCGCCTCAGAGTACGTCTGTCAGTGACTGTTCAGGGCAGCGTGCTGAATCTCTTCTCGGGGACCGAGCGAGGTGGCGCAGTGGTTAACACACGGGAATTGCATTCGGGAGGACGACGGTTCAAACCCGCGTCAGGCCATCCTGATTTAGGTTTTCCGTGATTTCCCTAAACTGCTTCAGGCAAATGCCGGGATGGTCCCTTTGAAAGGGCACGGCCGACGTCCTTCCCAATCCTTCCCTAACCCGATGGGACCGATGATCTCGCTGTTTGGTCCTTTCTCCCAAATCAACCAATCTTCTCTGGAACCTTACTGAGCTATGCGACATGTGCTTACTCAGACATCGGCATCTTTTCAAAACTCTTGACAGAAAAAGCTTTTAAGAAGATCAATAGAGAAAACTGCATGAATCGAGGCTAAGGGGAGCAGAATTTTTGGAGTACTGGGGAAAGAAGATAGACTGGGGTTTAACGTCGCGTCGACGAACCCTGACAGGACAAGGATTAGTATTAATCGCTTTGGGGATACCACGGATGTAGAATATGTCTGCGACGCTTGGCGCTTCGCGGAAGCGGGTCGTTTACGATAGCTTATCAACCGGATTACGAGCAGCGTTAGATTACTCTTCCATTCTTACCAAGCGATGTGTTTACCAGCTGAAAAATGTGATATTGCTTTCTGTTATGGGACTACTGAAGCTCTGACACCTATGAGTACAGGGATGAATGAGAATAAAACCTGTAAGATAGCAATACAAGCAAACAAGCTTACAAAAAAAGCAAATGACTACTTGGAAATAATGAAAATCATGTTGTGTAGAAAAATTGCGATAGTTAGTCTTCAATAGGTGTGTGAAACGTGCAGGGTAATCTTACATCTTCCTTAAATTTGATGAAAGCCCACGAGTGTGTGCATAAATAATCAGACCCCTACTGTAACTGGAAAATGTGGTAAGAAACGAAAAATCCGTGGCATCATCATGAATGAAAGAAGAATTCGAGGAGATTTGCTAGCCGTGTCAAGAGTATAGAAAGGAACCGGGCACAGAGTGAGCAAAAAGAATAAACTGTTGATTTAAGAAAGTCATTCTATTTACGTGAACATGTCTATCCCAGATCAATTTAACCTCCTCCGTCAAATCAGATTGCTTAGAATCGAATGCTTTCGCCGAGACGCGGTTGTGTGTACTGGTCTGTGTTTCCCCTCCACACTAAATCTGCCCTACTTTTCGTTGGTAGCTGTGTGTAATTCTGACGGTGTGTTGTTCGGATGGCGTAACAATGGTTTACCACAGTTTCACTTCTGATGATGTATGAAAAGTAATGAAAGTATACATCGTGTAAAGGTAAGGTACAAAAATATATGAAAATCTATAGATGAAAACATACGTGCACAAGTAAATGATTCATTTCTTAAAATCAAAAACCATACGCTCATATTTTTCCACTGTAAGCTCCCCAGGTCGACAATAATCGACTCCAACCGAACGTATTCTATATACATATGATGCATATTTTGTCATGCAATGTATAATGAATGGCCAGTAAAGTGATCTCTTAATGCGTTTCGAAGAAGCTTGACGCTTAAAATATTGTGAAGGATAGGGGAATTACCGATAGAACAATGCCAGTTGGAAAAGGAGAAAGGAAGTAATTCACCTTGCTTTCTTTAAGGAACCATCTCGGCATTAGCTATACGGAAAACACGATAAACTTTTTCAGGATTGCCAGATGGAAATTTGGATTTCAAGTTTCCCGTATACCACATATTTAGAGAATGGACTACGATAAAATTTTTGAATCCTGATGATTAAGATTTCTACTGACCTTTATGTTTTTTTTATTATGTGTGTGTAGGGGGTGGGTGGGGGTGGTAAGGTCTTATGGGACCAAACTGCTGAGGCCATCGGTCCATGGATGGGGTGGGGTGGGGTGGGGTGGGGGTGGGGGAGGAGGGGGTGTAGAAACAGGGGAGCGGTCTTTTGAAATGGGGTCAACTGTTTTGGACGATGGTGGAGGTAATGTAAGTGTTTATTTTTCTGAAATACATTTGCACCCGAAGATGCATAGCATATATTACCGATTTCGCCCATCGGGGACCGCGTTTGTGTTACAATGGAGGACCACACGGAGTACTCAAATCATTGCAGAGATCCCAAAAACTTGAATGGCAAGTCTTGACTCATTCGCCGAACAGCGGGATCTAGCGCCATTAGAGAATAGCGTTGGGGATACTAAAGCAACCTTATCGCTGTAGTAACTTTGATGGGGCATGGAATACGTACAACAGCGCGATCCAACGGCTGAGTAACAGAGGCAATGATTTCTTTTCCGCGAGAGAATACGTGCTCTTGCTCAAACGTGCGTAAAATCTGTTGAAAACGGCAGGTTACAGCGAAAAGTTAACTCACAAATGAAAGTGTTTTTCTTCGAAATAGAAATAAGTGCAGAGGCATTTTTGCTGACCGATCCTCTTAACCTAAAATCTCAGCTTCTGAGTCCTAAACTACAAGAAATGTCGGATTCGAAAATGAACTTACTTGACGCGGCGCTTTATTTGAGCCAGACGTTAAAATTTTTGTTTCTCTGGGCGTTGAATCTTTAGCTTGCAGAGACTTGTCCAACTTTTTTCCAACTTTATCAGCAAATACGCATAAAGTCCTATACGTTTTCTGTCACTCGGGATTTGGAAACGAAAGCATTCTGAATATGAGTGTGTAGTACGAAGTCGGTTCTGGTATAAAAATAAATTTAAAAGTATTTACGGCTTGTTGCATTCTTCGCCAATAATCCTTAACGGCCGCGGTGTTCACCAGATCCAGCATGTGTAAAATAACGAAGAAAGGTAATAAATTTACTGGCATAAGAAAATTCGAAGAATGCAAATAGCAATGACGCGGCATAATACCCAGAAGAATTTTAATCACTATGACACCGGCCGCGGAAGCCTACGTTCTTATAACGCAAATTTTAGTTTCTGAGCTCTTGTGCTTCTTACCTGGAGTTTCATGTTGTGAAGTACTTCCACGTCGCTGCTATACATCGAGCAATTAATTCATAATGGATCAAGGATTTCATTTTGGAAGGTGCATTATTTATTGCTGCATCAACTTTGAAGAACAAATTGCGACTAATATGAAGAACGCAGGAGCTGATAACTTTGTCTTCCTCGTATGTTTCTACAGCTTTTGGCAACGGGTAGCGTTCGCGCTTCCCACGCCCGGGTTCCCGGGTTCGATTCCCGGCTGGGTCAGGGATTTTCTCTGCCTCGTGATGACTGGGTGTTGTGTGATGTCCTTAGGTTATTTAGGTTTAAGTACTTCTAAGTTCTAGGGGACTGATGACCATAGATGTTAAGTCCCATAGTGCTCAGAGCCTTTTGGCAACGTTAATTGCGATAGCTCGCAAATATCTCGAAGGCAAAAACGAGGCAAATTGAAAGAAAAATGGCTTATAAACTCACTAATATGAAGAAAAGGCCTCGGAACCCGGAAGAAAAGAACACCTACAGAATAGAATTACGGAAATATTTAAGATAAGATTGTGGTTTCTCATTACAATTCTCAAAAAATATTTAGAGCATACGACTGTGCGTAGATTCCTAATGAAGAATGGGGTAAGAATCTGTGGCTGAAGAATATAGTGTTTGAGATTTGAGGTTTTTCTACCCAGAGACTGAAAGATGCTTCAAGAAACAGTAGACAAGATCGAAACCATGTGTAGTCTGCAAAATGCTGAACAGGTCACTGAGGGAAAAGCCATTGTCAGCGGCCTACTTAGACATATTTTTCAACATGGTCGCATACCACCTTCGTGACTTGATGTCACGGTTGTGTTAAGATCAAAAGAATTGGATAATATTATGGAATAAACATTAATACAAAGGATACGAAAATAATAACAGTAAGACACAAATGATAAAAATAATGCTGAAAATGAGAGAAATTATAAAGGTGCAGAGTAGAAAGTAGAATAGAAAGCAACTGTAGGTGCAGCACACACACTAATTAGAAAATGACAGTGGCAAAAAATGGGCATTTTCTTAGAAGCGGAGGATGTTCTATAATGGTAAGGAAATGAGAATAAGAGAACTTTTGATAAAATGTTTTACCTGTTGTGTCCTACTGCACGGTGCCGAAACATGAACCATGAAGTTAGCACGGGAATAAGCTGGAGGCGTTTGGTACGTGGACATGGTGCAAAACGGAAAAGAGACTAATGGTGCATCAGTGTGACTAACGAAGAGGAACTGAGAGAGACTGGGAGATTGATCTGAGAAAACGCGGTGTTCTAAAAACCATACGTGGAAGAAAGGAAAAAGCAAGACGGGAGATCCTGAACGATTTACTCCGTGGAAGTCAATACATCACCCTGAAGTAGACAGCGCTCGAACGCAAAAAGTGGACACAACAAGGTTTCACACACAGAGCAGAATAATAATAATAATAATAATAATAATAATAATAATAACCATATAAAGAAAAATATAAATTTTCGAGCGTTCAAAATCTTAAATATTGGGGAGTTCTTCACCGATTCCTCTGAAATTTTGGCACAACGTTGTGTTTGAATAGTTTTCATTTACCTACCGGAGCGCCAAATGGTGTGTATAAAAATGCGATCTATGTAATATGTACGGTGCCCCAGTGGGTAGCTTATATAAAAACACGAGCATGTTTATATGCGACGTTGTGTCAAAATTTCGAAGCTATCGGCGAAGAACTTTGGGACATTTAATATTTTGAAGAAAGGAACTTTTAAATCTACATAAATAAAAGTGTAAATGTTCGTTTGTTCAACATTTTAAATATCCGAAAGTTCTCCGCTGGTTGCTTCGAAATTTTGACAAAAAGCTTCATTCGAATAGGCGCGTATTATTATATAACCATTGGCTACATATATACAGTGTGTGTGAGTGTGTGTGTGTGTGTGTGTGTGTGTAAAATATATAAAAGTGAGACGTTAGCAAACAGAAAGTTGTATTTATGGCTTACCGGCTTATGATTAGTATAATACTGCAGAATCTGAATTTGCAATAATAATGAACAAAGTTCGCAGTCAGAGAGAGAGAGAGAGAGAGAGAGAGAGAGAGAGGAGACGAAGTGAGGGGTGGGGACAAATGGGCATAGAAAGCAGAAAGGAGGAGACGGACAGAAAGTGGGTCGGGGCAGGATGAGATGGAGAGGGAGGGGGGAGAAGATGATGTTGAGAGAAAGATGGAAAAGGTGATTGTCAGAAACGGAGTAGAGAGGGGGTAGGAGGCGGTGGACAGAGTGCGGGGAAGAAGTATGAGATGGACAAAGAGAGGGACACGAGAAAAGAGGCAGAGACAGCGGAGAGAAGTAGATTAGGATGAGTATCCAGTTACTATACATATTAGAAACGTGTGCTTTCTCTTTTCCTTCTATTCCATTTAACCAGACAGCCACAGAAATACATGATCTGGAACAGCTAGTAGTAGTAGTAGTGGTGGTAGTAGTAGTAGTAGTAGTAGTAGTAATAGTAGTAGCAGCAGTAGTAATAGCCTAATAATAATTGTCCGTGCGTAATCGTAACGCAGAGATTATTTCTGAAAGGATCTATTTCACTCGTGTGTTAGTACTTCACGTGGAAATGGTTCAAATGGCTCTGAGCACTATGGGACTTAACATCTATGGTCATCAGTCCCCTAGAACTTAGAACTACTTAAACCTAACTAACCTAAGGACAGCACGCAACACCCAGCCATCACGAGGCAGAGAAAATCCCTGACCCCGCCGGGAATCGACCCCGGGAACCCGGGCGTGGGAAGCGAGAACGCTACCGCACGACCACGAGATGCGGGCCACGTGGAAATGAGAGACTTATTTATGGAAAGCAGATCTCGTTCGTGTGCAGTGTCGCGTGTGCTGATTTAGCTACTACAGTTTCTTGCGGATTAATGTGCGTTCAACGTCCCTGCTACTCTCCTTACAGGCCGACGAAGTCTTACTCCAGTAGCGCTTGCTGTCTGGTAGTCCCGGTGGTTTACCTTGGAGTGTCGAAGAGACATTTACACTTGTTGGACAAGTACACAACCGTGGCTCATAAATCAATCGTCGCTGTTTCGGGCAGGGGTCTGTATAGTCCCCTTATACATTCACGTCAGCTGGCTGAGAACAGCTTCCAGCAAACACACCTGTTGACTTAAGTGGTTGGGACTGTTGAAATATTGTTCGTAACGAAACATGACATTTAACTGGAAGCGGACAACTCGTTGATCCTTCAAACGTGGCAGGTGAGTCTCAGAATCAAGATTTACTTCGGCCGTAATTTCACCGAATTAGACTCAAATAAATGCACAGTCGAACTTAGTCTCATTTATAATTTACTAAAAACCACTGGCTTTAGATGAAGACTGGTATTTGAGTTTCACATTAATTCTGCACAATGTAGAACTGTTTCTTGTACGACTGTGTTACCTGCAACATTGTTTCTGCATGTGCGGGCCACATTACTGTGATATATTTTCCACTTTGTTAGCATGTGGCCTCACCTGACACACACACACACACACACACACACACGATTAATCCTTCTCAGTTACAGAATCATAGCAGAGGGAAGGAAGAAAGGAGGAGTAAATTTTAATAACGGTTGGGCAACGGGGTCATTGGAGCCTCATTTGGAAAAGCACGCGGAAGAAAATTGGCTTTAGCCTCTTCGAATGAATCATGCCAGCATTCGTCTCAAGCGATTTAGGGAAATCAAGCAAAGAATAAGATCGATGGCATCGCAGAGTAAAAGCAGTTACGGTCAATAGGCGTATTTAAAAATTTACCTATTACTTTAACAACAGAAATAGAGTTTAATACTCAAGCATACCCATTCTGTGGCTTCCTCCAATTATTACTTCCTGTCAGTTGCCAGAAACATAGGGATGGGCAAAGCATTGCAATCTATTTACAAAAGTTGCAGCCGTTTCGCCAAATGGGGTCTTTATCAGATAAGCTTGACCAAGGACATCTAGTAAGTTCAAAGAAAGAGGACGAGGGTCACGCTTACGATAAGCTAGTTGCTGTGGCCATCTTTAAAACTGCTCCTTCTTCATAACGCCTGACATTTTCAATGAAGGAGAAAGCGATCTTACCTAATTTTTTAAAATGCAAAAAGTCGTTATTGCCTAGATCGCGTACATATATGAAAGTTAAAATATAATGACTAGACTAATTTCAGTTGCCAACGCAATTATCTTCGTGGTTTTTTACGCTTGTTCGCAGATCTGAACTAGTGTGGTCGCCACATTTTAACTCCTACGTGTGTATACGACCTAGGCAATTAAAAGATTTTTTTTTTTACCTTTTAACAAAGACTTCTTCATTGCAGCCAGATGTTTTCACTAAATTTCGGTCACTAACTTTTGTTTTCTGGTTAGGTACACGGAAGGAGCCATATAACTGGATCTGTGAATCAAATCGTTATGCAACAGCTCTTGATGGCCAGGCGTTGTCCCATGGTCCATAACGGATCAACGAAGATTAGTTACTCCATTCCGGTCACTAACATCACCCATCCCATCAAAGGCTTCCTTGAAGACAATCCCAAAAGGAAGAGGTGGATGTAAGAATCTGTATCTATGCAATGTTCGGCCACAGCTGACTTGTCCGACTGTGATAAGCCTGTGTATCTTCGATGTTCCTCAAATCTCTCAAACGGTGTGTGTTGTTTGACTTCTCGCAATTTGCGCAAGGTATCTGATACACACCCACCTTACGAAGCAATAAATCGTCCTTCACAGAGCCTATTAAAGCTGCATTCTTCGTGGGATACCGGAAGATTACCGCAACACAATGTTTCCCGAGATTACGGTCTATCTTCGAGGAAAGAGCAAATCTATATGTACATGATATACAGGTGATATCTACATGATATACAGAGGTAATCCATATCTACATGCCAGTAGCTGCCATCACCCTTCACAGACCATAGGTGTCCTTAAGACATGATAAAACAAGAGAAACCAGAGTTCGCACCGAAGGCTGTAGGTGCTCAGTATTTCCGCGTGCTGTCTGAGGTTGGAACGGTTGGGAAGTAGCCTGAAAGTGGTTGTGTGAACCATCCGTCAAATATGTAAGTATGAATTTGTGGTGTAATTATTTAGATGTAGCCTCACCGAAGTGCAACTGAAGACGGCAGTGTGATTCAAGCAACTTTTAATAGCAAATTCATGACCAGTCGAGACTGCACCGAAGTAGACCTCGAACACGAGCGGGTACCGTTCACAGCCAATACTTTTTCCTTTGAGCCATTTGCGTACAGTATTTCTCACGTAGCGATTCTTAGCGTTAAATGCCAAAACTGTCTCCTGCAATTTCAGACTCCATACCGTGCTACAACTTTCTATACTCTGTAAAGGCGACATAATTAATAATTCTAGATGGTGCGACAATTTAGATTGTTGTTGTTGTTGCTGCTACTGCTACTGTTTCACAGCGTTGGACATCGGATGATCACCACTTCGGAAATCTCTTCGACGTCTTAATCGGAGTTAGCTAAGGGCGGCCTCTGTCAACCACGACATGCTGAGTAGTTCAGGGGACCCTGGAGACGGTTTTACTGCAATGGCAGAGTTCACTGGAAGTCCTCAGGATGGTCGTTCGGGACTTGTTTCACTTCTCACAATTTCCGCAAGGATTCTGACACACGCGCCTCACGAAACAATAAATCGCCCCTTTACAGAGCCGAGTAAAGCTGCAATCTTTGTGGAAGGCCGGAAGATCACCATACCTTAACACAGTTTTTCTCGAGAAAACGGCCTATCTTCGAGGAAAGAGCACCCACATAAGGCAAAAACACACTGGATCTGAAGGATCTTCCCCATCACGTACCCGCATTCTAGATTTTACGCTGAAAGCTCTGCGAATTTGTTGCGGAGAAAATCCATTCGCTTTAAAAATGCTCTTGAGGTATGCGAGTTGTTCTTGCAAATTGTCATTATCGGATATACAATGCGCCCTATGCGCTAACGTCTTAAGGACACCTAAGGTCTGTGAAGGGTGATGGCAGCTACTGGGATGTAGATATGGATTACCTCTTATATCATGTCCTCGAAGATAGGCCGTGATCTCGGGAAACATTGTGTTGCGGTAATCTTCCGGTATCCCACGAAGAATGCAGCTTTAATAGGCTCTGTGAAGGACGATTTACTGCTTCGTAAGGTGGGTGTGTATCAGATTCCTTGCGCAAATTGCGAGAAGTCAAACAACACACACCGTTTATGAGAGATATGAGGAACATCGAAGATACACACGCTTATCACAGTCGGACAAGTCAGCTGTGGTCGAACATTGCATAGATACAGATTCTTACATCCACCTCTTCCTTTTGGGATTGTCTTCGAGGAAGCTGTAGAGAGCAGATTAGCTGATAATTTAATAAATATAGATAATGGTTTTAATTTGGACAAAGCATGGAATCTGGCTCTTAGGAAAATTAAACTGCAAAGGAGTCTTCCTGGTGTCATCGCCGCCGTACATACATCGATAAGCGAATCGAATGTCTGTACGCCTTCGCCACAGGCGGTGCGTGTCCAAGCGTATCTCTTTGCTGCCGCCCAGCATCTGTAACTCGAAGGCGCGTACCACAGTGGTGGAGGGTACAAGGCCGCGTCTGGCACCTCGTCGTCAGTTTTGCGGTTAATCTTGTTAGTAATTAGACAATACGTGGTTGAAATATTAGTGGAAATAATTAAATTTTCACAGTTGAAAACCCGATATCTGATGATGGATCAGGTATTTCTGCTACTTATGCGGATTGTGTCCCAAGCACAATGAAAAACCGATGGCGTTTAGCTCGCCTTTTTGTCTCAGGACAATTATGAACCGAATTTTCGTATCAGATGCGGTACGATGTTGCCATGGTGGTTGTGCTTACCTAGCTACCAGTGGAACAACCGTTGACTGCCGAGCATGTGCTGTATGAACGATGAATACTACACATGATGCGATGTGCATCTCAAACTATAACCGTCGCATTGCGATTGATCTGTCATTTGTAGCAGAGCCCATTTACGTTAAGAAGCTTACAGCACCACCTGTTGGTTATTTCATTATGTTTCCCCCTCCATCAATAATATGCTACTGAAATCTGACGTCATTCTGAGCAGTGGTTCTATTTCTACAGCGTTTTGAAACAGAAACTTTAATTATGGACACCTTGTATAATACACACGAACCAAAAAAAACCACTGAAGATGTGTAGTGCGACTGGGGAAAACATGTGTGACGAAAGCAATAATAAAAATTTCGTTGTAGAATACAAATAATATTTAGTCTTTTCTACGTAATAAACGTAATTGAGGTAGCATCTGAGGAATAATGGTAAACTATGTAAATAGTTTATTAAACAATGGAAAATCCAGGATGAAATATAACAACATTGTTATAGTGAAGATGCTGAGTCGCAGATAGGCACAACAAAAAAAAAGGACTGTCGCGAATAAAACTTTTGACACTGAAACCAGACTCTGGCAGCAGCACCAGTACATGATGAGAGTGGCGACTGGGTGAGAGTAAGGAGGAGACTGGGGTGGGGAGGGGGAGGGATAGTATGCTGGGGGTAACAGATGGTGAAGTGGTGCGGGTTAGAAGGAAGGCAGAGGTGAGGTGGGGGGTGGGAGTATCAGAAAAGGAGAGAAGTAAAAAGACTGTGTAGCGCTGGAATGGGAAAAGGGAAGCTGGATGGATGAGGACAGTGACTAACGAAGGTTGAGGCCAGGAGGGTTACGGCAACGTAAGATGTATTGCAGGGAGAGCTCCCACCTGGTGTTGGTGGGAAGGATCCATATGGCACAGACTGTAGCATACTCCCACCATTACTTACTCCTTGATGCAATAATTTACCAACAGCTGTATGTATTGTTGAAATTTATTTTATGAACTTCTTATGTGCTACCAGCTTCCGCATTAAATTGATGCTATCTTCAGGCCCCACACGTCATAGTCGTAAAATCGCTATACACGGAAGGAGCCATATAACTGGATCTTTGAATCAAATCGTTATGCAACAGCTCTTGATGGCCAGGCGTTGTCCCATGGTCCATAACGGATCAACGAAGATTAGTTACTCCATTTCGGTCACTAACATCACCCATCCCATCAAAGGCAAGGCTACCTGTAAAACCAGTCATGTGATCTACAAGCTAAGCTGCAACCACTGTGCTGCATTCTATGTGGGCATGACAACCAAAAAGCTGCCTGTACGCATGAGTGGCCACTGGCCACTGACAAACTGTGGCCAAGAAACAAGTGAACCACCCTGTTGCAGAGCACGCTGCCCAACATGATATCCTTCATTTCAATGACTGCTTCACAGCCTGTGCCATATAGATCCTTCCCACTAACATCAGCTTTTCTGAGATGCACAGGTGGGAACTCTTTCTGCAATACATCCTAAATTCCTGTAACCCTCCTGGCCTCAACTTACATTAGTCACTGACCTCACCCATTCAGCCCCTTCCCCGTTCCCATTCCAACACTACACAGCCATCATTCCTCCACCACACCCAGTCTTTTTACTTTTCTCTATTTCGATACTCCCCCCTCCACCTCTTCCCTGCCCTCCGTCTAACCTGCAGCACTTCACTGTCCACCACCTCCACCATACTATCCCTCCCAACCCAGCCACCTCCTTACTCTGCAGTGTGGTTTCAGTTGCCTGGGACTGCAGTTGTGTGTGTGTGTGTGTGTGTGTGTGTGTGTGTGTGTGTGTGTGTGTGTGTGGTCTATTGTTGATGAAGGCCTTAATGGCCTAAAGCTTTATTTTTGGCAGTCTTTTTTTTTTTTTTTTGTCTATCAGCGACTCAGCATCTCTGCTATATGGTGAGTAGTAACTATCCTTTTCAAAATATTGTTAAATAATTTATTAATTGCAGACTGGTTTGGAATTCATAAGGCAAAGGAAGGCGAAAATTTCAGTTTCTTCCTCCAGAAAACTCAAGTTTACATCTTCAGTTAATAAAATAACAGTAGGAGCAAATCAAAAGACTGGTACATTAACTTCCTCGATAAAAACCACACGTTTTTATTACCTTAATTGGTAGCAGGGCAGAAACTAATCCCAGTCCTCTAAAGCGCAGTGTGTGCGCCTTACTTAGATAAAAATGTTTAGAAAGCGTATTCACTGAGAGAATATCAATAAGTGGCTCAACACAACTTTTTCACGGTCAGTTTCGGTTGAAAAAAATGCGGAATTTGTGGTGGAGCATATTTTGGCTTGTGTCTTTACAGTTTCATGAAGTTTCTATATGTTGCGGCGCTGTACGTAGCCAACAAAATGGCATTTGTAGCGGAGGTGTGTTACAAGCAGAGAGCTGTCATTGACTTTCTTTTGACGGAAAACCAGAGCATCGCAGATATTCATAGGCGCTTGCAGAATACCTACGGAGACCTGGCAGGGAATAAAAGCACGTTGAGTAACTGGACGAGGCGTCTGTCACTATCGCAACTAGGTCGTGCAAACCTGTCTGACATCCCACAGGCCAGCCGACCGCACACAGCTGTGACTCCTACAATGTTGGAAGGCACAAACACATTTATTGGAGATGATTTATGGATCACAATCAGACACCTCGCTGCTCAACTGCATGTCACTGTTGGTAGCGCTGACTCACTCTTCCGCCAGCTGGGGACTCAAAGGTGCCCATTGGGGTCCTCTCCGCCTAACCGTAGAGAATAGTTTCCATCAATTTGGCCCAATGAAGGATGCACTCCACTGGAAGCAGTACGTGGATGATGAGGGCGTTACCGATGGGGTCGACGGGTAGGGTGGTACCATGCTGGCATACAGACCCTCCCAGTAAGGTGCCGTAAGGTGCCGTCGCGTTGACCACAGATTACGTTGCAAAACAGGGTTTTGTAGCCAAAAGAGTAGGGAATAATATGGTATATTGAAATCCTGAATACAACCGACCTGTTGCCAGAAAAAAAAAGTGTTGCTTTACTCATTGAAGGCTCTTCGTAATACGTGATCTGACTGTACCAAATGAAGCAGACCAACATCAAAAGTAGATATAAACATAGGACTATAGATTAGTATCAGTACTAGTCGTGTACGTTTGGTATAAGTAGTCACTTTTATACTGCACCAGCAGTAGGTGCCAAAACTAAACATAAATGAAGTAAGAAGAACTGGAAAATATTTTTTGTGATACCCGACTAAATGGAAATGTCCCAAAAAGTACACACAGAGTGGGGTGTAGGTAGCCACCAGCATACACTACTGGCCATTAAAACTGCTAAACCAGGAAAATGACATGCTACAGACACGAAATTTAACCGACAGGAAGAAGATGCTGTGATATGCAAATGATTAGCTTTTCAGAGCATTCACACAAGGTGGCGCCGGTGGCGGCACCTACAACGTGCTGATATGAAGAAAGTTTCCAACCGATTTCTCATACGCAAACAGCAGTTGACCGGCGTTGCCTGGTGAAACGTTGTTGTGATGCTTCGCGTAAGGAGGAGAAATGCCTACCATCACGTTTCCGACTTTGATAAAGGTCGGATTATAGCCTATCGCGATTGCGGTTTATCGTATCGCGACATTGCTGCTTGCGTTGGTCGAGATCCAATGACTGTTAGTAGGATATGGAATCGGTGGGTTCAGCAGGGTAATAAGGATCGGCGTGCTGGATTCCAACGGCTTCATATCACTAGCAGTCGAGATGACAGGCATCTTTTCAGAATGGCTGTAACGGATCGTGCAGCCACGTCTCGATCCCTGAGTCAACAGATGGGGACGTTTGGAAGACAACAACCATCTGCACGAACAGTTCGACGACGTTTGCATCAGCTCGGAGACCATGGCTGCGATTACTCTTGACGCTTCATCACAGACAGGAGCGCCTGCAATGGTGTACTCAACGACGAACCTGGGTGCACGAATGGCAAAACGTAATTTTTTCGGATGAATCCAGGTTCTGCTTACAGCATCATCATGGTCGCATCCGTGTTTGGTGACATCGCGATGAACGCACATTGGAAGCTTGTATTCGTCATCGCCATACTGGCGTATCGCCCGGCGTGATGGTATGGGGTGCTATTGGTTACACGCCTCGGTCACCTCTTGTTCGCATTGACGGCACTTTGAACAGTGGACGTTACATTTCAGATGTGTTACGACCAGTGGCTCTGCCCTTCATTCGATCGCTGCGAAACCCTACATTTCAGCAGGATAATGCACGACCGCATGTTGGCAGGTCCTGTACGGGCCTTTGTGGATACAGAAAATGTTCGGCTGCTGCCCTGACCAGCACATTCTCCAGATCTCTCACCAATTGAAAAGGTCTGGTCAATTGTGACCGAGCAACTGGCTCGTCACAATACGCCAGTCACTACTCTTGACGAACTGTGGTATTGTGTTGAAGCTGCATGGGCAGCTGTAGCTGTACACGCCATCCAAGCTCTGTTTGACTCAATGCCCAAGCGTATCAAGGCTGTTATGACGGCCAGAGGTGGATGTTCTGGGTACGGATTTCTCAGGATCTATGCACCCAAATTGCATGAAACTGTAATCACATATCAGTTCTAGTACAATATATTTATTCAATGAATACCCGTTTATCATCTGCATTTCTTCTTGGTGTAGCAATTTTAATGCCCAGTAGTGTATTACAACGGTAGTGATCGGAGGAAACCAAACATAGGACAATTAATATGAATCTATTTCACAAAAATTGAGATAAACTTCCCGATACCGATTACTTCTAGCCGCGATATTCGATCCATGGTCTTCTGACAGTTTTCTACTGTAAATTGGTTGAAGTAATCTCTCTATGGAACTTGCTGCCAACGTGTGCAGAGTCTTCTCCCAAGTTGAAGCGCAGGAATTACTTGAGGATAAGCACCTTTACTTTAAGCACCTTGTTCCGAGCGTCTACTGACGCCTTCTCCCATTGACCGGTATCAGTGTTTAGAAGCTAGATTGAGTATCCTGAATTCCTCACTTTGATCATTCGTATCTCTGTTTGCATCTCAATTTACGGTATTGCAGCCTGCGAAACCAGTAGAAGAAACTAAAAATGACACAGATAGTAAGATGGTTTCTCGTTACTTGTGGTGTAAGTAATACAGCTAAAATCAGTTAAAATAATCGTACATGTGACTATAGCTAAGTAGACAGCTGGCTATCAACTGATAGGAGATAAGTCATCGTATAATGCTGCAAATTCTCCCCTTCCGGTGTCATAGGAAATTCATTGTTCAAAAATGTCGGTAACTGTAGGCACTGAATTAAATGAATGTTAGCACTTACAACTGAGTATGAGGATATCATGTGACCTTCCCCTCCCCCAGATGGCGATATGCGATTGCCTTTATTTGAGCTGAGGATAATTTCATATGTCTTTCGTGTAAAGAACTGAAGAATACTTCTGTACAACATTATCGTAATTTTAAATTTATTTCGCTTCGCTTAGCTGCATTCAGTATACTGCTACATGTTAGTCCATACGCTCAAACCGGAAATATTTTACAACGTGCAACATGTGTGGTCAGTTCAACCCTAAGCCTCACTGTCCACACACGTTGTGGTAGCGCTCGATACGAAAGACCTCACGCGACCCGAAATAGAAATAGCAACTCAGAGAGGGGTGGGAGTAGGGGGGGAGGGGTGGAGAGGGGAGGGGGAAGGGAGAATGTGTACAGCAGCGACGCAAATTTTGCAGACGGGCGTGCTGTGAACGGCATGCAATCAGGGGCGCTGCACGCGACTGCTGCTCGCTCCTGCCCCGTGATAAATGACAGTAGATGTGCCTCCATGATACGCTCTGTGCCAGTTCTCACACTCGTCCGTTAGTTGTACATCGACGCTCGCCAAGTGCCATTAAGGGAAAAAAATTATGTACCAAGATGTCAACATTTTTCCATGAGCTCGATACAATACTCGTACACCTGTCCGAAATACAGTCTGAGAAAACACGACCCTGGCGCAACACGATATTTGTCACGCCTGAGCAACCAAAATAAAACGTTGCTATTGGAAACGAATGAAGGCATCCCTGTACGCCAAAGAGAACGCTGAACAGACCAACACGAGTCAACAATTTATCTGCTGTGCAGCAGTTCGATGACAGTAACCGACATTACTGAAAGTTCAGATGCATCAGCGAGTGAAGAACATATCGACATGCATCCGAATGTGAACTGCGAGAGCGAGCAAAAAGCCACCACGGGAACAAGTGCGGTAGTCCGTGGAAAGTTTTAACCATTCAGCAAACTCATTCAGAAGTTAAAGCCAAGGCTTAACAGGAATCAAAGGCATGTCATCAGCAAATATTCGCAACGTTGCAGTCCAAGCAGGTACACGGTCCATCCAGATTAATGTGACCACCGCCTATGTTCGACGTCAACGTGGAGTAGCCACTCACAGAGGGCAGGACGTGGCAGCACTAGCAGTTGAGGCTGTACAAAGCATGTCGGAAAACAGTGCAGTGGTTGTCACAATGCGGAAACGGAGACATTTATCCGAGGTTCAAAAGGATATGATCACTGGCTTGCAGGCCAAGGATAAAAGGCCGGCCAGGGTGGCCGAGTGGTTCCAGGCGCTACAGTCTGGAACCGCGCGACCGCTACGGTCGCAGGATCGAATCCTGCCTCGGGCATGGATGTGTGTGATGTCCTTAGGTTAGTTAGGTTTAAGTAGTTCTAAGTTCTAGGGGACTGATGACCTCAGATGTTAAGTACCATGGTGCTCAGAGCCATTTGAACCTTTTTTTTTATGGAAGCACTTCCCGAACGGCTAAGTTTATAGGTTGTTGGCATGCCGCCGTCCTTACATCTACATGGATACGCTGCATATCACATTTAAGTGCCTGGCAGAGGGTTCATCGATCCACATTCACAATTCTCTATTATTCCAATCTCGTACAGCGCGCGGAAGAACGAACACCTATATCGTTCCGTACGAGCTCTGATTTCCCTTAGTTTATCGTGGTGATCGTTCCTCCCTATGTAGGTCGTGGTCAACAAAATATTTTCGCATTCGGAGGAGAAAGTTGGTGATTGTAATTTCGTGAGAACATTCCGTCTCAACGAAAAACGCCTTTCTTTTAATGATGTCCAGCCCAAATCCTGTATCATTTCTGTGACACTCTCTCCCATATTTCGCGACGATACAAAACGTGCTGCCTTTCTTTGAACTTTTACGATGTACTCCGTCAGTCCTATCTGGTAAGGATACCACACCGCGTAGGAGTATTCTAAAAGAGGATGGACAAGCGTAGTGTAGGCAGTCTCCTTGGTAGGTCTGTTACATTTTCTAAGTGTCCTGCCAATAAAACGCAGTTTTGGTTAGCCTTGCCCACAACATTTTCTGCGTGTTCCTTCCAATTTAAGTTGTTCGTAATCGTAATACCAAGGTATTTAGTTCAATTTACGGCTTTTAGATTAGACTGCTTTATCGTGTAACAGAAGTTTAACGAATTCCTTTTATCAATCATGTGGATGACCTTACACTTTTCGTTATTTAGGGTCAACTGTCAATTTTCGCACCATACGGATATTTTTCTAAATCGTTTTGCAGTTAGTTTTGATCTTCTGCTGACTTTATTAGTCGATAAACCGCAGCGTTATCTGTAAACAACCGAAGACGGCTGCTCAAATCAAATTTCTCTGAGCACAATGGGACTTAACATCTATGGTCATCAGTCCCCTAGAACTTAGAACTACTTAAACCTAACTAACCTAAGGACATCACACAACACCCAGTCATCACGAGGCAGAGAAAATCCCTGACCCCGCCGGGAATCGAACCCGGGAACCCGGGCGCGCGAAGCGAACGGCTGCTCAGATTGTCTCCCAAATCGTTTATATAGATAAGGAACAGCAAAGGGCCTGTAACACTACCTTTGGGAACGCCAGAAATCACTTCTGTTTTACTCTATGACCTTCCGTCAGTTACTACGAACTGTGACCCCTCTGACAGGAAATCACAAATCCAGTCACATAACTGAGACGATATTCTATAATCACGCGATTTCACTACGGCCCGCTTGTGTGGTACAATGTGAAAAGCCTTCCGGAATTCCAGAAATACGGAATCGATCTGAAATCCCTTGTCAATAGCACTCAGCACTTCATATGAATAAAGAAGTAGCTGTGTTTCACAGGAACGATGTTTTCTAAACCTATGTTGACTGTGTGTCAATACACCGTTTTCTTCGACGTAATTAATAATGTTCTAACACAATATATGTTCCAAAATCCTGCTGCATATCGACGTTAACGATATGGGCCTGTAATTTAGTGGATTACTCCTACTACTTTTCTTGAATATTGGTGTGACCTGTGCAGCTTTCCAGTCTTTGGGTACGGATCTTTCGTCGAGCGAACGATTGTACATGATTGCTAAGTACGGAGCTAATGCATCAGCATACTCCGAAAGGAACCTACTGGTATACAGTCCGGACCAGAAGACTGCCGTGCACGGCAAAATGATGCCACCGGAAACTGGCTTGGAGGCAACTGCGGTGCACCAGGGGCCATGGATGACATGGGTGTTCGACGGTTCCGAAGATGTGTACAGCGAATAGACGTCGAAGTGTTGAGCGACTGACGGCGCAGATGAACCAAGCGGACTACCAACAGTATGTCGTCAACAACTCTCACGGACGCTGCTACGTATGGGCCTCCACAGCAGGCGCCTGGCTCGTGCACCCGTGCTGACTGCTGTTCACCGGCGACGAGGGCTGGGATTTGTACGCAAATACCGCAGCTGGACGGGCCCTGACTGATGACAGGCGGCCTTTCCAGGTAACAGACGGCCGTTGGCGTGTACGGCGTATAACGCCTGAAAGCGAACACATCCAGGCCGGAGGAGGGAGCGTTATCGTCTGTGGAATGTTTTCGTGGCTTTTCCTGGGTGATCTTGTCATTCTGGAAGGTCTAATGGGTCAACACAAGTATCATCTATGCTTGAGGACCATGTCCACCTCAATATGCAGTTTATTTCTCCTCGGTACGATAGCACCTGCCAGCAGGACAATGCAACGTACCACACAGCTCGTAGTGCACTTGTGTGGTTCGGAGAGCGCCAACGTAAGTTTACCGTAGCTCCCTGGCCACCAGAATCAACTAATTTAAGCCCAATCGAGAATCTGTGGAACCACCCCGATCGAGCTGTTCGCTCTATGGATCCTCAACCAAGGATCCTATCGCAGCTGGCCACGGCACTGCTGTCGGTACATCTATATCTACATATATACTCCGCAATCCACCATACGGTGCGTGGTGGAGGGTACCTCGTCCCACAACTAGCATCTTCTCTCCCTGTTCCACTCCCAAACAGAACGAGGGAAAAATTGCCTGCCTATATGCCTCTGTACGAGCCCTAATCTGTCTTATCTTTGTGGTCTTTCCGCGAAATGTAAGTTGGCGGCAGTAAAATTGTACTGCAGTCAGCCTCAAATGCTGGTTCTCTAAATTTCCTCAGTAGCGATTCACGAAAAGAACGCCTCCTTTCTTCCAGAGACTCCCACCCGAGTCCCTGAAGCATTTCCGTAACACTCGCGTGATGATCAAACCTACCAGTAACAAATCTAGCAGCCCGCCTCTGAACTGCTTCTATGTCCTCCCTCAATCCGACCTGATAGGGATCCGAAACGCTCGAGCAGTACTCAAGAATAGGTCGTATTAGTGTTTTATAAGCGGTCTCCTTTACAGATGAACCAAATCTTCCCAAAATTCTACCAATGAACCGAAGACGACTATACGCCTTCCCCACAACTGCCATTACATGCTTGTCCCACTTCATATCGCTCTGCAATGTTACGCCCAAATATTTAATCGACGTGACTGTGTCAAGCGCTACACTACTAATGGAGTATTCAAACATTACCGGATTCTTTTTCCTATTCATCTGCATTAATTTAGATTTATCTATATTTAGAGTTAGCTGCCATTCTTTACACCAATCACAAATCCTGTCCAAGTCATCTTGTATCCTCCTTCAGTCACTCAACGACGACACCTTCCCGTACACTACAGCATCATCAGCAAACAGCCGTACATTGCTATCCACCCTATCCAAAAGATCATTTATGTAGATATAAAACAACAGCGGACCTACTACACTTCCCTGGCGCACTCCAGATGATACCCTCACCTCCGATGAACACTCACCATCGAAGACAACGTACTGGGTTCTATTACTTAAGAAGTCTTCGAGCCACTCACATGCTTGGGAATCAATCCCATGTGCTCGTACCTTAGTAGGAGTCTGCAGTTGGGCACCGAGTCAAACGCTTTCCGGAAGTCAAGGAATATGACATCCGTCTGATACCTTTCATCCATGGTTCGCAAGATATCCCCGTTTGGATCTTCCAGAACCTCAATTACTCTCTTCCTCCATGCCTCGCAGCGGTCGACGCTACAAAAAGTGGTAATTGAGGCTTTTGAGAAGTTGTGAAATGTGACTTGACATTGTAAAAGGTTACCTCTATATTTCTGGAACTTCTTGTCTTTCTACCTTCTGCAGCCTACTACGACATACGAAACGACAAACGTATTTTTCAGTTTAATGTATTTTTTATTCCAGTAGCTTTCGTTTGATGTCCCAGTTTCTCCATTTCGTCTTCCTAGAATGTGCCACCTTGTGAGATACTGTTTCTTAGATCCTCGATTAAACGCCACTTAGTGTTCAGAGCTGTCCTTTTTTCGGCCTCTCAGAGCTGTCATTGTCCTAGTTTTGCTTATACTAATGTAAAATTTTGTGCAAAATGTTCTGAAAGTCTTATAAGTTTACTTTGAGCCAGAAAGGTTATTTCATCTACAAATGTCATCCATATCTTAGTACAATCCATATTAATATTTTTGTTTTCCTTCAGACACCAAGGGAATATCTTCACAATCTGCAGAGGACTTTCTCGAGATTGCTGCTCTGGTTAGCAATAACAAGTGAAACGTCGCCTTTGAACTATTTATACAGGACTGTGCTTAACCTGACACACAATACTTTGTTAGCGCAACGCAATCTGACTTTCAAAATTCCCTACAAAAGAATGGCCCTGACTAACATTAAACTATACCTTTCACAAATCACTTACCTCACAAAAATCTTCGCTGCTCAAGCTACTGCAATACAGCGAGCGCCACTACTGCCAGCTAAATAAAAGATTCAATCTATGGCAGGCACTAACTACTGATAGGGATAGTTAGCAAATGAAAGATATTAATAGAGAACAAACAATGTATTTACCTTAATATCATCACAAGTCATAATATATATATCAGTTCATGACAAATTATAAATCTCCGCCATCTCTCTCCCCACATCCACCACTGCTGGCGGCTCACCTCCAACTGCGCAACGCTACGCGCTGTTCACAGCCAGCTGCCGCTGCCCAACACTACAATGGCAGACAACAATGCAAACTAGCCACAGACTGCACACAGCACAGCCAGTGATTTTCATATTGAGCGCTACGTAACGTTGCCAATAAGAAAACATAAACAGCCTACTTACATAGAGAAAACACAAACAGCCTACTTACATAGAGAAAACATAAACAGCCTACTTACATAGAGAAAACATAAACAGCCTACTTACATACAGAAAACATAAACAGCCTACTTACACAAGTTGATCAGCGGAAAATTTTATCAAATGATTTGTGTGACTTTAGTCATCAGCAAAAGCCTAATTCGTTCGTAATTGCCTATATATCAGAATAAATAATAGTCCCAAGTAAGGTGAAGATACGCTAAACAAATGAGTTCCAAACCCAACTATTTCCCTTAAGTAACTTGTAGAAGCAGTGTCAATGATGATCACTTCGACTTTAGGGAAGGCAGGAGGCACCTAAAAAGGAAATCTGGCTTTTTGCCTAGTGGAAGAAAGAATTTTGATAAACCATTATACCTCGTCTGAATTTATGGGTACCTACATCACCAAATGTTAGAGCAACATGACAAGAATTACGAGAAAGATACTAAGAGTCACTTCAAAATCTGTGAAACTAATAAAAATAATGAGAAATCAATGAAGGTCCGCTCTAAATACAAGAGTACGATGATGTATTTTGAAATCTGTATTTTTTTAAATCGAAGAAACAGTCAGGAACCAAAGTTTGTACTGGACAAAAGTAACAATACAGTATACTTAAAAAACCAAGGACATACGTCAAACTATTAGGATTCAATCACGGTACCATAACCATACGAGAGCTCTTAATAACGTGGTAAGTTTTAAAGAGCTCTTTATATACAAAAGAATTATTATCTTCGATATATGGCAAATAGGACTTGGATAACCGCAGGAAACAGCAGCAAAATGCAAACTGAAAATTTAGTCTTTTTAAAGAGAACGGCAGGCTAAGGCGATACGAAAATGGACGCAAAATTAGCAATGGAATAAGAAGGAAAAGTGTGAATGTGCAAATCAAGGAAAACAGGAATAGCTGGGTAGACAACATAGCAAGAATGAGAGCTGCAGTAAGAAACGGTAAAAAGTTGCCGGATGCAAGAGGGATGTTGAAGTACTAGTGCAGAATTCGACTTACATAGAAGAGTAACAATTAAAGGGCTAAAACGTGAAGAAATCATTAGATTTATTTTTAATGTGTGTGTGTAGCACTATACTGGGTTGCTAGAATTAAGTGTATAGCATAAATGACATAATAGGAAACAGCAGGGGTTTTGAACACACAAAAACACTGCAAGACGGGTATGGTTAAGATAGTGCCACGTATAGAGTTTCGGAATCCACAAAGTAGTAACTAAAATGCCAAAGCAGTTGTGTGTGGCTGATCATTAGAATAAAAATCGGTAAGCCACTCTGCAACATACTGGAACGTTCACAATAAAAACTTAGAGTGGATTCCAGACAGTGTAATTTATTCTTTTATATTGTACCACAGATTTCTCTTCGTGTGTTAAAACTGAGAACAGGTCCGCACTTCTGTCCCCCGGTATCCTCTTGTAAAGATATAAGAGGCCTTCTGTTAAAATGTGGCATGAAGTAAATTGTCTAACACAAGGGACGTTACCTGATGGAGGCCAAATTAATAAATAAATAAATAAATATGTCGGTCTTATTCGGAAGCCGTGTTGACGTTTCTGACTAACATTTTTTATATTTTTCAATAGAAAAGGCTGCGTATTGCATTATAGATACGGAGGAGGGGCTTGTATGTAATGTGATTACAATCATTCTTAAGCCGGAACCGCACGCAGGTTTTCTGTGATAGCAGTATACCAGGTCTGTCTGTTTCTCATTTCTCGTGACAAATGCGATTTGAAACGTCGGTTTTCTGAGGGGCTGCGCTCTCACACCCCTTAGGTGTTAGTCAGTTACATGTTCCACACATCATGTGAACGATTCGTTTACCGAAATGTGGAGCGAGTCACTTTACAGGATATGGATACACGATTACTGTTAACATTAATGTGTCAAGCAGGTGAATTTAAATCGCAAACAAAGATGATAAACCTCAAAAAAAATTTTAATTTTGTGTCGCTTATTCTAATCAATGTAATGCTAAAACTTGACGTGAGTGGATAAAAGAACAACAAGGCTGTTCCGTACAAAATTTAAGACCAGTGTTTACTGCCCACATCTCTAGTCTCTTAATTGTGAATTGCAACTGTCCAATGGTTGCATGTGTACGGCAAAATTGGAAAATTAGAAAACGGTTTATGAATGACGAGCGGTAACGCGTGCTTCTCACTATGACGTTACATTATTGTGTCTATTTAGGAAAGAGATGTATTTAACACATTACCTTCGGGAAACCGGGTTATCTAGTATAAAAAGATTTAATATGACGTTACTGGCCGTAAGTAACGCGAGGCTGTTTAGGGTGGTCAGAAACAGTCTGAAAAGCTTGTAAGGTTGTTGCAGGGCATGTTGTGCTGAGAAACAACTGTTGAGAGGATAAAGAAAACATCGAAACGTTTCGCCGTTTCCGAGTTAACTGACACTGAAGTTAATCAGTGGGTTGCGCGCGCAAACTGAAGCGGCCTCCCAGACAATTAGTGTCAGTTGTTCTCATAGAGTAGATGATAGCGCACGAGACTCCAAAGCCTTAGGCTAGCGTTAGGTCCTTACTACCGTCTCGTGTCCAATTTCTGCATCTTGTTCACTTTTAGGGTATCAAACTAAGACACGTTTGGCTACACCGTCTCTGGCGGACAACTTGAATTTGTGCTCACTATGATCTCATTGGCTCTTTACTAGTAATTAACCCGGAAATGGCGAGAAGTATCGACTTTTTTCTTAACAGTTATCTTATTAACAGTCGTTTCTCAGCACAACCTATCCTGCAACCCCCTTACAAGCTTTTCGCTCTCCTTCTTTCTACCGTGTAGGTAAGAAGATTCAGCTGGTTCCGGCGGAGGTTCGAGTCCTCCCTTGGCCATGGGTGTGCGTGTTTGTCCTTAGGATAATTTACGTTAAGTAGTGTGTAAGTTTAGCGACTGATGACCTTAGCAGTTAAGTCCCATAAGATTTCACACACATTTGAACATTTTTGAGGAAAGAAGACTGCCTCGTGACCACCATGCGTGGAACTGGTTGAAGGTCTTCGTGCCTGCAAATTCACTTACAGGTCACCTGGAGGCGGATAAGGCTTTGTATTAGGTGAAACGTGCGTAGGAAATCATATCGTCTAGCCATCTTCAGTAGGATCGGATTATCAACGATGCAGTTTCACTTCCTGAACCCACAACGAAAGTCATAAAGGAGCTGCACGTGTTTTAAGATACCGAAAAGACAGGATGCCGATTAAATTGAAACTGTCACTGGATGAACAAAACCAGCCATATTACAGTGGGCTTCATTTGAGTATACTAGTGTATTGCACTGTCGAGGGTCCACTTACATTTCATCACGAGCTCCCAACTGTGGGTAAAATTAAGTCACAATTTTAGAAACTGTTAATGTGTTTGACCTCCTATGGTGGAACGAGCGGGCATTATTAGATTAGTTTATGTGGTGGAAGGAGCAGGATCTGCTGTCCCGAACAAGCCTGAAGGCCCAACGGTACTTACCGGCCGCCGGGTCATCCTCAGCTCATAGGCGTCACTGGGTGCGGATATGGAGGTGCATGTGGTCAGCACACCGCTCCCTCGGCTGTATGTCAGTTTCCGAGAGCGGAGCCGCTACTTCTCAATCAAGTAGCTCCTCAGTTTGCCTCACAAGGGTTGAGTGCACCCCGCTTACCAACAGCGCTCGGCAGACCGGATGGTCACCGATCCTAGTGCTAGCCCAGCCGACAGCGCTTAACGTCGGTGATCTAACGGGAACCGGTATTACCATTGCGGCAAGGCCGTTGGCGCTGTCGCCTGTTACCCTGTTCAATAAGAGCCACTTCTGGCAGCCACTGACAAATGGGCTGTGGAGTGCTGCGAGCGCTATTTTCCACATGCAAAACAATGGATGTGCACAGGCATATTCTCATTGGCAAAGGCCTCAGGTTGTTTGCACGTCTCGGTTTCGCTCTGATGGCTCACAGCCATAAGGCGCAATCCAGCAGCCATCTCCTCCATTCGTACTGTTCAGTTCCTTCGATAGATCTTCCTTGTCCTGAGATTTACCATCCCTAGTTGCACAGGAAATTTCGCAAGTTAAAAACGTTACTGGGTGAGTACAACCGACGTTATGGTTGCTGTCAGGCTTTCCTCTGGCGCGACTGGTGTCTGGTCACTGCCAATTTGTTGTGGGGTCCCAGTCGAATTTTTACTGCTCATAATCTCGAAGCGTGTTGCTGTTGGCCTGCCTGTTTCGCCGATGAACCGGGTGGTTATATTTAAAGCGCAGCTACTCGCAGAGGTCCAATGTGGGCTGTACTTGTCATGTGGCAGTAAAACATGGCAGGGAGGCCGGAAAAAGAATTAGTTCCACTTTTGGCCACCAGGTGAAAATCTGGCCCAGTTAATGCAAGAAATACATATTATTATTATTATTATTATTATTATTTTTGAAATCGTCAGTTTTCTACTGCTTTGATGCGAACCGCCATGAATTCCTCCTCTGTGCCATCATCATCTCAGCGTAGCACTTGCAACCTACGTCCTCCACTATCTGATGGATGTATTCCAGTCTATGTCTTCCTTTACAGTTTTTATCCTATACAGCTCTCTCTAGTATCATGAAAGTTATTCCGTGATTTTTCAAAAGATGTCCTACCATATTGCCCCTTCTTCTTGTTAGTGTTTTCCGTACTTTTCTTCGCCGTTTCTTCATAGAACCTCCTCATTCCTTACCTTATTGGTCTATATGTAATGGGTTAGGAACGGGAAGTGGGCAGAAGAGGTATTCCCGGAGCCAAAAGTCAATGGATTGAGATCAGGTGATCTTGCGGGTCATGCATCTGGAAAACCTCGAGAGATAACACGTTCGTGGAAGGCTGCATTAAGCAGATCGTTCAATGGGCGAGCGATACGAGATGTTACCCCATCTTGCAAGAAAACAGTGGTTTGCACATACTTTCGCACTTGCAAAGTTGGAATCACATGTTGTAAAGGGGGTGTCGATAAGGTGCAGACCCTACGGTAAACCTAGTAGGCCCGCTTGGGTGTCTTCTCTTCAAAGAAGAATGGACCGGGGAAAAATATGCTTGTGAATCCACAGCACACAGTCATATACGGAAAGTGCAATAGCTCTTCGTGCACAACACGCGGTTTAACATTAGTCCATATTCGGCAGCTCCGTGTATTCACTGCACCCTGTAGTCTAAAATGTGCCTTGTCACTCCATACAATATTGCCCGGCCATCAACTTCGAACCGTGCCATAATCACAAGTGTAAATTCAGAACGTTGTTGAAAATCATGAGATTTCAGTGGCTGCACCATCTGGATCTTGTACGGGCGTCAGTGCGAAATAGACCGTAAAACTTTCCGTGTTGTTGACGATGGGATGGGTAATTACACTGAACGAACACTAGCGCTATCAAGGGTACGTGCTGCGTGGACATATAGGGAAATGTTGACCTCGTCAATGACTTTCACCGGAACAGGACTCCTCCTCCTTCCAGGAGCCACACCAACCTCATCTGTGTGTTCGAATTCCATCGTCATCTTCTTTAAACCGTTTAATGACATCGGGCCTCTCCTCAGACCTTTCAGCTGGCGATACTCACTCAGTGCATTTCTGTAACTGCTGAAGTTCGCAAAGAATAGTTTCACCAACAGCGCACGGTCTCTCTTCTCGATAGCCATACTATTCACTCACATTATGGCTTGCCAAATGACAGTGTGAATGCCATATCATCACACAAACAGTCTACAGCGATAGATTTGCAGCTGTTGGCAAAACTTAATTTTTTGTGCAGCGTAAATCGGTTTCGCATTAACGCATTAGCAAATCTACTAAGTTTCGCTACCATACAATAATTGCTGCCCGCTGCACTTCAACTATAATCTACCGGTATAATACTACCTGCTACCACTACCACTACGACTACCACTACTGTTGTTGTTGTGGTCTTCAGTCCTGAGACTGGTTTGATGCAGCTCTCCATGCTACTCTATCCTGTGCAAGCTTCTTCATCTCCCAGTACCTACTGCAATCTACATCCTTCTGAATCTGCTTAGTGTATTCATCTATTGGTCTCCCTCTACGATTTTTACCCTCCACGCTGCCCTCCAATACTAAATTGGTGATCCCTTGATGCCTCAGAACATGTCCTACCAACCGATCCCGTCTTCTGGTCAAGTTGTGCCACAAACTTCTCTTCTCCCCAATCCTGTTCAATACTTCCTCATTAGTTATGTGATCTACCCATCTAATCTTCAGCATTCTTCTGTAGCACCACATTTCGAATGCTTCTATTCTCGTCTTGTCCAAACTATTTATCGTCCATGTTTCACTTCCATACATGGCTACACTCCATACAAATACTTTCAGAAATGACTTCCTGACACTTAAATCTATACTCGATGTTAACAAATTTCTCTTCTTCAGAAAAGCTTTCCTCTTTGCATACATCCATGGTGTGCAGACTGTATGTTTCGACGTTGTACTTAAATAACACCACCTAATGTAATTTCAAAATGTGAACGACGTGTTGCAAATGTCACGGAAATCACGCCCGATGCTGTAACTAGTCCAATAGGCACAAATTTTCAGTCTTCGTCACGGATTTTTACAACTGTTAAACCGAAGTTGGTTTTTTACTCTCGGGATTAGTGACAGTTTTTTTCACATCGTCGTGAAAAAACAGTGACCCGTATATATAATAAGTTTCCTTTAATTTACGTCCATGGTCACAAACTTTCGTTAACAGATTACCCGTTTCGGTCCTTAATGACCATCATCAGATCTGTTTCATAAAAACAAAGTCCTAATGTACTGCAGCCATAGTGGCATCGTTCAAATGGTTCAAATGGCTCTGAGCACTATGGGACTCAACTGCTGAGGTCATTAGTCCCCTAGAACTTAGAACTAGTTAAACCTAACTAACCTAAGGACATCACAAACATCCATGCCCGAGGCAGGATTCGAACCTGCGGCCGTAGCGGTCTTGCGGTTCCAGACTGCAGCGCCTTTAACCGCACGGCCACTTCGGCCGGCTAGTGGCATCGTCATTTGACGAAACAGACCTGATGATGGTCATTAAAGACCGAAACCGGTAATCTGTTAACAAAAGTTTGTGACCATAGACGTAAATTAAAGGAAACTTATTAGTGACAGTCTTTTTCGTGCGCACTTCGGCACAACATCCCGATTATCTGGAAAATTTGAGCGTAGTAGCTCTATACTGATGAGTCAAAACATTATGACCACTTGCTTAATAGCTTCTGTGTCCGTCATTGGAACGAAATAGATCACTCATTTTGCGTATCAGGGATCAGGCAGTTTATTGGTTGGTTTGTGGAGGTAGGAGGTATTAGATTTCTACACACAGGTCATGTAATTTGTGTAAATAATGGGCCGCTGATTTGCGTAAGCGGTGATGGGACCAGGTAGCGACCCAGGTGGGTTCCATAGGATTTACATCAGAAGAGCTGGCCACGGAGACATCAACTTCACTTTAGTGCTTCCCAACCACTGTAGCACTGTTCTGTCTCCGAGAACCGGACAATTATACCGCTGAAAGATCACATCGCCGTCGGGGAAGACATTGAGCATGAAGGGATGCAGGTGGTTCGCAGCTGTCAGCGTGTCTTCGATTACCACCACAGGTACCATGCAAGCGCAGGGGACTGTTTCCAATACCATAATAATGCCCCCACCAGCCTGCGTCCGTGGCGCGTTGCGTGTTTCGTGTCGCCTTTCACCTCTATGACGGCGTTTGTGGAGACTACCATCGACCTGGTGTAGCAAAAATGTGATCCACCTAAAGAACCGAAACGTTTCCACTGATCGACGATCGGATCCCGATGGTCCCGTGCCCTTAACTGACGATGTGTGAACAAACAGAAGTGGTCCGCTCCGGAGTTCCATGTTCAACAATGTACGATGAACGGTGTGCTCCAAAACACTTGTGCGTGAGCCAGCATTTTGCTCTTTTGGCAGAGATGCCACAGGTCACCATCTATCCTACTTTACAGAGGAGACTAGACTCCGAATCCCACATTCTGTGAAGAGACGTGGACGTCCAATCACTTAACGCCTAATGGTAGTTTCACTGCTCTCCTAGCTCTTTCCGTAGTTCCTCACAACAGTAGCGTGTGAACATTCAACCAGCTTCGCCGTTTTCGAGATGCTCGTTCAAAGGCTCTGCGTAATAACAATCTGTCCTTTCTCGAAATTGCTTATCTCATTGGATTTTTCCCCATTTGTAACCCATATCTTCGATAGGGTCATTCCCCGACCATGTTTGCTCCGTTTACATACTTTTGACACCGCGTCACGAGCACGCAACGCCACCAGACACCATCCAGCGTCGCGGTACGCAGTGGTCACAAAATGATTCTGAGCACTACGGGACTTAACATCTGTGGTCATCAGTCCCTTAGAACTTAGAACTACTTAAACCTAACTAATCTAAGGACAACACACACATCCATGCCCGAGGCAGGATTCGAACCTGCGACCGTAGCAGTCGCGCGGTTCCGGACTGCGCGCTTAGAACCGCTAGACCACCGCGGCCGGCGCAGTGGTCACAGTGTTCTGGTTCATCAACGTATCTATCAGAGCAAGAGGCCACACTTTCTCCATGTTTGCATGCCAGAAAACGTTATTACAGTAGTGTGCAAATTAAATGAGACAAGTTCATGGTTTACAATTAACTGAAGTTGGTCAACAGCAACCAATTTTATCCGCCCAATTATTGGACTCTTGACGGACTATACTGTTGTCTTGACGATCAACAACTGTTGTAGGCCCCTCCAGTCCAGCTGAGTACTTTTATGTGTAGCAACAGCGTCTGTTATTTTTGTGTTCTCGTCACGAAAACTTTGTGTTTGTGTTAAAGTGGACACTTCATCTAAGAATAGGGCAAAAAGACTTGGTCTTTATGATTTTAAGAGAGATTTCTTCTGTTGTTGGTGTGGAAAAATCTAGTGTTTCAAGATTTATTAGGGCATATAGTGATTCCGCCTCGTTTCCTCCAAAGAGAAACGAAAAACCACTGACAAGACTCTACTGAGAGACGGTGGAATTCATCCCGACAAGACTACTAAGGATCTTCAGGGAAATTTATTGGATACTGGGGTTGAAACCGACTCATTAACAGTACGGCGTAGGCTTCTCGATTGTGAGCAGAAGGCAAGAAAGATAATAAAGAAGCAGTTGTTAAGAGCTGGCACGGAGAAAAACAGCTGGTACGGAGAAAAAACAGCTGGTGTGAGTCAAAATATATAAATCTTGGACCTCCAATGATTGGGAGCGTGTAGTTTTCAGTGATGAGTCACATTTTATTGTTCAAGATTATAGTGCAAGGGTTGCCAGGAGAAGCATCCATGAGGCAGTGAGAGCTGACAGTCTTGAACAGACTTCTTTACCGCAGGTGGCCCTCGTACACTGTTGCCGGTTGATGGCATGATGAATTCAACCAAATACATGGAAATACGTAGGCGTACGATTGTGGCATTGCTACAGACCTTTTGCCGATGGAGGAGGAACATTTCAACGTGATCTGGCCCTATGTCACACTTCTAAAGCAGTCAAGACGTTCATGGAAGCAAACAACATTAATCAGTTTCAGTGGCTTGGTCAATTACCAGACTTAAACCCCTTCGAGAATTTGTGCAGTACTGTGAAAAGGCATCGTGGTAAAATCTTTTCAAGAAAAGATGGCATGTTAGTTAATGTGGTAGAAGTGTAGTTTCATGACGAAGTATGGAACACTTGCTTTAAACTGGTCGAGTCTATTCTACAATGTCTTCAGAAGCTCATTGAGGTAAAATGGAGGACACAGTAGTTATCAATATTCAGTAAGCCATTAACTGTGTTGTGCGTCTAGTAATAAGTGTGCAGAATTTAAGTGTAATCGTCTTGACCCAATTAATTTGCACGCTACTATAGGATGCTAATGAGTTTCTAGATGACCCGGAACATCAACATGAAGAGCCAGTGCTGAATCGAATATTTCATACCGATCGCTTTACTCGATCCAAACTTCACCAGTTTTCTTGTCAGAATTAGAGCGGAAAATAAGTTTGCGGTTAAAAATTTGGAGCGGAGACTAATTTGCCGATTGGCCAACGATGAACATTACTACAAAATCATAATTTCTAATGAACCATATTTTCATATGAATATTGTTATACACAGATCTAATGTTGCACTCTGGGAAAAGCTGTTTCCGTAGACGGCACAAATGAACGACAGGCAGGCGGTAGTGAATGTGTGAGTCGCAAATTGCCAAGTAGTGAAATCTTTGGTCCATTTTTCCGAGATATCATTGTAACCAGCCAATGGAACTTAGCCCTACTGCTAAGTCTTCTTTTTCCTAATTCATAGGAGTAGGTGTAGCCTGGCGGAAGCAAGTGTTTATGCTAGAAAGAGCACTCTTATCCACTTCAGTGTGTTATGCTTGATTTGCTACACTGTGGACTTGGCCTTTGTGTAAAACGTCGAAATAGTTTCCAGAACATCATGACGGCAGCCGAGACTATCAATCTGGTACACACTCAAGAAACTTAGGAGGAGCACAAGTGTGCCACAGCCAGTCACGTCAGCGTGAACATAGTGAAATTATTCCCCACAAATTCTGAAGATTTGTGTCGGAGAGATGCCGACGTACTAGTGTATTTCCACTGATTTAGTGAATGGGACCGTGTGGAACATATTTATCCGTAAGAGTGTATTTACACACTGTAGGGACTAATTTAATACTAAGTATATGGTGACCTTATACATAATAAATGTGTAATTCACGAAACAAATCGAGAGACACGTGTCACCTGTGAAAAATTATTCCGGAAACATTTCCATCTTCTTTCTTTCAATTCCTTTACTAACAGGCGGCCGAAGTGGCCGTGCGGTTAAAGGCGCTGCAGTCTGGAACGGCAAGACCGCTACGGTCGCAGGTTCGAATCCTGCCTCGGGCATGGATGTTTGTGATGTCCTTAGGTTAGTTAGGTTTAACTAGTTCTAAGTTCTAGGGGACTAATGACCTCAGCAGTTGAGTCCCATAGTGCTCAGAGCCATTTGAACCATTTGAACCTTCACTAACATTTAATTTTTCTCACTATTGTAAGACAAATTCCCTTCGCTTTCCATGCTTCTTGTTCTTGGCCATAATTATTTAATGTGCTGGTTCCGGAGAGCGATTTCATGTTTTTACTTCTCAATCGTCATGCCTTCCTCATTATCATTGTCACACTATACTCTCCTCCAGGCCTGTCTGCAACATCCTCATTGAAACACCTCTGTTGGACTCACATTTGTTTTGAGTTGCTTCTCTTCACTGAATTTTCATTCCCACCCACCTGTCCGTTCCATCTGTATATACAGCTTTCTCTTTTTGCCTCTAGTCCAACTAACCCAGTGATGAGCAACGCTTATACTGTGCCAAGCTTCTATATACAAGGAAAATATCGTTACTAGAACGCTAAATCGATGAGTAACTGAAAGAAAATTGCATTTTCCATCTTAGCTGTGTTACGATCATAGCAATTTACGGATTTTATTTCACACGATCTGCTGATTTCGGCCACGTGCCGCTTTCAAGTGCTTACCACTGTCATCGTTATTTTATGTAATTAAAGTGGAAAGTGGAATTGTCTTTCAATAAATTTGTGACTGCGGCACTTGATATGAAAAACCTTAACGTAACTTACTGTTAGGATTAATGTGGTCACACGTATATTCGACGTCAACGTGCAATAACCAGTCACAGAAGGCATGTGGCAGCGCTAGCAGTGGTGGGTATATAACGTGTGTCGGGAAGACGCGGAAAACAATGCAATCGTTGAAAGTTGGTGGCAGATTAAAACTGTGTGCCGGACCGAGAATCGAACTCGGGACCTTTGCCTTTCGCGGGCAAGTGCTCTACCATCTGAGCTCCTGCGAGGGCTTCTGTGAAGTTGCGAAGGTAGGAGACGAGGTACTGGCAGAATTGAAACTGTGGGGACGGGCCGTGAGTCGTGATTGGGTAGCTCAGATGGTAGAGCACTTGCCCGCGAAAGGCAAAGGTCCCGAGTTCGAGTCTCGTCCCGGCACACAGTTTTAATCTGTCAGGAAGTTTCATATCAGCACACACTCCGCTGCAGAGTGAAAATCTCATTCAGCGCAGTAGTTGTAACTCGGAAACAGCGATTTATCTGACGTGGAAAAGGCCGTGATCAGTGGCTTTTGGACCAAGCGTGGAAGCATTTTCCAAACGGCTAAGTTTTTAAACTGTTCGCGAGCCACCGTTGTTGGAGTATACCGTGCATGGCAAAATGGCAATAAAACCGGCGTGGAAGCAACTGGGGTGCACCACGGCCGATAGATGGCAGGTGTGAACGACTGCTACGGAGACGTGTACTTGTGAACATACGTGTAACTGTTAACCAACTGACAGCTCAGATGAACCAAGGAACTACAAAGTGTCTCTTCAACGATCGTTAAGTGAACGTTTCTACGTATGAGCCTCTGCAGCAGGCGCCTGGTTCATGCACGCATGATGACTGCCGTTCGTCCACGGAAAAGGCTGGAACTTGCACGCCAATGCCGTAACTGAACGTCTACTGATTGGCGGCAAGTGGTCTATTCAGAGTAATCACTTTTTATGCTCTACCATACAGATGTCCATTGCAAAAACAGACAGTCTCTGATGGGATACCGCGATCACTGGTTCCACAATGTTACTTATAATCCGTCTTGACTGCAAAAATGTTTATGCCCGTTGCGTGTACCACGTGAAATGAAAGAAAAATCCCTGCAACAACCGTCCGAAGGGTTCAGGCCTGAGGAGGGAGTGTTATGGTCTGGAGATCTTTTTCGTGGCATTCCGTGGAGGGTGATCTCATTTTACACTCATGCTCATAAATTAAGGATAACTGCAGAATGTGGTGCCACACAACGTGGCACTACACAAAACTGGCGCTAATAGCATAGGCACATAGGGAACACACACGACACAGACCTGTAGTTCCACGGTATTGCTGATAAGTTGAGAAAATACATGTGCTACAAAACGCCACTGTTTCCTGCGCATGTATCCCGACATCAATATGGGATGTGATCACCATGCACACGTACACAGGCTGCACAACAGGTTGGCATGTTATGGATCATGTGGTCGAGCAGCTGCTGGGGTATAGCTCCCATTCTTGCACCAGTGCCTGTCGGAGCTCCTGAAGTGTCGTAGGGGTTTGAAGACGTGCAGCGATACGTCGACCGAGAGCATTCCAGACGTGCTCGATGCTGTTTAGGTCTGGAGAACAGGCAGGCCACTCCATTCGCCTGATATCTTCTGTTTCAATGTACTCCTCCACGATGGCAACTCCGTGGGGCCGTGCCTTATCATCCATCAGGAGGAAGGTGGGACCCACTGCACCCATGAAAAGTTCCTCTGTCAAAGACATGCAGGGGTATAGGTGCATCAATCATAATCCCACCCCACACCATCAAACCACGACCTCCTTACAGGCCTCATTCAAGGACATTAATGGGTTGGTATCTGGTTCCTGGTTCACGCCAGATGAAAATCGGGCGAGAATCACTGTTCAGACTATACCTGGACTCGTTCATGAACATAACCTGGGACCACTGTTCCAGTGACCATGTACTGTGTTCGTGACACCAGGCTTTACGGGCTCTCCTGTGACCAGGGGTCAGTGGAATGCACCCTGCAGGTCTCCGGGCGAATAAACCATGTCTGTTCAGTCATCTGTAGACTGTCTGTCTGGAGACAACTGTTCCAGTGGCTGCGGTAGGGTAAGGCTACCTGCTGTACTCCGTGGCCGTCTGCGATCTTCTTGTGGTGTTGTACGCTGTGGACGTCCTGTATTGTAGCGCCTGTACACGTTTCCTGTCTGCTGGAATGGTTGCCATAATCTTAAGATCACACTTTGTGGCATACGGAGGGCCTGTGCTACGACCTGCTGAGTTTGACCAGCCTCCAGTCGCCCTAGTATTGTACCCCTCATAACGTTATCAATATGTGTTCTTTGAGCCATTTTCAACACACAGTCACCATTAGCACTTCTGCATACTTACTCGCTGCACTGCACTCTGACATGCACCAACACACCTCTGCGTATGTGGACTGCTGCCAGCGCCACCGTGCGACGACCGCAGGACAAATGCACCGCATGGTCATACACCGAGGTGATTTAAACCCGCAAACCGCCCACCAGAGCATTTTTCACTATGTATCAGCATTATCCTTAATTTATGAGCGCGAGTGTACAAGGAACAATGGATCAACACAAGTATGCATCTGCGGTTGGCCCACTCCTACATGCAGTTTTTTTTTTTTTTCGTCTTCAAGGTGGCATCTAACAACAGGAAAATGCAACCTGTCACACAGCTCTAAGTATATGTGTGTGGTTCGAAGAGCACCAGGATGAGCTTACCGTACCTACCTGACCACCAAACTGCGCGGATTTACACCACGCCACTGGCCACGACAGTGTAGTCGGCACAGCAACACACCCCTGTCAGTGCCCCATCAGAGCCACATTGTCACTCTTCCCGCGGTCTGTGCTGTATAAGATGGCTACCCAAACTTTTGACAGGTGGTCACATGAATGTGGCTGGACGTTATACTTACTGTGCTATGCTTTTCACGAAATGGATTGTGGCCGGTTGCTAATATTTCTATCTATTAATTTTTATGTAATGTTCTGTTGGTACTTCGATGAGCTGCGCACTAAGTACAGTGGACCGTGACGGAATGGAGGAATGATCTGGTTCCTTTGGGAGTGCGTGTTTTCAGTCTGAGATTTCCTCGCTTGAATAGTGTCTTGGCATGATTTCTGTTATAAGTATGTGTGTGGAATTAATTTGTTCTCGGTTCCTTGTCGCGTTAATTCCTCATAAAAATCAAAGCTTTCGACAATATCCAACACTCTCTTCGCTAGGAAAACAACCTGCTGTCGAAAAAGTAACAAATCTGACAGATGAAAATGATGGAAACAGAATGTCACGTCGCCAATACCCATGGGTTACTTCAGCATCGAGATATTTCTTTTTTGACGTGCTTCTAGCTCTGTGGTTTAAGGGGTTCAATACAACTCTTTTGGGCAGGATGATGGAAGCCGTGCCCATTGAATTTTCGGACAGTGTAGGTCGGTTTTCAATACACCTAGTGGCTTAGTCGTCGTCTGGGGGCTGCTCAACTAGAGAGTCTAAGAAAGGTAGCTCTCCTTCCTTCTTCCTTTTCCGTACTTAATATTAGGATGTATGTCATTTACGTGACGCATAAATGAATTCCTTGTTTCCTCCGTAAGAGACCAAAGTAAAAAGACGCTAGTGATTTACAGAGGGTGCACACAGCACATGAAACTGACGAATTGTTTTGTTGCTGAAAAGTACTTTAAGATCAGAACACCTCCCAAACCAATTGTCATTGTACAGACAAATGCGACAATAAGCTGTAATAAATATTAGAACATAACGGTGTCAGCGCAGGCGAAGAGAAGCGGTCAGTTGTTTTCCTGACGAAGGTAATGGTGAACATCGTCGAAAGATATTCTTTTTATTTTTTTTTACACAGAGAACCAACATGCAAACGTATCAAGAACTTGTAGTGCAACAAATCCTTAGCGAAAAACTTCATGTTTATCTACGCGTAACGTTTAAAGACTTTCAGGACATCTAAGTGCGAACTCTAAATTTCCTCCTTAGTGCCACTATCTTGCGGGAAACTTATGATGCTGATTATTTATCAAAAAATAAATCACAATCAATGCCTAGACTTACATCTGAAGTTTAGATAGCAGTACAGCGTTTAATTCCCAACATTGGTGATATTTTTTTCGTATTTCAGCACATCCGTAAACCTTGAGATAATGGCTTAGGCAACAGTTAACAGACATGCGGTGTTCTTAAGAAATGTAGCAACACCCACAGTTCCTAGAATTAAAAGACCCGAGAACTGTTGGAATCTCCGTCACGCGATACTCCCGTGTTAGGCTCCTGAACTTCGATTTTCCCCATTTGCCGCCACCCCTCCCCTGCAAGAACTTTCCGTGAGGTAGCCACGCGATTTCACTGTTCATTCATACTGGACCATGCTTCATTCAAGCATTTGTTACGTTAAGACACTTTTCTCGTATGGAGACGCTGAAAATACAGTATTATACGTCGAAGATAACAGTGAAAAGAAAATCACCTAGAGCAGACAATGAGAATTTACTGCTAAGTCTTTTTCATGAAGAAACGATAAATAAAATAATATGATACGCAAAAGAAACGAACAGGCAGTATGAACTAAGTATCTGCGCAAATATGAACTGATATCTCAGTAGCAATGTCTTACTGTGAAGCATCAAACAGCATGCAAATTATTCTACGGAACACCCAACGATAAAGACTGCGGAAAAGTATATGTCAGCATCATTAAAAATGATGGTCCTAAGGTAAAAAGTTCGTTTGTTAATAGGTACCGTCTTGCCAGCTCCGACATGAGAAATAACCTACTGCCGGGGGCTATACACCACCGTTGATGTAGGGCTAAAGTTTAATCGAGAATTATCATTGTAATGCAGCATCGCATTTATAACACTGACAAGACGTGCTATCATAGCGAAATTTGTTTTTTAACGGAAGGAAGGATGTACTAGTATCGGCACCTAATTTCGATCCACCACGTAGTCTGAAACTTCACCTCCTGAAACTTAGCCCCACAATATCATGATTCAGTGAATGTTTCAATTAGGTCAATTGTCCATTAGCTGTAGTGTGGTGACAGAGAGAAAATGCATGGATAAGGGCAGTCAGATGTGTGCATGCAGCTATCACGTCGAAATGCACGATGAATGAACGTAACAACAAGATTATTTTGTTTACTACTTTCCATCAAGGGTGACGAAGAGAGGAAGCGGTAACATGGAAAAACATGAAAACATTAAGTGACTGGAGCGAAAATTGAGAACTGTACGGATATACTGCCAGAATGCTAGTAGTGCTATAAACAGCTTGCGTCGTCTACACTCAGTGGTCAGCTACTGTTGTCTGTACAGGAGAAGTCAGCTGGGGTAATCACATTCATTTAATGACAGCTTCCAGAAGCACTTCGGAGGAGGACCGTTGACTATGTGAGGTAGGTGGCTAAATGTTTATGCTTTTATTTATTCAAATGACTCTGCTCTGAGCACTATGGGACTTAACATCTGAGGTTATCAGTCCCCTAGAATTTAGAACTACTTAAACCTAACTAACCGAAGGACATCACACACATCCATGCCAGAGTCAGGATTCGAACCGGCGACCGTAGCGGTCGGGCGGTTCCAGACTGAAGCGCATAGAATCGCTCGGCCACTGCGGCCGGCTATGCTTTTATTGTGACTAGGGCGTGCCAACAATGTTTCAGCAACTGTAAGAATCAAACAAGATCGACTATGACATATTTGCTGTTATACGCTCGAGATAAGTTCACCTCATCCTAGTTTTTTTGTGATTATTTCCCTTGATTTACAGATAGCAGTATGTAGAACAATACGTGCGAGATGTAAATGGGAATAACCATATATTTTGTCGCTATAATAGAACAGTTTTAAGAGGAAAGAGAAAAGCGGTCATTGTGGTTCCATTTACACTGCCTCACAAAGAAAACAAAAGAATCGCCCAGAAAGGGAAGAGTAAAATAAATGAAACTTCAGGGGTTGGGAGTGTATGTGGTGTTTTTGCAATGATTACGAAATCGTGTTAAATTTACAACAAAACTAGGCAGTATGAGGCCACTTACCAGTATGACGTTCCAGCTCCTTTGGCATGGATACGTACACTGATTCAGTTGGGAAGGACGTAAAAGCCGTTGTATCCTCCCCTGAGGCAATCTGGCCCACAACTGCTATAACTGGTCCCTGATATCTGCAACGGATCTGACATCCTATGTAGTCCCACACACGTTCTGTGCAGACAGATTCTGGGACCTTGCTGGCCACGCTTGTACCTTAACATTCGACAGTTCGTAGAGGCACGATGGATGTTGGGACGAGCATTGTGCTGTTGGAAAAGGGCGCTACAATAGTGTCGTATGAGCGGTAATATGGCGGCGTAGGGTATCCGTGACATACCGTTGTGCCATATGTTCCCTCCCTACCGGCCGTGACCTGGAATCATATTTGTTGGTTGTCCACTCCACGACGCTAGGAGTAACGCCGCTGTATCACCAAACACTGCAAACATTGGAAGTCCCCTCAGGTCGACGATGGCCATCCGGGGCAGGCAGAACAGCGATTCATTGTCGAACTCAGTGCGACGCTCTTCACCAATAATCCGCTCTTCCTGGCCACGGCATCACTCCAAAGGCAGCCGTTTGTGTTGTGGTGTTAACGGTAGCACACGCATCGGACGGTGGTTTCCTAGTCCGGCTGCTCCTAGTCTCCGACCAATGATGAGAGATGACACGCGGTGTTACAGGGAATCAATTTCTTGCTCCGGAGTGACAGACTCAGATGCGAAGTGGTTCCGACGTGCTTGATGAGCAGTAGGGCGGTCCTACATGGCGGTGATCTGACGTGGTCGACCGGAATCTTGGCGGTATGTACGCACGCAGTCTGCTCCCATACTTCCCAACATCGGGAAAGTGCCACATCCCAATGCCCCATAAATGTGAATATAACACGATTCGACCAGTCAGCCAAATGGAGATTCACAATGCGCAATGAGCACCCTTTTAAAACTGTCAGGTGCTGATAACGCAGTCTCACACGAGTATGCGGCATGTACCTGTTCTTCACAGCTTATACTGTTCACGCCGAGGTCTGGTGACAACAATAGAAACGAACAACATAAATGGACTCTAGTGACAGTTCTATGTCTCAAAGAGAATTACAACCCTACCATTTACATGCCCACCGATAGTGTGTACGTGTACGAAATTACAATGACATTCAAACATCTCTTCTACATGCTTCGCTTGTCAGACAGTGTCAATATCGTCAAAGATGTGTTTTTTAAAATGTTCAGATATTAGGCCTTTCTAAGGTTTCGTCAGGCCTTCTTTTCATGCACATAATGTTCCGTTTTTTTCACATCCATGCCTGAGGCAGGATTCGAACCAGCGACCGTAGCAGTCGCATGGTTCCGCACTGAAGCGCCTAGAACCGCTTGACCAAAGCGACCGGCTGTACTTGTCAAAAGAGTTCTGTTTCTACCAATAACAGATCGGCGTCTAATCAGCTGCTTGGTGTTATAGATGTTTCGTCTGAATTGTAGACGAGGCGCCGGTAGAGGATTGCAAATCTAATATTCCAGCATCATTATTTTCCTTTGAACAGAGTAAGTTCGAAAATGTTGCAACTTCCTCAAACAAGCCATCCAGACATGAGATACTTCTTGTGGAAGATAACAGACACCTTAGTTGTACTCCTTACCGAGCAGTGCTTGGGTGTCGTGGAATAGTAGACCGCCTCTCTCTCAGTATGCGCCCTACCTCCTTATAAACATTGATGGCCACTTTACACGCAGCGCGGTTCGCCGAAAGCACACTGCCTCGTCGGATCAATGTGCACGGACAGAGAAAGGAGAAGTTGTTATTAGGTAGGGTGTTATAACTCTCAGCTCATACATGGTACACTAACTTCAATACCTATTTACAACGGAAAGTTTTGTTAGGCTGTCCCCATCAGCTCAGACAGTTTAAATTTACTTCTATCCACCGACACGACGGAATGGAAGAATTCTTGAAAAATCTGTCAGGACGATGTTTAAGTGGCGCATGAGCCACAAAAGTGGTATACCGACTAATAAAAATGTGTAATTTGATCTTCCTTTTACAGTGTTGCCTAACGCAGGACGTGGTTTTGAAGAGAATCGGGAGAGTAAGGCGCACACTGAATTTTTCAACCAGCCAAACATGGCACAGGACCTGTAATGATTCCAATGCCCATACCATAGTTGTTAGTGGAACTATGGTCACAGTTAAAGGAAATATCAATGCAACCACTGCAAACGATAACTTTTATCACTGATGGAGGAGGCATTTTTATGATTAGGACATTGTTTTCTCCTCACTACCTGCCTGTCGCTTAATGCTACGGATCCCTCACACACAAGGTGTGAACGTCCAGGGTTAAACCCCTAAACCTTTCCGCTGTGTCTCTCGAAAAGGAATCATCTGACACGTCTGACAGACTACCGCAGACAGACATGAGAGTTCACAAAATGAATGTCCGAAGTAATGTCGCAGCCAAGATGATGTGCCAGGTTTGATACGGCGTAAGACTGAAAGAAAACAGTTCTGGTAATTATGATGATTCACTTTCAGTTATTCGTTTAACAGTTTTTTTTCTTTTTTCTTGACATTTATAGTGTGCTGTTAGCCGACGTTTTAGGAGGGCACCAACATACGTCTATTTATTGTTAGTGGGTCTGCAGATCAGGTAAGGTCTTGCTATGTTAGTCCCCTTTCCCGCTTAGACTCACTCTAGGGTCGGAGGTATCCCGGTTTCGAGGTGTGACCTGAGTTCAGCAGGCCATGAAGATCTGCAGCTAGGCTCTTGCGAGTAAGGCTTCTTGAGTAGCTTTGGAGAGGTCTGCAATCAACTCTAGTATTATGCAATTAGCTTCTGCTCTAGACAACTGCCTTCAAGGCACAGACATCACAGAGCACAGGGTATTGCGCTCGCTAAAAGCCTTCCTAAAACGTTTAGCTAAACAGTACTTTTGTGGTGGTTGTACAAAGAAACACAAATCACAGGAGATATGAAATTGACACAGGATACAGGTTCCTTGCGTGTTCTGATCCAACCTATATAAATAACAGCTAACCATAAAATCAAAAAGGCACTACATTCAACCCTGTGTGGCGAGGTGCGTAATTTGTCGAATTCATGAAGAGTCGTTCGCTTATGAAGAACTGTATTTTAACGAAAGCAATGGGTACTTCTGCATGAATTTGTCTACGTCCCAGTAGGGTCTTGGTACTATTTAAAGAAACTGCTGGTGTTTTAAAATCTTATTTTGCAGTCTTACAGTCATCGCAGAATCGTAAATGCTGGTTTTTGAAGACTGAACGCAAAAATAATGATCCATTCTGTCACATTCTGTTACTTCCCTGTAACAGAGAATTTTCTTCACTTCAGATTTTCTCCGACCTGAGATGTGACCGGAATTACAGAAAAGTACCTAGAAATATCTTTGTAGTGACACTAAAAACCTGTTGTCATGCGAGAGTAAAAGCATTTTTGCGATGTTTTTCTAATGCAGCCTATTCGAAGACAGAGATCCGTACGTAAAAACCACATTTTTGAGCATTTGATAACATACCTACCAGCGGTAAATTATGACATTATAACACGAGCTAAGTGAGAGCCTAAAAGCGATTTTCAAGGAAAACATTTTTACTTATGAATTATGTAAATAGATTTAACGCTATGAAACTCATAAGATATTCCACCTCCAGCTGACATAGTTTGACAAAACATTCTTCGTTTTAAAATATACATTTTATAAATAGGGAGCGGATTTAGTTCTAACAACAATTTCTATGAAAGAATTGCGTAATGAACACCTCCACCTCTCTCCACTACCCATTCATTGTTCATAGCTGTTGTACGATAAACGTATATAATATCCATCAAAATACTTGTCCGGAGGGTTTTTATTATCTAAAACACCTTTTTTTATATTGAAGGAAAGTACCCCTCTATCGACTCTACAAACCAGTTACCACAATCTTTACGGGTATAATTTTCGATACGAGTTGTCAGATTTGTCCATTGACATAGGAAACATGCGACAAGCGCCGTAAACAATATGGCCATCATAACTTTATGTTATTGGCGATGTTTTCAAACGGGCTGAGCTACAGATCACGTTCTGTTTCTAGTATCACATTCGTTGGCTTCGCCAACTATCAACCGAACTGTTACCTTCCAACCTAACCTATCACTCGAACTAAGCTACAGAGCATTGTGTCGCCACAACCACTTTTTTCCCCTTTTTCCCTTTCGCATTAGTTGACTTTGCCAACTAGCAACAAAACTGTGAATGTACGCACCAAAAGCGAGTGACAGTAGCCATTAACATTATGTCACTGGCCAAATCCGAAGACTGATAACGAACATTCGTATTGACCATCCTATACTTCCTTGGCTGCCTTTACCAACTCTTAATCATACTGCACCTAACAACATCACCTAGGCCTCGGGCTAGGTGGTGATGTAGTTCGTCGCAATGAACCATCGCACTTCGTTTATAGCCATAAAATTCAGACAGGAGATTTTCCGTTATTGTTTGTGAGTACAGGCCTCTATACGCACACCAATTCATCGATCGAGCGACCAATTTCGTGGCAGCCTACACAAGTCCCGACAGACTGCACCCAGCGATTACGCGTCGCCATGGTGTTGTGATTTGTTTATCTTTTAAGTTCATTGTGTTTATTATACACGGGATCCCGCTTGGTTTTACACGAAACAAACACCGTGGTTTGGCTTGGCTGTTAGAAAAATAACAAAGTCAAAAACAGCTGAACAAAAGCTGTTGGCAAATAAGTGGCTTATACAAGGAAAGAAATTCACCCAAGTTCTGTTTTTAGAACGGGTGGGATGCGATAATTTTCGTAATTATAGAATAATGGACGAATCATGCATTCATAAAACCCATTCTTAATGAAAAACAACACGATCATGAGAGAGGTTGTAAGCTACCGAGGGGGGCTGTTAACTATTATATGATTTGTAGATACTGACAGAAGTGGACTTCAAATTCAGTGCTGTCGTAGCTCCACAATCATTAACTAAAATGATTCCTGAAACGTACAACGTGATTTATGGTTGACTCAGGGAATACATCAGGCTATAGTAAAATAAATAATATAAAAGGCAACTGAATAAAACACCATTTTAGTGCCATAGGCGTTTCGCCTTTATTTTCTGCAAGGCATCATCAGTGGCCTGGAATATGTACATACGTTTGCTATTTAATTTACATTTTTGTCACTGTGCCTATAGATTATAAACAGTTCTGGTGGTTGGTATTTTCTATTACGTAGTAATGTTTTAAACTGTACTGACACGTTGCGTGGAGAATTTATTACATATTACGCTCCTGTTGCATTTTTGGTATTGTTCTTCTTGTTATGAATGCCAATTTCTGTTTTTTTTCCACATTCCACAGCGCTATGAACTGAACGCTGGTTTCAATGCAATGTTTTGGTTTCTGTTGCCGACTGTCAAATGTTTTGCCAAAGATCGAATGTTATTGCCAAACTTTCGAGTGTAATTATTGAAGTATATGTGATCTGTTCGTGTATGCACTTGTGTGTGTGTGTGTGTGTGTGTGTGTGTGTGTGTGTGTGTGTGTGTGTGTGTTTTGGTGTGGCATATATATATATTTTTTGTGAGCTGTGTGTGTGTCCAGATGGTGAAGGGGGAAGAGTTTTATTTGTTTTATGTTATCATTTCCTTTATTAACTGTAGTAGGGAGCCTGTGCTGATGTGTGTTTGTTCATTCATCATATGTTTGTTTTCTGCTATGGCTTTCTGGATGTGGAAGTTTTCTTGCGTTTGTATAAGATGTTTGTCGTGGTTGCTTATTCTCATTATTTTAATTTCTCGTTACAGAAATGAGTATTATCATACAAATAGCTAGGAACAATGGGTATGACACACATGTGGTACACAGGCTCAATCAAAAAATAAAAAGACAAATACAAAACAAACAGAACATTTCCAGAATACAAGAGGAACTCACAAGCTGAAAACTTACAAACACACTCAAACACGCACAATGACAACACCACACAGAAAAGAACCAGATGGTACACCATGACCTACACACATAAACTAACACACAGAGTTGTAAACATCCTAAAGAGACAGGGATTCAAAATAGCATATAAGCCTGGGCAAACCCTCCAATCACACCTAAGCCAGCCAGCTACCAAGAGGGACAAATTACAACAATCAGGAATATACAAGCTTTAATGTCAAAGTTGTGATGCAGTATACATAGGCATGACATGCAGGAATTTTGAAACACGATACAAAGAACATATCAGATGTTGGGAGTATGAAACAAACCATTCCACATTTGCACAGCGTTTAAAACACCATAACCATCATCCTACAAACATGGAACAAGAAATGAAAATAATGAGAATAAACACACACACACACACACACACACACACACACACACACACACACACGAACAGATCACAGATACTTCAATAATTACACTCGAGAGTTTGGCACTAAAATTGTGTTTTATTCAGTTGCTGTCAGACGGTCCATAAGTAAAAATTATCAATATACCGTAATATTACACGCAACTGAGGAAGACAGGACTACAAAAGTTGAAGATGTCAACATAAAAGGCATTCATGCAAACGTTATTGCTTTATTTATGCACCTTGCATAAACAAGGACTTTTAAAAATTCGAACAAGAAAGGCTACACATGGTGGTGGCACACAGTCATCTGATAAATACAACAGATACATACGGATTGAAACGCTCAGCAACTGTCAAATTGTAAAAAGAATCTCTCACTTTGCTCTTCGTAGCAGAGGGTTTTGATATACGTAAGCTGGATTTTAACACTTAACAATGAAGCAAGTACATTTTACGAATTAAAGTTCATTGAATGTTAGTATTTTGGTTTTTAGATTTCATTTTCGTATTGGAAATAAAACCTGTAAACAGAAATACACAACGCCGACTGACTTATCTCTCGTAAGTACCACATGAAAGCGTTGTGGATTAGCTAAAAAAAATGAAAACAGAGCTTTATTTCCTGCATCTGTATCGCTATACTCCTCGCACGACGTATCTCCACAAACATCTGCAGTCTTTAAATTTCTTTGATTTTATCCATACTGGATGAGAGGTGGTTGTGAATGTCAATGTTAAAAAATATATCGGCTCAACCACTTGTTTATAGTGTAAAACACTAAGATTGACGCGTTTCGGAAGTCAAGCAACCACTTGTTTATAGTGTAAAACACTAAGAATGACGCGTTTCGGAAGTCAAGCCGTTAGAAGACACGGCTGCAACAAGGGAAGTAGCCACGATGTTTTAATTTTATTGTGCCTGGTGCATGTTCCATTTTAGCGAGTTTTAACAGGTTTTTTTACTTTTCATTATTCTGATGATGGAAGCTGACTTCCGAAACGCGTCAATCTTAGTGTTTTACACTATAAACAAGTGGCAGAGCCGATATACTTTTTTTAACATTGACTTTAAATTTCCCCTGAAATTCTGTCCTCCTCGCATCCTGTCATGTATATTATGACAGCATTTAATCCCGCTCGCATACACAAAAAAGAACTGTAGTCAGGGGGTTGGTACGACAGCGCTACACATGACACAATTCGTGGGGTGAGGTGGGGGAGGGGGGGGGAGAAGAGAGAGAGAGAGAGAGAGGGGGGGGGGGGGGGGGGGTCGGCTATTGGGTGGTCCTACTCACCCAACATCCAGAGAACGAATATTCGTCGCACTTTTTTTTTTTTCGTCGGACGGTCGGTCAAAACATCTGTATACGTCCAATTTGTCGGTCTGTTCGTACGTGTAACAAAGGGTAAAATTAAGCAACTGACTGTACTACGTAATGAAGTATGCTTCCAAACGTAACGGTGGTGAAACAGGTGTATACGTGTGTTGATTACTGTGTGACTGGCCACCGAGTAATGAAACGCAAATATTTGTGCCTCTCTGACTATTGTATCGATATACGTGCACAGCAGTTGGGCAGAGGGAAAAGTTCGTGTGGTAGCCACCTACAACTATCACAGTACACGCCCAACACCGGAGTACATCTGCGCCTACGCTGTCGTTTCGCTACGACGAAGACAACTCCCGGTCAGCTGACTTACCGACGGACGCGGCGTAGACGACGTAGCGACGCCGCCGGTGACGGCGTCCGCCGGCGTCGCCGACCCCATCGTCGGCATCGGCCATGCAGCGGCAGAGACTCCGCCCGGCGACTCCTCGCCGGCCCGTGTGCACACGCACTGGCTGGCCTCTTCGCACGCAGCGCTGCCCGGCTCGGCTTATCCGCCGGCGCGCGGCTCGGCTCGCGTGTCCGATATCACACTGCGGGCGGCGCACTCCTCCTGCTTCCTCCTCGCGGCTTGCCCGAGGTCAAGTCGCCGCCAGCCCTCTGTTGTTTCCAGGCACTCACTTCGCTCATCGATCTCGCTGCTCAGTCTGCGTCCTGTTCGCTCCAGTTTTCCTTCTTGCGCAATTATATGGCAAGCACCACTTGCGAGGGAAAAAAGTACCTGGAAGTGCCGCGTCATCGTCGTCATGGAGATTCGTGTTCTGACCGCCGATAGCGTGAAAATTTTTCCGCGTAAGAAAACGAGTGAAGTGGCTTACAAGGATTCATTTCTGGGAACTAGGAAAAAAGGAGTTACGAATTACAAGTTTAGACAAGATATCTGGATAATTTCCAAGAAACACTTGCAGCGATGTATATCGAACGGGCGATTGTCATGTCCCTAGATATAGATTTCATTTACTGTGTTGACAACACGGTGTAACATAACAGTCGCGACACTCCGTTTGTTTTTTGTTACACATGGCAATAGCATCGCGCTAAGCGGCCAGAAAGTGACACTTCCGAGTCCGATATCGGATGAGTGCGAATAGTGTCGTTTATACTTACTTGTATCATAATTCTTACCTTAGGGAGCTTGCGTAGTGCCATAAAAATCGACAATAACTAAAAAAATCAATCACGTTTCTCAGTTTTCTGAACACTCATGGGGGTATAAAATGACAGGTTAGAGGGCAGTTTATTTACGATTCTCCTGCAGCATACGGATACTTACTGATGAATATCATTTTCCTTTAGTAAAAAAAAAAAAAAAAAAAAAAAAAAGCCAATAAACAACAGACGACCTGACCTTTTGCAGAAAGATGACATATACCTACCCAACAACGCTAAATTTTGTTCACTACACTTCCAGCCAAATCACTGAATGAGGAATGTAGGAAACCTGTATGCAACGTAATACTCACATTATTTAATGTACCACACCTGTAGCTGAAGGGGTCGGCCGCGGTGGTCGAGCGGTTCTAGGCGCTTCAGTCCGGAATCACGCGGCTGCTACGGTCGCAGGTTCGAATCCTGCCTCGGGCACGGATGTGTGTGATGTCCTTAGGTTAGTTAGGCTTAAGTAATTCTAAGTCTAGGGGACTGATGATCTCACACGTTAAGTCTCATAGTGCTTAGAGCCATTTGAGCCATTTGTAGCTGAAGCTAAAACGCACAGACCACAAAATAAAACATCAAAAAGCAATAAAACAACTCCACAATAGGGAATAAGCCGATCCCATAGTTGATGCTATATTTGAGCCACAAACAGCAAGATTCTTCAGCATACTTTTGAAGCAGCCGTAATTACTTTTACAACGACCATCAGAAAGTCGAGAGAAGTTTAGTTTAGTTTAGTTAGTTACATGTTCCATTGATCAATAGCACGGAAAACCGTTATGATGTGGAACGTGTCAAAAGCACAAGAAATGCACACAGGAAACAAGTTATTTTTTTCTTTTTTGTTTACATTATAGTGTTATACCTAAATATTTCAATTATCTATCCCATTCCCTTTAATGGCACAAAATGCATATATTTTATCTCCAGATTTATTTACTCATATTCAAGAATTCATCTATGGTATAGAAGTAGTTGTCTAGGAGGTACGATTTCAATTTGTTTTTGAAACTATTACTGCTGTCGGTCATACACTTTATTTCATCTGGTAATTTATTAAAAAGTTTTATAGCAGTATATTTTACCCCTTTCTGTGGCAACGATAGGGTAAGTAAAGGATAGTGTAGGTCTTTCTTTCTTCTGGTATTGTAATCATGAATGTCGCTATTGATTTTAAACTAGTTCATGTTGTTAAGAAAAAATTTAATTACTGAGTAAATATACTGTGAAGCAGTTGTAAGAATTCCTAACCTTTTAAACAGATGTCTACAAGATGTGCGACTATTAACCCCACACATTATTCTAACTACTTTCTGCTGAGCAGTGAATACCTTTTGTCTAAGTGTTGAGTTGCCCCAGAATATTATTCCGTATCAAATCAGAGAGTGGAAGTATGCAAAGTATGTTAGGTTACTAATTTCTACATCCTCAAAATTGGCAATTATTGTGGTTGAAAAAGTTTCTGAACCTAGTCGCTTTAGGAGATCTAAAATATGACTCTTCCTCGCAACGTAAAGAAAATACAATACAACGTACCAACACTGAAGTCACACAAACCGTATTATTCAGCAAATTGGTGCTTAACAAGAAGTCAGTTGTTCGATTATTACATATTCATATATTTAATAGAAGTCACTATTAAGTTATGCTAACATTCTTAAATTATCTCTAATTTTTTATGGTGGCCGATCATACAGTCCATCCATGAAATCTTGGTAATTAGCGTATATATATATGTTTCAAGACGTCTTGCAGGAGGGAAGAAATTACTGCCTATTCTTGTGATTGCAGGTGAAAGTCACGAATAGAAATAAAAAATATTCATGTGTCTATCATAACTCGTAATATATATAGTAAAAAATGCACGTCCTTTTTGTGTGAGATCTAAAACATAAATACTCTCAAGCGAAATTCAAATAAAAGTTGCAAAAGCTGATAAAAAAATTGAGTATTCTCTTGAAATTCTTCTTTTGTTCCAAAAATAATTTTAAAAGCCTATCTTTGCCGTCTTCTGTGGCGATGTACTATTTCTTATTACTAATAGGGAAAAGAAAACATTCATATAAATTGATACTGCGAGAAAAAATAAAAGGGTATTACACACTTTGTACGGAGAGATTCCCTTCGGGATTTGGTATAGGCGTTTTGTAGACACCATAGCAATTTACGTTTGATACCTGGAATAAATTGGGTTCTTCGGTTTGAAGAGCAAAATGAACGGCCATCACGGCAGGGCACCGTCACGTCAGCGTGTATTTACACTGTCAGTCAGGTCACGTCTCATCTCGTCAATTCGCTTAGCCCAGTGTTGTACAGCGAAACAGAGGTTACTAGTCGCTATCCGTAATGAAAAGAAAGTCAGAGTACAGTATCGTAACTGAGGACCTAACAACGACAACATTTATTAATGACCAAAGAAAACTAAATAACTTACGATCTTAATCAATTTTGTTCGGTAAGGTGATGAGGAGTGAAACAGTATTTCAAAATATCGACATTTATTTGCTACGGAAAATATAGATTTACAGACACATCGAACAATAACCGTAAAGGAATAAATAGAACCTGTTAATTTTATCAATATGTTTTAGTCTTATGTAACTAATGACGTCATTGTTGTTGTTGTGATCTTCAGTCCTGAGACTGGTTTGATGCAGCTCTCGATGCTACTCTATCCTGTGCAAGCTTCTTCATTTCCCAATACCTACTGCAACCTACATCCTTCTGAATCTGCTTAGTGTTTTCATCTCTTGGTCTCCCTCTACGATTTTTACCCTCCACGCTGCCCTCCAGTACCAAATTGGAGATCCCTTGATGCCTCAGAACATGCCCTACCAACCGATCCCTTCTTCTAGTCAAGTTGTGCCACAAACTCCTCTTCTCCCCAATTCTATTCAATACCTCCTCATTAGTTACGTGAACTTCCCATCTAATCTTCAGCATTCTTCTGTAGCACCACATTTCGAAAGCTTCTATTCTCTTCTTGTCCAAACTATTTATTGTCCATGTTTCACTTCCATAAATGGCTACACTCCATACAAATACTTGCAGAAATGACTTCCTGACACTTAGATCAATACTCGATGTTAACAAATTTCTCTTCTTCAGAAACGCTTTCCTTGCCATTGCCAGTCTACATTTTATATCCTCTCTAATTCGACCATCATCAGTTATTTTGCTCCCCAAATAGCAAAACTCCTTTACTACTTTAAGTGTCTCATTTCCTAATTTTATTCCCTCAGTATCACCCGATTTAATTCGACTACATTCCATTATCCTCGTTTTGATTTTGTTGATGTTCATCTTATACCCTCCTTTCAAGACACTGTCCATTCCGTTCAACTGCTCTTCCAAGTCCTTTGCTGTCTCTGACAGAATTACAATGTCATCGGCGAACCTCAAAGTTTTTATTTCTTCTCCATGGATTTTAATACCTACTCCAAATTTTTCTTTTGTTTCCTTCACTGCCTGCTCAATATACAGATTTAATAACATCGGGGTTTAAAAACCGAAATAGAGTAAGAGAATATTGAAGCATGCAAAGACAGTAAACTTAATTAATGAGCAATGCAAAATTCATAGTGGATATTTTTGACAAAGATAACATGGTCAACTTTCTACACGCCTGAGAACTCGAAGCAAAGGGAACTTGTCGTCCAGACGTTTCAAAACATTATTTACTCGAAAAAATGTATAATTAAAAACATATCAAACGTCAAAGGTAGTAAATGGCTCTTTTTTACTTTATCTTTTGTAAATTCTTTTCTTTGTAAGTGTCAGAGAAAATCGAACACTATTTTTCTCTTCAAACAGGTGAGCGGGTGATCCCGGCGGAGGTTCGAGTCCTCCCTCGGGCATGGGCGTGTGTGTTTGTCCTTAGGATAATTTAGGTTAAGTAGTGTGTAAGCGAAAAAATAAAACGGTGACTGGTAACAGTAAACTTGTTGTGTCATTTAATTTAGTGTGTAAGCTTAAGGACTGATGACCTTAGCAGTTAAGTCCCATAAGATTTCACACACATTTGCACATTTCTTTCTTTAAACAGGTCTGACATTTTCACTACTGAAACAATTTTCATTAAAAAACTATTACCTATATATGCTGTCAATTATTCATAGTCTTTTTCCTTGTCCAGGTATCATAAACTGTAAATACGTTACGCATACGCAGTCAGAAGCCTACTCAAGATTTTAGAACTCCTCGACAGTCAGATGATCATTAGCGTCACTGATCCATTCACGACATACTCGGAAGTATGTGACACTCATCCACAATGGGTCATCGTGGGCTCCACTGCTGTTTTCTAGTTCTCTCGGATATTTCGTTCTTGTAAGTTTAGCCACGATAGGGTAACACATAACTGGATGAACTGAACACCAAAGCAAGAAAAGTTCTGGATTCCGCTGTATTATTTGTTAATCTATCCGTCTTTAATGTTTTATTGTTAGTTTCATGAGTCCTATTGTTAGATACACGGGTCTCGGATAATTTGTAGTACATATGTGAAATGATGTGAAGCGAGTCATTTTATGAGCTCTCCGATGCAGTTCATATTAATGTACAGCTGCATACTTATTAATTACATTTTAATAGATACAACGGTAAAATAATAACATAAGTAGATACATAACCCTCTTGAATTACATACGTTGTATGTTTTTAGAAGAAAATTTCTCTACGGGATAAAATTTGAGTAGAATAAGTGTTTCACGTTTACTTGTAAGTGTAGTTTTTCTTGTCGTCGGTTATTTTACTTATGATAAAAAATTAGAATAGTAACGTCAATCCCATTTTCTGTTCCAAAGTCATTTTTTAAAAATAGTAGTGAAACTCATTATATCTTATAATGTCATAATTGTAGACATCATTACCCTACCGTAACTAGTTATTTGATACTAGTGGAATGAGGGAATGTGTATATAGAAGTTGCCGTGAAAAAGAATGACTCCTTTATCTGGTGTCTACAAGACGATTGCGTGAGCACTGCCTATCACTCTGTGCTGCAGAATTGTAGTCAGTAAAAATTTCCTTTACTAAAAGTGAGTCGCCGTAAGATATTACTGAATAAAAATAAGAAAATGTCGTTAACTCACAGTTTTGGTTTTCTCACTGAGACTTGCAAATTCGACTGAAAAGAAATTTTTTTAAAAATGTCTGGAATGTGTTTTCTCCAATTAAAGTTGTCGTCAAATATATCTGAAAATTTGGAATATTCTGCTTTTGTTATTAACTTTTGGCCATATGCTGAGTTCAGCGTTAGCAAAGTAATTTCCAAGTGAGAAACTGACTTTTGTCTTTAGCAAAGGCCATTTGCGGGCAACAGGACAGTAATTCTTTACAATTAAACCTGTTACTTTATTTTATTTTAGCTCGGAGTTACCCAAAAACTAAGCATTCAGGTTTAACGACAATAGAAGAAAAGTTTTGTTCTTAATTAGTGGCGTTGTTGTGTCCTCTATTGTCCTAAGTGCCACAATTATTTTTATCTCGTTCTCCGTCACTTTCACACTCGAAACTTGAGATCAAAACAGTCAAGTCGATTCCAGATCTGACGGTGTTTGCAGTCCATGCTATATATAACTGTAATACACTTTTTCTGGTTGTAACTTTGAGACAGACGGAAAAACTTGAATAACTCATCTCACTTCTGAGAGGAAATGACATTTCATCAAATATCACCATACGTACACCATCATCAAAAAGAAACAGAGAAAGAGAGAAAAAGGAAAAAGTCTTGCTCTTCACCTTGAAGAACATTGCCAACTGTAAAATTTTCTGGCAACTACTTGATGTGCACTGTGCGTGGTCCACGAGAACTGCTGTTACGTTTCAGATGCAACATTTGGTTCACCAACAATACAAAGAACCTTGCGATTTACCTCCACTTTCAAAATGAATTTTCGCTGCACAGCAGATTGTGCAGTGTTTCAAAAATTCCTGATATCTTTAAGCTGTGTGCTGGACCGAGATTCGCATCCGGAACGCTGCCTTTCGTGGGCACTGCTCTTACCGACTGAGCTAGCAAGGTACGATTGACGACCCGCCCTCGCAATTTTCATCCGAGAGATATTCCCCTAGGTTGTGGTTAAGCAACTCTTCGTGGAGAGCTAGTCCAGAAAGGTCTGTGGAAGATAGAAGAGAGATAATGGCGGCTGGGCGTCAATTGTGCCCGGATAGCTCAAAATATAAGAGCGTTGCCCACCAAAGACAAGATTCCAAGTTCGAGTCCCGGTATGGCACACAGTTTTAAACTGAAAAAAGTGGTTTTCAGTCATTTGCAAAATTCAAGACGTGGGTGTTGAGACGCAGATGACGACATTCAAGACGTATGTTAAAGTTAGAGAAGCATCAGAAGATCGAAAGCAACTGTAAAATAATTTTGACAGGATTTCTGCATGAAAAGTGACAACTGAGCTAAATAATGAAACGTGTGAGGTGATCCACATGAATTATGAATGGAATCCGTTAAAATTCCGTTATGTGATAAATCACACAAATCTGAAGCTGTAAATTCAATGAAATACCAGGGATTACTATTACGAACAAGTGCTCTACCAAGTGAGCTACCCAAGCACGAGTCACGCCCCGGCCGAGTTCGAGTCTCGGTCCGGCACACAGTTTTAGTCTGCCAGGAAGTTTCATATCAACGCACACTCCGCTGCAGGGTGAAAATCTCATTCTGGGCACATCCCCCAGGCTGTGGCTAAGCCATGTCTCCGCAATATCCTTTCTTTCAGGAGTGCTAGTTCTGCAAGGTTCGCAGGAGAGCTTCTGTAAAGTTTGGAAGGTAGGAGACGAGATACTGGTGGAAGTAAAGCCGTGAGGACGGGGAGTGAGTCGTGCTTGGGTAGGTGAGTCGGTAGAGCACTTACCCGGCAAAGGTCCTGTGATCGAGTCTCGGTCCGGCACACAGTTTTAATCTGCCAGGAAGTTTCATATCCGCGCACACTCCGCTGCAGAGTGAAAATCTCATTCTGGAAAATGCTAAATGTTAGTAAGACTGACTTTTTTTTTTAAATTCCGCATATCGATTACATTACGTATCGTCATTATTATTACACTGTTCTGTCATATAAACGTGACCACCTGTCAAAAGTAAGAATAAGCACCTATTACAGTGCGGATAGCTGCGAGATGTGCGGGAAGAGAGTCAGAGAGGTTCTGGGAGATACTGACAGGTATGTGGAGCCGTGCCGACTCCACTGTCGCAGCCAGCGGCGTTACGTTTCTCGGCTTGAGGATCCATGCCACGAACGGCGTGGTCGAGGTGGTCCAACAAAATCTCGATTTGGTTTAAACCCGGGTAGTCTGGCGACCAGGGGAGTACGGTAAACTCACCCTGGCGCTCTTGGAACCACGCACGTACACTGCGAGCTGTGTCACACGTCGTATTGTCCTGCTGGTAGGTGCCATCGTGCCGAGGAAAAACAAACTGCATGTAGGGGTAAACACGATCCCCGAGGATACATGCGTACTTGTGTTGATCCATTGAGCCTTCCAGAATGACGATATCATCCTGGAAATACCACGAAAACATTTCCCACATCATAACACCCATTTCTGCGGCTTAAACCATACCGACAATTGTTGCAAGATGTATGCTTTCAGACGTTTCACGCCGTACGCGCCAACGGCCATATGCCCGATGGAGCATGAAACGAGATTCATCTGAAGAGGTCACCCGCCGCCACTCAGTGGACGTCCAGCTGTGGGGGGGGGGGGGGGGGGGTACTGGCGTGCAAGTCGTTGCCTGCCTTCGTCGCCGATGAACAGCATTGGTGTATGAACCAGTATCCGTTGCGGTTGCCCATAGGTACAGTACTGGTCATTAATACATTAATATTGCTACACCGAGAAGAAACGGAGATGATAAACGGGTATTCATTGGACTAGAACTGACATGTAATTAAATTTCACGCAATTTCGGCTTATAGATCCTGAGAAATCAGTACCCAGAACAACCACCTCTGGCCGTAATAACAGCCTTGATAAGCCTGGGCATTGAGTCAAATAGAACTTGGATGGCGTGTACAGGTACAGCAGCCCATACAGCTTCAACACGATACCACAGTTCATCAAGAGTAGTAGTGACTGGCGTATTGTGACGAGCCAGTTGCTCCGCCACCATTGACCAGACGTTTGCAATTGGTGAGAGATCTGGAGAATCTGCTGGCCAGGGCAGCAGTCGAACATTTTCTGTATCCAGAAAGTCCCGTACAGGACCTGCAACATGCGGTCGTGCATTATTCTGCTGAAATGTAGGGTTTCGCATCGATAGAATGAAGGGTAGAGCCACGGGTCGTAACACATGTGAAATGTAACGTCCACTGTTCAGTGTGCCGTCAATGCGAACAAGAGGTGACCGAGACGTGTAACCAATGGCACCCCATACCATCACGCCGGGTGATACGCCAGTATGGCGATGACGAATACACGCTTCCAATGTGCGTTCACCGCGATGTCACCAGACACGGATGCGACCATCATGATGCTGTAAATAGAACCTGGATTCATCCGAAAAAATGACGTTTTACCATTCGTGTACCCAGGTTCGTCGTTGAGTACACCATTGCAGACGCTCCTGTCTGTGATGCAGCGTCAAGGGTAACCGCAGCCATGGTCTCCGAGCTGATAGTCCATGCTGCCGCAAACGTCATCGAACTGTCCGTGCCGATGGTTGTTGTCTTGCAAACATCCCCATCTGTTGACCCTGGGATCGAGACGTGGCTGCACGATCCGTTACAGCCATGTGGATAAGATGCCTGTCATCTCGACTGCTAGTGATAAGAGGCCGTTGGGGACCAGCACGGTGTTCCGTATTACCCTCCTCAACCCACCGATTCCATATTCTGCTAACAGTCATTGGATCTCGACCAACGCGAACAGCAATGTCGCTGTACGATAAACCGCAATCGCGATAGGCTACAATCCGACCTTTATCAAAGTCGGAAACGTGATGGTACGCATTTCTCCTCCTTACACGAGGCATCATAACAACATATCACCAGGCAACGCCGGTCAACTGCTGTTTGTGTATGAGAAATCGGTTGAAAACTTTCCTCATGTCAGCACGTTGTAGGTCTGGCCACCGGCGCCAACCTTGTGTGAATGCTCTGAAAAGCTAATCATTTGCATATCACAGCATCTTCTTCCTGTCTGTTAAATTTCGCGTCTGTAACACGTCATCTTCGTGGTGTAGCAATTTTAATGGCCAGTAGTTTAGCAACGTTTGCTGAAATGTCGTTGAGGAGACACTGCTGGAACCCCATTGGTTCATCAGGGCGGCCAGTTGCTCCAGAGTTGCACTTCTATTCCCCTGTACACATTTCCGCAACCGTTGTTCACTCCTCTCATCTATGGCCCGTGGTACAGCCCAGTTGTCTAGACGTCGGTTTTTTATAGCGCCGTTTTGCCATCCGCAGTGTACTCGAACCACGGCAGCAACCGAACTGTTTACAAACTTAGACGTTACGGACATGCTTCGATTCTTTGACCGAAAGAGTGATCAGACCCTTTCGGACGTCAGATAAATCATTTCGTTTCCGCATTACAACGACTACACTGTGTGCCGCCCTCCCCCACCCCCCCCCCCCACCCCTTCCTCCGATGACTCTTTATGTAACCTCCACTATTAGTGCTGCAATCTCATGTCTATGAGTGGTTACTAAACGTTGACGTCGAACGTGGCACTGGTGTCACATTAATGCGAGTGGACTGTGTATTATTATTATTGTATATTGCTTATGTACTATACAAACTGTAGTGTTGACTCACTAAGGATGTCTGGTTAGATGTAAGAGAAGACCTGAACGTATTAATATTGCCAGGTGAAAGAGATGCAAAAGAAATTGCAGACAGCTACTATGCTATGCACAAAAAACTGTAGCTGGCGTAGTCTGTTTACATTTTTTGTTCGTATGTTAAACGTCCCGTCTAAACTATAGCCAGTGTTGAAGGAGCCTCATTTCGGTTGGACGAGAAAGAAAGAAGGAAATGGCCGTGTCCGTTTTGAGAGAACGGCCCAAGGACTGTTTACATAGCAAATATAGATGGCTCACGCTATTTTCCCTATCATCTTTATTGTTTACAGAAGTGACAATGTGGCAACAGGAAGCATATCCTTCCAAGGAAATAACATGTCGCTAATTCAAGTGGAAGCTAGTATCTGCCGTATGGTACAACTTCATTCCTGTATTGATTAAATTTTGGCGGTGCACATCTGGATCCTTTCCTTTTGCTGAGCGATGTCGCTATACGAATACGTCAGGAAGATGACACTGCTTAAAGCATTTCATGTACTAACACTGGCGGTTTCGACGCAGTGCTCAAAACGAAACACGACAGCACAGACCAGAGAGAAGTAGAGTTACGAGATTCTTTCCGAGTACTAATTCACTTGCTGCAACGACAGAGTAGCTCTGCTTGTATTCGACACTCACTTAGATAATGACAGTCATTTTCATAATGCTTAGGCTCGGTATTTCCGTCCTTCGTTAAGCACAGTTTACAGAAATGTCTGCAATTCTTGGTAACACTAATCCGTCTGTTTTTCCACCGAGCGAAATGACGTGGTTGTCAGCACAATAGATTCGCATTCGGAAGGACGACGGTTCAGACATCCGCCCGACCATTCATATTTAGGTTTCTCGTGAGTTCCCTAAATCGCATCAGGCAGTCTCCAGGAGGTTTCCTTTGAAACGGACACGGTCGACTTCCTTCTTCATCCCTCAGTAATCCGACGTTGTGCTCCGTGTCTTATGACCACGCCGTCGATGGGACGTTAAGCTCTAATCCTATTTCCTCCCATCTTCTATCTTCTCACAGCCTATCGTGTGGGTTGACCTCAACGTCACTGACGGCCCATTCAGAGCCATATCAAATATTTGGAGAAGATAACTTATCTCAAACGCCATGTTTGACTGGAAGCTTGTGTAGTCAACGCCCCCAACTCGTAGGTGTGCAGTGTGAAACGCACACTTCCTTTTTCATTCTGAGGTATACTTTGTTGTTGCTGACCTACACAGAGAGAAACGATCATCATAAAATAAGGGAAATCAGAGCTCACAAGGAAAGATATAGGTGATCGGTTTTTCCGCGCGCTGTACGAAATTGGAATAAAAGAGAATTACCGTGAAGTTTGTTCGATGAATCATCTGCCAGGCACTGAAATGTGATTTGCAGAGTATCCATGTTGATGTAGATGTAGATCGTATTGCCCATTCATTTTTGTAGCTTTCCTCAAGTACATATACTGGAGGCACTAAAACATTGTTGTTTCCGGTTGTTATTTCTTAGTTATTAGCTATAATAGGTTGTGGCCCATTTACACAAGCTGCTTTTCCGTGTTTAGGACGTATGAAAATCTGACGTATTGCCTCATGGTAGTTGTTCAGGTATCTGTGTGATATAGATGACTTGTGAGTGCGAGTTCAGCGTATGGTGATAAGGACGATCAAGAATGAAGTTGTAACCTCCCTCTTACTAATCGGCCTATCCTGCATTCGATAATGGTGATTAATAGCCGTTTCACAACTGTCATATGTCGGCAATGTTAGTCATGGGATCAGGCAATTCCATCCCATGTTCTTGGAAAACAAGGACAGAAAAAACAAATCTCCCTGCACGCCTTATTTAATTTTTGTACCACTAAAACTGAAATCCGATACGATTAGATTCTTAACGGCTAGTATTCATGAAAAGGTCCGAAAAGTTTTTATGTTTTTCTAAAAGTTTTATCCCTGCTGTCTTTGCCGACAAAAGTAACTGTACCTGTTTTTCAAAATGCAAATGTAGAGTTTGCGATTAGTCTCTGTGGTCAGTAGCGAGAACTAGAAAACGGACGTGTGTGTGCGTGTGTAGCATGTTATATTTTCTGTCTAGCTTCTGGCCACTGTTACTCTACACGTCACACACGGGGTATTCTGTGGATTCTTTCGTGGATGCACTTGCAACGCAGTCTCGTAACCTCCAACGGTGTTATTACAAAGGAAGATAAGTGACGTCTTGTCGACGTGAAGATCATTACAGAGGCTTCGCAGTATGAAGTTGCCAACGACCTGAAAGAACATCGGCGGAGGCCTTTTTACGGAAATGTCTTGTCACTCGTACTAAGTTGATGTAGGACAGAGTTGGTAACTGAAACCTCTATTGTGTGGCGGTGAATTGAACCGATTTTCTCCGAAGTACGCGATCACTGTCTGGTCAAAAGTATCCGGACACCTGTTAGTGGATATTAATATGGGGAGTGTCCTCCCTTCGCTCTTATGACGGCTTGAAGTCTGCTGGGTGTATTTTCAATGCGGTGCCTGAATGTCTATGGAGAAATGAGATTCCATTCTTCTTCAAGAGCTGAAGCCAGAGAAGATGGTGATTTAGAACGCAGGGGTATGGAACTAAGTCGGAGTTCTGACTCAGCCCAAAGGCGTTCTCCATTGTGTTCAGGTCGGGACTCTTACACGCACCTCCCGCAGTGCTCGACGGTCGCTGTCCGGAAGTAAATGAGGTCTGCCTGGTTTTGATTTTGCTGTGGTTGTTGGCTCACGATTTCACTTCACTATCACATCACCAGTAGTCGACCTGGCCGGCTGTAGAAGGGCTGAAATGTCCCTGATGGATTTGTTACCCAAGTGACATCCTGTGAGTAGTCCACGTTCGAAGTCACTGAGCTGTCCTGACCGATCCATTCTGCTACCACTGCCTCTCTACTGACAACACAATATATTCTTCACCTTTTTGTGTACTGGCGGATCCGCCTCTCACCACAACTAGTAGTCAGGGGTTCCGCAAGGTAGCATATTAGGACCAATGCTGTTCCTGATATACACCAATGACTTTCTCACTAGTGTTACTCATGGTGAAAACATCCTCTTCGCTGATGACAGCAATATTATAGTCACTGACAAAACAAGAGAACTCCTTGCCGAGAAAGCAAATGAAACTCTCAAGGAAGTTGATGCTTGGTCACTAAACAATAAAGTGACATTGAACGTAAAGAAAACTAATGCCATGAATTTCAGTTTGAAGAGGAGAAAAGTGTTAAATTAAATGTAGATGGCACCTCTATAGGGTGTGTAACAAATGCAGAATTTCTAGAAATGAATACTGATTCTCAGTTGAAGTGGTGTGAACACACAAAGGTACTTGCAAACAGTATGTCATCAGCATGTTATGCCCTTAGAATCCCATCATAAGTGTGTAACATGCAGTGTCTTTTAGTTACGTACATTTTATTCATATGTACACTCAATTCTTAGCTGTGGCATTTGAGGAACAAAGGCACAAAATATGAACAAAATTTTCAAACTCCAGAAAAGAAGCATAAGAATAATAACCAATAATACTAGTCGAGCTCATTGTAAAGATCTGCTCAGAACACTGGGAATTTTCACTGCTCCATGTGAATACATTTACCAGCCAGTTGTACACACCAAAAACAAAATTGGTAATTACAGCACAAACAGCTCTGTCCATGACCATGCTACGAGAGATAGACTCAACTTACATTTACCAAGAAAAAATAAACATAAATCTCAAAACAGCATTTTCTACCAATGAATAAAACTGTACAATAAATTACCAAAAGAGATTAAAGAAATTGTAAAAATAGACTTATTTAGAAAGGCAGCTAAAAGTACCTGTTATGCAATACATTTCATACATTGAAGGATTACTTAGCTAAAGCAGACTAAGGGTTTGATAAAAAAAGTTATACAAATAAATAATAATAATAATGATTAGAAAGTATCCAACAGTCCACATAACACCTTTACTTTATGCTTTTTTTCCTTCTTTTTTCCTTTCTGGCAATACTTACCCCCAAGCTATGCATAGCACAATATAAACACATCTCCCTCTTTCTGAGCTCAACATCTCACTCATTACAGAGGAATGCTGATTCAGTTTTTCAGGATAGGAAGTGGGAAGTTGCGGTACACAAAATGGCCCAGAGATCACCAATGTGTGTGTGTGTGTGTGTGTGTGTGTGTGTGTGTGTGTGTGTTTATGTGTGTGTGTGTGTAGTGAGTGAAGTGTTATGAAACAATGTGTGTATAGTGTGTGCAGTGACTGATAGTGAGATATGGGTGAACAATGTGGCATTACATTATTTAATAAGTTATTTGTACAAAAAATGTATTGTATACCAAGAGTAAATCTAATGATTGTCTCTAACTAGAAGTTCGTAAATATATGTGTATAAGAATTAGCTTATTTTAAATTGACCTAACTTTGTAAATACTTTGACATGTCCTATATCCTTGTAAAAAGAGATCTACGGATGAATAAAGCTACTACTACTACAGCTCCGCATTACTTAATGGTGTTCGTCTACTTTTGATCAGACAGAGGACAGTTGCGTGCCGAGAGAAAGTCGCCTTGTCTTCTGCAGAAGATAGAAACGCTAGGAATAGGAGAACTCGCGTACCTCTCCCGAGTAATTCTTAAACCAGGTTTCTTTCTTCATCTTGCCGGTAGCCCAATCTCGCCACCATCTGGGTACACCCGTGTAATGTAGTCGTGTACACGGCGAGTCAGGAGGAAAGGTATATACTTTGAGGGGCGATGTTTTTGACGACTTTGAACAAAAAGCTTCAAGTGAACATACGCCCTTTTCTTAACCATATCCGACATACAGCTGTTTGAGAGCCACGGGCGTCAGTCGCACGTCCTTCTTCACCAGCACTCACATGCGAATACAACTAAAACTATATTAGGCTACATAGTGTTGTCTTTACTGACCATTTTAATGCGCAATTCACCTGCGGCGAGTGACACGGCACCTCACTGAAGCCTGCCGGAGTGGCCGAGCGGTTCTTGGCGCTACAGTCTGGAACCGCGCGACCGCTACGGTCGCAGGTTCGAGTCCTGCCTCGGGCAGGGATGTGTGTGACGCCCTTAGCTTAGTTAGGGTTAAGTAGTTCTAAGTTCTAGGGGACTGATGACCTGAGAAGTTAAGTCCCATAGTGCTCAGAGCCATTTTTGAATCTCACTGAAACGTATCCTCGGCATTGGATCAGTCGCGGTGGAATAGTTTTCTTGCCACCGAGGTCACACGATCTTACTACGCTGGATTATTAATTGTGCGATAGTGTTAAGAGGGAAATCTGTGAGCGCAGAATGGATACAAAGGCATGTTTTCCCGTTCATATCTTTTTTTTTTTTTTTTTTTTTTTTTTTTTTTTTGCTTGTGCCCAAGTACCTCTACTCAGATCAGCAACACTGTAGCTGTCTACAAGAGCTGCAAAATGCATTGCAATCGACGGTGGACTTTTTGGACATCTCTTGTGAAGAAATGTACACAATTAAACAAAACATGAGGTCACAATGTTTCGTTTTCTATCACCTACATTTGTCCTGTTCCTCACTGTTTACATTAATTTCCTCGGAAACTATTAAGAACAGGACATATGCTCATATTGAGTGTTTTCTTCTTAATTATTGATACTATACTCCGTTCATCATAAGAATAAACCTGATGTAAACAAACACAAACGTGATGATTGGCCAGCAGCCGTGACTCTCGTACACTGGTGTTGTTCCACTTTTGGAAGCAGGTCCAACTTATGTATTAGATATCTCACTACAATGTCACTGTAAATGAAACTTAAAGTCATTCTGATGTATCAAGAGCCATTAACGTTTTCCTTGATCATACTTTAGCTGCGTAAATTTTATTTCAAAAATCGTGTGCAGTCACAGTCTCTGTAAGTGCTACTTGTGCGCTGATTGTCCCGTTGTTCATATGCATCGTGAAAATGGATGACACTCCTACCTAGTCAAACACGCGCGCGGAACCCTATTAAGGCTAGAAACAAGTTATACTTCATGTTTTTCACAACACTGCAAAGGAAAAAATCAGCTTTGACGTTTTTCGAGAAACATGATTTCATAAATTTACTAGACGGTGTTGCAATCATATTCGTAGCGTAATCGGTAGCGACGTAGATAGATAATCGAGTGGACTGTTGGGTGACGGCTCGAAGCCTATTACGATCTACAATTTCGTTTTGTTCGGTTTGAATTCCTAAATCATTTAAAAATGAAATTTATCGAATGTGGGGTAATTAACTCATACTCAAACATCATTTTTTCAACAAAAATGCACATCTTCTAGTTTCTAATTACATATAGGACGCAGAATTCTGGTTTTCATTGAAAATACACATTCTTAATTATCGATATATTATAAAAGAATGTTAAAGATTTTAAAGCTATGAAAACATTACACTGTTAAATTTTTTGCAGAAAAGTGAAAGATCAAATACTCTTTTTCTGGATACGGCCAACTGTTTTATAGGAGAGATGTGGTCTCACACGAGCCAGAGTAATAAGAGTCGTAGAAACTTGGAAAATTAAAATTCTCACGGAGTCGAGCACACAGTACAGATGCTGCATTTTCACAGTTGTCACCTCAACAGTGCTATCTGAACACAATAAAATTGATCTGGAGCCAAGTTAAGGGATATGCCACGAGAAATAACAAGACATTTAAGCTGCCAAACTTACTGGAACTAATGCACGAAGCTTTGGACACGTCACTACTGAACGATGGCGAAATGCAGTTCAGTGCGTCATACAAGAGGAGGAGGAAATGTGGTCTTTTTGGTGGCTTGAGAGGATGATGAGGATGATGAGGAAGAAATCATGATAAAGACCACACAACACCCAGTCCCCGAGCGGAGAAAATCGCCAACCGGCCGGGAATCGCACCCGGGGCCAGTGCATGGGAAGCAAGCACGTTACCACCCAGCTAAACAGGCGGACACCCACAATGGGGAATAACACGGAATAGAGACTAGATACAGCAAAATGTTTCAGATGGGTGGCAAAGAGGTCACGCATTGCTAGTGATGGCTGTGACCTTGAACGTGATTTTCAAGACGATTTGGATGCTAAAGTGATTTTTTTAAAAGTGGGAACCCTAATATTTGATTTAAGATTTTAAAAGAGAGTTATATTTTAAGTATGAATTGCTACATTATTCAAAGTCATGGCAAGGTTCAACGAAGGTCAAATAAGCAAATACGTTTTTAGTTCTAATAGGGATTAATTCAGGGTAGTGGAGGGACACAGTAGAATAAATGTTTGATACGAATTAGATGGGGATCCCGAGGATTGAGAGGCGCGAGGACTCTTTCAGCGACTCGTAATTCAATGATCTACGTTTTATTTATGTTTGTTCTGTTTTGAAAATGCCAAAGTAACATTTATACGTTGTGACGTATTTATTTTTGTCGATATACACTCAATTAAAACTCACAGTTTAAATCTATCTTAGCTTTTACATAATCCATCGTCGCAAATAGGGTTTCCATGAAACAAAACTCAATATTCCATTGACCTTCGATAATTATCCTTAAGGTCATGATTACTGGTAATGATATGTGACCTCTTATGCTCCTTCCAATTAGTATCTAACGCTGTGTTTTGCTGTATCCCTCCTCTACCCTGAGTTCATGCCCACTAGAATTGAAAACATATTTGCTTATTTGACCTTTATTGAATCTTGCGATGACCTTGAATATTATGTCATGCTATACGTAGGCTTTGCCTATCTTTTAAAATCTTAAATAAAATATTGAGGTTTCCATTTTAAAAAAATCGCTTGAACCTTCAAATCACCCTGAAAATCACGTTCAAGGTCACAGGCGCTAGTAGCAATGCGTGACTCTCTTTGTCTTATGAAACTTTTATCTAAAACATTTTGCTGTATCTCATCTGTGTCCCGAGCTAGTCCACATTACGAATTAAAATGGTTCAATCTGTATATGAAAGTTTTTCTGTATTGTAAGCTTTTAGTATTAACTGTTGCTAGATTTCAGTATTTTGAGTTTCTTTCGGCGGAAAACCACAGCATCGCAGACATTCACAAGCACTTGCAGAATGTCTACGGAGACCTAGCAGCTAACGAAAGCACGGTGAGTCGTTGGGCGAGGGTCTGTCATCATGGCCGCAAGATCGCACGAACCTGTCGTTCCGGCGGTCTCATACGGCTGTGAATCCTGCAATCTTCCGACTTCTGTCTGTTTGGCTCATTAAATGATGCACTCCGCGGAAAGCAGCACATGATTTTGGGGAGGTTATTGATGCAGCAAGCCATTGGCTCCGACGTGGACCGATAGAGTGGTACCATGCTGGCATACACTCATCCCGGTAAGGTAGCGTCAGACCGTCGCAGTGAACGGAGATTATGTTGAAAAACAGAATTTTGTAGCCAAAATCGTGGGGAAAAAATTGGTATATTGGAATCCTAAATAAAAGTGACCTGCTGTCAGAACAGAATGTGTCACATTACGCTTTGAATGCTCCTCGTAAGATGTTAGGAAAGTACACGATTGATACAGCCTGAGTAAATTTGAACTCAGAGAACGCCTGTTTTCCTGTCAAAGCCCGTGTGCTTGTAGCAAGAACTGTGCTTGGACTCTTAACCTCTCTGTTTGTTCCATCAGAGCATACAATGGACAACGCAAGAATATGGGCGTAGGAAACTGCCTAATAAGCATTGTTTGTTTAACCGTACCAAGCTAATTGTCGGTATTCTGTCTCAGTGATTCGATCGTAACTGCCAGAATTTTGTATCTAGCAGGCTGGCGCTGTACGCTGCAATGAATTCTACAAATCTAATAACACAACATGATATCCGATTTTACTCTTACTTTTGGAGCCATATAACAGGATGAACCCTACAAAATTTCGGAGGTTGTTCAGAGATATTTTCTGAGTATTTTGGTATAACGGATCCACGGACGGCGGTTCAAATCCGTGTCAGACCGTCCAGATGTAGGCAAATGCAGGGGTGGTTCCTTCAGAAGGGCACGGCTGATTTCCTTGCCCGTCCTTGAAACATTTCCAGTTTGTGCTCCGCCTTTAATAACCGCGATGTCGGCTGGATGTTAAACCATCGACGACTAGACCAATTTGCCCTCCAGCCGACGCTCTCATTGGAATTCCAACTACTGCGAATATCAGAATACGCAGCGTCGAACATCAATGTTTCCAAACGTACCGCCGCCATATTTCTAGACATAGAGGACGTGAACGACGACGTCTGGCGGGACAACTTAATGAACAGACTTTAAGACCTTAGCACCTTCCCAGACAACAGCACCAACATGATACTCAGCTTTCTCAATGACAGAATGGTAATGATCATGACTGACCGCCAACGCTCAAGCCTGAAACACTTCACAGGAGGCAATCCACAGGGGCTGGTCCTGTCACCGTTGTTATTTGTCATATATGTCAATGACATTGCTGTTCTACAACAAGTTGTAGTAGCCCAGTTTGCTGACGATATGGCCTTGTTGACAAGCAGCAGACGTATTACCGCCGTCGTAGGACGTCTCGAACGCCAGATGACGTTAACGGAACAATGGGCGGCAAGAAAACTGAATTAAAGTAAACACCGAAAAGACGGAAGCTATAGCGTTCATCTGCCGGATCCTGGATCTCCGAAACAGATCGAGTCTCCTCAACCGGCCCTTAAACTGAACGGATCGTCTCGTGCGGTAGCGTTCTCGCTTCCCACGCCCGGGTTCCCGGGTTCGATTCCCGGCGGGGTCAGGGATTTTCTCTGCCTCGTGATGGCTGTGTGTTGTGTGCTGTCCTTAGGTTAGTTAGGTTTAAGTAGTTCTAAGTTCTAGGGGACTGATGACCATCGCTGTTAAGTCCCATAGTGCTCAGAGCCATTTGAACGGATCGTCTTAAACACCTCGGAGTCATTCTAGACAGCAAATTCAAACCACATGTCAAGGAGAAGCGGGTGAAACTACTACAGCTCTTGCGTCAACTCTTCAATGTTCGCCAGCATACAACAACACGCCAGAAACATGCTACGAGTGTACTCTGCAATGGTCCTACTCTCACCGCTAAAAGAGTGCTCAAAGCGGGGCGCTGTCAGCCCCTCAAACTTGAAACCTCCTCAGACTATCCAGAACAGGTGCTTTCGTATGATTCTTCATGCGTCCACGTGGACCAGAATCCTAGGCCTTCACAGCGAACTCGATATGCTAACCACGAAGGAACAGATCCATGCGCCAACCTAAAGACTTCACGACAAAGTTGAGCAGGTTCGTCCCACATCAAGGCACCTCGAATACTCTGGCTCTGCGGCATCAGAACGGTGGCACAGGGTAAAGGTGGACCCTCAATAAACGACAATAAAATACAGACAAACTAACCACTAACATAGTAGAGTTAAGGAAGCCCTTGCCCAAGACCCTACTCAACAGCAAATAAAAATGACCCTGGATCATTTATCTACATACCCCAGAAGTCCAGCCAACCAGCTAGAATTTTGAGACACCATACAACAAACAGAATAAATGAAAAAAGTACATTAAACCCAAATCTTGCTTCCTTTTTAGAACAGTGCGCCCTATAATGACCTTTTACACTTCGCCCTCAAACTTTCTCTACTGTTTGGGTCTGTTTCAGCTTTGTTTTTCCAGTATCGTTATCTGTAGTTTAACAGTGACAGCTGTATGGGTAGGTTACAGATATAGAGTTGGCCGATTCGCACATCGTGTGTGGGTTCACTGTTAACTATGGAAGAACGGCACAACGACGCCATTATAGCCTGTTATCGGAAATACGATAAGGACATCACAGTACTTTTGCATCTGTAAATAGCCACCTACCAGGAGCTGGGTTCCATGTTGCAATTTTTGAAGATTGCCTACTACAGGCTTTTTCAGTGTTGAGAATGTATTTTCCCAGAATCATAGGTAATTATTGTGACAGACCGAATAAATCACAGTTACATTGTTAATGTGACACTAGTCGCAAGAGACCACCGTTACCTAAAACGAAACTATTACGAAATTGTGAACAACCTCCGAAATTTTGTCGGTGGGGTTCTGGTGCACTATGGTGGCGGTGGTTAGTGTTTAACGTCCCGTCGACAACGAGGTCATTAGAGACGGAGCGCAAGCTCGGGTTAGGGAAGGATTGGGAAGGAAATCGGTCGTGCCCTTTCAAAGGAACCATCCCGGCATTTGCCTGAAACAATTTAGGGAAATCACGGAAAACCTAAATCAGTATGGCCGGAGACGGGATTGAACCGTCGTCCTCCCGAATGCGAGTCCAGTGTGCTAACCACTGCGCCACCTCGCTCGGTACACTATGGAGGAGGAGGAGATTAGTGTTTAACGTCCCATCGACAACGAGGTCATTAGAGACGGAGCACAAGCTCGGGTTAGGGAAGGATGGGGAAGGAAATCGGCCGTGCCCTTTCAAAGGAACCATCCCGGCATTTGCCTGAAGTGATATAGGGAAATCACGGAAAACCTAAATCAGGATGGCCGGACGTGGGATTGAACCGTCGTCCTTCCGAATGCGAGTCCAGTGTACTAACCACTGCGCCACTTCGCTCGGTACACTATGGCTAAGTCGACTCACAGAGTAATAAATCACAAGATTAGAATATGTCTGTACCGATGGAACACAGTCAGAGGTACAGCATTTAAAATCCAAATCAATTTTTTTCAGTCGTTTTATTCCTTGCCCCAGAGGACAAGGCGGGCTGCTTGAGACCTGCGCCCATTACAGACACAGAGCTTGTAATATGAGCCTCAGCGTTTTTTAATCAGACCCAGCGAACAGGAAATGGGACAAGGGGTTTCCAATAAGGCAATATTTGAGAGAGAATTACCAGTTCCATCATTTGTATTATAACCAAGGAAAACCTCCCGAAAACAGCAACACAGGATTAGAGCTTCATGCTAGTTTGTCCCACACAAAAAATATGAATCGAATAATAGGGGAAATTTCGACTTATACAGTGGTTTCTCACAGATATTCCTTACATACATTGATATTTAATTTTCATTTTCTGTCCTACTGACTAAGGCGGGCTGTTTGATTTCGAGTCCACTGCTGGGCTAGGTTCGCTTCAGCCGAATCTCAGCGAACTGGGAGCAGAGTGGGGAGTTGCCAACTTGGGATATACCGCGGGCAGCGGGACAACCAGGAGTGATGGTCTGGGTGTAATTTCTTTTAGTAGCCGGTTCCCTTTATTTGTCATCCACGGCACCCTTACAGCACTGCAGTACGCCTACGATATTCTATGCTCCATTTTATTGTTCTTCGTAGAAAAGCACCTTGAGCGTACATTTCAGCAAGATAATGCCCTCTCAGTCACGGTGAGAGTTTCTTCTGCTTGTCTTCATACTTGCCAAACTCTATCTTGGCCAGAAAGAACGCCGGATCTCTCCCCAACCGAGAACGTTTGGAGCTTTACGGGCAGCACCCACCAACCAGCTCGGAATTTTGACAATCTGAGACGCGAATTGGACAGAATTTGGCACGATCCCTCAGGAAGAAATTTAATAACTCTATAAATCAATGCCAAGCCGAGTAACTGCTTGGGCAAGGGCCAGAGGTGGACCAACGCTCTACTGATTTGCTCAATGTGAAGCTCCTTCTCTTGAATAAATCATACAGTTTTTCCCAAATTGTAATCATTTGATTGTCTGTACATGTGCATCGCATCTACCGACTACCGTTCCATTCGGGTAATACTTTCGTGCTGGGTTGTTCTTTCGTCTTAGAGTGTATCTAACAATTCAGGAAGACGATCAACGAACACACAAAATAGTTAAACCGTACCACGTTGGTCTCAACGACATTTAAAACTGAGAAGTTAGCGAGTAGTCTTTCGTCGGAAAATAGTGCACACTCTGTAAGATTATGGTGTACTGCCACGAGCAGAAAAAAAATCAGTGGATATTCTTACCAGAGTTGGAGAAAAATGTATAAATGGGAAATCCAGAACTCGAAGGCATATTAGAAGCACTTCACCACGTCTAAGGACCCGAATGTCGTGGTCTAGTGGAAGTCTCTACACAGTAATTTTTTCATTCCCACTCCCAGCCACTGTAGCTAATGCATCGTTCTTTGCCTAACTAGTTACGGCAAATAAGAAGACAGAATTTTAGCACAGTACGTTCATTGCAAGCACCCTTTACTACTGCGCCCGATAGTTAATTTCTCCACATTCTTGTATTTTCTGGTATCAGTTAAATAACATTCCACCTCTCTCTCTCTTTAGTTAGAGTAAGTGATAGTGTGGCCTTGTTTCTACATGAACTGCTAATTGCAGAAAAGGAATAAGATTACCTTTACAAAACTTACGGGAGAGACTCAAAACTGTTTTATTCAAAAACTCAGAAGCAAAGTTATTCTATAGTTTTATTCTAAGAATATGTAGTTGTACGGAGCTTCGATTTTTTTAGCTGGACATGTTTCCTTTTTGCACTAAACAATGTGGCATATAAAATAAAGGCTTAAAACTGTTTCACGTACTTTCCTCAAACTAAATACGTTTTACACATTATTACATCAAAATAAGTTCATGGGCCTCAAAAGTCTCTTCAGATTCATCTCTCTTTGTTGTCGGGTACTTCAAAACTTCTGTCCAAAATTGCTTTTCTCATTTTCATTTTAAGCTTCCTTAAGTAGATAAGGTTTCATATTTTTCTAACTAGACCTAGAGGATATGCTAGCTGAGATGAATTTTATGAACAGTGACTGATCGTAATATAACATTATTTTATTTTTTAGTATAACATTATTATACAGAAGTAACAGTTTTAAAATAATATGAAAATGTTGCTTTTGATGGCTGATCCCCTTTCCAAATGCGTAATTGTCTTTATTCTTATTATTGCTAGCAGTAGTGTTGGAAGTATAGCCGGCCGAAGTGGCCGTGCGGTTAAAGGCGCTGCAGTCTGGAACCGCAAGACCGCTACGGTCGCAGGTTCGAATCCTGCCTCGGGCATGGATGTTTGTGATGTCCTTAGGTTAGTTAGGTTTAACTAGTTCTAAGTTCTAGGGGACTAATAACCTCAGCGGTTGAGTTCCATAGTGCTCAGAGCCACTTGAACCATTTTTTTGTTGGAAGTATAAGCAAACAATAGCGTCAAGTCTATAGTGGTGAGTTTTCAAGTCACCGGTAATTTCATTCCCTCACCGTCCAGAAGTCAGAAGCCCTCCATCAGAGACATCACGTATCCTTGGACTAATGGCAGAGGTGTTCGCTCGCGGCCGTCAGTGTTATCACCGCAGCCATTAGGAGCGACCTCCTTCAGTTTCCAAGCAACACGTCGCAGCGTCTAAGCTCAGAAATAATCTGCAGAGTTTTTGACAATAAAATCAAGCCACTGGTCTGTCGCTGATCACTAATCGATCGCAGCTGATCTCTAACCCAAAAACAAAGTATCAAAATTCTAATACCCCGCAGTCTGTACAAGGTGCCAGTACCGCAGGCGGCAGCAGTCTGTAGCGTTCGCCGTCTGTAATTCAAACACGTGCCATCATTCTCTTGATAAACTATGTGTTTATTAAATGCACAAATCCAGTGCTCGATACCACTGATTCTGTAAAAGTTCAATAATACATTTCATCTGTTGGATGAAAATGTGTATACGATCGAAACACAGTCATTATTTATTTCGTTTCTGCTCCAGCAGTAATAGCACAGCCACCTTAAAATATTTTCACAACGTATCTACTGGCTGCCTGTCCACCTCCGAACATCTCTTGTAACAGAGTTCTCGAGCACGTGCATCAAAATATGGGTTCTCTTCTCTCGCGTCGACTGCTTCTGATCCCCAGCAGCCGTTCTGCTCGTCACTGTACCATGAGCAAAAAACTTTGTGTGATTTTCTATTAATATTTACTATTAGAGTGAACAGGAACACAGACAACATATTAGATTTTGAAATTCATGAAAAGATGCATGGAGACTTCGGTTAACCAGAGTGATACAGCCGCAATTAAACTAAATTTCATTCAGAAGAATCTAGTTTGGAAGCTACCTAGTGCAATAACGGGCGAGGAATTGTTGGTTGCTAATGACAGTGTCATCGGGCTTGACGCAACGGTGACAAAGTAGACGAGGCAACATTCCTTTACGCCGGATATGGCGGTAAGTATATAATGTGCCCTGAAATGTCTAATCATTCGCACAATTCTTATTATTAGCTAACTTCAAAATTATTGCAAAACAAAAATACCTCTAAGGTAACAAAGCAGTAAATCTTACCTCAGAAGTTAGTATTTCCAAGTGAAATTTTGTGTAAAACATAAATAACGCTTCACAACTGCTGCAAAAATGGAGAAATTTTGTTACTGGACAGTCAGAATAATGAACCCTAATTAACAAAGTGTCCGTGGCTCGTGGTCTCACGGTAGCGTTTTCGCTTCCCGAGCACGAGGTCCCGGGTTCGATTCCCGGCGGAGTCAGGGATTTTCACATGCCTCGAGATGACTGGGTGTTGTTGTGTCGTCTTCATTGTCATTATTCATCCAGATTACGGTCTGAGGAAGGCAACGGCAAACCGCCTCCATAAGGACCTTGCCTAGTATGGCGGTGCAGGTCTCCCGCATCGTCCGCCTATGCTCTGTCAAGAAGCATGGGACTTCATTTTCACTTGAATTAACGAAGTATCTGATGCTATATCATAACTAATCGTATTGTACATCCACAAAAAATTTAAAATTTCCTCTTAGGGTGCGGAAATATAAATACGGGTATGAGGAAATCTTTAATTGTTCGCTTTCAGGACTTCTTGCTACCATACAGAGAAACGAAACGAATCAGTTTTTTCGTTAATTATATATTTTTCGTCATATTTTTTGGTTCTTAATTGGTGGGCTTCTGTTACTTATGGTGCCTTAAAATCTTTTCATATATTATTTTTAACATATTATCTTGACGTTCCTAAGCCATAAACCCATGACTGTCGTTACTACGTATTGCGTCAGGGTTGCCGTAACACTTTTGAATTATTTTGGAAGTCGAATAACACAACAGAAAATTACTCGGCATAGTACTTTTGCTATTTTACAAACTACTACACGAAATGACATGCAGCTAGGATGAGTTGAATTCCCAAACAGTGAAAGCGAAAAGTCTCTGTGTTTGTGTGCAATGTTGGTGATGGTAAGTCCCTATGGGACCAAACTGCTGAGGTCATCGGTCCCTAGGCTTACACACTACTTAATCTAACTTAAAGTAACTTACGCTAAGGACAACACACACACACACACTCATGCCCGAGGGAGGACTCGAACCTCCGACAGGAAGAGCCGCGTGAACCGTGTCAAGGCGCCTGAGATCGCGCGGCTACCCTGCGCGGCGTCTGCATTGTTCCATCAGTTAGGTGGTACAGAACTTGGCGAAATGAACCATGCAGTCAACAATGGAAACAGCTATGAGTCACCAAAGGATAGACTGAAATCAATATTAATGTTACCTACTGAGTCCTATTAAGTTATAAATGGAGCACTAAGTAAGGTGCCAAATTTTTCACACACACCTCAACAGTTCTACATAGAAGTTCCAACAGCTTAGGAGAAACTAACTGGAACTAAATCAGAAACACATTGCGCTACTTTGCAGGGTGCCACTTAGAACCATAACCGTAGCTCAGCTTACCCTCCTCTCAACTTATCGGTAGCCATAATCGCTTCCGAACCATTTTTGTAGCTTCTGTTTAGCCGTTCATACCAACAACAGGAACTGGAATAAAACCCCATGGGGTACGTTTGTGTTATTTTGGTACTCCTTCAGCTCGACAGTGTTGATTGATGGGCGGTGTTCGCTTCGCTAAGCAGCGCCATACGTTGAGATTCACTCAAGGAAAAGTTTGGCCTCGGAAACACTCCCTTCCCGCTGTTACTGTAGATGGCCAGAACTGATGGGTGACCATACTATCGTCGTCTGACTCCCTTTAAATCATTCCGGTAGATTATGTTGACAGTAGATTTTCAACTTGACGAAATATTCTCATACTTGACAAGAAAGATGTAAAACTGAGTTCGTCTGTTCAAGGTCGTTTCACACGTCATATGATACTGCTCGCATCTTTCATGAGGTGAGCAGTCTGTCTTATACACTGTCAGATTAATAAGAGTGTGTTCACAGCAGCAGAGTCTCACTAATCTTGTGGAGAAATACTCACGTAAAGGCCATTTCATCAGTTAAAATCTCCGTAAAGGACGAATATATTTTAAATTAGTTTTTCTTTCTTTCTCTTTAATCAATCTGTAAACAGCCAGAAAGAAATTCGATAACGAAATGATAGGAAAATGAAAACCCCGGCGGTCAAACTGATGCTGTTGCATAGTGTGTTCATCAGTGTCTAATAATTGTCAACCTTCTGTTTGAAAGTGATGAAATTCATTGGCTCAAATGGCTCTGAGCACTATGGGACTTAACTTCTGAGGTCATTAGTCCCCTAGAACTTAGAACTACTTAAACCTAACTAACCTAAGGACATCACACACATCCATGCCCGAGGCAGGATTCGAACCTGCGACCGCAGTGAAATTCATTCATTATTAGTATATTTTCATTACTATTATTTCTTGCTGATGTCAGAACCATGACATAACGAAGAGCTACCAACAGAACCCACTACTCTGAATTTCTGGATTGCCGTAAGTTTTGTCATGTTTATCCCTCACCGTCGCATCTTTTTTGGAAAATTAACTGCTTTTTATCATATAGTGGGAAAGGGGAGGGAGGAGGAGACATCATAGACATTCAACTAAGGAGCCAGAACAATATGTTTCTTCGGGAAAGCACATAAAAATGGGACTATCAAAAATGACTTCGAACTTACGACCCTCCTTATAGGAAGTTTCGGCGTTGTTCTAATCCACCAATTGCTACGCAGTTTATCTTTCAATAATAACAGAAAAGTTTTTGTATCTTGGTATTATACGTGTAAAATACTGAGAAGGCTGTTTTCCCGTAATTCTTCAAGTAACATTGAGGGCATTCCTAAAACTGCAAAACTTAAACGCTGCATTACGTTCGTGTCAGTATTATACAGGAATTTCACTGTGTTTCCGCCGAGAAAATTTTGTGCTTGTGTATCGATATGATACTGCGAAGTAATGTTATGTCTCGTTACATTTTGAAGAGGACGTGGTAAAGATATACGCTACTTCTGTGTGTATATTCTGACAGCTTTTTGTGCGACCTGAGGAACGCTTGAAGGATGTAGCTGCAGAAATACGAGTGAATTCAAGGTGTGTGCAGTACGCCTGTTTTTAAGATGGCAATAAATGAATGAGTGCAACCGTTGATGCCGGTGGTTTAGTACGCCGCGAGTGACGCTGTTACGCACAATGACGCGCCATCGCAGCAATCGGCTAATGGGTTACATCGATTACCGAGCACTAAGTTGCGTGACTTTGTGCTGCTGAAACGAGATGTTTTCGATGGTAACATGTGCGTTTTATAGTAATTTCCGTTAATGAATATCGCAATTGAAGGAAGGAAGGAAGATTATGGTTTAGCGTCCCGTCAACATGGAGGTCATTAGAGACGGAACACGAGCTCGAACTGTATCAGGCCTGGCGAAGGAAATAGACCGTGTTCTTTCGAAGGAACCATCCAGGTACTTTCCAGGAGCGATTTATGGAAATCACGGAAAAGTTTAACTCTGGATGGCCCGTCGCGGATTTGAACCGTCGTCCTCGCGAGTAGGATTCCAGTGTGCTGACCACTGCACCCCCCTCGCTCATTCATTCAGATCGCAGCAACATACCGAGAAAATGTTGCTGTCGTTACAGTGTCTCCGTGTCGTCAAAAATGAAATTCTGAAGTGATGAGAGACGATGCTCCTGTTATCAATTTAAACGGGACAGTGCGACTTGTCGTATGACGTCAGACCTTGTACGGGCGCGACTGTTGAGTGTCACAGAAATGAGCACATGCCGATGGCGAGCTTAGCATACCACTTGCCAGCTGAAAACAGTTATGTCATCGTTGATCTTTTCTTGAGTGGAGGATGTTTACATCGGTGAAAATGAACACCTGATGCGCCTGCCGTTCTCTCATCAACGAGCGATACAGGAATCTGGTGTCCAATCACGTTCGCCCGTTTCTTCACCTTCAGCTAATACGCGATCTCTTCGGTAAGCATAATTATATTCGACTCTATCGTACTCGCTTTAACTGTGGCAATTAAGTTTTATTTTAATTCATGAACACGCAGTTTAGTCACCTGGACTTTTGTATAACATAACTGCTGAGCGATTTGTTGGTATGGGGAATTTTATGTATGCCTGCATGAATGAAAGTGATGGGGAACTCCGTTACTTGCTAAGAGTCATGTCGTCGGCTGGCAGGCCTATAGTAACTGACCAGTGGCAGTTTGCTCTATGAGAGCTACGCGATAATACGACAGCAGCCAACGAGCTGGAGGGTGCGCTCGTCGAAGAAATGAAATGACTCATAATAATGTTATATTCTCAGTTCATGCGTGCGTTGTATGGTGCCATGATCACCGCAACAGGCAAAAGTTATATGATACTGATTTACCGTGAAGAATTTCAACAGTTGCTATTTCAGCCATGTTTAAAATCTTGGAATATTGACTGAAATTGAACTCACAACGCCGGCAGCGGTGGCCGAGAGGTTCTAGGCGTATCTGTCCAAAACCGCGCTTCTGCTACGATCGCAGGTTAGAATCCTGCCTCGGGCATGGATGTGTGTGATGTCCTTAGGTTAGTTAGGTTTAAGTAATTCTAAGTTCTAGGGGACTGATGACCTCAGATGTTAAGTCCGGTAGTGCTCAGAGCCATTTAAACCATTTTGAACTCACAATGTTAAGTAGATAGGGAATATGACGGCCCAACAGCTGTGTACAGTAATTCATAATACATGAAGATTTGCGACGTAAATCGATTCTTCTGGGCCGGCCGCGGTGGCCGAGCGGTTCTAGGCGCTTCAGTCCGGAATCGCGCGACTGCTACGGTCGCAGGTTCGAATCCTGCATCGGGCATGGATGTGTGTGATGTCCTTAGGTTAGTAGGTGCACGTAGTTCTAAGTTCTCGGGGACTGATCACCTCAGATGTTAAGTCCCATAGTGCTCAGAGCCATTTTTTGGATACTTCTGGCTTGTGGTTGGTGATCATTGAAGTTTATTATTTGAAATGAAGGTTTACTAGAGCTTGCCCCTAAACAGTATTTCATACAAGTCTGAGAAATATTCTATCGAATGTGACAGACAGTTTATTCGTTGGAAAGGCTGAAAGGTCTGTGGGAAGGTGCAATTTTAGGAGCGTCTGCATGTGCGATCTCTCTATTCTAGCCTTTCGCAGTCAAATACTAGAACATTTCAGGTCTTACTAACGACTGAAAACAGTTATTTAATTTAGGCTCCTTTGGAGTCGTATTTAACCTTGGTCGATGAGGTGTTTATACATCTAGGTTCGGATTGCCAGGTTGGTGTTCTCTACGTGAGTTAAAAAAAGAAAAAGAAAAAAAAGAGGTTCAAATCGCTCCAAGCACTATGGGACTAAAATTAACTCGATATCCACGGAAAAAAATTGGTCCATTTAATATGACACTTTGTGCTGTGCCATTTGTTACACGTTTATTTTCCAGACTTATAGTGTGTTTGTTGACTGGCATTCTAAATTATAGGGACTGATGACCTCAGATGTTAAGTCCCATAGTGCTCAGAGCCATGTGAACCATTTGAACTTAACATGTGAGGTCATCAGCCCCCTAGACTTAGAACTACGTAAACCTAATTAGCCTAAGGACATCACACACATCCATGCCCGAGGCAGAATTCGAACCTGCGACCGTAGCAGCAGCGTGGTTCCGGATTGTAGCGTCTAGAACCACTCGGCCACAGCGGACGGCTCTAGGTGGTTCACTAAGAGTAATTAAAACTGCTTCCGATAGAGAATTGTGTCAGAGCAGTTTGAAGAACGTTAGACGAAAGTGTTGATGCTTGCGTGGCCCTCTAGATAACGTGACCTCGGTGCTGTTCAGCAAATCTGGGACGCCATCGAGCGGCGTGTGCATGTCTTCGCCCGGTCGTGGTCAGCTGTCGTGAGTCGGGCGCCGAGGTGGAACACTCGAACGCTCACGGATGAGAACGGGTTCCAATACTTCAAATGCCTCGTGGTGTCGTTACCATGACGCGTCGGGGTACTGCAAACTACTGCGAAGTTTTCTGATGAATATGTGCCATACAAGTATCAAAAATAAAGTTTCAACTGTCACTTCTAAAAATAAAATTACGTAACTAACTTTTAGTTTGTTTAGAGGTACGTGTCTGAGCAGCTCTTAAACACTGAAACCTCCGCGTGACAGTGTCAGAGCACATCGCTGGAAGAGGCTAAACAAAATGAGACAGCAAACTGATAAAGTTGGGTATCGCACGGTAGTTCATTTTTGTTTGATGGGAAACAATGCTGAAACAACACACGCTGAAATGGCGGCGCGTACGTAGAGGCTTCCAGTGCGGTCGAAACAAGTCTGAATGACCAAGAATGAAGTGGAATGAAATTTTCACTCTGCAGCGGAGTGTGTGCTGATTTTGAAATTTCGCGGCAGATTAAAATTGTGTGCCGGACCGAGGCTGAATTCGGGACCTTTGCCTTTCGCGGGCAAGTGCTCTACCAACTGAGCTACCCAAGCACGACTCACGACCCGTACTCACAATTTTACTTTCGCCATTACCTCGCCTCCTGCCTTCCAAACTTCACAGAAGTTCTCCTGCGAAAGAACTTCAGTGAAGTTTGGAAGGTAGGAGACGAGGTACTGCCAGAATTGAAGCTGTGAGTCGTGCTTGGATAGCTCAGTTGGTAGAGCACTTCCTCGCGAAAGGCAAAGGTCCCGAGTTCGAGTCTTGGTCCGGCACACAGTTTTAATCTGCCAGGAAGTGTCAGAATGAAGTGGCACACCCTCTCTCTGTGAAAAATCGGGAATCGTAAAAGAAATGGAGGCCCTGGTGCTCGAAGGCCGGTGTATTACACCCGAGGCGATAGTATAAACAGTGAAACTCAGTGATTGATCAGTTGTCAACATCTTGCACAAAATTTTCAACATGTCAGAGGTCTCCGCCAGCTCGGCTCCGCGGTTGCTCTCCCCTGTTCAAAAAGCTCGCCAATCCTATGATGCTGGGTTTTAAATGTTGCAGCTGTGGCAGGACAGTTCATATGACTTCTGTAGCCCCGTAATCAACGTGGACGAGTGCCGGATGTACCACTGTGGCCCGGAGACAAAGGAGCAAAGTAAGCAGTGGATTCACCACTGACTGCATATTCACCACCGCCGAAAAAGTTGAAGAGCGAATAGCCGTCGTGCGATGTGACACTGTGTATCTTTCGGTACAGCTGTGTCGCGGTGCTAACAGGTTATTCTCGTGAGGGGCAAATCTTCACACGAGCATGTATGTATGTACGTATGTTTGTTAACCGGGGACCTAGAAACGACGGAGAGGCTCCGTCCCCGCCGCAGCCGCAGTGGTCCACAACCCGACGACGACTACCGCAGTCCACTGCACCCCTCCGCCGCCCCATACCGAACCCAGGGTCATTGTGCGGTTCGGCCCCTGGTGGACCCCCCAGGGAACGTCTCACACTAGACGAGTGTAACCCCTATGTTTGAGTGATAGAGTAATGGTGGTGTGCTCGTACGTGGAGAACTTGTTTGCGCAGCAATCGCCGACATAGTGTAACTGAGGCGGAATAAGGGGAACCAGCCTGCATTCGGCGAGCCAGACGGAAAACCGCCTAAAAACCATCCGCAGACTGACCGGTACACCGGACCTCGACACAAATCCGCCGGGCGGATTCGTGTCGGGGACCAGGCGCTCCTTCCCGCTCAGAAAGCCGTGCGTGTGTGTGTGTGTGTGTGTGTGTGTGTGTGTGTGTGTGTGTTTGAGGTTTTCAGGCGCTATACAGCGTGGTCATCAGCGCCCAAACGCATAGAAACAGGAACACATGCGGCGAAGGGACGAAGACGGACAGCGATCAAGGAGAACAGCTAAAAGACACAGACCTGACGCAGTTCCAAATCCTCACATACAGAGGCAAAACAAGAGGAGAAGAAACGCACTAAAAAAGGAAAGGAAACACAAGGAAAAGAGAACAGAAATCGAAGTGGAACAAGGAGGTAATCGTGACCGGCCGACCTCTTACCTAAAACCTGGGTGAGCCAGTCACCCAGCAGCATATTAAAATCCTCTCCCTAAAATCCGAGGCAACAAATTGGACAGGACACAAAACCGTAAAACCTTAACCACAGTCGCTGCGTCGTCTTGCAAAATAGAGGGCAAATCCGGTGGCAAGGAAACCACGACCCTCTGGTCAGAGAATAAAATACAGTCAAGTAAAATGTGGCGGACAATAATCTGGACGCCACAAGCACTGCAGATTGGGGGATCCTCCCGCCGGAGTAAAAAACCATGCGTTAAGGGACTGTGCCCAATGCGGAGGCGAGTGAGGAGAACCTCATCCCGCCTGCATGACTGGTAGGACGTATGCCATGGCCACGTGGTGGCCTTGACCAGACGCAGCTTATTTTCACCGACTGCCAGCCACTCCTCTTCCCATTGACGCATAACACGAAAACGCAAAAGGGAGGTAACAGCATGGAGGGGGACGGCACATTCAACAACGTGAGGGAGGGAACATGCATGTTTGGCAGCCACATCCGCCAGTTCGTTTCCCCAAATACCCACGTGCCCCGGCACCCAGCAGAAAGAAACCTCATTCCCCTGCCGTTGCAGGTGGAGTAGGGCATCATGGATGTTCTGGACGACCGTATCCGCTGGGTACAAGTGTTGCATGGTCTGAAGGGCACTCAGAGTGTCAGATCAGATGAGAAACTTAAGAATGGGAACACATCTCATCTGCTCCAATGCCCGCAAGATCGCAAACAATTCGGCATCAAAGATGGTAAACGCCGCAGGAAGCCGTAACTTGACGACTCGATCAGGGAAAACAACAGCACAACCAACAGAGTCCCCCTGTTTAGAGCCATCCGTAAATACTGGTTTAAAATATCGTAAAATAAGGAGGTAAAAACAAACGCAGGAGTGCAGCTCCTCCGGTACTCCGGCAAGTCTAAAAGGACGCTGGGCCTCTGGAGCAACCAGGGAGGCAGGCGGGTAAAACCTTGGAGTTGGGGGGCCACACGCTCCACAGTAAGGGACTCAAGCAAATGCTTGGCACGAATCTCAAATGGTTTTGTTGCCCTGGGACGACTGGAAGAGAGACGTTCCATAGGCGGTCGGGCAATGGTAGGGTACGCAGGAGAGGTAGGACATGCAAGGAATTGACACACTCGTCGCACCATGAGGAGTTTCCGCCGGATGGCGAGCGGCGGTTCCCCTGCCTCAGCATACAGGCTGGGGTTGGGACTGGTACGGAAGGCACCAGTGGCCAGCCTGATACCCTCATGGTGTACTGCGTCAAGAATCTTCAGATACGAAGGCCTCCCTGACCCATACACGGTGCAACCATAGTCAAGACGCGATCGGACGAAAGCCCTATAAAACTGCAGCAGACGCACCCGATCTGCTTCCCAGGACCGATGGCTCAGACTCTTCAAAATATTCAGTGCCTTCAGGGCCCGCACCTTGAGGTCTTTAAGGTGCGGCAACCACGACAACTTGGAATCAAAAGTGAGGCCTAGGAACCTCACAGTGTCGCTAAAAGGAAGAATGGTGTCCCTCAGACGCAATTCAGGGGAGGTTAAAAGGCGTCGAGAACGATTAAAATGAACACACACACATTTGTCTGCAGAAAAGGTAAAACCCGTCTTCGCAGTCCATGCCTCTAATCGCTTTATCGTAAGCTGCAACTGCCGACTAGCAGTGACAAGACTGGAGGAAGAACAGAAAACAGCAAAATCGTCCACAAACAAGGAGCATTGGGCAGGACTCCGGATAGTGGACGTGATACTGTTAATGGCGACAGCAAAGAGGGTGACACTTGAAACGCTTCCCTGAGGAACACCATTCTCCTGCACGTACAAATCAGATAGCACCTTACCAACACGATATCGAAAGAGGCGGTGGGAAAGAAAGGACCGAATGAAGATGGGGAGATGGCCACGAAAGCCCCACTGATGGAGTTGATTGAGGATAAGGCGGCGCCAAGTAGTGTCATACGCCTTATTAATGTCAAAGAATACACCTAGACAATGCTGGTTACGTAGGAAGGCCTGCTGGATGGCCGCCTCAAGCAGGGTCAAGTTGTCTATAGTTGAACGACATCTGCGAAAGCCACGCTGAGAGGGGCTAAGGAGCTGCCTGGTCTCGAGCAGCCAAACCAGGCGACGGTTGACCATGCGTTCTAACGTCTTCCCGACACAGCCCGTCAAAGGAATACTTCGATAACTACTGGGATGCGTTCAGTCCTTCCCCGGTTTGAGGAGGGGAATCAAAATCGCTTCCCTCCACGAGTCAGGGAACGTGCCGGATAACCGTATCATATTAAAACAATTCAGGAGAACTTCCTTGGATGGCAGCAATAAGTGCTGCAGCATGCTGTGCCGGATTTGATCATGACCAGGCGCAGTATCATGAGCCACAGACAGCGCCGAATCCAGTTCCCACATTGTGAAGGGGCAGTTGTAGGGTTCAGAATTTGGAGACCGGAAGTCCAAGTGACCCTCTCGATTGCAGTGCGGTAGCGGCAGAAATCTGGATCACAATTAATAGTGGCGGTAGGTTCCTCAAAATGCATGGCCAGTGTCTGGGCAATGTCTTCCGGCGCTGTGAGGAGACATCCCTGATGCACCAATGCCGTGACAGGTAGTTGGCTGAGTTTCCCGGAAATCCTCCTGATGGCTTCCCATACTTTCGTAGAACTAGTGGAGCGGGAGATGGAGTTCAAGAACGATTGCCATGACCGTCGTTTGCTCTCTTTAGTCACTCGCCGCGTCTTAGCCCTTGCCACCCGAAAGGCTGCAAGATTGTCAGCTGAGGGACGGCACTTGAAGCGGCGCAGAGCTGCACGGCGGGCTCGGATGGCTGAACGGCACTCAGTGGTCCACCAAGGGACAGGACGCCTCTTGGGATGACCGGAGGACCGTGGGATTGACAATGCAGCAGCATGGGAGATCACGGCTGTAACATGGTCGACCCATTCGTGGACGCTGGCACAGTGTTCCAAAACAGCCAGATGGCTGAAAAGTGTCCAGTCAGCGCTGCAGAGGTGCCACCAGGGCGGCACTGGTAATGCCACAGCCTCATCCAGGAGGCGAATCCAAAGGGGCAAGTGGTCACTAGAATGGAGATCAGCAGCAACCTCCCACAGAGCAGAATCCGCGAGTGCTGGAGAGCAAAAGGAAAGGTCAATAGCTGATGACGACCCAGAAGCAGTACAGAAATGAGTGGGAGCACCAGAGTTGAGGATGCACAGTTCTTCGGCCATCATGAGGCTTTCCAGAACGCGACCCCTGGGGCAAGTAGTCGTAGAGCCCCATAAGACATTAGGAGCATTGAAGTCCCCCAGAAGAAGAAATGGGCAGGGGAGTTAGCTAATAAGGTCTGTGAGAGCCTCAGAGTCTACTGCATCCTGAGGCGGTAAGTAAACGGAACAGACTGTGAGCCTCTGCCCCACAAGAAGGTCAACTGTAACTGCTTGCAAGTCCGTAACGAGAGGGAGCTCAGATGAGTGGTGCATGTCACGGACAAAAACCGCAACACCACCCTTTGCCCTTTCCCCCATCAGATCATCTTTTCGATATACGGTATAGCCCCGTAAAGGAGCATCAGCGGCCCGAAAATGTCTCTTGGAGACATAAGCACACGGAGCACTCTTGTACAAGGAGTTGTAATTCGGCCACATGCGTCCTGAACCCATTCAGGTTCCACTGTAATATGGGAGCAAGTGATCAGGGTGGCTGAACTTTCACCCTGCCTCTGTGCTTTGGAGGAGAGCCCGTACTGGCCGGAGATTTATTCTCAGGGCGAGAAGATCGCCCCCGATCAACATCAATGTCCATCAGCTCCGATGACGACCCAAGGGAGATGTCAGACAGTACGATGGCCTCGTCATCGGACCGACCCTGACTAGTCTCCTCAGGTGGCAAAACCTTCACCTTCGACGTCTTTGTCTTGGGGGGGCTTAGAATGCAGAACCTTGTCAACAGTTGGAGCTTTACTCGCCTGGGCAGAAGGAGCCATATGGGGAGGGGTAGAAGGTACCCCAATGTCAGCAACCACGGCCTTGTCCGACGTTGTGGGGAGAGCTACAGGTTTCAAAACAACCGCAGCAGTGCAAGTGCACTGGCAAACGCAGGTATTAGTGCTGACACTAGCAACCTCCGTTTGCGTAGCAACAGTGGCCAACTGTACCGGTTTCTTCAGAGCGGAAGCGAAAGATGTTGTAAACACAGGAGGCTGCATGGCCTTCAAGAGCTTCTTGGCCTCACCATAGAGGATGCGCTTAGATGTTTTGATCTCCTGTATCTTCCGTTCCTCGAGATAGACGGGGCAGTCCCGGCTCCAAACAGGGTGACTCCCAGAGCAATTCACGCACTTCACAGGCGATGAACAATCGGCTCCTTCATGGGCAGGCTGACATTTACCACAAGTGGCTATCCCATTGCACCCCAACGTAGTATGCCCAAAGCGCTGACGTTTAAAACAGTGCATTGGGTTGGGGAAATATGGCCGTACTGGCAAACGTAAGAAACCCGCTTTAACATGCTCTGGGAGTCTCGGGCAACTGAACGTGAGAATAAACGAGTCGGATTTGACTAGGTCCCCATCGACTCGTTTCATAATATGCTACACGTCAACAATACCTTCGTCAGCCCACTCAGATTTCAACTCGTCTGTGGGGATATCCACCAAGTCCCTACATGTCACAACATGGGGAGTGGAGCTCGGTCTCGATAGCGTACTCTCCGAGACAGGTTGCTTTCCGAAGAGAAGCAACTTGACGGGAACTAGAAGTCTCAACTAACAGAGTCACATTGCGCAGTCGCTTCACAGATTTCAGTGTTCCTGCAATTCCCTCAAGACCCTTGTGGATGTAAAAGGGAGAAACCCTCTCAAAGCTACCCTCCTTCCGTTTGACAATCAAAAACACATTCTGGTTATCAGCATATGCTCTGTTACAACAGTCTGATAAATCTTTAGTAACACCAGGCGCTGGAAGACTCGCAGCACGAAGTCGCTTTTTCGATGGGGTGTGTTTTCCTACCAGTGGCCCACCCAATCCACTGGTAGGGGGAAACGTAGAGGTCGAAGGGTCCATTGCGGTCCCACGAGCAGCTAGGGAACTAAAGATCCGCTCAGACAGAGCTCCGCGTGCCTGAGTAAGCCTTATACAACTGGGGTGCGGCAGGTGCCCCAGAGGTTGCCCGCTTGCGACCCACCCCAACGGCCATGCATCTTATAGGCGCGCAGCACACCGTAAGATTGAGGGGTTTTTATAGAGGTTGACCTTCCTCGCAACGCAGGCGATCAAGCCAAGATTACCATTCCCCGCAGCTCACAACATTCCACCGCCGCGCCATACGGTGGTCGCTGAAGCATGTCCGGGGGTTACGGTGACAAGAGACTGGCGGCACTGACCAGTCCCCAGCTCAGGACCCCGGGGTCGCCAAGCCCGTGAAAGTCGTGCGTTAGACCGCACGGCCAACCGGGCGGGCTTCACACGAACATACTATCTAAATCTCCTGTCGTAATTTCGGGAGGCTGGCAAGGCGAAGCGTCACAGGAAGCAGCCAAAAGCGATGATTTTGCTCCATGATAACGCCCCGGCTCATCCTGCATAGGATACAATCTGATGTGTTGTCTCTTTGCGCTATCAAATTTTACATAATCCCTCGAAATTTCCTGACACGGCACCATGTGACGTCTTCTTCTTTCCTCGTATGAAGAAATCATGTCGTAGCAGGCACTTGCAGAATGACATCGACGACGTTTCCTCTTCTTCTAGTGCCTTTGTCCCGCATCGACGCACCATCTGAAAGTGTGTTTATGGATGTGGCATGGTTAATTTGAGGGGTGGCCGGATACCCTTCCTGTCGCCACCTCTTCACCCCCAGAGACGGAATTTGTGTACCACCAACTCTCTGCATATAGTGTTATTCATAAGGATGTTTGCGGACAGTGTAACTGAGGTTGTACTTTGGTACTAGCCCTGTATTCACCTAGTGGAATATGGGAAATCGCCTAACCCTCACACCCAGGCTGGCCGGCACACCGCGCTTCACTCTGGAACCGCGCTGCTGCTACGGTCGCAGGTTCGAATCCTGCCTTGGGCATGGATGTGTGTGATGTCCTTAGGTTAGTTAGGTGTAAGTAGTTCTAAGTCTAGGGGACTGATGACCTTAGATGTTAAGTCCCATAGTGCCTAGAGCCATCTGAACCTAACCCACCGAGCGGACTCGATCTCGGGCCGGCGCACCTCCCCGTCCCAGAAGCGGTGCTTTAACACGCACTGCTAGCCGGGCGGGTACGACGACCAGGATGACCGCGTTTCCTGAACAGCCGAAACACAGACTGCTTCAACAAACATCTTCGTCAAGTCATACGTTGTTGGGAACAATATGTTGCATTAAAATGTTCAGCGGTAGCGTAATTTTTATTGTAGGCGATAACTAAAACTTTATGACTAAACGTCGTACATACATTGTTAAACGGCACACTGCAGAAGTGTTATTTCGTCACTTTGCAAGTATGACACTGCCTGTATGCACTGCTTGTGTCTTGGACAGACAGCATACTAAAATCGTGCTATTATCAAGAGTTCCCAAATGAATTCGACAGTCAGATGACTTCCATGCATTTGATAGAGAAGTTGTCGCTTTTATATAAACAGCTTTTATAGTAGAGACTCAAAACACAGCTTCAGTAGTAAGGTTCTTTTTTATTTTTTATTTTTCAGTGCATATCCCGCGACCCGTTACGGATCATTACGTGGCTATCGTCAGATGTGATACTGAAAATAAACAAGAGACCGAAGATAATAATATTTTTTGCACGCACCAATAGACGTGAGAAAACAAAACAAGAAGTATCATACGACATTTTTGGGTAACAGCGGTCGGGCTAGGTGCTGCAAAACGTAAGTCAATGCTAAAGCGACAACAGACGATACAACGGACGACTACCTGGGTAAAGAAACATGGAATGAACAGCCCGACACTTACGCTTCGTTCTGTGACTTCAAGCGCCGTAGTGAATGAGTGTAGGATGCGGTGTACAATCAGCGAGCGCAGGGCACGGAGTAGCGCACTCGAAGCAAGAGGCAAAATGGTAAACCAGATTGGCAAAAGTACTGCCATCTGTTGACGGGGAGAAAACGCGAAACCAACTAGCCCGCCCGTTCACAATTTGAATTAGTGATTTATATGCGCAAGAAAAAGAAAAAGATTACAAAAAAGTTGCATGAAAACCGTTAAAAGTTCGTTATGCGTGGTAAAGGAATAGGAGCAGTACAGAACTGTAGTAAAACTCATAACTGGAAGCTGGCGACTTAAAGATTATGCATAGACCGTGAAACAACGATTTTTTTTCCTGTCATGAGTGGCATGCCAATTTTTAACTTAGTGGTGATGCATATGGCGACGTGGAATAACATGACATAATCATGAATTAAAAGAACCCACACGTGTGCCACTCCTATTAAAAAAACGTCTTGATATAATCGAAATGAAAGGTAACTAAACCATAAAGTCGACACTGATAAAAACCCCTATACCATTTAACACCTAGCAGCAACAATGAAGGAACGCATTAAAAGTACAAAAAAAAAAATAAAAAAAAAAAAAAAACGCTGACTTACAGCTGGCGACTCAAAAAATTTTACGTAAGATAAGAAGCGAAACAATTAAATTTTACATCCCGAATGACAGGCAAATTTACTTTAGTACGGATGGAGATAATGACGCACAATATCGCGCCATAGTCATAGACTAAAAAACTAAAACCACGCAAACTTCTATTAAAAGAGCCCATTTTACAGCTATGTTTCATGCAACTTTCTTGTAATGTCCTTTTTTCCCTTTTGCATGTAAATCACTAATTCAAATTTGAACGGGCGGGCTAGTTGGTCCCGCGTTGTACTTCCCGCCAACAGATGGCAGTACTTGTGCCAATCTTGTTTACCACTTTGCTTCCTCATTCGCGTACGCTACTCACAAGGGAACCTCGCCATCGCGCCCCCCTCAGATTTAGTTATAAGTTGGCGCTGTGGATAGGACTTGTAAAACTGAACACAGATCAATCGAGAAAACAGGAAGAAGTTGTGTGGAACTATGAAAAAATAAGCAAAATATACAAACTGAGTAGTCCATGTGCAAGATAGGCAGCATCAAGGATAGTGTGAGCTCAGGAACGCCATGGTCCTGTGGTTAGCGTGAGCAGCTGCCGAGCGAGAGGTCCTTGGTTTAAGCCTTCCCTCAGGTGAAAAGTTTTCACTTTTTTTTCAGTTTATGTGACAAATGCTTATGTTTTTATCACTTTTTTGGGAGTGATTATCACATCCACAAGAAAACCTAAATCGGGCAAGGTAGAAGAATCTTTTTACCCATTCGCCAAGTGTACAAGTTAGGTGCGTTGACAACATATTCCTGTCATGTGACGCACATGCCGTCACCAGTGTTGTATAGAATATATCAGACGTGTTTTCCTGTGGAGGAATCGGTTGACCTATGACCTTGCGAACCAATGTTTTCGGTTCCCATTGCAGAGGCACGTCCTTTCGTCTACTAATCGCACAGTTTTGCGGTGCGGTCGCAAAACACAGACACTAAACTTATTACAGTGAACAGAGATGTCAATGAACGAACGAAGAGATCATGACTTTGCAAAAATAGATAAAGTAAACTTTTCACCCGAGGTAAGACTTGAACCAAGAACCTCACATCCCGCAGCTGCTTACGCTAACCACGGGACCACGGCGCTCCTGAGCTCAGACTCTCCTTGATGTTGCCTATCTTGCACATGGACTAGTCAGTTTGTATATTTTGCTTATTTTTTTCATAGTTCCACACAACTTCTTCCTGTTTTCTCAGTTGATCTGTGTTTAGTTTTTCAAGGCCTATCCACTGCGCCAACTTATAACTAAATCTGAGGGGGTGCGATGCGGAGGTTCCCCTTGTGAGTGCTCTGCGCTCGCTGGTGGTACACCACGTCCTATGCTCATTCATGGTGGCGCTCGGGGTCACAGAACAAAAAACTCTGTGTCGGGGTGTTCGTTCCACGCTTCTTTACCCAGGCAGTCTTCCTTTGTATTGTCTGTTGTCGCTTTAGCATTGACTTACGTTTCGTAGCACCTATCGCGACCGCTGTTTTCTAAAAATGTAGTATGGTACTTCATTTTTTGTTTTCTCGTGTGTATTGGTGCGTGTAAAGATAATTATTAGCTTCGGTCTCTTGTTTATTTCAGTATCACATCTGACACATGGGCACGTAATAGCCCGAAACAGGTCGTGGTCTAAGTACTGCAAAATAAAGAAACTTTGCAACTGAAGCGATATTTTCAATCTCTACTACAATGCTCAGTTGCGGATTCTCCTCCGGCAGGATCGTTTGTAGTTTTTATAGCTATTTAATGTTGCTTGCTACTGTTTATTGCACAATCAGTTCCATGATAAACACGTTGTCATGTAATCATGGACTAAATCTTGGAAGAATAGAAGAACATAAAATCCTATAGGTTTGGTATCTTGAACTCCTTCCTTTTCCCTACCAGAGGGTCCTCAGTAACGGAATGTGGACAAATGGAGTCATCTACACTAGTAAGTTTGGAAGAAAAAAGGAGGAGCCCGTGACAAGTTGAGGCTTTGCGTGTTTGTGTGTGGAGTTATCGGATGGTGCATAGCGCCCTGGTTCCGAATCTTGGTCCAGCACACAGTTATGCCTTGCCAATACAGTCAGTACGCCCATCACATCGGAATGTCAGGAGGGACTGTTATGTTAGGAATGAAACTTCCTGGCAGATTAAAACTGTGTGCCAGATCGAGACTTGAACTCGGAATCTCTGCCTTTCGCGGGCAAGTGCTCTAGTTGTGCAAGGTTCGCAGGAGAGCTTCTGTGAAGTTTGGAAGGTAGGAGACGAGATACTGGCAGAAGTAAAGCTGTGGGGACACAAACTTCAAAACTGCCACGATAGCTTTAGTAGAGCATTTATTCAGATTACGCTTTTCGGCAAACTAAGTTGCGCTATTCGAATCTTATGCTAAAGAACTTATTTAAGAGAAAATAGTGTCAAATTTAAATTTTCTTTGTTTCGTATACTTACTGTAGCGTCCGTTCTTGACGCACAACTGAGTATTAGCTTCCCAGCAGAGCCTGTTCTTGAAAAACTTCGTGTTGTCCCCAAGTCCCGATAATCGCGACATAACCCGAAATTTTGCATGACATAAACACAAAAATTTCTATTTAAGAAAGATTGATAGTGCAAAATTCGTTAAAAAAGACAGCTACAAGTTTTATCAGTGTCTATTGTCGCAAAAAAAGTTTAATTAAACGTTTCTAAATAGTATTTAACTAATACATTTCGTATTGTTTACTAGTTAGATAGCCGGCCGGGGTGGCCGAGCGGTTCTAGGCGCTACAGTCTGGAACCGGGCGACCGCTACGGTCGCAGGTTCGAATCCTGCCTCGGGCATGGATGTGTGTGATGTCCTTAGGTTAGATAGGTTTAAGTATTTCTAAGTTATAGGGGACTGATGACCTTAGCAGTTCAGTTCCATAGTGCTCAGAGCCATTTGAACCACTTGAACTAGTTAGATAGACGTGATCTATGCCCAAATTTTCCAAGTTATAAACGTTTAAAAAACTGACCAAACACGCTTGATACGTAAATTTTCTAAAAGCAAAGTAATTACTAATTCATTCTTCTGTCATTGTATCTCTAAACCGGGCAAACGAAACCAGCGATACCAGACAGACCCCACAAAACAGCATAATCGAAGAATGACACACACACGAATTTCTCCAGAACAGACTGAAAAAGACCTGCTTGGTCTTCTTTTAAAGCAATTGTGAAGGACTTTTTGGGTAATAGAAAAGACAAAAACTATGTTACCATTGTGAATGATCTGTTAGACAACTATAAGGACATGGTGTGTAGAATTTAGCTTAAAATTCACTTTTTATATTCTCACCTTGATTTCTTCCCGGAAAATTTGGGAGCCGTAAGCGATAAGCATGGTGAACGTTTTCACCAAGATATTCTTACCATGGAACACCGTTACCAAGGCCACTGGAACCATTCGGTGATGGGTGACGACTGCTGGGGTCTTGTTAGGGAGAGTGATGAAACGGCAAACAAAAGAAGAGCTCCGTCATCGCATTTTTCGAAAGCCAAAGACGATTAAAGGTGAATATATCTTCTGAACTAATTTAGGCCTTTTATTGGCATCATGCCTGTATATACATACAAAATAGTATTTATTTCGAACGTATGAATGTATATTTTTGTTTGACTTAATTGTGTCAATTTTCGCTATTACCATTTTTTATACTGATGTGTATCTAGGAAATGTTACGTCATAGAGGAAACTGGTTTTACCAATGTATTCAGCACCCCAAAATTAGGTAAATCCACCCATTTACAAACCAGATACAGTAAAAAGTTTAAATTTGTTAACGAGTGATATTGTTCTCCTGTTATTGAAGTTAGCAACTGAGGAGAATTTGCAGCAAATATTAACAACATTACTTCATATTACTTTCTTTTACGACTTACCTAACTGGTTGGCAGGTACAAGACGCAGAAACCCAACGTTTTCTTACAACTTCGACGATGCAGTCAGCACCTTAGCAGTAATATGTCGACCTGTTGATGAGAGAACGCTTATGACAGAAATTAAAAGCAATCACACAATACCATTTTAGGTAAGTAACAAAAATTATGTTATTTTTGAATCAGATAGTTGAAAAATTGGCGGTGCAGGCGGAGATGATCATCTGGCGGTGCTGGCGGAGGAGGCAACTCGTTCTGCTGTCTTGTTGGGTGTTAAGTCATCAAAGGCTAAAGGAAGAAAGCCTCGAACAGAAGTTACCTGGTCCTCCTGGTATAGGGCTTGGACGATGAACCTATATCCCTTCTCCTGGCAAAACGCTAAACCCGCTGATAAACCTCAAAGTAATCCTCGGAACCGGACTAAAACCAAAAGACGAAACAGCAAACGAAGACGGATTTTTAGCGTAGGAAATTGGAACATTCAAGGGGTAAATACCAAGGAAGCAGACGTCTTCGAACAACTAGAAAGTTGTTACCGACACCAGAAAAAGGGACAAGATAGATGTAAGTTGAGAGACAAAACTTTCAGGAGTCGTGTAATGTTAAGCGAAATATTTCGTTGCGTCGTGCTACGTGACTCAGTTGTTAAGAGTTCTCCAAGTAACTGAAACGACTTCATCAGTCTGTGACAAGAGAAAAGTGCAAATACCATGATAAATCGCTAATCACTTAACGTATTTCCCCCTTTTGTCGGCGAGTACGTGTCAGCGGTAGAAAGATTTTGACTCAAAGACGGTCAAGCGGTTTTCATGAGTATTCCGAATTTTCTTGCTTCGAAATGTCTGACGATTAACTAACTGATGGACGAAACTTTCGCATCACCACAACTCATAAGCAAATAAAACGAGTATATCAGGATTTCAAAGGTAAGGAACTGCGACAAAGAGAGAAACAAATTAAACCTTACAGTCATTATTTCATGTCCAGCCGCAGAAGGACTTACAAAAATCAGCATAAAAATCTGTGCGAATACAAAAAAGAGTGAGTGAAACCAAATTGTACTATAATGCTGTTTACGATAAATTATTTTTCTTCATTCATTTTGTTTTTCTGTCCCTCGCTATTAAGTGGCTCGCTCTGTATTCAAGAGGCATCATTTCGAATTTTTAAAAGTTTATTCTAGCTAATCTTCTGATGTGCACCCTGATGCTGATACAGAGGAAGTGACTAACAGGGTCGAACAGCTAAGGTCATCAACCTTCTATTAACCACCCAGGACAGAAGCGATGTAACCAATCTGTGTATAGAGTAAATTCTGTGTGCAAGTGTACTGTTTGCATACTTTATATCTGGGGCGATACACAGGAAAGAGGCCGGTATTCACTTAGTGGGATGTGGGAAACCGCCTAAAAACCACATCTAGGTTAGCTGGCACACCCACCCTTTCTCGTTACTCCGACGGACGAATTCGATCCGGGGTTGGCATATCTCCCGCCACAGAAACGGACGCGTTAACACGCACGGCAACACGTGCAGGTCATGTATACTGTTAAACAGACTTGGCAATCCGGTTGTTATGATATTTTATGTCATTAATACTCGTGCTGTCTTAAAAAGGAAAATGTAATGTAAAATCGCTAATAACTTGCAGAGATATGGGTTTTAAGCTAATTTAATGAATCACCATAATTAAGAATGAACAAATGATGTGACTGTGGGATCATGCTTACATTGTATGAAAAAAACAACAAAATAAAAGTAAGTATAACTGTTTCAAATCATAATTTGAATCACCTGTACAGAGAAACCCTTCAAGAAAAATTCGATGCCCATCAATGCGGAAAAAAATTACAAGTTACAAATTAGTGTCTCACATAACATTTTTCCCAAAGAAGGGTATAAAAACACAGTCGCAGAAGGAACCACCGAAACTACGACACAGGAAAAAAAACTACTAATAAATCAAAACCAGAATATATCATAGACACAATAATAGAAATCAAGAAATACAATAAAACTGATATGAAATCTCCTACAACAATGAAAACTCTTAGTACGTGTAAAATTAAACAGAAGTTCAAATGCCCGACGCACCACGAAGGAATTATCCGAATGGGGCGGAAATTGGTAAATGTGATGTACATGTACACACAGACAAAAGATTACAATTTCAGGAAAATTGAATGATTTATTCAAGGGAAAGAGCTTCGCAAATTTAGCAAGTCAATAACGCATTCGCCTACCTCTAGCCCGTATTAAGCATTTAGTCACCATGGCATTGCTTGATACAGTTGTTAGATGTCCTCCTGAAGGGTATAGTGCCAAATTCAGTCCAGTTGGTGAGTTAGAGCGTCAAAATCCCGAGCTAGTTGGAGGGCCCTGCCCATAATGCTACAAATGTTCTCAATTGGGGAGAAATCTGGTGACCTTGCTCGCCAAGGTAGGGTTCGGCAAGAGCGAAGACCAGCAGTAGAAGCTCTTGTTACGCGCGGTGGGAATTATCTTTCTGAAATGTAAGCCCAGGATGACCCGCCACGATGGGCAACAAAACTGGGTGTAGAATATCATCGATGTCCCGGCGTTGCTGTAACGATGCTGTGAATGACAATCAAAGTGGTACTGCTATGAAAAGAAATGACACCTCAGACCAGCGTTCCTGGTTGTCTGGTGGTATAGCGGGCGACAGTCAGTTTGGTGTCCTACCGTTGTCCAGGGTGTCTCCAGACTTCTTCGGCCTACAATGTCGTTGGCTGGAGTAGAACTGTCTTGAGTTATGAGTCCCGCCTCGAAATGAGTCCCAATGCCCTCGACAACAATGGGATGCCAATCTGACTGTCCCTGCTATATGGCCCGACAAACAGGAATGGTGATCTGGGGTGTCATTTCATTTCATAGCAGGGCCCCTCTGGTCGTCAAACATGGCAGCCTTCCAGCACAGCAGTACATCTACGATATTCTACGCCTTGTTTTGTTGCCTTTCTTGGCAAGCGACCCTGGGCTTACATTTTTGAGCAAGATAATGCTCGCCTGCGCACTGCACTGCTTGTTTCCGCGCTTGCCTATCCCTATCTTGGTCAGCAAGGTCGCCAGATCTCTACGCGGCTGAGAACCTTTGATGTATTATGAGCGAGGCCCTCCAACAAAGTACAGATTTAGGCAACCTAATGTGCCAGTCGGACATAATTTGCCATGAAGTCCCTTTATTTTGGAATAAAGAATCTAATCTTTCTGAAACTGTGCTCATTTTATTCTCAGCATATGCATATCTTATCTATCTATTTCCGTCCCATTAAGGCCATTTTTTCGTGATGTGTCTTTTTTATTTTTTCTTATACTGTATTATATGGAAACTGTAGCAGAGAGAGAAAGGGAAACATGCAAATACGTTACATTGGCAAGACAAAGAGGCCAGTCTGTTTTACTTTTCTTCGTCATGGGCTGAAAACGACAGACAACGTAAAAACTGGAGATATTTCACGTACCATCGACACGGACTTCATTAAAGGCAGCGTTCATCACAGTCCCATCGCATTGTAGGACAATGCTGGGAATTGCTTACACTGTTCTGCTATGTGTCGCAGCGCGAAAGTAATTTCATTTCTGACACGCTTTCTCTGCGGTGCTAACTCGTGCCAAACAGGTCGTCGTCGACACGCTTGGCGTTGATCCGTGCGTTCTGCTGCCGTGTCACTTCATCCGCGAAAAGGGCTTACAGCGAAGCCCTAAAACTTAAAGCGACCTGACTGGAAAGGGGCACAAGAGGAAAGAGGTGAATTCGACCAAATCGAATAAAGCTCACAACACGAAAGTTATAAATAACTCATGAGAGATGAATTAGTAAGTACGGTTTTTCAAACTGTAACGGTCTATTGCATTGCTGACCTTAGAAAACTTGGCTTTGGTATGGATTTACGGTTTGGCCCGTGCTACTGAGGTCAATACATTCCATTTGCGAGATTTCTCATTTTCGGTCTACTGGAGCGAGATATCGCTGACTGTCGGAAACCGAGGTTCAGACGATAAAGCACAGTAGGATGCGATAGACGCGAAAACACGCCGACTGTCAATGCGACGCGTGGTGTCTTGAACATGTTCTCAGTTTATGGCTACCCTCCCATATCTTTTGAAAGAGCGCAAGGTTGTCATATAAGCGACATCCTTAGATTACGGTGCAACACCCTGGAAGAGTTTATGAAGAATCGTTGTAGAAGTATGGCTATTTCATTCTGAGGCATATGAGAGAGAGATATAAACCTGTGAGACCTTAACTTTTCCCGGCGAATCGAATGCTCAAATAACTTACGGGTTTGCTGCCGGGTGACGTCGTCGGACACCGCCGATATTTCGACAGGAGCACACCCTGCCATTCTCAAGGCACAAATGCAAGGAAGAAAAAAATGTGCAAGCAAATTTAATACCTCGGTTCATAGAGGAGAAAAAAGGAAGATACCACACACAGAACATGTGTCAACACAACCAAAGATAATCAACATCAGAAATATCGATGGTTACTATTAATCAACAGGTGAGGTAGCACTAATTTTGTCCCTCTGTTTTTTGAGGAGAGACAGAGCCGGATTCCAAGCAGCATTTAAACAAAATTCACCATCTCTGTTAATAAGGTTGCTTGATAGTCTGATTTCAACAGCTTCCTTAATAACACTATCCCAATAGTTTGAAGTGCAAGCCAGAATCTCCGTGTTGTTGTATTCCATAGGATGACACATGTTCTGTGTGTGGTATCTTCCTTGTTTCTCCTCTATGAACCGAGGTATTAAATTTGCTTGCACATTTTTTCTTCCTTGCATTTGTGCCTTGAGAATGGCAGGGTGTGCTCCTGTCGAAATTTGAAGATATAAACCTGTTTGTTATCCAAAATACGGCAAATTTCGTGCCCGAAATACGTAAGGGATGTAATATTCTCCATGTTCACGGTTAAATACGCTAACCAATAAACAATTAATGTACCGGAAGTAATAATACAATGTTGAATAACTAGTGCGTCTCCTACGGTAATACGAAAGCGACTTCAGACACCAGAGTTAGCACCGTGGAGACAGCGATGATTCCACGTCAGTTGGATGGAGCATGCTTTCTGACCGATGCGTCACGGAAAGAGGCGTAGAGTTACTATTTTACATTTCATTTACTCTTGTTGCTATGAGAAAACGACTCCGTATCTGAAATAATAAACTAGCGAATTTGACACATGTTCTTTCCTCTACTGTGAATTCATCGATGGTTCACTTACAATACATTAAGAGTTTCAATACATCAGTAATAGACATTCTGAGAGACAGTCGCTTTGAAGCAGTCTACTGGTGAGTGACAAGCGAACTCTTTTTCACTATTTCAGAAGACAGCAGCGTAACATACAAGACGCTATGTAGCCCTCTGCCGTTGAATACAGTGAGCGAGTGACAGAGCATTCTTTTTATTGTGATCCATATTTCTCTAACCAGTCTCAGGACTGAAGACCACAACAACAACAACAACACATTTTTCCTTAAGGAGTATGACCAAAGGGAACTCCAGACTGAGGTATGAAAGTGCTTCTATGGCGAAACCGTGGCGTGCTCTTATGCTCAGTGGTGACTGCGGGGACAATACAGTGTTGTCACTCCTAGCGAGTTTGGCACGGATGTATTAAAAGGTAATTATAACAGAGAAAGATTAATTCATTCGGAGCATAAGAAACTAAAGGTTGCGCGATTAAGAGCAAATCACATTTAATTAACTGTAGAGTGGATATCACCAAAGACAAAGAAACAATAGCGATACCAGTTGTAGTGCAGATATTTTGTGCGGTTAGAAAGCACTTTCTTATAGGACGTCGTTCTTTCTCAGTGTACTTACTTTAAATGCTAAGGCGAAGAGAAGCCTCCAGCACAATGGAAGCTGTCGTGCTAAGATGTCCCATGTATCAGAAACACTGACCGGTTCAGCTCTCATTCCATTCTGATTTAATTATAAGGCATCACAACTCTTACGAATGATATTACACTGTCGTGAACCGCACACTGACACCAGTGGTGTGCAAGTGGTATGTGTGACGACAACGATGTAGCAGGTTAGCAGGTCGTCGGGGAGTTCCTTCACTGTAAACATGCTGTCTATGCATATGCAGCGTCATTTCTGAGTGGAGAAGCAGCTGTCAGTTGCACCATCGCCCCACGAGCGCTCCTCGGACGATAACGCAGGCAGTGACACAAGTGTCAGTATTACAGTCAGCACTCACAAGTCTGTTTTATTTATTTAGTTACGCCGAAGCAGTTCAGACTACACGTTGCAGTACATCAAAGTTTTCGCAGCTTGCTACTGCCAGTCTCATAAAAATATTAAATTGCCTGAGATATACTACCTAGGTAGTGGGTCTCACGATGTTTGCAACAGTGAAATAAAAGTTGCTCAGAATCTTTTCGGTCAGAAGCTTATAACGGAAAATACGAGTAGCTAGTACTTGTGTAATTTGGTATACAAGGCACGACAGTGCATTCATTACTCTATCGTCACCTCTCTGGCATGACGCCCAGTCACACTAGATTGTTTCGGGCGACTATCGTAAGGATTAGCTTATGCTATGTGCACTTACAGAAGGACCTGCATGGTACAGACCTGGCTACCACTTCCCTATGTACCTGTGGAAAAAAAGCACATCAAGCTTCACCCTTTTGGCTGCCCAATAGTTTCATCCCAATCAGTGCTTTGCTAAGAGACTTGGTAAAATAACACTGTTTATTTTAAAGCCAAATTCAAAATTGTTGTCAAAACAGAGTTACAATGTATATCAGGTGTTATATTTCTTGACGATTTAAGGAGACTTATGCCTGTGGTACAAAACACAAAACAAGATTACTGTAAAACAAGAAACAGTTTATCTACTTTCATCCTTGGCTGTATTATATCACATTCATTTCACAGAGTCACATTCTGAGACACCAGGGGATAGTCAGTTTCGTACTGAAGGGAAGAACGAGGGATAAAAATCGTAGCGGGAGACAAAGAGATGAATACAGTAAGCAGATTCAGAATGATATAGGTTGCGGTATTTATTCAGAGATGAATAGGCTTGCTTCAGTCCGGAACCGCGCTGCTGCTACGGTCGCAGGTTCGAACCCTGCCTCGGGCATGGATGTGTATGATGTCCTTAGGTTAGTTGAAGTCCCGTAGTGCTTAGAGCTATTTGAACCATTTGAATAGGCTTGCACAGGATAGAGTAGCATAGAGAGCTGCACTAGTTTTCGCTCTGAAGACCACAACAATAACAACAACAATTTAATACATTAACTCATTTGTAAAGTAATCAAAGTCTGAATCTATTTTGTACCTGAGAATTCGATTCCTTGTATAACCGGGTGTTTATTGGTTAGACAACTCAAATGTAGTTTTGACGGTTGCTTGTATAATAACTTATGATGCCAAAAGACTCCAGTGAGCAGTTCTGTATGACATTCAATATCTGGTACTTCAAAGATAATTGAAAGAAATTACTAAATATTGCAATGTTGTTCAGCTTTTTTCAGATATAGAGTGGTTTGTGATATTCTGTTCTCAAGTTGTCAGTCAAACACTTCACTAATCCTCTTCATAAATATCTTCCTTTGACTCAAGCGAATGAAGTTAACATAGCCTTGAAGCAACTAAACTTCTGAATGTTTGATTACAAATTAGTTCTTTCTCGAAAGTGATAACCTTTTTACTCTTTTGCTAGCTTTAATTATGATTCCACTTAGCATCTGGATCGACTGTTTGAAAGGGGTATGTCTCAAAATTTGAACAATTTCCTCTTTCTTGTCCTTTCGGAAACTTTTTAGATAACATTACCTATCAGTTTTAAAACACATTTGTAATGCCTCAAGTTCAGGGAGAAACTCAGCCAAAAGACTGGAGTTGGTTTTTAATGGGTCGAGCTCACTGACTTCCGCCTCTTTAAAAAGCTGTTTCAGTTTTCCGCTTTTTTTTGTGACATTTTACGAGCATATAGAGGCTTTGATTTATCGCTGTCCAGTTCACAGTTAGTTCACATCAAATGATAAAATGAGTGATGTTGATAACGTGCGTTATGGTGATCACTCGGACAAATCACGTAAAAGAAAATGTGCTAGACAACCTTCATTCTATAAAGAATACAACAATTTCTTCGTGTGAGAGGTGATAATTATCTTGTGACCGCGATTTTGGATTTCAAAAGCTGATGGAAAGTGCGTAACAAAAAATATGCATTCTTTCAAGAGACAAAAAGGAAAGCCGAGAGGCGACAGAATTAAATTTTTATCCAGCAATCTTTACCACTTTGTTGATTATCATGAAACGGTTAAATCAAGCGCTATTCGACCACAAACGATTTGATCTCTCGTACCTTCTTCATGGGTCTTAGTTAAAAGACGCCTCCAACGTCCTCTTCAACATCATACCCTCCTGGAAAAATTCCCATTAAAATATCAAAGACCGAATACCTGATGAAAATAATCGATAAACACATTTCTGAAGAGTAGAAAGTTTCTGCACGGATATAATATCTTGGTCAACTGAACATGAAAAGACACAGAATAAAAAGAAAGAAAACGTTTAATACAGTTGAAAACGCTATTGATGTTATGATAGTTACTAATTATCGTGGTCTGAAACAAACTGTAGCCTTAATAGTGCGTTGCATGCCTTTGATAATCACTAAATGCAATTCAAAACATAAATCGAAATCCAGTTATTTTTTTTAAGTGCATAAATCAATAAAGTTAATAGTTCTGTAAAACATAACATAATTACTTAATGTGAACGTCCGTTTGATATAACCTCAAATTCTAGCTTCCAATCACGTAAAACCAGCAAAATGCATATACACTTTGTGATCAAAAGTAGCCGGACACCCCAAAAACATACATTTTTCATATTAGTTGCATTGTGCTGCCACCTACTGCCAAGTACTCCATATCTGCGACCTCAGTAGTCATTAGACATCGTGAAAGAACAGAATGGGCCGCTTCGCGGAACTCGCGGACTTCGAACGTGCTCCAGTGATTGGGTGTCACTTGTGTCATACGTCAATACGCGAGATTTCCACACTCCTAACATCCCCAAGTCCACTCTTTCAGATGAGATAGGGAAGTGAAAACGTGAAGGGACACCTATAGCACAAAACGGTGCGGGCCGACCTCGTCTGTTGACTGACACGAGACAACCGACAGCTGAATAGGGTCGTAACGTGTAGTAGGCAGACCATCACAGAGGAATTCCAAGCTGCATCAGGATACACTGTAGATATTATGACAGTTAGGTGGGAGGTGAGAAAACTTGGATTTCGTGGTCGAGCGGCTGCTCATAAGCCACACATCACGCCGGTAAATGCCAAACGACGCTTCACTTCGTATAAGGAGCGTAAACATTGGACGATTGAACATTGGAAAAACGTTGTGTGGAGTGACGAATCACGGTACACAATGTGGCGATCCGATGGTGGGGTGTGGATATGGCGAATGCCCGGTGAACGTCTTCTGTCAGCGTGTCTAGTACCAACAGTAAAATTCGGAGGCGGTGGAGGTATGGTGTGGTCGTGTTCTTCATGGAGGGGACTTGCACCCCTTGCTGTTTTACGTGGCGCTCTCACAGCATAGGCCTACACTGATGTTTTAAGCACCTGAAGAGCAATTCGGGGATGGCGATTGCATCCTTCAACACGATCGAGCACCTGTTCTTAATGCACAGCCTACGGCGGAGTGGTTACACGACAATAACATCACTGTAATGGACTAGCCTACACAGAGTCCTGACCTGAGTCCTATAGAACACCTTTGGGAAGATTTGGAACGCCGACTTCGTGCTAGGCCTCACCGTCCGACATCGATACCTCTCCTCAGTGCAACATTCCTTGAAGAATGGGCTGCCATTCCCCAAGAAACCTTGTGGCACCTGATTGAACGTATGCCTGCGAGAGTGGAAGCAGTCATCAAGGCTAAGAGTGGTCCAACACCATATTGTATTCCAGCATTACCGATGGAAGACATCAGGAACTTGTAAGTCATTTTCAACCAGGTGTCCGGATACTTTTGATGACATAGTGTATATTTCTCACTTTAGTCTGGACGCAGATTTTAGTGTTCCCTGAAAAGTTTATTCAGCATGACATATGCCCCTTTAAAAAAAGTAGATTCATCAGTAACTTTCACTCTCGTAAATAAATATTGACCTATACAGTTCTCAATAGCTTCATCTTCTTCTCTCTTCATCGCCGATCCCTGTCAAAGACGAGAGAGAGATGTCAGAGAAGACATACCCTGGGATGGCGTAAGCTAGCTGATGCTATAACAAAATCTGTCGCCTCCATTACACACACCAAGATAAAATCACAGTCTGTAGAATGAACGGTCTTGGTAATGGCATATCTCTAATGTTTAATATCCGTAAACAGCAGATTAAAATTCAGAGCGTTGGGATTTTGAGCTGGAAGTCCACTGTTAGTTTGCGACTTTCTGAAAGCCTCAACATTCACGGACAGATTCGAGGTTGAGAATTTGATGTCGAGTGGGTGCAAACACTGTCAGTACAATCAATCGGTTTGTGATTGGTCGCCGGTGAAGTACTGCTGTCGCAGACGGAGTCAATGTCTGAGCTGGTGGCGCCACCACTTCCGTCGATTAAGTCTAAGAGGAAATCCCAATATCCAATCCCTAATCCTGCTCCCTCCCACATACTACCAATCATCACGCCAACCTCAGGCGAGTGCCACATCAATTTCACAGACAAAAAAACTCACAGATAAAATCACACACACAAGTACACAGAGGAGGAAAAGCCGAAAGGCTACAAACCCCCCCGACACACTTCCCCAAAGAGAGGAAAGTATAAGATGAGAGTGTGTGTGTGTGTGTGCCACCGCTTCCGTGGGAGCGTAAACTTTGAAGGAATGTCTCTGCTGCTCCTCTGCATCGCGCGCTCGTTTCTATGCAGCGCTCAGATAGTATCCACTATCACGGTTAAACTTCTACTCACGCATTCTTATTTCAGCAGCCTGCTTAATAACAGAATCCCAGTATTTGAAGGCATGAGACAAAATTTTTGTTTCACCGAACAGTATTTTATGTTTGTTCGTGAGGCTGTGCTCCGCAATTGCCGATTTCTCCAGCTCTCTATTTTTAATATGCCGTTTGTGTTCTGCACAGCGGTCGTAAACGGTACGAATGGTCTGACCTATATAATTGCTTCCAGGGACCCTGAGGCCGAGACTGTCCTCAACAGGGCTCATCATCTCCTTAATTTTCTTAGGAGGACGAAAAACCGGTCTTATACCCCGTCTACCCAGCACTCTTCCTATTTTGCTGGATATAGCACTACAAAAAGGAAGAACCGCAATCGGTGTTTCATCCTGTGAGTGTGCAGCATTTTCACGTTACCTTGTCTTGGAGAACGCAGCCTTTATACCGCGTGCACCATAGCCATTCTTTCGGAACACCTAATTCAAATGGTTAACTTCAGACGTCAAGTGGTCCTCGTCAGAAACAGTTTTGGATCTATACATCAACGTGTTCAAAACGGCTCTCTTCTGAATAGGATGATGGAAGCTCTGTGCATTAAGGTATAAATCGTTATGCGTCGGCTTAAGGTACATAGAGAGGGCGAGACTCCAGTCCGCCTGTCGTTGTACTAAAACATCTAAGAATGGCAACCTTCCTTCCTTCTCCAACTCGACTGTGAGCCGGATGTTCGGATGTACGCTGTTCATGTGTTCCGTGAATTGTTCGAGAGCTTCTGCGCCGTGTGGCAAGACCATAAATGTATCGTCAACATAACTATAAAATAAGGATGGATGGAGGGGAGCCGAATTTAATGCCCGTTCCTCAAAATTCTCCATAAAAAGTTAGCCAATGATGGAGACAACGGAGAGCAAACCGCCATACCGCCCGTCATTTCATAAAATTTATTACCGTACAAGAAGTAGGTGGTCGTCGTCATAAACCAGAACAACTTTATAGCTTCAAGAGGAAAAAGATCCTCCAGCATTTGCGAAGTGTCCTCCACAGGAAGTTTTGTGAACAACGATGCCACATCTAGGATGACTAAAATGTCATTTGGACCAACTCTAATGTGTTTGATTTTCTCAATGAACATCTGGGAGTTTTTGATGTGATGTTCACAACGACCGACTATCGGAGTCATTAACTTTATTAGGTATTTGGCCAGCTTGTAGGTAGGAGAACCAATTCCACTGACTATAGGTCTCAAGGGAACATTATCCTTGTGGATCTTCGGTAGTCCGTACACCCTGAGAGGTCTAGGAGCTCGAACTCTGAGATTTTTCGTAACATCATATGGCAGACAGGAATTCTTCAGTAGCTCCATGGCATTTCTGTTGTACGTCAATGTTGGGTCCCGTTTAAGACATTGATAGGTACTGTCCTCCAGCAATAATGTCATTTTGCTATGATATTCGGTAGTATGAAGAACGATGGTGGCATTTCCTTTGTCACATGGTAATACGACAAGATCTTCATCTCTCCGCAGTAAACGGAGCCCCTGCCTCTCCTCTCCACTGATATTAGATCTGGGAGGCTTAGCTGAGACCAAAAACTGAGAATGTTTTACATATCAGTGCCGTCGCAAAGGCGTCGTTCTCAAAAGATTTGTTGTTGACAACATTTGTAATTTATTGACATAGAAGTAAAGAATACAGCTTGTAAATGCAACCTACTGAATCACATGTTCAATATGACTGCCACTTTGGTTTACAACTTCTTCAAGTCGCACACGTGCATTTGTGACGACTCTCCGACACAAATCTTCTGGAATGATGACCCTAGGTTGCACTGCATTTTCCGGTTTTCTGTTGTACACCTTCTCTTTAAGGAACCTCCAGAGGAAGAAGTAACATGGGTTAATGTCCGGGCTGTGGGGCGGCCAGGTTCCTCCTTGTGCATAAAGTTCTGGAAATCTGTTTGACAATACCCTGAGGCCAAGTCTTTCGTGCAGGAAATCAAGCACAACTTTGACAGCATGGGGGCGTGCTCCACCCTGCATGAACCATTGTGCCTGCAATGGAAGACATTAGGTCATGAGTTAAGGAAAGAACTGGTTTCGCAGCATGTGTAAATAGCGTTCACCGGTTACTGTAGCATCGAAGAAGAACGGACCGATGATTCTGTGACTTGATATCGCGACCCACACGCTCACTTTCTCTCTGTAGGTGTCTTTCGTGTGGTTTATTTGCGGAGGTTCACGTGCCCAGAATCGAACGTTCTGTTTGTTCACAACACCGTTTACGTAAAAATAAGCTTCGTCAGAAAACCATGTGTTGTGTAGCACTGCCTCTTGGTCTTGCTCGATTGCAAATTGCAGTCTCCACTCCTTATCTCTTGCAGCAACCTTATGCGCCACAGTCATCTTGTATAGGATACAAGCGAAGGTCGGATTGGATAATTCTTGGTACAGGTCGGCGTGATATCCCCAGCTCGGCACTGGCTCTTATTGTTGATTTACTCGTTCTACGAGTCAAACTCACTCGTACTGCTTCAATGTTTTGCTGCGAACGTACGGTACGTGCATGTGGCCGCTGACTATCAAACCAAATCCAGTACCTTCAAATTTTTGATGTAATCTGCGTTTTGTCTGTGGGCTGGGAGCCAACCGTGTGCTGAAATGAGCACGAAACCTTCTCTGCGAACAGTAACACAATCTTGTTTTTTTGTGCGATAGTCAACGGTGCTTTGTCCGCCATGGCGGACTCACAACGGAAGCAATGAACACGCAATGACATCTGGCGTAATTTCTATGAAATGTACAAAGCCGCAATTTGAAAGCTATTGCCCCAATAGAATACTTGTAGGATGAAAATTCAATCGGGTGACTTATCGTGCGCCACCCTGCATTATCGTCAGCTTCTGGCTCTTTAAATTCCAGGCTATTACTTAAGGTTTTAGCCTCTCCTTAATACAGCCCTGAAGAACAAATCACAGTCCAATACACTTCAGTACCTCATTAACATAATTCACAGTTCTTTCTAGAAATTCTCACTTAATAAACTTCCACGTCCCGCCAAGTTCAAATTCAAGAGCTTAGTTAATTTTTTATAACCTTCGAGTGTAACTCAACAGTAACCTCCATTTGTATAAAACTGCAGTGGACGAAAGGAGCAGCCGACAAGCTTCGCCGTTACCACGCTGCTCCTTTCCTGGGCCGGACCCTAGCAATCTTCCATTTGTCAAAGTGTCTTATGTCAGTGGGTCTCCCGATTTTCGGCCCGTATTGTCGCAAGAAAGACTCCCCCCCCCCTTTTTCTTTTGTTATTTCAGTTCCCCACAAGGGGAAGGAGGCGGAGGGGGGGGGGGGGGGGGGGGGGGGAGTGAGGCTGACAGCGGATAAAAACCGCTCTTTAGCGAAAGGTTACATGAACTTTCGGTTAAAATATATAAAACATGACAATAACAGATGATTTTGTAAAAAAACGTATTTGTGGACGATAGTTATGATTTTTACATAGGAACAAGTGACACTAAACGAGGTTCTTCTAAAATACACATAAATGGAAAATGGTGATGGTTATTAAAACAAGTTTGATGATTTTATATTACAGTTAAAAAATAGTCACTGATGAATGTGAATGTTGCCGTGGTGTGAGGTCCTGTAGAACTACAGGTAGCGACTAGAAGTCAGCAAGGTGTATGAAGGGGGAAGAAGAAAATGTAAGGATGACGTGAGGTGGAGAGTTCTGATTAGGGTTGGAGAGAGGGGTGTATGTCCGGATGGATTTCAGTGTTGCAGAGTGGGAGTTGGTTGAAGTTCCGGCGGGAGAGGATAGATAAGTCATGAAGGTACGTGGGCCGGCCGGAGTGGCCGAGCGGTTAAAGGCGCTACAGTCTGGAACCGCACGACCGCTACGGTCGCAGGTTCGAATCCTGCCTCGGGCATGGACGTATGTGATGTCCTTAGGTTAGTTAGGTTTAAGTAGTTCTAAGTTCTAGGAGACTTATGACCACAGCAGTTGAGTCCCATAGTGCTCAGAGCCCTTTGAACCATTTTTGAAGGTACGTGGATGGTGGAATATGGTTGTAGTGGCGCAGTGTGGTACCTAAATTGGTTATTATAAGGTAGGAAATTGGGTGCTGAGACTGGGTTTTGCGATTAATGCATCAGATCCGAAGGTGCTCTAGGAAGAGAAGAAGGTGTTGAAATTGTATGAAATGGAACAAGATGCGAGTTGGGGAAGGTAGGTGGATGCAGAAGGTGAGGCGCAGTGCATGTCTCCCCAGGATGTCAAGGGACTTGCAGAATTTGGGCAAGGCAGACATCCAGGCAACGTTGCTGTAGCTTAGGATGGGGCTGATGAAATACTCATAGGTGAGGATAGTGGTAGAAGGATGTAGATCCCAGGCGCGGCCTATTAATTGTTTCAGCAGTTTTAGTCGACTTCAGGCTTTCTGTTGGTAAGGAGCTGTGCGATCAATGTTAGTCTTCTGTCGAGAGTTAGTCATAAATACTTAACTGTGTTAGTCAGAGGGATGGGTTGGTTGTAAATGGAGAGAAGGAAGGCTGGGCGACGAAACGCCGACTGTTGTGACCAAAGATGATGGTTTGGCTTTTCTGTGGATTTACTTGATGTTTCCACGTATTACATCACTCGACAAGGAGATTTGGGTAGCGTTCGAGGGAGGTATCGGAGAGTTGAATGCTGTGGTGGGTTTCTATGTAGGCAGTGTCGTCAGCATGTTGCAGGAGTTAGGTTTGTGATTGGGCCCCCCATTCGTCGCTGCCCCCCTTTAGTGCCTTCCTTACTGCCTGACGTGTCAGTACGCCGACAGGCGGCTATAGTCTCGGGCTGGGCATTGATTAAAACGTTTCAGCTTATGAATACAAGATGGTCAGAAACAGTCTGAAAAGCTTGTAAGAATGATGCAGGGTAGGCTGTGCTGAGAGACAGCTGTTAAGACAAAATTCAGTAAGTTGCGCCAGTTCCTAAAATTAATGCAGAAGTTCCCCAGTCAGGCCGTTGCGTGCGCTAATTCAAATGGTCCGACAGATACAATCAGTGACAGTTGTTGTCATAGCGTAGATGGAAGCGCACGAGACCGTTCTGCTTTTGGCTCCCTTCGATCCTTTCAACCTACCGTCCCATGTCCAGTTGTATCGCTCTCTTGTTCAGATTTAGGAAACCAAACGAAGAACACGTTCGGCGACACCGTCTCAGGCGGGCCGCTTTAATTTGCTTGTGCAACGAGCTCTCTGGCTACCTTCAATGATCGGAAACGGTGAAACTTATCGTATTTTTTGTTAACAATTATTTCTCAGTACAACCTACCCTGTGACACCCCTACAAGCTTTCCATACTGCTTCTGACGACCCTCCATAGCTGCCTTGTATTTCGATTCCCACGTCTACACCTACATTCATATGTTATAAGCCACCGTATGCTTCTCGGCGAAGGATACACTGTACCACTATTAGACATTTCCTTTTCTTGTTTGCTCACAAACAAAACGAGAAAAACGACTGTCAGCATGTCTTCGTGCGAATCCAAATCTCTCTAATCTTATCTTCGTGGTCTATACACGGAATTTTCGTTCGCGGAAGTAGAATCGTCCCGCAATCAGCCTCGACAGCCGGTTCTCTAGATTTTCTCAATAGTACTCCTCTCTCCAGTGATTCAAATTTGAACTCCCAAAGAATCTCCATAATTCTTGCGTGTTGTTCGAACCTACCGTAAAAAAACTAGTAGCCCATCTACGAACTGTTACGATGTCTTCCTTTAATTCGACCTGGTGCGGATCCCAAACATTAGAACAGTATTCAACAATGGGTCTCACCAGTGTCCTATATGCGGTCTCCTTTACAAATGAACCAATCTTTCCAAATTTCTCCCAATAAACGGAACTCGATCACTCGCCCTCCCTATTACAGTCCCTACATGGTAATTTCATTTTACATCGCTTTGCATCGTTACACCTTGACATTTAATCGTCATGACTGTGTCAAGCAGCACACAACAAGCATTAGGGGTCTATTTTCCCTGTCCATCTGCATTAACTTACATTTTTCTATATTTAGAGCTAGCTGTCATCCACCATCTCGCGGGTGTTTGGCGCTCGGAGCAGTTGGTGCTGGACTCGCTAAGAGGCGCAACGACGTGCTTGCGTGGACGAAAGCCCTGCGCGAGGCCGCACGCACGGAGACAGCTCACGTGAAAGATAAGTAATTTAGGTTGTAATTAATTGAAGTTGTACACTTTTAACTAATTAAATACTTTCTTTAGTGTACTCTTCAAGCTCGCCATTAAAAGTTTTTCTTTTATTTGCGTAGTGTTCTAGTAATCGCGAAAAGTTCCTTTGTTTACTTACTGTTGCTTAGGCCTAATTTTTCGAGTGTGCATATTTAGCATTATACCGCAATTGTAAGTGCATTTTCTGTAGTTTAACTGATTAAGTACGTTCATTAGGGCGTTTTTCAAGCTCACCATTAAAGGTTTTTCTCTTATTTGCCTATTGTTCCAGTAATTGCGAAAAGTTCGTTTAGTTTATATTTCGCGGCTTTACCTTACTTTCCGAGTGTGCATACTTAGCGTTATATCGAAACTTAAGCGCATTTGATATAGCTTATCTAATTAAATACGTTCATAACTGTGCTCTTCAATCTTGCCATTAAAGGTTTTTCTTTTATTTATGTATTCTTCCAGTAATCGCAAAAACTTCGTTTTGGTTACATTCGGCTGTTTAGGCCTAATTTTTAATCGTGCTTATTTAGCGCTATACCACAAATTTAAGCGCGTTTGGTAATAGTTTACTTACATATTAGTTTCTAAAACATTTAGTGTCCTTTTGCATCTGTATTTAATATATTATCGTTACCATTTAGTAAATTTCTTAACTAATTTCCAAACTACCATGGATACTAAATGTGTGAGGTGCAAGAGGAAACTTAATTCAGGGCTTTTGTGCAGCTGTTGTGACAGGTGGTTTCATCGGGGAAATTGTAGTGGCGCGGAAATTGGGGAAGCAAACGAGACTCTTCCATTCTTTTGCAGGGTTTGCTCAAGAGATAGGATTATAGCTGAACAGGAGGAGAAAATTAGAGCCCTTCATGCTGATTTGGACAGAACGAGGGAGGAACTGAAGAGGTTAAGGGGGGAGGAGGGTAAACAGCGGTGGGAAGTAGTAGATGGGAACAGGGGCCACAGAAAGAGGACAGTGTCTGACAGTTTCCCAATTGGCACAACAAATAGATTTGCCTTGCTACCACAGCTAAGTAAGGAAGAGGCTCCAGTAGAAGTAGATGTAGTTAAGATGCAACAGAATCTCACTAGGAAACCAACTGTTTCAAAAAAAGTAGAAAGTAAGAGGAAAGTTCTGTTGCTAGGTAGCAGCCATGGAACAGGTGTGGGCCAGATTTTACAGGAATAATTAGGTGACAGGTAGCAGGTCACAAACTTTTTCAAGCCAAGTGCATGTCTTACGGAGGTGGTAGAGGATATAGGTTCCTTGTGCAAGGGTTTCACAAAGCAGGATCATGTGATGATAGTGAGTGGGGTAGGAAACAGTATTTATAGGGATCGGGGCTACAGTATTGAGTGTGACCTGGTGAAAATAGCCTCTGCAACGACCCGTACCAATGTTGGGCTGGTGCCTGCTTTCATACGGCATGATCAGCCCCAGTTGAACCGCTCTGTCAGGAGAGTAAATGTGGAGTTGGATCAGTTGCTAGGGTGGCCACTCTGTCAGACATTGGATTGGTTCCTGTCGAGGTTATTGATAGGGGGGATTTCACAAAGCATGGCCTACACCTCAGTAGGAAGGGAAGGGTAAACTGGCAGGGTTGTTAGCGAAATCCATAAGGGGGGACACTAGTACTCATGGATGTACCTCTTTTTTAGACTAATATCAGTATCCAGTGAGAAGTTCAGGCAGGCAGGTGCTAAAGAGGTCCAAAACTCACAAAATTCTCACAACAGGAAAGTAAATAATAATGTTACCATATTTAACCAAAATATTGGTGGATTAAAGAAAAAATAGATTCTCACAAAAGTAAAGTAAAAAATAATGTTACCATTTGTCACCAAAATATTCCGGAATTGAAGAATAAAGTAGATGAGCTCCTGGTTTGTTTAGATGACATTGAATCTGATAATGTAATAGATATACTATGGCTGTCTGAGCATCACATTGTGTCTGATATGGAAAAGGTAAATATGAGTGGTTATAAACTAGCTGCACATATGAGTAGAGAGAATAAGGTGAGAGGAGGAGTTGCCATATATGTCAAAAGTTATAACTGTGTAAAAAGCTTAGATACAAAAAAGTTTTGTCTAGAGCAACTTATAGAAGCATCTGCCTGTCAACTTAAACTGAAGGAGGGCTCTTTTATATCTGTAACAGTATATAGGTCCCCTTCAGGAAACTTTCATATATTCCTGGAAAACTTGGATGCCTTGTTGTGCTATCTGTCAGATAGGGGAAAGCAAATTATTATTTGTGGGGACTTCAATGTTGACTCTCTAAAAGAGTGCAATAGGAACAATGACCTGGAAGTCTTGCTTGGTTCTTTCAATTTGACATCTGTCATTAATTTTCCTACTTGGGTAGTAAAGGACAGCAGCACATTGATAAACAACGCTTTTATAGACCAAGATAAATTTAAAAACATAAATTTGTATTCTGTTGAGAATGGCCTTTCTGATCATGGTGCTCAGCTAGTTACAGTATAACATAGCTCCATTCAGTAATACAAAACTACCCTCCAAAACTGTGTGTTCAATTAATGACTCAACAATTAGAAATTTCTGAGAAAATCTTCAGCAGTTAGACTGGGATGAGGTGTACAAGGAACCTGATGCTAATTTAATATATAACTTATTTCATGATACAGTTGTAAGAGAATTTGAAAACCGTTTCCCGAAAAAGTAGTTAAATCTAATTATAAGAAACCATGCAAAAAAACCTTGCCTTACTAAAGGAATAAAAATATCTTGTAACCACAAAAGGGAACAGTATCCAACAACAAGAAAGAATAATGACCCAGAAACAGCCAAATATTATAACAACTACTGTGCTACATTAAGAAAGGTTATTAAAAAGTCCAGAAGCATGTGCACCATGTCTGAGATTAATACATCTGATAACAAAATCAAAACAATTTGGAATATTATTACAAGGGAGACAGGGCAACCAACAGTACAGAGCGACGGCATTACCATAAAAGTGAATGGAAACTTGACAAACAACAAGCCGGAAGTCGAAAACATTTTGAATGATCATTTTTTAAATGTTGTGGAGAAAATATGATCTAAACTTCATTAGAAGAAGCAAGGCAGTTAATGGAAGAGACCTCACCCACACCATTTGATACAATTGAAATTCCACCTACCTCTCCTTCTGAAATTATGAACATAATAAATTCTCTCAAGAATAAAAGGTCACATGGAATTGATGGCATTTCCAGCAGGATAATAAAAGCTTGTTCCCAAGAGATAAGTTGGATTCTTAGCCACATATGTAATAGCTCTCTGAAGCAGGGTATTTTACCAGATAGACTGAAGTATGCCATTGTTAAATGACTGTGTAAAAAAGGGGATACGTCTGATGTCAACAACTACCGCCCAATCTCTCTTCTGACTGCCTTATCCAAAATTCTTGAAAAAGTAATGTATTGCAGAGTAGCTTCACACCTTCTTAAAAATAAAGTTTTAACAAAATGTCAGTTTGGTTTCCAGAAAGGTTTTTCAACGGAAAATGCTATATAATATTTCACTAATGAAATATTAAATGCTTTGAGTAGCCATTGGGATTTCTTGTGATCTCTCAAAGGCTTTTGATTATGTAAATCATGGAATACTTCTAGATAAGCTCAAGTACTGTGATATGAATGGGACAGCGGTCAAATGATTTAAATCATACCTAACTGGAAGAGTGCAGAAAGTTGAAATAAGCAGTTCACATAATATGCAAAAAACTGGTGATATCTCAAACTGGGGAACAATCAAGAATGGGGTGCCGCAAGGTTCGGTCTTGGGTCCTTTGCTATTCTTAACATATATTAACGACTTGCCATTCTATATTCACGAAGATGCAAAGCTGGTACTTTTTGCCAATCTACATCTACATCTACATCTATACTCCGCGAGCCACCTTACGGTGTGTGGCGGAGGGTACTTATTGTACCACTATCTGATCCCCCCTTCCCTGTTCCATTCACGAATTGTGCGTGGAAAGAACGACTGCTTGTAAGTCTCCGTATTTGCTCTAATTTCTCGGATCTTTTCGTTGTGATCATTACGCGAGATATATGTGGGCGGTAGTAATATGTTGCCCATCTCTTCCCGGAATGTGCTCTCTCGTAATTTCGATAATAAACCTCTCCGTATTGCGTAACGCCTTTCTTGAAGTGTCCGCCACTGGAGCTTGTTCAGCATCTCCGTAACGCTCTCGCGCTGACTAAATGTTCCCATGACGAATCGCGCTGCTTTTCGCTGGATCATGTCTATCTCTTCTATTAATCCAACCTGGTAAGGGTCCCATACTGATGAGCAATACTCAAGAATCGGACGAACAAGCGTTTTGTAAGCTACTTCTTTCGTCGATGAGTCACATTTTCTTAGAATTCTTCCTATGAATCTCAACCTGGCGCCTGCTTTTCCCACTATTTGTTTTATGTGATCATTCCACTTCAGATCGCTCCGGATAGTAACTCCTAAGTATTTTACGGTCGTTACCGCTTCCAATGATTTACCACCTATGGCATAATCGTACTGGAATGGATTTCTGCCCCTATGTATGCGCATTATATTACATTTATCTACGTTTAGGGAAAGCTGCCAGCTGTCGCACCATGCATTAATCCTCTGCAGGTCCTCCTGGAGTACGTACGAGTCTTCTGATGTTGCTACTTTCTTGTAGACAACCGTGTCATCTGCAAATAGCCTCACGGAGCTACCGATGTTGTCAACTAAGTCATTTATGTATATTGTAAACAATAAAGGTCCTATCACGCTTCCCTGCGGTACTCCCGAAATTACCTCTACATCTGCAGATTTTGAACCGTTAAGAATGACATGTTGTGTTCTTTCTTCTAGGAAATCCTGAATCCAATCACAAACCTGGTCCGATATTCCGTAAGCTCGTATTTTTTTCACTAAACGTAAGTGCGGAACCGTATCAAATGCCTTCCTGAAGTCCAGGAATACGGCATCAATCTGTTCGCCAGTGTCTACGGCACTGTGAATTTCTTGGGCAAATAGGGCGAGCTGAGTTTCACATGATCTCTGTTTGCGGAATCCATGTTGGTTATGATGAAGGAGATTTGTATTATCTAAGAACGTCATAATACGAGAACACAAAACATGTTCCATTATTCTACAACAGATTGACGTAAGCGAAATAGGCCTATAATTATTCGCATCTGATTTATGACCCTTCTTGAAAATGGGAACGACCTGCGCTTTCTTCCAGTCGCTAGGTACTTTACGTTCTTCCAGCGATCTACGATAAATTGCTGATAGAAAGGGGGCAAGTTCTTTAGCATAATCACTGTAGAATCTTAAGGGTATCTCGTCTGGTCCGGATGCTTTTCCGCTACTAAGTGATAGCAGTTGTTTTTCAATTCCGATATCGTTTATTTCAATATTTTCCATTTTGGCGTCCGTGCGACGGCTGAAGTCAGGGACCGTGTTACGATTTTCCGCAGTGAAACAGTTTCGGAACACTGAATTCAGTATTTCTGCCTTTCTTCGGTCGTCCTCTGTTTCGGTGCCATCGTGGTCAACGAGTGACTGAATAGGGGATTTAGATCCGCTTACCGATTTTACATATGACCAAAACTTTTTAGGGTTCTTGTTTAGATTGTTTGCCAATGTTTTATGTTCGAATTCGTTGAATGCTTCTCTCATTGCTCTCTTTACGCTCTTTTTCGCTTCGTTCAGCTTTTCCTTATCAGCTATGATTCGACTACTCTTAAACCTATGATGAAGCTTTCTTTGTTTCCGTAGTACCTTTCGTACATGATTGTTATACCACGGTGGATCTTTCCCCTCGCTTTGGACCTTAGTCGGTACGAACTTATCTAAGGCGTACTGGGCGATGTTTCTGAATTTTTTCCATTTTTGTTCCACATCCTCTTCCTCAGAAATGAACGTTTGATGGTGGTCACTCAGATATTCTGCGATTTGTGCCCTATCACTCTTGTTAAGCAAATATATTTTCCTTCCTTTCTTGGCATTTCTTATTACACTTGTAGTCATTGATGCAACCACTGACTTATGATCACTGATACCCTCTTCTACATTCACGGAGTCGAAAAGTTCCGGTCTATTTGTTGCTATGAGGTCTAAAACGTTAGCTTCACGAGTTGGTTCTCTAACTATCTGCTCGAAGTAATTCTCGGACAAGGCAGTCAGGATAATGTCACAAGAGTCTCTGTCCCTGGCTCCAGTTCTGATTGTGTGACTATCCCATTCTATACCTGGTAGATTGAAGTCTCCCCCTATTACAATAGTATGATCACGAAACTTCTTCACGACGTTCTGCAGGTTCTCTCTGAGGCGCTCAACTACTACGGTTGCCAATGATACAAGTATAGCTATCACACCCAACAGACAAGAATTAACTGGTGAAATTGTAAATGATGTTTTTCAGAAAATCATTAAGTGGTTCTCTGCAAATGGGCTCTCATTAAACTTTGACAAAACACAGTACATACAGTTCCACACAGTAAATTGAATGACACCATTAATAAATACAGACTTCGATCAGAAATCGGTAGCTAAGGCAGAATATTCAAAATTTCTAGGTGTATGCATTGATGAGGGGTTGAACTGGAAAAGACACACTGAAAATCTGCTGAAACGTTTGAGTTCAGCTACTTACGCTGTTAGGGTCATTGCAAATTTTGGCTATATAAATCTCAGTAAATTAGCTTACCACGCCTCTTTTCATTCTCTGCTTTCGTATGATATCATATTCTGGGGTAACTCATCACTGAGTAAAAGAGTGTTAATTGCACAAAAGCGTGTTATCAGAATAATTGCTCGAGCTCATCCAAGATCATCTAGCAGACACACATTTAAAGAGCTAGAGATCTTCACTGTAGCCTCACAATATATATATTCATTTATGAAATTTGTTATTAACAATCCGAACGAATTGAAAAGTAATAGCAGTGTACATGGCTGCAACACTAGGAGAAAGGATAATCTTCACTACTGAAGGTTAAATCTAACTTTGGCTCAGAAGAGGGTAAATTATGCTGCCACGAAAGTCTTTGGTCACTTACCTAATAGCATCAAAAGTCTGACAGACAGCCATATAGCATTTAAAAGGAAATTAAAAGAATTTCTCAATGGCAACTCCTTCTACTCATTAGATGAATTTTTGGATATAGTAAGTTGGCAATTTCCCCAACCCACACAAAAAAACAAAACAAAAAATTAAAAATATTGTCATGTAATATTTTGTATAATGTAATATCTTGTATAGACACCTTTTATTAACCTGACACATTCCACAGCATTGCGAAGTGTCGTATTCATAATCAATGGAACAAGTACTAATCTTATCTAATCTAGTCTAGAAATGTTGCCTAAGTCATCTTATATAATCCTACAGGCCTCAACGACGACACCTACCCATACAACGCAGCATCACCAGCAAACAGCCACAGGCTGCTGCTTCCTGCCCGCCGGATCCTTTATGTATACAGAAAATAACAGCGGTCCTATCACGCTTCCTTGAAGCATTCCTGATGATACTGACGGTATGAGTGCTTTAAAAACACAAAACGGCCGTAAATACTGCGCCACAAGTGATCAAGACGAACTATTCATTACCGACCTACAGGGGTTGAACAGAAGTACGGAAACACCAAACTCACACAACATTAAGATGCCTAATACGGCGTAGAAAGCCTTTGGCATTCAAAACAGCTTTCACACGTCTTGAATGGTTTTCAAGGGAATATTATACTATTCTTCTTGCAAAGTAGTTCAAGTTCCGTAACGATGAAGGAGGAGGATAGTGATCACGCACGCTTCTTTCCAAACTTGACGTTAAAAGCTCAATAATATTGAGATCTGGTAATTGTGGAGGCAAGGGTAGATGCGGCAATTCACCCTAGTGGTCAAAAACGCAGTCCTGGACGATGCGAGCTGTGTGAACGGCGGCCCTGCCGTCTTGGAATGCAGCATTACCACTAGGGAACAGATCTTCCTATCATGGTATTGATCTGATCAGCTCAAATGGTCACATAATCCTTGGCAGTAATGCGACCGTGCGAAGCAACCAAGGGCCCACGAAGTGTCCAAATCATCACCAAACGTCCGCCGTATTTGACTCCTGCGACGTAAACTTTAGAACATGTTTTTTGCTCGCGTATCATGTCATTTCTGGAAACCCAGAATCTGTTCTGTAGGGATCAACATGGGTTCTGGAAACAGCGATCGTGTGAGACCCAACTCGCTTTATTTGTTCATGAGACCCAGAAAATATTAGATACAGGCTCCCAGGTAGATGCCATTTTCTTTGACTTCCGGAAGGCGTTCGATACAGTTCCGCACTGTCGCCTGATAAAGTAAGAGCCTACGGAATATCAGACCAGCTGTGTGGCTGGATTGAAGAGTTTTTAGCAAACAGCACACAGCATGTTGCTCTCAATGTAGAGACGTCTACAGACGTTAAAGTAACCTCTGGCGTGCCACAGGGTAATGTTATGGGACCATTGCTTTTCACAATGTATATAAATGACGTAGTAGATAGTGTCGGAAGTTCCATGCGGATTTTCACGGACGATGCTGTAGTATGCAGAGCAGTTGCAGCATTAGTAAATTGCAGCGAAATACAGGAAGATCTGCAGCGGATAGGCACTTGGTGCAGGGAGTGGCAACTGACCCTTAACATAGACAAATGGAATGTATTGCGAATACATAGAAAGAAGGATCCTTTAGTGTATGATTATATGATTGCGGAACAAACACTGGTAGCAGTTACTCCTGTACTCTGGGAGTGTGCGTACGGAACGATTTGAAGTGGAATGATCATATAAAATTAATTGTAGGTAAGGCGGGTGCCAGGTTGAGATTCATTGGGAGAGTCCTTAGAAAATGTAGTCCATCAACAAAGGAGGTGGCTTACAAAACACTCGTTCGACCTATACTTGAGTATTGCTCATCAGTGTGATATTAGTACCTGGTCGGGTTGACAGAGAAGATAGAGAAGATCCAAAGAAGAGCGGTGCGTTTCGTCACAGGGTTATTTGGTAAGCGTGATAGCGTTACGGAGATGTTTAGCAAACTCAAGTGGCAGACTCTGCAAGAGAGGCGCTCTGCATCGCTTTGTAGCTTGCTGTCCAGGTTTCGAGAGGGTGCTTTTCTGGATGAGGTATCGAATATATTGCGTCCCCCTACTTATACCTCCCGAGGAGATGACGAATGTAAAATTAGAGAGATTCGAGAGCGCACGGAGGCTTTCCGGCAGTCGTTCTTCCCGCGAACCATACGCGACTGGAACAGGAAAGGGAGGTAATGACAGTGGCACGTAAAGTGCCCTCCGCCACACACCTTTTGGTGGCTTGCGGAGTATAAATGTAGTTGTAGATGTAGAAACTAGGCTAGAAATTGGAAGCAGTGTGAAGCAAGACTCTTCCGACCAAATGGCTTTCTTCCGATGTTCCATAGTCCAGATTTTATAGCTTTGGCACCACATTTTCCTACTATGAGCATTTGCAGTACTAACGAGTGGTTTTGGAATTTGCGCCTTGCAGTTTCCTGGTTTGTGTTTTATATATATTCTGAGATGGATTGCGAGTGCGACATTCAGTTGTGTAGTGACTCTTGCAGCTGTTTATTTTTCATCACAGTCCTCTTCAGTCACGATCACACAACAGAAACTGTCGTCCGCGTTGCGACTTAGAGGACGATGCTTTTCCGCTTTCACTGTATGTGGTATAAATTCCGATACGGTGCCTCTTGAAGTACCAAACCCTTCCACTACCGTGGTTACACAAGAACCAACCATACGAGCATCAACAATTTGTATTCGTTTGAACTGACTTATCTCCGAAACGATGCACTCACAACTACACAGAACACTGTTCTCACCTCGATTGACACTTGCTCTGTATTGACGACATTGCACAGGTGCCGTTCGTGGTCAGATACAAGAGCGCAACCTGCCGGCTTGGCTAGAATCGGCATTTATGTTCACGCATGAACTTCTGGTGGTGTTTCCATATTTTTATCCAATCCATGTATCTGCATTGCGTAAATGAGACCACTTACCAGAAACGTCAAGGATTGCTGGATACAGCCATTCCCTGTCTGATGGCGTTGATTATCTACATAAATATCTGCATGTGTAACCTAATAAACTCTATGACTTGTTCCTGAGTCGAAGTCGATGGTCACACTGAAATGTGAATTATCATACGACTCTTGGGATTCATGAATATAGACCAGAGATAGTAATAACTGATCTTAGACAGTGGAGAAGCGGTGATGGGAGACAGGTCGTCAAACAGTGACCATCCGCAATACAGCCGCAGATGCCCACCTCGGGTTCTTGCATCACACGCATTACGCCGGTGGTAAGAGGCGGTGACCTAAGTCGTCATCTTACCGCATCCGCCTCAGCAAAAGTCAAGTGGAGGCGGCCTACCACCGGTATTCTAGCACATGACACGTCCTAATCTTTTACAGGCGTTTGGTTACCGAATACTGAAAGCACCTTGTAATCTTGAGAGACATAGTCCGTGTATATTTCTCTATCTTACATTTCACGAATATTTCGGAATTAAGGCGAAAACCATTCTCCATGCGCTAAGCCTACCCCCCCCCCCCTCCCCCCCAGCAACAATACCGCTCACTGTTTTCAATAAACCATGACTGTTAGCTGATATTTCGAATATGAGTACAAATAAAACTTTATTTCTCCCAAAATATAATTATATAATCCTAAACATTTATAATGCGAACAGAAAAACTGTATTTTACTTTCATCAAAGTATTCTCCAATGTATGTAATTGACTGCCTCACAAATTCGAGGCATGCGTTCAATAAGTTTATGCAGGTTTTGCGAGTCTATACGATTTCACGACGATCGAGAGATGTTCCTCGTTTGTTAAGTGAACTTTACGGACATGTCTGTCCACTGCATCGCAGACCGTTTCCACAGGACCACAATCAGGTTTCCGGACGGCCATACCGTATCGTTCCAAACCACCCGTTTCTTCTTTGATGCAATGTACCCCTTACAGAACGCCAGCCGATGTCTTAATGTAATGTGAACCCTTTCCCTGTTAAGCGCAACCCACATAGTATAGTTTGCTAGGTGGTGGTAGTGCTTCTGGTCTATACAGTCTTTTGTTTTCACGATGTCGCCAACTCTATCTTCTGCAAAACACCCCAAAACCATAACAGAACTCCCACCGTGTTTCACTGTAGGAAGGATGCAGTGCTGGGACACACTTTCTCCTTCAGAACGACAAACAAATATCTTGCTTCTGGTACCAAAAATCTCGAATTTCGATAGATCTGTGAATAACACTTTCTTCCACAATTTGTGTGTCCACTTACTATCTCCTAGACCGTTGAGCCTCTTCTTTGTATTTATTGGCCTCCGAATGGATTTTTTGGCTACTACACGTCCTTTCAAACCGGCATCAATCTTACTTTTGAAACGGATATGTTTTCCTTGTTCATTTCTACCAATTCTGCACGAATTTGTGCCGCTTTTTTGGATCTATTTCTCTTACTATAAATTCGGACGAATTTGTCATCACTTCCAGTTGTTTTAAGAGGTCGCCCGGTTCGTGATAGGTTCTTATTGCTACCTCTTATACTGTGGCAGTGAAGGATGTGTTGTACTCGCCCTATAGACACGCGACATTCTTTCGCGCTGTGGGGCATAGAAAAACCTGCCTGTCTGACCAGTACGTTTGCAGCACGTTTCTCTGTGGATATCTCCATTCTTGGAGCCTTAATAACGCTGTGTGCACTGTCAACTGTCTCTAAGGAACTGAAGTGCAGTAATCATGTAGTATGTATCGGACCACTACTTCCATTACTCTGCTAATATCACAACACTACAGGGAACAACAGTTCAGGCAACTATTTTGTATGTACACAACACTCATCTGAATAATATTGCTTATAGATAAAAACAAACGCATGTACCTGACATGTTCGTCAGTGTTGTACTATTTCTTAGTTTGTATTGTATGTAAACCGGGGGCCTAGAAACGACCGAGAGGCTCCGTCCCCGCAGCAGCCGCAGTGGTCAACAACCTCACGACGACTACCGCAGTCCACTTCAGCCCTCCGCCGCCCCACACCGAACCACTCTTTCAAGGTTATTGTGCCGTTCGGCCCCCGGTGGACCCCAGCAGGGAACGTCTCACACCAGACGAGTGTAACCCCTATGTTTGCGTGGTAGAGTAATGGTGGTGTACGTGTACGTGGAGAACTTGTTTGCACAGCAATCGCTGACATAGTGTAGCTGAGGCGGAATAAGGGGAATCAACACGCATTCGCCGAGGCAGATGGAAAACCGCCTAAAAACTATCCACAGACTCGCCGGCTCATCAGACCTCGACACAAGTCCGCCTGGCGGATTCGTGCCGGGTACCAGGCGCTCCTTCCCCATCCGGAAAGCCGTGCGTTAGACCGCACGGCTCATTGATTTCTTTGTTTACTCAACCGTAGCGACAGTATTATGTCAGTTATTAGGTTTATTGAAATTAATGAGCAGTAGTGTATTTGTACAGTTAGCTGAATGATGTGGTTATCTGCTCACGATAGTATTCAGAATAGTTATCCATTGCTACGTTACTGATCATTAAAATCGCTACACCATAAAGACGTCATGCAACAAACAAATTGTTATGAAGTTTACTACATGGATGAGCAAATAATTGACATTTCAGTATAACCACAAAAAATAGCCAGGGATAATACCATCACACGATCTATATGTAAGGGAAGATTATGCAGTGGGTTCCTCATTCAGAAACCGCATTAGAATATTTTTTGTATGTGAGAAGACTGTATTATGCCTCGTGTAAGACGAAATACCGCCTACCAGCACGTGTCGCATTTCGACAGCTTCCTTATCATGGTAGATCAATAATGCGATCTATCATTCTGTGATATTGCTTCTGGCATTATTTGGCATTCCACGACTGCCATGTGAGTATGGTTCGATGGGTTCAGGGCAACCATACTTAACGCCATAGAGATCTCAATGGCCCACGCGACTAGCGCCAGAGAGGATATTGTTTGCTTGGCTGTACAGAATCGTTCAACCGTGTCCCATACCTTGAGTAAGGAAACAGGGGTTATTTGTATCGAGACAAGCACACACACTGACAGTGCGACCATGTCTGAAGCACTACGGACTGTCAGCATGGTTACCGTTGTTGCGACTTCCACTGACTCCACAGAAGAGGGAGAAGCGCTAACTGTGGTGCGTCCAACGACACCACTGGACGGAAGTGTGGCACCACGTCGTCTCTTCAGACGAGTCTCAGTTCAGAGTACAAAATCGCGACGGGAGTTTCAGTGTGCGGAGGCTCCGAGGAGAATTAATGTTGCTAGATTGCATTTATCATCGACATATTGGCACTGATCATGGCGTGATGGAATGGGATGCCGTTGGGTGCCTGGTCCTATCTTCGAAGTTACGTGACGTTAACATTCAACAAGATAACGCATCCCAGCCTGTTACCCGTACAGTCACGACCTACCTCGATACGTGATGTTGAACAGTTGACTAGACCACAATGGTCTCTAGATTTCTCACCCACTGGATACATCCGGTCATGGGTTCGCGAGATTCTAGCATGTCACTACTCACCAGCCGCTACGACTAACAAAACTCTATCACAGAGTCAAAGCAGCGTGAAATGAAGTACTCGTAAGAGTCATCCAAGCTCACTTCTTCCGGATGTCCAGTCGGGTCAGAGTCACTGCTGCTTCCCAAGATGTTTGCGCTGTGTACTACTTTTAACAACCTGTATGTTTCCAGACCATGTAGAAATTTAGTCATGTATTCTTTCTACTATGCTTTACACGCGCTAAAAATAAAATTTCGTCGTTAATTTAACTGCTAACAGTTTTTCGTTTTTCCCTTACTCGGGTAGCCTCTAGGCTTTTCGCTATCGACTGAATGTTTATCCTGTATTTAAAAGGAAAACGAGAGACTTTTGTTCTCATTACAGCTGAACTAGGTCATCGAGAGCGATGAACTCAACTTTTCTGAGCTACAAACTTTTTCGGGAGAGATCTCGATGAAGGAAAGTTCAATTACATGTAGTGGCTTAAGGAAACGAAACGAAATTTTAGAAGAACTGGGATCGCGAACCCCATGCGCTATGCATAAAAGTCCAGTGTCTCTACCAACGCGCCACATATCTGGTTATACCAACTCGGGCTCTTTTGGTTCTTCTTTTCCCCTACAAGGCGGCACTGGACTGTAATGCCAATTTGTTTGAAACTCTCTTTGTTTCTTCCTACCGAGCGAGGTGGCGCAGTGGTTAGCACACTGGACTCGCATTCGGGAGGACGACGGTCCAATCCCGCGTCCGGCCATCCTGATTTAGGTTTTCCCTAAATCGCTCCTGGCAAATACCGGGATGGTTCCTTTGAAAGGGCACGCCCGATTTCCAATCCTTTCCTAATCCGATGAGTCCGATGACTTCACTGTTTGGTCTCCTCCCCCAAACAACCCAAACCAACTCTTCCGAGCTCCACTGAATTCCCGAGGATTGTCAATGTTGTGTGGTCTGATAAGAAATGATGTTCTCCGCAGAGTCGGCGAGGAAAGAAAAATATGGTGAACAGCGACAAAGATGGGGCACGACGATATAAAGCGCGTTAAGGCATCGTTGAATAACTTGCATGGTACCAGAAGGAACTGTATAGTGTAAAAACTGTAGGTGTTTCAGAGATTGGAATACATCCGATCGATAACTGAGGACACTGTATCCAAATGCAACTTTGAGATAAAGAATTTGGCATAGGAGAGGAAATAATGCCAAACCGCATCAGAATAGTCAGAAGATTGATGAACATTCACCGCCCCCCCTCCCCCCCCCCCCCCGTCCCTCCCCCCCCCCCCCCAGAGAGGAGTAAAAACAGCTATAGGTCCTTATATTACATAAATAATGAATATATTTGAACCGAAAGCCGATGGTGAGTCTTTATTGCAGTTCACCATAGCTGCTTCCTTTCCTCATGACAAAAGAGCATGATACCGCGCAGATAGTGACAGGCCCTTATGCTTGTCGTACCCCTTCTGGATTATTGCTGCACGATGAAGGGTCCGCATCAGATATGAGAACAACGAAAAAATTCGAAAGAGGACAGTTCCTTTTGTACTATTGTGAAACAGGCAGAGGGCCACAGGTATGATACGCGAGTTGGGGTGGCAATAGTTAAAACGAAGGCGTTTTTCACTGCGGGAACAACTTCTCATGAAATTTAAATCACCGACCTTCTCCTCCGAATGCGAAAATATTTTTTGGGGGCTCACTTTCTTAGGGAGACATGATCGTCATTATAAAATAAGAGAAATCAGGGCTGGCACGGAAAAATGCAACTGTTCGTTTCCTAAGCATGTTGTTCGAGAGCGAAAATGTAGCGATGAACTCTGCCAAGCATTTAATTGTGAATTACAGAGAAATCATGTAGATGCAGATCTAGATGTAGATGCACTGACTTCATCAGTACACATCAATTGATAATACCTTTAAGTACTGCAGGTAGTTATTAAATGTGACTCGAGATTGCAAGAAGTAATAGAAACCGTCTCCGGACTTTCAAGTCACACCACCAAGAAAGATCGCTAGACGACTCAGTCTCTGATACAGGCACTTGCTGCAGCTCGTCTGTGTTGTCCAAAACCGATTTCCAGATTCCTGGAAGCAACGAATCTGCGATCTCCTTACAAGAGCTTTTTTTAATAACAGAGGGGTCCGAGAGCCCTGTCTGCAGTGGAACTGAGCATGTCTGGGATGGGTAGAAACAACCAGATTACAGCGAGATCTAATTCCCGTGAAATCCCTACAGGAATGTTCGCCATACAGCAGCAGAAAAGACAGACATTTTCTGGCGATAAATACGAGAAATAATTCAGTAAGTAGTGCAACACATTTTTAAAGCAGTTGGTTTTATTCAGAATTCCAATACACCATACGATTCCACACTCTTTTGGCTACAAAACCCTATTTTTCAACATAATCTCCGTTCAATGCGACAGCCTTACGCCACTTTACTGCGAAAGCTTGTAAGCCCGCATGATATCAATCTACTGGTCGACGTCGGAGACGGCGTCTTGCTGCATCAATAGCCTCCACATCATCCACATACTGCTTCCCGTGGAGTGACCCTTCGTAATCTTTATGGTTTTCTGTTAAGCGGTGGGTAACCCAGCGGCCACACACATCTTTGAGTACCCCAGCTGGTGGACGAGTGTGTCAGCAAACACTGACGTCCAGTTGTGCCGCGAGGTGTTTGTTTCTCATCCGTCGATCACCTCAAATGAGAGTCCTGTACGTAATAACAACGAAGCACGACCTTTTCTCCGTCCGCTTACCGCGTTTTACTGTTACATCACTTTTAGAATGACTTAGCTTCCTTGTAGATTTAATGTCAACTTGCTTGACGATACTTCAACTGTTTCCCCCGCGTGTAGAGATTGTTCTGTTTAATACTGATTATAAGATAGGAGTTCACGTGTTTAAATCCGTTTATACCTACTATAGAGTTCAACATGTTGTCACTTCGATGATTAACTTGCCCTCCTTAGACAGATTTTATGGCTCTGAGCACTATGGGACTCAACTGCTGTGGTTATCAGTCCCTTAGAACTTAGAACTACTTAAACCTAACTAACCTAAGGACATCACACACATCCATGCCCGAGGCAGGATTCGAACCTGCGACCGTAGCAGTCGCACGGTTCCGGACTGCGCGCCTAACAGATTTTATATTTGGTACATTATCAACTTCCGTTATTAGAGTCAGTTTATCTTAACCAGTAAATTGGTCTTATAGTCAAAATAATTGTGCTTCCAACTTGCATGCTCGTTTCTCGTAAATCAGTGGGTAGCCGATATGCTTTAACTACCAATTCTATACAACTACTGAATTATAAAGATAAGTAAAATGAATGAGTCACCATGTTGTAGTAGTGATTGAGCCAGTAGACTATTTGCCCATAGTAATTAGAGATTAAGTTCAAAATGTTCAAATGTGTGTGAAATCTTATGGGACTTAACTGCTAAGGTCATCAGTCCCTAAGCTTACACACTACTTAACCTAAATTATCCTAAGGACGAACACACACACCCATGCCCGAGGGAGGACTCGAACCTCCGCCGGGACCAGACGCACCGAGATTAAGTGCATCATTGACCGTAATTAACTCGAATTGACACTCGACGAGATCACATACTTAATACAAGAGATACACATCTTGTATTTTACTGAGTGGCTGTGTTTGTGTGTATTTATTAGAGGAACAACAAATAGCTTACATATATGACTGTTTATTTCAACTGACATTACCTACATTGCTTCTATTTAGTGCATAGCCATGTACCGGATCGTACTTTTGACCATGTAAACTTACTGGAATTGATTATTTTAGACCCTGGTCATAGCCTTCGATGAGACTCCGATATAGAAATTATTTTAGCAACGTGTTAACTTATGCTTTTATTGGAATGAGTAGTTTTTTTTAAATTGATTAGCATGTGTTTTAGACTGTTGAATACCTTGTCATCGACTGGGTTTCACATTTTTTCGGTCCCTTCCCATTTCTTTCGTGGTGTTAGGAACGAAGTTGTCTAAGTAAATTACGCAACTGTTACTTTAGTATGACGACAGTACAGAATTTTGCAAACGTAACTCTAGTCTATCTTACCCCCCGTTCACTATTAGTAAACAATGAAGTTTACCTAACATATGTCTGATTGGCAATGCGTATGTTCTCCTTTTCATAGTTCATTATTAAAAAAAAAAAGAAAAAAAATTACAACGTTGTACGCCTATATTATTATCCATTAGAATAACGGCTTGTCGCTTAAGCTTTTATACATTCCGTTTTTAATACCTGATATTAACCTATTATGAAACGATTGTGCATATCGATTCATTTGTATTTAGTGATACCATGTAAATGGCTAATGTCCAGAGTGATGGCATTTTATCGGAAATGACCAAAAATATAATTAGTTTCATTAAAATTATCCATTATGTAATATGGTTATAATAGAACTGTATTGCATAATGACTCATAAATTACTGTTGTTGCATTGGTTGTTTAGGTATGGTATGTTGTATTTAGGGCCTGAAAATGATGTTGTAACAACATCGAAACTAATTGCCAATAAAACCAACACCTTAATACAGCTGGCGGAATTTTTTCATTTTTTAACTTGTCAAATGAGAGTGTCCGCACGTTCCAACAATGCAGGAGTCACAGCTGGGTGCGGCTGGCCGGCACGCGAGGAGATCGTACATGTTTAGCGACCTTGTTGCGACCTTGTCAGACGCACTTCCAACGACTCACTGTGCTTTTGTTCACTTCCATGTCCCCACTGACATTCTGTAAGCGCCTGTTAAGGTTTGCGATGCTCTCGTTTTGCGCCAAAAGAATCTCAGTGACATCTCTCTGCTTAGGACACACCTCTGTTATAGGCGCCTTTTGTAAGGCTACCACCTATCTAACTTCATGAACTATAGGGGATGAAGCAAATTCAACATTTTTTCAACCGATATTGGTTCCGATAAATAAATGTGTTGCATTACATATTGAACGTCCCTCGCACATTATTGGAAAGTCTTGTGATAGCTCCGAGGTACAGACCCAAGTATTCAGAAAAGCTCGAGATAATCAATTTCCTGTTGGTGTCTGATAATTCCTGGCAGCATCCGAACATGGAGGCGCCTGCAGTTGGGCTACAGCCGGTGCACACAAAGTAACGAGTAACACGGTGACAGCAAGCGGCGAGCAGCCGTGGGAGAGGTCGTGTGACATAACGCGGCAGGCGCTGGACAGTGGACACTGGCCGCCGCGGCATCCTCGCACTCGGCTTTCGCCGCAGCTTTCTCCCAACTTTGCCGCGGCCGATGCAGCCACTCGGTGTGGCGCGGCGCCTCCCACACACGGCGGGATCAGCGTTCACTCGGCATTAGCCTGCGATCGGGTAACTCTCCGAGTAGAGGATCTGTTTCAAACAGCACCTGCAGCGGGAACATATAACTATGACGCTGTGCTATATATTGTAAGAATTTGATCAAAAGTATCCGGACAGATGTTAGTTGACATTAATATGGGCTGTGTCCACACTTCGCCTCTATGGTGGTTTGAATTCTGCTGGAGACACTTTCAGTGTGATGTCTGGGTGTCTGTAGAGGAATGACAGCCCATTTATCTTCAAGAGCGGAAACCAGAGAAGGTAGTGATGTCGGACGCTAGGGTCTGAAGCTGAGCTGACGTCCTAACTCGTGGCAAAGGTGCTCCATTGGGTTCAGGTCTGGATTCTGGACGGGTCATTCCAATTCAGGAATGTTATTGTCCACAAATCGTTTCCTCACAAATGCTGCTTTACACTAAGGTGACAAAAATCGTAACTCTTAATATCGTGTCGGACCTCCATTTGCCCGGCGCAGTGCACCAACTCGATGTGACATAGACTCAACAAGTCATTGGACGAACCCTGCAGAAATACTGAGCCATGGTGTCTCTATAGCCGTCCATAATTACGAAACTGTTGCTGGTGCAGGATTTTCTGCTCGAACTGGCCTTTCGATGGGATTCATGTCGGGGAATCTGAGTGGCCAAATCATTCGCTCAAATTGTTCATCAAACCAGTCGCGAACATCTGTGGCCCAGTGACATGGTGCATTGTCATCCATAAAAATTCCATGGTTGTTTGGGAACGTGAAGTCCATGAGTGGCTGCGAATAGTCTCCAAGTAGACGAACATAACCATTTCCAGTCAACGATCTGTTCAGTTGGACCAGAGGACCCAGTCCATTTCATGTAAACACAGCCTACACCATTATGGAGCAAACACCAGCTTGCACAATGCCTTGTTGACAACTTGAGTCCATTAAATGTAACTCCATCCTATGTCCGGAGTGCGGAACTTCCGCTGGTCGATTTCCAACAGCCGTTATTTTAGTTTCAGTTGTTAAGCCTGAAGATGGCGTAATGTAATACCGAAACTGGTTGCCTGACAAATAAAACCAAAATAACGGCTGTTAGTATTTTATTATTGGACTTGAGTCTATCGTTTCATGGGGTCTGCGTCACACTTGAACCCTAACAGCAGCTCTCACCAAATGAAATTGAGAGTCCCCCGACCAGGCCCGATTTTCCAGTCGTCTAGGGTGCAACCGATATGGTCACAAGCCAGGAGAGACGTTGCAGGCGCTGTCATGCTGTGATCAAGAACACTCGCGTCGGTCGTCTGCTGCCATAGCCCATTAACACCAAATGGGATGCCCCATGCGTCTAACTCCAACTACTATTCTGCGTACAAATTCTGCTAATTATCGTCGTGCGGCCGTAACCACACCGGACACCTTTTCACATGCATCATCTGAGTACAAATGACAGCTCTGTCAATGCTCTGTCCTTTCATACCTTGTGTTCGCGATACTACCGCCGTCTGTATGTGTACATATCCCTATCCCACGACTTTTCTTAGCTTAGTGCATGTCGGGGTCATTGTCATGCTAGTACGATCACCGTCTCCGAAATGTTCCTGTACTGCACGCAGTACGAAATACTTTAAGTTCATATCCATCTCCACTTAGAACTTTTTCAAGCGCAATAAGGGAACCACACACTAGTCACGAAAAACACCCCATACCGTGACACAACCTCCTCGGTAATTCACTGTTGCCACCACATATGATAGCAGGTAACATTCAATTCATTCGCCAAACCTAAACTGTACCGTAATAATGCCACAGGCTACAGCGCTATTCATCACTCCAAATCAATCGCATTCAGTCACCCACTGTCCAGTGTTGTCGTCTTGAAAGATGGGATGTCCAGAGAATTATCATGAAGATAGAGAAGAAAATGCTATAGTTGATCATGGAGAATGTTGAAAATAAACTTCCTGGTCCACGTTAACGTTACCCTGAATGGGTGGGCCCAAGTTACGGCACAAAAATCACCCCCAAAACTTCATAGAACCACATCCAGCATGAACTGAAGCTAGACTCATTGCGTTTTAATCTTCTCATTGAGCTGTCGCTCTTAACACCACCTCAAGCGTCGCTTAGCATTGATTTTACAAATGTTTGGCTTGTGGCGACAATTGCACACCATTCTCTTTATCTCCCTAGGTGCAATCACTGTACTAGATGCTACTTCGGAAATCACGAATCATCCTTTCCAGTGTTTTCAAGCGGGTTTTTACAACCAACATCCGCAATGCTCGATGGCCCAGATCGTCAGTACATCCCGTCTGCCTGATTTCGGTCTAGCGGTAGCTCTTCATTCGCGCTTCCATTCCACAATCATATCACGACTAACTTGGACAGATTTAGACGGGTTGAAATATCCTTGGTGGATTTGTTAGTCAGGTGACATTCGATGACTAGTCCACGTTCGAAGTCACCGAACTTTCCTTGACGAACCATTCTACTGTTACTGCTTTTATACTGACAACGCAATACTTCCTGCCTTCTTTTATACTGGCGGGTCCACCTCTCGTGACGTCTAGTAGTGTAAGTAGGCTGTTTAGGTTTTCTTATTGGTAACGCCACGTAGCGCTCTGTATGAAAAATCACTGGCTGTGCTGTGTGCAGTCTGTGGCTAGTTTGCATTGTTGTCTGCCATTGTAGTGTTGGGCAGATGGACGTGAACAGCGCGTAGCGTTGAGCAGTTGGAGGTGAGCCGCCAGCAGTGGTGGATGTGGGGAGAGAGATGGCGGAGTTTTGAAATTTGTAAGACTGGATGTCATGAACTGCTGTATACATTATGACTTTTGAACGCTATTGAGGTAAACACATTGTTTGTTCTCTATCAAAATCTTTCATTTGCTAACTATGCCTATTAGTAGTTAGTGCCTTCAGTAGTTTGAATCTTTTATTTAGCTGGCAGTAGTGGCGCTCGCTCTATTGCAGTAGTTCGAGTAACGAAGATTTTTGGTGAGGTAAGTGATTTGTGAAAGGTATAGGTTAATGTTGGTCAGGGCCATTCTTTTGTAGGGATTTTTGAAAGTCAGATTGCGTTGCGCTAAAAATATTGTGTGTCACTTTAGTGAATGTTTGAGTACGTTCAGTTTTGCTCAGCTGTTTGAAAAGCAAATAGTGTAAGAGGTTTATCAGCACAGTAATTCAGAAATTTTTCTAAGGGGACGTTTCAGTAGTCAATTCCGCCTTAAGCAGGGGTGTCCGGATAGTTTTCATCAGATAGTATATATACTGTGTACGATACTCGAGGTTCTTGACGCACTATAATGCTGCGACACTATACTGCACTTGCAGGTAGCCTGTTTTGATTGCGGTTAGTGGAATGAATTTCCAAGGCTAGCATTTGGGTGGAGTGAGGAGGAGAGTTGATGGAGTACAGTTTCTGATAACCCACCAGTGCTGCAACATCTCGAAGTCTGTCCATCGAGCTCTCGGCATTGTATCCCGGTGAGCTGTTGACAATGTCGATAATTATTCTTCAGTATGACGTAGATTGTGTACCTTTTTTCCAAAAATATTTACATTTCTTAGATTTCCATGCTTTCTCGTAGCAATACAAACTCCAAGGGGAGTCATCCAGATGATAAAGATGAAAGTTTGACGCTCTAAACTAAATCACGATGGCAGGTGGGTCACCATCTGGTGATGAATCTTCCGAGTCTGGTTCGTGCAAAAAATATCCTTCACAACAGTTGAGCCGAAAATCGCCGGTGATTGCATATAAGTTTGATCACTACACTACGAACCAAATCCTTGGGATGAATCCCAAAACTAGCCTAGGTATATTTCGAAAAGAGAGTGTAACAAGCAAGGGAGATAGTCAGTAGGATGGGATATTGGGAGTCATTTACTGCTTTCTTAGACGAGAGGACTACTTCCCATCTAATACGTTTACCCTTACCAGTGCGTTATTTCCATACTGATTGATCACCATGCGTACGAGTGCATGCCACCATCTTTAACTTCTACCTGCTGGAACATGGCACTGACTACATATGACATGCCATACGGTGGTGGCTTAATAAGGTAATGACGAATTGCCTACGCCAGCACCTCGTCATTATGGACATGTTTGTATGCAACGAGCCAAAACAATGTTAGTGCGTTCAGAGATCCATAATGGAATACGTTCTGTAAGTGCGATCATTTCTCAGCTTGTTAGAACACCATACGAAAAAGATACCATCCCAGGGGCCACCTCTCTAATACCGTGTAACGCCATTTCAAGCCTCAGTAACGGCCTTTACTGGGCGAGAAAGAAAGTCAGCGTGTTTCTTCAGGTATAACATACCCAGTTGAAACCTTTCATTGACTGTTATACACCACAGAGCTACCTTCAATATTTACTGAAATAACTGTCAGAAGTAACACAGCACATCGAAGATGGTTTTGAAAGGGAAGAGATCACAGGAGCTGTATTTACAGATCTAACAGCAGTTTATGACACAGTTAATCATAGAAGACTTCTTATGAAGCTGTACAATGCCACTAGAGACTACCAGCTAACCTGTTTCATGAGGAATCTCCTAGAAAAGAGAAAAGTTTTTGTAGAATTCCAGGGCAAGAGAAGCAGATGGATTACCCCAGGGAAGAGTGCTTGCTCCAACTTTGTTTAACATCTACACCAATGATCAACCACTACCTAAAGGAACACAGAACTTCATCTATGCAGATGATTGTACTATCGCCGCCCAAGCCCGCTGCTTTGAAACTGTTGAAGAGAATCTGTCCAAAGCATTAAGAGAACTGTGAGCTTACTACAGGAAAAACCAGCTGAGACCAAATCCTGGAAAAACACATTCTTGCGCTTTCCATCTTAAAAACAGCCAGGCAGCTAGAGCTCTCAAAATCACCTGGGAAGAAACATAAGCAACACTGTACGTATCCCAAATACCTAGGGCTCACCCTTGACCGTGCATTAACATATAAGAGGCACTGCCTAAATACCAAGCAAGAAGTGACAGCCAGGAACAATATCATCAGAAAGCTAACAGGCACGACGTGGGGAGCACACGCCAACACTGTGAGAACCTCTTCCCTTGCATTGTGTTAGTCTGTCGCAAGCCCAGTGTGGTTCAATTTATGCCAGGCCAAAACAGTAGATGTCACTCTTAATGATACTTGTCGTATCATCACCGGGTGCCTGAAGCCTACCCCTCTGGATAAACTGTACATCCTCGCGGGAATTGCACCCCCCGACATCCACCGAGAGGCAGCAGCAAAAAATGAGAAGAAAAAAATCAGATATTTCTGAAGCTCACCCCCTATATAGCTATCAACCAGCAAACCCACGACTAAAATCCAGAAAGGGCTTCCTCAGATCTACCGAGGCTCTACTTGGGACACCACAGCAATGCCGAGTCGAACTATGGCGTGCGAGCCTTACCAGTACTGTGGGATGGATTACACTGAGCGATAGATTACCACCCGGCTACACAGAGAATTGGAGTACATGGAGATGCCTCAACAGTCTACGCTCAGGTGTCACGAAATGTAAGAGAAATTTGACTAAATAGGGTTTCCCAGAGGAGCCGCCACTCTGTGGGTGTGGAGCAACGCAGACGACCTTCCACCTGCGCCAGTGTACGCAATGTCCAGCAATATGCACAACAGAAGACCTGCTACATGCAACGCCAAATGCAATAGAGGTCGCTAACTTCTGGGCTGCAAAAGTGTAAATAATTGTAAATATACAGGGTGTTACAAAAAGGTACGGCCAAACTTTCAGGAAGAATTCCTCACACACAAATAAATAAAAGATGTTATGTGGACATGTGTCCGGAAACGCTTAATTTCAATGTTAGAGCTCATTTTAGTTTCGTCAGTATGTACTGTACTTCCTCGATTCACCGCCAGTTGGCCCAATTGAAGGAAGGTAATGTTGACTTCGGTGCTTGTGTTAACATGCGACTCATTGCTCTACAGTACTAGCATCAAGCACATCAGTACGTAGCATCAACAGGTTAGTGTTAATCAAGAACGTGGTTTTGCAGTCAGTGCAATGTTTACAAATGCGGAGTTGGCAGATGCCCATTTGATGTGTGGATTAGCACGGGGCAATAGCCGTGGCGCGGTACGTTTGTATCGAGACAGATTTCCAGAACGAAGGCGACCCGACAGGAAGACGTTCGAAGCAATTGATCGGCGCCTTAGGGACCACGGAACATTCCAGCCTATGACTCGCGACTGGGGAAGACCTACAACGACGAGAACACCTGCAATGGACGAGGCAATTCTTCGTGCAGTTGACGATAACCCTAATGTCAGCGTCAGAGAAGTTGCTGCTGTACAAGGTAACGTTGACCATGTCACAGTATGGAGAGTGCTACGGGAGAACCAGTTGTTTCCGTACCATGTACAGCGTGTGCAGGCACTATCAGCAGCTGATTGGCCCCCACGGGTACACATCTGCGATTGGTTCGTCCAACAATGTGTCAATCCTCATTTCAGTGCAAATGTTCTCTTTACGGATGAGGCTTCATTCCAACGTGATAAAATTGTAAATTTTCACAATCAACATGTGTGGGCTGACGAGAATCCGCACGGAATTGTGCAATCACGTCATCAACACAGATTTTCTGTGAACGTTTGGGCAGGCATTGTTGGTGATGTCTTGATTGGGCCCCATGTTCTTCCACCTACGCTCAATGGAGCACATTATCATGATTTCATACGGGATACTCTACCTGTGCTGCTAGAACATGTGCCTCTACAAGTACGACACAACATGTGGTTCATGCACGATGGAGCTCCTGCACATTTCAGTCGAAGTGTTCGTACGCTTCTCAACAACAGATTCGGTGACCGATGGATTGGTAGAGGCGGACCAATTTCATGGCCTCCACGCTCTCCTGACCTCAACCCTCTTGACTTTCATTTATGGGGGGATTTGAAAGCTCTTGTCTACGCAACCCCGGTACCAAATGTACAGGCTCTTCGTGCTCGTATTGTGGACGGCTGTGATACAATACGCCATTCTCCAGGGCTGCATCAGCGCATCAGGGATTCCATGCGACGGAGGGTGGATGCATGTATCCTCGCTAACGGAGGACATTTTGAACATTTCCTGTAACAAAGTGTTTGAAGTCACGCTGGTACGTTCTGTTTCTGTGTGTTTCCATTCCATGATTAATGTGATTTGAAGAGAAGTAATAAAATGAGCTTTAACATGGAAAGTAAGCATTTCCGGACACATGTCCACATAACATATTTTCTTTCTTTGTGTGTAAGGAATGTTTCCTGAAAGTTTGGCCGTACCTTATTATTTTATACATCGTTTATGCTTCTGACACGAATAAATAAATAAACAGAGCCTCCACGTTGCTGGAGTGATGGTTGTACGTTTTCCTAGCAGTTCCCGACAGTTCCTGAGTTATCTTTAATGTTATGGTCGGGGCATTTAGAAGACCAGACCAGCTGCGATTTGGCGCCTGAGAACTCGTCAAAACAGGAACCCTGTGAACACGGGCGTTGTCATCATAGAAGACAGGAGAGTCCACAGCGCACGAATCATAAATATGGATGTAGAAGAATGTTCCAACAGCCTGAACGAGTGGTCGTAAGTCATGGTACGAAAAACGATCCTCATCACATTACGCAATCACCCTCGCCCTCAACTACACCTTCAACACACGCTGCCATTAAATCCACCAGTTTCAGGAAATGACGTAAGAAACTACTTTTCATTTGAAGAGTACTAAACATTAAAATATAATTTTTCGCTCTACTCATAATCTAATAAGAAGCGTCATGTAATTACACATTCTTTGGACCTAAACGTGTGCAAGTTGTTGTCAATAGCCTGTCATAGATATATTTATATTTGGACATATTTAAACTCAACAAAATATGTCTCATATAAAGGCTCATAGCCGGCCAGAGTGGCCGTGCGGTTCTAGGCGCTACAGTCTGGAACCGAGCAACCGCTACGGTCGCAAGTTCGAATCCTGCCTCGGGCATGGATGTGTGTGATGTCCTTAGGTTTAAGTAGTTCTAAGTTCTAGGCGACTGATGACCTCAGAAGTTAAGTCGCATAGTGCTCAGAGCCATTCGAACCATTTTTAAAGGCTCATAGACTAAGAAACAGCTATCGAGCAAAGAGAAACAATGTTCATATTTCAGCTCAGAACTAAGTGGAATATTTCGTCGAGGTGGAGCATATTCTTACGGAAATTTACATCTTCTGCGTTGCCAAAATAGTTTGCGAGCACTTCGTGAAAAAAGGCAAAACGGAAAAGAGGATGTTTCGTTTCTATACATACGCTCCATTCAGTGGTAAACATCTATTACGACAAGACTGTGAGAGTATGAAATCATTTAGAGTGCTCTGTTGCACACTGAACCGCCAAACAAAATGGAATAGGCATGCGCATTCAAATACAGAGATACGTAATGAGGCAGAATACGGCGCTGCGGTCGGCAACGCCTATAAGACAACACGTATCTGGCGCAGTTGTTAGATCGGTTATTGCTGCTACAATGGCAGGTTGTCAAGATTTAAGTGAGTTTGAACGTGGTGTTCCAGTCGGCGCACGAGCGATGGGACACAGCATCTCCGAGGTAGCGATGAAATGGGGAATTTTCCGTACAACCATTTCACGAGTATACCATCAATATCAAGAATCCGGTAAAACATCAAATCTTAGACTTCGCTGCGACCGGAAAAAGATCCTTCAAGAACGGGACCAACGACAACTGAAGAGGATCGTTCAACGTGACAGAAATGCAACCCTTCCGCAAACTGCTGCAGATTTCAACAAGCGCCAGCTTGCGAACCATTCAATGAAACATCATCGATATGGGCTTTCGGAGGCGAAGGCCCACTCGTGTACCCTTGATGACAGCACGACACAAAGCTTTACGCCTCGCCTGAGCCCGTCAACACCGACACAGTTTCTGATCAGTGGAAACATGCTGCTTGGTCGGACGAATCTCGTTTCAAACTGCATCGAGCGGATGGACGTGTACCGGTATGGTGACAACCCTAATTATTCCATGGACTCTACATGTCAGCAGGGGACTGTTCAAGCTGGTGGAGGCTCTGTAATGGTGTGGGGTTTGGGCAGTTGGAGTGATGTGCGACCCCTGACACATCTAAATACGACTTTGACAGGTGACACGTACGTAAGCATCCTGTCTGATCAGCTGCATCCATTCGTATGCATTGTGCATTCCGACGAACTTAGGCAATTCCAGCAGGACGATGCGACACCACACACGTCCAGAATTGCTACAGAGTGGCTCCAGGAACACTTTTCTGAGTTTAAACACTTCCGCTGGCCACCAAACTTCCCAGACATGAACATTACTGAGCATATCTGTGATGCCTCGGAACGCGCTGTTCAGAAGAGATCTCCACCCCTTCGAACTCTTATGGATTTATGGGCAGCCCTGCAGGATTCATGGTGTCAGTTCCCTCCAGCACTACTTCAGATAATAGTCGAGTCCATTCCACATCGTGTTGTGGCACCTCTGTCTGCTAGCAGGGGCTCTACACGATATTAGGCAGGGGTACCAGTTTCTTTGGCTCTATAGTGTAAAAAGCTGTACACAGACTTCTATGTTTATTACTAGTATTATAAGGAGAAGGTGGATGCAGACCTTTTTAGGTGTACCAAACAGTGACGAACTAATACCACCACTACAAAATGAGTAATATAGGAGTAAGTGAAAGGGAAAGCCTTGTCTCTTACGACGTTGCTTTAACTTTGAGAACATTCATGGAATCGTCTGCTATTAAATATCTGCGCTATCTACGGAGACGTTTAGTGTGTTAATTGCACATGGGCACTGTATTTCTTCTGGTGTATTATTATTTGTAAAACATTTTCTTATTTCTCCTACTGCGAAGTTTTACGTTGTGTTAATCTTCGTGCTATTTAGGTGACTTCTTGACCCTGTAACAGTATATCACACACGAAATATTTTAACCTAGATTGTAGTGCGTGGTCGGTATCTTTCGTTAATGTAACCACGCACCGGAGTACACCGTTTCGTTTGTGAGTGGACACAGCTTCCATAAGAAGTGACTTGCTTTAATTTCCTCTATGCTCTTTAGTTTAAACTCCTAAATTTCATGTGTGTTTGTGCATTTATCAGGACTGTTCCCCTTTTATTAATTGTGTAATGCATTTATCAGGACTGTTCCCCTTTTATTAATTGTGTAGTGCATAGTATCGCTAGTGCCATCGTAACAAGCATTTGGTTTTGTTTGAAGGGCCACTTACAGTTGTTAGATCCTTCAATTGAGTGGTAGCTTTTGTTACTGTAGCAGCGCATGGAGGTATAAAATTAGTTTGATAATTGACACACTGTTTCTCACAAAAAGCGACTTATTTTAATTTTCTGTTTTATTTTGTTTAAACTCTTAAATTTGTTGCATATTCGTGTATTTGTCGGGAATAGGCCCGCGTTGTAGTAACTTTCTGGAGTACATTTCCGCCATCTTTAGTACGAATACGGTGATTGCTGTGTTTAGATGCGAGCTGAGTTGGTGACTCTTCGCTTACAGTTCCTGGCGGTGCTGGCTTAAGTCACACAGCTCGAGACTGTTGCCAATGGACATCGCTGTAGGGGGGCCGGAAGTGTGGATCCAAGGGACGTCCAGCGCATCCCCCGATCAGTATACTATTGTGGCCGCCCCGCGTACTGCTGCACTGAGGTTGACCTCTCACCTGTCGTCTAATGGGAGGTTGTTTCAAGGTGTGTCAGACAGTGAAAGACTTTTCGGTGTGCGGGGGGGAGGGGGGGGGGGGGAGGGGGGCAATGGAGGGCCTCCCTGGTTCGTCTGACCAACAGGTTCCCGGCGCTGTCTGTGTCTGATAAACATCGTGAGCCAGATGGAGTCACTTGTTCTGTTTCAGGGGAAGCCTCTCGCCTGCAAGACCTGGGTTTTCACATAAGGTGGGATCACTGGTAGCTGGTAACGCTAACTTTAGGTGCATAATGGTGTCCTTTAGGGACGTGGCTGCCAATGAAGGGGAGCAATTCAGTGTGCACTCTACATGCGTGCTGGGAGGAGTCATTCCAGATGTGGAACGGGTGCTTCTGGGTGTCATGAAGAGCACAAAGGGCAGCCAACTGCAGGTGGTGGCACATGTCGGTACTAATGATGTGTGTCACTTTGGATCGGAAGAGATCCTCGATGGTTTCAGGTGGTAAAGACTGCCAGTCGTACTTGCGATATGAAGGTCCAGATCACCATCTGTAGCATCGTCGACAGGACTGACTACAGATCTCTGGCACAGAACCAAGTGTATTGTCTGAATCAGAGGCTCATGTAGCTGTAGATTACTCGACTTACGCTATAGGATGGTGAATGTTCGGGTTCCACTTTATAGGGCAGGGGTCCATTACCCACAGGAAACGGCTACACGCATAGCGGAGGTGTATGGACGGTACTGGGTGGTGTTATAGTTTAGGGAGTCTCACGAAAAGTACATCAGTCTATAAGGGTGCAGAGTAAACACAGGACGAAAGAAGACCTAGCAGCAGTCGGTATTGTAGTTGTAAACTGTCGTAGCTGTGTTGGGAAAGAACCAGAGCACTAAGCGCCAATAAAAAACACTGAAACTCAAATCTTTATAGGTAAGGATAGCTCGCTGAAGCCGGAGATTAAGTTTTGCCGAAGTTTTTACAAAGGACCTACCAGCGTTCAAAAAGGTGCTGGAGTGTTTACTGCTGTCAAAAGTGGTTTACGTTGTACTGAAATTGAGGTAGACATTTCCTGTGAACTAGTATGGGTAGAGGTTATACCTGAAGCCAGAATAAATTAATAACTGGTTCCTGTTACAGACCCTCCGACTCAGATGGTAAGTTGCTGAACAGTTCAAAGAAAACTTGAATTTCATTTCAAATAGGTACCCCACTCATACAGTTAGGGCTATAGCCGGTAATGCCTTCAATCTACCCTTGATATGGTAGCGAAAACATATGTGTGAAGACGGTGGTCTGCGGTCGTCCGAAATTATACTGAATGCTTTCTTAGACAATTATTCTGGACTATTAGTTCAGGAACCCACTCGAAGTGTAAATGGTTGGGAACATGCTTGACCCTTAGCAACGCTGCCGTGCGGCTCTAGGCGCTCCAGTCTGGAACCGAGCGACCGCTACGGTCGCAGGTTCGAATCCTGCCTCTGGCATGGATGTGTGTCATGTCCTTAGGTTAGTTAGGTTTAATTAGTTCTAAGTTCTAGGCGACTGATGACCTCATAAGTTAAGTCGCATAGTGCTCAGAGCCATTTGAACCATTTGAACCCTTAGCAATAAATAATCCTCAGTGACAAGGCAGCATCGTGACAGATACGGAGATTTGTGACCACAAGGTCGTTGTAGCTAGACTGAATACTGTAACATCCAAATCCATCAAAAATAAACGCAAAGTATATCTATTTAAAAATCACATAAAAATTCACTTGACGCCTTTGTAAGAGACAGCCTCAACTCCTTTGAACCTGACTAAGCCTAAACTAGATGTAGATTACATTCGAATAAATAGTATCAATGAGAATTGAGAGATATATACCAAATAAATTAATAAAAGATATTACTAATCCCCCTTGATACGCAAAACAGATCAGAACACTGTTGCAGAAGCAACGAAAAATGCATGCCAAATTTAAAAGAACGCAAAATCGCCATGATGGCGAAGTTTTACAGAAGCTCGAACTTTAGCGCGAACTTCAAGGTGAGATTCTTCTAATAATTTCCACAACGAAACTGTCTCTCGAAATCTGGCACAAAACCGTAAGACATTCTTGTCGTACGTAAAGTACGCCAGCGGCAAGACGCCATCAATTCCTTTACTGCAAATGAAATGTTACTGATATCAGTGCCACTAAAGCTGAGTTACTAATAAGGTTTTCCGAAATTCCTTAACCAAAGAAGAGAAAGTAAATATTCCAGAACTGAAATCTAGAACAACTGCCAACATGATTAACTTGGACGTAGATATCCCCAGCTGCTAAAATCATTTAATAAAGGTAAAGCTTCTGAACCAGGTTGTATACCAGTTAGATTCCTTTCAGAATATGCTGATACAACAGCTCCATATTTAGCAATCAATCACAACCACTCGCTCGAAGAAAGATCCGTACCTAAAGACTCAAGAAAGGAAATAGGAGCAATCCGCTGAATTACAGACTCACATCACGAACCACGATTTGCGTTCGAATATTATGAATTCCCTCGAAGAAAATGATTTCCTGACAAACGGCCAACACGTATGCAGAAAATATCGTTCATGAAAACACGACTAGTATTTATTCTCATGAAGTAATGAGTGCTATCGACAGAGGATGTCAAATTGATTCCATGTTTCTATATTTGCAAACGGCTTTCGACACCTCACCTCACCCGCGACTTTTAATCAAATTGCCCACTTCCGTACGGAGTACCGTCTTGAGTTACGCGACATGATTCATTAGATTGGCGGATGGCTCTGAAAAAGATCAAAGAGAGGCAACTTGTTTTGTATTATCGTGGGTAGGGGCAGAGTGCCAAGGACATGATACGCGTATTGGGATGGCAATCGGTAAAACAAAGACGTACTTCGTTGCAGCATGATCTTATGAAGTTTCAATCGCTAACTTTCTCCTCTGAATGTGAAAATGTGAAAATATTTTGTTGACGCACTGCTACATAAGGAGAAACGATTGTCATAATAAAGTAAGAGAAATATTTATGTGTTCGCCTTTCCCGCGTGCTATTTGGAAGTGGAAAGTTAGAGAAATACCTTGAAGTTGGTGCGATGAACTCTCGTAATTGTGAACTGTAGTGTCATCGTGTAGATTTAGATGTAGATGCAAGGAAAGAGTTAACAGTGAAACAGATAAATGTAGAAGCCTTCCGACTGCTTAAAAGCCGAAGATTTAAAACAGTCTGCCATGAAACAACGAATCATTTCCCGAAATGTGAAAGTGTTATCACACAATTTTTGTATGCTTAAAGGGCTTTAATAGTTGTGACTTGTTTACATGAATTTAGGTGAATTACTCGCTTTTTTCATTCATAGGGTTCTCTTTAAATTGATTCACACCTGACTCCTGCTAATCGAAACAAGTAATGTTTCATGATAAATATTTCTAAATTCTGTCAGAAAATTGTCTGCATTTCTTACGATAGTTTCTGCAAGCCAAGACAGAGATAACTGTTTGTAATTGTACGGGCTGCACAACAGAAATCTTGAAGTGTCGTGAATAAACTTACTGTGCTTTTTAACGCAGCGTTAAGCTTTCGAGTAAGCCGTTACGAACGCGACAGCAGTGCTGACCCCCTTTCGTATTGTCAGCTTTAGATTGTTTCACGAAGTGACGTAGGCCCGCGACGTAATTCTTGGGATACAGAGAAACGTGAACTGTGCTGCAGTTCAGAAAGAGCCGCGACAACAAGCAACACCTGCGTTTGTCTGGGCGCGACGTTCGCACGGTACATAAAACACAACTGTGCGTGCCGTGCGAGTCCAGATAAAGTTACAACGCACCACGAAGCTAAGACAAAGAAAACATTATGTGCGGCAAACAATGAGACATAAAAAGCCTTGCACTGTAACGCGACGTCTGTGGATGAATACGAACCCAGAGTGGTTGACACTTTATTCACGTAGCACGCAATACTCTTGCCACAACAGCTTTGTCCTCTTTCCTTTCTCATTGATCGTATTTCATATTTGTCCCTAAAGAAAATTAAAGATCGTTCGGAGCGAATTCGTTGTGTGGGCGAGATTTTCAGATGTATCAAGAATGGAAACCGACCCAAAAGACACGTCCAGACTGACACCTGTTGACGCCAGATATTTGTTCTGATTGCTTGCTGCTATGATACTTCGATAACGCTTGAATTAGGATTTGCAGAACTATCTTATTCTTCCGTTCTGTTCTTCTACAACCTGTAACATACCATACCTTGGCCACGCCCATGTGCTCATCCCGTCTGCTGCCGGGGACGCCAGGAGTGATTTTCGGTATCCGATGGACGCGGGTTTTTGTTCGGCGTCGACGTACCTGTCTTACCACAACCTTTCCTTACGCCTTGGGGTCGGAACTGACTGGCCTGGCTTAAGGGCTCCTGATTCCCCACGGTAGCCAGTGTTTTGGAAAGAAGCTTCTGTAAATCTTTTTTTCAGCTCATTCCAGGATGTACACCGACTAATATGTGCGATGTGGAGAAAAAATCAGTCTTTGTTATTTCCCAATGACTCGTTTCACCTTTATTTAGGCATCTTCGGACTGGCTGATATTTGTAGCGATGCGTAGGATACCACGCACAAATATATCCCAGCCGGTAAATGTCCTTTACCAGAGATTTAACCCTTTCGTGGGCAAAATTATTGAGCAGCTTTTTTAAATGAATGGAGAGCAGATAGTAGTTAACAGATAGGTATATTTATCATACAGAATATCAAATTTGCTCCAAGTGTGAAAGTGAGGTCACACAACAAGGGGGGAAGTATTCTGCCCACTGCCCTTCCTTGGAGTTAAATGAAAAAACAAATTTTTCAATATATGTCATATTTATTTGATAAATTTACTTCTCTTGTTACAATGATTGTTCAGAATTACTTGCCATGAAATTTTCTGGAACATGGGTCTATGCAAAGTGGTATTTGACAATATGTACAAACTCAGCGAGTGCTCTTTTCCGCAGCATTGGTACTACAGTGACGGCACGTCTAGTAGGTTTCTCCTAAAATGGGTTGATGCTCCCCTACAGCCACATGACGAAAATCTTCAGTTACTTTACCCCTTTTTGCCAGAAAGACAGGTTTTTGTCCACGCCTTTTTTGGGATGAGAAGCCAGCGATCAATTGTCTGGCTAGATGGATCCTGTATGTGAGCTGTTCACTTTCTCTTTTACTTATTTTCCACAGGATAAAGCTGTTCACTGCAGCAACGTCGACCAGGAAATAAAATATTCTGTGCCACCATTTTACAGAACGTCTGCCAATAGCATACCTTTCTCGTAATTGATCAAACTTATCGACGCCACCCATTATTTTGTTGTATTCTGCCACAACTTCAGGACAAGAAATCTCTGTACTAGTACCATCCTTGTTTGTCCTTTTCACTGTTGCTGTTTCTCGTGGGTCATGAATTGAGGAGAGGAAAGTGACTGGACGGTTATCCATCCATTTTACTGCAGAAGTGGCTCCTTTTTTTTCAAACTGGAATTCACCTCGTGCCAATTTAACGTTTTCCTTCATAAATTTGGGTACATCGAAAGTATTGACCCTCGTACTATAGCTTTGAGGAAAAAAATCACAAAATGTCACGCGAACAGCACTGAAAGGCTCCTCTACAGAGCAACACTCAGCTATACAATGCCTCTGCGCTAAGGTACAGCAAAAACGGCGGGAATTTCAGATTGGAAGCAGTACCCTATATTGTTCACTAGGTGGTAGCACCGTACACAGGGGGGAGCTGTGAATCCCACGGGACTAGGAGCGAGTTCATTGTAGTGGGAAGCATGTTTCCCACGGCTCACGAAAGGGTTAAAAACACTGCATGGCGTCCTTACTTCGGAATATGGTGTAGCCCATTGCAAACCAAACGGCATGAGGTCTACAGTAAGTCTTTACATCAATAACATGGCGGAGGTGTAGCGCATTTTCGAATTGCAGTGCATATTCTGATGTGAAGCCAGAATATGCACATCACCGGCATTTTATTGATGTAAGGACATACTGTAGACCTCATACCGTTTGGTTTGCAATTTGCATTGGATTGCGTCACATGCTGCAATAAGGACACCTCGGAGTGTTTTTAAAGCTGTCACGAGGGACATTTACCTGCTGGGATGCTTTTATGCGTGGTATCCCGAAGATACCTAAATAATGATGAAACGCGTCGTTGGGAAATAATAAAAGAAATTTAACTTTGCAACCAAGACTGCTTGTTTCTTCAGAAGCTTTTGGAAGTCGTAGGAGGAAGTGGCACATTGTAGAGAAGTGCTGGTAGTGGAAGCAGGAAACGACCAATGGAAACACCTGAATCCTGTTGCTAAGGGTGACTGGCTGAAAAATCTGAATATATATATATATATATATATATATATATATATCAATGTCCTGACCGACTGACTCATCATCGCCCAGCCCAAACTACTAAGGACGAAATCTTGAAATCTGGAGAGGCTGTTGATCTTATACTGCAGGCGTGGTTTAATAAGAGCTTTTTCGAAATTCCACACTCATGGGTAATGAGATTTTTTTTTAAAATATGTCGCTATTAAGGCAGTTTTGAAGTTAGACCTACGAAAACTGGAATTTGGTTTCTCGGTCAGAGATAAAGAAACACGCGTTTCATCATTTTTGGAAATTTAACGCTGATGGGGATGAAATAGTCGGTGAAAGTTTTTCTGAAAATAAATCATTATTAAAAAACTACTTAAGTATTCCTAAGGCTACATCTATGAAAACTGGTGTTTGATATCACGGTTACAAGTAAAAGAAACACGTGTATCACTGTTTTACAAATTCACCCCTTAAGGTGAGTGAAATAGAAGATGAAAATTTTTATGAAAATATTTCACTACGAAACCATTTTTAAAACGAAATCTCTGAAAATTGGTATTTGACTTCTCGGTTAGAAATTTAAATAATGCGTGTTTCATTACTTATTTTTGGGAAATCAATCCCTAATGGAGTGAAACAGAGAATGAAAATTTTTATAGAAACATTTTGTTACCGGTATGTTAAAACATTTTTAAAGCAAAATCTGTAGAAGTCGGTACTGCTTTTCGCGAGGCAATATGTGTTGGGAATTACAGTTTCTATGAAAATGTCACAGTAAGAACTCAAAAGTCACTACTGACCTCAAAAGTCACTATTAACAAAGACCTGCGACTCCGGCTATCAGAATCACTTTTTGTGTCGGAAGTACATTTGGGAAAGACCAAGCTTCTATGACCTTAATTAGCGTGAAAAGTTTATAAGTCATTGCACTTTGTGAACAACATAAAAATTCATTAACGGGAAACAAAAATTATGTGGAGACCACTCAGTCTACGTGACCGAAGCAGTGGGCGCTAAGCTAGTGCTGAATAATTTCTTGGGGCGCTCTGGAGCTTGCAGGATGGAAGTATTGTCTGATAGCCCTCGCATGTTTACGAGGAGAAGTATTGTGCCCTCTGCGGCAGAACTGATGTTTCTGAAGCCGGGACTTAGTGATCGTCGGAAGTGCGTTTCCACGCATGGACGTGGACTTCTGTTTAGTCCTTTTTCGGATATTTCGAGCAGAGTGTTCAGTTGTAGTGAGCGTGCACGGGCTAAGTAAGAAGAAGCCTTGTTTTGATATGTGAATCCAGTAGTTAGCTGGAGGTAATGTTCAGTGAACGAAGCGCATTTGCCGAGAATAAATTGAAGCAAAAAAATCACTTACTTGTGTGGCAATTTGAAGGTGCTGTTTTTGTGTGACTTTATCCCTATTGAGTTTGAACTGTACTCCTATTTTTTGTTGTAAAGATTATGGAATGAAGTGTCTCAGAAGCATCTGGAGGCAGCGTATGAACTGTTTAACGGTGCACGTTTTCCAGTCCAGTTATCGGATCTCGTAATATTTCTAGAAGTAAATTGTTATACGGATTATTACTCTGGAGCGGTAAGAAGTTTAATCTGAAGATAAAATGTGCTGAGTTGCTAGGCTGCACCATATTCGTAAAAATTTTAAATACTCTGCGTTTCGCTTCCTTTGATGGGATCCTCTTCAGGATTGTACTGGCGTCCTGAGGGAGCTGAACACTGTCGAAAAACTAATTCCCGCATTTTATTTTTTTATTTTTTTTTTATTTTTTTTTTTTGGAGAAGTGGAGTTACTGCGTAAGACTCTTCTGGTTGTCGCTGGTGGGTCGTCGTCATTGGATAAATACTGATATTAGATAGAGGAACGAGGAATGTTGTCATACTGTGCTAAGGTTGTGTAAAAAGTATTGCAACACTGCCGTAACATGAAAGATGTGCGTCAAATGCTGTGCGCGCTGTCTGCGGCTGACAGCAGAAGGTCAATTGCAGTAGTGCAGTGAGCGGTGTCGACTGTGTTTCAGCCAGTTGCAGTGTTTACTGGCTGTAAGTGCGGGAGGCTTGTTCAAGCGTCCTAACAGACGGTCACTGCTGGCTACTACCGCTATTTCTTGTGACAGCGCTTTTGTCCCTCTCTGAGAAGAAAGCGGCGTCACCTTCTGGCACTGCATTATATCATCCTCCATGAGAGTGCACGATGTCACACGGCAAACCCCTTCAGGAGCTTCTGCATACGTGGGGCCGGTATACAGTGGAAAATGCACCGTATCCCCCCTATATGAGTCAGTGCGATTACGACCTGTCCGCCAAAATAAAGGGACCCATTCGTGGGACGCGCTACTACACAAGAGGAGACATTATCCGTGCTTTAGAGCGGTCCTTGGGAGACATCGAGAGACGGACGCACTGACTGCGTACGACACGTTTCATCTGTTTAGGGGAAGGTGATCGAGATGCGGGGTTATTAAATTGAGGGCATGTAATACGGTGAACGTCTGTCAATAAAGTCTGGTACGAATTGTAAGAGTGTTGCCGTTACTTTTTATTCAACTCTTGTACTACAGCCGGCCTGTGTGGCCGAGCGGTTCTAAGCGCTTCAGTCTGGAACCGCGCGACCGCTACAGTCGCAGGTTCGAATCCTACCTCGGGCATGGATGTGTGTGATGTCCTTTAGGTTAGTTAGGTTTAAGTAGTTCTACGTTCTAGGGGACTGATGACCTCAGATGTTAAGTCCCATAGTGCTCAGAGCCATTTGAACCAATTGTACTACAGCTATCGTGTCGCCGAGTTGATCCCTGTCTTGCGGGCCGAAGAGAGGTTAGCGACCCTTATGTAGCCTCAAAGCCTAGATGTGACAATGCAGAGAATCAACCAAACTCCACCAGGAAACGTTTCCTAGTAAACTTGTGAAGCAGTACGTCGCGTAATATGCCTCGCACGCAGCACATCGCAAAAGTCGTTCTCACACGGGACGTAAAATCTGATGTGGACGTGGAGCTGTACGTGTTTTGTGACGCCAGTTGCTGTTATTTCACGACGAAGCATTGCCCTGCTTAAAGATCAAAATAAGAATTGTGATATTTCGGTGATGTGCAACGAAACGTTTAATTAATGAGAGACAAGAACGCTCTGTACGGTACAAGCAGAAGTTGAAAGACCTCAATTTGGGTTTCATCGTTTTCAGTCAAAGAGCATATTTGATAGGTTTTGTATCATAACTTAAGTCATCTGAATATGTGCCGTTTTACAGCGCTAAGCCGGCCGGTGTGTCCGTGCGGTTCTAGGCGCTTCAGTCTGGAACCGCGTGACCGCTACGGTCGCAGGTTCGAATCGTGCCTCGGGCATGGATGTGTGTGATGTCCTTAGGTTAGTTAGGTTTAAGTAGTTCTAAGTTCTAGGGGACTGATGACCACAGATGTTGTCCCATAGTGCTCAGAGCCATTTTTTTACAGCGCTAGCTCATCCAGGATCTCTTGTAAACGGGTCGTTACTGGTACATTTTATTGCAATAAAATGACGGGAAACGTAATATTGGGGATTAAGGAATTTTCGTTGCGTCTTATGAAAGTATGTCATTTCAAGGCAACGCCACACTGAAAATTCATCGAAAGCATATTGATCTTGGTACGGCAATCAGGGGATCGTAACATGTAAGACATAGTCTCATGGAATGTAAGTTTAACGTACTATAGTGGAATTGTGGCGTGGAACAGTTTAGAACCGGTTCGTGTCTCACTACATTCGAGCTGTTTTTTTATCCATCTCCACTTTTTCTAAACTGTTGCGGGATTATTTAATTAATGTAATACAATTATGTTCTGTAATATTCGATGTTATGTGAATATAAGAGCGCTCTCTCTTAGGAGTGAGTTTGTTCAGTTTTGTGAACATGTCAACATACATGGACCAACAAACTGCAAGATTGCTTTTTACGTCACGGCCTGATTAGATTGCAGTTGAGTGTTTAAGATCTCCTAGATTTTGGGCTACACAACTCTTTTATAAATATTGCTTGCGACAAACACACACACACACACACACACACACGTGAAGTACAGAAAATGCCACAGTAATATTGCAGTAAATAATTTTTTCTTTTATTTACAAGTGAGGTTAGACACTCACTGCACTTTCTTGTTTCAAGTCCTGTATTTCCCATTATATAAAAATTCTGCTACTGAATAGAAACTGTGATGAAGTAAGAATAACTCTGGGGTTTTGCTAAAATGTGAGAATGATTGAATGGGTTCAAATGGCTCTGAGCACTATGGGACTTAACTGCTGAGGTCATCAGTCCCCTAGAACTTAGAACTACTTAAACCTAACTAACCTAAGGACATCCATGTGCGAGGCAGGATTCGAAGCTGTGACTGTAGCAGTCGCACGGTTCCAGACTGTAGCGCCTAGAACCGCTCCGGCACTCTGGCCGGTAGAATGATTAAATAATTTGTTTTGTTTGTGGGAGACTAGTGTGAATTTGCATCCCACTCTTTGTAATGAAACTTTTATAAAATGATCCTTATTGACTGGACATGGAACTTTCCTTTCTGTCTTATAATGTGTTCATGGATACTGAAGCTTTTGCCTATGTATACTGCAGAAAGTACAATATGACTAGCATATGGGAAAGGGAGTAAATACGCATTTTGATTTTATACCTTTCCATTTTCGTAAACAAACTATGTGATTTGCGAGCCAGATGCAGTCGACAACTGCCGCTAGAGAGCGATGCAGTCGCAAATCACGCTGAGTGGCAGGTTCCACGTGACGAGGGAGTTTTGTCTCGTGCGAGGCCCGTGATCTCGTGCACAACCAGCTTCAGCGTCCACGTCCACGGCGACGTCAGCTGCCTATGAGGACAGCTTAAGGCCTTTACACATGCACCAATTTATCGGGCGATCGATCGACAGACCAATTTGTGGCAGCCTACATACGTCCCTACCGACTGCACTCAACGACTACTGCGCTGCCCTGTTAATTTGTGTATGTTGAGTTCTTTCAATTTATGTTCTACAGCAGGGCTTCCCAACCTTTTCAGCTGGTGGACCCCTTCTTCAGTCGAAAATCCATGGCGGAGCCCTAGTCTGTTCCCAATGACAACCCCCCCCCCCCCCCCCAAGTATCAATAGCCTTTGGTTTAGAGATGAATGAAAACAACTTGAAGGTCAAAAATCGACTTATGAAACAGGTAGTGTACTGACAAAGCTAGTTTAACATTTAATGATGCTTGGGACCGCATACGTGTCAGCGAGTGCTGTGATTGGTCGACAAAGCGCGCTCCGCGCATGCGTTAAAGTTTCAGCGCATCTACCGCCGTGAGCCGGTGCACATGTCAGAAGCTTGTCCTAGGGGGAGGGGGGGGGGGGGGAAATTGCCCCTAAAGGCGGAAGAATCAGCAATGATCAACGACATGAGGATGCAGAAGGCAATGGAAACCACTGCATTAAAGACACGTAACGTGTATCCACAGGACATGTGGCCTGTAATTGAAGAAGTGTCATGATGATCTCTCCATTGGCAAAAGATTCCGGAATAGTCCCCCATTCGGATCTCCGGGAGGGGACTGCCAAGGGGGAGGTTACCATGAGAAAAAGATTGAATAATCTACGAAAGGATAACGTTCTACTAGTCGGGGCGTGGAATGTCAGAAGCTTGAACGTGGTAGGGAAACTAGAAAATCTGAAAAGGGAAATGCAAAGGCTCAATCTAGATATAATAGGGGTCAGTGAAGTGAAGTGGAAGGAAGACAAGGATTTCTGGTCAGATGAGTATCGGGTAATATCAACAGCAGCAGAAAATGGTATAACAGGTGTAGGATTCGTTATGAATAGGAAGGTAGGGCAGAGGGTGTGTTACTGTGAACAGTTCAGTGACCGGGTTGTTTTAATCAGAATCGACAGCAGACAAACACCGACAACGATAGTTCAGGTACACATGCCGACGTCGCAAGCTGAAGATGAACAAATAGAGAAAGTGTATGAGGATATTGAAAGGGTAATGCAGTATGTAAAGGGGGACGAAAATCTAATAGTCATGGGCGACTGGAATGCAGTTGTAGGGGAAGGAGTAGAAGAAAAGGATTACAGGAGAATATGGGTTTGGGACAAGGAATGAAAGAGGAGAAAGACTAATTGAGTTCTGTAACAAGTTTCAGCTAGTAATAGCGAATACCCTGTTCAAGAATCACAAGAGGAGGAGGTATACTTGGAAAAGGCCGGGAGATACGGGAAGATTTCAATTAGATTACATCATGGTCAGACAGAGATTCCGAAATCAGATACTGGATTGTAAGGCGTACCCAGGAGCAGATATAGACTCAGATCACAATATAGTAGTGATGAAGAGTAGGCTGAAGTTCAAGACATTAGTCAGGAAGAATCAATACGCCAAGAAGTGGGATACGGAAGTACTAAGAAATGACGAGATACGTTTGAAGTTCTCTAACGCTATAGATACAGCAATAAGGAATAGCGCAGTAGGCAGTACAGTTGAAGAGGAATGGTCATCTCTAAAAAGGGCCATCACAGAAGTTGGGAAGGAAAACATAGGTACAAAGAAGGTAGCTGCGAAGAAACCATGGGTAACAGAAGAAATACTTCAGTTGATTGATGAAAGGAGGAAGTACAAACATGTTTCGGGAAAATCAGGACTACAGAAATACAAGTCGCTGAGGAATGAAATAAATAGGAAGTGCAAGGAAGCTAAGACGAAATGGCTGCAGGAAAAATGTGAAGACATCGAAAAAGATATGATTGTCGGAAGGACAGACTCAGCATACAGGAAAGTCAAAACAACCTTTGGTGACATTAAAAGCAACGGTGGTAACATTAAGAGTGCAACGGGAATTCCACTGTTAAATGCAGAAGAGAGAGCAGATAGGTGGAAAGCATACATTGAAAGCCTCTATGAGGGTGAAGATTTGTCTGATGTGATAGAAGAAGAAACAAGAGTCGATTTAGAAGAGATAGGGGATCCAGTATTAGAACCGAAATTTAAAAGAGCTTTGGAGGGTTTACGGTCAAATAAGGCAGAAGGCATAGATAACATTCCATCAGAATTTCTAAAATCATTGGGGGAAGTGGCAACAAAACGACTATTCGCGTTGGTGTGTAGAATATATGAGTCTGGCGATATACCATCTGACTTTCGGAAAAGCATCATCCACACAATTCCGAAGACGGCAAGAGCTGACAAGTGCGAGAGTTATCGCACAATCAGCTTAACAGCTCCTGCATCGAAGCTGCTTACAAGAATAATATACAGAAGAATGGAAAAGAAAATTGAGAATGCGCTAGGTGACGATCAGTTTGGCTTTAGGAAAAGTAAAGGGACGAGAGAGGCAATTGTGACGTTACGGCTAATAATGGAAGCAAGGCTAAAGGAAAATCAAGACACTTTCATAGGATTTGTCGACCTGGAAAAAGCGTTCGACAATATAAAATGGTGCAAGCTGTTCGAGATTCTGAAAAAAGTAGGGGTAAGCTATAGGGAGAGACGGGTCATATACAATATATACAACAACCAAGAGGGAATAATAAGAGTGGACGATCAAGAACGAAGTGCTCGTATTAAGAAGGGTGTAAGACAAGGCTGTAGCCTTTCGCCCCTACTCTTCAATCTGTACATCGAGGAAGCCATGATGGAAATAAAAGAAAGGTTCAGGACTGGAATTAAAATACAAGGTGAAAGGATATCAATGATACGATTCGCTGATGACATTGCTATCCTGAGTGAAAGTGAAGAAGAATTAAATGATCTGCTGAACGGAATGAACAGTCTAATGAGTACACAGTATGGTTTGAGAGTAAATCGGAGAAAGACGAAGGTAATGAGAAGTAGTAGAAATGAGAACAGCGAGAAACTTAACATCAGGATTGATGGTCACGAAGTCAATGAAGTTAAGGAATTCTGCTACCTAGGCAGTAAAATAACCAATGACGGACGAAGCAAGGAGGACATCAAAAGCAGACTCGCTATGGCAAAAAAGGCATTTCTGGACAAGAGAAGTCTACTAATATCAATTACCGGCCTTAATTTGAGGAAGAAATTTCTGACGATGTACGTCTGGAGTACAGCATTGTATGGTAGTGAAACATGGACTGTGGTAAAACCGGAGCAGAAGAGAATCGAAGCATTTGAGATGTGGTGCTATAGACGAATGTTGAAAATTAGGTGGACTGATATGGTAAGGAATTAGGAGGTTCTACGCAGAATCGGAGAGGAAAGGAATATGTGGAAAACACTGATACGGAGAAGGGACAGGATGATAGGACATCTGCTAAGACATGAGGGAATGACTTCCATGGTACTAGAGGGAACTGTAGAGGGCAAAAACTGTGGAGGAAGACAGAGATTGGAATACGTCAAGCAAATAATTCAGGACGTAGGTTGCAAGTGCTACTCTGAGATGAAGAGGTTAGCACAGGAAAGGAATTTGTGGCGGGCCGCATCAAACCAGTCAGTAGACTGATGAGAAAAAAAAAAAAAAAGAGTGGAGATCTGTGAGGTAACAGCGCTCCCAGCGGCAGCAAAAAGCAACACCGGCCGCCATTTTTTGAAACGTTTACTTGTCAGTACATTTACATTTGGTGTATAGTACTGGCGTTAGAAAATAACTGTTTTCCGGTTGTTATTTGTTTTAAAAGTCTTATTGACCGATCGCGAATCATGTCCAGTGTATCTGCAGAGCACAATTGCGTTAATAGAAGTGATAAAACAACTGGAATATCATATTTCAGGTGAGTATTAAATGCGTGTTGTACTTAGCGTCTTGTGCATCATTTTCGTGTTTAAGCTGTATACAAAATGTAAATAAGCTATTTCCTCTGAAAAAGAAAGAGCTGTTAAGTCGGTGGGTAGCCAATATGAGGCGAGATAAGTGGCAGCCAACTCAATATAGCTACATATGCTCGTTTCACTTTGAAGATAGATACATGTATAGTACAAAGGAGAAATGACGACTTCTGGCAAACGCAGTACCGACAAATTTACGTTTCCTGACCATCTGCAGAAAACAACTATAGTATAGAGACAACCAAGGAAACGTCTTGTCAGTGAAGAATCAGCTTCCTTATCAAATGAACCAGGTAAAACAGTTTTCCTGTTATTTGTTTGCTATATGGGTTATGTGTGAATTTTACTATTAATCAATGTATGTTTAAAGAAAAATAAAGCTTAATGATAATACTTCATTTTTGTAGGTGAAAGAGTGAATCAGAATGACCATACAGATCATTCTTATTGTTTGCCTAGCCGCAAAAAATTGAAACAGAATTATGAGGCACTACAGAAAAGGACCGAGAAGCTGAGGAAGCAAGTGAAACATGCAAGGCAAAGTGTTTCAAGAAAGAAGAAACAAATTGTGACATATAAAACAGTGGTTGTAGGCCTAAATAAGAGACTTCAAGACTGTGCTTCTGAAGTGATAGGATGTGACAAAAATAGTGATATTCTGAAGCACTTTTTGCAATGCAAAACAAATGTTCAATTCCTGAATATCCTAAAGAAATAAGACAGTTTGCCCTTACACTCAATTTTTGCTCCTCCAAAGCTTATAATTATTTGAGGAAGTTTGTTAAATTACCCCATCCTCAAACACTCCGCAGGTGGGCAACTACAGTAAATGGCAGTCCTGGATTTACAGAAGAAAGCTTAAAAAAATTAGCAGATGAGGTTCAACGTAGTTCAGGACCTATTTTAGCTGCACTTATGTTCGATGAGGTGGCTCTTAAAAAAGACGTAATATGGGATGGTAATAAGGTCTGGGGTTATGTTGACTTAGGGCAAGGATGTGAGGAAAGTGATGATAGCCAAATAGCAAAAGAGGCACTAGTGTTTATGGTCACTGGGAATAATAGGAGTTGGATAATTCCTGTTGGCTATTGTTTCCTTAATGGTTTAACAGCAAGTGTGAAACATAATTTACTGCAGCGTACCTCTGTAAATTGGAGGAAACTGCTGGAAAACAGGTTTCATTGCAATAAAATGCATCAAAAATAGTTTTTATACTGCCCAAAGGGTGCATCCAAATTGTTAACAGTGGCAGAAAGGGTTCTCAGGAACTGTCAAATCTTAATATGGAAGAACAACTTCCTTCTGTAGTTGTGTGTGGAATTGTTCAGAATGTTGGGTGACAGGCCGAATTTATTTACTCGATTTTGACCATCTAATGGTGCCAGCTGAATTTTCTAGTCAGGAAGCTGTTAAAATAGTATTTTAATTGTAGGTTACACCATTTGTGCAAAAACCAGGCCAATGGAAGAAAGAGGGAAACATATTCGGCAAATATATACAAACTTATATTGTTTAAAGGACAATGAAAGGTCCTGCGCTGTCAATTGATCGTTCTTGGACGTACTGAGCTATTTAAAATTGTTTTTGACCTAATCTATATGGCATTGCAGCGAAATGAACTGCAACATTCCGAAATAAACTTTTCAATTAATCGATGTCAGAAGTGTGTTTCATTTCTTTTAGCCTTCATCGCTATATGTTTTACAGCAGACAAATCAGATTGTCAGTGCAGATTGGCTCTTTTTTACGCCATGCGTAGTAAACAATAACAACACTCAGTATTAGCAGACGACGTGTAGGCTGCACCTTGACGTTACAAGACATGGCGGCTCAGTTTTCAAGTTGCTTCAAAGTTGGCGGTGCCATAGCCAGTCTATGTTGTTTATATAGGTCGTTGGCTGTGTACATAAAAAAAAGAACTTTCGGGGTTTCTCTTCAAAATGACATATGTATGATACCCGTACAATGTTTGGTTCTTGTGCAATAAATAATTGAAAGTGTTCCCGGACTTTATGTACACCCTGTACGTAGGCTGGACTTTTCTTAACACTTAGGTTAATAACAATGAAAAAAGTACATTATGTGAAATAACTTCCATTGAATGTCGATATTTCAGTTTTTAGATTTCATTTCCGATAAGTGTAGCAAATAAAACCTGAATACAGAAATACAGTAGATCTAAGGACTTTTATCTTCTCTACGTGGCAGACGAAACCATTCTGGATATGTTAAAAAAAATGAAAAAAATGCTTCTTTTCTTGTGTGTACATTGCTATACTCCCCGCACGATGTGTCCAACGATCGGCAGTCTTTAAATTTCTCCGGAAATTCGGTCCTTGAAGTTTCTTCCGCCTCGCACCCTGTCGTGCACATTAGAACAACATTTAATACCACGCGCAGTGACAAAAGACACACTTTTGTCGGGCGGTAACTACAACGCTACGCTCGGAACAATATGTTGGGTGGAGAGGTGGAGGGTTCGGCTGTAGGGTCGCCCTACCCGCCTGACATCCCGACAAGAAATGTTCGTCGGTCGATCGGTCGCTCAAAACGCCTACATACGACTAAATTTGTCGGTCGGTCGGCTGGTGCATAAGTATGATTCTTGAAGTGTCCGGATTCTGGATGCGGTTGCTGATGGTTCAGATGGCTCTGAGCACTATGGGACTTAACATCAGTCCCCTAGAACTTATAACTACTTAAACCTAACTAACCTAAGGACATCACACATATCCATGCCTGATGCAGGATTCGAACCTGCGACCGTAGCGGTGGCGCGGTTCCAGACTGAAGCGCCTAGAACCGCTCGGGCGCACAGGCCCGCGATGCGTTAACAATTGGGAATTTGTGCTTTGCTATGGTAGCTCCAAGAACAGACGTACGGAAGGTTTCAAATTTTAACAGACAATAAAATACATCGGTGGTCATAAAAAGTTACGTATTTATCCATCCAGCAACTCGAAGTGATTGCATATGTGCAAAACATAATTTGAATTTGACTCTGATTTTTCAGGAGAAGACTAATTTCTTATGATCAAGTATTGTGGAGAATTCTTGCGTTATTGAAGTTTAAAGAGAATCGGCGATTGGTATTAAAAGTCAAGTCAAAGCTAATACCCCAATTGTGGATTTGCGGGAAGTCGCGGAACTTTTATGCAGCTAATGACATGTTAATGACTGAAATTTTTGTCTCTCTGTGCTTCCAAGTCTGCAGAAAGTTAATCTGTTTCATAGAAGTAATTCGAATTCGTTGTGATGTGCCCTTTCGGAAAAGAAGTCTGAAATGATAAGGCTGAATTCGTGTACGTACCAGATTGAAAATTGTCGTCAACTGGGTGTTGCGAACGACGTTTACTGATGTTGTAGGTTTAAATAATAACGTAGAGAGGGGTATGGCGCTGCACTATCCTTAAGTAAAAACTGGAAGGAAACCTTGCTGAAATATCTTAAATTTTGAAGTCCATGCTTATTTCCTTGTTACAATTTTCTCGTTGTATAATTCTTAATTCCGTCTCCAGATTAATTTAGGTCAATCTTAAGGATGAGGACGCTCAGAAAATCAGAAAATTCTGTGTCTATTGGTGAATGCATAAGACACCGTGTTAACAGTTGTGAGAATGTACCAACTGAGGTGGACTGTAACAGTGATGTTCATCTTATTGTCAAGTGGCTCGTTTCGAGGACTCGACAGCTTTCGCCTGGCAAGGTCAGCTCACCCTGGCCATCTGACAAGGAGCCCGATGCGTCTCACAGCACGTACACGGAGACTTGGCAGCGCACGTTAACAACAGCTGCTGCTGTTGGCGGTCAAGACGTGCTCACCACACCACCACACGAGAGATGGTGGCAGCTCGGCCTCTTTTTACACACTCTTTCTAACTTCGCTTGGACTGAAGAATAGTATACATGCAAGTTGAAGTACCAATCATTTGTTGTTTTTGTGATGGATAATTTATCAGCAGGTCTGGTACTTTAGGCTTTCAGGAGGCACGAGACTGCTTTGCTTCCGCAAACTACATAACGGCCTCTGCTTTGTATCATGGTATGGCAGTAAAGTAGACCGATTATTGACCTAATAGCATCATTGTCTCTGCACTGAAAGAAAAACTGTAACGAAAATACTATCCTCTATCAAATAACTGGAATAAAACGTAGCGCCATGGACAGTAGTAATGACTACTGATTAGTTAATTGACCGTGTTCCATAGGTTTTGTATTAAGGGAGAAAGACCAAGGGTGTGGAAGAAATCAAAGTGTGCCTCAAAAAAAGAGAAACAACTCTTAAAATATTAATCTGCACACTGCATTAACGATGATGAGTCAGTTAACTGCTTAATACCATTTGATCTTGAACCATATAAAAGTAACCTAGATAATTGTTGTCAGGAAAGTCAGTACGTTCAGTAAAGCCGCTGGTCCCTCATTTATTTTGTTTATATATATCTTCAAATCACAAAAGTGCTATACCTTTTTTTTCTCAATCTGTGACGAAACCATCTAATCTACATTAGCGAAACAGTTTCAGTGAATTGTTAGTTCATTTTAAAGTACGAAAAATGGCAACCACACAATCGTTTACCATTCCATTGCACACATTAGCATGAAGTTTCTTAGGCTACACAAAGTAGAGCATATGGGTTTTGGTCAACCTTGACCAAATTAATTATTGTCCTTATGCAAAAGAAAAGGATATAATGCTGACTTTGCGCACAGTAGAGGAAAGTGTTGTGGCTTGGAATACTTTCCAGACTTTCACCTACAGCTAGACTAGTAACAGAAATACTTGCGATAAACACTGTGTCCGAATGCTGCAGTGGTTGACGCAGCTGTCTAGTAAGCGGCACACATTTTCACTCATCGCCGTTGATTCCATGTAAAGTCCTAAAGCAGATGAACTCATCAGTTCCATTCCTGTCCTTTCCTTTCTTCCCCCTCCACTACGGTCGCAGGTTCGAATCCTGCCTCGGGCATGGATGTGTGTGATGTCCTTAGGTTAGTTAGGTTTAATTAGTTCTAAGTTCTAGGCGACTGATGACCTCAGAAGATAAGTCGCATAGTGCTCAGAGCCATTTGAACCATTTGAACAAATACCATACTAGACTAATGTCAGACCGCTCCATCGAATGAGGGCGTAAAAGTCCACTTCAAAACTAATTTCTTTCGTACTGAATAACACAGAATGTAAGTGAGAATGTACATTAAATGTGTTCCATCTCAGAAACAATGCGGAATAGACAGTATGTCCGTATGAAGTCTGTTTAATTCAGATGATCGTCCCTGTCGTATCTGTAAATACTGACAATTCCTCTTGGGACATGCTGCATGTTTATGAGGTCTTACGAACAAATTACATCAGAAAATACGTAACGCTGTGCTGAGATGGAGAGAAAGCAATGACAATCGCCCCTACTTGTCCATTTTACAGCCATCAGCACAGTGACTTCGTTTGCAACAATCGCTTATTTGTTGTTATGAGAAGCTGAGTTAGTCGTGTTGCGGAAGAAATAGCCGTTCTCTCGCTTGGGAGCACTGACCAGCTCGTTGCGACACAAGGCTGTGCTATCAACAGGCCGCGGCAGTGGCGCGCAGGATGTGCGGGAGACGTGGTGTCAGCGCTTTTCGTGCCTGTCAGATAACTGACAACTGACACGCGAGCCACGGCGTATCCTGTTTCTTCGAAATTTTACGGCACTGACGCCTCTTAGCTTAGTTGTAGAGCTAAATGGAAAAGGAAGATAAGGGATTATCGCTCTCGACGAGGGGTTATTAGAGTTGAAGCTCGGATCGGTGAAACATGGACAAAGAGATCGTCCGTGGCCTTTCGAAGGAACCAGCCCGGTCTTATGTAATTTAGAAAAATTACAGATAACCTATATCTGGCTGAGCTGAAGGTTATTTGACCTCTGTCCTCCAAAATACAAGTTCAGCGTCTTACAACTGCGCCACCTCACAATTTGGTTAAAACTGCCGTCAAGATTGTTAACATACAACATCGACAGTGTGTGCAAATGACACTACTCTGCATTTGCTGTCGCGGATTGGGACAACGAAAATCTGAGTCACACTGCAGCAGATCGCTGGCTAATTCATTGCTACCCAAGACTTTGACTAGCTATACAATCGAGGTTCACATTGTGGCTTTAGCGGAAGATTGGTTGGCCGTCGCTCTCTGCGCTCCTCTATCCTGTACGAACCTCTTCATCTCTGCATAGCCACTGTAGCTTACAATCATCTCAACTTGCTTATTGTAGTGAAGCAATGGCCTCCCTCTACAATTTTTACCCATCCCCCTTCAGTATCAAATTGACGATTCGTTGATGCCTCAGGATCCGTGCTGTGTTACTCAATTTGTAAAGTAAATTTCCGTTCTCAGTTCGATTTAGTACCTTCCCAATAGTCATTCGATCTCCCCACGTAATCTTCAGTACTTTTTCTGTGTCATCACATTTCAATCGCTTCTATTCTCTTACTGGCCAAACTGCGTGTTATCGACAGTTCTCCTCTACACAGAACTAAAGTCCATACAAAATACATTTGGAAACGACTTGCTAACATTTAAATTTTTGTCCGATGTTAACAAACTTCTCTTTTCGAGAAATGATTTTCTTTCTGTTGCTAGTCAGCATTTTATATCGTCTCTACTTCGGCCATCGTTAGTTATACTGCTGCGCATATAGCAAAATTCAACTACCACTATTGGTGTCACGTTCTAATATAACTGACTCAGCGTCGCCTGATTTAATTCGACTACATCCTTTTACCATTGTCTTACTTCTGTTGTCTGTGTTTCAGAACACTATATATTTCGTTCAACAGCTCTGCCATGACCTTTACCGTCTCTCACAGAATTACAATTTATTGATCAAACCTCGTGGTTTGTATTTCTTCTTTTGTTTCACTGCGGAACAGAAAAGCCACATACTTCGAGAGGTGGAATGCCACCACATACCATATAGAACAGGATGGGCGCACAATGTCGTAAAGATAGTAGAGCAGTATATGTAGCTCATTGATTTCTCTCTGATCGTGCTTTTTTTGGTAAATAGTTTATTTTTTTGGCACAATCCCAACGATTTAAATATAAAATTATCTATTCGGTCATCATCCACCATCTTAAGGTAGTAAGACAGATTCCGTGATTCGATCCAAACACTAAGAAAACCACGTGGTCATAGACGATGTGGTTCCCTTTATGATTAGATTGAACCGGGGCATCTGTCTTACTTCCTTGAGGTGGTCGGTGACGGCCGAAGTCGGTGATATCATATTGAAATTGTTGTTACTGTGCCGAAAATATAAGGAATAGTCAAAAAAATTATTTCAAATGTAATCACCGTAACGGTTAATACATTTATCCCACTTTCATACTAAAGACGTTCAGTGCCTTTATGGAAAAATGTTTGCTGTTGCCCGCACAGATGTTGTCAAGGTTGTTTCGAGCACGTTGCACAAGCTCTCCCCATGCGATTTCCGTACTTCTGAAGGGCTTAAGAAAGACACCAGTGGTCGTCGCTTTGCTTTGGACGAAGGGGTGCACGGCTGGGTACAAATATTTTTCGATGAAGGCGTTGACCTTCTCTCACAGTCCGATAAAAGTATTAACTGTTACGGCGATTACTTTTGAAATAATAAACAGTTTACTTTCTTTTTTCCATCTGTATCGTTTTTATTTGACTGCCCCTTATAATCTATTTTTCGAAATACGTATCTGAATATTCATGGACGTTTCCAGTACGACGAAAATACCGTTAGTTCCAAGAACGTTCTTTTCATAAGAATCGAACTTAAGTTTTCTCTGATTCTACAACATCTCGCGAGTCATAGTGACTTACTGGTTGATGTTGACAAGGCGCCTTAGGTGCGAATATACAGCACAAGAGAAATACCAATGCGGGTAAACTTCATCTACATTCGGCATCTATATGCTCACTCCATAAACCACTATGAAGTGCTTGGCACGTGGTGTTTCCCATTGTACTAGTTATTCGGGCTTTTTCCGTTTCATTCACGTATGAAGCGCGAGAAAAAGGACTTTTTATACCCCTGCGCGCGCTAGAATAATGTAATCTTTCCTGACGATCCGTACAGGAGTGATACATATGGTGTTGTAGTATATCCCTACATTTATCTTTTAAAGCTGGTGCTTGAAACTTTGTAAGTAGGCTTTCTCTGGATAGTTTACGTCTATCTTCAAGAGTCTGCCAGTTCAATTCCTTCAGCATACTCTTGACACACTTCCACGGATCAAACAAACTGCCGGCCGGGGTGGCCGAGCAGTTCTAGGCGCTACAGTCTGGAACCGCGCGACCGCTACGGTCGCAGGTTCGAATCCTGCCTCGGGCATGGATGTGTATGATGTCCTTAGGTTAGTTAGGTTTAAGTAGTTCTAGGGGACTGATGATCTCAGGTGTTAAGTCCCATAGTGCTCAGAGCCATTTGAACCATTTTTTTCAAGCAAACTTGTCACCGTTCGTGCTACTCGCCTGTGTATAAGTGCATTGTCTACTGTTAGTGCAGTTTAGTACACACTTGAATTATTCTAGGATGAGCCGCACGAGTGATCTGTAAGCAGTTTCTTTTGTAGACCGATTGCATTTCCATAGTATTCTAACAGAATTTAGAACAATTTGTACTTATAGTTTCCTTATGGTCCATTTGTGTAGAGTCATATCATACTCTGTGGAAAATCTATAATGTCATCTCTGTTAACTACTTGTAGGAACATCTGTGTAACTGTTTTGTTTATGTAAAATGTTTTTGATGTTTAAAAGTTTACAACAAGTTGTGTGTGACGTTCAGTGTGCGAGAGACTCTACACAAATGGACTATAAGGAAACTGAAAGTACAAATTCTTCTAAATTTCGCCACTAACTTCAAAAAACGATCGACAACCAACTAAAAATAGCTTTTCTTCTTATATATTGCAATAAAGTCAACCAAATGAAACAGACTCGCACACATCGACAACATCACATAGAAGTGGCGTAACAAACACAAAAAAAACGCACTTGAAAATGGGAATCATTTCCCGAAACGTGTCGTGCGAAAAATAAAATAAAGAAAATCGTGACTCGTAGCAAATGAGTTATTTATAAAGAAATCTATTGTTTTCATAGTCGTAGGCTTTCAGAACCATTTATAATGGGTCAAATCAGATTGTATGAGTTGATCTATTCCAGTTATGACTCGATGTCAAATCAATAAGATACTACATTTTTTCTTCTTGTGACGTCCTAAATCTTTCGTATCTGAACATATGAAGCTAGTCACCAATCCCTGCATCACTCTGAAATCTTATCGAGATCCGACGGAATATTTGTACAGCTTTTTTCCCCACAATACTTTACTATAGACAACTACATCATCTCCAAAGAGTCTGAGGTTACCATTAATATTATCTGGAATGACTTTAATACACTGCCCGACAAGAAAAATGGAGCACCGAGAAGGGGAGGAGGAAATGAAGTGAAACTTGATAGACTGAGCAGATATGTCATGTTATTGCTGTAATTACGAAATAGAATCAAATTTACAAAGCACTTGGCAGTATGAGCCCATTTAACAAAATGGTTCAAATGGCTCTGAGCACTATGGGACTTAACTCCTGATGTCATCAGTCCCCTAGAACTTAGAACCACTTAAACCTAACTAGCCTAAGGACATCAGTTAGACGTAAGCGACCGGAACCTTGACGACGAGTATGCCAGCTGTCACGTTCTCATGCAGTCCAACATCGGGACACCGTCACATGCTATTGCCCCACAGATCTGGATAATGCACGATTCTACCAGCTGGGCAAATGGAGGCCCACAAATAGGCCCTTTTCAAACTCTGTAAGGTGCTGATTGCGCTGTCTCACACGTATGCGCGATATATCCGTACCATTCACAGTGATCAGTCAACATGACGCTGTTCACGAGCGGAAGACAGATGTCTCCAGAAGGCAGACGTTCAGAGTCAAGTTTCAACTTCGAAATTTTAAACACTGTGTGAGTTACGAAAATTTCATCTCTGATTTCTATGTCTTGATAAACGTACTATGATGGCAAATGTCAATCCCTTTGTTACTTTCTCAACAACAGCTGTTAAAAATCATTACTCGTAGGTAGTATTTAGCTGAAAGTGCGCAGTTTCTTAACTGTTGGACTGCTGCAAATGTTTCGTAGTCAACGTTCGTATCACATAGGGGCCAGTGCTGTACCTGGAGGATGGTGTACCCGGGACCACATGATGTCTCCTGGCCCGAGTATCGATTTAGTGACTAATTTTAGATCCGCATTAAGGAATGCTCACAAGAGGCCCACGAAATCAGTTTCCGGCATCCTACTGTTTTCCTTGTCGTGAGGCATGATATTGTGTTTTCTTTAAAATATTATGAGTTCTGCATATTAAAGTGGTTTATAATATATTTAAGCTATTTGGAGGATATTTTTAATCCTTCAGCTACAGGTGAGAAAAATTCTGTATATTTTTAAAACAAGTTACGTAACGTGTTCACGGTTAAGCCATATTTCGTAGGCCGTGCACAATCTTGTGCCTTGAAACCATGTAACAGGCGATATTTACAAATAAACAGTTTCTTTAATGTATTAACGTGTTCCCTGTTTTGAAAGCAAAAATTTGTGTTGTTTGCCAATACCTTCTATTTCAAAAAGTTTTTAATTGGTAACTGGCTTTTGATAATAATTCTTCTTAATTTGATATCATGTACTGATTTTGGTGTGCAGTAGATTAATAATGTAACAAATGGGATATTAAATATAGTGTTGACAAGATTATCTCGATTGCAGCACTTTAAAATTTGAATAGAATATTTGTTCCTAGGTCTATGACCACATTTTCAGTTCGAATATAATAAATTTTCTCGAGACAAAGAATCTTATGTACACGAATCAGCGTGGATGAGGAAGCATCGCTCGTGCGAAACTCAGCTTTCCCTTTTCTCATATGACACACTGCGAACTATGGATGAAAGGCAATAGACAGACTCCATATTTCTAGATTTCCGAAAAGCGTTTGACAAGGTGCCACATTGCAGTATGTTAAAGAATGTACGACCATATGGAACAGGTTCACATATATGTGAGGGGCTCGAAGACTTCTTAAGTTATAGAACCCAGTATGTTGTTCTCGATGGCGAGTGTTCAAAAAATGGTTCAAATGGCTCTGAGCACTATGGGACTCAACTGCTGTGGTCATCAATCCCCTAGAACTTAGAACTACTTAAACCTAACTAACCTAAGGACATCACACACACCCATGCCCGAGGCAGGATTCGAACCTGTGACCGTAGCAGCAGCGCGGCGAGTGTTCATCAGAGACAAGGCTGTCGTAAGGAGTCCCTCAGGGAAGTGTGGGAGGACCGCTGTTGCTCTCTATATGCCTAAATGACTTGGCGGACATGGTGGGCAGCAGTCTGCGGTTGTTCGCTGATGATGCTGTGGCGTACGGTAAGGCGTCAAACTAGAGTAACTGTAGGAGGGCACAAGAAAGACAAAATTTCTAGTTGGCGTGATGAATGGCAGGTAGCTATAAATGTAGAAAAGTGTAAGTTTATGCGGATGAGTAGGGAAAGAAACCCATAATGTTCGGATACAACATTAGTTGTGTCCTGCTTGACACAGTCATGTCGTTTAAATACACTACTGGCCATTAAAATTGCTACACCAAGAAGAAATGCAGATGATAATCAGGTATTCATTGGACAAATGTATCATTCTAGAACTGACATGTGATTACAATTTCACGCAATTTGGGTGCATAGATCCTGAGAAATCAGTACCCAGAACAACGACCTCTGGCCGTAATAACGGCCTTGATACGCCTGGGCATTGTGTCAAAGAGAGCTTGGATGGCGTGTACAGGTACAGCTGTCCATGCACCTTCGACACGATACCACAGTTCATCAAGAGTAGTGAGTGGCGTATTGTGACGAGCCAGTTGCTCGGCCACCATTGACCAGACGTTTTCAATTGGTGAGAGATCTGGAGAATGTGCTGGCCAGGGCAGCAGTTCAACATTTCCTGTATCCAGAAAGGCCGGTACAGGACCTGCAACATGCGGTCGTGCATTATCCGGCTGAAATGTAGGCTTTCGCAGGGATCGAATGGAGGTCGTAACACATCTGAAATGTAACGTCCACCGTTCAAAGTGCCGTCAATGCGAACAAGAGGTGACCGAGACGTGTAGCCAATGGCACCCCATACCATCACGCCGGGTGATAACGCTAGTATGACGATGACGAATACACGCTTCCAATGTGCGTTCACCGCGATATCGCCAAACACGGATGCGACTATCATGATGCTGTAAACAGAACCTGGATTCATCCGAAAAAATGACGTTTTGCCATTCGTGCACCCAGGTTTGTCGTTCAGTACACCATCGCAGGCGCTCCTGTCTGTGATGCAGCATCAAGCGTAACCACAGCCATGGTCTCCGAGCTGATAATCTATGCTGCTGTAAACGTCGCCGAACTGTTCGTGCAGAGCGTTGTTGTCTTGCAAAGGTCCCCATCTGTTGACTCAGGGATCGAGACATTACTGCACGATCCGTTACAGCCATGTGGATAAGATGCCAGTCATCTCGACTGTTAGTGATACGAGGCCGTTCGGATTAAGCACGGCGTTCCGTATTACCCTCCTGAACCCACCGATTCCATATGCTGCTAACAGTCATTGGATCTCGACCAACGCGAGCAGCAATGTCGCGGTACGATAAACCGCAATCGCGATAGGCTACAATGCGACCTTTATCAAATTCGGAAACGTAATGGCTCTTTTTTCTCCTCCTTACTCGAGGCATCACAACAACGTTTCACCAGGCAACGCCGGTCCACTGCTGTTTGTGTATGAGAAATCGGTTGGAAACTTTCCTCATGCCAGCACGTTGTAGGTGTCACCACTGGCGCCAATCTCGTGTGAATGCTATGGAAAGCTAATCATTTGCATATCACAGCATCTTCTTCTTGTAGGTTAAATTTCGCGTCTGTAGCACGTCATCTTCGTGGTGTAGCAATTTTAATGGCCAGTAGTGTATCTAGGCGTAACGTTGCAAAGTGATATAAAGTGGAACGAGCACGTGAGGATCGTGGTAGGGAAGGCGAATGGTCGACTTCGGTTTATTGGGAGATTCAAGGCAAGTATGGTTGGTATGTAAAGGAGATCGCATGTAGGACACTAGTGCGACCTCTTCTTGGGTACCGTTCGAGTGTTTGGGATCCATACCGGTTCGGATTAAGGGGCTCCGGAAAGGCTCAAAATCATGAAAAGTTCAATTTTTACTTTTTTGCGTTTTCTGAATCTGCAGACTATTACCTTTTAATAGATATATAATTTATTCAATTCCGAAGACTACAACTATTTTTAAATTTTTTTTGAAATGTGTTCTACATGGGCGTGACCCACTGTGGCGCTGTTAAACTGCTATCAAATGGTGTTATTATTAACGTCCGTGCTCACCAGGTACATTTTAGTGATGTGAGATAAAGTATGTGTTGTGGCTAACCTGTGATGGTTCAATATATATCGCTGGTGTGATTGTCGATTGTTTCATGATTATTTACTCTGTCGTTATCTCGAAAATATTCGTAATTAATTCTGTTTCTTGAGTCTCTGTTTTGTTGAAATATAATAATGAGTAAAAGTAAAGTTATTAGAAATCCTCTGAAGGCTTTTAAGAAAAGGAGAAATGTTGGAAAGCCAAAGGTATATGTTATTACTGTAAACAATAAAGACGATAACCAAGTGAGTGAACCTAACCTCTCAAGTACACCTGCATCATAGCAGTCAAAGTGGGAAAGAAAATACTTCACAGAAGAAGCTTGGTTCAATGAGTGAAAACTATGAATGTTTAATGGGCGAATCGGATGTGAATGAAATATTTGATATGTCGGTTCTCAAAGGAATTTTTTCAAACTGTGTAAGATGTATTCATTGTAGTGAAGTTGGTCTGGAACTCTCCATAATAAAGCACGTAGGACTTGCTAGTGAAATACAACTGAAATGTGATAAGTGTTCATACATGACCACCTTTTGGAACAGTGTTGCAGTAACTGCGACTGAAGAAAATGGTAGCAAAATCTACGAACACAACAACGAGCGATGCTTGCTTTAGACAAGGAACGCCTTCGGGCTGCAGACAGGGCTGTAAAGAGTCTAGAAATACAAGCAAAAGTAAACAGGAGGAGGAACAAGAGGAAGCTGGAGGAGGAGTTTGCAGAGGATGAAGATAATCCATCCTATGGACCTGGACTGCACTAAAAAGTTAATCCAATCTTTGTCGCTCGATTCCCAAAACTTTTATTTTCTCATACTAATTACATGTTTTCTAAGGATCTTCCAAACGTATTTGTTTCAAACTTTCAGTAAATGTTACACAGTACCTTCTGCATAATTTAACACAGCCTTTTTCCAAAAATCTGTATATTTTTGAATATATAAATAAAAAATTGCAAAAAAATGTTGTGAATTTTCATTACAATTGAAAAAAATCATCTTTAATAACTGAACTAAAATTTTGTAAAATCCCTGTGTTAAGTTGTAGCCCATATTCCAATAAATAATCTGTAAAAAGTTCAACTTCCTACCTCAAATACTTTGTGAGGAAAGATGTAATTTATAAGCGTTATTTTAACCTTGCAAGTATAGGGCGTTCCGGAGCACCTTAAAGGAAGACATCAAAGCGATTCTGAGGCGAGCTGCTACATTTATTATTAGCAGGTTGGATCAACACCCAAGTGTTGCTGACATGCTTAGATGAGATTCCCTGTAGGGAAAGCGATATTCTTTTCTAAGAACACTGTTGAGAAAACTAAGAAAACCGGCATTTGAAGCTGACTGAAGAACAATTCTACTGTTTCCAACATACGTCTCGCGTAGGGTCCAAGAAGATAAGATACGAGAAACTAGGTCTCAAACGGAGACATATATGTAGTCGTTTTTCCCTCGCTCTTTTTGTGAGTGGAACAGGAAAGGAAATGACTAGTAGCAGTACAGGGTAACCTCCGCCACGTGCTGCATGGTGAAATGTTGAGTGTATGTATAGATGTAGATGTTGTGCCTGAGGACAGTTTTTGTTATTTTCGAAAACCTTACTTTTCTGGAGTAATTTTTTAATTTCAAAAAAGACCGCAGTACATATTAATTGAATACTATCAACTCAAAATGGAATAAGATATTGTACTGAACTTCTATTACAGGGCTGTCGGCTAGAGGAGGAAGTCTGAGACTCTTCCATACAGAAAACTGGTAGAAACAGTGGTACGTTAGCTATGTAGAGAACGTGGATTTGCTCTGATTTGCAAGCTCTAACAAGGTCAAGGGACACATGCCATCACGTAGTGGCGCAGTTAACGTGTGTAGGCTCACTACCCATTATCTGATGCGGACGCAAGATCCAACAGTGCCAAAACGAACTGTTCTGACTAGCTGATAGTCAGATTATTTTATCTGACAAGTAAGTCGAAAACGTTAATCACCTCTTCAGCACAAGAAAAACGATATTTTGAATTTTGTAGTTAAAAATTTAGTTCTACCGTATCAGTAAAAAAAAGACTATTCAGTTACTTTAGGAACTGTGCGGCTGGTCCCGGCGCAGGTTCGAGTCCTCCCTCGGGCATGGGTGTGTGTGTTTTGTCCTTAGGATAATTTAGGTTAATTAGTGCGTAAGCTTAGGGACTGATGACCTTAGCAGTTAAGTCCCATAAGATGTCACACACATTTGAACGTTGAACTTTAGGAAGAACATATCGAATCCTTGTCTCAGTAAAGCAGTATTGTATTCGCCTTGGAATGGCTGTGCGTATCCACGACAGGCAAACAGAAGACAACGGTAACACATACCACAAATATCGTTTCGCGGCTGCTCTTGGTAAAGGATTACGAGAAGAGTACCCAAAACATCTCACGAGTTGTGCCGGTTTGAGTGGCACACTTCTTTGACGGGATGAGTCCATCTTTGACCTATTGGACTTGGTCTGTGGTTAAGACACTAGGCTATTGCCCAAGAAGCCGTGGGTTTATATGCGCGACTAGTCCCTCGGACTCAGATTTCCCATTGATTCGCTAAATCACTTCAGGCAGATGGCGGGAAGGCTACTAACAGTAAGACTACCATTACTTTCGTCCTTTCCCTATCGACCATCCTTAGCGTTCTCTCTCTAATTGGGTCATGGAGCTCTAGGAGACAGACCATTTACGAGAATTATTGCAGTTCAACGCTCACATTATTGGGTAGGATCAGGTTTATCTTACAATGAAGACTTCCACGACCAGATGTGGTAGTTACTGACGAGTTTCCCGTGCTCTATGGCCTTGATCGAAGAAACTTTTCGGTTCCTGACATTTCGTCCAGAGTTGCACTGGATATTTTCGGTGGTGTTCCTTGTGACGCTGAGTCTTGCCAAATAACGACTCGGACGTCGAAGAGCGGCATAAACAATGTGTACTGTGGGTTTGGTCGAGTTTACACGTGACCAGCAGAGACAATATTTGTCAGAGATAAAAAGTAACCGATTGTCACCTGTCAAGGATAAAAAACTATTTATCGATTCTGCAGAACCACTGTCCATATTTCATTGAGTTTCATAAAAAGTACACGTAGCCGAAGCACAGGTTATATCTAATGCGACAGAGAAATAAACATAGTCTGCTGAAGTTCTTACGTAGAGTCATGAGGAAGAATTTTTGATAAATGACACGTGTTGAAGCCTTAAGGTGAGTTACTCGATGTGATGGACCGCTTATAACACTGTGTCTAAATAGGGACAATAAGACCGATGTGGTCGTGACGGCAGCCATTTGCAGCAATAATCGACTATCCAAAGCTGACCTGGCGAACTCGACAGACACAAGAAGTGATTAGAATATAAAATGCTAAAATATCTCTTACAACCGCATGAGCACGATCGGGAAGGAACGCATCTCATTCTTTGGACATCTGATGAGAACTACAGAAAACAGAATTAGTAAAAAAAATACAAAAATTGTGGAATAGCAAGAGCGACATTAAATGGATCACAGAAATTAAGGAAGATACAAAAGAACTCCAAATTACAGTAGATGACCTAAAAAACAAGACAGAGAAAACCAGAATACTGCAAGACCCGCAAACCAGACTACAAATGAAAATCAATAAAAGGAGTACAGGAAGAGCGGTCTCAGATGAATAAAAAGAAAGAAAATATCTGAAAGAATGAAGAAATATTGGGATGACAGAAGAGCAAAACACCTTTCATATAAGAATAGACTAATAATTACATTACCTGATTATCGTATTACGTTATTGTTGAGCCAAATTGTATCCCTGTGTAACAACTTGTTTACAACTTTGTATTTTTGACTAGAGTGGTCCAATGGAGGCCATAAAATAAATAATAATAATAATAATAATAAACAACCGCAAACACACGAGAACCGAGTCAGGTGGCACATTTTCACAGTGCATATAGAAAGGTTGATAAGCGGCACACTGTTGTGTACATAGTTCCGCGTAGTCAGCGCGTACACAACTTTCCCACTAGAGCGCGCCCCACTAAGCACAACAGCGCAGGCGCAGCGCTCATCCGTCTCCGCACTACGAGATGGCGCTACCTAAGAGACGGACCAAATTCTGCTTCCGCCGATCCGCATATTAATATGTCACGCAGCCAGTGAGATTGCTGCTAACGTAGAACCTTTTCTCCTCACGGATCACACTCGCGCAGTGATACCTGAACGCTCGAGGTATTATAACGAGTGTACAGACCTCCGATTAGTCAGTCTGCATTAGTCTGTAGTCAAGTTTCAGTCTGTGCCTAATAAGATTATCATATTCCTATACATAGCCATGAAGATAAATGTATGGACACTTTGTCAAGTATCAGAGAAATGTGAGAATAGGGTTAACGTACCAAGACCAAAGGAACTTCAGATTGTCAATTGTAAACAGCATCCAGAATCAAGTTACGCAATGTCTATGATTTTTATTATTTTAATAAATGTGTGTGAAAATTAATCAAGTTCTGGTTTAAAGTTGGTCACCGTCAATCTGCTACTCTAAGCGTGCAAGTGGCATTTCTATCGTCTGATCTAACGGCAGAAGATAAACACGCCATGATAAGACCACGAGACAAATTGCTGACACTCGCCTACTTCTTTAGAGCGACAAGTCAAATAATCTGATGGTGTGTGTACCAAAGGTCTTACAGTACGAACACCACACTCACCATTACCACGGACCGTGTCAACGGGGAAGAGGAAAAAAGAGGACAAAGAAGAGCAGTGTGCAAAGAGCATCAACCTTTGCAGGTTGCTAGAACAGAGCCAAAAGCGAGCAGTCGCGTGTGGCATGTTGCTATGTGCTCAGGTGCATTCTCATGTGTCGATACAGTAGGTATCGGGGTAGATTTCTTATGGTGAAGGTCGAAATATCTCTTCTCACGTCTTTTAGGCTGTTGATCCTCTGTGATCGAACAGTTCTGAGGGACAAATGCACCTCTGAAGAAGCCACATTATTCACTCGATACGTCAGAATGCTTGTTGACATACTGCCGGTAGGACTAATAATGACATGGTCATGTAAACTATACGTTGAGAAATCTCTCCGCAGTTTAAATAGTGGAATAGGTCATCCTGAGTGGCGGTAAACGCAAACCAAAGATTTACGTGTAACAGGTTCTCCGTTTATTCAGAAGTGATGGACTTTATTACGGACAAGTGTCTTACGTAAGCACAACACGGCACTGTAGAGAGCTCCTGCACAGTCATTTCCTGACCTCTACCTGCTAGAGACAAGAATGACCGTCGTTGGTAGCACACGCAGCTGCTAGGCGAAATAGACGTGACTACGTCAGCTGTTGTCATGTCTACAGTGCTTTCCACAGCCACCAAAGGTTTCATCGTAAACGATCCACGATCGAGTTACCGCAACAGACGCTCAAGTGTATTATATTTCGGGGAATTTAAGGGCCGGGAAAGTACTTCGAACGCCTAATAGTAGTCCTCCAGCAACTTGTGAGCAGTTATAGATGTTTGTCAAGGCGTATTCTCCAGGGAAGACAATTATCATTCCGAAAACATCGATAACATAAAATGCAACTCACACTTTTCTGATATGACATCCTGGAAGCCATGGATCAAAGCGCTTCGGTAAATGAATTATTACTTGACTTCCGAAAAGCATTTGATTCAGTACCACATAGGCGCTAGTTATCGAAAGTACGATTCGTATTGGGTATCAAGCGAGGTTTGAGGCTATGTTGAGGATCATTGGTAGAGAGAATGCAGCAGACTCAGCGACAGACGTAGGAGTAACTTTAAATATGCTCTGGCGAAATGTGTTGGAGCTCTTGTGGTTCGTGTCGTACATTAATGACCTTGTAGACAATATTAACACTAACCTCAGAGTTTTCGCAAATGATGCAGTTATCTAAATGACGTACTCCTAAAAAATATGTTCACAAATATTCAATCACAGACGAGCTGTAACAAGAGCAATGAACTCTGTTCCGTGGAACAAAAAGATAAGACAAACAACGAAGAAGAGAATGTGTAAAACTATAGTCCAGGGTGCAGTTTTGTACTGAGTAGCAGCCGGGGGCGTTAGCAATAAATAAATAAAAATAAAAATAAATTGCTTACCACTGAAATGGATGACTTACGACGAAGTTCAAGGTGTACTAGGATAGATGGTATAATAAATGACGCAATCAGACAAAGGATGAAAATGAATAGGGATATTTGTGACGACAGCCAACAAAAACAGCTGATGTGGTTTGTCCATGTGAATAGGATGAATGAAGACAGAATACCAAATTGGATACTACGAACGATACCATCCCAGCGGAAGGTACGGGGTCGCCCACGATGCAACTAGTAAAATGATGTGCAGGGCCCGCATCTCGTGGTCGTGCGGTAGCGTTCTCGCTTTCCACGTCCGGGTTCCCGGGTTCGATTCCCGGCGGGGGCAGGGATTTTCTCTGCCTCGTGATGGCTGGGTGTTGTGTGATGTCCTTAGGTTAGTTAGGTTTAAGTAGTTCAAAGTTCTAGGGGACTGATGACCATAGATGTTAAGTCCCATAGTGCTCAGAGCCATTTGAACCATTTTTTTTTATGTGCAGGAGGTAATCCAAGCAAGCAATATGAAAACTGAGGAAAGTCAAGACAATAGAAGATGGCAGCTGGGGGCGAAGAAGCAGCGTCAGCCGTAGATACTCCGCAAGAACAAGAAGAAGATAGGTAGTCACATCTTGACAATATTTCAAAGTGGTGCAAAGGCTGGCAATTTGCTGAGAATGTTCCGAAATGTAAAACTCTGCGCGTCACAAAACGGAAGAACGTAGTTTCCTATCGCTACAATGCCAGTGAGTCACAGTTGCAATCGGTCGACTCATACAAATACTTATCTCTGTCTAACAGTTTGTAGCGGTGTGAAATGGAACGATATAGTTAAAGCAGGTAGCAGACTTCGGTTTTCTGATAAAATAGTAGATAAACAGAATCAGTCTACAAAGGAGATTGCTTACAAATCACACCTGCGATCCATATTGCTCAAGTGTGTGGGACCCGTACCAAGTAGGACTAATAGGGGATACTGACATGTACAAAGAAGGGCAGCAGGAATGGTCACAGGCTTGTTTGACTTGCGGGAAAGAGCCACAGAGATGATGAAAGAACTGAATTGGCAGACGCTTGAAGACAGACGCAAACTATCCCGTGAACGCCTACTTACCAGGTTGCAAGAATTAGCTTTAAATTTAGGAATACAGTACAACTCTCTACTTATGGCTCCTACAGGGATCACGGAGACAAGGTTAGAATGATTACAGCGTGCACAGAGGCGTTTAAGCAATCATTGTTCCATCACTCGATACCTGAATGGAACGAAAAAAAGCCCTAATAACTGGTACAATGGGAAGTACCCTCTGCCATTCACAACTCAATGGTTTGTAGAATAAGGTTATAGATCTAGATGCGGATGTCAGTGGCGTGTGGACCCTCGCAGTTCCCATTAACAGTTATTCACAATGGTATCATGACAGCCAACGTTGCCATCGACATGTGTTAACGCCCATAGACAATGGCACAAAAAAAAAAAAAAAAAAAAACACTTTGCATGTCAGGACTGTGCCCCCAGCATTATTTTCTCTTCCAGTAATGGTTGCAAACTGTCTATTGACCCGCGCTTTTCGCAATACACGCCGATCACAAGTTCTAAGAAGAAGAAGAAGAAGGTCATGACTATAACAATATTCAATACATAGCAGTTCCACTTCGATACTACCCCAATCACTTTCACATTCGAAAGGACAGCGACTGAAAACCACATCAGACCATCCAGATTTAAGTGTTCCGTAGTTTTCATGAGTCGCTTAAGGAAAATGCGGAGATGCTTTCTTTGGAAAGAATACGGCCTATACTCATCCCCATCCTGCCTCTTACAGCTTGCGCTCCATCAGTAATGACGTCGTCGACGAATGGAAATCCTAGTCTTTTCTTTCTTTTTAAGACACGAACAACACTAACCTCGTTATCAGTTAAAATAGAGGGAAGATCCTGTGGGAGACCCAGTTCAACCCTCAGGTCGTCATATAAAACACACTCAGTTAAAAGATGTCGTACTGACAGCTGTGTCCCGCGTCTCTGACATACTGGGGTCTCCTCCCGACGTAAGAGGAATCCGTGTGTCAGTGAGCAATGTCCCATTCTAAGCCAAGTAAGGGATACTTCTTCACACCGTCGCAAACGGAAGGAGGTGATCCATGGTCGCACTGAAGTTTTGATGGAACGTAGTTTATTGTTCCTCACTTCCATCCACTGGGACTCCCACCAACATATCGCCTTCCTGGTCACAAATGAAGTGACAGCCCGCAGAGGGACTGAACATCTTGAGGTACTTGTTGGTAAAACCATTACGAGTAAAAATTAAGTTGAGATGGAAAGGCTCAACCTTTCGCCAAGATATTGGCTTAGTAGAGGCACCATCTGCATAGTATGAAAACGAAAATAAATAATACACGCTAGTGGATTGTGGCACTAGTTACACTCCTCATAAGTCTAGGAGAAGGTGGATAGCAAAAGGAATACACAGCACTCGGAAATGTTGACGTAGTATTAAAAATACTAGGTTTACAAAGCCATAAGAAAATGGATCAACATTTTAGAGAAGCCATAAATTTGGGAGTCATATTTTGTTCCATTCAAGTGACACTAGCTTTTTTTCATGGAAATGATAAACAAAACAGAAAATCAGAAACGGTAGAGCATCAAAGTCTCGTGTGGAAGAACACCTTAGACGGAAGTCGTCACATTATAATTAATAAATATAGCTTTGTTCTACATCTTGTAATAACGTAATCGGTTCCAGTGCTTGCTTAATGAAATGTGTGATTAATAAAATTTCAGGGAGCCGGCTAATACTTGTTTAGGAATTACATGGACAACTTCAGTAAATGCTGTATTACCATACGACTTTGCATGTGTGCTGCGTTTTGCGGTTAGTTACATCTGACAATCTTGTTTAACGGAAAAATAACATTCGTGTTTCTTGCTTTGATTTATTTTATATTTTAAGCTGATGACGTATAAATTGCAAAGTGTTCCGTTCTGGAGTATTCACGTCAGCTCACATTCAAGAATTAATTTTATTAAGCATGGCCGGTTACGACGGTTTACATTATCAAGTAAGTGAGCATCACCATCATCAATAAAAAATATTAACTTAACTGGGAGATTCCTACATCTACAACTTCATTACAAGATATTCTTCCAAGGGGGAATATCGTCAGAAAACTACGTCCCATGCACTGACAAGTTACGCCAGGGTTCACCCAAATGTACAGTCAGGTCGAATCACAATGCATCGCCCTGAAGTGGAACAAACGTTTGTCTACGTTTGTGGCTGCCACAGTTAATCCGCTTTCTCTTGTGCAGCGGTGCTCTCCGATTGTCCCCACAGACAATTAGCATTGTAAGCGAAGCGTGTCCCTCTTTCCGTGATGGACGTGGTCTGTCTACACAAACAGTCCATTTCACGTCGCGTTCACGTATGTAGGCCTATCACTTACACCGTTAATGGAGAAGAGTGGACCACGTGTATCTTCTTAACATACGATACTAGACAAGTCTATGAAAATTTCAGCATCTCACAAGTCGAAGTGGAAGAACAATACCTACCAAATGCCCGCATCTCGTGGTCGTGCGGTAGCGTTCTCGCTTCCCACGCCCGAGTACCCGGCTTCGATTCCCGGCGGGGTCAGGGATTTTCTCTGCCTCGTGATGGCTGGGTGTTGTGTGCTGTCCTTAGGTTAGTTAGGTTTAAGTAGTTCTAAGTTCTAGGGGACTGATGACCATAGATGTTAAGTCCCATAGTGCTCAGAGCCATTTGAACCTACCAAATATACTCTGAAGTAAAACGTGATGTATTGTGTGAACTATTTTTTATTAAATTGGTCGGCAGTAGGTAAAAATAAATAATACCAATTGCTACCACCTATCCAGAAAGATTATACGGTACAACTTATGCAGAACAGTAAGTCCATATCTCAGGTAGTCATTATCTCTTTTTACTAAGGTGTGAGCTAGTTCATAATAGTTAGGTGGACAAGTGCTGCACAGCTCTCATAGATAGATTCATATGACACTAATGAGTATGTGTCTTCACTTGCTGAAGGCACACAAAATTACGAAATACTTCTTCCAGAATGGAAAAAAAGCATCGTGCCTTACATATTGTCAGTGAAAATGCTTCAGATAAGACATTGATCGAAACTAAACGTTATAAATGAAGTGTATTTGCTGTATGTGACCAGTAGACGTAGTCATTTGGTGAGAAAAATGCTCCCTAACAAAATGGGCTGTGTAAGGTTGAGCCTTGTGTCACATACGATCAAGTGCAACTATTCCACGATAGTATACACGTGACTGTTTCTCATAATTGGTTTCCCTACAATTACACCGTCTGCGGTGTGCAGAGAGAAATTGAACTCTGAACAGGCTACCTCGTGGTGTGAATCTTTTCCAAAGCTATGTCGTATCGGAGAACTGAAGTTGGTATTTCCTTTCGTTTTTCATGTTGTTTATGACACAAAATTTGTTTTGCACGGGATGATTTTGTCCGATGAAGAGAAAAACAACAACAGTCAAATCTTCCTCATTAAAACAATGTATTTTTCACTGTTAAAAAAATGGTTCCAAAGGCTCTGAGCACTATGGGACTTAACATCTGAGGTCATCAGTCCCCTAGAACTTAGAACTACTTAAACCTAACTAACCTAAGGACATCACACACATCCATGCCCGAGGCAGGATTCGAACCTGCGACCGTAGCGGTCGCGCAGTTCCAGACTGAAGCGCCTAGAACCGCTCGGCCACACTGGTCGGCTTTTCAGTATTACTGCCATTCATTTTTAAAGCTACGCACAGTCAAAAAACGCTAAGATAGTTGTAATCAAGAAAAAAATTTCATTAACCGAGAATCTAGTTTGAACTGCAATCTGACAACTAGTTGACCCACAAGTTTCAATTATGGGCCTTAGAACAAAATTAAAAGACCCCTCACGCAGACACAGTACCTTTGAAGATCTTCGTAAATCATGTCCAATTTTTTGGAAATTTGTGGTAAGGCCTTACGGGACCAAACTGCTGGGGTCTTCGGTCCATTAGCCTACACACTACTTCATCTAACTTCAACAACACACACACCCATGCCCGAGGGGGGAGCCGCACGGACCGTGACAAGGCACCTTAGACCGCGAGGCTACCCTACGCGGCAATCATGTCTAAAAAATACGCCCTAGATATTTGAAAATGTTGACGAGAAAAGTACAGATCATAAGACATCAGTAAATTTTAGTTTATATCACTGGTTGTGAACCCATTACTTTATTTATAAGATTGTAATAATATCTTTGCGTTAAGTTACATGTCGGATGAAAACGAGAGTAATAATCTGAAATCTAAATAGCAGCGAAAAATAAGTTATGTTAAATATTGGCTAAAAAAATGAATATGTGAGTGTAATAATTACAACATTCTTCTGCCAACCTACAATTAACTCTATCGAAATGAGGAAACCAAACAGAACATTTCACAGAAATTTTCGTGAAAAATGCATCCTCATGTAAAATTTAGCTTTGGATGGGAGTCGAGCCCATGTAAGATGTCCGCTTTGCTACAGAGCCACACGGTCCGTGGGAAAGACGACCTTGCAGTAGAGAAGAAAACTTCAAAGTCGATTTTCTCGACAATTTCTTAGAGTTGCATCTTAATAGTTTGGTTGAGAGATACGAGTCTTGAACTTCACAAAAACAAAAAATTCAAAAAACCGATTGACGTGTGGTCTCCTTATAAGACACATACTAGAATGTGACTATTACGGACTAATGAACAATATGTACTGTACAGTAAAAAGAGTGATAAACAGAGAGAAAGAAAAGAAACGGATTTCGATAGTGCATAAAATGAGGCCGGGGCATGTGTTAGTCGAGCTCCAGTGCCTGTGATCTTGAACCGTCCGCCAGAGGTAAACAAGATTCGTCCGAGCACGCAGCCGCGAGGAGCGGACTCACCTGTGGCCCGGGCTGGGAGCGCGCGGCGGCAGTGAGTGTCGCCGGCAGACTGAGCGGCTCGGGAGAGCATCGCCGCAGCCTTGGCGGCCAGCTGGGACCAGCGGCGCTGAGCCGCGCCAGCCTTGACATCGGGGCCGCCCAGTAATGACGCTGACGTCCCCGTGGGTGGCACGCCACGCGGAGTTGCACTCGCACCGGACAATGGCCCCTAGCACTGGGCGGAGCTGACCAGCCACCTACACGTCTGCACATCTACTATACCAACGTGTATGCTCCGCTGGCCACCTTCTGGTTTACGGCAGAGAGTACACTGTGTATCAATACCACAATCTTCGCGTCGTCTTACAGTCGAGAATGGTGCGCAGGAAGAACGATTACTGGTATGCCCAAATGTCAGCCAGAATGTCTCCACTTCTTGTTTTTTCCGTGACCACTGAGGTCACAAACGTCATGAGGTACCTCCTAATATCGTGTCGGACTTCCTTTAGCCCGGCGTGTAGCAACTCGACGTGGAATGGACTCAACAAGTCACTAGAAGTCCCCTGCAGAAATATTGAGCTAAGCTTCCTCTATAGCAGTCCATAAAAGCGAAAGTGTTCCGGTGCTCGATTTTGTGCACCAACTACCTCTCGATTACGCCGCATAAACGTTAGATGGGATTCATGTCGGGCGATCAAACGGTCAAACTATTGCCCGAATAGTCCAGGAAGTTCTTCAAACCAATCGCGAACAATTGTGACCCTGTGACTTGCCGCACCGTTGTTGGGGAACAAGAAGTTGATTGTTTTGGGGGACGAGACCAGACAGCGAGGTCATCGGTCTCATCGGATTAGGGAAGGACGGGGAAGGAAGTCGGCCGTGCCCTTTCAAAGGAACCATCTGGAATTTGCTTGAGGGATTTAGGGAAATAATGGAAAACCTAAATCAGGATGGCCGGACGCGGGATTGAACCGTCGTCCTCCCGAATACGAGTCCAGTGGGGAACAAGAAGTCCATGAACGGCTGCAAGTAGCCAAGTAGCTGAAAATAACCATTTTTAGTCAATGATTGGTTTAGTTTGACCGGAACACCCAATCCATTCCTTGTAAAAACAACTTACACCATTATGGAGCCACACCAGCTTGCACAGTGCCTTGTTGACAACTGGGTCCATGGCTTCGTGGGGTCTGCGCCACACACGAACCCTACCATGAGCTCTTACCAACTGAAAGCGGGATTCATCTGACCATGACACGGTTTTCCGGTATTCTAGGGTCCAACCGGTATGGTTACGAGCCAAGCAGAAGTACTGCGGGTGATGTAGTGCTGTTAGCAAGGTCACTCCTGTCGTTCGTCTTCTGCCATAGGCCATTATCGCCAAATTTCGCCGCACTGTCCTAAGGGATACGTTCGTCATACGTCCCATATTGATTTCAGCGGTTATTTCATGTAGTGTTGTTTGTCCGTTAGCACTGAGAACTCTACGCAAACGCTGGTGCTCTCAGTCGTTAGGTGAAATCGTCAGCCACTGTGGTGTATGGTAATGTCTGAAATTGACACTGTTGATCGCGGAATAATGAATTCTCTAACATTTCCCAAACTGATATGTCAAAAGCAACTAGCTCAAATTACCATTCCGCGTTCAGTCTGTTAGTTCCCATCAAACGGCCATGATCACGTCGGAAACCTTCACACATGAATTACCTGCACACAAATGACAGCGCTGCCCTTTTATACCTTGTGTACGCGTCACTACCGCATTCTGTATACGTGCATGTTACTATCCTATGAATTTTGTCACCTCAGATTATATAGGGTGGTCCATTGACAGTGACAGGGCCAAATATCTCACGAAATAAGCATCAAACGAAAAAACTACAAAGAACGAAACTCGTCTGGCTTGAAGGGGGAAACCAGATGGCGCTATGGTTCGCCCGCTAGATGGCGCTGCCATAGGTCAAACGGATATCAACAGCGTTTTTAAAAATAGGAATCCCCATTTTTATTACATATTCGAGTAGTACGTAAAGAAATTGAATGTTTTAGTTGGACCACTTCTTTCGCTTTGTGATAGATGGCGCTCTAGTAGTCACAAACATATGGCTCACAATTTTAGACAAACAGCTGGTAACAGGTAGGTTTCTTAAATTAAAATACAGAACGTAGGTACTGTTGAACATTTTATTTCTGTTGTTCCAATGTGATACATGTACCTTTGTGAACTTATCATTTCTGAGAACGCATGCTGTTACAGCGTGATTACCTGTAAATACCACATTAATGCAATAAATGCTCAAAATGATCTCTGTGTACCTCAATGCATTTGGCAATACGTGTAACGACATTCCCCTCAACAGCGAGTAGTTCGCCTTCCGTAATGTTCGCACATGCATTGACAATGTGCTGACGCACGTTGTCAGGCGTTGTCGGTGGATCGCGATAGCAAATATCCTTCAACTTTCCCGACAGAAAAGAAATCCGGGAACGTCAGATTCGGTGAACGTGCGGGCCATGGTATGGTGCTTCGACGACCAATCCACCTCTCATGAAATATGCTATTCAATACCGCTTCAACCACACGCGATCTATGTGCCGGACATCCATCATGTTGGAAGTACATCGCCATTCTGTCATGCAGTGAAACATCTTGTAGTAACATCGGTAGAACATTACGCAGGAAATCAGCATACATTGCACCCATAATGCCGCGCCATACATTAACCCGCCAAGGTCGCTGATGTTCCACTTGTCGCAGCCATCGTGGATTTTCCGTTGCCCGATAGTGCATATTATGCCGGTTTACGTTACCGCTGTTGGTGAATGACGCTTCGTTGCTAAATAGAACGCGAGAAAAAAATCTCTCATCGTCCCGTAATTTCTGTTGTGCCCAGTGGCAGAACTGTTCAGAGTCGTCGCCATGCAATTCCTGGTGCATAGAAATATGGTACGGGTGCAATCGATGTTGATGTAGCATTCTCAACACCGTCGTTTTTGAGATTGCCGATTCTCGCGCAATTTGTCTGCTAGGGCAGCAGCTAAAACACCTACTTGGGCATCATCATTTGTTGCAGGTCGTGGTTGACGTTTCACATGTGGCTGAACACTTCCTGTTTCCTTAAATAACGTAACTATCCGGCGAACGGTCCGGTCACTGGGATGATGTCGTCCAGGATACCAAGCAGAATACATAGCACACGCCCGTTGGGCATTTTGATCACAATAGCCATACATCAACACGATATCGACCTTTTCCGCATTTGGTAAACGGTCCATTTTAACACGGGTGATGGGGCGATACAAATACCGTCCGCACTGGCGGAATGTTACGTGATACCACGTACTTATACGTGTGTGACTATTAAAGCGCCATCTATCACAAAGCGAAAAAAAGTGGTCCACCTAAAACATTCATATTTCTTTACGTACTACACGAATATGTAATAAAACATTGCGGTTCCTATTTAAAAAAAAAACGAAGTTGATATCAGTTTGACCTATGGCAGCGCCATCTAGCGGGCCAACCATAGCGCCACTTGGTTTCCCCCTTCAAGCTAGACGAGTTTCGTTCTTTGTAGTTTTTTTATTTGGCGCTTATTTCGTGAGATATTTTTGGCCCGATCACGATCAATGGACCAGCCTGTATACCCGCGCGCAGCGTTTATCGCAGCTACGCGGTCTATCTCGGCACACCTCTCCGCCTACCCACATTCCCACCGAACGCCACCTACCCGCAGTCCCTTTCCATTTCTTCCGTGCTCGCAATTCTGAGATTCCCGTCGAAGATCAGACATGTCTATGCGTCCACATTAAAGAAGGTGGGTTCGTTGTCCATCGAGGTGACATATCCGAAAGAACAGACACCACGCATTCATATAACTGACTGAATATCTCCATGACTCTTTCGCACTTTCTAAATGAACCTGTAAAGAAGCGCGCTGATTTTCTTTGGAGCTTCTCTTATGTCCTTTAACAAACCTACTGGTACGGATTCTTGACTGACGAGCACTATCCCATGAGGGGCTCTCCTATGAAAAACGATAAAGTTTGTATCTGCCTCGTTTTTATTTGACGGTCCATTATACAGGGCTATGTCCGCCCCTATAGCTGAGTTGTCAGCGTGACGGATTGCCGTCCTACGGGCCTGGGTTCGATTCTGGGCTGGGTCGGAGATTTTTCCGCTCAGGCACTGGGTGTTGTGTTGTCTTCATTATCATTTCATCCCCATCCGGCACGCAGGCGTTGAATTTCATAAGACCTGCACAAAGGTGGCCGGATCTGCCCCACAAGGGGCCTCCCGGCCAATGATGCCAAACGCTCATTTCCGTACAGGGCTATTCAAAAAGAAGGAACAAATTTCAGACATTTATTGCTTCCAAAATAGAAAAGATAGGAACACAATTCCAACGTTCCTGGAAAAAAGTTTAAATTTTTACGCATTCAATGTGAGAACCATGTTTTACACGACAAATATCTAAACGGTGGCACATTTCCTGCCACATGCGAAGCAGTTGGTCTCTCCTTTTTTTCCCCTTTATTGTTATTTGAAACAGCTGTACATCAGGCGGGCTGGCAGCAGCATCTTATGCTGCTCTTCAGTCTCAGTATTGACAATGGAATATATGAATAAGACACATAGACTGAACAAAATGGTGGGCAAAAACAGTAGACACTGAATACAAAAAACACGAAGCCGTTCACACTCGAAAAGAAACACACGAAAAACTGTCGGGACGGCGCACAAACACTGACGACTTCGACGGCACAGGTGAACGTTGGAGCGTGACGGCGAACACTAAACACAAACACGATGGCACACACACGAGACACTGATGGCGATGATCTCCCTCGCATGAATGTCCACGTAACGTGTGCGAGTCCGGGGACCTACCAAGAGGGGAAGAAGGGGGAGGGGGAGGGAGACGGGAGAGCAAAGATGCCAATGGCAGGGGAGTTGGGGGGGAGGAATGAAGGTAGGAGGGTTTGGGGAAGCCCGGGGGAGGAGGGGGGAGGAAGGGAGAATGGCGGGAAGGAGAGAGAAGAGAGAGAGGGTGCCCTACGGAAAGGACACAGGAAGAGGGAGGGAGGGTCAAAGTTGGTAGATGGAGGGGAGGAGGGCATCATCAGGGAGGGGGAGCTGGCGGAAGCCACCTTGGGAGAGGGTATGGAGAGGTGGAGAGCAGGTGGGACATGGAAATACAGGCGTGGGGATGGGAGAGGATGGGAGAGACCAGCGGGTGAGGAGGATCGAGTTTAAGGGAGGTGTAGAGGATCCGTATCCGTTCGAGGAAAAGGAGGAAGTGCGGGAACGGAATAAGGTCGTACAGGATCCGCGTGGGGGAGGGCAGACGGATGTGATAGGCGAGGCAGAGGGCATGGCGTTCTAGGATCTGAAGGGAATTGTAAAAGGTAGGGGGAGCGGAGATCCAGGCAGCGTGGGCGTAGCAAAGGATAGGGCGAATGAGGGATTTATAGGTATGGAGGATGGTGGAGGGGTCCAGACCCCAAGTATGGCCGGAAAGGAGCTTGAGGAGACAGAGTTGGGAGCGTGCCTCGGCTTGGATTCTCCAGAGATGGGGGGTCCAGGAGAGGCGACGGTCGAGGGTGACGCCAAGGTACTTAAGGGTGGGGGTGAGGGCGATAGAACGGCCATAGATGGTGATGTAGAAATCGAGGAGGCGGAAGGAAGGGGTGGTTTTGCCTACAATGATCGCCTGGGTTTTGGAAGGATTGTTGGTGTCTCCTTATCGAATTCACAAATTCAACAATGCCATGTCGCAGACTTTGAAGAGTGCAGGCGTAGGGGTGCATAAGAATGCGATATTTTACGTAACCCCACAGATAAAAGTCACAAATTTTGAGGTCTGGTGACGTGGGAGACCACCGGTGATGAAGTCCATCTTCTACTCTTTCACTCCCACTCCAAGTTTCTGTAATGGTGTCATTCACTTCACGTCGGACGTGCTTAGAGAATTTCTCTCAGTACGGTAACGAAACGCCAGGGGCGCTGCAGTAGACGCACTTGTGTCTAATAGTCAACTGAGACAAGAAAGTCGATCGTGTAAAAGGGGCTTAAGTAAGCTGCAGAGCAGCGTATTCGTCTCTGAGACTCCGTCCCTCCGGTGTCCGTCCCAGAAGCGGCGAGCAGTGCGGGCGTCGCAGCGGGCGGCGCGCCTTTGAAGTGCGCTCCGCGCCTTACGAGACCCGTGTCCTAAGCCGGGACCGCCGGCCGCTGCTGCAGTAGCCAGCCGCGCGGCCGTGACGCGATGCGGGCACCGCCGCGCGGTCCCAGGCTCGAGGATTCCGTCTGCGTCGCCCGGTGGAATTCTCCGCAGGATCTACTTGCCGCCCAACAGTTTCGCTATCTCCGCCGGAGCCAGTACGGAACCGACAATGCCAAAAAGCACTGGCGTGCGCGCTTTTAAAATGTGCCGAGCGCCGTAGCTGTCGCCGTTTGTTGTGAATTTAATGACTGAATCACATCCGAATACCTTATGTACTGTTCCAACTGCGAAACAAATCAGACGGACATCTCCACGTGCGCTGTTTGTGGATACGTGAAGCGCGTACCGTCTAGGACGGTAAGTGCGGAATGATCAAAGAGATTTCAGAGCCAACACAAAGAGTGTTACGATGTTAGGTTATGTTCGGAAACTGTCAGTACAGATTGTTTCGAAAGGATTCGTCCGATTTCACACGACTTCTGTTCTACATGAGTGAACATTGGGATGAATTTTAATTTCTGCTTCTACATCCATACTCTGCAACCCACTTTGAAGTGAATGGCAGAGGATACTTCCCATTGTCCCACTTACGAGAGATTCTTCCCGTTCCATTCACGTATGGAGAGCGGGAAGAATGATTGCTTAAATACCTCTGTGCGCACTGTAACTAGTCTAACTCTTTCTCCGCCATCCCTACAGCAGTGATACCTTGAGGGTTCTAATACATTCCTAGATTTATCATTTGAAGCTGGTTCTTAAAACTTTGTAAGGCCGGCCGCAGTGGCCTAGCAGTTCTAGGCGCTTCAGTCTGGAACCGCGGGATCGCTACGGTCGCAGGTTCGAATCCTGCCTCGAGCCTGGTTGTATGTGATGTCCTTAGGTTAGTTAGGTTTAAGTAGTTCTAAGTTCTAGGGGACTGATGACCTTAGATGTTAAGTCCCATAGAGCCATTTGAGCCATTTGAACTATGTAAGTATCCTTTCTCTGAATATCTTCAAAACGTTGTAAGCTCACTTTCTTCATCATCACTGTGACACGGGCCAAACGCACTTGTAATCGTTTGTGCTGCTCTTCTGCGTATACGTTCAATAACCCCGTGTTAGTCCTATCTGGTATGGGTCCCACACGCCTGTTAATACTCTGGAATGACTCTTATAAATGGTCTGTATGCACTTTCCTTTGTAAACTGATTGCTTTTCCGTAGTATTCTACCGACAAATTGCTGTCTGTTTTACCTAAGACTGACCCTGTGTGATCGTTCCAGCTGATGCAGCTATAAATTGTTACACCCAGGTAGGTATTTGTATGAGATAATCAATTCCTGCTGTGACTCTTTGATATTGTAGCAATAGGATACTACTTTTGTCCCTTTTGTGAAGTGAAAAATTCTACATTTCTGAATATTTAGAGTAAGTTACCAGTCTTTACACCACTTTGAAATCTTATTAAGATCCGACTCAGTATTTGTGTAGTTTCTTTCAGACAGTACACCCTGCGAAATGTCTTAGGTTCTTTTAACATCGTCTATAAAGTCATTAACATACTGTATAACATAAGCAGCGATTGTCTCAACACACTTCCATGGAGCATAGCTGAAGTTACTTCCACATGTGTGGATGATCCTCCATCCAAATTAACATGCTGTGTCCTCCCTGCAATAAACCCTCAGACCAGTGACAAATTTCGCACACGATCGCGCATTTGATAATAAGAGCAGATGAGGTACTCAGTCAAATCCTTTTCGGAATCTCAGAAAGACTGCTTCTGTCAGACTTTCCTGATCCATGGGTTTCGGAATATCATTTGAAGAACGACAAAATTTTAATTTTCTATAGAACTATTCGATTTAACAAGGATATACGAGGTGCATTCAAGTTCTAAGGCCTCCGATTTTTTTTCTAATTAACTACTCACCCGAAATCGATGAAACTGGCGTTACTTCTCGACGTAATCGCCCTGCAGACGTACACATTTTTCACAACGCTGACGCAATGATTCCATGGCAGCGGCGAAGGCTTCTTTAGGAGTCTGTTTTGACCACTGGAAAATCGCTGAGGCAATAGCAGCACAGCTGGTGAACGTGCGGCCACGGAGAGTGTCTTTCATTGTTGGAAAAAGCCAAAAGTCAGTAGGAGCCAGGTCAGGCGAGTAGGGAGTATGAGGAATCACTTCAAAGTTGTTATCACGAAGAAACTGTTGCGTAACGTTAGCTCGATATGCGGGTGCGTTGTCTTGGTGAAACAGCACATGCGCAGCCCTTCCCAGACGTTTTTGTTGCAGTACAGGAAGGAATTTGTTCTTCAAAACATTTTCGTAGGATGCACCTGTTATTGTAGTGCCCTTTGGAACGCAATGGGTAAGGATTACGCCCTCGCTGTCCCAGAACATGGACACCATCATTTTTTCAGCACTGGCGGTTACCCGAAATTTTTTTGGTGGCGGTGAATTTGTCTGCTTCCATTGAGCTGACTGGCGCTTTGTTTCTGGATTGAAAAATGGCATCCACGTCTCATCCACTGTCACAACCGACGAAAAGAAAGTCCCATTCATGCTGTCGTTGCGCGTCAACATTGCTTGGCAACATGCCACACATGCAGCCATGTCGTCGTCCGTCAGCATTCGTGGCACCCACCTGGATGACACTTTTCGCATTTTCAGGTCGTCATGCAGGATTGTGTGCACAGAACCCACAGAAATGCCAACTATGGAGGCGATCTGTTCAACAGTCATTCGGCGATCCCCCAAAACAATTCTCTCCACTTTCTCGATCATGTCGTCAGACCGACTTGTGCGAGCCCAAGGTTGTTTCAGTTTGTTGTCACACGATGTTTGCCTTCATTAAACTGTCGCACCCACGAACGCACTTTCGACACATCCATAACTCCATCACCACATGTCTCCTTCAACTGTTGATGAATTTCAATTGGTTTCACACCACGCAAATTCAGAAAACGAATGATTGCACGCTGTTCAAGTAAGGAAAACGTCGCCATTTTAAGTATTTAAAACAGTTCTCATTCTCACCGCTGGCGGTAAAATTCCATCTACCGTACGGTGCTGCCATCTCTGGGACGTATTGACAATGAACGCGGCCTCATTTTAAAACAATGTGCATGTTTCTATCTCTTTCCAGTCCGGAGAAAAAAAAATCGGAGGCCTTAGAACTTGAATGCACCTCGTATCTTTCATACGCAGACACGTAGAACCTTGGATTTTTTGTACAATTACGTTTAAGATCAAAGTTCTTATTTACCTTCCAAAAATTTTCGACATCCTCTCCACAGAACACACGGCAAACATCCACACGTTAATTAAACTCGTCCCATCCTTTTCCGATCGTATCAGGAGTTACTGCCTTCTCTGCTGTTGCTATGCGATGTTGCAGTTCTCCTGCAATGCGAGATCCGTATGCTCGTTCTTAAGAACCGCTGTTTCGTGCCGGTGCCAGGGTGGTGGCGCCCCGTTTTGCTCCAAAGTGAAATCTCCAGCACGCTCTCGCCATTGTTGAGAAACTATATTCCCAACACATCCATCGAGGTATGTGTTTCCTGTAATTGTCTTTCTCGCAGGAACGAACGAGACGTAAATCTTTCCTTGCGAAACGGCGCGAAACAAATAAAGCTTTGAAGAGCCCGTCTTGTGTTCGACTATGGTACATGCCTGCTGTATTCCTCATATTCTTAAGTTTGACCGTTGACTTTTTGAAATAAATGGAACGTAACCTCATCACCGAACACTAAAAATTGAGTGACATTGTTTTATTTCATCTCTGCGGCGAGTACTAATTGAAAAAATTCTACTCGATGTACACTACTGGACATTAAAATTGCTACACCACGAAGATGACGTGCTACAGACGAGAAATTTAACCGACAGGAAGAAGATGCTGTGAAATGATTAGCTTTTCAGAGCATTCGCACAAGGTTGACACCGGTGGCAAAACCTACAACATGCTGACATGAGGAAAGTTTCCAACCGATTTCTCATACACAAACAGCAGTTGACCGGCATTGCCTGGTGAAACGTTGTTGTGATGCTTCGTGTAAGGAGGAGAAATGCGTACCATCACTTTTCCGTCTATGATGAAGGTCGGATTATAGCCAATCGCGATTGCGGTTTATCGTATCGCGACATTGCTGCTCGCGTTGGTCGAGATCCAATGACTGTTAGCAGAATATGGAATTGGTGGGTTCAGGAGGGTAATACGGAACGCCGTGCTGGATCCCAACGGCCTCGTATCACTAACAGTCGAGGTGACTGGCATCTTATCCGAATGGCTGTAACGGATCGTGCAGTAATGTCTCGATCCCTGAGTCAACAGATGGGGACGTTTTCAAGACAACAGCCATCATCACGAACAATTCGACGACGTTTGCAGCAGCATGGACTATCAGCTCGGAGACCATAGCTGCGGTTACCCTTGACGCTGCATAGCAGACAGGAGCGCCTGCGATGGTGTACTCAACGACGAACCAGGGTGCACGAATGACAAAACGTCATTTTTTCGGATGAATCCAGGTTCTGTTTATAGCATCATGATGGTCGCATCCGTGTTTGGCGACTTCGCAGTGAACGCGCATTGGAAGCGGGTATTCGTCATCGCTATACTGGCGTATCACCCAGTATGGTATGGGGTGCCATTGGTTACACGTCTTCGTCACCTCTTGTTCGCATTGACGGCACTTTCTGAACAGTTGACGTTACATTTCAGATGTGTTACGACCCGTGGCTCTACCCTTCATTCGATCCCTGCGAAACCGTACATTTCAGCAGGATAATGCACGACCGCATGTTGTAGCTCCCGTACGGGCCTTTCTGGATACAGAAAATGTTCGACTGCTACCCTGGCCAGCACATTCTCCAGATCTCTCATCAAGTGAAAACGTCTGGTCAATGGTGGCCGAGCAACTGGCTCGTCACAATACGCCAGTCACTACTCTTGATGAACTGTGGTATCGTGTTAAAGCTGCATGGGCAGCTGTACCTGTACACGCCATCCAAGCTCTGTTTGACTCAATGCCCAGGCGTATCAAGGCCGTTATTACGACCAGAGGTTGTTGTTCTGGGTACTGATTTCTCAGGGTCTATGCACCCAAATTGCATGAAAATGTAATCTCATGTCAGTTGTAGTATAATATATTTGTCCAATGAATACCCGTTTATCATCTGCATTTCTTCTTGGTGTAGCAATTTTAATGGCCAGTAGTGTAAATTATCACCATCACCAAGGGCTTGTAGTAGCTAAGCCCTGTATTGTTTGAAACACAAATGTGGCCACAAAATACGTCACAAAGATATATCAGGAAAGTGTAAATCACCGTTGCGAGGACGAGTAGACTTTCGTGGATTACGTGAAAAACTCTTTAGAGAGCGCTCTACGTCTCGACCGAGGATTTCTCCTTACATAAACAACCAGTCTGTTGATACTGCTGCTGCCACTGTCGAACGTTTTGAGCTGTAGAAGGCGCAGTGACGTATCTCGACGAGAAATACGACACACAGTTGGAAGTGAACTGCACCTGCACTTGCAGATGTCCGAAAGCACAGACACCAAGCACTCTTATAATTGAGTCGCTTAGATGGACGATGAAACCACCTTCTTCAGTGCGGATCCACAAATACTTCGGACTTCCCGCGGGAATCCCGGCGTAGCGAGCATGTAGGAAATGGACAGGAACTACGGATAGGTGTCCCTGGGTTGGAGTGTGGGTCGATTCAGAGGCATGCCGAGATAGTCCGCGGAGTTACAATAACCACTGCGTCCGCTGTCGCAGTAAGTTAAAGTACTTGGCTAGTAAACGCGGCCGCAAATATTTTCACTCCTCGCCATTGGTTCCGCGTGAAGTTCCTATGCAGCTACGATCACTAGACCCTTTCCTTTGTTCCCCCTTCCACCTTCAATCTGCATCTAATTAACATATCGACACGGAGAACCGAAATCGGTTTTTGTTGCTGTGTTATAGCGACCTCCGTCGCCCCCTTAGCTAAGTTTTTAGCACATATGACTGCCATATAGCGGACTTCGGTTCGATTCCCGGCCGGTTAGGAGATTTTCTCCACTGGAGGACTGGTGTTGTGATGTCGTCATCACCATTTCGCCATCACCGAGACGCAAATCGCCCCATAGGGCGTCAAATGAAAAGACGTGCCACTCGTCAACTTCTCCAGGTAGGGATTCCCGGCCATCAATGCCATACGATCATTTCATTTTTTTTTCTTTTCTTTTTGTAGCCGCATCAGCGCGACACTCGTCGGGTAGTGAACGCTTCAGCGAGCAAGCTGCATCAGAGTGACCTCCACCGGAAATCACGCACATGTGACAACTTACAATTGGCGCCAATTTAAAATTTACCCCACGTTTCCATTTTCAGTCATGTAGAAGATATAGTCTGTTAAATCGGATGAATAGTCTTGAAACACCGAGAACATACAAACCAGAATATGCTTTGTATTATGCGTCTTCCACAGCGAGGCTACAGCCATTCCAAGAAAAGGAACCATAGTGCTTTGATACAATGGTAGTTTTCAGCATGCAAACGTAACACATTTATCCAGAATTGATAATAACATGAAACTGGGCAGTGCACATATGAACAGAAGTGGTATATCATGACAGGAAGCAATTACAGCATTACAACCGAAAAAATGACTAGATCACAAAACATATTTTAGGTAATCATGTTGTAACATAGTTCAAAGGCTAACTCCCTGTTATACAAAATTATAACAGTTCGAATACAATGAGTTTCCTCGAGAGGGAAAACTTCTGTCCACAAGTCAGCACGGATTTAGAAAGCATAGCTCGTGCGAAATTCAGGTTGCTCTTCTCTCACATGAGATCCTGCGAACCTTGGATGAAGGGCAACAGGTGGATTCCATATTCTTAGATTTCCGAAAAGTGCCACTCTGCCGACTGCTAACGAAAGCAGAGGCATACGTTTTAGGTTCACAGGTACCTGAGTGGGTCGAACACTTCTTAAGTAGCAGAGACCATTATGCTGTCCTCGACTGCGAATGTTCATCAGAGAGAAGGGTATCGTTAAGAATGTCTCAGGAGAGTGTAACAGGACCGCTGTTGTTTTCTACATACATAAACGATCTGGCGGATAGGTTAAGCAGCAGTCTGCGACTTTTCGCTGATGATGCTGTGTGGGAAGGTGTCATCGTTGGGTGGCTGTAGGACGATACAAGGTAACTTAGACAAAATTTATTGTTGGTGTGATGAATTACAGCTAGCTCTAAACGTATAAAATGTAAGTTAATGCAGATGAGTAGGAAAAAAACCGAAATGTTGGAGTACAGCGTTAGTTGTGTGCTGCTTGACATATTCACGTCGATTAAATATCCAGGCGTAACGTTGCAAAGCTTTGTAAAATGGAATGGACAAGTAAGAAATAATTGTATTAGGGAGGGTGAATGGTCGACTTCGGTTTATTCTGAAAATTTTAGGCAAGTGTGGTTCATCTGTAAAGGAGACCACATGTAAGACACTAGTGCGCCACGTTGTTGAGTACTATTCGAGTGGTAGGTATGCGCACAAGGTTGAATTAAAGGAAGAAATCGAAGCAGTTCAGAGGCAGGTTTCTAGATTGGTTACCGGTAGGTTCTAACAACACGCCAATATTACGGAGATGCTTTGGAAGCTGAAATGAGAATCACTGGAGGAAAGGCGGAGTTCTTTTAGATGAGTACTACTGAGATAATTTAGCGAATTGGCATTTGAGGCTAGCTGCAAAACAAACGCACATTTTGCGTAAGGACCATGAAGATAACTCTAGAGAGATCAGGCATATAGACAGTGAATATGAAGGGGTACCCTCTCCCACGTACCATACGTTGGCTTATGGCGTATGTATGCAGATTTGTAGATGTAGATGTAGAATTATGTTTTTTGCAGTCCAGTAGGTAAAGAAGTGTCAGCACCTGCCTTGCCAGTGTTTCATAAGACTTGTTGCGGAAGGGTCGGTATAGCTCTCTGAAATACCATATAATAGCTTTTTGTGACATAGTGGAGTGGAGAGAGTGGGGAATCGCGTGCTCACTCTTAGAATTTGCAGACCTACAAAGGAGGGAAGTACATGACCACAATCTGGCGATCAGCCATCCCTCAGGCGTCTGCTCTCCACCCTTTCGCCCGTCCTGCAGATCACGCCCCCCAGAACTCAATTTATCCCTTAATACGGTTCTACTGCACTTCGATGCGCTTCACACACTTAATATTTGTGCTAACCTACTTCGTTTAATAATAAACATCAATTTTATACCATTAAACCACTATTTCTAATAATCTGCTACTTTTAAGTTGCCTCCAAATCTGAAACTATTTCTCCTTGAGAAAAAAAAATGATAGGACCTTTTCTGTAGGAAATTTAGTGGATTTTCATTTTGTACTGGGATACATTTTCGCTAGATCCTGCAGTTTTCGAAATAGTCACGAAAAACATAAAAAAGTGACCCACTCCTAAGCCCACATCCTACTGGTCAGGACTTTTAGTGTGTTCTTCAAGATACTCCCCCCTACATCTACATCTACATCTACATTTATACTCCGCAAGCCACCCAACGGTGTGTGGCAGAGGGCACTTTACGTGCCACTGTCATTACCTCCCTTTCCTGTTCCAGTCGCGTATGGTTCTCGGGAAGAACGACTGTCTGAAAGCCTCCGTGCGCGCTCTAATCTCTCTAATTTTACATTCGTGATCTCCTCGGGAGGTATAAGTAGGGGGAAGCAATATATTCGATACGTCATCCAAAAACGCACCCACTCGAAACCTGGCGAGCAAGCTACACCGCGATGCAGAGCGCCTCTCTTGCAGAGTCTGCCACTTGAGTTTATTAAACATCTCCCGCCTTACCAACAATTAATTTTATATGATCATTCCACTTCAAATTGTTCCGCACGCATACTTCCAGATATTTTACAGAAGTAACTGCTACCAGCGTTTGTTCCGCTGTCATATAATCGTACAATAAAGGATCCTTCTTTCTATGTATTCGCAATACATTACATTTGTCTATGCTAAGGGACAGTTGCCACTCCCTGCACCAAGTGCCTATCCGCTGCAGATCTTCCTGCATTTCGCTACAATTTTCTAATGCTGCAACTTCTCTGTATACTACAGCATCATCCGCGAAAAGCCGCATGGAACTTCCGACACTATCTACTAGGACAGTACGACAGTACGAAAGTTAGTGACTACACGGATTTTTTCCCCTAGTCGAACTTTTTTGTTCTTCGTTGACTGGGCTATTAAGTCAGTTCTCACCATCAATAACAGAAACACACTAATACGCTACCCAGTCATTCGCTGCAGCCATTTGCACCACACGGTTACACATAGGGCATTATCAACAAGTTGAAGCAAGACATGGTTAGGCACTTCCACTAACACCTTGATAAGAAAGCAGTGCAGAACGCCAAGGTTATTCCAAGGCTTAACGCGTGGGAAAGGCACAGTGTAATCCACAGCTCCTACGATCACAGTCAAGAAAGCGCAGTAAAACTCATACCAGCTAAATAAATTTTCTGAAACTGATACCTAAGTTCCGCAAGAGGTTCGCATACAATTTCGAACGAGTACACATAAAGTGTCAACAAAAGCTGATACATTGCCATTCTAGCAAGACTGTCCAACTGGTGCACCTTGCTTGTGACATGAGAGTGAATAGAATCGAAAGTTATTTGCTTTAGTTTAGCTCTGGATTTCACACGGCTCGCTGAGGCCACGTAGCTATTTTAAAATTGCACACCGTGTCTAGAAATGTAAGTAGCATGTTAAATGCCCGCCGACCTCACTTCTTCTTCCTGGACAGTTGCGTTCTATAACATCAGTTCTCTGTATAGCACTCGCGGGTTGTAGAGGCGTACATACCAAATCAGATTCGATTTTTTAATACCACAAACTAATGAATGAATTGTAAATTCCAAATATTCCTTGAGGAAAGTGTACACAATATGTTTCCCTCAAGACAAGTTTGTACGTGACGTGTAGTTATCTGACTTTCATTTTTCAAGCTTCACCGACGATAAGCGTTTGTGAGTCCGCGAATCTGTTACCCAGACGTATTGCACACACACACACACACACACACACACACACACACAGACAATAAGTCATACAGACTCTGGTGAGATGTTTTTATTTATTTATTTATTTATTTACACGTCACGTTCCGTAGGATCAAATTGAGGACCAAATCTCCAAGGTCATGGAACGTGTCAGTACATGAAATATCAACATAAAAGTAATAACAGATAAATATAAATGTTTATGAACGCGAAAAAAGTCAGTCCATAAGTTTAAGCAAACGCAATCAACAATACAATAAGAATCAGCTTAATTTTTCAAGGAACTCCTCGACACAATAGAAGGAGTGACCCATGAGGAAACTCTTCAGTTTCGATTTGAAAGCGTTTGGATTACTGCTAAGATTTTTGAATTCTAGTGATAGCTTATTGAAAATGGATGCAGCAGTATACTGCACACCTTTTTGCACGAGAGTTAAGGAAGTCCGATCCAAATGCAGGTTTGGTTCAAATGGTTCAAATGGCTCTGAGCACTATGGGACTTAACATCTGTGGTCATCAGTCCCCTAGAACTTAGAACTACTTAAACGTAACTAACCTAAGGACATCACACACATCCATGCCCGAGGCAGGATTCGAACCTGCGACCGTAGCAGTCGCGCGGTTCCGGACTGAGCGCCTTAACCGCGAGACCACCGCGGCCGGCATGCAGGTTTGATTTCTGCCGAGTATTAACCGAGTGAAAGCTGATTATTCTTGGGAATAAGCTAATATTGTTAACAAGACATGACAGTAAGGAATATATATACTGAGAGGCCAATGTCAAAATACCCAGACTCGTGAACAGGGGTCGACAAGAGGTTCGTGAACTTACACCACTTGTTGCCCGAACCGCCCGTTTCTGACCCAAAAATATCCTTTTAGAATGGGAAGAGTTACCTCAAAATATAATACCATGCGACATATGCGAATGAAAATAAGCAAAGTAGACTAATTTTCGTGTCGAACAATCACTCACTTCTGATACCGTTCGAATAGTAAAAATGGCAGTATTAAGTCTTTGAACAAGATCCTGAACGTGGGCTTTCCACGACAGCTTACTATCTTTCTGAACACCTAGAAATTTGAAATGTTCAGTTTCACTAATCATATGCCCGTTCTGTGAAATTAAAACGTCAGATTTTGTTCAATTGTGTGTTAGAAACAGTAAAAACTGAGTCTTATTGTGATTTAGCGTTACTTTATTTTCTACAAGCCATGAACTTAGGTCATGTACTGCACTGTTTGAATCCGAGCCAATGTTGCACGCAACAGAGGCTAGACAAAAAATATGGGAACACTAAAAACACAACACATTACCGTGCCTAATACGACGTAAGAAACCCGTTGGCGTTCAAAACAGCTTCTAGCCCTTTCGGAGTGTATAAACGCAGAAGATCACAAAGACTCAATAATATATGACTATGGTGGTCAGGGGAGATGGACAATTCGTCCTCGCCTTCAACAAACTAGTCCTGGGCTATGCGAGCTGTGTGAACTGGAATCCTATCGTCTTGGAACACAGGATTACCATTGGGTTGCAAGCATTATACCAAGGGGTAGATATGATCATCCAAAATGGTCACATAATCTTTGGCAATAATACAACTTGCAGGGTAACCATGGTGCACTTGGAATACCACATTATGACTGCCCAAATTGTCACCGAACCTCTGCCATGTTTCACTCTTGGGCCGTTAACTCGGCCTGAAGTTGAAAACAGTATGAAAGAAGACTCGTTCGACCAAACGACTTTCTTCCAATACTCCATAGACCAGGTTTCATCACTTCGACACCACGTTTTCCTGTTGGTTGGTTTTGGAATTCCATCAAGCCATGCAGTTTCCTACTTCGTGCTTTTAGATGCTGACCGGGTCCAATATTCAGTTCTGCAATGATTTTTACAGCTGTCGTCCTTTTATTCTTAGTGACTCTTCTCCTCAATGACTGTTTGTCACGATCACTCAGCACACATTTTCGTTCGCGTTGTGACTTAGCTGATGATGTTTTCTCTCTTTTCCTGCCCGCAGTAGAAATTTTAGATATGGTACCTCTTCATACACCAAACGCTACGGCTCCCTTCGTTACAGAAGCATCCACCACACTAACAGCAACAATTTGTCCACGTTAGAATTCACTCACCTTCGACGTAATGCACTCACAACTACAAAGAACACTGATCTGACCACGGCTGACACTTGCAACGTGTTGAGGACATTGCAGAGGTGCCGTCCCTGGTCAGTTAAAACAGCGCGACATTCAGGCTTGACTGGCATCTGCATTTAGGTTCAAGGGTGCACATCTCGCAGTGCTCCCATATTTTTGTCCAACATAGCTTTTTCCGCATATAATTGCTATGCAAATGCAATCATTTTACTGAAGTTCCTTAATTGTCATGTGTTAAAGTGACACATTGGTTAAGAACGTCGAGACGTATTACAGAGAGTAAGGGGTTTAAAACTCCTTACCACCTACAGTGAAACACATTTACCATGGCTCTTTCTAAATTCCTTGATTTACCATGGTCTTTCCACATTCCTTCAAGCAAATGTCCGTATTTACTTCACAACAGGAACACAGTCCATTTGTTCCCCAATCACTTTTTTTTTTTAGTGACTTCGATTTCAGCGTTAGGAAGAAAATTACGAGTTAGCGTCAATAAAGGCAGATGATCATAATTTCCTCGTCCATGAAGGACGCCATCACCAGTACATCGAGCGATAATTAACTAATACAGTTTTCTGCGTCTCCAATTTGTTTGTCGTATGATCACTCATTTCGATGGTTCACACCATCATCCTCAGGTTCAAAATTACGTAGTTAAATTCTTGGTATTAGTGTAGAGCACAGATATTGTCTCTGTAAACAGTACAGTGAAAAGACTGCAGCATCTTTCTAAAGGAACGCAGCAATTTTCCACACACAATCTGAACTTTTTCCTCGTTTCTCAACTAGTTTCTACTATTTAAGCCGTCATCCAGTGGTTAACTATATAAAATTAAAACCAGCCATACGCGAGGAGTCGAGTACTGAGGTTTCCCTACAAACTTAATTATGTATACAAATAGGTCATTCAAACCGTAAATCTAGAACGTCGGTGATTTTTGCCTATTGTCGACATTCACAGTGGCAAGATTCTGGTCCCGGGAATTCCAAGACTTCCGAAAATGTTTTAATCATAAGTTTGAAGTCGAATAACAAATGACAAAAGAAATATTTTTTTCGTTTGATACAATTAAAAATTAACTGTTCTCAGATTTTTTTCCTCTGCTTGTACTATGAAAAACTGCTGCTTGTCAAATTTTATGATTCGGGATCAACGGGAAGTACCATATAAGTTTCGTGAGTGAGTTCGCGAGTATCAAGATATGTGACATAACTGGCCTTAGCTTTTTATTACACTTACTTAAAACTTACATTTAGAAAAACCCCTAGGGACAATAGACCTTAGTATGTGACATAAATTTCAACTTGATTCGTCTACCAGTTCCCAAGAAAAGGGCTTTGTGACAGTCGAACCTATGAGGATTCCGTTTTTACCGACTGAAGTACCTAGCCATAAAAAGTACACTACATCATCGCTTCGAAACAAATGGGATGTCAACAATTTTACTGGAAATATGCATACGGATAAGCGAAACAAAAGAAGCAGTTCCATTCGTAGTTTTCACACTGGCAGGATTATTTCTACTGCCTATATAAGGGGTGATATTTTAAATTTTCCGTTAGGTACATCTCTTTATTAATTTTATTTTTATCAACTCTTTTTCTTCTTTGGATATGCACATGCATATACACAAATAGATCTCCGAAATTTTTAAACCCCCTCATTTTTATTCTTTGGCCAACATTATATCTTAGCACATTCCACGCGTTATGTACACCAGCTAACTATAAACGTCAAAAACAGTTAAATCTGTGATAAAAAGCGAAAGGAAAAACGTAATGTGAATACGCTGCCCCTTTTATAGTACGTTTTTACAGGTAAGTATTCTTCCGTTAATTTACTTTGCGTTTCTATATAGCAGCACTAAAGTAATGTGCACTTTTAAGTATAGCTAAACATTGGATAATAGCTTAAAGCCGAAAGCCGTAGAGAGGCGAAGAAAAAGAATAACCAAATAAAAGCCTAATAGGAAAAATTCCGCATCCATTTAATAAATTTATTGCTGTGGTACCCTGAATGGAAAAGAAGAATCTTTTTGGTCCTACATCACTCAAAAGACGAACCATAACTTGTTTTGCACTTGGTTTGTTGCTGTAAAAGGGCGTCCGTGCTCAGCACAAGTATCGAGAGTGCACCCCTGAAAATGTTGGTGTGAACGTGTAACGGTGCAACTAACAAGTCACTGTTCCAGAAAACTATTTCATTTATGTTTATTTTAAAGACCGGCCTCAAGCTCGGTTGGAAGAGGCTTGGGTTGGAAGTCGGTAGTTTCCTTTCCAAAGGCACTCTGCTTCATTGATTTGTGGGACCTGTGAAGAGCCTAAGTACAGACGGCCAGATCCTGAGCCCACCTTCCCCTTCCTGGATGCAAATCCAACCCGTTGATCACAGTGTCACCTCACTCCTCCATTTCGATTCGCCATTAAATTCTAACCTTCCTTCTTTCGTTGATTATCGAGGTGAGGAGAAAACATGATTCCAGGCTTTGAGAGTTGAATGTCAAGGTTGACATGTCTCTTTCGTGCCCTCTTGTGCCTTGTAAACATTATGATTAAGCTGCCAGGAAAACGCAACCGGCCATTTATTTGGTCGGCTCATAACGCTGGCTAGAAGAAGGAAGTAACTGGGCACTTCCTTGCCTCGTAACGCTAGAGACCCAGTCTTCGAGGCACAAACAGTAGATAAGATGTTTTGAAGAGAAACGTTGTTTTCCGCGCTGTCAGGACTGGTTCTGAGCACTATGGGACTTAACAGCTGAGGTCATCAGTCCCCTAGAACTTAGAACTACTAAAACCTAACTAACCTAAGGACGCCACACCCAAGGCAGGATTCTAACCTGCGACCGTAGTGGTCGCGTGGTTCCAGACTGAAGCGCCTAGAACCGCTCAGCCACACTGGCCGGCGCTGTCAGGACTGACTTTTACACTTAAGTGCACTTTATCTTCTACATGAAAGACCGAGGAAAATTTTGTCAAGCTCTCAGATTAGGGAGTAGATCAATCATGGAGACCTATTTATTCACTCTGTATTGCAAGAAGACAGTTTCACATCGTCGATTGCAGTCATTTTGACCCATAAACTGATGTGAGGGTTTACTATAGTCACAAGATGACATACGCATCCAGGAGTTAGAAAGTTTTTTAATAATACGTCGATATAGTACATACCTTCAACAAAATGAGAGCAAAATATTGACGTAGTCGAACTATAAAACTTTAACTCTGAGCCTCAGAAGTATTGAAATGTCTTGTTAAGCACCTTGGGTCAAGGATTCCTAAATTTTGAAACCCGCGGTAAATTAATCAAGCTATTTTTTCTATGATGAAGCATATATCGATATTGAAAATAAATATACCTCAAAATGCGTAAGAGCGTAGCATGAGAACTATATCACAAAAATAAAAAGAAAGGCAAGAATTGGTTAATGTAAGAGAATCCTGTCCTCTAAAAACGAAAATGATGACCTCGTAATTAATCGACATGGATCGGCGGTTCAATTTCTTCCGTCCTTGAATATCCCTGCAGTTAGTGTAACCTTCGTGCGTCTAATATAAGAAGCGAAAATACATTTCGTTCCAGAACGAACCAAATTTTCTCTTCTCTTTTTCTTTAAAGCGAGAACCTGGGCCTCGTGTATATACCCAGAACGGACGACAGCGCAGTTTCCTCTTAGCTAGTCTATCAAACACTGTTGTCTTGATTACCTCATCGCAGACCTCGACCTATACACATGCACAGAAAATTGTGATACCATGAACTTAATATGACAGTAGAAAGTGCAGAAACTAGAGTCAGCAGGGTTTCTGTTTTGACAAAAATTGCATAATCATATGCATGGTTTATATATGTCATTAGCCTTTCACACGCGGCTTCACCCGCGTACGCATTATGCACATACAGGATGATGTTACAAACTTTCATGGGTAATGGAGAAGGGTAAATGTGTCATTTTGACGTAAGGAAACCTGTTACGAAAGCTACCGAGTCGAAAATCATGTTTCCATATTTTGGGAGGTGGTAGTGTGGACCAAAACGCGTAAAATATGTCCGCTGAACATGTGCTCTAAAGTGTATACATAAACAGCTATGAGCACACGTTCATCTTTGCTATTGTGAAACACATCTCTTCCACTGGACAAGAGCTCATAGTTCTTAGGGTATGTATGTTTACTAGACAATTTTTTGTCTCTGTCCATTTCCTCCTCCTCCCTCTCTCTTCCCTTCCTCTGTCCATCTCCTACTCCTCCTCTCTTTATAAACTCCTCCTCCCCTCCCTCTCTGTACACCTCCTCCTCTTCTTTCTCCTCTCTCTGTCCATCATGTCCTGTCCCCTCTCGTTGACCATTTCCTCCCCTTCGCTCTAGCTGCCCGTTCACATCTCCCCCTCTCTTTGTCCATCTCCTGCTGCCCACTCACTCATTTTCCATCTCCTCCTCCCCTCCTCTCTGTGTCAATCTCCCTCTCTCTTTGTCCCACTCCTCCCCCCCCCCCCCCCCCCCACTGTGTATCCATCTCTTCCTCCCCTCTGTCCCCAGTTAAAAGTACCCACCCACACGTATATCTGCACAACATGCCAGTCACGTAAGCAGCCTAGATGTCATGGATTATCAAACCTTTTCAACCCCACTCCCACCCCTAAGGGAGCTATGTCGTTCTTACACCTACAGTACTTCTTGCCAGAGAATAAGTACTGTATGTGCCAAATTTGGTTTTTAATATATATATATATATATATAATCGCTTAGCTTAGTTAATTATCGAGAAATTCATTAAATTTTTCTTTTGGAATACATGGGATACATGTATGAAAACATTAACTGATGAAACATCAAATGTTTGTCTCGTTTTCGTCAGTGCCTGGATTGTAATCTTGCTTTGATAATCTTCACTACAGTTTCTTTAGTTTTCGAACGTCATTGCAGGGCTTCTTTTTTTTTTTTAAACCGGGCCAATAATCAGTCTCTGCTGTTGATGTGTGACAAAACATCAAGAAATGAATTCTGACACTACAACAGCCTGTGATGCAATAATAGACGCCGATGTTCTTGGTACGTTGTGACAGTGGCATACCATTGTATTATAAAAAAGAGAACTGTGTAGGACCGTTTCGCGGTGTGAGACGTCACATGTAAAACGCAGAAGCTGTCTTTATGGAATGGTTAGATCTCAACTGCAGCTATGAGATCAAACTCCTACCAGTGTGGCCATAGTTGCTGATGACACAGCTTCGAGCAAATATTTCCAGTGCTTTGACCAAGACTATACACACTATTTCACTTCAAATTCACCGGTGGTACCTTGTCCTTGACTACGCTCCTTGCTCTGTATCAGCAACTAACTAGCTCAATGATGGTGATGCGGTGGGACGAAGAGCGCTATGTATCTGTCCTATCAGTCCACAATCCTTGAGAGTGTCCGCACCTGCAGTTAACACCCCGTTAAGAAACAGAAGCATCGTCTTTAGAACAGAAGCAGCAAACAGACGGTATCTTGTGCTACAAATAAATGTAAAAGAAGCACTGAAAATGGCTCACTTCGGTATATGAATACTAACAGAAGTACTGGAACATTTCCTTATCGTTGTAAGCTCATAGTAAGTCACAAAACAGCAAGAGGTAGCCACGTGCAGGGAGTGCCTGCTGCAGCTCGAAAATTGTACTCTATTCACGAGATATTGACGGCTGTCTGTCTCACCGTAACGCCAGTACAGAAGCTTGAAGTGCTCGACTTTTCATACAGCAGTAAACCCAAAATAGTAGAAATACAAGGAACATTGCCTATTCTGAGTCGTAGAAGCTCTTGCAGGTATCCTCGAGACGCCACATGTATTAGAGCAAATAAGTGAAAAACTTCTGATGAGTCTATAGCTGCAGAAGGCTCCTCTATTTGAGTCTAATGGTGCGCCATGTAAATTGCATTGTTTCTTCAATAGGAAACTCGACTGAATACAGACTGATTTTCTGTTATGATTGAAGAACTCTAAAGCTGCCAAGAAACTCTTGACAATATTAATCGTTGTTTTCGAATGATGAAGAGGTGCAATGAGTAAAGCGGAAATGATTGTGCAAGAAGAAGTTCTACTAAAACACTACTTGGTGCCTTTGACTAAATTTTGTGTTAAACGCAAACTTCTGAAAAACGTTATACAGTATCCTACCAACATTGACATTAAGATCTGACTGAAACGTATTTTATAAAGCCATATGTTAATTTTTCAGAGAGAATACAGTTAACTGTTACACAAATACCCACAAAACTTAGCACTATCTACTCTCATTATGTAGCATATTAGGGTATTTGGGTAAGCGTCAACGAGTGACCTTGAGTAACAAATAGCAGCTCATGCTGTTCGCGAAGTTGAGTGGATGCCGTACCGTGCAAGCGCTCTTCATACGAATCTCTTCCCACACATCATTCACGAATGGAACGAGAAAGGGCGAGAAATGATAGTGCCACCAAGAGGACCCTTCACTACACGCCGTAACGTCGCTAGTGGAACGTAGATGTAGATGTAGACTTCGAAAACGGTCTGAGGAGAATCAAATCGAAAATGCCTTTAACCACTCAGCTTCACAGACAAGAGATCGAATGTACGCGGAAAATATTAAATAAGGTGACAGGGAAAGGAGCTAAGACGTTCACATCAACGTATGTCCGGAACTTGGCGGTGAGTCTGCAATAGAACTGGTGAGTTAATTTATTATTTCATACTTTTACGTCAGTGTGGATGGCGGCTCATATTCAAAATTATTCTATGCGTTGTAGGTTGTATGAATTCTGTTAAAACATAGCGCAAGCATCCGTTATTCATTCCTGCAGCAAGGCGAGATGGTTTTAATCTACGGTCAAGCACACGGGAATGTCAAATGGGCTGTATGGATTTACCGAGTTGCTTACCCTGATAGGCAGCAGCATACAAATCAAGAAACCCTCGCATGCGTTTGTCGGTGTTTGAGCATAACTCCTCTCAGAGTGATGGACGACCACGGTGGCTGCGGGACGTTCGCACACCAGCTCTGTAGCATAAGTCTCCACGCGATATTGAGACCAACAGCTGCACAAGCTCCGGGCACGTGGTCCACAACCATGAAGTAAGCGAAAAGGACGGTGTTCTGAATCCTCCATCAAAATCGATACTATGCCTCTGTCACCTGCGGGGATTTTTGGCACCGGATTTTCCTCCACGAAAAAGGTTTCGTTCTTAAAAATATCTACATCCGTATGAGATTTCTGTCTTCAGTAGAGGAGAGTGCTGTACCTAGAGTGTAGTGGACTTACGACAACATGATACTTTTTAATAGCTACTTCAGTCTAGTGACCGAATTTACAGCCATTTTTTTGAGTTTCTGTCGTTATTGTACTTGAGATTGTTTTTCATGCAAAATTTGTAAATATTTTACATACGTAAAAAGGGTGTTAGTGATATAAGTACTTATACTGCGACCGTTGGTACCTTGATACACTTTCTCTGCCTCGTGATGACTGGGTGTTGTGTGGTGTCCTTAGGTTAGTTAGGTTTAAGTAGTTCTAAGTTCTAGGGGACTGATGACCATAGATGTTAAGTCCCATAGTGCTCAGAGCCATTTGAACCATTTGAACCTTGATACACTATGTGACCAAAAGTATCCGGACACCAACAAAAACACACGTTTTTCTTATTAGGTGCATAGTGCTGCCACCTTCTGCCAGGTACTCCGTATCAGCGACCTCTTGTAGTCATTAGACATCGTGAGAGAGTAGAATGGGGCGCTCCCCGGAACTCATTGACTTCGAACGTGGTTAGGTGACTGGGTGTCACTTGTGTCATTCGTCTGTACGCGAGATTTCCACAACCCTAAACATCCCTAGGCCCGCTGTTTCCGATGTGATAGTGAAGCGGAAATTTGAAGTGACACGTACAGCACAAAAGCGTACAGGCCGACCTCGTCTGTTGGCTGACAAGGACCGCCGATAGTTGAAGAGGGTCGTAATGTGTAACAGCCAGACATCTATCTAGACCATCACAAAGGAAATCAAAACTGCTTCAGGATCTACTGCAAGTACTATAACGGTTAGGCGGGAGGTGAGAAAACTTGGATTTCATGGTCGAACGGTTGCCCATAAGCCACACATTACGCCGGTAAATGTCAAACGACGCCTCGCTTGGTGTAAGGTGCGTAAACGTTGGACGATTGAACAGTGGAAAAACTTTGTGTGGAGTGGCGAATCACGGTACACAATGTGCCGATCCGATGGCAGGGTGTGGGTATGGCGAATGCTCGGTGAACGTCAGCTGCCAACATGTGTAGCGCCAACAGTAAAATTCGGAGTCCATGGTACTATGGTGTGGTCATGTTTTTCATGGAGGGGTCTTACACCCCTTGGTTTTTTGCGTGGCACTATCACAGCACAGACCTACATTGATGTTTTAAGCACCTTCTTGCTTCCCACTGTTGAAGAGCAATTCGGGGATGGCGATTCCATCACTTAACACTATGGAGCAGCTCTTCATAATGCACGGCCTATGGCGGAGTGGTTACGCGACAATAACATCCCTGTAATGGACTGGCCTGCGCAGAGTCCTGATCTGAATCCTATAGAACACCTTTGGGGTGTTTTGGAACGCCGACTCCGTGCCAGGCGTCACAGACCGACATCGATACCTCTCCTCAGTGGAGCACTCCGTGAAGAATGGGCTGCCATTCAGCAGCCATTCCAGCACCTGATTCAACGTATGCCTGCGAGAGTGGAAGCTATCTTAAAGACTAAGGGTGGGATTCTTTTGATCACATAGTGTATGTACCCATTTCAGTGTGTTAGTTGTTTTTTCATCTAACAGCGTTCCTACAAACATGTCGCATGATTTACAACCTTATGTTTTTTAAAAGTTTGTAACTGCACCACTAAGTGGACTAGCCTGTCAGTATAGATTAACCGTTTTGCGTTCATGTGTCTCCACTTAAACACCTGACCTGCAGCTCAGGGGAAAATAAGCGTTAATGGTTCAAATGGCTCTGAGCACTATGGGACTTAACATCTTAGGTCATTAGTCCCCTAGAACTTAGAACTACTTAAACCCAACTAACCTAAGGACATCACACACATCCATGCCCGAGGCAGGATTCGAACCTGCGACCGTAGCGGTCGCGCATTTCCTGACTGTAGTGCCTAGAACCACTCGGCCACTCTGGCCGGCACATAGTAGTCGTGATAGCTGTAAGTATTAGTCAGAAAATGGAGAAAATACTGATAAACTGTCCCCATTCATCAATAAAAATATCTGTATTTATACCCCTACCAGCCTGTATCAATACATGGGGGACAGAAACAGTCTGAAAAGCTTTTTAAAGGTGGTGCAGCGTTGCTTGTACTGAGAAATAATTGTTAAGAAAAAAATTTAACACGTACCACGAATTAATTATAATAGAAATTGGTCAATCAAGCCGTTTCGTGCAAATTCAAATTGCCTGCCAGATAAAAATATTGTCACCGTTCTCATAGCGTAGATGAAAGCGCACGAGACTACTCGGCCTTTGGCTCGATACTTACTGACTTCGCATATCCAATTTTTGTATGGCTCTCTTATTCGGCTTTAGGAATCCAAACGAAGAAAGCGACTGTCGACACCATCTCTGGCGGGCCGCTTGAATTTGCACACTCAACGGCCACACCGGCTAACTTCAGTTCTAGTCCACTCGAAAATGGAGCAACGTATTGCATTTTTCTTAACAGTTATTTCTCAGCACAGCCTACCGTTCAACATCCTTACTAGCTATTCAGAGCATTTCTTGCTACACAGTATCCTGTAGAGTTTCTTTAATTTCTTAACAATTTTAACTATGTTGAAAATGGATATTTTTGTTAGTTTCCGATAGCTTCTATTCCAAAATGTATTCCACTTGTAACTGCACTAACGGAAAAAAGCAGCACCAAAAAATTAGTAATGTAGAGGATTTAATTTTCGGGAATACATTTGTCTAGGTAACATATTTAAGCGTTTAACATCCCAGGATCACATGTTAATATAAGCGCGAGATAACCCATTGCAAATGTGAAATGCTGGCACATTAATAACCGGTGAACCGTCAGAATGTTGAATACATGCACGCAAACGTGCATGCATTGTGTTGTACGTGTTCTGATATCAGTTTTTGACATGGAATCCCATGACTGTTGCACTTGGTCAGTCAATACAGGGAAGCTTAATGCTGGTTGTGGATGACGCAGGAGTTGTCCTCTGATGATGTCCCATATGTCGTCAACTGGAGACAGACCTGGCGATCGAGCAGGCCAAGGCAACATGTCGACACTTTGTAGAGCATACTGGGTTATAACAGTGGTATGTGAGCGAGCGTTATCCTGTTGGAAAAACTTCCTGGAATGCTGTTCATGAATGACAGCACAACAGGTCGAATCACGACACTGGCGTACAGATTTCCAGTCATTGTGTGTGAGATAAACACGAGAGTGCTCCTGCTGTCATACGAAATCGCATCCCAAACGATAACTCCAGGTGTGGGTCCAGTGTGTTTAGCACGCAGAGAGGTTGGTTGTAGGCCCTCAACTGGCCCATTCTAAACAACACACGGCCATCGCTGGCACCGAGGCAGAACCAGCTTTCATCAGAAAACACAACAGACCTCCATCATTCCTTCCAATCATCTATCGCTTGAGACCACTGAAGTCCCAAATGGTGATGGTTTGGGGTCAGTGGAATGCATGTTACAGGTCGTCTGGCTCAGAGCTGTCCTTGAAAAAATCGATTTTTAGCAGTTAGTTGTCACTGTGGTGCCAACTGCTGCTCAGATTGTGCTGGAGAAGCAGTATGGTGCGCCATACGTCGAATACGATGGTCTTCCCTCTAGGTAGTGTCACGTCGACGTCCGGAGGCCGGTCTTCTTGCGACCGTAGTACGTTCTCTTGACAATTGCTGCAAGCAATTATGTACAGTGGCTACATTCCTGCCAAGTATTTCTGCAGCATCACAGAAGCAACAACCAGCTTCTCGTAGCCCTACCACACTACCTCGTTTTAATTCAGTGCGGTTTTGATAATGTTGTCTTTGTCACCTTAAAGGCATTTTTGACTAACAGCAACTCACAACGTCCGGCGTCAAAGGTAACTAACACTCACGACTGTTATAGTGTGTATTTTAGCAAAATGATTTTAATCGTTGTAGTGGCGCTGCTAGCGACACTCTTATGCGACTGACTCGTAATCTGAATAGACATCATCCTTCAAATGTAGCAACAACCCTACCAGCTTTTGTTTATATCGCAAAACTCCTTCCTGGTGTTGCGATTTTTCCCCTACTGTGTAGTTTTTGAGAATATTATTACTTAATTTGATTTCACTTACTGATTATGGACGTGCACTAGAATAATAATGTAACAGATTATTAAATACAGTATTGTCAAGATTTTCTAGAGTGCAATGACGTTAGTTCAATAGAATGTTTGTTCCCAGATAAAAATCATGTTGTCCCTTGGAACATGTTTTCACATTTGGAGAAACCTTAATTTTCTGGAGTAATTTCTGTGATTTCAGAAAAAGACTGCAACGCTTAAAAAGAGAATGCCATCATTTAAAAATGGAATATGAAAGTACATTAAACTCCTGTTACAGGGCTGGACAGAAGCGAAAGTCTGAGAAGTGTAGCAAGGGACAACACTCTCTCCTACTCTTAACCGGTGAATCGACGTTTGGTAGATATGCCATTATGTACCTAAACAATCGTCATCTGTGGGTCACAGGAAATCGTCGCAGAATGGTTTAGTCGTCTTACCAGCAACGGTTTACGATCCCTGTGTTAGCACATTATCGCGACAACCACCCTGAACCACTTGCTCTGATGCAACGACTTAATGGAATTTCTGTAGAAACTTCTGCTTCTTTTGCTAGAGAATGTACTGTGTGCTGAACCAGTTACTGGTCTGCATACCTCTGAACAGCGTGTCTATGAAGCCTGTGACATTATTTGGCTACAGTCTGGAACATTAAAAATGTGAAGCATTCCATGACGCCACGTTCAATCGCTTGCATTGCATCTCATGAAAGCCACTATAAGCACTTTTTGCAACGTGGAACAAATTAATATCTCAGCCCTTATTCTGAAATGTGGACGCCCCGAATTTATTCACCATCTTACTAAACTATGTGAATACTTGCTGGCAAACAAGGTAAATACACTCCTGGAAATGGAAAAAAGAACACATTGACACCGGTGTGTCAGACCCACCATACTTGCTCCGGACACTGCGAGAGGGCTGTACAAGCAATGATCACACGCACGGCACAGCGGACACACCAGGAACCGCGGTGTTGGCCGTCGAATGGCGCTAGCTGCGCAGCATTTGTGCACCGCCGCCGTCAATGTCAGCCAGTTTGCCGTGGCATACGGAGCTCCATCGCAGTCTTTAACACTGGTAGCATGCCACGACAGCGTGGACGTGAACCGTATGTGCAGTTGACGGACTTTGAGCGAGGGTGTATAGTGGGCATGCGGGAGGCCGGGTGGACGTACGCCGAATTGCTCAACACGTGGGGCGTGAGGTCTCCACAGTACATCGATGTTGTCGCCAGTGGTCGGCGGAAGGTGCACGTGCCCGTCGACCTGGGACCGGACCGCAGCGACGCACGGATGCACGCCAAGACCGTAGGATCCTACGCAGTGCCGTAGGGGACCGCACCACCAATTCCCAGCAAATTAGGGACACTGTTGCTCCTGGGGTATCGGCGAGGACCATTCGCAACCGTCTCCATGAAGCTGGGCTACGGTCCCGCACACCGTTAGGCCGTCTTCCGCTCACGCCCCAACATCGTGCAGCCCGCCTCCAGTGGTGTCGCGACAGGCGTGAATGGAGGGACAAATGGAGACGTGTCATCTTCAGCGATGAGAGTCGCTTCTGCCTTGGTGCCAATGATGGTCGTATGCGTGTTTGGCGCCGTGCAGGTGAGCGCCGCAATCAGGACTGCATACGACTGAGGCACACAGGGCCAACACCCGGCATCATGGTGTTGGGAGCGATCTCCTACACTGGCCGTACACCACTGGTGATCGTCGAGGGGACACTGAATAGTGCACGGTACATCCAAACCGTCATCGAACCCATCGTTCTACCATTCCTAGACCGGCAAGGAACTTGCTGTTCCGACAGGACAATGCACGTCCGCACGTATCCCGTGCCACCCAACGTGCTCTAGAAGGTGTAAGTCAACTACCCTGGCCAGCAAGATCTCCGGATCTGTCCCCCACTGAGCATGTTTGGGACTGGATGAAGCGTCGTCTCACGCGGTCTGCATGTCCAGCACGAACGCTGGTCCAACTGAGGCGCCAGGTGGAAATGGCATGGCAAGCCGTTCCACAGGACTACATCCAGCATCTCTACGATCGTCTCCATGGGAGAATAGCAGCCTGCATTGCTGCGAAATGTGGATATACACTGTACTAGTGCCGACATTGTGCATGCTCTGTTGCCTGTATCTATGTGCCTGTGGTTCTGTCAGTGTGATCATGTGATGTATCTGACCCCAGGAATGTGTCAATAAAGTTTCCCCTTCCTGGGACAATGAATTCACGGTGTTCTTATTTCCATTTCCAGGAGTGTACTAGAAGTCTTGAGGCGTGGTATCGTTGTTAAATTACCGAAGAAAGGAAAGTCAACCGAATGTACAAACTGGAGAGGTATCAGGCTTATCTAAGTGCAATGCAAAGACTTTTCCCTCGTTCTTCTAAAAAGAATACAAGAGGCAGCATATTGTCGACTACGAGGACAACAGGCTACCTTCTGAAGTGGGAAATCCTGTTCAGAATAAATATTTATTCTGCGAAACGTATTGGAACTTTGCATAAGACATCAAGTATCCACTGCTCCTAAATTTCGTTGATTCAAAATACTTTTCATAGTACATGCCTAAAATCATTGTAGGGTACTGTCAGTACATATGGAATTGCCGACCATATCACTGATGGTTTGCGAAACCTGTATGTAGATTCAAGTTGCGAAGATGGAATTAGCCCTGTCTTTAGTATTCTGATAGGCATCAGACAATGATGGAATTTGTCATCATTCCTTTTCATATGAGTCGTAGATTTCACAATGAGAAAAACTATGAATAGTTCTAAAATGTGCATACATTTAAATAAGAAGTCTAGGCTTACGGATCTACTATCCATGACAGTGCTGCGAAAGGAGATTTACTAAACACAGCCTTTCGAAATTCCTTTACCAAAGAAGAGGAAGTAAATATTCCACAATTCGAATCAAGAACAGCTGCGAACATGAGTAACTTGGAAGCAGATATCCTCGAAGTAGTGAAGCAGCTTAAATGACTTAATAAAAGCAAGTCTTTTGGTCCAGACTGTGTATCAATTAGGTTCGTTTCAGACTATCCTGATGCAATAGCATCACACTTAACAATCATATATAACCGCTTGCTCGACGAAAGATCCGTACCCAAAGACTTGAAACTTGCACAGGTCACATCAATATTCAAGAAAGGTAAGAGGAATAATCCACTAAATTACAGATCCATGTCATTAACGTAGATATGCAGCAGGATTTTGGAAAATATATAGTGTTCGAGCATTATGAATTACCTCGAAGAAAACGGTGTATTGACACACATCAATATAGATTTAGAAAACATTCTTCTTGTGAAACACACCTAGCACTTTACACACACGAAGTGCTGAGTGCTATTGACAAGGGATTTCCTAGATTCCCAAACGGTTTTTGACACTACACCACACAAGCGGCTAGTAGTAACATGACGTCCTTACGGAATATCATCTCAGTTATGTGACTGGATTCGTGATTTCCAGTTCGTAGTAACTGACGGAAAGTCACCGAGTACAACAGAAGTGGTTTCTGGGGTTCCCCAAGATAGCGTTATAGGCCCTCTGCTGTTCATTTCCATACAAACGATTTAGGAGACATCTGAGCAGCCGTCTTAGGTTGTTTGCAGACGATGCTGTTGTTTATCGTCTGGTAAACTCATCAGAAGATCAAAACAAATTGCAAAACGATTTAGAAAAGATATCCGGATGGTACGAAAATTGGCCATTGACCCTAAATAATGAAAAGTATGAGGTCATCGACATGAGTACTAAAAGTAATTCGGTTCACGATAAATCAGTCTAATCTAAAGACCGTAAATTCCACTAAATACCTAGGAATTACGATTACGAACAATTTAAATTGGAAAGAACACATGGAAAATGTTGTGGGGAAGGCAAACCAAAGACTGCGGTTTATTGGCAGAACACTTAGAAAATAAAACAGATCTATAAAAGACACTGCCTACACTTCGCTTGTTCGTCCTGTTTTGGAGTACTACTGCGCGGTGTGGGATAGGATTAACGGAGTACATCGAGAAAGTTCAAAGAAGAGCAGCACGTTTTGTACTACCGCGAAATATTGGATAGAGTGTCACGGACATGATACAGGATTTGGGATGGACACCATTAAAACAAAGGCGTTTATAGCTGCGGTGGAATCTTTTCATGAATTTCAATCACCAACTTTCTCCACGGAATGCGAACATATTTTGTTGACGCCGACCTACAGAGGGAGAAACGATCATCATAATGAAATAAAGGAATTCAGAGCTTGCACGGAAAGAAAGAATTATTGTGAAGGTGGTTCGATAAACCCTCTGCCAGACACATAAGTGTGATTTGCAGAGTATCCATACAGATGTAGATGTAAATGTAGATGAAGATTACAACTAATGACTACCAAGCTGGATGAAATGGCTAGTTCTGTAGGGCTAAAATAAATAGTGATAAAACAAAACAATGTGCATTAAAGTGGAAATGTACTTACTTATGCCGGGCGGTGTGGCCGTGCGGTTGTAGGCGCTTCAGTTTGGAACCGCGTGACCGCTACGGTCGCAGGTTCGAATCCTGCATCGGGCATGGATGTGTGTTATGTCCTTAGGTTAGTTAGGTTTAAGTAGTTCTAAGTTCTAGGGGACTTATGACCTCAGATGTTGAGTCCCATAGTGCTCAGAGCCATTTTTTGTACCTATTTATAATGCTACGCAAGGTACTAAGGGATATTGACTGATTTCCACACCTCACCCGCATTATCTGTCACAACGCGCACGTACACGCAGAACTGCTTAAGCTCTCGCGGTCTTTCAACGAATATGATCCATTTGGCAATTAGACTCTTTAAATAAGTCCACAAACTTCGGCTGACTCATCTGTCATCTTACCGATGGCAATACACGGATGCGAGACCTGGATAATGTCAGCAGAACCAACACAAAAGTTCACTGTTTTTCACCAACGACGCTTGAGGCGAATTTTGAAGGTCAAGGTCAGTTACAGCGACAGCGGTTCAAATAAAACGCTGAGAACAGGTAGTCTACGTAACCTGCCTAAAAACGTTGCTGAAAGAAGGCCGAAAGTTGCAGGGAATGTTTTACGCATGAAAGATACAAGTATCCCCAAATAAGTACTGTTGTGCAAACCATATGATGTATACAGAGGTAGAGGCAGTCCTCTTAAAATCTCGAAACGAACTTTTGTAAAGGTGCATAGACATGAACTGGGAGGAAGCTGGAAACCTGGCAGGTGGTCGAGTTTTGCTGAAGCAAACTTCTTGTTCGGTATGCTACCAAGCATCGGAGGAACCAATGCAACGTACTAGAACTAATTGCTTTATTGCTGGCCCACCGTCCATTTCTGTACTTGTGTTGATATGCAGCTTTTTGTTCCTTTTCACGTCAGGAATCAGCGCCTAAAGTTTGTCCCCTTAATTAACATTCACCCTGTACAGTAATAACTGCCGAGTATCCTGTACTCTGATAATATCTCGCTCTCAACTACTCAGTGTTCTGGCGCCTGAGTAATAGCCGAAGAAAACAGCGTGAAGAGGCAACGGAGCGGATCGTTGCAAAAGTGGCGCCTCGGCTGCTGCGGTTTGCCGCCTTGTGCAACACTGGGCCGTATCGCCAAGGCTGAAGGGTGTCCACATCCACCTGCTGCTCAGCTTCCAGCTGCTAACGAAATTGTGAGGGCCGCCAGTGCTATTCCGCTTCCGACCATAAGTTAATCTCTGATTGCCGTTCCAGGAATTACCTGGGGCTTACAAGCGTCTTCCTCTCCAAGATGTCGTTTCTTGATTAAGTGAAACCAGCTAATGAGGTGTTCCCATGTTGCGACTGCGGTAATCAGGAAAATTAATTCGGCACTTTTTGTAAATCTCAACTTTCTGACGTACTGGATTACAAACATTCTTAAGGCAAAGGCTGAGCGCTTAACTCCGGATGCGACCAGTCTCCAGAACTCTTCAATGGTTCTGCTACATTTTCCGGCAATGGTTTCATCAGTGGAAAAGACAAAAGAATAGGTACTACACAAAGCACTACTGCACAATGTCAGAAGAAATCTACATTCTCAAATGTTCCTCTCTTTAGGTTTCTCCGATGCATAGAAACCAGTACGTTGTCCTCGATGGTGAGTGTTCATCGGAGGTGAGGGTATCATCTGGAGTGCCCCAGGGAAGTGTGGTAGGCCCGCTGTTGTTTTCTATCTAAATAAGTTATCTTTTGGACAGGGTGGATAGCAATGTGCGGCTGTTTGCTGATGATACTGTGGTGTACGGGAAGGTGTCGTCGTTGGGTGACTGTAGGAGGATACAAGATGACTGGGACAGGATTTGTGATTGGTGTAAAGAATGGCAGCTAACTCTAAATATAGATAAATGTAAATTAATGCAGATGAATAGGAAAAAGAATCCCGTAATGTTTGAATACCCCATTAGTAGTGCAGCGCTTGACACAGTCACGTCGATTAAATATTTGGGCGTAACATTGCAGAGCGATATGAAGTGGGACAAGCATGTAATGGCAGTTGTGGGGAAGGTAGAATTTTGGGAAGATGTGGTTCATCTGTAAAGGAGACCGCTCATAAAACACTAATACGACCTATTCTTGAGTACTGCTCTAGCGTTTGGGATCCCTATCAGGTCGGATTGAGGGAGGACATAGAAGCAATTCAGAGGCGGGCTGCTAGATTTGTTACTGGTAGGTTTGATCGTCACGCGAGTGTTACGGAAATGCTTCAGGAACTCGGGTGGGAGACTCTGGAGGAAAGGAGGCGTTCTTTTCGTGAATCGCTACTGAGGAAATTTAGAGAACCAGCATTTGAGGGTGACTGCAGTACAATTTTACTGCCGCCATCCTATATTTCGCGGAAAGACCACAAAGATAAGATAAGAGAGATTAGGGCTCGTACAGAGGCATATAGGCAGTCATTTTTCCCTCGTTCTGTTTGAGAGTGGAACAGGGAGAGAAGATGCTAATTGTGGTACGAGGTACCCTCCGCCACGCACCGTATGGTGGATTGTGGAGTATGTATGTAGATGTAGATGCAGATTCCTGTTACCGTCTCTATAGCCAATAGTCACTACGTGATTTTGAAATCTATTCAGTCAGTTTCTTAGGAGAGAGTCTGTTAACTATATTTCATTCTCTTCTTTTTAGGAATAGCCAATCCTTTGCCTTTTTTTTTTTTTTTTATTTCTTAAGTCGTAGTAGATGTCACGACAGTTCCATAGAGTTTAAGTTCATTATTAACAATGTGCTGTTTCTTGTTTTTTAATAAATCTACCTACCTAATTGTACCTTTATTACGCAGCCGTCTGAAATGCTGCACTTACATGCTTTCCAATGAAAATTTATTGTGCGTTCACCGATTCATGTTTTTGGCAGTAATGTGTACTGATTTTCATTAGTTATGTACTGGTGTTGTGCATTTACTGGAAAATATAGTTATAAATAAAGTGCAAATGCAAGTAGTTCATACACATTTATTTGTTTCTGACGCATAAACCAAAATCGTCTAACTGAACATCGTGAAGTCGGCCTTATAGGATGCTGAGATTTTCCGTTTCAAATATTACCGAAACTTTTAGCAGGGACAGATTTTTCTCACAGATCTGTACAGATTTCTGGCTGATGTAGGTGACTCCATGTCGATAAATCTAGTGACATATAGCTTCCTTTTCAACAGCACTGGGAGAAAGTCATCTATTTTACTCGGCCATATTCATACACTGAGGGAACAGACGTCATGGGGCAACGATATGCATATATGGGGGTGGTGGTAGTATCGTGAAAACAGGATGTAAAAGGGCAGTCATTAGCTGAGCTGTCATTTGTACTCAGATAATTCATGTGAAGTGATTTCCTACGTTATTATGGCCGTTCGATGGGAATTAACAGACTTCGAAGACGGGCGGAATGCTAGATGGAATTAGACGCATGGGACATTCCATTTCGGAAATTGTTAGGGAATTCAATATTCCGAGAACGACAATGTCAAGAGTGTTCGACAATACCAAATTTCAAACGTTACCTCTCACCACGGACAAAGTGGTGTCCGACGTCCTTCCCTTAACGACCGAGAGCAGCGGCGTTTGAATAAAGTTGTCAACGGGAACAGACAAGCAGCTCTGTGTGAAATAACCGCAGAAATCAATGTCGGTCCTACGATGAACGTCTTCATTACAACAGGGTGGCGAAATCTGGCAGCAGACGACCGATGCAAGTGCCATTGCTAACAGCACGACATCACCTACAGCGCATTCCCGATTTCAGTTGGTAAGAGCTGATGGTAGGTTTCGAGTCTGGTGCAGACCTCACGAAGCCAAGCACTCAAGTTGTCAACAGGCACTGTGTAAGCTAGTGGTGAACTCATAATGGTGTGGGCTGTGTTTACGTGGAATTGACTGGGTTTTCTGGTCGAACTGAACCGTTCATTGGCAGGAAATGGTTATGTTCAACTACTTGGAGACCATTTGCAGTCATCATGGATTTCTTGTTCCCAAACACTCCGAGCTAATGATTTGGTCACCCAGATCGCCCGACATGAATCCCCTCGAACATTTATGAGACGTAATCGAGAGCTCAGTTCGTGGACAACATCCTTCACGGTCAACACTTTCGCAGTTACAGACGGCTATAGACGCAGCATGGCTCAATATTTCTGCAGGGGACTTCCAACGACTTTTCGAGTCCATGCAATGTGTAGTTTCTACCCCACGGCAAAAGGAGGTCCGACACGATATTAGGAAGTATCTCATGACTCTTGACGCCTCAGTGTAAAGAAACATTTACACTGGGTAAAATGGTAAAGTCTCTGGCGCAAGTACATGACCGCGTTATCGGTCTGACTGTAGATGCAGTGCAGCCTTTCTTCGCCGAGGCATTGGGAGGGTGACGGTCCATCGCCCGGCTACATTTAATTTCCGGGAAAGGTCCCTTGTACTGTACATGATAGTAGGCTGAGCGGACGCGATGCCGTCCTGGAGGGACTGAAAAGAGGAAAAATCTCAGTTCCCAGCTGGGACTGAATCCAGCAACATCTGTGGCCAGAGTTTAGTGCTGTATCCAATAGACCATCATTACCACACTTACATTGGGCTTTCATAGTTTTTAAGGATATTTACAAGAGCCTCTTCATGATTTTGCTTAACGTTCAACTTAACACCTCTGGCACCTCAATTATGAACTCAATCTGCCAACTACATTAAAAAAAGACTAGCAGCTGAGAGTGTCTACAGTGGCCACAGTGTATATTATCTTTATTTCACTTTACATTTCACTAAGATTCTTGGTAATTATCGAAGCCCCACACGCATGTTAAATACATTTATGTGCAATATGTCAGCATACACACCCTATCCTTCTCTCACCTGATGAATCAAAAGCATGATACAAGATAAATTTCAATACGTAGATCTGTAGGAGTAGCAGTAGTCTGCTACTGTGGCAGACTTGACAACCCTATGAATCATCTACATCTACATCTACATGATTACTCTGCTATTCACAATAAAGTGCCTGGCAGAGGGTTCAATGAACTACCTTCAAGCTGTCTCTCTACCGTACCACTCTCAAACGGCGCGCGGGATAAACGAGCACTTAAATTTTCCTGTGCGAGCCCTGATTTCTCTTATTTTACCGTGATGATCATTTCTCCATATGTAGGAATGTGCCAACAGAATGTTTTTGCAACCCGAGGAGACAACTGGTGATTAAAATTTCATGAGAAGATCCCGCCGCAACGCAAAACGCCTTTGTTTTAATGATTGGCATTCCAATTCATGTATCATGTCTGTGCCACTATCTCCCCTATTTCGCGAAAATAGAAAACGAGCCGCCCGTCTTTGTACTTTTTCGATGTCATCGGTCAGTACCACCTGACGCGGATCCCACGCCGCACAGCAGTACTCCAGAATAGGGCGGATAAACGTGGTGTAAGCCGTCTCTTTAGTAGACCTGTTGCACTTGTTAAGTGTTCTGCCAATGAATATCAGTCTTTGGTTTGCTCTACCCACAACACTATCTACACTCCTGGAAATGGAAAAAAGAACACATTGACACCGGTGTGTCAGACCCACCATACTTGCTCCGGACACTGCGAGAGGGCTGTACAAGCAATGATAAACACGCACGGCACAGCGGACACACCAGAAACCGCGGTGTTGGCCGTCGAATGGCGCTAGCTGCGCAGCATTTGTGCACCGCCGCCGTCAGTGTCAGCCAGTTTGCCCTGGCATACGGAGCTCCATCGCAGTCTTTAACACTGGTAGCATGCCGCGACATCGTGGACGTGAACCGTATGTGCAGCTGACGGACTTTGAGCGAGGACGTATAGTGGGCATGCGGGAGGCCGGGCGGACGTACCGCCGAATTGCTCAACACGTGGGGCGTGAGGTCTCCACAGTACATCGATGTTGTCGCCAGTGGTCGGCGGAAGGTGCACGTGCCCGTCGACCTGGGACCGGACCGCAGCGACGCACGGATGCACGCCAAGACCGTAGGACCCTACGCAGTGCCGTAGGGGACCGCACCGCCACTTCCCAGCAAATTAGGGACACTGTTGCTCCTGGGGTATCGGCGAGGACCATTCGCAACCGTCTCCATGAAGCTGGGCTACGGTCCCGCACACCGTTAGGCCGTCTTCCGCTCACGCCCCAACATCGTGCAGCCCGCCTCCAGTGGTGTCGCGACAGGCGTGAATGGAGGGACGAATGGAGACGTGTCGTCTTCAGCGATGAGAGTCGCTTCTGCCTTGATGCCAATGATGGTCGTATGCGTGTTTGGCGCCGTGCAGGTGAGCGCCACAATCAGGACTGCATACGACCGAGGCACACAGGGCCAACACCCGGCATCATGGTGTGGGGAGCGATCTCCTACACTGGCCGTACACCACTGGTGATCGTCGAGGGGACACTGAATAGTGCACGGTACATCCAAACCGTCATCGAACCCATCGTTCTACCATTCCTAGACCGGCAAGGGAACTTGCTGTTCCAACAGGACAATGCACGTCCGCATGTATCCCGTGCCACCCAACGTGCTCTAGAAGGTGTAAGTCAACTACCCTGGCCAGCAAGATCTCCGGATCTGTCCCCCATTGAGCATGTTTGGGACTGGATGAAGCGTCGTCTCACGCGGTCTGCACGTCCAGCACGAACGCTGGTCCAACTGAGGCGCCAGGTGGAAATGGCATGGCAAGCCGTTCCACAGGACTACATCCAGCATCTCTACGATCGTCTCCATGGGAGAATAGCAGCCTGCATTGCTGCGAAAGGTGGATATACACTGTACTAGTGCCGACATTGTGCATGCTCTGTTGCCTGTGTCTATGTGCCTGTGGTTCTGTCAGTGTGATCATGTGATGTATCTGACCCCAGGAATGTGTCAATAAAGTTTCCCCTTCCTGGGACAATGAATTCATGGTGTTCTTATTTCAATTTCCAGGAGTGTATGTGATAGTTTCAATTTAGGTTATTTGTGATTGTAATCCCTAAGTATTAAGTTGAATTTACAGCCTTCAGGTATGTGTGACTTATCGCGTAATCCAAATTAAGCGGATTTCTTTTAGTACTCCTGTGGATAACTTCACACTTTTCTTTATTCAGGGTCAATTGCCACTTTTCGCATCATCCTATCTAAGTCATTTTGCAATTCGATTGATTCATCCGATGACTTTACAAGACGGTAAATGACAGCTTCATCTGCAAACAATCTAAGAGGGCTACTCAGATTGTGTCCTATGTCATTAATATAGATCACAAAAAATAGAGGTCCTATAATATTTCCTTGGGGAACACTACGAACTGTGACCTTTCTGACAGGAAATCACGAATCCAGTCGCACAAATGAGGCACGCAGTTCGGTTAGAAGACACTTGTGAGGAACGATGTGGAAAGCCTTCTGGAAATCTAAACATATGGAATCAATTTCACATCCCCTGTCGATAGCACTCACAACTTTATGAGTATAAAGAGCTAGTTGTATTTCACAAGAATGATATTTTCTGAATCCGTGCTAACTATGTGTCATAAATCGTTTTCTTCGAGGTAATTCATAATGTTCGAACAAAGTATATGTCCCAAAACCCTACTGCAAATCTACGTTAGTGATATGGACCTGTAATTCAGCGGATTACTCGTATTTCCCTTTTTGGATATTGGTGTGACTAGAGCAATTTTCCAGACTGTAGGTGCGTATCTTTCTGTGAGGGAGCTGCTTTATATAACTGCTAAATATGGAGCTATTATATCAGCATACTATGTAAGGAATCTGACTGGTACACAATCTGGACCGGAGGCCTTGCCTTTTGAGCTATGGCGGCTGGCGCTAGGGTGCTCCACTTGCATCGCTGATATCGATATTCGGCTGTCCTGCTATCTTTGACTGTTCCCCCGGCGGTTTTCCGGGTGAACGTGTGATGAGTGAGTCTCCGGTCGGCGTTCAACGAGCCAGCTTGTATTGAAAACAAGCCCGCGTCCCTAACCGTGGTGCATGGGCCTCGCCGTGCTCGCCGCCCTTGTCTTCCGGCGCGCGCCGGATGTTCCGTGCTGATCATTGGTCGCCTTGACGTATAAAATTGTGATGGGTTCGTCGTCTCACGCTGAACAGCTTTCCAGCTCGTAATTTGCTAGCTCCAAGTTACATATGACTTTTATTCTGGTTTCAACTAATAAGTTTGTTGAAACTTATGGCGGCATGGGTAGCTGTCGGAGATGGTTCGGAACTTAGTTCCACAGTGGCTATTTATAAGGAGACTTATGTTCCACATTCCGTTTCTGTTTATTCGTGGAGTGTGTGTTTCAAGTGGTTTTCATGCAAATGTTACTTGTTTTAGCGCATATTGCCAGCTTTGGGCCTGGCTGCGGTTGTGTTCGTGCCCGGCAGCCGTAGAGTTGATGATTTTGTGGTGTCACTGCCAGACACCACACTTGCTAGGTGGTAGCTTAAATCGGCCGCGGTCCATTTAGTACATGTCGGACCCGCGTGTCGCCACTGTGTGATCGCAGACCGAGCGCCACCACAAGGCAGGTCTCGAGATACGGACGAGCACTCGCCCAGTTGTACGGACGACATTGCTAGCGACAATACGGACGAAGCCTTCCTCTCATTTGCCGAGAGACAGTTAGAATAGCCTTCTGCTAAGTCCATGGCTACGACCTAGCAAGGCGCCATTAGCCTTACCTAGTTTGAGAGTTATCGTATAAATGTCTCAAGAAGAACGTTGTAGACCAACAAAGAATAAAGTTAAGTATATTCCAAAGCTACGTATTTTCATTATAGCAGTCATAACGTATCTTGTTCCAGACTTGACGCCAGTCGTCGTGTGTGTACGCGTGCCTTTCGGCTCCCTTCTCAGTGTGGCGTAACTAGCTTGTTACGCCACAACAGATTTAATCATTTGTCACGGCAGCATTTGGTATGTTTGTTTAATGTTGAAAGTTCCTTAAAGCAACTGGAAGTGATCTCTAAGGTTTCCCGCTAATTTACTGAGAGACGGGTAATGTTAGAGTATTGCTCTGTAAGAATTTGTGGGTGTGCTTATTATTTATTCCAGTGTGGCTGTGATTTGACCTAGTTTTCATTGCAATCTATTTGTGTTACAGGCCATTTAAGACTGCTTGTTCCCTGGCGTCGGCGCGGTTATGGTTTGTCAGGACCGCTCATTGTGGTGCCGGTCGGATTATATATAAATATATACCGCCTGCTATGTGACACTGTGCACAAGCCGTGGGCAGTGATCGCTTGTATTGTCTGCCGGCCGTAGCGTTACTGCTTCCAAACACTGCTATGGGCCTTAACGCTGTTCTCTGAAGTGCAATTTGGGAATCATTCTGAATCATTATGTCCGTTAGTTAAGCGAGGCCACCCTGTTGTAATTTTAGCGTTTCTGTTGGTTATTTTAATGGTTGAGTTATTAGTAGCCATTTTTATTTAACACCTATTTTAATCATTTGTGTATCTTTAATGAACATACTTGAACAATATTCCAGTAGGGTTCACATAAGTTTTTCGTAAACAATCTCCTTGTAGGCTGATAGCGTTTTTCCAGTATCCTATCAACGAACTGAAGTCTGCAGTCTGATTTATCTACGACCGGACCTACGTGATCGTTTCCCTTCTTGACTGACAGGGGATCTTGTTAGGAAGTTGCAGGGTTCATTTCCCCGTCCAGTCACTCGTATTTCAGCTACCCACTGTTTACTCCAGCTACTTCAGGTGAATGTCAAGATGTTATCTAATATGTCCACCGTACTCTAAGCCACGCCCAGATTCTGATAACGACTGGACATGTAAATGTGTGCTACAATTATGCAAAAAAGCCCATTAAGAGCAAGGTTGCTGCGGTGGAACTGACATCAATGTTCAACTGGATGACCAAAAAATACGGTTATAATATAGAGTTTGACTAAAGATAACAGTGGACATGATGCCCTAAAGCAGTTTAGATATAACGACATTGAAACTTCGGTAGACATTCGCGTGTGGAGTTCATGTGTGCAGAAGTTTAACAGAAATTATTTCTCCCAATTATGAAACCGAACTGAGAGTTAAATGAGCGGGAGTGGTGACCACTCAAGTATCTGCTGCATTACATAGTCCGCAAGCTCCTTTTGCCTGAAGGGCCCGGTAACCTCACAACAATCTCGCACGTTGCGTTAGAAGGTGGAGTGCTCTGTGGCGAGGCGTGGCTGCTATGCTACCGCATGGTGACCCTGTACCCAGAACAGGGGCCTTGGCGTGCTGACACAGTCGTGTATGCTAAGAGGCGTCTACACAGCCACATTCAGGTCGCGTCTCTGTCGGTATTATGATGCTCTGGTGTACCACGTGGGACGCGTAGCGCGTTCTTCACATTAAGATCACACAAGGACAACTTAGAAGAACGCCATGTGTATGAGTTGTTAAGCCTGACCGCAAGTATTGCTTTGAGAAATAAAGTTTTTGATCATTTGTAATATTAATACGGGTGAAGGAAAACTGTCTAAAATAAAATCAGAACAGCATAAATTCGAGGCTCTTCCCTTGCGTTACGTCTCCGTCGATGAGAGCAGAATTCTCGATTGCTTCGACCCATGTCGCTTAAAGTTAGCCAATAGTCTGAACAATAGAGAGCGCTTACACAACACTTCGGCCTGCATCTCTTGATACCACGGGCAGAACTCTAAAACTGACCTACTGAGTTCGCTCCCTGCCCGATTATGTGGACTGAAGTACTTGGGGAGTCAAAGAGTTACGTTTGACATGGAGATTGAGGTCTGTCTTAGTTCGGAGCCAAAGTTTCTGGCTTGAGTCCTCGCCCGGCACACAGTTTTAATCTGTCAGATTGGTAAACATCGCAACACCACCCCAAAAGAAGGGAAGATTAGAGTTTAATCTACTGTCGACAGTGCGGTCATTAGAGACGGGGCACAAGCTCTGATAAGGAATGGATTGGAGAAGGAAATCGGCCTTGCCATTTTCAAAGGCCGGCCGCTGTGGCCGAGCGGTTCTAGGTGCTTCAGTCTGGAGCCGCGCGACCGCTACGGTCGCAGGTTCGAATCCTGCCTCGGGCATGGATATGTATGATGTCCTTAGGTTAGTAGGTTTAAGTAGTTGTAAGTTCTAGGGGACTGATGACCTCAGATGTCCCACAGTGCTCAGAGCTATTTGAACCATTTTCAAAGGAACAATCCCGGCATATGGAGATATCATGGAAAAGCTGCATATGGGTTGGGATTTGAACCATCCTCCTCACTGATGCGAGTCCAATATGCTGACCACTACACCACCTCGCTCGGGAATAGCACGCCACAGACCTGAGATTTCAGTTGTTTTGTACACGAATTTTAACTTTATATGAACTTACTATCGCGAGGTGGTGACTCCTCAGGATCAATATCGTTTTAAATCTACTACAGCCCATGTAAGATTAGAGGAGACGACTGTACACATGCCTGCTTTTCTACGTGTTGTGTGACATTCCTGTAAGAGGGAAAAAATTGGTCTGATTATGAGAATAATCACTATCTACATTTTGAGAGTGGGATTTTCGACGCGCATGATCTACTCTATCGTACATTCGTGCGCAAAACTTAAGGGCGAGGGTAACTTTCGCATGATGTGTCACTGCCAAGAAACACAGCTCGATGAAAACTTGTACTGTACATAGAAAGAAATGCTACAAATGTGGAAGGAGTAGAGTGTCACAATTAAGTGTTATCACCTCTCGCCATATGATGGTTGTAACACCATAGCTCTAATGCTGTACTGATTTATTTTGCTTTTGTTTTATTTAATGTTACATCGTTGAGCTTCTGTAAATGTTGTTTGATTGAATCGATAACACAAAATTGTATATTCCTTTCTTTGTAAAGACTTTGATGTCATGGTTTGATTCTAAGCAATGTAGTATATCTGTCATTTAAATTCTTTGTCCCATTTGGAGGGAACAAGACTTACTGTATATAATTGTAATTTTGCGTGAATAATATTTGGTAGAAATGTCAATATGTGCAAATGTTCTGTTTTATTTAATGTATTTGTTTGCTGTTATGTAAACTGCTGACCTTCACTTAGGATTCTTAGTTATTCTGTGTGCAAGGGTTGTGGTTCCCCTAGGGAACGGAACTGTGTAGAGAAAAGGTGGAACCAAGAGTCAGTCGGGATCGAGCCACCAAACTGTGCACTGCCATGTAAATGTTGCATATTGTGCTGGTTCCGAGAGAGGCTTTTTGTGCTACTTTCCAATGCCTCGGATGGATGGATAAATAGCTGGAACGATTCTGGAATTGGTATTCATCATCGCCACCAAGAAGGGCCAGAGTCCAGCAATTCTGTCTGCAAATCCGCCTACCAACATGCAGTTGCCACCACATTGCGTAATCACTGTAAAGGAGTACTATAATAATGTACAGTGAAGGATCAGCTTATTGGGCGATTTAGTGTGCACAAATATAAGGTAACTTATAACAGAATTTATGTACCTACTTTAATTTTTTCCTTATCATAACACCTCTCAGGTTCCTCTCCGTTTGAACTAAAGTGATTACCGAGTGTCCGTACTGGAAGAACATTAAAGGCCAGTGGTTTGCTAATTAATGCCTCTTGAACATAGTAAAAAGAAAGTTAAAGTTAATGTGGCAAGAGAGGGAGTTAAAGTAAATCATGCTTGTTGTTGTTGTTGTGGTCTTCAGTCCTGAGACTGGTTTGATGCAGCTCTCCATGCTACTCTATCCTGTGCAAACTTCATCATCTCCCAGTACCTACTGCAACCTACATCCTTCTGAATCTGCTTAGTGTATTGATCTCTTGGTCTCCCTCTACGATTTTTACCCTCCACGCTGCCCTCCAATGCTAAATTTGTGATCCCTTGATGCCTCAAAACATGTCCTACCAACCGATCCCTTCTTCTAGTCAAGTTGTGCCACAAACTTCTCTTCTCCCCAATCCTATTCAATACCTCCTCATTAGTTACGTGATCTACCCACCTTATCTTCAGCATTCTTCTGTAGCACCACATTTCGAAAGCTTCTATTCTCTTCTTGTCTAAACTGGTTATCGTCCATGTTTCACTTCCGTACATGGCTACACTCCATACAAATACTTTCAGAAACGACTTCCTGACACTTACTTACTTACTGCTTACTGCTTACTGAAAATAATTTTTCTATTAAAACTGCTTATTAAAGTGTTGTTGCCAACTTCAAAATTAAAAGTTCTTAAGACTGAGGCTTATAAAGTTTGGCCTAGTAAATGATCACATTGCTGCCTGTTGTAAATCGCAGAAGGTGAGTCAGTATCTTGCAAATTTGTCAACATTGTGTCTCACTGTAGTAAAAGTCGTGAATTGCATTTATGGAAGGTTATATACTCGTTTGCTAAGTTTTTGTCTCTCTTGCGTATTGGAAGTGCATATTAATAGTATAACAGGATCCACAGTTTGTCTGTTGTGTTAATGCTAGGTAACAAGTAATGGGAAGACCATTATCTATGAAAACATTAATTTCTTTATTCAAAAGACAGTGAGAAGTAACCTGTTGATGAATTCCTTATAACCTTCATTCTTAATAGAAAAGTATTTAGTTGAGAGAGACTTACCCTGTGATCAGTTCATAATTTTGCAGTGAACTACATTTATAATTTTATGTCAGCTGGAAAATGTTTGACCAATAGTACTGGACCTATGTCCAATTAATGATTCTGCAGTGAATATTAATAGTAACGTTATAAAGACCATTCAGTTTGAATAAGTCCTGAAAGTAATAGTGTTTCGTTATCTGTTATATTTTTGCAAATAGTTTGTGCTGCTCTAGCTGCTAGCTTCAATCTTACCGTAAACATCTGTATGTGCCAGAGTTCATTGCACTCGCGTGTGGCCAAGTATAGGTTGTGTTTATCCGTTAAAGTTACTCATACCTACTTTCTTAAACGAGAACGTTAATCTTTCTCTTGCCTAATTAGGCTGGCGACCGTTTTCCTTATTCTTTAAACAGTATAGCTAGGCAAAAATATTGTTTGTTACTGTTCGAATATTTACGTAATTCTGACTTCCATTTCCGATTAGCCATTTCCGTTAGGTACAACACGGTCAACCTAGCAAAATTCCTCTCAGAGGGTAACACTGTTCTGTTGCGTTATACCATAATTGCTTTAATAAGATTGTTTTATTTCACAACCTGCCTCCAGCTTTGGTGTAGCTGTAGCAGACGGTAGTGTTATAGGGTACGTGATGCACCCAGGAACATTGTCGAACATGTCCGTATTGGTGGTACATATGCTACGGTGTGGGGAGGCATAATGTTGCGTGGGCGTACTGACCTCTAATTCTTTGAACACGGCACGCTTACCGATCAATGTTATTGTGACGCCGTACTTCTTTGTCACCTTTTTAGGTATGCATTCGGCGCTGACTTCATTTTTATGAATGACAGTGCGCGACACCATCGAACTGCACAAGTGGAGGAGCATGGAACGACAGGATATTCGACATTTCCCCGACCTCGAATCCCATCGATCATGTGTAAGACACGTCAGTGACACATATTGCGGCACGTCCACGTGTACCAACGACCATGCAGTACTTTCGCCAACAGCGTTGGTGGAGAAATGGCACGCCCTACCACAAGAACTCCTCGCCAACATGGTGGCCAACATGGGAACAGGTTGCAGTGCATACAGTGCAGTCCGTAATGATCCCACGCTCTACTAAGAACCATTTCCTGCCTTTTTTAATGTCGGTGGGACCATCATAAATAGTGGTGACTTCGGTTTAATTATTGTCTTTGAATAATGTGTCACTTCTGTTCGGGTTGTTCTGTATTTTTTTTTTTTTTTTTCAGTTAGCTTCTGTGCTCTATCGTAGCAGTTCTATGTATGGTCGAAGTTACATCGAGCTATGTTAATTTCAGTGAATGTGTGGCAGTCTGAAATGAAGAAAACGCATGTATAGAGTAAAATTTGGACTTGTAAGTCTGTATGAACATGTGTCTAATTTTGTGCAGTCATGGAGTAGATTACGTACACTGTATGAAAGGCATAATATGAAAACAGCAGGTATTTACAACGAGAAACGCGTATCTTCAGTCTTCTCCTTCGCACACGTAAATATATTGTTAGTTAAAGCTTGTTTGGTATTTACAGCGATTGTATTCTGACGAACTACATAAGTGAATTATAGGCTTATGGCTGATGTGCGGGGTACACTCTGTCTCGCGATGCCAACTGAGGAGCTGCTTGCAAGGCAAAGGATGACAAGGCGGCAACGGCCTGGCGAGGGGCTCGTTTCATGTCTGGTCAAGCGGGTGAAGTACCTAGTTATTCGAGCATGAGACCATACACCACACTCATGGACTGTAGCTGGTATGACTCAACCAGAGGAGAATGTGCTCCCGCAACAGGTGGACTGTGCGCACTGGTGTGTCGAGGATTCGAGATCTTGTCTTCAGAGAGTAAGGTGTGGTTGCAATGGCTATGAAAATATTGATAACACGTTCCAGCAACGCGTTTTGTTAGGAATAGTATGATAGCGGATTGTTTAAAGTGGACGTAACCATTAATAGCGATTTGTGTGACTTTACAGAAAATTTATTTGATTAAAGTGAAATTTGCCTCTTACTACATATCGTAATACATGCTACGGAGTGGCCGAGCGGTTCTAGGCCATACAGTCTGGAACCGTGCAACCGCTACGTTCGCAGGTTCGAATCCTGCCTTGGGCATGGATGTGTGTGATGTCCTTAGGTTAGTTAGGCTTAAGTAGTTCTAAGTACTAGGGGACTGATGACCTTAGAAGTTAAGTCCCATAGTGCTCAGAGCCATTTGAACCATTTTTGAACAACAAGCTATATTATGAAGATTTTACTTAGAAACACTAGATGACTGATAAGTAAGGAACTACGTAATATTTTGGTGAACATAAGATCACTGGATAGTATGTGATATTCTGACTGTTAGTAAACTGCTCGAAAGACCGTCAGTTCAACAAAGCTACTGGTTAATAGTTAGTGTGTTTCATATAAATGAAATGAAGAGTGAAGGAACAGATGAATATTAACTTTGATACCATGGTTCAAAATGGTTCAAATGGCTCTGAGCACTATGGGACTCAACTGCTGAGGTCATTAGTCCCCTAGAACTTAGAACTAGTTAAACCTAACTAACCTAAGGACATCACACACATCCATGCCCGAGGCAGGATTCGAACCTGCGACCGTAGCGGTCTCGCGGTTCCAGACTGCAGCGCCAGAACCGCGCGGCCACTTCGGCCGGCTTTGATACCATGAACTGTATGCAGAAACATATGCTTGTTATAGCGGAAACATGGTGGCATTTGTTGGGACTTCTGTGTTAGAAAACGCAAAACAATTATATGTCAAAGAACTTAACTTGTTTTGTAGGTGAACGTAGGCCTGATGTGCAGACTGAACTTTCAGCAGGATACATTCTAGGGACACAGGCAATGCATTCCGTTTTTTAGCAGCTTTTCTCTCTGAGCTGCATTGTGTGTTCCTGTAGATCAGGCATCAGACTCGTGGACCTCACTGAGCTAAGTGGAATTAGCAGAAACGTATTCTGACTTGTATATGTGTATTGTGTATTAAACTGGGGATCTAGAAACGGCGAAGAGGCGTCGCCCTGCCGTAGCCCTCAGTGGTTCACAACAACCCACAACAGGCCACAGCAGTCCACCCACACCACCGCCGCTCCACGCCGAACCCAGAGTTATTGTGCGGTTCGGACGCAGCGGATCGCCCCCCCCCCCCCCCCCCCCCCTCGGGAACATCTCACACCAGACGAGTGTAACCCCAATGTTTGCGTGGTAGAGTAATTATAGAGTGCGAGTACGTGGAGACAGTGTTACGTGCAGTAATCGCCGACATCGTGTAACTGAGACGGAATAAGGGGAACCAGCCCACATTCGCCGAGATAGATGGAAAACCGCCTTAAAAACTATCGACAGGCTGCCCGGCACACCGAACCTCGACACTAATCCGCCGAACGGATTCGTGCCGGGGACCGGCACGCCTTCCCGCTCGGGAAGCAGCACGTTAGACTGCACGGCTAGCTGGGCGGGCTGCTTGTAAATGTAATCAAAGGCTTTAAATGACACCTCATGGCTGCTGGAAATGTGACCTCTGAGCTATCCACTTGAAGGCATCCGTGGATTATTTTAGCAACACAGGATGTAAATACCATCAGACAGCCATCATCCCAATATTGTCATCCAGCCGTCCCTCGAAGAACTTCACACACACATTATGTAAAAATGTATCTTATTACGGTTGATTTCCATATTAACTTTCACAGCAACGCTGTTCGGAGGCCATGGAGGCCGGCCCCCACATGAGCTATTAACTGACTCTTGTTGCGGAACACCTTTGTTTTACAGTGATTACTCATATTTCTTCTTTCCGTTTTTCCTCTTTTCCTGATCAGTTGCCGGCCGCGGTAGCCGAGCGGTTCTAGGCGCTTCAGTCCGGAACCGCGCGACTGCTACGGTCGCAGGTTCGAATCCTACCTCAGGCATGGATGTGTGTGATGTCCTTAGGTTAGTTAGGTTTAACTAGTTCTAAGTTCTAGGGGACTGATGACCTCAGATGTTAAGTCCCGTAGTGCTCAGAGCCATTTGAACCATTCTGAACCTGATCAGTTTCTAGTGAACGTTGCAAGAAAATAATTACTGTGAAAGCCTTCCTTACAAACAAAGCAAAACAATAGTCAAAAATAGTGCGTTCAATTTACGGTTGAGGGAAAGCTTGCAGCAATCAGATTGGAATGGCATGTACCGGGAACCTGAACTAATTTAAACTATAACTTATTTCTTGACATATTAGTAAATATATCTGAAAACAGGTTCTCTAAGAAAACACTGAAATACGCTCTTAGGAAACTATGTAAAAGAACCACGGCATACTAAAGGGATAAGAATGTATTGTAAGCGAAAAGGGAAATGTATCTAACAGCAAGAAGCAATAATGATCCAAAGGCAGTCAAATATTATAAACAATACTCTACTATATTGAGGAAAGTTATTAGAAAGTCCGGAAACATGTGTATTGTGTCTGAGATTACTATCTCTCATAATAAAATTTTCGGAGGAACAGATCAACTATAGACCAAATATTCACCCTGCGTGAAATTTTGGAATAGAAATGGGAATACAATAAACCAGTTCATAATCTTTTCATAGATTTTACAAAAGCGTATGATTCAGTATTGCAATCAAAATTGTACAGAATTCTTTTGGCACTTGGAACACCAAAGAAGTATGTTAGACTTATAGAAGCGAGTTTGAAAAACACAAAAGGTAGAGTACGCGTTGGGAAATTGGAGCCAGAAGAATTTGTAATAAACAACGGACTTAAGCAGGGAGATTCCCTGTCTCCGCTACTTTTTAATTTAGTCCTAGAATATATTGTACGAATGGCAGCAGATAATTCAGAGGGTGTGGAGTTAAACGGAAATTTTAAGGTATTAGGGTATGCAGATAGGAAAGAATCTGTAGCAGCAAATGCGAATGCGTTAATCAAGGCTAGTGAAAATGTAGGCTTAAGGATAAGTGAAGACAAAACTAAATACTTGGTTACTGCTAGAATGCCAACAGCATAGACCAGGAAATGTTAAGAATTGGAGACATGCAGTTTGAAAAAGTGAACACATTTAAGTATCTAGGCGCGGACATCACTTGGAGAAATGAGATTGAATCCGAACTGAAGAAGAGATTACGGGCGGGAAATGCGTGCTACTTCTCACTGAATAGATTACTTTCATCACGGATATTGTGAAACGTCCCCTTTGAACAATTATACATGATTGTGCTTAAACTGACACACAATAATTTTAGCGCAACGCAATCTGACTTTCAAAAATCCCTACAAAAGAATGGCCCTGAGTAACATTAACCTATACGTTTCACAAATCACTTACCTCACAAAAATCTTCGTTACTCGAACTACTGCAATACAGCGAGCACCACTACTGCCAGCTAAATAAAAGATTCAAACTACGGAAGGCACTAACTACTGATAGGCACAGTTAGCAAATGAAAGATTTTAATAGAGAACAAACAATGTATTTACCTTAATAGTCATAATGTATATGACATCCATTCTTACAAATGTACTGCTTCTGATGGACACACCTCCAGATTATCCATTCTCAAAAATCCGCCATCTCACTTCCCCACATCCACCACTGCTGGCGGCTCACCTCCAACTGCGCAACGCTACGCGCTGTTAACAGCCAACAGCCCAACACTACAATAGCGAACAACAATGCAAATTAGCCACAGACTGCACACAGCACAGCCAGTGATTTTCATACAGAGCGCTACGTGGCGTTACCAATAAGAAAACCTAAACAGCCTACTTACATAGCCCCCATGCTCCCCACAAAAAATTTTACAAATTACAATATTTGAAAAATTTTTTTCATAATTACAACAACAAAGAAATCAAATGCACACACTTATCGATACAATGTTGGTCAAAAGCTAAAACTTTTTCACAGTCCATAAAGACAGTTCTGATCGTTCATCACAGTAAAATAGCAGTGTTTTTCTCAAAGTCTGAGCAGTAAAAGAAAATGCACATGGAAGTAGTGGATTTCCATGCAGTCTTGAAGAAGTAGTGTTGTCCTTCCAACGGAAAGACAGTGCTGACTCTCGACCTGCAGACAGGTAATGGACCACAACAGAGCAAACCCACCACAGAGTCAGTCATAGTTTTGAAGACTATTGGTAGGTAGGTCTTCACAGAGCAGACCCACTGTATTCCTGGTAGGGATTATGGTATTGGTGGGCCACCAGAGGTGCAGACCCACTGCAGTCCTTGTAGAAATAATGGTATTGGTTGGCCACCAAAGATTCAGACCCACTGTAGTCCTTGTAGAAATAATGGTATTGGTGGGCCATCAAAGATGCAGACCCACTGTAGTCCTTGTAGAGACGGCCAGCAGCCATCTGTTGCGACTGTGCAGGTGCACAATCACCATCGAAGAGTCTTGCGGACAATATAGCAAGTCCATGAATCACTATTTGTGCACTCAAAAAAATTTTTTTGAAATGTCCTTAGAATCAGCAATGCTGTTATCCAGTCCCTTGCTGAATTATTAACACACGTGCAAACACTATCAGTCCCTACTTCTCACATATTGTACATATACTATGACCAACAGAAACGAGTGCAGTGAAATGTAACTTACAAGTTACTTAATTTGCTGAACTGGTGTCAATTACAATTTTATAACATAAGAATACAATAACATGGGTACAAAATACATCATTAAAGAACATAACAATACAGATAACATTTGTAGTAATAGGGGCTTTACAAAAGAATAGAAATAAACATATACATCAGTGTTACAGGAATTATGACATAAGTAAATACATAAAAGATCAGAATAACTTTTGAAACATCAACTTCACACATGAGCATTAAAACAAAACAGAATAAATAATGTCTAAACATCTTTACAAAGTAAATAACATATTATCAGAAAAATTCTACAACGTAACTCTCATCAGATAAACACATAAAGACAAGGAGAACACAAATACCCAAGGGTACACAAACACATAGTGGGATAACACAAGAGGAAAGGGCAGGGTGTGTTTTCAGTGTAACATTTGGTACTGCAGTGCAACCCAAAACTTCATTCCATAGATCTTTCATCTTATTTCAACATTTGTTTCCACCAAAAAAATCCTATCCAAGCATGCTTTCTGTATTTATATGTTCACATATTTCTTACCTCATTATTTATTTTTCATTATCTTACCTCATCATTTATTTCCAAGAAAATCCTACCTAAACCTGTTGTCCCTAAACCCTACTTTTTTGTTCATATCCTCTTTCAAAATTCTTTTTTGGCCAAACCATTTTCTTATAGCTTCTCAATGCATCTCTTCCAATTCATCACAACTCGTTCTCTAAAAACCTAAACAGCCTACTTACAATTGTCTAGGAATTTAAAGATTAGAATATACAAAACTATTATTCTACCAGTTATGCTGTATGGGTGTGAGACTTGGTCTCTCACTGTGCAAAATGAAAAGCAGTTTCGAGTATTTGAAAACAAAATTTTGAGGAAAATTTTCGGAGCAAAAAGGAATGAGATTAGTCGAGAGTGGCGAAAACTGCATAACGAAGAGGTTCACGAACTCTATTCAAGCCCTGGCATAATCAGTATTATTAAATCACGTAGGCTGCGATGGGCGGGTCACGTAGCTCGAATGGATGAGGGCAGGGCAGCGCGCAGAGTACTGGTAGGGCACTTAGAGGGAAAACGTCCTGTGTGGAGACCGGGGCGTAGATGGGAGGACAATGTGAGGGCTGATTTGAGGAGCCTAGGTATTGAAGGTGAAGGGAAGGAAATAGCCCAATACAGGGACAGATGGCGAAAATACGTTGCTGCGGTAATGGGCTCTCGAGTCCGGTATGACCAGTGAGTGTGTGTGTGTGTGTGTGTGTGTGTGTGTGTGTGTGTGTGTGTGTGACAATAAAATTAAAACTATTTGGAATATTGGTGAAATGGAAACAGGGCAACCAAGAGCACAGGAGGACTATATTATCGTCAACCTGAATCAAAAGTTTATTAACAAAAAGTCAAACGACGAAAATATTTTTAATAATCACTTTTTTAATGTTTTGAAGAAAATAGGATCCAGATGTTCATTAGAAAAGGCAAAGCTATATATGGATGAGGCAATAACCACGAAATTTGCTAAAACTGAAATACTACCCACCTCTCCTCAAAAGTAAAAGCTCGCGTGGAATTGAAGCCATTTCCAGCAGAATACTACAAGCTTGTTCCCAACATATAAGTAGGATTCTCAGAAACATATTTAAGAGCTCACTGAAACAGGGAATTTTTTATGACAGACTGAAATATACTATTGTTAAACCATTGCATAAAAATGGGGATAGGTCTGAGGCCAACAACTACTGCTCAATCTCACTTCTAACACTTTTATCAAAAATTATTGAAACAGTGACGTATTCCAGAGTAGCTTCACTAACAAAATGTCGATTTGGTTTTCAGAAAAGCTTTTCGACAGAAAATGCTGTATATGCTTTCACTAATTAAATATTAAATGCTCTGAATAACCGATCATCACCCACTGGGATTTTTTGTGATCTCTCAAAGGCTTTAGACTGCGTGAATCACAGAATTCTTCTAGATAAGCTTAAGTATTATGGTATGATTGAGACAATGCCGAATGACTTAATTCATATTTAAATGGAAGAGGGCTGAAGGTTGAAATAAACAGTTCACCTAATGCGGAAAATCAGCAGATTCCTTAAGACATCAAGAATGGGATCACACAGGGTTTAATCTTGAGTTTCTTCTTGTTCTTAATATATATTAATGACTTGCCACTGTATACTCACGAAAATGCAAAGCTGGTGCTTTTTGCTGGTGATACAAGTTTATTAAATACACCCAACGAACAAGAATTAGACGAGGAAATTGTAAATAAAGTCTTTCAGATAATTATTAAATGATTCTCAGAAAATTGACTTTAATGAAATATTAATAAAACACAGTACATACAGTTCTCTATAGTAAATGACATAACACCACTAATAAATACAGAGTTGCAGCAGAAGTCTGTAGCTGAGGCAGAATATCCCAGTTTTTTGGGTGTGTTCGTTGATCAAAGATTGAAATTTTTTGGCTCTGTGCGTTGATAAAAGATTGATGATCTCCTGACAAACTTGAGTTTCGCAACTTAGGCTATTAGGTTTATTGCGAAGTTTGGTGATAAACATATCAGTAAATTAGCTTACTGTGCTTATTTTCATTCGCTGCTTTCTCATGGCATCATAATTTGGAGTAATTCATCACTAAGGAAAAAAGTATTCATTGCTCAAAAGCGTGCAATCAGAATAATAGCTGGAGCCCACCATAGATCATCTTTCAGACATTTATTTGACAAACTAGGGATATTCCTTGTAGCTTCACAATATATGCATTCACTTACGAAACTTGTTTTTAACAACCCATCGCATTTCAAAATCAACATCAATGTACACAGCTACAACACTAGGAGAAAGACTGAATTCTCTATTCTGGGTTAAATCTAATTTCGACCAGAAAGGGGTGAATTATGCTGCCACAAAAGACTTGGGTCACATACCAAATAACATCAAAAGTTTGACAGATAGCAAACCAGCATTGAAAAACAAATTAAAAGAATTTCTGAGTAGTAACTCTTTCTACTCAATAGATGAATTTTAAGATATAAATTATTAATCGCACAATTCACAAAAAGTTGAACTATAGTATGTAAAGAAATTTTTGTTAAACTCACATGTTTCACATCATTACGGCGTTTCGTACTCACGATATGTGTAATAACCATCAACCTAATCTAATATAATACTCTGATGGTTTGCTGTTTTACGTGCGTTAGCCACCTATCATGACCTACATCCACTTTCTTGAAATGCCCGCTATAATTCTGGGAAGCTGTCTTCGAGGTCTTTTCGACGTCCGTGATATGACACTTTGAGCTTTCTGTATCACGAATAGGGAACTTTCTTGCTTATAATTTGTAACTGGGCAAGACCCCCTTGCTCGAGAGCTGACCCAACTCCTTGCTCATAATGAGAAAAACGTATATTTTCTAACAATGTAGCCGAATCGCACTGACAGATAGCAGTGCTGTTGACGGCACTGATAAGTTTATAAATACATCATACGAACAATAATAAATAAGTAGGATTTCTAATATCTTCATTTACGCCCCCCCCCCTTCATTGCAGAACCGGCACACTAAAAAAAAATTACGAGTTTGTAACCTAGTAAACGTATCCTAGATTTCTGTGTATATGTCCATCTTGCTAAAGCTCTGAGAGACTGTACAAGATTATTAATTTAATTAATTAAAATGTGACATAAAAGTAAATGGAGTTCCACACAGATGAGAAGCTGTTACTGTAAACTTGTATTTCTTTGAGGGACGGAAAGAAGCAGTGTTAATAGAGTTCAATGGGAGACGCAGTACTAGCTTACCTGGGGGACGAAATCGCCATTCTTCTTTAGAGGTTCAAGGATACACGGGAAAACGTAAATCAGAACTCGCGGGCTATAGTTTGAATCCCGTTCTTCCCTAATGGGAACCAAGCGCCTTGATGACTACTCTGTTGGCGTTAGGTGCAATGGTCAGAGGCCGAAGGTTTAGCCCTCAGAGGGGGAGGCACAAAGGTGTCTCACTGATAGTGTGTAGTGTTCAGACTCATAGGTTTCATGATGATAGATGTTCTGTGGGAGTAACAAGAATATTCCCGTGAAGGACGTACTGGTGAATGAAGAAAATAAATTGTTAAAATAATGGCTTTTAAGTAGTACCTTGGGCAGTGGAGGATGTTGAATTGAGGGTTATGAGAGAATGCAAATAAATAACAAACGTTTCTTCATTATCAACTTAAACAGCGAGAGTCAGACATACAATTAAAGAGAGCATTGCGAAAGCTTTGTAAAAAATGTTTATTTATCTGTTTGTGTAGTGTGGCCTTCTTTTGGCATAGCTGAAAGCATTTAAACAGAAAGATATCTGAGAGACAATGTTGTCTGCTCACTTCGTATGTGACAGTGTACAAAGTTAAGGAAATGAGCATGTAAGAGGTGGGACTTACGTCATAATCTGTTTATGTATGTATATAGATTTACTGCGTTCAGTTTTATACAGAACTTTGTCTAGAGCTTAAGCTAAATGTTTTGAATTATTTAAATAAAAGTAGAAATCTTTAACTAACAACGTAATTTTTGCTGAAGTTTTTTTTTGCATTTTCCCTTTCAGAATAATTTTTCGAGTAACTTCAGATTTGTATCCTGCCCGAGATGACCTGTAAACACGATTCTCTGATAATTCACTTTTTCTAAGAGAAAGACGAAGTAAATGTAATGAGCGAAAAAGGAAGACAGAACCTGAATTAACCTTGTAATCTTAGATAGTACTGTACTAGAAGCAAAAATGAGTAAGAGACAGAGGCTTCGACGAATAATGGCAAACAGGTCATGTGTTATGGACCCACGATGCATACGGGCTGCGATAGTGAAAATGCGCTTAGACAGTAAAAAACCACTGCAGAAACACCTCTGCAAAAATATTGTGGTAAGATCCTATGGGACCAAACTGCTGAGGTCATCGGTCCCTAAGCTTACACATTACTTAATCTAACTTAAACTAACTTACGTTAAGAACAACACACACACCCATGCCCGAGGGAGGACTCGAACCTCCGATGGGGGGTGCCGCGCGGACCGTGACAGGACGCCTCAAACAGCCCGGCTATCACGCGCGGCACGCCTCTCTAGAATTTGGATTGAAATCTTATGACGCTCATAGTTAAGACGTAGCTTTCTGCTCTCCTCCAGGTGAGCTGCTGCTCTGGATAGAATGACCCAAAAGTTTAAGACACGTTAAACTCTATCCACGCATCCTTTTCGCTTATTCTCCTCGCCCTTTATGCTTCGAAAGCACTTCAAGACAGCGAGACTTGGTTTTATTTAAGTGATAGCACAAAAAGGAACTAGTTTTTAACTGTGTGGCTAACATTCGTAAATGTTTTGTGTAGTTAGATGTTTACGAAACAACTTATTTTGACAGAGAGACGTACATTTTTACACTACAGGCCATTAAAATTGCCACACCACGAAGATGACGTGCTATAGACGCGAAATTTAAACGAAAGGAAGAAGATTCTGTGATATGCAAATGATTAGCTTTTCAGAGCATTCTCACAAGGTTGGCGCCGGTGGCGACACCTACAACTTGCTGTCATGAGGAAAGTTTCCAACCGATTTCTCACACACAAACACCAGTTGACCGGCGTTGCCTAGGGAAACGTTGTGATGCCTCGTGTAAGGAGGAGAAATGCGTACCATCACGTTTCGGACTCTGATGAAGGTCGGGTTGTAGCCTATCGCGATTGCGGTTTATCGTATCTCGCTGCTCGCGTTGGTCGAGATCCAACGACTGTTAGCAGAATATGGAATCGGTGGGTTCAGGAGGGTAATGCGGAACTCCGTGCTGGATCCCCACAGCCTCGTATCACTAGCAGTCGACATGACAGACAATCTATCGGCATGGCTGTAACGGATCGTGCGGTCACGTCTCGATCCCTGAGTCAACAGATGGGGACGTTTGCAAGACAACAACCATCTGCACGAACAGTTCGACGACGTTTGCAGCAGCATGGACTATCAGCTCGGAGACCATGGCTGCGGTTACCCTTGACGCTGCATCACAGACAGGAGCGCCTGCGATGGTGTACTCAACGACGAACCTGGGTGCACGAATGGCAAAATGTCATTTTTTCGGATGAATCCAGGTTCTGTTTACAGCATCTTGATGGTCGCATCCGTGTTTGGCGACATCGCGGTGAACGCACATTGGAAGCATGTATTCGTCATCACCATCCTGGCGTATCACCCGGCGTGATGGTATGGGGTGCCATTTGTTACACGTTTCGGTCACTTCTTGTTCGCATTGACGGCACTTTGGACGTTGCATTTCAGATGTGTTACGACCCGTGGCTCTACCCTTCATTCGATCCCTGCGAAACCCTACATTTCAGCAGGATAATGCACAACCGCATGTTGCAGGTCCTGTACGGGCCTTTCTGGATGCAGAAAATGTTCGACTGCTGCCCTGGCCAGCACATTCTCCAGATCTCTCACCAATTGAAAGCGTCTGGTCAATGGTGGCCGAGCAGCTGGCTCGTCACAACACGCCAATCACTACTCTTGATGAACTGTGGTATCATGCTGAAGCTAAATGGGCAGCTGTACCTGTACACGCTATCCGAGCTCTGTCTGGCTCAATGCCCAGGTGTATCAAGGCCGTTATTACGGCCAGAGGTGGCTGTTCTGGTTACTGATTTCTCAGGATCTATGTACCGAAATTGCGTGAAAATGTAATCACATGTCAATTCTAGTATAATATATGTGTCCAATGAATACCCATTTATCAACTGCATTTCTTCTTGGTGTAGCAATTTAATGTCCAGTAGAATAGCTCATGAAAAGAGAAATGCAAAACTATACGACTTGGCAGTTTCCGGAGTGAAAATATTCGCATAAAGGAAGATAAACTTGTAAGTCTGAAGGTATACGCTCCTGTGGCAACGCAGTCTTACCTTCGTTGCCACGTAAGCTGCGCAACGGGCATGCGAATGCCGTGGGCGCCGTGGGCCCACCCTCTTTTTACTTCTCTAGTGTCAGAACATTGTCCGCGTCTTTTTTCAACTGTGGAATGGCGTCACAAAAAATTAAAAAGTTAAAATTTAAGCACAGAAACATTGCTTCTTCAGTAACTTTGTAGGTAAAGAAACTGTGGGTGTTAACAATGCAGTAAAATTGTCATTCGTCGGCGTATTACCACTTGCGAAGAACCTCACTTTCATGTCATAAGCTGTGCACGAAATGTTGGGGTTGTCCACGTACCAATTGACATAACTTCAGCTCTGGTCGCTCATGCACGTTATACGGACATAAAAATATAGGTCGCCTACAAACGAAAGAGAAAGGTCTTAACTGCAGAGAGACAGAGACAAGAACCAAAATGCAACAGTCTCCCAGAAAATGTTTTCTTTACATATGGCGAATTTAGGTGACGCCAGCTTCCATCGACTGTCAAAATACTCATAAAAAATCGTCTCCTTGGTTTGAAAATTTCTAAACAACCTTTAGGCGATGGTTTTCCTTCAAAGTTCCTCAATAAACAGGGGACCTAAAGGATACACAGTTTTCGTCATTTGAAGCTTTCTATCATTTGCTACACTGCAGTTTGTCCTATAGCAAGGTTTGTTTCGATTTGATTCACAGCGACACGCCAGTCGTCTCTAATGAACTCCTCAGTTCTTTCCTCGTTGTGCGTCGTGGAGGAAGTGTGACGGTGTGATGTTGGGTTTGTGGGGGGGCTCAACTGCGCGGTTATCAGCGCCCGTACAAATTCCCAACGTTTGCTCAGTCCAATCTTTACTTAGTCCAATCTCGCCACTTTTGTGAACGATGATGAAATGATGAGTACAATACAAACATCCAGTCATCTTGAGGCAGGTGAAAACCCTTGACCCCGCCGGGAATCGAACCCGGGACCCCGTGCTCGGGAAGCGAGAACGCGACCGCGAGACCACGAGCTGCGGATACATTGTGACGGTGACCGATACATGTTGGGTCAGTCTTCGAGGAGCTCCTCCACCTATCACTCAACGCAGCTGATTCCAATCTACGCACCTTTTTTTCCACTTTGAAGTCTGAGATGAATGACCGAGCGAGGTGGCGCAGTGGTTAGCGTACTGGACTCGCATTCGGGAGGACGACGGTTCAATCCCGCGTCCGGCCATCCTGATTTAGGTTTTCCTTGATTTCCCTAAATCGCTCCAGGCAAATGCTGGAATGGTTCCTTTGAAAGGGCACTGCCGACTACCTTCCCCGTCCTTCCCTAATCCGATGAGACCGATGACCTCGCTGTCTGGTCTCCTCCCCCAAACAATCCAATCTGAGATGAACGCTTGTCTTTTTAATGAGGAATTAAAAGACATGTCGAAACGAATCATCAAGGTCGGCCATTTTATAGACATAGCCTGTGGTAACGTGATCGAAGCTAATGACCTCACAATGTCTTCACAGCGTGACAACACATAGTGTAAGCCGGCCGAAGTGGCCGTGCGGTTAAAGGCGCTGCAGTCTGGAACCGCAAGACCGCTACGGTCGCAGGTTCGAATCCTGCCTCGGGCATGGATGTTTGTGATGTCCTTAGGTTAGTTAGGTTTAACTAGTTCTAAGTTCTAGGGGACTAATGACCTCAGCAGTTGAGTCCCATAGTGCTCAGAGCCAGCCACATAGTGTAAGGTCTGTAAATTTCAGTGCGACTCTCGTAAGAATTGTAAAGATTGAGTATGATGAGACCAGTCAGTGTAGGAGAAAGTATCATCTTTGTATGTTCGTCAAAAGTTACAGACAAACTTGGTCAAAATTTCTGCTTGGTGTCATGAATGGAACTCTCCTTCTGTGTAGACAAATGTGAAAAAATGCTTACGACAACGAGAAAGAAATCGACAGTGTCTGATTACAAGATAAAGTCGAACATCATACCAAGAAGCGATATGAAATCGGACGATAACACAAAATCAGTATTAGAGCAGGCTCAGATTTGTTAGAAGTGTGGTAGCACAATTCAATGTGCCTGTGAAAGAAATTGCATACAAAACACTAGTGCAGCAGTGCCTACTGTGTAGGAAGTTCTTATCGAGAAAGCATATACGACTATGAAGTAAGCACGACAACAGGCAGTGAACGACCTCAGAGACCGTCTGGTAGGCTCATCGGCAGTCGGTAACCCTCGTACGAAAGTGTAACAGAAATGCTCGCGTAAGGTAAGTGAGAAATAGAAGGACGACATAGTTCTCACGAAGCCCAGTTTGGAAATTTTGACTCTCAGCCTATTATTCTGCCACCGTGGTAGATCTCGTGTGGGGATCATCATAATAAGATAGGAAAGAACGGGGCATGTGTAGGGGCACATAGCCGTTCTTCTACGGCTCGTTATGCAAATGGAACAGGACACAAATTGATAATATCAGTGTGATATACCGATTGTGTAACGTTCCGCGTATGTAGGCGAGTTGTCCTGCCGCATAGAACTGTCATGAGGTAAGGCAAATTTGTTTTGTACGGCTGTACTCTTAAGGTGGCAAGCCCAGGGCCGAGAGCGCGGCACCGCCAGCCCAGCCGGAGAGAACGTTGCTGGTCAGCCTGAGTACACAGGCGGGAATGGGAAAATCTCCAGTGCAGGGAATGGTGGTTGCTAGCTTACATGGGGACCAGACGAAATTCTCCTCCCCGATTTGATTCATATTGACCGTAGGTGTAGGGCATGATAACGACTTCAGCATATGTAAACTGGAAGACGAAACGCTCATCGTTTTCGAGAAAATCGAGATTGAAAAATTTACCCTGATTTATATATTTTATATAGGCGGGACTACACAAGAAGTCCGCAGCCGAGCTTGTTAAGTGATTTATTTTAGAAGCGCGTTTCATGGATCGAATGTCGCTATCTGCAGTTCTTCTTTTTCCCACATAATTATTATAACTGTGCAAGCTGTCATTATTGAATGATTCATTTATAAATTTCATAATGTTTATCCTGAAAAAAGTGACAAAAGTTTCGTAATGACCTTGGAAAAATGGATACACAAGATCTTTCAATCAAATCAGTAAGTCATTTTATTTATATTATTTTATCTATGTGCGTGGCAAGTATAATGTGTAACCTGTAGAGCACCGTACGAATCAGGATGATACTTATCATAGACTTGGGAAGCAATAATTATTGCGACTAACGTAACTTAATGGCATACCACGCGTATCTATTGTTATAATCACGTGGCACCAAGTTAAAAAAAGTCTACCGGAAGCGAGATTTGATTCACAGACCTCGAACTTATGATCGCAATCGCTTATTCGCTTGCCTGAAGAACTCTTGCTTACTAGATACCGTTCGAAGTATATAAGCACGCTTAAAATATTCACTCGATTTTCTTGAAAACAGTTGACAGTTGCGTATTGCTATTTACATGCGTTGAAATCTTGGTCATGCCCTATACAGACTGTCAATAATCAAATCTGTGAGGGTACGTTCGTATTGTCCCCTTACTAACTGAAGAACAGACGAAGCAACAGAAATGTCGTTGTGCCAGACAGTCTGAAATATGGCTACTTGCGACTCTTCGAAATTCTATAACAAATCACTGTTACATAATAAAGCAAATCTGAATACATCTACAATCTCAGAAAAAATGAGGCACATCCAATGAAATATTAATAGTGTGAATATTTTAAAAACGACAAAAGTTAACATTTTAGTGACTGTATATTTTAACAATGGATCTTTGAATTAACAACTTTTAAACTCTTCATGCGATTTGAGCAAATGATACCTCAGATAACAGCATTGCGCTATAGCTCCACGATAACACACCAACTGAATGCAAAATGAACACCTAATATATTATCGTACTTGCGTAGTTATTTAAGGAATATTTTACTATTTTGCTAATGATATTATTTAAATATAATTCAACTCGATAGTACACAACCACGGAAATTTAAAAAGTAGTCAACTACTTGTGTTACTTGACACCAAAATTAGAAAGAGTGCCGAAAGATGCTGCTACCAAGCAGGCATAAATAGCTGTTCAACCGATATTTAACGAGAATCTGTTGTCATTTAACGTGAGCCAATTTGTGCAAGAATACTACCTTATTTATGTATCAACAAACTATTATTTATATTTATTGTGAATGTTCTGAGTGTGTGACCCAAAGTATATAACATTTCTTTATTTAAATATTGTTATAGTATATTAGTTTAGTGTGGGAAGTGAACAAGCTGAGTCAAAATCATACCTGCAGAACATAATAACGATGTACTTTTGATGGGGAAGGCCTTCAACCAATGAGAATGAGGCAGTGGCAGGACACGGCTGAAGTCAAGTAGAGAGAGGCAGTCGTTGAGTGGTGCTCTCGACGGAGCGATCCTGTGCTTTCACGTCTAATCGGGAAAAGGGCAGACCTGGTTGCGGTAACGTGTGTTATCCCGTCGTGTAGGTAATAGATTCTGGGCAGAACACTTTAACTACTGAAGGGGCACTATCTTTCGAGGGGTCTGGATGTGCACCACTGCAGAATACTAACTTATTCACTATATTACTGAATTAGGAAGAGACTGACTATGAGTTTCGACTCCGTAACTCTCGTTGTGTTAATTTGCAAACTATCATAGTGAATTACTTAGAGCAGGCGAATATTTTGTGTATTGTGGTCACGAAATGACTTAGATTTTCGAGTGTCTTTGACGATTGTTCAATTTGGGAATTTTGTTACAGTTCTCGTGGCGCTTTCAGCGCAGCTTTGTTGTATTCAAAAAGGTTATCTTCTGTCTGTGCTATAATTGGTTATCGTAGGACCACTTTCAGTAGATCTGAGAATTACTTTCTTGGATAAACATTATTCAAAAGAACTCTCTGATGACATCTACAACAGTTACTGGTTTTAGAATGGATCGCTTTTTATTACTTATTCATTTATCTTTATTTTTTACTAGTTGACCCGGTGAACTCAGTTCCGCCTTAAAGCCAATAATCAGATTTTGGATGTTAAGTTCAATTTTTTATTAGGAAATACAAATAAAAAATTTAAGTATTTTAATGATTCTTTATTCTTTATGTTTTTTGGTGCATAGCTTCCACTCTTCAATTAAGTACCTTGTGATACAGGACATTTTTTGTTTTATTATCAGGCGCAAGAACAAACAACGCAGATGGTCTTCCGACCCGTGAACATGCCACATATAACTGACCATGTGAAAAACATGGATATTCCAGATTTAAACCACAGACTTTCAAGGATTGATCTTGTGATTTGTTAATGGTTATGGCGAATGCAAGACGGATCGGAAATTGAAGTCTTTTAAACTCAAACGGCATATCGGTTGGGATCAGCGGGATCCTCGGAATGAGAACTTCCTCACCTTCGAATTTTCCTTTGAGTATCGTCGCGTAAATAACATTGTTCATAAATTTGCTTAACGCCAAACGCTTACCATTGCACAGTTTTGGTTGGTTTATGTTTCGAAGCATGATTACTACGGAGCCAACTTTAGGCGTAAATTGTGCGGTGGTAAGTCAGGCACATCCAAGAAGTTTAAAAATTCAATTGGATAGTTGGTGGCTTCATCTTCATTTGTTACATAGTCAATAGATTTGAATGAATCGACAACTTCGCATTGCCAACCGAGCCGTTTCACGGGCTGCCTCACTTTGCTCTTGTGATTGAGAAGCACAAAGTCGAGCCATACTAACGCGGCGCTCTTCATGGGCAATTTGTTGTTCTTCTTCAGTCCTTTCATTCGCAATGTTTTGTATCCTTCTTGCATTACGGCTTTGTCGAGAAATATTCGATCGTCTTGGTCGCGGCATTGTTAATAATGATTCAAAGAAAATACAAATTATTTCTTTAAATTTTTAATTAATGATATATACTGATACTAAACCATAGACGTTTAGCTGTCATTTGCGTTTTCTTATTCCATGTCAGATGAGTTTTTGTTATACCACGTTTTGTAGTGACGTTTAGCTGACATTTGCGTTTTGTTATTCCACGCCAGATGCGTTTTTGTTATACGAAGTTTTATAGCGGTCGAACGCGATAAAAAGTATCCTATGTCCATTTCCTGGTTCTAAGCTACGTCTCCACCAATTTTCAGGCAAATCGGTCGAGCCATTCTTGAGTTATAAATAGTGTAACTAACACGACTTTCTTTTATATATATAGATGTCTGTTTATTTCATTAATTCATAGCTCTAGCCAGTGCATAGACTCTCTGGTTGCAGGATCACACGTTCATGTTATTAGTTGCAGCGAGTTAGCTGCTGGGCTTGAGAGCAGCTAAACCCTAGGACATTATTGAGCAATTCATTTTAGAGAGGGTTGTAACTGCAGGTAAAGTCGCAGTTGGTTTGCCCGTATGGGGTGCTGGTTAGAGAGGAACTACTCAGCAGAATATCCATTAGGTAACGTCGCAACGGCACGGTCTGTACAGTGGCTTGTGAAGCGTACTTGCAGACGTAGATACTGGTGTAGCTATGGACCTTTATTCATGATACGACAGAACGTATGAACTGATACTTGTTAACACGACCAGACGTGAAGGTGGGGCCTCAGGAAGGTGACAGATCGGAGCAGGCAGGTGCAGCGAGGATTCGCCCGACCAGCGACACCTACGCCGGCTGGCGGACAGGCCTCGCTGTGACTACTGAAGGCCTTCGCTCTGGGTCAGGGGCCTAGTGAGCCCGCGGTGTAAGCTGACACCGCTTCCTCCCCCCACCCCTTCCCCCTCCTGCCGTGCCGCCAAGCCAGTGCTCCATACCACGTGTATCTGGTTACCGAATACACGCAGCACAATACGTGCTCTCCGTCCTCGAGCAAACCGGATTGGAGTAAACGCTATTACGTAAAGTGTCTGGGTAATACACGCGACGTCACGTTCGCTGTCGACATGGTGATACAACCATGATTTCGACCCTGACGAAGCTATAAAACTACCTGCCGTAGGTCGCTCTCTGACACAGTCAAAATTTTGCTTGGCGAAAGACGGGTGAAACTAAAGGGACGCCTGTTTCGTTTCAAGTGCCGACAGTCAATAGTTTCAGAGAAAATAACAAGGTTTTGATGCTACTTCGACAGATCGTGCGTACTGCACTGAACAAAGCGAGTCAGTAGCATAGTGGTTAAGAGCACAGTTTCGAATTTCTGCACTCCATGTCCAAATACAGTCGTATGTTGTATTTTTTTTCTTTTGCTGTAGCTCAAGGATGTAACATTAATACAATCAGTATTTATTGTGAGATCGAGTGATCAACAGGATTACTGATACAGAAATCACGATTTCAAATCTTATTAAAAATACAATTTATCATCGCTAGTATTATACATATAACCTTATACACTACAACGGAAGAAAAAGAAGACATAGAGCTGCCGAATTCTGTTTCCTCTTGAAAGAATCGCACCAGTTGCTTGAGACTTTGTATTCAATAATTTGCGACAGTAATGAGGCTGCTACAGCCATTGCCCACTTCCTCAATACTCGTGTAGTAACCACATATCTACTTTTTAATGTCGCGAGTGCTATCTGGCAAAGAAGCATCAAAACTTTTACTGCCATTTTCTCGTAAACTGTAGAGTGTTAGCAGCTAAGAGAAACGGGTGTCCCTTTGTTTTCACCCTTCTTTCACCAAGCGATGTTTCGACTATGTCAAAAGAAAGAGAGAGAGAGAGAGAGAGAGAGAGAGAGAGAGAGAGAGAGAAACCTGTGGCGGCTTCCTCTTGTTAGATTACTAGTTGTGGCATCTCTAGACGTGTTTTCATCTTTGGTGTGCTGCTGGGGCTGTCGACCAATCAGGGACTCTGGCGGTTATCTACGCCATGAGGTCATATGTATTTCAATAAAGCACTGTGTTTCGGAATTTGAAGTAAAGCATGTTGGAAGCGACGTCTGCAGCGTTGGAGATTTCGGTTAAATTAGCTCCAGTTATTTTTCCATAGCTGTTCGCAAACGCTACTTAGATCATTTCCGTCCTGTGCACAAATATCTGCACAGTTACTTTGCAATCATTCTGAGTAACGTGACGTAGCATTCATGTGCGTTGCATTAGAAAAGCTCAGAGAGCGATCGTTTTTCGCAAGCTGGAAGATTACGTATAAGCTTAGATGATCGAGCAGTAATGTACACTCAGACTTATCATCCCCTCCCACATCAATATTAGTTTACTGTTTTTACTGATAGACCTGAATAGAAAACATTTAATTACATTGCTTTTGCTAAAACTTCTGTTCATGTGTTCAGAGGTTCTATGTGTTTTATGTTATTTATCTGATCAGTTTGATAACAGTATAGTAACTACGTTTAGTATCCTGCTATTTATTTTCTTGCTGGCCCATTCTTGTGTTGTTGCACATAAAATAGATGTATCCTTGGCGTAACACCATTTTGTCTCACCTGTTGTTAAAATCTGTCTTTGTCCCATCAGCGATGAATCAGTGTCCAAATAATCAAATACTTCAGCCATTCATAGTGCTCCCACTACGTTGATAGCAATTTACAGATGCAGAAAGGTAAATCTGATCGCTATATTCGGATTTCTGACTGTTGTGCATATTCAGGGGACAGCGATAGATCCTGTGTATCATCTGGTAGCAGAGCTTTCCCCAATTTTGGTTAGTATGTGGAAATTGTGTATCTGAAAGACGTTATGATTCTCGTGGTTTGATGAAGTAGTTCAGTGATAAATTTTTTTGGTTTAAATTCGACAACTCCAGTCACGATAAAACATCCACACTGCACTAACGTTGGCTACAAGCTGAAAGAATCCATGTTCTACACTTTATCGTAAGATTTTTATGAGTGCTTACGTTCTGTCTGATGCACAAAGTTTCATTTATCGTTGCGCAGAGTTAGGTAAATGTGTGTGTGTGTTTCTGTGACAAATGTCTTGAATTATGTGTGCTCACATTATGTTTTCAGTTGATTACTGGGTCATGAATAATCATATACAGGGTATATCAAAAAGAATCATCCGATTTAAAAAAAATCGTAACTATTATTTGAGATACGTGCGTGAGCGACGTACTGCCGGAAAGAGCAAACTCTCGAGCGTTACACGGTTCCCGCTAGGTAGTAGCAATGTGCGCCCACCTCAGTTCTAGTAAAAATGGTGTCGGGACAACAGAAAGGGTTTTGTGTTTTACGTTTTGCGTGGTTCAGGTTAGTAATAACTATTCACTGTGATTTTCGTACTAGGTATGGTGTGGATCCTCCTACAGCACAGAGCATTAGACGATGGCATGAACAATTCCGAGAAACTGGTTATTTGTGTAAAGGCAAATCGCCGAGCCGTCCCCGAGTGTCTGACGCAGACGACGAACGCATCCGCCATAGTTTCACAAGGAGTCCGCACATATCCGTTCGCTGTGCAGCTCGACAGCTCAGCATGCCCCCGATGTCTGCCTGGAGTGTATTGCTTCGACGTTTACACATGAAACCATATAAAATTCAGCTACTGCAAGCTGTTCGTCAAGGTGACAAACAACAACGTGTGGAGTTTTGTAATTTCGTTCTTGGCTAGATGGAGGAGGACAGTTTTCTTCCACGTTTAGTGTTTAGTGACGAGGCAAAACCATGTACATAAAAAGGCTCGGCGTTCATTACACGTGCTGTTTGTCGCAATAATTAGTGTTTCCCTTGTCTATGATGAGTATCATCCTGTTTCGTACGGTGCTCCACAGGTTACACATTATACTTGCCACTAACGTAGATAGCAATATAAATAAAATGACTGGCCGATTAAGGGGTCTGACATTGCACGCTCCTATCCGTAGGATGCAAGTTTTGTTTCTCCTGATATCGACATCCTCCTGAGTAGCCCCGTCCGGAGATCCGATTGGAGGACTATTTTACATCCGTAGTATTTTACCCAAGAGTATACCATCATCATTTAACCATCCAGGAGAGCCGCATGTAATCGGGAAAAATTACGGCTGTAGTTTCCCCTTGCTTTCTTCCGTTCGCCACAGCAAGGCCCTTTTGGTTGACGTTAAAGACCTGATCAGTCATCCGCACTGTCGCCTCTGCAACTACTGGAAAGGCTGCTACCCCTCTTCAGGAACCACACATTTGTCTGGCCTCTCAACAGATACCTCTCTGATGTGGTTTTATCTACGGTACGGCTATCTGTACTGCTGAGACACGCAAGCCACCCTACTGACTGCAAGGTCCATGTTTCATTGGGGGTGGGGGAGGGGGGGGAGGGGGGATGGAGGGGGAACTGTGTATAATACACATACATTTACATACATTTGTTGCGACAGTTCTAAGACTGATGTTAAAAGACTGGTACATAGATTTGGTTATCTGAATACTAAGAATAACGTACCACAATTTGAAAGTGATAAGTATAGGAACCTTTGAGAAAATATTCCTCATGTGATGGTATGTGTTTTAAAAGTATCTAGCAACGTCCTGATAAAATTATTTGGGAAAAAAGTGAAAAAATCCAGGTTATGGCCAAAAACATAAGGAAAACATGTGCAAAATGAGGTTCAAATATTTATAAAATAGTAAAAGTTACATAGTTTATATGTACCCGTCTATTTTCTCATACGCCCCCTTTTGACACGCAGAGTGTAGTTCAGGCCAGAGGTGATTCTGTGATGTTTTCCCATGGTTTTTCCTACCTTGACTAGGATACATTCATTCAGGTTACAGGCAATATGAACCATAATGTTTGTTTCAACATCTCAGTGTTCAAGTATTGCCCCTTTTTCTACATTTTCAGTATGATTACACTGTCGACACTCCCATATTCCAAGACGACAACAGCCCTGTTGAGAAGACTGCGCGCACACGTTGCTGGTCTGATGAACACTCAAGCACCCTATTGCAACCCGATCTGCTCATTAAATATCCCTATCTTAATGGGCACTTAAAGACCTAAATGGAAACAAGGCACGGGAGTAGACACATCCCACAGAACTACTGATAGCCTTAGGAGAACCAGCCACTACAAAACTTTTCCATCTGGTCTGAAGGATGTATGAGGCAGGCGAAACACCCTCAGACTTCAAGAAGAATTAATTCCAATTCCCAAGAAAGCTGATGCTGGCCAGTCTGAATATTGCCGAACTTTAATAAGTCATGGTTGGACAATACTAACACAAATTTTTACAGAGTAATGGAACAACTGGTAGAAGACAACCTCGGGGGAGATCAGTTTGGATTCCAGAGAAATGTAGGAACACGGGAGGCAATACTGACCCTACGACCTATCTTAGCAGAAGGTTAAGGAAAGACAAACTTACGCTCATAGCATTTGTAGACTTAAAGGAAATTGTGACTGGAGTATTCTCTTTGAAATTCCGAAGGTAGCAGGGGTAAAACACAGGAGACGAAAGGCTATTTACAACTTGTACAGAAACCAGACGTCAGTTACGAGAGTCAAGAGGCATGCAAGGAAAGCTGTGGTTAGGAAGAGAGTGAGACAGGTTTGTAGTCTATCCATGACGTTATTTAGTCTGTACTTTGAACAAGCAACAAAGGAAACCAAAGAAAAATCTGGAGTAGGAATTAATATTCAGGGACAAGAAACAAACACTTTGAGGCTTGCCGATGACATTGTAAGTCAGTCAGAGACAGTAAAGGACTTGAAAGAGCAGATGCACGGGACGGACGGTGTCTTCAAAGAGTGGTATAGGATGAACATCAACAAAAGCAGAACAAGGATAACGGTATCCAGTCGAATTAAATCAGGTGACACTGAGCTAATTCGTAGGAAGTGAGATACTTAAAGTTATAGATTAGTTTTGGTGTTTGGACAGTAAAAACATGATGATGGCCGAAGTAGAGAGAATATTAAATATAGACTGGCAGTGGCCAGAAAAGCGTTTCTGAGGAAGAGAAATTTGTTAACATGGAATCTAGGACGTCTTTCCTGAAAGTATTTGTATGGAGTGTAGCCATGTACAGAATGAAACATAGACGATAAACAGTTTAGACAAGAAAAGTATAGAAGGTTTTGAAATGTGGTGGAACAGAAAACACTGGAGATTAGATAGGTACATCACGTGAGGAAATACTGAATAGAATTGGGGAGAAAATAAATTTGTGGCGCAACGTGACTGGAAGGAGGGATCGATTGAGAGGATAGTTTGCCGCGAGGGATTAGCCGAGAGGTCTAGGGGGCTGCAGTCATGGACTGTGCGGCTGGTCCCGGCGGAGGTTCGAGTCCTCCCTCGGGCATGGGTGTGTGTGTTTGTCCTTAGGATAATTTAGGTTAAGTAGTGTGTAAGCTTAGGTTCAAATGGCTCTGAGCACTATAGGACTTAACATCTGAGGTCATCAGTTCCCTAGAACTTAGAACTACTTAAACCCAATTAACCAAAGGACAGCACACACAACCATGCCCGCAGCAGGATTCGAACCTGCGACCGTAGTGGTCGCGCGATTCCAGACTGAAGCGCCTAGAACCGCTCGGCCACACCGGCCGGTCTGTAAGCTTAGGGACTGATGACCTTAGCAGTTATGTCCCACAAGATTTCACACACATTTGAACATTTGAGAGGACAGTTTGTGAGACATCATGGAATCACGAATGTGTGTGTGGGGGGGGGGGGGGGTGTAAAAATCGTAGAGATAGACCAAGAGATAGTAAGCGTATTCAGAAGGATGTAGGTTGCAGCAGTTATTCGGCGATGAAGAGGATTGCATAGGGTAGATTTGCATGGAGAGCTGCATCAAAGCAGTCTTTTGACTGAAGACCGCAACAACTACATCTTAATCTCATAGAAGATTTCTGGGACTATTTACTACAGCAGGAGAAACGCCGCAGTCAGCATCCCTGCAGTTTGGTTTCTCAGTAGGATCTACCAATAACATGGTAACTATCAAGCAGCTGAGATTAATGTCACGATGCTGGTGGACATGGTGGCAGCCAGTCAAGGAATATTTTAGGGAATTGGCTTAAAAAATTTATTTCAAAGGCCCAGTCAAATCTTACTCCCAGAGCAATTTATGCTGTGCCTGTGTGACATTAGTTGCCTGTCTTTCAAAACCGAGGCAGTTGTGTCCAGTTACATCTGCTGATAGGAGACCCAGTGAGCCCTCTGCTGAAACTGCTAGCGAATTCACGCCATTGGTTTTAGCCAATTGCGTGCACGGGATACCGATCACGTGTGTGGACGCTGGAGTGTTCTGCGGTGCGGAACACAGTTGCTTCTCTCTCTTGTAATCAAGAATTCGAGCAGAACAGACGTCTTCTTGGAAGGCAGAGCCTCTGGCTCCGCTTTTCACGACCGGCCACAAACGTAAGCTAACATGGACAGCTTCCCCATTCGTTGTCCACTTCAGTTAATTGTTCGACCTCCTAGACCGGCCTAAACCTGGTAACTTCCGACCCTAGGCCCGCCAATTGTACACTGTACATTCAAATACATCCTCTTTATTGTATCTAAGTTCCTGTTTTGTCATTTAACGGCAGCCCTGGATCCCCACCCTCACATCCTGAACGCTCGACTTCTTGCACACTGACGCCACGAGGCATGTGCAACAACTGCCTCCCCCCACCCCCACCCCATTCTGCCAAGGCCTGTATACATTTACACTAGTTACACTACTGCCCATTAAAATTGCTAAACCACTAAGATGACATGCTACAGACGCGAAATTTAACCGGCAGGAAGAAGGTGCTGTGATATGCAAATGATTAGCTTTTCAGAGCATTCACACAAGGTTGGCGCCGGTGGTGACACCTACTACGTGCTGACATGAGGAAAGTTTCCAAACGATTTCTCATACACAAACAGCAGTTGACCGGCGTTGCCTGGTGAAACGTTGTTGTGATGCTTCGTGTAAGGAGAAGAAATGCGTACCATTACGTTTCCAACTTTGATAAAGGATTGTAGCCTATCGCGAATGCCGTTTATCGTATCGCGACATTGCTGCTCACGTTGGTCGAGATCCAGTGACTGTTAGCAGAAGATGGAATCGGTGGGTTCAGGAGAGTAATACGGAACGCCGCGCTGGATCCCAACCGCCTCGTATCTCTAGCAGTCGAGATGACAGGCATCTTATCTGCATGGCTGTAACGGATCGTGCAGCCACGTCTCGATCCCTGAGTCAACAGATGGGGACGTTTGCAAGACAACAACCATCTGCACGAACAGTTCGACGACGTTTGCAGCAGCATGGACTATCAGCTCGGAGACCATGGCTGCGGTTATCCTTGACGCTGCATCACAGACAGGAGCGCCTGCGATGGCGTACTCGACGACGAACCTGGGTGCACGAATGGCAAAACATTTTTTCGGATGAATCCAGGTTCTGTTTACAGCATCATGATGGTCACATCCGTGTTTGGCAACGTCGCGGTGAACCCACATTGGAATCGTGTATTCGTCATCGCCATACTGGTGTATCACCCGGCATGATGGTATAGGGTGCCATTGGTTATATGTCTCGGTCACCTCTTGCTCGCATTGACGGCACTTTGAACAGTGGACGTTACATTTCAGATGTGTTACGACCCGTGCCTCTACCCTTCAATCGATCCCTGCGAAACACTACATTTCAGCAGGATAATGCACGACCGAATGTTGCAGGTCCTGTACGGGCCTTTCTGGATACAGAAAATGTTCGACTGCTGCGCTGGCCAGCACATTCTCCAGATCTCTCACCAACTGAAAAGTCTGGTCAATGGTGGCCGAGCAACTGGCTCGTCATAATACGCCAGTCACTACTCTTGATGAACTGTGGTATCGTGTTGAAACAACACGCGGTCTCATTGACTCAAAAAATCCTTTAAAAGAACGCATGTAGATGCTGTATAAACCAGAGCAACATAATATGCAAAAAATAGAATCATTATGATTTATTTAAATAAATTTATCTGTAACTGAATTATTGTGTGCGTTCATCCCGTATACGTACTGCACCAATTTTTGTCGTATAGACTTAGTATATCATAATGTAGAACGTAGTGTACAGAGTGCACGTTATGTTATTTAACAGCATAAATTAATCTACATTATTCAGCTTCGTCATTATGGGAATGACCAGTTGCATCGATATTCTGTTATTACGCAACCACATGTTCTGTGTTAAGAGTTCGTTGATAAATGTGCTGCTGGTAGAAAACCAAGTTACCACCGATCATGCTCTTCAAATAGTTTCCTTCTTCAGTGTCACCAGTTCAAAGAAAACTTGAGTCCCATCTCAAATAGGTACTCACTCATATAATTAGAGCCGGTGCTAACTTTAATCTGCCCTCGATACGTTGCTGAAAATACATGTTTCAAGTCGGCGGTAGACGTAAAACGTCGTTCGACATTACTGACTACTTACTCAGAAAATTATTTTGAACAATTGAACAATTGATTCAGGGGCCAACTCGAAGTGTAAATGGTTGCGAAAACATAGCCGGTACTTGGCCTCTTAGCAACAAATAATCCTGAGCAAATAGGGAGCTTCATGACGCACACAGGGATTGGTGACCACAATTTTGTTGTAGCTAGACTGAATACCGTAACATCCAAACCCACCAAAATAATTACAAAATATACACTCCTGGAAATTGAAATAAGAACACCGTAAATTCATTGTCCCAGGAAGGGGAAACTTTATTGACACATTCCTGGGGTCAGATACATCACATGATCACACTGACAGAACCACAGGCACATAGACACAGGCAACAGAGCATGCACAATGTCGGCACTAGTACAGTGTATATCCACCTTTCGCAGCAATGCAGGCTGCTATTCTCCCATGGAGACGATCGTAGAGATGCTGGATGTAGTCCTGTGGAACGGCTTGCCATGCCATTTCCACCTGGCGCCTCAGTTGGACCAGCGTTCGTGCTGGACGTGCAGACCGCGTGAGACGACGCTTCATCCAGTCCCAAACATGCTCAATGGGGGACAGATCCGGAGATCTTGCTGGCCAGGGTAGTTGACTTACACCTTCTAGAGCACGTTGGGTGGCACGGGATACATGCGGACGTGCATTGTCCTGTTGGAACAGCAAGTTCCCTTGCCGGTCTAGGAATGGTAGAACGATGGGTTCGATGACGGTTTGGATGTACCGTGCACTATTCAGTGTCCCCTCGACGATCACCAGTGGTGTACGGCCAGTGTAGGAGATCGCTCCCCACACCATGATGCCGGGTGTTGGCCCTGTGTGCCTCGGTCGTATTCAGTCCTGATTGTGGCGCTCACCTGCACGGCGCCAAACACGCATACGACCATCATTGGCACCAAGGCAGAAGCGACTCTCATCGCTGAAGACGACACGTCTCCATTCGTCCCTCCATTCACGCCTGTCGCGACACCACTGGAGGCGGGCTGCACGATGTTGGGGCGTGAGCGGAAGACGGCCTAACGGTGTGCGGGACCGTAGCCCAGCTTCATGGAGACGGTTGCGAATGGTCCTCGCCGATACCCCAGGAGCAACAGTGTCCCTAATTTGCTGGGAAGTGGCGGTGCGGTCCCCTACGGCACTGCGTAGGATCCTACGGTCTTGGCGTGCATCCGTGCGTCGCTGCGGTCCGGTCCCAGGTCGACGGGCACGTGCACCTTCCGCCGACCACTGGCGACAACATCGATGTACTGTGGAGACCTCACGCCCCACGTGTTGAGCAATTCGGCGGTACGTCCACCCGGCCTCCCGCATGCCCACTATACGCCCTCGCTCAAAGTCCGTCAACTGCACATGCGGTTCACGTCCACGCTGTCGCGGCATGCTACCAGTGTTAAAGACTGCGATGGAGCTCCGTATGCCACGGCAAACTGGCTGACACTGACGGCGGCGGTGCACAAATGCTGCGCAGCTAGCGCCATTCGACGGCCAACACCGCGGTTCCTGGTGTGTCCGCTGTGCCGTGCGTGTGATCATTGCTTGTACAGCCCTCTCGCAGTGTCCGGAGCAAGTATGGTGGGTCTGACACACCGGTGTCAATGTGTTCTTTTTTCCATTTCCAGGAGTGTATTATTAAAACGAACAGATAAAAAAATCGCCTGACTCCTGCCTAAGAGACAGTCTCCACTCCATCCAAGAAATACTATCGACGGCAATAGAAAATTGCATACCAAAAGATTAATAAGAGATGATACTGATCCACCATGGTACACAAAACAGGTCAGCGCACTGATGCAGAAACAACGAAAAAAGCATGCCAAATTTACATAACCGCAAAATCCCCAAAACTGACGAAACTTTACGAAAGTTTGAAATTTAGTGCGTTCTTCAGCACGAGATGATATTAATAATTTCCACAACGAAACTCTGTCTCGAAATTTGGCAGAAAGCCTAAAGACATTCTGGTCGTATGTAAAGAACACTAGCGGCAAGACGCTGTCAGTATCTTCTCTGGGCGTTAGTTGTGGTAGTATTATGGACGAAGTACCACGTAAGCAGAGTTACTAAACACAGATTTCCGAAATTCCTTCACCAAAGGAGACGATGTAAATATACCAGAACTCGAATCAAGAACAACTGTCAACATGAGTAACATAGACGTAAATATCCTAGGTGTAGCAAAGTAACTTAAATGATTTTATAAAGGTAGATTATCCAACAGTTACGTTCCTTTAAGAGTGTGCAGATAGAAAACCTCCATATTGAGCAATTGTATAAAACTGCTCCCTCATCCAAAGATTCGTACTTGAAGATTCGAAAGCTGCGCAAGTCACACCAATATTCAAGAGAGAAAATAAGACCAATCCGCTGAATTGTAGGTCCATATCAATAAGTCGATTTTCAGTCGGATTTTGAAACGTTTGCTGTGTTCGAACGTTATGAATTTCTCGGAGAAAATCCATTTATTGGCAAAAGGCCAACGTGGATTCAGAAAATACCGTTCTTCCGAAACACGAACAGGTCTTTATTCTCACAAAGTAATGAGTGCTATCGACAGGGGACGTCATATTGATTCCATATATTTCGGTTTCCAGAAGGCTTTTGACACCGTTCCTCACAACCAACTTCTAATCAAGTTGCGTGCCTACCGTATATCGCTTCAGTTGTGCGACTGGATTCGTGATTTCCTGTCAGGACGGCCACAGTAAAACAAAAGTAATGTCTAGCGGTCTCCAAGGAAGTGTTGTTCGCCCTCTGCTGTTACTCATTTATATAAACGATTTAGGAGACATCTGAGCAGCACTCTTACATTGTTTGCAGATGATACTGCCATTTACCGTCATCAAATAATGAAAACAAATTCCAAAATGATTTAGACATGATGTCTTTGGGGTGCGAAGAGTGGCAATTGACTCTAAATCACGAAAAGCGTGAAGTCGTCCACACGAACACTAAAAGGAATCCGCTAAATTTCAGTTACACGATAAGTGACAAAAATCTAAAGGCTGCGAACTCAACTAAATACTTAGGGATTACAATTTTTTTGGAAATTCGTGGTAAGATCTTATGGGACCAAACTGCTGAGGTCATCGGTCCCTAAGCTTACAGACTACTTAATCTAACTTAAAGTAACTTACGCTAAGGACAACACAAACACCCATGTCCGAGGGAGGTCTCAAACCTTCGACGGGAGGAGCCGCGCGGTCCTTGACAAGGCGCCCAAGACCGCGAGGCTACCCCACGTGGCCGGGGGGGATTACAATCACGGATAACTTAAGTTGGGAACGCAAACCAAAGACTGAGATTTACTGGCAGAACACGTAGAAAATATTACAGGTTTACTAAAGAGACCTTCTACACTGCGCTTGTCCACTCTCTTGTGGAGTACTGCTGTGCAGTGTCTGATCCGCATCAGATAGGATTGACGGAGGACATCGATAAAAGTTCAGAGCAGGGCAGCTCGTTTTGTGTTATCTTGAAATAGGGGAGAGAGTCGCGCGGGTATAATACGCGAACTATGGTGGCTGTCATTAAAACAATGGGGTTTTTCATTGAGGCAGGACCTCCTCATAAAATTTCAATCATCAACTTTCTCCTCCGAATGCGAAAATAATTTGTTGCCGCCCATCTACATAGTGAGAACTTATCATCATGGTAAAATAAGAGAAATCAGAGTCTATATTTAAGTACTCGTTTTTACCGCGCGCTGTTCCAGACAGGAACGGCAGAGAAATAGCTTGATGGTGGTTTGACGAACCTTGTTGCAGGCATTTAATTATGAATTGTAGAGAATAATGTCGATGTAGATGTAGAGAGTATCTAATTCAGTGTAATCTAAAAGTGAATGCGGACAGCGTACTTCAAGCATGCGTAACTGCACTTGTATTTCCTTTTGTTGCAAGCTATTTTTGTGTCAGACTTGTTAACGGGAGGGTTCCAGCTTTATATGTGGAGTTTTAGAAATATACTGAAAACCTAAACTGGGAAGATTAATGAAAACTATGATTTCAAACATTATTGAAAAAACGTACCCCGAGGTTGTGTGTGCATGCATGTTACAGATAAAACCCAGTAAAGACTGGAAAGTAGCACAGGTCACAGGGAAACAGGAGTAACTCATTGAATTACAGACCCATATCACTGACCTCAATTTGCAGAAGGATTTTGGAGCATATACTGTACTCGAACATTATGAATCACCTTGAAGAAAATGACTTATTGATACATAACCAACATGGATTCAGAAAATATCGTTCTTGTGCAACACAGCTACCACTTAATTCCCATGAAGTAGTGAGTGCTGTCGACAAGGGATCTCAGATCGATTCCACATTCCTAGATTTCCAGAAGGCGTTTGATACCGTTCCTCACAAGCGACTATTAATCAAATTGCGTGCACAAGTAGCACCGTCTCAATTCTGTGACTGGATTCGTGATTTACTCTCAGAGAGGTCACAGTTCGTAGTGACAGACGGTAAATCATCGAGTAGAACAGAAGTGATATCTGGCGTTCCGCAAGGTAGTGTCATAGGCCGTCTGCTGTTCCTGAGTTATATAAATGAACTTTGTAATAATTTGAGCATCCCCCTTGGATTCTTTACAGATGACGCTGTAATTTACCGTCTAATAAAATCATCAGACGTTCAATTCCAATTACAAAATGATCTAGAGAGAATTTCTGTATGGTGCGAAAAGTGGCAACTGGCACTAAACAAAGAAAAGGGTGAGGTCATCCACATGGGTACTAAAAGAAATCCGATAAATGTTGGGTATACGATAAATCGCACAAATCTAAGGGCTGTCGATTCGACTTAATACCTAGGAATTACAATTACGAGCAACTTAAATTGGATAATATTGTGGGGATGAATGCGCTTTGTTGGCAGAACACTTAGAAGATGCGACAAACCCAGTAAAGAGACAGCCAACATTACACTTATCTGTCCTCTGCTGGAATATTGCTGCCCAGTGTGGGATCCTTACCTGGTAGGATTGACGGAAGACATCGAAAAAGTCCAAAGAAGGGCAGCTCGTTTCGTGTTATCGCGCAATAGGGGTGAGAGTGTCACTGATATGATATGCGAGTTGGGGTGGCAGTCACTGAAACAAAGGCGGTTTTCTTTGTGGCGAGACCTGTTTACGAAATTTCAGTCACCACCTTTCTCTATCGAACTCACAAATTCTTTTGTTGACACCCACCTTCGTAGGGAGAAATGATCATCATGATAAAATAAGAGAAATCAGAGCTCGAACGGAAAGATTTAGGTGTTCCTTTTTCCCACGCGCCATTCGAGAGTGGAATGGTAGAGAAGTAGTATGAAAATGGTTCGATGAACCCTCTGCCAGGCACTTAAGTGTGAATTGCAGAGTAACCATGTAGATGTATATGTAGTAAAATTGGATGGTTCTTTTGAAAACTAAAGCTTTTTAGTTCTGTGCGTAAGTTAATATTTATACCCTAGTTTTTATTTTAATTCATTTGGAAGATAAACTGTTGCGAAATCGAACGTGCAATATAGAAATAATAAGAAACTATTGCTGCGCAAATACATTTGAAGTTGTTCAGTGACACTAAGACCATTTCGGTCTATTTATTTTCTAATTTCTTATTTAATAATTACCTATTAAATACAAGCGCGTGCTGGAAAGTAATGCCTCCAAGTTATTTTTATGTCAAAACTCTTATAGCTTTTTAAATAAAGCAAAGGTTATTAACATTCTACACCTTCATTCTTCATGACTGCATATTTCTGAATTGTAGTGTGTAATGTGACTATGTCGGTGCGTGAGAAGCAGCGGGCTGCAGTCGAGTTTCGAATTCGAAGAGTTCGTGCACACATGGCGCACACTCTACTTCACTATGAAAGTGCCAGACCACACACGAGCGCTGAGACATTTGAAACAGTCCGATCGACGCCTGTCCAAACGATTTTCATCTGTTTCCTAAACTTAAAGAACAGCTATGAAGCATTCACTTTGATAGTGATGAAGCGGTGCAAGCAAAGGTGAGTTTGTGACTCCGTCAGGAGAGCCAAACATTCTACAGCGATAGTATCAACAAACTGGGGTCTCTTTGGGATAAAAGTGTTCAACCCATGGTAACTACGCTGAGGAGTAAATTGACAGGTGTCAAGAATGTTAGTAAAGTTTGTTTTATTTGAAAAGTTTCAAGATTTTTCACATAAAAAATCTGGAGTTATTACTTTCCACCACACCCTCGTGTTTATGTACATGACATTCCAAGCTGCGCATAAATTGAAACAAATCCCTCTAACTAACAATACACGAATGAAAAAATACCGCAATCTGTTGAAGAGAGAAAAAACTCAACAGTCAAGTAGGCTGTGTAATGAACCTGATTGCTGTGTCGTGCGAGAAGCAGTTCCATCGGGCCGTCTTGCACTTTCGTCTCATAGCTCTTTTCGACGTCGCACGTTTTTAGCGTAGAATCACTGTAAATGCACAAAAATTTTATTTTACAACAGCAAGAAAGAGTTTATTTAAACTGTGTAGTTCAAGCAAATACTTTCAGATTTGACCATAAATACTTTTAGAAAAATGTGTTCTGCTTTTTCGAAGCTCATTTTCCATCTTGGTCAAAGGACTGATACAGTAGTGAGTGGAAGGGGAATACCGTCTTGTCATTCCCACTGCGACCTGTTATCTCTACGGTCACACCAAAATTGGAAAGGTATTCCGTTTTTCTAAAGGAAAGTAGCGCTTCACGAGATCGGAGTACAGCCCGTTACCTCTTACATTAAATGTAATAGATGATGTAAAGTGCAATTACTGCAGGAAATCACTGACAAGGAAAGTGAAAGTTTACGCTGAAATTCTCCCTGGTTGTGTTTGTTTATAACCCACCGTTCAAGGTGGCGCAATGCTTTAGACACTGAATTCAAGTAAACGCTTCAGAAAATGTATTGTATATGGCAGCCTGAACAGAGTGATCACTGTGAAGGACACAGAACAGAGACGCAGCGAACTCGTGTGAGACAGCGTTTTCAGCACCCGACCGGATTTGAAACTGATCTCATGGTGGACGACAGTTTGGCGCCTGGTCGAATCGTGCAATGGCAAGATTTATGGAGCTTTCGAATGTGACAGTGGCCCTATGTTTGGCTGGAAAGGACGCGAGGGAAGACATATTTGTCATAAAGGTTGCGGTCGACTGGGCATCACAATGAAAGATCGGTGGATTGTGTACCGAGCACATCGTAACGCCTTCACATCTGCGCCTGCTCTCCGACATCAAATAATAGACTCCCGGCAACATCCTATGTCATCCCACACCATTCGTCAGAGACTAGCAGCAACCCGTCTAATAACATCGCATGTGCTAGTTGCTGTTAACTTCACTAAACAAATGGCTGCGTCTGGAATGGTGCAGTGACTAGGAAACATGGACTGTTGTTGAATGAAACTTCCTGGCAAATTAAAACTGTGTGCCGGACCGAGACTCGAACTCGGGATCTTTGCCTTTCGCGGGCAAGTGCCCTACCAACTGAGCTACCCAAGCACGACTCATGACCCTTCCTCACAGCTTCAGTTCCTCCAGTACCTCGCCTGCTATCTTCCAGAGCGTCGTCTCCTACTTGAATGTCATAGCATTGCGTTCAGTAATAAAGCGTGGTTCTGCACCACTTCGAATGGTCTTTGTCGCCGAGTTTGGTGGTGATCTGGAGGGAAGTCCTCTTTCACTAACGTTTTGGAGAGACATAGCGGTGTAATTACTGGCATCATGGTGTGAACAGTCATCGGGGATGACTTTGTCACGCCTGGTAGTGACTGAGAGAACTCTGGCGACGCAAAGGTATGTGACGTACATCCTGCATCCTCGTGTGTTATTTCGCATGTGACGGTATCGTGGTGTCATTATTGAACAGGACAATGCAAGACACGACCACTCATGGCACGTCTCTTTATAAACCACCTGAGTGGTGCTGAGATAGGGTACTACTGTGGCCAGCAAGATTCGCACATCTGTCCTCGACAGAACATGTGTTTATAGCAACTGCAACGAGTGCCAGTCTCAAGGATATCAAGCACCAGTTACAGCTGTTGTGGGCCAGCTTCTCTCAGAAGAGGTTGCAACGGTTTTGTGACAGCCTGCTCATCCGAATACGTGCGTGCATCCAGGCCGGAGAGATGTAATGTCATATACAGGGTGTTACAAAAAGGTACGGCCAAACTTTCAGGAAACATTCCTCACACACAAATAAAGAAAAGATGTTATGTGGACATACGTCCGGAAACGCTTTATTCCATGCTAGAGCTCATTTTAGTTTCGTCAGTATGTACTGTACTTCCTCGATTCACCGCCAGTTGGCCCAATTGTAGGAAGGTAATGTTGACTTCGGTGCTTGTGTTGACATGCGACTCATTGCTCTACAGTACTAGCATCAAGCACATCAGTACGTAGCATCAACAGGTTAGTGTTCATCACGAACGTGGTTTTGCAGTCAATGCAATGTTTACAAATGCGGAGTTGGCAGATGCCCATTTGGTGTATGGATTAGCACGGGGCAATAGCCGTGGCGCGGTACGTTTGTATAGAGACAGATTTCCAGAACGAAGGTTTCCCGACAGGAAGACGTTCGAAGCAATTTATCGGCGTATTAGGGAGCACGGAACATTCCAGCCTATGACTCGCGACTGGGGAAGACCTAGAACGACGAGGACACCTGCAATGGACGAGGCAATTCTTCGTGCAGTTGACGATAACCCTAATGTCCGCGTCAGAGAAGTTGCTGCTGTACGAGGTAACGTTGACCATGTCACTGTATGAAGAGTGCTACAGCAGAACCAGTTGTTTCCGTACCATGTACAGCGTGTGCAGGCACTATCAGCAGCTGATTGGCCTCCACGGGTACACATCTGCGAATGGTTCATCCAACAATGTGTCAATCCTCATTTCATTACAAATGTTCTCTTTACGGATGAGGCTTCATTCCAACGTGATAAAATTGTAAATTTTCACAATCAACTTGTGTGGGCTGACGAGAATCCGCACGGAATTGTGCAATCACGTCATCAACACAGATGTTCTGTGAACGTTTGGGCAGGCATTATTGGTGATGTCTCGATTGGGCCACATGTTCTTCCACCTACGCTCAATGGAGCACGTTATCATGATTTCATACGGGATACTCTACCTGTGCTGCTAGAACATGTGCCTTTACAAGTACAAAACAACATGTGGTTCATGCACAATGGAGCTCCTGCACATTTCAATCGAAGTGTTCGTACGCTTCTCAACAACAGATTCGGTGACCGATGGATTGGTAGAGGCGGACCAATTCCCTGTCCTCCACGCTCTCCTGACCTCAACCCTCTTGACTTTCATTTATGGGGGCATTTGAAAGCTCTTGTCTACGCAACCCCGGTACCAAATGTAGAGACTCTTCGTGCTCGTATAGTGGACGGCTGTGATACAATATGCCATTCTCCAGGGCTGCATCAGCGCATCAGGGATTCCATGTGACGGAGGGTGGATGCATGTATCCTCGCTAACGGAGGACATTTTGAACATTTCCTGTAACAAAGTGTTTGAAGTCACGCTGGTACGTTCTTTTGCTGTGTGTTTCCATTCCATGATTAATGTGATTTGAAAAAAAAAAATGGCTCTGAGCACTATGGGACTTAACATCTGTGGTCATCAGTCCCCTAAAACTTAGAACTACTTAAACCTAACTAACCTGAGGACATCACACACATCCATGCCCGAGGCAGGATTCGAACCTGCGACCGTAGTAGTCGCGCGGTTCCGGACTGAGCGCCTGAACCGCTAGACCACCGCGGCCGGCTGTGATTTGAAGAGAAGTAAGAAAATGAGCGCTAACATGGAAAGTAAGCGTTTCCGGACACATGTCCACATAACATATTTTCTTTCCTTGTGTGTGAGAAATGTTTTCTGAAAGTTTGGCCGTATCTTTTTGTAACACCCTGTAGATAAGTAAGCTCATATTCTCAAGATGTTTCTAAATTTTATTCTGTTTTGTAATCATTTCGGTAACATCGTATACCCTCACAACTAGTGAAGCTTCATTTCGTTTCCTCCTTCCCTTCTGGGTAATTCAGTTTTTTTGTCAGGCAGTGTATATGCAGAACGAACCATAACCCCACCGACAAACTTTGAGGTGTATGGACCACAATAAGAAAAGATATCTTGTGAACATGGGGTCTAAACCGGATACCGCGAGAACTATGAGCACTTGTTCATCTTCGATACCGTGAAACACTTCTACTGCAAGCTCTTTGCTCTCCGCCGGCCGCGGTGGTCTCGCGGTTCTAGGCGCGCAGTCCGGAACCGTGCGACTGCTACGGTCGCAGGTTCGAATCCTGCCTCGGGCATGGATGTGTGTGATGTCCTTAGGTTAGTTAGGTTTAAGTAGTTCTAAGTTCTAGGGGACTGATGACCACAGCAGTTGAGTCCCATAGTGCTCAGAGCCATTTTTTTCTTTGCTTTCCATATTTTGGAAGGAGCTAGTAAGGACTAAAAAAAGACAAAAGATGTCCGGAAAACGTGGTCTCTAAAATGCGCACCTTAAAATGTTAAGAGCATTTGTTCGGTAGAAGAGATGTATTTCGCTGTAGCGACGACGAACAAATGGTCATAGCTCTTAAAGTATATTCTTTAGAGCCCATATTTACAGGACTTTTTTTCTTTTTTTGTTCTATACTGCCACCTCTGAAAGTTTGTCAGTAGAGTTCTGATTCGCGCAGTATACAGGAATGGAAATAAGTATTCATACACTAGAGCGTGTGAAAGTAAACTGCCTCTATTGACAATAAGAAACCAAAAACACTAATATGATATGCACTATACACACTGGCCAGTCACCAATGCAGCTATGCTGGCATATAGAACGAGAATGAACAAGCCTTTACAAAACAAAATACAAAAACGTCTGCCAAGTTGTCGATTGCGCTGGGAATTAAGTATTCGTATACCAACAGAAAATGACACTTCTGACAAAGCTAGAAAATGTTTAATACTTCGCACTCATACCCTTCCGATGTGTTACTTCTCGCAACCTCCGTGGCATAGAATGCACCAATTTTCTTGTAGTTTCCGATGTGACACCTTCCCATTTTCGAAGGAGAGCCTCTTTCAAACAAGCCTTACTACGGATGTCGTGTTTTCTCACTTGTGTTTCCAGTTCACTCCACAAGTGTTCGATGGGATACAGGTCCGGACTCTGAGCTGGTGTTTTAAGAGTGTGTGGAGTGTTGTAGAGCAACCACAGCCGGACAATTTGCGCCGTATGTTTGCGATCATTGTCCTGTTGGAAGTAATAATTTCTAGGAAGACCCAAGGCGTCAGCACTCTGTTGTAAGTTCTGTTTGAGAATGTTGAAATACCCAAATCTGTCCATGGTACCTTCCACAAACACTAATTTTCCGACACCGGCGGCTGACATACATCCCCATACCATCACTCCACCACTTCCGTGCTTCACCGTGGGTTGAATGTTGTTTCAGTCGAGGCCTGTATTCGGTCTTCTCCAGACTAAGATCCTACCATCATTGTGCACGATATTAAATTTGGTTTCATCACTAAACAATACAGTATCCCAGAAGTCTGCTGTCTTGGATACATGCTGTTTCGCGAATTCCATCCGCCACTTCCTGTTCGTTTTGCTGATGTAGGGCTTTCGTCTCGGGACCCTGGCTCTGTAGCCCGAACGATTGAGAATGGTACGAACTGCCCTTGGAGTGATGTCCTTTCGGAAGTGGTCATGTACATATGCGGATGGTGCCGACGTTGTCGTTTTCGGGTTTTTCTTGATGATTCTTAGTAGCATTCTGGGCTCTCTTGTTGTAAGTTTCTGTGGACTATCGTGTCGTTCACTGTTTATTACTACATGTCTGTCCTTATATCGCTTAATGATAGATTGCACCGTCGCTCGGCTTTGTCCTATGATGTTCACAATTTCGGCATACGACTTGTGTTGAAGATTTTGGGCGACAACGATGTTTCGTTCCTCAATGGTCGTTTCCTTCCCCTTGCGACCCATTCTGCTGTTCCACGGTACCCACGTCCGACGTGCTGTAGTTTCACGGCCGCCACACGACTACACAAGTGTGGCATGCACTCCGGGGCTGCGTCAGCTGTCGTAGACCGTGCGGAGTGTAACATATTTTATTTTCCCAGAATAGATTCATGGCATACGGGAAGCTTCATTACTAAGAACATGGTTATCTGACGCTACATCATCGTACTTATTCGTGTCGGCGCTGTGGGTGATTTACTATCCCAACACACCATCGTAGTTTGTCACCACCTACTGTATGAACAGTTATTTCCGTGACTGTATGTAAAGGTGAGGTATGACAGTAGTCCTGCAGACAGAGAGGTCAGACAACGGTTGTCAGCGAGCAGCGCTGTAGGAAGTTCGTTGCGGGCACGCCGCTGATATCTTCCCGCTATAGTTGTTGACAGTGTGGTGGCATTTGATAACACAGCGGGCGAAAGAAATGTGAAACTTAGCTACAAGATAGCGGTACGACATGTATCCCTTTTTGTGCACATTCGCGCAGTTTAATGTAAAACGAGGAGAAACCTTGTGTATGGCCTGGTCGAAGGAAACATTCCTGCTTTTACCTGACGTCGTTTATCGGAAATCACAGGAAATCTAAATATGTGTAATCAGACTAGGGTCTAACGCTTTTCCTCCTGAAACGAGTCCTTCAATGTTTTTGGAAAAGCAGTTAATGAGTCGCACTGAAAAGACGTTTATTATTCTCTCTGTTCTTGCTTCTCTGGTCACTTCACATTACGTATATCATCTGCAAGAACTAATAATTCTGCCTTCCGGTTAAAACTGCGATGAGTCGATGACCGAACTCTGAGGAACGCGTGTTTCTATTTCTACCCAGCTGTAGTCTAACATAGACCGCTGCCGGATATGATCCACTAGTTCCTTGTTTGATGTCACGTTAGTTGGAAATTAGAGAAACAAATTAAATTAACGCTAAGTCTTCGGTACTATTCCTGTAGACTATTTTGTAGATCACGAACAACTTGTAAAGTTAAGGAACTGCAACTAAATACTTCTGTGCTTCGTCACTCTTTTACCTACAGATGCTTTTCATATACATGGTGTCTGCAGTTCGCGCGAAACTCAGACTTAATTTTTATTATCAAAAGTCGATATCGTCTGCATAGGATTTACTTAAAAAATATTTATGCTCGACAGGTTTCGAACTATATCCCACTGAAGGTTGGTCTGTGCCCGATTCATTACTAGTCAGCATAGCAGATTTAAAGTAAATCCTGCGCAGCTGATGTGAATCTTTAGTGAACAGACGTTAAGCTCCTGATCCACACAAGCGTCACGAAACACAGAGTTAAATCCCTAAAACGCTACAGTAATTCTCCGAAAAAAAAAAAACGTTTTCCCATTTTCTGAAGATAAAGGCGTTGTTCTTTCCGTAGACGAGTACTGCGTTGTACTAGTGAGTGTAATGTCTCTTGCAGCGGTCTCTCCGCGATATTTTCAGAAATTTTATAAATTATATATCTCAGTACATATCTCGAAATATCTCTTCTTATCTTACCGATTCCTAAACTTTAATATACGATGATTATCAATGCAAAGTAGTTTCAAGCCCTATTATTCCTTGGAGCGTCCATTTACTCCATGGAATAGCTTCTCTGCTATCTATGTTTTTTCTTGCCGATTAGCCGTGAAAGAAGGAGGATGCATATGTATGTATTGTTGAGCTAGTCGCCATCTTGTTGAGATTCTGAACTAAACTAAAGTGTGTTCGCGTATTATTTAACTGATTGACAGTGTCTGCTTACTACGCTGTGTTGCACGGGATCAGTGGGGAACGCCTGATTTACACTGGACGAACCTGCCGTTTTGTATGCTCAAGATATCCAGTTACTTCAAATAAATAGGCTAACACGGTCTTACCAGCAGATCTCCGGTCTTCCCCATGTGATCACCGAAAGTTAATAATTATTACAAATGTTTTCAGGAGATCGACTGACAATTTTCGTCGCACCGAGACTTCGAAATTGCTTCACTGCCTTATGGAATTTAAGAGAAGCACAATTTAATCGGGATAGAACAGTATTGAACTGTGTGAATGTGATAAGCCTGCTTTGTGAATGAAAATTCCCTTAACATACGTATGTTTTTACTATCGTGATCAGTGTAGCTAAATCAGGCCGGTGTGAGAGAGGTTTTCAAATTTTAGATCCCACAAAAAGATATTAAATGAGGTCAGAAGGCATTAAGAGAAGGGCGGGCCACTACTGCTGTTGTGTTTGTAATGCGGCGACACGAGGCGGATATTGATCTCCAAAAAGCGCGACTTCTGTCACTCGTGGCAGCACGACATTACGTCACAGGTCGTCCAGGCAAGCAAAAGAAGCTTCACGCCCTCTTCCACATAACAACAATTCAGATTTGATAGTGGCAGAGTATTTTTTCAAAGTCGTGCGTACCTTGCTGTGGTAAACATCTCTACATAATACTCTTTTTTTTTAATGTAATTTTTGGACGAGTTGTTGTAATTGTGTGAAGACCTACCTCGTGTACTCACATTTTTTTAGACACCAGGTTGCCGTCTTGAGGCTTGATGTGGTTCCACAGAGCGCTGCCACTCGAAAGAAAGCCATATCTCGAGACGCGGTACTCGCTGGGCGGCGAGCCGCTGAACATGCAGGACGCGCTTAAGTACGGTAATTTACATAGACATCACGTTCGGCTGTGTCGCGGTCTGCCGATACATGCATAGCCCTTGTCGCTTTCACCACTGTTCCTCGTCCTACCCAGCTTTGTAAACAGGCCCTAACACAAAACGAACCACCTTCCGGCAAGATCCTTTCTTCAGTTCCGCGTACGGTTTCCTTCCATTCTGTTCAAAAACGGAATGCAACAAGCTTTCTATGGCTCTCACAAATCGACAACTTTCATGTCTCAGTTTTCATCGGGTACCATCTCCTAACAGTTTACTGTTGTTAACTTAGACAGTGCCACATTTCGCTGATGAATTACTTTTTTTTGTGAATTTAAAGGGTGACGGACAATGCCGTTGGTTCTTGTTATGTAAACCCCAGGAGAGCTGAGAGTATGTGAGCTTGTCAGCTTTCGAGGTGATCAGTACAATTCGCAGTTAAATACACACACACACACACACACACACACACACACACACACACACGCACGCACGCACGCAAACACACACATACACACACACAAAGGTCGATCAAAAAGTAACGCTTTTTACAAAAAAATTAATAATCATCGTATAAAAGCGGAATTACTACATATCATAGTCTGAACTCTCCTCTGCATAACACTACCGTTAAACATCATCATGGCTTCGTACATACGTCCACCCTCGTTGAATCCAGGCATCAAAACCAGTTTGGAAAAACTCTTGCTTCTTCACCTATGATTTTAAACTTGTTTTTAGCACATCCAAGATATTGAAACTGTAACCATGTAGAATGTCTTTCATAAGTCGTAACAGGGAGAAGTCAGACGGAGCAAAATCAGGGCTGTAGGACACGTGAGGCACGACTGACCAGTCCATTTGTGCAATGGCTTGGATTGTGAAAAATGACATCGACATCTACATGGTTACTCTGCAATTCACACTTCAGCGCCTGGCAGAGGGTTCATCGAACCATTTTCATACTACTCTACCATTCCACTCTCGAATGGTGCGTGGGAAAAAGGAACTTCTAAATCTTTCCGTTCGAGATCTGATTTCTCTCATTTTATTATGATGATCATTTCTCCCTACGTAGGTGGGTGTCAACAAAATATTTTCGCACTCGGAAGAGAAAGTTGGTGATTGAAATTTCGTAAATAGATCTCGCCGGAAAGAAAACCGCCTTTGTTTCAGTGACTGCCACCCCAACTCGCGTATCATATCAGTGACACTCTCACCCCTTTTGCTCGATAACACGAAACGAGCTGCCCTTCTTTGCACTTTTTCGATGTCCTCCGTCAATCCTACTTGGTAAGGATTCCATACCGCGCAGCAATATTCCTGCAGAGGACGGACAAGTGTAATGTAGGCTGTCTCTTTAGTGGGTTTGTCGCATCTTCTAAGTGTTCTGCCAACAAAGCGCAGTCTTCCTCACAATATTATCTGTGTGGTCTTTCCAATTTAAGTTGCTCGTAACTGTAAGTCGTAGGTGTGTAGTCGAATTGACAGCCCTTAGATTTGTGTGATTTATCGTATACCCAAAATTTATCGGATTTCTTTTGGTACCCATGTGGATGACCTAGCACTTTTCCTTGTTTAGTGCTAATTGCCACTTTCCGCGCCATACTTTTCGCACCATACAGAAATTCTCTCTAGATCATTTTGTAATTGGAATTGATCGTCTGATGATATCACTAGACGGTAAATTACAGCGTCATCTGCAAACAATCTAAGGCAGCTGCTCAGATTATCAAATGGTTCAAACGGCTCTGAGCACTATGGGACTTAACTGCTGAGGTCATCAGTACCCTAGAACTTAGAACTACTTAAACCTAACTAACTTAAGGACATCACACACATCCATGCCTGAGGCAGGATTCGAACCTGCGACCGTAGCGGTCGCACGGTTCCAGACTGTAGCGCCTAGAACCACTCGGCCACCCCGGCCGGCTCAGATTATCACCTAGATCATTTATATAAATCACGAACAGCAGATGGCCTATGACACTACCTTGCGGAACGCCAGATATCACTTCTGTTCTGCTACGGTCGCAGGTTCGAATCCTGCCTCGGGCATGGGTGTGTGTGGTGTCCTTAGGTTAGTTATGTTTAAGTAGTTCTAAGTTCTAGGGGACTTATGACGTAAGATGTTGAGTCCCATAGTGCTCAGAGCCATTTGAACCAACTTCTGTTCTACTCGATGATTTGCGGTCTATCACTACGAACAGGGGTGGGGGGGGGGGGGGGGGGGGGAGCGGTGTGAATGATTGCCTCCAGAAGTTTCTTAAGTTTAGTTCCATTGGTTTCGCTGTTTGTGAATTCTAATGCGTCTGTCACCTCATACTCTTTCATCAGCACGTTCTCGATTGGCATCTGTGACAGATGTTGTCGGCCGGCCGCTATGCGGTTTATGTGCAATGTCCGTTTCTCCGTTACCAAACTTCTTCACCCAACGCCGCACATTGCTGAAGTCTATTACAGCGTCCCCATAGACTTTCTTCATGGTTGTGTTTAAAACGGCCCTAAAATCACGGGTCAAGAAACAAAACTCGGAAATTTTCCAAACTGGTTTTGATGCCTAGGTTGAATGATAGCGTACAATTGCATGGTGACTGTTCAACGGTAGTGTAATGTGGAGGACAGCTCAGGCTACGATCCATATTAATCCTGCTGTTGTAAGTTCATTATTAAATTTTTTATGATGCGGGAAGCATTACTTTTGACCCACCCTCTCACACACACGATTCACATAGACTCAGTTTCAGGCTTTGTGTAGGACGATGGAGAACACTACGCCAGAAATAAATTATAATGGTTCCAATCCCGCGGTTGTGACTAAGATTTAATGGGAGGTTTTTCTTGGCTGACACGTAAATGCCAGAACAAGGCACTCTGTAACACTACCAGATCGGCCGGTAACTGACTCAAAAGGACCACAACTCGACAATGGGCCGATTTTCACTTCCGGCTTTGCACGGACTGGCGACTTGTCTAATGCTGCGCTGATTTTGTTTGAGGGCGACTGAACGATGTTAGGAAACTGAATATTAATTCCAAATTCTAGTATTGATCAAATAGAAAGCCGAACAAAATTTGTTGCATTTAGGTTTCAGAATTTTCTATATATTTAAACTATTTCTTTGTATACTACGTTGATGCTCTGTGCAGGATTAAGTACAAAAATGAACATATTACGTTTTAATGTCACCCTTGACATAGTCAAGTACAACTAGCTGTGTGAAAAACACTCACGTCTAGTTCCAGCAATATTCAGTGTCTCGCCCTGTGCTTTGTTGATTGCCATACCAAAGGCGAGTGTAATGGGGAACTGGAGCCGTTTGGATTTGAATGGTAAGTCCGTGAGTATTACTGGCATTCTTTGTATCAAAACAGTTTGTCGCGCTCCACAGTCAGTTAGTACTGTGCACTGGATTAAAACATTTTCAGATTGGTTGTTCAGTGTCTTGTTCCGTTGTGTCTAAGTAGTAGGTGCACCAACTATTGCTTTCTCCCTGAGACCGTGTCAACAGAGTAATATATTTGTGACTATAATAGCTGCTAGTAAAACCGCCTTAATCTGCGTAGGAAGTTTTATTTAGTTATTGATGACTAGTTTCTGATGAGTTGTCCGTTATCAAATCATCTGTTTACGTGAGTCTTGCATTACAACCAGACGTGCTCATGTGGCAATATACAATGTAGCTTTATGTCAAAAAGTAAACGTTTACGTACAAGCGTGGGAATATACGATGTAATACGCAACATTATACTTTGTGATTATAAATTTTGTTATCCGTAACTTACATGCACGTGTGGTTGTAATGCCAGACGTATGTAGTGGACGATTAGGCAATGGACAAGCCATTCGAAACTAGTCATGAATAAAAAAAATAAAATTTCCTGCGCAATTTAAGACGGTTGCTCTAATATTTGCTGTAATCATGTCAAACTTGCAGACCTGTTTCAGCCCAGCATACCGGAAATACGGTAGTAAATCTGTGATGGCACTTCAAGTTTCAATAGAATAAAGTCATTTACTTTATTGTCTTACTCATCTAAAGGTGACAATATAGCAGTTTCCTGAAAGGAATCAAGTGCCTTAGTTGATATGTTGTGAATATACAATCATAATTTTTCAATTAATTCCAAGACGTTTGGACAGAGAACAAAGCGGCGCGGTCTCCTAAGGAGCTATTTTTGTTACGATAAGTTTGCATTTTACTGTCTAACGCTCCAACGGATATTTTATGGGTCATCGAAACCTCATCCCAAACAAATTGCAATCTTGCATCAGTTGATCAGTATTATTTTGCTTAGAAATGTTACTGATGCTGTAAGTAAGGTCACCATAAAATTTCAGGGGAAGTTTGAATGCAGAATGAGCCGCTGAGCTGTCTTCTAAAAGTGTGGCACCAATGACTGACGATGCCACACCGGGGCAACTTTTCCACTGGATCTGACTTTTGCGAGTTTTAGATTAATTAAAAATGTCTTGCCAATGCCTCCTGGCACATTTAAAATATTTTCTTTCGTTGTTGTTGATTGTGACATTATGAAGTCGTAAACAATTTTTTAAATGGTGATTTTGACAGTCATTTTGAACGGTCTGTAAAAGTCGATAATGATCATAATCTGATTCACGAAAATACTCCGTATTGGTCGATGTGTTTACATTGGCATATATGGGTAAATAAAGCCCATAATGTGTTTCAGATTTGCCTGATGGAGATTCACCCTGTTCATTCAATTCGATTACAGCTTCATCAAACACATTTTCATCGTAACCCATATATTTCGATGGCAGTTCCTGTCATTTACGATTCACTGTGTACTGAGACACGCTTTCGAGAGGATTTTGCTTCAGGTGCATGGTTCAATAATTGCACAAAACGGAACAATGGTAGCAAACTGATGTCTGGGCGATTTTGCCATACAGAATAGAGCAGCTTCTGGTGGGGGATTTTGCCAGTGATAATCATCTTCTAACAGATCCATGACTTTGCACTCTTCTTGGAAGGTATAGTGAATCGCCTATCATCGCAAATGCAACACATTTCGTTTCTGGTAAAAGTCCACATCATTGAGAGATGATTGCTAGGTTAAAAACCAGGTACAAAAATCCGCGGTCCGACCGGAATTCAGCAACTTTTCGATTAGCAGACATGCGGTTTGCTACTTTCTTTTCATTGTATTTCTTATTTCCTTTCTTTGGCTCTGTTTCTTTGTCGTCTACCGTCAGTGGTTCTGTGCGGATGTTGCAGGATGTCTTTCAGCTTGATGAGAATTTCACAATTTTTTTCAGAAATATTTTTATGTTACAGAGGGTGGTCAGTCCCCGAGTGGAGCACACTGAGCTACAGTGTCGGCTTCACTAGACTACCATGCCCGAGTTCGACCCGACTCCCGGTAAAGGAGGCCTACTGTTCAACATAGAATCAGATATCACGTTTCGTTGCTGGCGAATGACCACTTCATTGAGAGGCTAAAATACAGATAAGTTAAAATACAGAGTGAAAAATTCATGGTTCGACCGGGATTCGATTCCGCAAGCTTTCGGTTTTCAGGGACGCGCTTTACCGCTATGTCACCAGACCCGACTTGCATTCCACTCAATCTTCGCTGCTCTCTTGTGTTGTTGTGGCTGAACCGCTAGATGGTAATGTCATAGTCTTCATAGCGGCAGCAGACTTCAGTTTTAAATAGTTCAACCAATTTTCACGAAACTTTTATAAATTAAGATACACGATCTTTCTCGTGAATCAAAAGCAGATCAGAAACACTATAGAAGTTCCTGAAATTATCCCGAACATGTAGATAGAAACGTGCAGAAAACTTCACTTGATATACACTGTCCAGTCACATTAATGTGACCAACTTTCGAAAGCCTGAACAGTCACCTTTCGCAGCGCGGACCGCTACGAGACGTGCAGGAAGAGTGAGTAATATTCTGGAAGGTACTGACAGGGATGTCAAACAATACCGACTCCAGTGCCGTGGCGATCTGCGCTAAGATTCTCGGTTGGGGATGCATGGCGCGAGCAGCCCGATCGAGGTGGTCCCACAGACTCTCGATTGGATTTAAATCTGGGGAGTACGGTAAACTCACCCTAGTGCTCTACGAACCGCTCATGTACATTGCGAGATGTCTGACACGTTGCATTGTCCTGCTGGTAGGTGCCATCGTGCCAAGGAAAAACAGCCTACACGTAGGGATGGAAATTGTCCCCAAGGATAGATGCATACTTGTGTTGATCCATTGTGCCTTCCTAAATGACGAGATCTCCTAGGGAATGCCACGGAAACATTCCCCAGTCCACAACGCAACCTCAGTTGTTGCGAGGTGGTTGCCTTCAAACCTTTCATTCCGTTCCCGCCAACGGTCATCAGTCTGATGGCGCATGAAGGGTGATTCATTTGAAAAGGCTGCGTATCGCCACGCAGTGGATGTCCACTTGCGGTGTTGGCGTGCTACCAGGTTTAGTCGGCAATGAACGACAATCAGCACGGGTGCATGAACAAAGCGCCTGCTACCGAAGCTCATATGCAGGAACGCAGGAACGTCCGCTGAAGGGCCGTTGAGGAGACACCGTTCTTAGTCCCTTGGTTCACCTGGGCGGTCAGTTGGTCAACAGGTGCGCGTCTACTCGCCCGTATCCATCTCCGCAGCCGCCTTTCACCCTTGTCATTTAAGGCCCATGGTGCACCACCGTTGCCTCGGCACAAATTTTGGATAGGGTCATTTTGCCACGCACTTTATTGTTTAGCGACGGTGACATGCAAACAGCTTAAAAGCTTAGCAATTTCTGAAATGCTTCCAATTTTGGCCCAAAAGCCACTGGTCATGCGCCTTTGGACGTTGGATAAATCGCTCAATTTCAAAATTGAGACAACGACTGCACTGTTTTCCTCATCACTCCATTGCTAATACTGTCACATGCCGTCTGTGAGTTTTATTGCATGGTGACGTCGCACATAGGCGGTGGTCATGTTAATGTTCAGAAATGTTCGAATGTGTGTGAAATCTTATGGAACTTAACTGCTAAGGTCATCAGCCCCTAATCTTACACACTTCTCAACCTAAATTATCCTAAGGACAAATACACACACCCTTGCCCGACGGAGGACTCGAACCTCCGCCGGGACAAGCCGCACAGTCCATGACTGCAGCGCACAGATCGCTCGGCTAATACCGCGCGGCGGTCACGTTAATGTGAGTGGACCGTTTATGTAGAATATCCTAAGAAACTAACACCAACAATGCTTAATATTTTGTACAGGAAGGCAAACTGATCGGTTTTCAAACAGGAACCCATATCCGGAAACTCAAGGCTTGGGCCCCGGAGAGCGTCGAAGTCTGAGAGAACTAACGGTTGTCACGATTTGTTCCGGTTCTTTTTGGTATCTGAATACGGAAGGTATGCAACCCTTTAGCCATTTTTGTACTGCGTATGGACGACATGTACCTAATTAGATTGCTCTTGCGCATGCGCTAGATTCCTCTACACAACACTTCTGCGCATCCCACTTCAGACCTTTTGTGGTCTGGCAGCGCTGTAACGTTGTTGACACCAGTGTGACTTGCACTGGTACACAGCAGCGGAGGTGATCTTATGATGCTCTGTAAAGGGCGATTGTGTATGGCAGTGTGAGCCTTTGTCTGCAGAAAGTGATGATAAGTAATAGCTTACTACGAAAAGAGCGCGCTGCAGTAGCACCGACATTGACGCAAGAAAATGTGGCGAACTTGCACGGAAAAATTTTACTAGGTCCTCAGGAAAGCGGTAGTAATTTTGAACATCTTTGGAGAATTGAGTGCGCAAACGAATCCTTACGTATTTAGAAACCACCGATCATTAAAAAATGGCTCTGAGCACTATGGGACTTAACATCTGAGGTCATCAGTCTCCTAGAACTTAGAACTAATTAAACCTAACTAACCTAAGGACATCACACACATCCATGCCCGAGGCAGGATTCGAACCTGTGACCGTAGCGGTCGCGCAGTTCCAGACTGTAGTGCCTAGAACCGATCGGCCACCCCGGCCGGCACACCGATCTTTATCAACATCGTTATACAGTATATGAAATATTCTTGCTTAACCTTCTCGCAGTACAGATCGAATAAAGCTAATTATAGTGGTCAGCACTTTAATAACGCTGTAGTTACACAAACGCCATTTTTATAAGTTTATTTTTATGTGCAATTATTGCTTGCTGTTGATTAGGGGTTCCTACTAAGATGTACGAGTTTCGTTCCACATTGCCCTTGTGTGTGTGCCGGTCGGTGTGGCCGAGCGGTTCTAGGCGCTTCAGTCTGGAACTGCGCGACCACTACGGTCGCAAGTTCGAATCCTGCCTCGGATATGGATGTGTGTGATGTCCTTGGGTTGGTTAGGTTTAAGTAGTTCTAAGTTCTAGGGAACTGATGACCTCAGATGTTAAGTCCCATAGTGCTCAGAGCCATTTGAACCAACCTTGTGTGTGTGAATTCCTAAGGGACCAAACTGCTGAGGTCATCGGTCCCTACACTTACACACTACTTAAACTAACCTAACTTACGCTAAGAACAATACACACACCCATGCCCGAGGGAGGACTCGAACCTCCGGCGGGGGAGGCCACGCCATCCGTGCATGGCGCCTCAAACCGCGCGGCCACACCGCGCAGCCTGGCCTTGTGATAAGACTCTCAAAATACACTATATCTCAGTATCGCAAATATACAGTGGTTCAGACGTTTCTAACGGTGCCTGGAGTTGAATGTACATAAAATACTTAGATGGTAAGTACTGAGATGAAAGTTCCAGAAAACAATTCTCGTCATGTCTCGAAAACGTCAAAGTTAACACAACACACCTGACTCTTCCTCCCACAGGTAATAAAACACTAGATTAAGATCTTAGGCCCGTGTACACCTTCCCCCCTTCCTTCTCCCGCCTATCCCACTTCTTCTCCTTGAACAAACTGTCCAACTGCCCTTGTCTGGAGTTTACATAGTTAATTCCAGCACTTACACAACAGAGAATATACAACATTTTATAAATAACTTTGCGTGTGTTATAAAACACAGATGGCGTTAGTGAGAGAAAAGACTGAGAAAGAACAACCACACAAATTCCGACACAGTACCTAACGCCGCCGACCACCTCCTGTCCCCCTTGACTTCCAGTTGGCTGCTCGGTACTTTGACCGCGACCCATGGCCCTGCTCTGACGGTCACAAGCAGGTCGGCTCGCATGCCTGTGCTTGGCCAGTATTTTCAGTTCATGCCCCAAACTTGTACACACCGTTTTGCAGGCGACTATAGCTCCAGGCGTTAAAGCTTACTGTCCCCTTTCGTATTTCCCGTTTCGGTACAAACTCCAATGACCTCTCTGTCGACGAGGTTAACTTCCTCTTTCATTCCTTCCTTATGCAGCTTTCGTGAACGACCTTAACTCTCCCTTCCCCGAACAGTCCTGTATTTCTTAAAAAGTGGTACTACATTCGTGAATTTAGGCTCGTTGCTTACCGCATTCTGTGACCAGCTTTCGTCTTATTCCACCACTGGCTCTCTTGTTCACGGGTCTCGGGATATCACGTTGTCTAAAGACGGAAGAACCTCTACCGAAACCGAAAGGACGGAAGCCGATAACTCCTAAAGCTCCCATACTGGATCTGCATCACGCTATCCAGTTACGTGTATGGTTGACTTGTTTGAGGGAGTGGCAGCTTCCTGTGCCTTTTCTTGTTGTAATACGCCGCGACTACACTCAAACTTGTCCAAGAAACAACATTAGCTCCAGGACATCTAATTATCTTCACGGACTCACTACTTTTTGAACAGCGTTTTCGTAGTAGGTGCCACTAAGTAACCAACAGTAAATCTGCACGTAACAGATGTCTTTTAGAAAAATGGTAAATGTGTACATTATTTATGACTGTACTATCAACGTTGTAATTATGTTTGTTTTTATCTGAAAATCTTCTTTGTGTGTCATGATTTGTACCGACTGGACAGCTTTGTGATGTTGTCTTCGAGGCTACAAGTACTTTGGTTACCCGTGCTATGTCCAGACTATATTTGTCCAGTTTCTTGTTGTGTGCGCGTGACGAAAGTTGCTGATGTTGGAAAACTATTCATGAATTTGAAAGCTAATGCGATTTTATGGTTCAACATGCTTGACAAGTGACTTTCATTAGACAATATTTCGTAAGTTTACGTTTCGTATTTTTGTGTCTTTGTGACTTTTGTACGTTGAGATTTTAATGTCATCACCGTTTTTAGCGTTGATCCATGTGCAAGATGATGGTCGTTGACCGAAACTAGTAGTAAATTAATAAACTGATCTAATATAGCCAAGTGTCTTGAGTTTCCTGAAACATATATCCGGTACTGACAACTGCCTGTAGAATATATTTCAGAATCTTTTAGATAGCTGACCGTTAAAAACTGTAGTGAAAGTTGTCAACGAGTCCCACTGGTAGCGCCAGCACTTCCGCAATGCTGCGTTGTTGTCAGAAGCAGGTACTTAACATGGTGTACGAGACAGTGAATGGGTGGATGACTCACAGCATGCGCCGCACGTATAAGGAAGATGTCATACAGAGTGCATACAATAATAAAACTTACACAACACGTAGAGTAAACACGTCACCTAAGTTACTTGTACTGCATGTTATACGCGTGCTGACCGTCCACCGTCGCGTGAGAGGAGCACGTATCGAGTGAACACACTGCTGTTTGCTTGAAATATTTTGCGCTATTTGGCGTGTCTTCTGCATTATGATATACTAGGGCCGCTCAAGAAGTAATGCAACACATTTTTTTCCTGGCCAGTTTCGGCTGAAAAAAAAATGCGGTGTGTGTTATGGGACGTCGTGTAATATTCCTGCATCTGCCCCTATAGTTTCATAAAGTTCCAAAAGGTATGGGACCGTTCAAAATGGCGTCTGGAACGGAGGTTTGTTCCAAGCAGAGTGCTATCACTGGCTTCCTTTAGGCTCAAAAGCAGAATAGCGCAGATATTCGTAGCACTGGCACAATGTCTACAGTGCTGGCAGTGAAGAAAAGCACGATGAGCCGTTGGGCGAAGTGTCTATCATCTTCGCGACAAGGCCGCACAAACCTGAACGATTTCCCCCACCCTCAGGAAATGCCACAAAAATGAAAACGAACTTCTCCTTCTCCATGTCAACGCAAAGCCTCACACAAGTCCGCGGACCCGAGAGGAGCTCACAAACCTTCATCGGGCTTTTCTTCCTCATCTATCCCACAGTCAGGATCTCACACGTTCCTACTTCTATATGTTTGGTCCAAAGAAGGAAGCACTCCGCGGGAAGTAGTACGTGAATGACGGGGTGATTATTGATGCAGCAAGACGTTGGCTCCAACATCGACCAGAAGAACGATACAGTGCGAGAATACAGGCCCTCCCCGTAAGACGGCGGAAGGTCATCTCATTGACTAGAGATTATGATGAAAAATAGGGTTTTGTAGCCAAAACAGTGGGGAATACTATGGTGAATTGGAATCCTGAATAAAACCATTCTGCTTTTAGAAAAAAAGGTGTTGCAGTACTTATTGCGCCCCTCGTATTTTGCTATTGCAGTGGAGTTAATGAAGTTTTGATAAGTTCGTCTTGCCATTAGATCACTAGAACTCAGCCAGTCACTACCCTTTCTTCAATAAGAATATAATAAATTTGATGCTGTCTAGAATAATCATACCGATTAGTGAGTGGTTTCTAGTATCACATTACGTAATAGCTTCCTGGTTCGAAACGATATCTTTTATTTATTCTCAAAAAAACTCATGTCACTCTTCAATTGGGGCGACTATGTAACCTTTCCTAGTAAAGATAAATATCATAGGTCTGACTGAATGACATTGGTATAGCTTTTCCATGTTACTAGTTACCAAACTGGGCTTTCTTGTAGCTCGCGGTTTGAGCACAGAGAGTTGAAAGTAGAAGTAGTATGATGTGACTGACTGATCAGCAGACCATGTGGAATAGGCCCTTCCTATCAGACGAAAGATTTATTTCTCTATGTACACTAGCAAGTTTCCATCTCAGAATGGCAACATAAATGCAATTGTTTACCGTATGTGACAGCGATGATTGCATGTAGAGTGTGTCTTCTTGTGCATGACACATGCAGAATTCCGACAGCAGCAGGACAGAGTACTGTCGAACCGATGGGTTCAGGAGTACTGTGCCGCACAAGATCTGTGAGGCCCCAAATGAGCAGCGCCCGACAGGACAGGCATATTCATCGCTCTGCTGTGCAGTACGTGGAGCCACATCATGCAGAGCCAGTGCAGGAGAAAGTGACCCTGCTCAGAAATCTTCTTCTTGACCGCTGGGCGAGTCCTTTCCTTATAATGGGTTCGCCGTAGCGTTTCGCCTGCTGGACTATGTGCTTCCTCTTCCGCCTCAACTGTCAACTGATTGTCGTCTACTGACTATGGTAATGCGAGCGTTCTCGTTGCTGCCTTTTTACTACACAACTTGGCATCGCAGTTTTTTTTAGTCAGGCGCGACAAATTGTGGGTAATAGCATAAAATGTATGTCGGAAAAGGCAGATCATGTTGTAAGCTCACTCAAAAGTGTTCTGTAGCGGTTTTCAACAGCCACTGTCGTTTCCCACTGCACAGTAAAGAGAACACAGACGGAGTGGAAGCCTAGCTAAAAACACTTCCATGGCTTCCCTTCTCCAGAAAAAACGTGGAATAGTTTTATATTTGGATAATTTTGATGAACAGATTGTCAGGAGACATATCTACATGGTGGTCCATTGATAGTGACCGGGCAAAATATCTCACGAAATAAGCATCAAACGAGGAAACTACAAAGAACGAAACTCGTCTAGCTTGAAGGGGGAAACCAGATGGCGCTATGGTTGGCCCGCTAGATGGCGCTGCCATAGGTAGAACGGATATCAACTGCGTTTTTTAAACAGGAACCCCCATTTTTATTAGATATTCGTGCAGTACGTAAAGAAATATGAATGTTTTAGTTGGACCACTTTTTTCGCTTTGTGATGGATGTCGCTGCAATAGTCACAAACGTATAAATACGTGGTATCACGTAACATTCCGCTAGTGCGGACGGAATTTGCTTCGTGATACATTACCCGTGTTAAAATGGACCGTTTACCAATTGCGGAAAAGGTCGATATCGTGTTGATGTATCGCTTTTGTGATCAAAATGCCCAACGGGCGTGTGCTATGTATGCTGCTCGGTATCCTGGACGAAATCATCCAAGTGTCCGGACCGTTCGCCGAATAGTTACGTTATTGAAGGAAACAGGTGGCCGTGCGGTTCTAGGCGCTTCAGCCCGGAACCGCGGGACTGCTACGGTCGCAGGTTCGAATCCTGCCTCGGACATGGATGTCGTGATGTCCTTAGGTTAGTTAGGTTTAAGTAGCTGTAAGTTCTAGGGGACTGATGACCTAAGATGTTGAGTCCCATAGCGCTCGGAGCCATTTGAACCATTTTTTTGAAACAGGAAGTGCTCAGCCACATGTGAAACATCAACCACGACCTGTAACAAATGATGATGCCCAAGCAGGTGTTTTACCTGCTGTCGCGGCTAATCCGCACATCAGTAGCAGACAAATTGCGCGAAAAGAGGGAATCTCAAAAACGTATTGAGAACGCTACATCAACATCCATTGCACCCGTACCATATTTCTATGCACCAGGAATTGCATGGCGACGACTTTGAACGTCGTGTACAGTTCTGTCACTGGGCACGCGTTCTATTTAGCGATGAAGCGTCATTCACCAACAGCGCTAACGTAAACCGGCATAATATGCGCTACTGGGCAACGGAAAATCCACGATGGCTGCAACAAGTGGAACATCAGCGACCTTGGTGGGTTAATGTATGGTGCGGCATTATGGGAGGAAGGATAATTGGCCCCCATTTTATCTATGGTAATCTAAATGTTGCAATGTATGCTGATTTCCTACGTAATGTTCTACCGATGTTGCTACAAGATGTTTCACTGCATGACAGAATGGCGATGTACTTCCAACATGATGGATGTCCGGCACATAGCTCGCGTGTGGTTGAAGCGATATTGAATAGCACATTTCATGAAAGGTGGATTGTTCGTCGAAGCACCATACCATGGCCCGCACGTTCATCGGATATGAAGTTCCCGGATTTCTTTCTGTGGGGAAAGTTGAAAGATATTTGCTCTCGCGATCCACCAACAACGCCTGACAACATGCGTTAGCACATTGTCAATGCATGTGCGAACATTACGGAAGGCGAACAATTCGCTGTTGAGAGGAATGTCGTTACACATATTGCCAAATGCAATGAGGTTGACGGACGTAATATTGAGCATTTATTGCATTAATGTGGTATTTACACGTAATCACGCTGTAGCAGCATGCGTTCTCAGAAACGTTAAGTTCACAAAGGTACATGTATCACATTGGAACAACCGCAATAAAATGTTCAAACGTACCTACGTTCTGTATTTTAATTTAAAAACATACCTGTTACCATCTGTTCGTCTAAAATTGTGAGCCATATGTTTGTGACTATTACAGCGACATCTGTCACAAAGCGGAAAAAGTGGTCCATCTAAAACATTCATATTTCTTTACGTACTACACGAATATGTAATAAAAGATGGGGGTTCCTATTTAAAAAAACGCAGTTGATATCCGTTTGACCAATGGCGGCGCCATCCAGCGGGCCAACCATAGCGCCATCTGGTTTCCCCCTTCAAGCTAGACAAGTTTCGTTCTTTGTAGTTTTTTCGTTGGACGCTTATTTCGTGAGATAATTGGCCCGGTCACGATCAATGGTCCACCCTGCATACGACTAAACAGCGCGGGTAGCCGTGCGGTCTAGGGCGTCCTAGGTACATTGTCACGGTTCGCGTGGCTCCCCCGTCGGAGGTTCCAGTCCCGTGTGGGGCATGGGTGTGTGGGTTGTCTTTAGTGCAAGTTATTTTAAGCTAGATTAAGTACTGTGTAATCCTATGGACCGATGACTTTATCGGTTTGGTCCCACAGGCACTTACCACAAATTTCCAATTTTTTTTCACACGACTAAATTTTATTGGTACCTCAAGGCCATTATGTTCATTTAATCAGAGAACGTACGTCATTTGAAAGAGCTCTTTCATCATTACGGTTTTTACTGTACAATTAGGCTTCAGGTACCCATTTTTAGTTGGTTGGTTGGTTTTGGGGAAGGAGACCAGACAGCGTGGTCATCGGTCTCATCGGATTAGGGAAGGATGGGGAAGGAAGTCGGCTGTGCCCTTTCAGAGGAACCATCCCGGCATTTTCCTGGAGTGATTTAGGGAAATCACGGAAACCTAAATCAGGATGGCCGGACGCGAGATTGAACCGTCGTCCTCCCGAATGCGAGTCCAGTGTCTAACCACTGCGCCACCTCGCTCGGTCCATTTTTAGTTCCTATCTTATTTATCTATATATATGTTCGTATAATTCACGTCTATAAGATTTGCCATGTAATCCTGTTGTCTGGGGACGACAACCGGAAGGTTCCAGTAGAACGTTTGTATACACGAAGTAAAAATATTGACTGAAATACGAGAGAAATTACCGTAAAGAGGGCAGATCCATCAAATATGTGGATGAAACATATAATCATACTTCTCACATTAGACCGAACGAGTGGTCAGTTGAAGCGAGGAAGGAATAAATGCGCCTATTTAAAAAGGAAAATATCTCATGGAGTACACCTAAGTAAAAAACATATACCATGTGAATGTATAGTTTTGCAGAATAAAAGATATTTATTAACCTCTTGACAATAAGTAAACAGTTGCCCCCACTTGGATTCTTTCAAAATGCGCTTTTAACACTCTAGTCAGGAAGTAAAGCGAGAGATTACCATGAAGAAGAGATGAGTGCCATAATTTATGAAGGTAATTATTTGAGTCATTACTCTCCATTTCAAATCCATGCATAAAGCACTATGGCAGTTAGACTTCATTACTGCGTATTTCTGTATCGGGAACTTGAACAGAAGTTAATTCCCAACCTTCTGAGTAACTGGTATTGTCATTATTATGATCGTGAAAGCATGCAAGCTGTTTTTTGTGATACCCATCACTGGTAGAAACACAAGTAGTTCACTCTAGGGTGGACACTTATCGTAATTCGACCCGGATTCCTTGAAACGTTTTATATTTGTATTTGATTGCTGTAGTTTGTATTGTCCCGGCATCTGCTTCCCTAAAGTTAGTCATAATGCATCACAGCTGGACGCAACATCAATTTCATAAGATGTCAATAATCAGTACTTGACGCAGAGCATTGTATAGTATTTTCTAGCTTTTCTCGTACATAATGATACCGCAGTAACTGACAGTTACGTGTATTCAACCCCAGGCACCGTTACAAACGTCTGAACCACTGTACATTTGGATCCTGAGGTACAGTGTATTTTGTAAGCCTTTTCACAAGCCAGGCGCCATGTCACGGATTGCCGACCCCTCCTGCCGGAGGTTCTAGGCCCCCTTCGGGCATAGGTGTGTGTGTTGTTCTTAGCGTAAGGTAGTTTAAGTAGTGTGTAAGTTTAGGGACCGATAACCTCAGCAGTTTGGTCCCTTGGGATTTCATACACACAAGGCCAATGTGGAACTAAACTCGTATATCTTTGTAGGAACCCCTAATCACCGGTATGCAATAACTCCACATAAAAATAAATTTATAAGAAAGTCTTTGTGTAACTAAATTGTTATTAAAGTGTTGACCGCTACAACTAGCTGTATTCGATCTGCACTGCGAGAAGGTTAAGCAAGAAGATTTTATATATAACGATGATGATAAAGATCGGTGGTTTCTGAATACATGAATTTTCTTGCGTCACTGTAGGTGTTACTGGAGCGCGCTGTTCGTAATAAGCACTTGCATATCACCACCGTCTGCAGACAAAGGCTCACACTGCCGTACACAATCGCGCTTTATCGAGCATCATAAGACCACCTCCGCAACTGTGTAGTAGTACACGTCGCACCGGTGTCAACAATGTTACTGTACTGCCAGACCACGAAAGGCCTGCAGTGGGATGCGCACAAGGGCTGTGTGGAGGAATCTAGCGCATGCGCTATGTTATCTATTTACGTTTAAATAATGACAATAATGCCTCTCTCCCCTCAGGCTCCTAAAACGTCCGTGTTAGTCAAAGCCTAGAGCAGCAGGAGTCCTTGGTTCATAGACACCTGCCTGCAGTCCTCCGTGTCGCTACACATACAGTCAGTGGTCAGTGCTACCCAGAGAATGCACTTCTCTTGTCGATTTACATGAATTATGATAAACCCGGGGACCTGTTTACAATTAGCTGCGTTATTTCCGGCAGCTGGCTCCTTTCATTCTATCAAAATAAATTGAACAAACATAACCACTACCAGATACCCTTGACCACTTCTCTTACCATCTATTACATTACACCTCAGCTGGAGCTGTATCCAGTATGGCGATTCTTCTTTCTTGAATTTCACGAAGTTCGCCGTTGAAATTGTTAAAGGTTTTGATATGAATAGCAGTTTCTGCAATGCACAGCAATTTATGTTCAGACGGGATGGATATTAAAAGTCCATTCAGACACCAGTTTCATTATTATAAGATTACACTTCCAGTTTATATTTAAATGAAGGAGAAACTTTTCTTTGAATACGAACCCTAAAATATAAGATGTCTATGCCGTAATAGTATCACCGCTTACAAAATCATCCTTTCTTAACATTATTTACGTAGAGGACCTTCCACATCGTATCATTCTTCCTCTGAATACATGTGGCACACCATATATACAATGATCAGTCAGAATATTATGACTACTTACCTTACAGCAGGTACCTTTGGCACGGATAACAGTAGCGACGCGTCGTGGCATGGAAGCAATGGTGTCTTGGTAGGTCGCTCGAGGGAGCTGACACCACATCTGCACTCACAAGTTACCTATTTCCGTATATTCTTGGGTAGGGCGCTGAGCTCTGACTCCACGTTAAATCATATGCCAGATGCGTTCGATGAGGATCAGATCTGGTGAGTTGGAGAGCCAGTAACTTCAATTGGAACTCGAAACAGTGTTCCTGGAACCACTCCATCACACTCCTGGCCTTGTGACATGGTGCATTACCTTGTTGAAAAATGCCACTGCCGTCGAGGGAGTCTGATGTTAGTCCCGTCACACTTCGCCACCTGTCGTCTTTCACCAATCTGTCCAGCCTACGACGTCCAACATCACGTCTGGACTTGGTTTCACCTTGGTTTCGCCGTGTGTTGAAGACACTCACCACGACAGTCCTCAAACACCCGACAAGTCGTGCTGTATCCGAAATACTCGTGCCGAGCCTCCGGGGCAACACAATCTGCCCTCGGTCAAACCCAGATAGATTGCGCGCCACCCCATTCTACACACGGACAGCACTGTCACTGATACTACTTGTACAGTGCGTGCGGCTGAATAGCAGTCATGCCTAACCAGGTGACGCTGCTACCGCCTGGACGGGTTTATATCGATAGTAGGTCTGTGGTCACAATGTTCTGGCTGATCAGTGTACGCTCTGTAGCAGTTAACCAACCGAATTCTGCTTTCTTTTAGTTACCACTCGACTTCCAAAATTCTGCGCTTTCCTTAAAATACCTTACACACTAATCAATAATTCTTATCATCCTATACCTTAGGTGTCTCTTGAGCGTTGTTCAGCGAAGGAGACGAACAATGCCATTACGGTAGGCGGAGTAAAAGGTGCGCACTTAACACTTTTCTGTTTTTCCCTTGTGATTTTCTTGTTACATGACAATGAAAATTATACACTATAAACCCAGCATCATACTTTACACGATACCATCAGTTCAAGATTGCTTTATGATCTATTAGCGTTGTATTTAACAAAATGTCATAAATGAAGAAAATGGATGTTTGCCCCAGGCTTGGAGTAAATATCCCACTGTTAAGGGTCAAAATTCCACACAAAAAGAAATTATTATAACTATAACAGAAGAAAGGACAATTACAGTAATCGTCAGGTACTGCCATTAGTAACTTGTATAACGTTTTACCATACCAAAATCATCACTAGTTTCTGAATCACCATCATTGTCTGCATCATCGGGATCGTGTTAAGCATCAAAACGTGACATTGACACAACGCTAATTTAAATACAAATAATTTTAACACAAGGAAACACAACGTATTATTATAATTTTTTTACTGCAAATAGGCCATCTGAAGACACGTTCCAATTTCAGTTCTTCGATCTTTTCTTTTGTTCCGGTATGTTTCTTCTTTCTGTCTTCAGACCATTTTGATCCTATATTTTTAGCTACCCTACCTCAGAATCCTTCCATTTTCAATACTTTTTCCCGAAACGCTTCTCTGTAGTTTATATCTTTTGTTTTTATATTGTTTCTTTTTAAACCTTTCTTGACCAGCTTGTTGTGGACTTCTCACCTCACAAATATTTGAAAATCTAATTAGTTAACCTATCGTCTTGCATTCCAAATACGTGCCCAAAAAACATGAGTCTTCTTTTTCTCGGTATGTCTGAAATATTTTCGATATTTCGGTATATTTCAGTATTACTTCGTAATTTCCAACCTTCCGCTGTGTTTTGTGGTTCTAATATTTTCTTTACAATTCGCCTTTCTAGTACTTCTAATCTATCTAAGTTATAGTTTAATGCCAGGCGCTCGCTTGCAATTTTTATATTATTATTTGGCCTATTATTATCATTATTATTATTATTTGACCTTTTCTTTCCAGAATTTTCTGCAGTTTTCCCTGTACTGTCTGTATTCCGGTTCCGTGTTCGTTATCGACTAGATAAGGTGGAAAATTATATTTAGATTGCAAAGCTTCCAAGTTTCTGAAAAAAGTACTTAAATGAATACCATTATTCTTCCGATACTGATTTTCTCCGATTGTCCCGAACTTAAACGATGACGAGCGATGAATAAGCGAGCCCAGTCTTTCCTTGCCATTTGGGTTTCTTTGTTAAACGGTTGGTTTACGCCATTACTTTCGGCAAACTGATATGCTAAATGTCTGAAGTGTTTAAACGTAAAGCCATAGAACATAGGATCCAGACTGATACAGTGCTCCGCGAATTCGCTTCCCTCTGTCTCACAAAATACTCTCGTGAAACAGCAAAAGGATGCAGTTCCATAGCTTGCTTTAGTATGTACTCATTACATACAAGCCTTTCAGCTGCATTTGTAATGGAATATCCATTTTCAGTTAGCTTCTTACCCTCCTGTAACGTTTTAGAACACAACAATTTTGAGGACGTTTCTCTTTCGTAGTTTGTGTTACATGTTCTTTATCTAATCTTCGTAATAGTGAGTCAATCGATTTGAAATAGTGAACTATAAATTGAGGTCAATTAAATATGTCAAAGCGTTACGTATTAAAACCGAATAAAGAGAAGACAAACGTTTTGGGGCAAAGTACGCATGCAGACATCTGTCCCTGCTAATTCACAGGATCTTTGCCCCGTGGCGCCGATATCTGAACGTCTGGTATCAGCTGCCGTATATGGCAACTTGTTAAACTAACAAACAAGCTCAAAGCCTGAGTTAGATTATGTACTTACATACGAAGTATTGTTAATTCTTTGCTATTTTGTTGTAGCAGATAACTGGATACATGTCTCGATACAGACCAGCCTATTTCATGACTCAATAGCCTAGTCAATGAAGGAAAATTAAACGAAAATAATAGTGTAGACGCAAATTTTTGCACAGTACTCGGAGGGAGTATCATGAATAACATACTAAAATTCTGACCTCTGGATTGCGAGCGCTGGAGTTGGGGTGAGTAGGGGGCTTTGCTTTTAAAGGTCAATTTTCTATGTTTTATTTTTCTCGAAAACTGTGGTTTCTAACGAAAATATTTCGCAGTACAAAACATCAGGTTTTCTACAAAAATGTGATATTGATTTTTTTCTCTAGGACTAATGTTTCCGCGTTGTAGGATATGAAATAATCGCAGATTATTAAAAATACTGTTTCACCGTTCTGAAATTGACGGTTAATGTCAATTTCACTGGGAAATAACAGAAAATCTACATTACTTTTTACAAAATAACATCATATTTCCAAAGTGTACGTTTAAAAATTCGGCAGTTGTGTCATCATCATCTTACTGATCGAGCAACGGTGCACTATTTGCAGACAGACCACATCATATGCCGCACCCCATGGAGCATGGAACCCGAATTTTCGGCATCCATATCGTCCCCACATCCAATACCACATCGGCGAAAGATGCTGTTCAGTATAGCTTCAGGTTCTGTTGGATATTTGGTTGTCACTGTGATCCATCCTCTGCTCAGGAGCATCCTCACTCGGTAGGCTGCAGATGGTTGTTGAGGCATTGTTGTATCTGCACGCAACCGCGATGGTGACGGTACTATAGTGAGATGTGGGTTAGAGAAAGCTGCCCTGCGTCCCACTGTCACGATAGTGGTGGCAGGTGTCGACTTGATAGTTTTACTCATTGCTTTTGCACGACCGGATGCTAACATATATTTCATGATGACTGGTAGGAGTAACGTTGAAACCAAATGGTTTTCAACACAGAAACTCCGCGATTTACACCAAAGGCAGAGGAGGAATGTTTAAGCTGTTCAGCAATATTCCTAAATAAATGAAGACAATATCGAATATTTTCACCAGCCCATCGAGACAAACAGAAAGATAGCACTGTTGGTGAGAGGATATTTCTAGAAATATATCAAGCCAATGAGTAGCACGAAGATGTGAATAAACTCCGGTGCGGAGCATTCTTAAAAGCATCAACGAAGCCTAAATCAGACCTTGTCTCACTGTCGTCAACCATAGGAGCAGCTTGCCGATAATTTTTAGATCTTATTTATATTTTATGTTTTATATAATGCTTTTACATCATAATTTCTCCTTGCTTATATTAGTTTGGCTACTTAAGGAAGCAACAGTGGGTCAACAGCCCCTTACCGCTAACCGAGTAGGATGGTACTGAGCAGAGGACGAATCACAGTGGTAACCAAAGATCCAGTAGGACCTTAGAGAATATTTTTCCGAAGTTTTACTGGTTGTGGGAGACAATGTGTATGCCGAAAAGCCGGGATTCCATGCTGTATGGTGTGCAGCACGTGTTGCACCCATAAGAGTGCAAACAGTGCAGCGTTACTCGACCAGCAAGGTAATGATGACTATGATACAATTGCCGATTTTTTAAATGTACACGTAGAAGATGAGATGTTATTCTGTAATACGTAATGTAGATTTTCAGTTAGTTCTGAGTGAAATTGACATTAAACATCAATATTGTATCGTTAAATGTTGGGCGTGGCCAGCACTTGGGTGGGTGACCATCCAGGCCGCCATGCGCTGTTGCCATTTTTCGGGGTGCACTCAGCCTCGTGATGCCAATTGAGGAGCTACTCGACCGAATAGTAGCGGCTTCGGTCAAGAATACCATCATACGACTGGGAGAGCGGTGTGCTGACCCCACGTCCCCTCCTATCCGCATCCTCCTCTGAGGATGACACGGCGGTAGGATGGTCCCGGTAGGCCAGTCGTGGCCTGAAGACGGAGTGCTTTATTGTACCGTTAAAACACTATTCTTCATAATCTGTGCCCTGCAAAACGGAAACTATTAGTCGTAGAGGAAAAAAATGAATAAAATCTTTGTTGTACAAAATTTAACGTAGTTTAATTTTGTACCGGGAAATATTTTCGTTAGGAGCCGCTGTTTCCGAGTTATTCTAAAAAAAAATGATCTTCAGACCCCTTCCCCCTCCTCTTCCCCAGACCCAATCGATCAGGATTTTTAGTATATTGTTCAGGACACACTCTCCTATCACTGTGTGAAAATTTGAAACTATACGATTTCTTTCCCCCAATCGACCTTCTTTTATCTTCGTTGGCTGGGCTACAAGATACGTGACGGGGTTTAAGATCCTGTACATACGAGGGAAAAACATGTCTGTTGTCTCGAGCGCTACTCGTGTGGTTCCACTGGGATCCTAGCGAAACCTTGAGGCCCATCGATTCCGTAGTTGCATGTGGGATCCGGACCAACACGAGCAGAAACATTGAAGAAACATAAACCACAGTCTGGATAGGCCACGATCTCGGTGCTGTCAACGCATGATGTTGAACGTCGCTCCCTCTTACACAAGCCACAACACGAGCTTCTCAGAAACAAACTACAGCGAAATGAGATTTCTAACTGACCAAACACCTGCATAATTACCCCTGTTTTCCTTCTACCGTTGCGCTGGAATGCTCCATTTACATATCCAAGCACAGTACACTTGATGGCAATTTGATGTTTATTACATTCTGTATTCATGGTGTTTCAGATTTTGTGTCAACAGTGTACATGTTACTAATTCTTCACTTCTTTAAAGACATCATATGTGTTTTGCTATAAAATTTATTTTCTCTTTCTACACTGGTGTGCAAAGCTTAAGTGAAAAAGTAGCTTTCACATGATGTGTCATTGCTAAGTAATGTAGCTCGATGAAACGTGGACCATAAATAGAAAGAACTCCTACAGTGTACTGCAGAATTACACTTTTATTAAAAGAGAATAATTACACTGCAGCAACTGCGACTTATGATAGATCCCTGGACATTACAGAAGGGAAAACACGGTTCGTAATAGGGTATGCAGTGCATGTTCTGAAACGTGCTCCCATGCTAGCCACAAAGTTGGTAAGGAGTTCTGGTGCTTAGGCAATCCATTCGTCTACCAGTGCGATTGGAAACTGCTGGAGGTCGTTGGTGCAGTGGAGCGGTGCAGTACACCTCACCAACACATCCAAAATGTCGGTTCTAGGCGCGTCAGTCTGGACCCGCGCGACCGCTACTTCGCAGGTTCGAAACCTGCCTCGGGTATGGATGTGTGTGATATCCTTAGGTTAGTTAGGTTTAAGAAGTTCTAAGTTCTACGGGACTGATAACCTCAGATGTTAAATCCCATAGTGCTCAGAGCCATTTTAATCATTTGAACCCACATATCGGGCCAACGTGCAGTCCGTTCACGGAATATCCTCCAGTCCCAAGAGCACCTCAGAGTGCGCTGTTCGATGTTATTCTCAATTGTCATTCAAAGTAATGAAGTCAGGACCAAACGCACCACTGAAAAGACGGACCTTGGAAAGGAGTAGAGCGCCACAGTAACGTTGACTGTTCAGTGTACCGTTTTGAAAGAAGTGGTGACCAGTACACCATTCAACATCTCGCATCCCCACACTTTAACAACTGATCCAACAAAATGTACATGTTCCATCAGGTTCCTGAGTTTATTACGTGTTACCACGTCTCGGCATACGAGGGTTCGTCTAGTACTGTCGAACATGGTTGTTTTGGTGGTCCAAATGGTGTGTTGTGGAGAAACATAATGTTGCATCGACGGACTGACCGCCGAATCTTTTAACGCAATGGCTCAATAGAGCTGTTGGAAAGACAGGATGTTTGGCAAATGGTCTACACGTAGGCACAACTTAAATCCCATCGAGCACGTGTGGGATGTGTTGGGGAGAAACGACCATCCACCACTTGTCAACCGCACTGGTGAAGGAATCGAGTGCGCCATCACAAGAAATCGTTACCAACATTATGCCCAGCATAGGAGTACGTTGCAGAGCGGGGAGTGCCGCCCAGGTGACAACACCCAATTAAGATGTAGATATCCTGCCCTTTTTCACGTCCAGGGCATGAACATAAATCACACTACGCTCGTCCACCCTCTTCTAGAGCGTTGCTGTGAAGTGTGGGATTCACATCAGATAGGATTGACGAAGGACATGGAAAAAGATAGAAGGTGAGCAGTTGGATTAGAATAATCACGAAATAGGGGAAAGTGTACCACAGATATGATAGGCGAATCAGTGAGGCAATCATTAAAACAAAGGAGTTTTTCGTTGCCGCAGGACCTTCTCGTGAAATTTCAGTCACCAAATTTCTACTCAGAGTGTGAAGATATTTTATTGGCGTCAACCTATATAGCGAGGAATGATCCTCATAATAAAGTAATAGAAATCAGAGCTCGTACAAGAACGATTTATGCGGCGTTTTCCCACCCGCTGTTCGAGAATAGAAAGGCAAAGAAATAGCTTAGAGGTGGTTAGATGAACCCTCTAACAGGCACTTAATTGCAGGGTAATCATATACACTGAAGCCCCAGAGAAAATGGTATAGGCATGCGTATTCAAATACAGAGATATGTAAACAGGAAGAATAAGGCTCAACGGTCGGCAACACCTATACAGGGCGTTACAAAAAGGTACGGCCAAACTTTCAGGAAACATTCCTCACACACAAAGAAAGAAAATATGTTACGTGGACATGTGTCCGGAAACGCTTACTTTCCATGTTAGAGTTCATTTTATTACTTCTCTTCAAATAACATTAATCATGGAATGGAAACGCACAGCAACAGAACGTACCAGCGTAACTTCAAACACTTTGTTACAGGAAATGTTCAAAATGTCCTCCGTTAGCGAGGATACATGCATCCACCCTTCGTCACATGGAATCGCTGATGCGCTGATGCAGCCCTGGAGAATGGCGTATTGTATCACAGCCGTCCACAATACGAGCACGAAGAGTCTCTACTTTTGGTACCGGGGTTGCGTAGACAAGAGCTTTCAAATGCCCCATAAATGAAAGTCAAGAGGGTTGAGGTCAGGAGAGCGTGGAGGCCATGGAATTGGTCCGCCTCTACCAATCCATCGGTCACCGAATCTGTTGTTGAGAAGCATACGAACACTTCGACTGAAATGTGCAGGAGCTCCATCGTGCATGAACCACATGTTGTGTCGTACTTGTTCTAGCAGTACAGGTAGAATATCCCGTATGAAATCATAACGTGCTCCATTGAGCGTAGGTGGAAGAACATGGGGCCCAATCAAGACATCACCAACAATGCCTGCCCAAACGTTCACAGAAAATCTGTGTTGATGACGTGTTTGCACAATTGCGTGCGGATTCTCGCTAGCCCACACATGTTGATCGTGAAAATTTACAATATGATCACGTTGGAATGAAGCCTCATCCGTAAAGAGAACATTTGCACTGAAATGAGGATTGACACATCGTTGGATGAACCATTCACAGAAGTGTACCCGTGGAGGCCAATCAGCTGCTGATAGTGCCTGCACACGCTGTACATGGTACGGAAACAACTGGTTCTCCCGTAGCTCTCTCCATACAGCGACGTGGTCAACGTTACCTCGTACAGTAGCAACTTCTCTGACGCTGACATTAGGGTTATCGTCAACTGCACGAAAAATTGCCTCGTCCATTGCAGGTGTCCTCGTCGTTCTAGGTCTTCCCCAGTCGCGAGTCATAGGCTGGAATGTTCCGTGCTCCCTAAGAGGCCGACCAATTGCTTCGAACGTCTTCCTGTCGGGAAACCTTCGTTCTGGAAATCTGTCTCGATACAAACGTACCGCGCCACGGCTATTGCCCCGTGCTAATCCATACATCAAATGGGCATCTGCCAACTCCGCATTTGTAAACATTGCACTGACTGCAAAACCACGTTCTGTTGATGCTACGTACTGATGTGCTTGATGCTAGTACTGTAGAGCAATGAGTCGCATGTCAACACAAGCACCGAAGTCAACATTACCTTCCTTCAATTGGGCCAACTGGCGGTGAATCGAGGAAGTACAGTACATACTGACGAAACTATAATGGAAATTAAGCGTTTCCGGACGCATGTCCACATAACATCTTTTCTTTATTTGTGTGTGAGGAATGTTTCCTGAAAGTTTGGCCGTAACTTTTTGTAACACCCTGTATAAGACATCAAGTATCTGCCGTACTTGTTAGATCGGTTACTGATGCTACAATAGCAGGTTATCAAGATTTAAGTGAGTTTGAACGTGGTGTTTTAGTCGGCGCATCAGCGATTGGACACAGCATCCTCGAGGTTACGATGAAGTGGGGATTTTGCCGTAGGAGTGTACCATGAATATCAGGAATCCCGTAAAACATCAAATCTCCGACGTTGCTACAGCCGGAGAAAAATCTTGCAAGAACGAGACCAACAATGACTGAAGAGAATCCTTCAAAGTGACAGAGGTGCAACCCTTCCGCAAATTGCTGCAGATATCAATGCTAGTCCATCAACAATTGTCAGCATGTGAACCGTTAAACGACACATCATCGATATGGGCTTTCGGAACCGAAGGCCCACTCGTGTCCCCTTGATGACCGCACGACACAACGCTTTACGTCTCGCCTATGTCCTTCAACACCGACATTGATGATTGGAAACATGTTGCCTGGTCGGACGAGTCTAGCTTAAAATTGTATCGAGCGGACTGACGTGTAGGGGCATGGAGACAACCTCTTGAATCTATGGGTCCTACATGTAAGCAGGGGACTGTTCCAGCTGGTGGAGGCCCTGTAATGGTGTGGGGAGTGTACAGGTGGCGTGATATGGGATTCCTCATACATCTATATACGACTCTGACAGGTGATACGAACGTAAGCATCCCGTCTGATCACCTGCATCTATTCATGTCCACTGTGCATTCCGAGGTACTTGAGCAATTACAGCAGGACAATGCGACACCCCACACGTCCAGAATTGCTACTGAGTGACTCTTCTGAGTTTAAATGCACTGTCCGTGAAACTCCCCAGACATGATATTATTGAGCATATATGGGATGCCTTGCAACGTGCTGTTCAGAAGAGATCTCCACGGCCTCGTACTCTTACGGATTAATGGACAGCCCAGCAGGATTCATGGCGGCAGTTGCCTCCAGCACTACTTACTTCAGACATTACTAGAGTCCATGCGACATCGTGTTGCGGCTCTTCTGGGTGCTCGCCGGGGGCCTACACGATATTAGACAGGTGTACTGGTTTCTTTGGCTCTTCAGTGTAGATGTAGATGTACTATTCTGTGGTAGTTCTTTCCACATGTTGTGCAAGATAGATCAAGTTATGTTACAGTTATCTGCGTCAAGTTTTGAAAACCAGTGTATTATCAAGAGCTGTCATCAGCTCCACAGCCGCAAAGATACTATATTGGCTATGCGTAATTCTTTTTTCTTATAATATAGAACAGTTTCTCGAAACGTTTATTCATTCTGAGAAAAAATGATCATTCTATATTCGTGACTTTCTGTTTATAACAGGTAGTTTGGGCCTAATATGTCAAACGTAGTGAGCTTTAGCGATATAGGCGGCGCAGTGGTCAGACGCTCCACTCAGATTCGACATGACGCTGGTTATTATCATCGTCAGGTAATCCAGAGTTAAGTTTTCCGTGGTTACCCTAAATAGCTTAAGGTAGGTGTCGGTATGTAGAGCGCCAATTTCCAATGCGAGCTAGTGCCCCGTCTGTAACGACCTTGTCGTGGACGAAGCGCTAAACCGTAAAGTTGCATCCTTCTAATGATTAATGGAAAACCTCATATAAAGATGTGAAACAAATACTGACAAAGAGAGAGAGGGGCTGGTCAGTACTTACCTCAGCTCAGTACAGCTGATGCATACACAAAAAAAAAAAACATAACAGAAAATTTACTTTACGAGGTAAGTACTGGCCAGCCCCTCTATCTCTTTGTTAGTATATGTTCCATCCTTCGTTCGACTGTATGACACCGCTCGTATTCTAGTATGGACGTTATGTCTGGCGGATTTGGTGGGAGACCGCGCAGCCTTTCCTAGTTTCAGGTGCCGGCCGCCCACGCTGACGGAACCAGGAGCGGCGGGTTACTGGCCCGTCTAAAGACTCGTCTCGTGACGGAAATGTCAAGGCCGCGGGGTCACGGGGTCGCCCCTGTGGGTACGCCACCCGCCGTACGACCGCTTTCGCTACTTCTGCCGAACAGCATTGCTTAATAGGTAGCATCATGGAGCCGTGCACTGTGACCACTTTGCTCTCATTCCGTTGCTTCTTGATGAGAATCTATAGCGCACTGCACAAAACTGTTAACGAAGATCCTAACACACAGAAAGGTTCCTCAGAATCTGAGTGGTTTGAGGACTTTATAAATAGAACCCAGATACGCAGATACGTTGTCTCATAGCTCTTAAGGTGTGCATTTTAGAGTCCATGATTTTGTTGGTTCGAATGGTCGTTTCTGTTGCACTCCTGAGCATTGGCGAGTGTTCATCAGAGGATATCGTCAAGACTGCCCCACGAAAGTTCTCTATATACAAGTTCTCTATATACGGTGTGTTCCATGAGGAATGATCAATATTGAGGGATATGAAAGGAGGACTATTCGAAGGAAAAAGTCTAGTAAACGTGGACTCTAAACTGCGTACCTTAGGAGATATGACCGCTTCTTCATCTGCAGTACTGTGAAACAAACCTCCGATACTGCATCCTCTTTGCTTTCCATATGTTCAGAAGAGGTAGTATGAACCAAAACGAGGAAATATTTTGTAGTAAACATGGACTCTAAAATGCGTACCTTAAGAGCTATATGGTCTAGTTCTGTAGAAGAGATGATTTTCACATTAGCGAAGGTGAACATGTACTCATAGTTTTTAAGGTATGTATTTCAGAGCCCATGTTTATTATACAATATTTTCTTGTTTTGATTCATACTACCTCTCTCAAAATATGGGAAGCAAAGAGCTTGCAATAGAAAAGGTTTGTTTCTCAGTATCGAACATGAAAAAGTGCTCATAGCTCTTAAGGTGTGCATTTTAGAGTCCATGATTTTGTTGGTTCGAATGGTCGTTTCTGTTGCACTCCTGAGCATTGACGATTCCTCCTGGAACACCCTGCATATGAACGTCCTGAAGGATAGGGTGAGCAGCAATCTCCAGCGGTTTGCTGATGAAGCTGTAGTGTACGGAAAAGTACCGTCACTGGGTGACTGTAGGAGAATGCAAGATAACTTAAGACATAGTTAACAATTGCTGCGATGAAAGCAATGTAAAAAAATGTAAGTTTATGCATATGGGTAAATAATCCACTAATGTTCGAATACAGTACAGGGTATTTAAAGACGGATATACGGGCTTGGGGCTGTATAACATGTAGTACATTCAACTTACAGTTATAAGTAATAGGTAAAATGAAAGAGCAGCTCAGACTGTTTTGTTTGTACACCTGTGCCCAAAGGGAAGAGTATGGAACGACCAAAAGTGACTGTCGAACGTGTTGAACGAGTCAGGGTCTTTCACGCGTACCCGCAAGAAATCAGTTCGGTAGGCTACTCGTGAACTAGCAATTCCAGTGACGTCTGTGTGACTGTTTGTAAGGAAACGCTTACAATTATGTCTTTATGTTTTTAGTTGCTGCCGGCCGCGGTGGCCGTGCGGTTCTAGGCACTTCAGTCCGGAACCGCGTGACTGCTACGGTCGCAGGTTCGAATCCTGCCTCGGGCATGGATGTGTGTGATGTCCTTAGGTTAGCTTCGTTTAAGTAGTTCTAAGTTCTAGGAGACTGATGACCTCAGATGTTGAGTCCCATAGTGCTCAGAGCCATTTGAACCATTTTGTAGTTGCTACAAGTTCTAAAGCCTTAAGACTAAGGTTTACGTGCCAACTATGTAAACGAAAAGTTGTCACATGACGATGAAGATTTTTGGGATCGGGTCGTCTTCAGTGATGATTCGACATTTCACCTGAGTGGAAATGTGAAAACATGATGTGCGCAGCAAATCCTCACGAGATGATTTTTGTGCCGTATCCAGGTGGAAAGTTTATGGGCCTCCTTTTTCGATGAAGCAACTGTAACTGGTTTTTATCATCTTGATGCGCTATAACTATGGCTGTATCCTCAACTGGAAGAAGCTGCACAACAGAACATTATTGGGCAGAAAGATGATGCTCCGCTCCACTGGCGTAACGTAGCATGCAACCCGAGAAACGATGTTGTACCCGAGCGCTTGACTGGCCGCTATGGGACAGAGTTGTTTTACATGGCCTCACACACGATGTGACGCCAAGCGATTTTCTCCTATGTGGTTTCGTAAACGATAGTAAGTATGTGCCTCCGCTACCAACTAATCTACTCGACTTTAGAAACAGCATTGGTGCTACAATTACTTCAGACACACTGATCAAGATTTGGGGAGAACTGGCCTATCGACTCGATGTTTGAGGAATTGTGCTCACACTGAACAACCGTAAGAAAAAATGTTGCTCTTTCATTTGATGTAATATTTATAATTGTAAGTTGAATGTAATAAATATTACAAAGCCTTAAAACCCGTATATTCATTTTGAAACATCCCGTATTAGTGCTGTGCTGCTCAGCAGTCACGTGGATTATATATCCTGCCATTTGTGCAAAGCGATATGACATGGAGCGAGCACGTCAAGTCTTTTAGTAAGGAAGGAAAATGATCAGCTTCCGTTTATTTGGAGTATTCTAGATGTGTAGTTCACCTATAAACGAGACCTCGCACAGAAGACTACTAAGAATATAAATGTCGTGTGACTAGGGCCTCCCGTCGGGTAGACCAATCTCCAGGTGCAAGTCTTTCGATTGGACGCCACTTCGGCGACTTGCGCGTAGAATGGGGATGAAATGATGATGATTAGAACAACACAACACCCAGTCCCTGAGCGGAGAATATCTCCGACCCAGACGGGAATCGAACCCGAGACATTAGAATTGACATTCTGTCGCGCTGACCACTCAGCTACAGGGGGCGGACAGAAGACTACTGCCACTGATTCTTCACAACTGCTCGAATATCTGCACTCCCACAATTTCGGATTGAAGGACAAGTCGAAGCAATTCGAAGGCGCGCTGTTAGATTTTTTATCGACAGATTCGATCAGCACGTATTAGGGTGACGATTTGTGAACTCAAATGGAAATCCCAGAAGAGAAGACGACTCTATTTGCAAAACACTGCCGGCCGGAGTGGCCGTGCGGTTCTAGGCGCTACAGTCTGGAGCCGAGCGACCGCTACGGTCGCAGATTCGAATCCTGCCTCGGGCATGGATGTGTGTGATGTCCTTAGGTTAGTTAGGTTTAATTAGTTCTAAGTTCTAGGCGACTGATGACCTCAGAAGTTAAGTCGCATAGTGCTCAGAGTCATTTGAACCATTTTGCAAAACACTATTGAGAAAATATAGGATACCAACACTTGCGGATGACTACAGAAAGTCTCTGCTGCTGCCAAAGTTCATTACGCGTAAGGACTGCGAACACAAGAGAAATTTGGGTTGTACAGAGTGATACAGAGAGACGTTTTTCTTTCGCTCCTTTTGCTAGCAGAACAGGGAAGTGGATGACTAGTAGTGGTACAAGCTACCCTCCGCCATGCACTTCATGGTGGCTTGCGGGATATGTATGTAGAGGCATATACATATGTATCTCATAGTGTAATCAATTTTACTGAAATTTTGCTGACACTTTTAGGCTGATCTGATGTGATCCCCATTCCTTACTAAATTAGATTTGTCTCCTTATCACTCAATACTGGCTCAATGAACATCATAATCAACAAGGGGGTGCGGAAAGGGGAGAGTCAGTAGCTTTGAGGCGCAGTGGTGGACGATAGACTTGATCCTACTGAGCCAAACGTCTTGGCAACAATTCACTCTTGTTGTTTCAGGTCAGTTAAAATTATCGGCACATGACACGGAGTACACCTGAGCTACATTGAATAATAGGAAAATTTCGTCCTTCTGTGGGCACAACTTCATGACCCACTCTAATATGCCTGGATCATCAGCACTCTCGTGACTTCTGTGATCTCATCAAAGGTTTGTTTCCTTTACATTTACTGTTTTCTGTATACAGTCAGGATTTTCGATTTATTATTACATTGCTCATATGAACTGTTCCCGTTCGCTCGTGTCTTTTCAGTCCCTATCTAGGTCGCTACAACAGTCTTCAGTTGTCTGAAAGAGAGCTTTCTAGATGATACTTCAGAGACTTTCTAGGACAGGCGTATTGCATTTCACCGGCTAGATTACTAAATGGATTAAGTCTGTTAACGGCACGTGCGAGCTCGCATTACACCTCGTAGTCTTGGAATGGTAGTAACCTCTGACGCCATCAACAGCCTGGCTCAGGATGCAACCGGTTCTGAGCAGTTGCAGTCGTCTCGGATGGTTCTCGGTATCTCTCACGACAGTCTTAATACCGTCATACCTAATTCCATTAAACATTTAAGCCATACAACGAAAGGCTGTCTAGGCATACCTCCATTTCGCGGATTTTATTGCTTGTTAGTTCTAAAAGATTTTTACATTTTATAACTAACGTAATGTCCATGATGAACCACTAAAAACAATTTCTGTATCTTTTTATTAAACATACACACAGAGAAAGAGATGATCATGATATATAATGATATGAAAGAGGAACAGTAGTTACTTAATTTTTTGCAGTGTGAAATGACTATACTACCAACGTAACGGATGTGACCTACTGTAGAACAACGGGGCGATGAAAATCACGTATTCACATATGTTAGAAATTCGTCATGAAAATACGTCTAATATATTGATAGTGGAGATATTAACATCGCCAGGTTTTCAGGAAAAGGAAAATGTCGACTGAAACAGAACGTAAGGAAATATTGCAGTCAAGTTTTAACGACTGAAGGTTCAAGAGATTGATGCAGTTATGAAGAAAATTACTTCGAACTTTTCTGCATCGTAATGCGATGTGAACGAAGCCTGACGTGATGTCACTTGATTACTGTACCTGTATTTTAAGACATATAAGGATATGGTTAACATGCGCATGTAAAATATAACGACATTTGAATTTAAACATGACATATTAAACATGTTCATTTTTAAAGACTACAGTTGTTGTTGTGGTCTTCATTCCAAAGACTAGTATGATGCAGATCTTCAAGCTGTTCTATCCTGTGTAAGCCTCTTCATCTCTAAATAATTACTGCAGCCTACATCCTCCTCAATCTGCTTACCGTATTCAACTCTTGGTCTCCCTCTACGATTTTAACCCCACACATGTCCCTCCAATACTAAATTGGTGATCTCTTGATGTCTTTTAGTCAAGTTGTGCCATAGATGTATGTTTCTCCAATTCTATTCAGTACCTTCTTATTAGTTACGCGATCTACCCATCTAATCTTTAGCGTTCCAGTACCACATTTCAAAAGCCTCTATTCTGTTCTTATCTTGTCGTACATGTTCCACATAAACGCCTTTAGAAAAGACTTCCTGTCACTTGAATCTAAAATCGATGTTAACAAATTTCTTTCTTCAGAAATGCTTTTCTCGCCATTGCCAGTCTAAATTTTATATTCTCTCTGCTTCGGCCATTAATAGTTATTTTGCTGTCCAAATAGCAACATTCATCTAATACTTAAAAAGTGTCTCGTTCCATTATCTAATTCCCTCAGCATCACCTAATATAATTCTACTACATTCCATTATTCTTGTATCGCTTTTGTTGACTTTCGTCTTATATCCGTTCATTCTGTTCAACTTCCGTTCCAAGTCCTTTGCCGTCTGTGACGGAATTACGGTGCCTTCGGCAAATCTCAAAGGCTTTGTCGCAATAGTTCACCGGTGAACTACTTAATGTCAATGTCCAATGGGCACAATACTTCGGCAAACGACGAAGATATCATTATGCGGTGCGCTGATGAACTGACGCGAAGTAGGCCGGGAGAAACTGAAGAATCACCTCAAAGGTTTTGTTCCTTATCCCTGAACTTTAATTCCTACTCCAAATTTTTCTCTGGTTTCCTTTTCTGCTTGCTCAGTGTACAGATTGAATAACATCGGGGATAGGCTACAACCCTGTATCCTTCCCTTCTCAACCATTGCTTGCCTTTCTTGCCCCGCGACTCTTATAACTGCCGTCTGGTTTCCACACAAATTGTAAACAGCCTTTCCCTTCCTTGTATTTTACCCCTGCTACCTTCAGAATTTGAAAGAAAGTATTCTAGTCAACATTGTCAAAAACTTTCTCTAAGTATACAAATGCTATGAACGTAGGTTTGCCTTTCGTTAACCCATCTCCTAAGAGAAGTAATAGGGTCAGCAATACATTTCTTCGGAATCCAAACAGATTTTCCCCGAGGTCGGATTCTACCAGTTTCTCCATTCCTCTGTAAAGAATTCGTGTTAGTATTTTGCAACTATGACTTATGAAACTGGTAGTTAGGTAACACACACACTTGTCAGCACCTGGTTTCTTTGGAATTGTAACTATCACATTCTTCTTGATGTCTGAAAGTGTTCTACCTGTCTCATACTATTTGCACAACAGGTGTAATATTCTGCCATGATTGGCTCTCCCAAGGCAGTCAGGAGTTATGGCGGTCTGTCGCATGTTCCAGGCGCCTTGTTTCTATCTAGATATTTCACTGTTCTGTCAAATTGTTCTCGCAGTATCATATCTCCATCCTGGCCTCATTTAAGTCCGCTTCCATTTGTTTAATATCACCTTCACGTTCAAGTCCCGTGTATAGACTTTCTATATAGTCCTTCCACCGCTGGCCGCGGTGGTCGGACTGTTCTAAGCGCTTCAGTGCGGAACCGCGTGACTGCTACGGTCACAGGTTCGAATTCAACCTCGGGCATGGATGTATATGATGTACTTAGGTTAGTTAGGTTTAAGTAGTTCTAAGTCTAGGGGGCTGATGACCTCAGATGTTAAGTCCCATAGTGCTCAGAGCCATTTGAACCATTTTGAAGTCCTTCCACCTTTCAGTTTTCCCTTCTTTGCTAAATACTAGTTTTTCATACAGAAGCTTCTCTTCTTTCCAGAGGCCTCTTAAATTTTCCTGTGGGCACTATCTTCCTTTCTCCTAGTGAAATATAATTCTAAATGCTTACATTTGTCCTCTAGCCATTCCTACTAATCCATTTTGCACTTCCTGCGAGTCTCATTTTTAGACTTTTATCTTGCTTTTCGCCTGTTTCATTTTCTGTTTTTTTTATATTCTACTCTCATCAAATAGATTCAGTACCTCCTGTCATATCCAAGGATATCTACTAGCCCTCGTAGTTTTATTTGATCCTCTGCTGCCTGCACTATTTCATTTTATTTCATTTCTTCTTCTGTATTCCTGTCCACTATTCTAGTCAATGGTTTGTTAATGCCACCCTTGAAACTCTCAATAATCTCTCGTTCTTTAAACTTCTCCAGGTCCCATCTCCTTGATTTCCTATCTTTTTGCAGTTTCTTCAGTTTTAAACTACAGTTCATTACCAATAAATTACGGTCATAGTCCACCTCTGCCGCTAGAAACGTCTTACAATTTAAAATCTGATTCCGAAATCTCTGTCTTACCTTTACCCATTACATAATCAATCTGAGACCTTCCAGTGTCTCCAGGTCTCTTCCACGTATACAAAAGTCTTTCGTGATCCTTAAACCAAGTGTTAGCGATGATTAAATTATGCTCGGTAGAAGGTTCTACCAGGTGACTTCCTGTTTCTCTCCTTTCCCTCAATCAATATTCACCTACTATTTTTCCTTCCATTCGTTTTCCTATTCCGGCTCCTCATCACAATTAAATTTTCTTCTCGCTTAACTAGCTCAATAATTTCTTTTCTCTCATTATACATTTCTTCAATATCTTCATCTTCTGGAAGTAGCTAGCATATAAACTTGTACTATTGTAATTGTTGTGGGTTCATAGTCTATCTTGGCTACGATAATGTTTTCACTATGCTGTTCATAGTAACTTACTCGTATTCCTATTTTTTTATTCATTATTAATCCTACTCCCGAAATACTCCTATAACCAGAAGTCCCGTTCCTCGTGGCACCGAACGTCTTTAATGTCCACTATATCAAAGTATCTGTTCCATTTTTAAAATTTTTAGCCTATCTATACGATTACGGAATCTGACATTCTGCGTCCTGACCCGCAGAACGTCAGTTTTGTTTCCCCTGATAACGACGTCCTACAGTTATAGTGCTGTTAATGCCACTTCACAATTTTTTACATTTATTTCGTAAATAAAAAGTCTTAATTCCCAATCAGACATCTTGATGATCTGTAATATTGCTTCCGTGGTAAACGAGGCTGAAATTTTGTTGCGCTTGTAAGAAGGCCCCATCACTGTTGATTACATAGTATTTCTATTTTCAGTAGCTTGCTCATACCCTGCAAGAGGTATCATGTGACCCACGGCCACATACAGTGGTTGAGGCGATTGTCTCACAGTCAGCCGGCACTATGCTGAAATTTCCATTTGTTCATCATCTACTGGTTGACCCGTTATTGCGTGAATCACTTCGGTGTGATTGTGATTTTTAGAATATTACCTTACATTTACTTTGCGCAACTGATCTAGTGTTCTATTTTCAGCTAGCTATTTATCGAAGAGATGTCGGTCTTTTCTCTTCTTCTTTCTTCATGGCCCCAGAGTATCCGGTTTCAACTTTCAATTCATCATTTCGAGATTAAGATAATTTGAGGTTCAAAAAATTCAAATGATTGGTGACAAATCAAGTGAACGAAGATGTCGAGTTCGATCACCTTTCTGTCCACTGAGTAAGTCTTTCAGAATGCGTATCATGTACTGTTTTCAAGGTCAGCGTTAACCTTCTGTGGGATTCGTCACCGCATCCGTATAGGAACATTATACTCAAGGAAACGAACAATGGAGTTTGGCCGTCAAGGTAAGCCTTTTGTCAAAGATCTTTGTGAATACGACGCCAGAGGCATGCTCTGCATCCTCGGACCCAACTATTCTTGTGCTGTTCCACCAGTGAGACGTTGTTGGGATGGCTGTTCTCAGGAAAGTAAATGTTCATCGAAAGTGAACTAAGACCAAGACTATCATGACATGCCTCTAACCAGTTTCCGGCTTCATCAAGCACAGTATCTACACTTTGCTATTCACTATAAGTACATGGCAGAGGGTACTGTTTCACCTCATATTGATGTTTCAGTTCACTGTTAGAGTGGGAAAAATTACTATTGGTGCGTCTCTCTCTGTGTGCAATCTGTTATTAATTGTATTTTGTTGGCAGGTGTGACAATGGGACTTATGAACATTCCTTAAAATCCATTCTTGAAATTTGATAAACAGGTTTTCGTGTTTGATTAAACGTCTATCACCTTCTTCTTCAAATAATCATTTATTACTATCTTACAAAATTACGTAGTTAATTCAGCATTGCAACTTGAAACTTTTCATAAACTGAATTTTATACAGTTTTTTTCCGATCGTGTGCAAGATGCTCACTTCGGGGGCCGCATTGACTCTTTGCGTCAAAAACGTCCCGATTGTCGTGGGTTGGATACCCCTGGTTTAGATGCTGCAGTTTCCTTCCTTCCCAAGTCTTGACATATTGCTTTCTCGCATCTTTGTGGCGGTATGAGTCACTCGGTATGTTGTTTTTAAACAATTTGATGACCGGCCCTACCGCGTACATTCACGACTGTTCGTTAAAGTCCGTGCCTAAAGCAATAATTTCTTCATATTCTGGTGTTTTCCTTTTTTTTCATGTTGATCTCAAAAATAATTTAGAAACTGTAATTTCTTAGTTTGTTCAAAAAAAATGGTTCAAATGGCTCTGAGCACTATGCGACTTAACTTCTGAGGTCATCTGTCGCCTAGAACTTAGAACTAATTAAACCTAACTAACCTAAGGACATCACACACATCCATGCCCGAGGCAGGATTCGAACCTGCGACCGTAGCGGTCGCTCGGCTCCAGACTGTAGCGCCTAGAACCGTACGACCACTCCGGCCGGCTTCTTAGTTTGTCTTAGATGATAGATAGAGTGCTGTGGCGGGCAACTGTCCTTGTGGTGGTAGATCGCTTTCAGGGAGGGAACGGCTTACAGTGTGGTGCCGTGATTGTACATACGGTGAAATAGTTCGGCACGGTTCTGTTTATCAGTCTGTGTATTAGTTTACAAGTTTCCTAAAGGTCTACGACAGTTCCTTACAGAATCCTGTGCTCCAAAATGTCTCGTTCACCGCTCGTTTTTCATTGGTCGGTTTTGTCCTGTTAACAACCCTGTACCATGTTCTGCGAACTCCTGGTGATAAAAAACACGTAGATAATTTGTGATATGATGTTCCACCGATATTGCGGAAACTGCAACTTAGTGATATTCTCAAGTGGATTGTCTCTCACTATGTCATATATCTTCTCTGCGGCCTTCCCTCTGGAAGTGAGAAAGCTTCCTAATACGCAGCTCCCCTGCATGTAGCACTATCGTATGGAGGCGACTGTAAGTGGAATCTTCGTGTGGTCCATAGGCGCTGATGCGGACTCTGAACTGAATTTGTCGAACAAGACCGCTTTTGGACTGGCTTGCTTATTTTCTATGATTTTGGATGTCCTGTGCTTCAGCAGAGTAGGGTAGTTTGGCGTAAAATCGATTACGTCGAGACCGCCTTCTTCTGATTTTAGAGTGCATATGGTGTATGCAACCATAAATTTTTCTCCACGTCACAATAGCTTGGTGACCGCTTGTATTATAGACGGACGCAGTTCTTTGGAAAGGTGTGGAATTAGGACCATAGACAAAGATTTTGATAGACAAAATATGTTTATTAACTTCACCTTTTCTGACAGTGTCAGGTTTCTTGTTACGTTTGCATTAGTTCGTGCTCTGGTAGAATATTGTTCCCCAGTTGGAGTTGTCATCTGTTGAATATTGGATTGGACATGTACTCCGGGCATTTTATGTTTCTCTTTTATTACATACCAAGACAGCTGGAATTCCCTTGCGAATGTCCCTGCGTGTACGAGCAGTGTTTTCGTAGGGTTTATCGCTGCATCCTATGCTCTTTCGTACAGAATGGAATCTCTTGTTTGACCCACTTTTTCTTCTTTTGATGTCTTCTTTGCTCTTTCAGAAGGCAAAATCGCCGGTGATCGTGACTGTGTATGCGTTAAATGTTCTCGGTTACAGCTTGACCACATCTGCTCGGGCCGGCCGTTGTGGCGGAACGGTTCTAGGCGGTTCAGTCTGTAACTGCGCGACCGCTACGATCGCAGGTTCGAATCCTACCTCCGGCATGGATGTGTGTGATGTCCTTAGGTTAGTTAGGTTTAAGTAGTTCTAAGTTCTAGGGGAATGGTGACCTCAGATGTGAAGTCCCATAGTTCTCAGAGCCATTTGAACATTTCCTCGGTATAGTCTTCCTTATCTGCAGCTGATGAGTTTTAATGTCTTCAGTGCGTATTGGACTTCGTCCTTTAACCTTTATTGGTATGGCAAACCGCATATTCTTGTCAAAAGTGGGTTGGGTTAATTTGGAAGAGGAGACCAAAGAGGGAGGTCATCGGTCTCATCTGGTTAGGGAAGGATGAGGAAGGAAATCGGTCGTGCCATTTCAAAGGAACCATCCCGGCATTTGCCTGAAGCGATTTAGGGGAATCACGGAAACCCTAGAACTGGATAGCCAGACGCGGTATTGAACCGTCGTCCTCCCGAATGCGAGTCCAGTGTGCTAACTACTGCGCGACCTCACTCTGTTTGTCAAAAGTGAAACCCAACAAATTCGCACAGTTTGTAAAACAAAAAGTAGTGTCGTTCATTTCGAGTTCAAGGGAACGGTTAAAATTCACGTACACAAACTTCCCTGACGAAAGTTTAGTGCCTATGCTAGTTGCCCATTCCAGTCGCCTTGGGGTTAGCTGCAACTGCAAGTTTGGTGGAGGTACAGAAAAATGCGGGGCGACGAGTGTCAGTAATGCAGCCTTCCTGTAGGTGAGGCTGTATCGTCAATATCTTGCAGCAGCTCGATACTGAGCGGCGTTATTAAACGTATAAAGTGTGTGGTATCATAGTATGCCACGAAGTGGTGCGTCACAGCTTCGAAAGCTGCATGAAGCCATGGAAGCAATAGCCGGATCCTTCAGGGCCCGCACGAGTCTCTACAGGGGACGCAGTTCGTTTGGCGCCAACTTAAGACAGTGGTGGAAATCGGAAAAGTTGAGACTGTACAAGAACAAAATGCCGAACAGATGAAGGTATGAACACAGTGAAAAAAACTTTTTGTATCACCACATCGAATGATAGCGAAGAAGAAAAGAATAAAGTTTTCTGGAACTGTTCATTCACAGATTAAGCCAAGGAATGGACGTACAGCATGTATATCTCCTGATGCTGCCATAGATCCTAACGGATTGAATATCGCTGTCCAAATGGGCCTAATTGCAGTTACCTTTTGTAATGCACTGTAGCAGAGTTTGCTGTGTATGGTCCACGCTTCATCGAGCTGTGTTACTTGGCAGTGACACGTCACGCGAAAGTTACTTTTGACCTTCAATTTTGCACACCACTGCACACTTTTCGCTGTATATATTGTATCTACAGCTCATGGTTCAGGCTTAGTCTCATGCCACAGCCAGTTTCCTTCCCCGTTATTGCCCAGTATAAACGCAGATGTTCCTTACTTTGCATTGTCTTAAATATCATTAAAGTCTTAGTGTCCATTGTATTTATCCTATTAGGTGGTATCTCCTATAAATTGCAACTAAAATGACGTAGAACGGTGACTGTTGCATTCTTATTTATGTTGCTAAATAGTCATTGTGTTTCCAATGCATCATCGATCGGTGAGTAGTAGTCGTCGTTGGCAGCACCTGCAACCAAGTTGCTGTTTTCGATTCCCAGAGACTGCGCTTAAGTAGCAGGACGAGCTGCAACTGCATCCGCTCGGTGCACTGCGATTAACTGCTCAACTTCACAATTCAAAGGGCAGCACTTTTGGCACGTAAGTCAACAAAGTGTTGTCCTATCGAAAGATGTGCTATTGACAGTTAATAACACGAAGTTCCAGTTGTATTTAAGCTTCTACCGATCTAGGAGACGATGCTAATAACCGTCTTCATAGTAGTAGCAGCAGCAGCAAAATGTCACTTCTTCTCTGGCATGGGAATGTGGACTGAATGGGAGTGAACCTTCTGGTAATTTGTACATGTTCCTGAGCTAGAGCAATATTCTGAACTACAGCGTTTTCTAAAAAAGTGGAAGGCGCATAGTTTGATGTCTGCAATTTTCGTAAAGTAATATGGCTAACTGTCGACTGCTTCGTTTCAGTTTAATTGGAACGCTCTGCCGAGCTTGCCACATCGCTTAATCAGACGTGAGATATTGAAGTCGTGGTGCCAGTACCTTTCTGTGGCTTGAGGCGTCGCCGTGGATTGCAGCTTTGCCGGCGGTCGTTCACGCTCTTACTCAAGTCTACCTGCAGCAGATTTTCCAAAGCTTACCGTCACGCAGTAACTTGTACAGCGACAGCTGGTGAGGAGGAACACTGGCCAATAACGTGGCGAAAAGTCTTCGTGGCAGGTTAAAACTGCGTGACGGACCGGGACTCGAAACTGAAACCTTTGCCTTCTGCGGGCAAGTGCTCTACCGACTGAGCTGTCTAGGTGCGGCTCACGACCCATCCCCATAAATTTACTTCCACCAGAATCTCTTCCCAACCTTGCAAGCTTCACACAAGTTCTCCTGCATACCTTACGGGACGAGCACTCTTCCATTTTTGAAAGAAAATGCATTGCCATTTCTATCTTTTACAACATATCAGATTGATTCCACAGTAAACCGCGCAGAGTGGCCGCGCAGTTCGAGGACCTATGTCACTGATTGAGTGCCCCCCCCCCCCCCCCCCCCCCCGCCGGAGGTTCCAGTCCTCCCTCGGTTGTGTGTGTGTGTGTGTGTGTGTGTGTGTGTGTGTGTGTGTTTTGTTCTTAGCATAAGTCAGTTTAAGTGTTGTGTAAGTTTAAGGACCGATGACCTCAGCAGTTTGGTCCCTTAGGAAATCACACACATTTGAACATTTAATACCAGTTAAGTCTTATTTGTAGTTCAGTACGCAGCTGTATAGTTATTTTTGTTTTGTGTTTTACTGTGTAAAGGTACTGAATATTTCTAGATCTCTATATGTTTCTTAACCATTCGATTCACAAAAATATTTCGTCATAGTAGCTTTCTGTGTATTTACCGGTAGCGGGACTTTGTCTCTTTGTCTTATTGACTCATTGCAAAGATTTTCGAGCTTCATGATCCTAAAAGTCATAGATATGTTGCTTTATTATAAAGGAGTTACAGCAAGGAACTTAAGCAGAAGTATTTTCTGATCTCGGCAATTATTAATGGTGTGCTTTGCGTGTTCAGCAGAATCAGCTGAGTTGAAGCAAACCGAGAACACACCGTTAATCAGTCACGCCAAGAAAACCTGAGGGATACCAAGAAAATTATGTTCGTGAACCTCAAATCATACCGTACTTTTAGCACTTAAGTCTTCGTTCATAGATCAAATGTGCCATCTTTGAGTTACTACTTGCCTCGAAATTCTTTGTAAGAGAACGTTTTCTTTTTTATTTTACGTCCATTCCACATCAGACTCTCTTTGGGAAACAATCGTGTATTCCTGCGCTCGTAGAAATTCTTGTGGTCACAAGTTCTGAAACTTGTAGTTTGTACAATGTCGTATGTGAGACTTCGTACGGTCCAATTACAAATACACTGCGCTCTTTTCCTCAATCTAGACACGACTGATCACACAATTTGTGAGAGTACTTCGTGTTTCGAAAGCAGAAATGAAAGTATAATAAAAAAAAGTGAAGGAGCTACACTTGGCTTGAACGTTCAATACCATAGAGCATTGTTAAGTGTGGATCTAATGCGGGTAGTAGCTGCTTTCCTCTCTCCGAGCTAGGGGACATACTACTTACGTAGGTCATTACGTAGACCTAATGCTTAATGTTAAACACGGATCAGAACACCGCCTGGCACTTTACACACACAAGTAGTGTTGACGGAGGTGAGAGTGGCGCTCCGTGACAGCAAATATTTAGGGAGTCAACTGGAATCGAGCGCTAACAGCAGTGTAAGCAAGCTGACACCTAACCGACTGACCTAATAAGCTACTTACCAAGAAAACATTGGCACCAGCCAAATTCAGTTGAAAAGAAAGATGTACTTATACTTAACGGACAGTGAAAATTTCTTCAAGAAGGTGGTGTGTATATATACTTCGTTACTATAACAAACAATTACATACTAATTCATCTAGACTACATGGATCGATTTAGAGACCAGATGCATCTTCGCTGTTGTGGAAATTGTTGGTCACAGAATGCTGGAGTTGTGTGACGTCCGTTGACTCATTATCATAACAGTATCCAAGAGGTAATTTACCTTTTATCTCCCCTTCGCTCAAAAGAAAAATATGTTACACAGCAAACAAACTACACTGATCATCCAGAACATTGTGTCCACTGCCCAGGGCGACGTTGGATGCCGCCTGCCGCCTGATGGCGTTGCAGGCACGAGACGCGGTAACAAAAGTATGTAAGCGGTGCAGACACGGGTGGGGGTCACCCTAACAAAGATATGGGCTGCAGATAGGGAAATCCATTGACATAAGAGACTTTGACAAAGGGGATAGCATTATTACGCATAACCCGTGAACGAGTACCTCGAAAAAGCCAAAGCTGGTCGAATGTTCACGTGCTTCTATCGTGAGCATCTACGGAAAGAGGTAGGAAGATAGTGAAAGTACCACTAGATGCTAAGTGGGTGGACATCCACGACTCTTCACAAAACGTAGCGTGAGGAGGGTTGTCTGCTCTGTAAAGTAGAATAGATGGTGATCCTGCCGAAAGGGCACAATGCTGGTGCATCCACAATGTTTCGGAGAACACCGTTCATCGTACGTTGTTGAACATCGAGCTCCGCAGCAGACCACCCCGACATGTTCACATGTTGACCCAACGGCATCGTCAATTACGATTGCAGTGGACACGGGACCATCGAGATTCGACGGTCGATCAATGGAAATGTGTCGGCTCTTCAGGTGAATCACATTTTTGCTGCTCTCGGTCGATGGTTGTTTTCACGAACGCCGTTATCGAGTTGAATGGCGGCTCGAAACGTGCAGCGCACCAGTGACGCAGCTGGTGGGACCAGTTCACGCCATGGGAGACATTCTCTTGCGCTTGCGTGGGATGTGAGGGAGCTGCGAACCACCTGCACCCCCTCGTGCTGGATGTCTTCCCCGTGTCTCCCCGTGTCCCCGTGTCTCGGAGCCAGTATCAGCGGCCCGTTATTTAAGCGAATTACATGACCTGCGCGCAGACATCTAATGCCACATAGCCCCAAAAATCTAGCAACAAACTGTCGGATCCCTGACACGCAGAATCAGTGGTGTATTTCCTTCCAAAGACGGACGAACACTCTATTAAGCAGGTGGTCGTAACTTTTTGGCTCACTAATGTACAGGTTGAGCGTAAGGTTTATTTGTTATTCTCATAAAATCGAAATAAGACGCAGACACGGGTAGAGATTAGTGCTTTCATATCTCACCAAAGAGGAAAGAGTAATTCAGTACTAAAAACTAGTGGTAAGTGTGGTGTCACCGCCGGACACCACACTTGCTAGGTGGTAGCCTTTAAATCGGCCGCGGTCCGTTAGTATACGTCGGACTCGCGTGTCGCCACTGTCAGTGATTGCAGACCGAGCGCCGCCACACGGCAGGTCTAGAGAGACTTCCTAGCACTCGCCCCAGTTGTACAGCCGACTTTGCTAGGAAAGGTTCACTGACAAATACACTCTCATTTGCCGAGACGATAGTTAGCATAGCCTTCAGCTACGTCATTTGCTACGACCTAGCAAGGCGCCATTGTCAATAGATATATAACTTGTGATGCCTGTACCTTCAGACCGATGTACACCACTTATGGATTAAAGTTAAGTATTCTACCAGTTACCTCCTGTTTTGCTAGTCTTATTTCTCTGTCCTGTTCCAGACCTCACGCCAGACTGCGTGGGCTTAAACGCGTGCCTTTCGGCTACCCGTCATAGTGGATTGGCTGTCGGGCCAGTCCACTACAGTAAGATACAGTGATTCGTCTTTGGGCCTAACCTTTCTGCCACCGTTCAGTGTATTACACCAAACAACAAATGAGTTGACAAAAAATAGTAAATAAAATGAGGATGTGCCCCTGCGTTAAAATAGGCTTAATATTGTCAATGCCTAAAGTGTAATCGACTGTGGGTCGGAGGTTCATACAGAGCAAGATATTGCGGCGGTTGTGGCGCTGGACTGACATTCGCAAGTATGAAGATTCAAATCACTGTTCAACTATCCCATGATATTTTTGTTTTTGAGGCAAATATATAGATGGTTCCTTGAAATATGGACAACGGCAATTTCCTTTCGTTATTCTTGCCCAATCTGAGCTTGTTCTACATCTCTAATGGCCACATCATCGACGGAAAGTTGAAATTGAGTATTCCTTCCACCAAGGTTCAGTTGCCACATATGATACCGCAAATTCAGGTGTAATAAATATGATTCCAGGAGGGTTTAGCATATTTTATGTCTTTAACGTGATTCCGGAGTTACGCAATTCATGTTACACATTTCTAGAGGTTGTAGGGGGGACTTGGTAGAACACGTAGGAACCCTTGTCGAGAAACGGTTCGTTTCCATGTTACGAGGAAAACAAGATGCACGGATTTCACTCCTGTTTCCGTGATATTGCAACAGCTGTTTGATATGACAACCACCAAGTTCGGTGCAAAAAAATGGTTCAAATGGCTTTGAGCACTATGAGACTTAACTTCTGAGGTCATCAGTCTCCTAGAACTTAGAACTACTTAAACCTAACTAACGTAAGGACATCACACACATCCATGCCCGAGGCAGGATTCGAACCTGCGACCGTAGCGGTCCCGCGGTTTCAGACTATAGCGCCTAGAGCCGCTCGGCCACTTCGGCCGGCAGTTCGGTGCACACAGCGTATCTGCGCAGTAAGTTCCAATAAATTCTGTCCAGCACGCGTGGTGTGCGGTTAACCACTTCCGCCGCAGCCGTGATCCGTGCAAATAGATCTTCCTCTGACTGGACAGGGACCCCGTGAACGAGACTCTTCATGTGGCCGCACTAGAAAAAATTCGAAAGGGTTAAATCTGGGGATCTTGGTGGCCAAGCATGCGGTCCACGTCGACCGATCCACGTGCCCCCGTGTTCAGATGGTTTCGGATACGAATTGCAAAATGTGTTGCCGCGCCATCATGCTGGAACCATAATCCGTGCCGAATGAGCAATGACACATCTTCCAAAAACCTCCGCCAACGCTTGTTGCCGGAATATCACGTACATGGTGCCCGTCAGGTGGAGAATAAGGATGTACGTGCTCATCACACGACCATCACAGATACCTGCCCAAACACTGATGTCAGAGGTGTGCTGAAATCTTTGGGATTTTCTTGTCCCAGGTGTGACTATTTAGAGCGTTCAAAACACCATCCATGTTGAAATGCTTTTCGTTAGTGAACAAAATTCGCCTTGGAAAGTGATATAAATCCACGTAACGGTGCAATAACTGAAATTGACACGTGGTACAAAATTCTCCGGGAGTATAGTTTGTGTCGTCTGAGGGTAATACCGGTAGAGTTGCTGTTCGTGAAGAACACACGCCAGACAGACGAGTGAGACACATGCAGTGACTCCGGTACTCGTCGATGAGCTCTCTTCAACTTGATGAAGCACTTCCTCTTCCAATACCACAGTGCGCCGTGTTCTTGGAGAACCACAGTTTTCTCTCTCTCTTATGTATTTCACACTTTCCCGCAGTCGCTGTTCCGCTCTGGCTAACATGGGATGACATGGTGCCACACGATTTGGAAAATACCCGTAGTACACAAGTTGAGATTCTCTTCCATTACAACGAGCTTCGCCGTAATTTAAGAACATATCGGTGTACGCTGCGAAAGTGTATTTAGGCATGGAGTTACTGCGACACTAGTCGCCTTAACGTCAACTGACACATCAATAGGAAACATGCAAAAAAGGTAGATGGAGGCAGAGGACATCACTTGACTTCGTGTCATCGCACCATCAGCGCACGTTGGTAGCCTACCATAATAGGCGAACTGCGTAAGAAACATGTAGAGTGCGATTGGGTAGCTTTTGTTTTCCTTGTAACATGGAAACGAACCGTTTCCTATGTAACACTTGGTCTACTAAGTGCCCTCTACAACCTCTAGAGCTGTGCTATGTGAAATGTGAAACGCCCTGTGTGAAATACCGAAAAGAAAATGTCTATTGCCCCTGGAAGCTGTTAGATAGGCAATCTGCAAGTAGTACCTGTTTCCATGGTCTGGCACAGCTGTTTAGTAATATAGATAGACTTCCTTAAATTCAAGCGTTGACACATCACTCATCCCACATATAGCTTAATTACCCAGTCATTAATGACAGATTTATTCTGTAGCAGAACCAACCCAGTAATTTGTGTCGTCTTTATTTTGTAAGAAATTAATTTTAGAGTTACTAGACTTCTCTAGGTTTTGTAAACATAACAGCCTGCCGTATCTGTTAATGAAATGATGTTTCAATGGAACCTTGGCACACTAAAAAGTATATGAAACAGCCGTCACTGAACTCGAATTTCGAACATAGGCTGCAGAATTCTTCATGTTATGATTCCTTATCAAAATGATAAGTCCATAAACTTAGAAGCCACAAAACCGGGATGCAACGGCAATAGTTAATGTTGTGAGATCTTACCAGGTACGTTTAACTATGGTTCAGAACGGAGTTGTGGAACGATCACGCTCACACCCGAAAAAGGGGAAGAAGTACATCATACGCTCTGGTTCTCATACAAGGAAAAAATTAGCGTGTTTTATACGTACATCAATAACTGGTAAGTGGTCACACTTTTTTTCGACAATACTGTTCGCACACTGCCATTTGCAAGCACTTATTCTTCTAGTAACGTATGTAGATAAACACGTCGTCTTAAGGCACCGTTGGTCGCTGGAAATTCGATGCTTCATTGATCTTTACCAATACTCTAATCAAAACTCTCTATTGGGAACTATGTCGTACCATGCGCACGTGTTCACCGTCTAATCTCGCCATTTTCGGGAATAAAATCAAATCCCTGAATAATCCTTCTGACAGGTGCTCTGTTAACCTTTACGCCTAGTTCTGTGTGACGAAAGATGGTACGTTGTTGTAGAATTGCTATTTCTTTGTATTGTTCACCATAGTACCGTAAATACTGCTACCTAATAGTAATGGCTCTGAGCACTATGCGACTTAACTTCTGAGGTCATCAGTCGCCTAGAACTTAGAACTAAATAAACCTAACTAACCTAAGGACATCACACACATCCATGCCCGAGGTAGGATTCGAACCTGCGGTCGTAGCGGTCGCTCGGCTCCAGACTGTAGCGCCTAGAACCGCACGGCCACTCCGGCCGGCGCCTAATAGTACATTTATCAACATCGTTAATAGGAAAAAGACTATAGGCGCTATGGATTTTCGTCTTTCGGATGGATCTCAACGTCCTCTTCTCCCCTTAGCCCACAGAAGGAGAACTTCCGTTGTTGGACGCAATCGATTTCCTTAACCCTAACCTTTTGCAAGCACGGCCTGTCCCTTCGGCGCTGTCACTCCTTTGTCTTCGTCATTGTCAATAAAATGAGAGACAATAGAATGGCGTGGCGCCCGTGCGCAGAGAAGTTTGTCGCTATTATTTCACGTCTTCGCACATCGAATTATTAATGGTCACTACTTGTAACTGGAACACGGCTGTGCGTTATCACATGGTTTCACATTCAAATTTGGCTTTTGGCTACTCGGCATCACATGAAAGAATTCAGCGTACAGAACTCTGACACCAGTATTGAGTATCTTATATCTTCACCCGCGAGCCACTATACGGTCTGTGTTGGAGGTTACCTAAGAATCGCCTCTTTCCTCCTTTCCCTGTACCTTTTGCGGACTGTGTGCAAGATGAAAGACTGTCGCTACCGCTCTTCATACACCCGAATTCTTATAAGTTTACCTTCATGGTCATCGGTATAAGATGGAGAAAACACCGTGACCTCCGCTTTACGTGGCAGCAGTGCTACACAGAGCACACTGAGGCTGGCGGTTGTCCAAGTCAGTTACAGCTACGGCTGCCACCAGAGTTGATTTTGGCGAGCAATATGTTCTGTTTAAATGAGGTAATGAGTTCGATTTCCGTGATTGAATAATCAGTTTATTTGTGAAATTTTCATCTACGTTTGAATATTAACAGGCGTTTCTTATATTTTTGGCAACGTTCCCCGTAATTGCAAGTTCCCCACATGACATGCACTGACTATCCCATGTTTCTAAAGCCAACATCCTCACGAACATTGAGTGGAAATAGGAAAGAGAAATGTTATTTTGAATCCAGCCAAACACAGCGATTTTGAAATGGGTGACACAAGAGCATGCGCCTGAGATCGACACAGCCCTATAGAGCTGGCGACGTCGTGACCGGCAGGCAGTTCGCTGTTTGCGTGATGGCATAGGCATTCTAGTTGAATCAGCTTGTGTTGTCAGTGTGTCTCTGATTTCTTTTTCCACAGTCATTTTCTCATCTTCAACACCGGTTTCTTCCATTAGCACTTGAGATTTTACTCGGAATCTGGTCAGTGAGCTGGCTAACTCACGACAGCCCTAGTTGTCCGCGGGACAGAACAGTTGTGACTTGTCGTGAACCACACCACTCCTGTGTGTTGGGACACTTGCTGCTCTCGTTTTACGTTAATGACCTTCAGACAATACCAAGAGTAACATCAAACTTTTCGCAAGTGATGTGATACTTTATAATGAAGTACTGTCTCAAAAAAGATGCACATATTTTCAGTCGTATCTTGATAAGGTTTCAAAGTGGTGAAAAGATGGGCAACTAGCTTAAAATGCTCACTAGTGTAAAAAGTGCACTTAACAAACCAGTAAAAACATAGTATGCTACGATTACAATATCAACAACTTACAAATGGAATCAGTCAACTTATACAAATTTTAAGTAGGCTGTTTAGGTTTTTATGTTGGAAACGCCACGTATGTACGAAAATCACTGACTGTGCTGTGTGCAGTCTGTGGCTGGTTGGACTCATTGTTGGAATATTCGTTTGAGTAGTGTTGGGCAGTTGGATGTGAACAGCGCGTAACGTTGGGTAGTTGGAGGTGAGCCGCCAGCAGTGGTGGATGTGGAGAGAGAAATGCCAGAGTTTTGAGGGGTCACTATAAGCGGACGATCTGGACGTGTGCCGGCCGGAGTGGCCGAGTGGTTCTAGGCGCTACAGTCTGGAACTGCGCGTCCGCTACGGTCGCAGGTTCGAATCCTGCCTCGGGCAGGAATGTGTGTGATGTCCTTAGGTTAGTTAGGTATAAGTAGTTATAAGTTCTAGGGGACTGATGACCTCAGAAGTTAAGTCCCATAGTGCTCGGAGCCATTTGATCTGGACGTGTGCCCGCCAGAAAAAGGAAATTTTTACAAATTTCCTTGTTGTCCAAGATGGATGTCATGTATATGTATGATGACTTTTGAACATTATTAAGGTAAATACATTGTCTGTTCTCTATCAAAATCTTTCATTTGCTAACTATGCCTATCAGTAGTTAGTGCCTTCAGTAGTTAGAATCTTTTATTTAGCTGGCAGTACTGGCGCTCGCTCTATTGCAGTAGTTCGAGTAACGAAGATTTTGGTGAGGTAAGTGATTCATGAAAGGTATAGGTTATTGTTAGTCAGGGCCATTTTTTTTGGTAGGGATTATTGAAAGTCAGATTGCGTTACACTAAAAATATTGTGTGTCAGTTTAGTGATGATCAGAATAAGCAAAGAGAAAGCTGTTCGTGTACGTTGAGTTTTGCTCAGCTGTTTGAAAATTAAATAACATAGAAGTTTACTAGCACAGTCATTAATAATTTTTCTAAGGGGACGTTTCAAAATACATGGGTGCAACAATTCGTAAGGATATGAGATGGAACTATGATACAGCGTCAGTAATAGATAAAACGGGTGGCAGACCTCGGTTCATTTAAATGAAATGAAAGTGTGGCATTGTCGGCATGGAGGCCTCATCCGTGGAAATCTTATTTGAGATGACGCCTCACTGGGCGACTTGCACGTCGGTGATGATGAAATGATGATGAGAACAGCACAACACCCAAGCCACGAGCGGAGAAAATTTCCAGCTCGGCCGGGAATGTAACCTGGGTCCCCTGCATGGGAGGCAAGCACATTAGCACTTTTTTAATTTTTTATTATTAATCTCATTTTTTTCGTCGTGGTTCAATGCATTTGTTCGTGGCGGACATCCCATGACACCTAAGTTTATCGTTGATCAAGTCACTCAGTTTTTTGTTACAGAGGGCAACTTTCCCTCTGACCGAACACACTGAGCTACGGCGCCGGGGCCATCAGCTAAACAGGCGGATACATCCTTTCATTGGTGGACCGCTATGGAAATCAGTCTGCGAAGGAGATTGCCTACAAAACACTCGTTCGACTCATCCTAGATCATTGCTCTAGGGTATGAAGCCCGTTGGATAAGCAGCTGCGAGGAGCAAGTCGTATACTCCTAGCTCACTTATTTGTTACATAGTTTAATTCTTAATTTCTTTGCGTGTTTTGGTGCTTGCATTGTTTTTCATAAATTTCGGGTGTATTATAGTATTTGAGAGTTCTGGCATCGCGTTTTAGTATCTGAATAGTGTAAATTCGCGTAGTCGTCTGTCTTCTGTTTTTGTTTTGAACCGCCAGTGTCGGTAGGTCACAGCCAGTGTGCTCCCTGCCGCCGTTGGATAAGCAGCTGCCAGCAGCAAGTCGTATACTCCTAGCTCACTCCTTTGTTACATAGTTTAATTCTTAATTTCTTTGCGTGTTTTTGGTACTTGCATTGTTTAATTCATAAATTTCGGGCGTATTATAGTATTTGAGAGTTGTAGCATCGCGTTTTAGTACCTGAATGGTGTAAAACCGCGTAGTATCCTTCCGCCGCAGAGCAGCGTGTCAGCAGTGCGCAAGTAGCAGCATTACTGCATTTACCCTGCAATCTTGTATTTTAATAATCGTTTAAATTTTGTGTCGAATTGTTTGTGCTCTCTGTAGATTACTTCAGACGTTCTTTGCACATCAGTCTTTAGCATGGATAGGGACTCCAACTGCAGTGTTCGGATGAAGGCTGAGTTTGCATCCCTTCGCTCCCAGCTTCAGGCAGTGTTGGCTTCAGTCACACAGCTTGAGGCTGTTGCCAATGGGCATCACTGTGGGGGTACGGATGGGGGTTTGTCGGGGACAGCCAGCTCGTCCCACGCATCCCCCGATCGGACTAAGACTGTGGCTGCCCGGGATACTGCCCTTTTGAAGCTGACCCATCACCTGTGGTAGAGTGGGAGGTCGTCTCGAGGTGTGGCAGGGGGCGAAAGACATTCCGGAGGGCTGAACGGAAGGCCTCTCAAGTTTGTCTGACGAACCGGTTTCAGGCTCTGTCTCAGGCTGATACTGATCTTCGGCCGGACATGGCTGCTTGTCCTGTTCCAGAGGTTGCCCCTCAGTCTGCAAGATCCGGGCGGTCGCAGAGGGTGGGCTTACTGGTAGTTGGGAGCTCCAACGCCAGGCGCGTAATGGGGCCCTTTAGGGATATGGCAGCAAGAGAGGGGAAGAAAACCAATGTGCACTCCGTGTGCATACCGGGGGGAGTCATTCCAGATGTGGAAAGGGTCCTTCCGGATGCCATGAAGGGTACAGGGTGCACCCATCTGCAGGTGGTCGCTCATGTCGGCACCAATGATGTGTGTCGCTATGGATCGGAGGAAATCCTCTCTGGCTTCCGGCGGGTATCAGATTTGGTGAAGACTGCCAGTCTCGCTAGCGAGATGAAAGCAGAGCTCACAATCTGCAGCATCGTCGACAGCACTGACTGCGGACCTTTGGTACAGAGCCGAGTGGAGGGTCTGAATCAGAGGCTGAGACGGTTCTGCGACCGTGTGGGCTGCAGATTCCTCGACTTGCGCCATAGGCTGGTGGGGTTTCGGGTTCCGCTGAATAGGTCAGGAGTCCACTACACGCAGCAAGCGGCTACACGGGTAGCAGGGGTTGTGTGGCGTGGACTGCGCGGTTTTTTAGGTTAGATGGCCTCGGGCAAGTACAGAAAGGGCAACAGCTTCAAAGGGTGCGGGGCAAAGTCAGGACATGCGGGGACCAAGCAGCAATAGGTATTGTAATTGTAAACTGTCGAAGCTGCATTGGTAAGTACCGGAACTTCAAGCGCTGATAGAAAGCACCGAAGCTGAAATCGTTATAGGTACAGAAAGCTGGCTGAAGCCAGAGATAAATTCTGCCGAAATTTTTACAAAGGCACAGACGGTGTTTGGAAAGGATAGATTGCATGCAACCGGTGGTGGCGTGTTTGTCGCTGTTAGTAGTAGTTTATCCTGTAGTGAAGTAGAAGTGGATGGTTCCTGTGAATTATTATGGGTGGAGGTTACACTCAACAACCGAGCTAGGTTAATAATTGGCTCCTTTTACCGACCTCCCGACTCAGCAGCATTAGTGGCAGAACAACTGAGAGAAAATTTGGAATACATTTCACATAAATTTTCTCAGCATGTTATAGTCTTAGGTGGAGATTTCAATTTACCAGATATAGACTGGGACACTCAGATGTTTAGGACGGGTGGTAGGGACAGAGAATAGAGTGACATTATACTGAGTGCACTATCCGAAAATTACCTCGAGCAATTAAACAGAGAACCGACTCGTGGAAATAACATCTTGGACCTACTGATAACAAACAGACCCGAACTTTTCGACTCTGTAAGTGAAGAACAGGGACTCAGTGATGATAAGGGCGTTGCAGCATCCCTGAATATGGAAGTTAATAGGAATATAAAAAAAGGGAGGAAGGTTTATCTGTTTAGCAAGAGTAATAGAAGGCAGATTTCAGACTACCTAACAGTTCAAAATGAAAATTTTTGTTCCGACACTGACAATGTTGAATGTTTATGGAAAAAGTTCAAGGCAATCGTAAAATGCGTTTTAGACAGGTACGTGCCGAGTAAAACTGTGAGGGAAAAACCCACCGTGGTTCAACAACAAAGTTAGGAAACTACTGCGAAAGCAAAGAGAGCTTCATTCCAAGTTTAAACGCAGCCAAAGCCTCTCAGACAAACAGAAGCTAAACGATGTCAAAGTTAGCGTAAGGAGGACTATGCGTGAAGCGTTCAGTGAATTCGAAAGTAAAATTTTATGTACCGACTTGACAGAAAATCCTAGAAAGTTCTGGTCTTACGTTAAATCAGTAAGTGGCTCGAAACAGCATATCCAGACACTCTGGGATGATGATGGCATTGAAACAGAGGATGACACGCGTAAAGCTGAAATACTAAACACATTTTTCCAAAGCTGTTTCACAGAGGAAGACCGCACTGCAGTTCCTTCTCTAAATCCTCGCACAAACGAAAAAATGGCTGACATCGAAATAAGTGTCCAAGGAATAGAAAAGCAACTGGAATCACTCATCAGAGGGAAGTCCACTGGACCTGACGGGATACCAATTCGACTCTACATAGAGTACGCGAAAGAACTTGCCCCCCTTCTAACAGCCGTGTAACGCAAGTCTCTAGAGGAACGGAAGGTTCCAAATGATTGGAAAAGAGCATAGGTAGTCCCAGTCTTCAAGAAGGGTCGTCGATCAGATGCTCAAAACTATAGACCTATATCTCTGGCGTCGATCTGTTGTAGAATTTTAGAACATGTTTTTTGCTCGCGTATCATGTCATTTCTGGAAACCCAGAATCTACTCTGTAGGAATCAACATGGATTCCGGAAACAGCGATCGTGTGAGACCCAACTCGCTTTATTTGTTCATGAGACCCAGAAAATATTAGATACAGGCTCCCAGGTAGATGTTATTTTCCTTGACTTCCGGAAGGCGTTCGATACAGTTCCGCACTGTCGCCTGATAAACAAAGTAAGAGCCTATGGAATATCAGACCAGCTGTGCGGCTGGATGGAAGAGTTTTTAGCAAACAGAACACAGCATGTTGTTATCAATCGAGAGACGTCTACAGACGTTAAAGTAACCTCTGGCGTGCCACAGGGGAGTGTTACGGGACCATTGCTTTTCACAATATATATAAATGATCTAGTAGATAGTGTCGGAAATTCCATGCGGCTTTTCGCGGATGATGCTGTAGTATACAGAGAAGTTGCACCATTAGAAAATTGTAGCGAAATGCAGGAAGATCTACAGCGGATAGGCACTTGGTGCAGGGAGTGGCAACTGCCCCTTAACATAGACAAATGTAATGTATTGCGAATACATAGAAAGAATGACCCTTTATTGTATGATTCTATGATAGCGGAACAAACACTGGTAGCAGTTACTTCTGTAAAATATCTGGGAGTCTGCGTACGGAACGATTTGAAGTGGAATGATCATATAAAATTAATTTTTGGTAAGGCGCGTGCCAGGTTGAGATTCATTGGGAGAGTCCTTAGAAAATGTAGTCCATCAACAAAGGAGCTGGCTTACAAAACACTCGTTCGACCTATATTTGAGTATTGCTCATCAGTGTGTGATCCGTACCAGATCGAGTTGACGGAGGAGATAGAGAAGATCCAAAGAAGAGCGGTGCGTTTCGTCACAGGGTTATTTGGTAACCGTGATAGCGTTACGGAGATGTTTAACAAACTCAAGTGGCAGACTCTGCAAGAGAGGCGCTCTGCGTCGCGGTGGAGCTTGCTCGCCAGGTTTCGAGAGGGTGCGTTTCTGGATGAGGTATCGAATATATTGCTTCCCCCTACTTATACCTCCCGAGGAGATCACGAATGTAAAATTAGAGAGATTAGAGCGCGCACGGAGGCTTTCCGACAGTCGTTCTTCCCGCGAACCATATTCGACTGGAACAGAAAAGGGAGGTAACGACAGTGGCACGTAAAGTGCCTTCCGCCACACACCGTTGGGTGGCTTGCGGAGTATGAATGTAGATGTAGATGTACCAAGTAGGACTAACAGGAGATACTGAACTTGTACAAGATAGAGTAGGGTGCAAGTCTGTTTGACCCACGAGGGAGTGTCACGGAGATGCTAAGAAGCTGAACTGGCAGACGCTTGAGACACATGAAAACTATCCCGAGAAAATCTCCTTACCAAGTTTCAAGAACCACTTTTATGTAAAGAACGTAACAATGTACTACAGGTCCTACGTATCGGTCCCGTAGGGATCACGAGGACAAGTTTAAACTAACTACAGCGCACACAAAGGCGTTTAAGCAGTTATTGTCCCGCGCTCCACACGTGAATGGAACGGGAAAAAGCCGTAAAACTGGTGCAATGGAAAAATACCCTTGCCATGTACTTCAGTGTTTTCCAGAGTATGGGTGTAGACGTAGTACACGAACAGACTGTTAGTCACAAATCAGAAAGTAGAAAAAATAAAACTGGCCGGAAATATTTAACAGGCTGACGCGGAATTAACTCACGCTAATGAGGAAGAGGTCTACACGTCACAGAAAACGCTGAAACCATTATTTCGGTGCGCCTGTCGGTTGCTGTTACGTGTCTGCACATGCGCATCTACAGTATGTTCTGTCGCGAGTACTTCTCTATGTTACTAGGCTTGAGTGTTCTGTTTAGCGGAACGTTTGCGGGCCTGTTTATGCAAGAGTTTAAGAGTTTTGGCAAAACCTCCAGGAAAATCTACAATGCAAGACCTAGTGCCAAAATGTCGCAAACCGACTCTGTATCGAATAAAAAGCACACTTACTGTAATAAGATCGAACACAAGAAAACATTGCTCGTGTAAAGGAAAGCCTGTTTCGAAGTCCGTTGAAATGTCAATGCCGTTTTTATTTGTAAGTGGGAGTTAAGGAGGTCGTGGTGTCGAAATATTACCAAAAATTTGTTGTCGTGCATGGGTTAAAGCGTCCACGTGAACTATGGAATATTGGGTTAAGTTGGTTCAAATGGCTCTGAGCACTATGGGACCTAACATCTGATGTCGTCAGTCCCCTACAACTTAGAACTACTTGAACCTAACTAACCTAATCAATGCACGGGGCAGGATTCGAACCTGCGACCGTATCAGTTGCGCGGTTCCAGACTGAAGCACCTAGAGCCGCTCGTCCACAGAGGCTGGCTTGGATTGAGTCGGAGGTGCCTTTGTGAAATGGAATCAGGACTTTTGCATCAAGTTTTTCATTTCTTAAGATGATGCGTGGTTCTGTCTGGCAGACTATGTGAACTAACAGACCATGCACCGTTATGTATCGGAAAATCCCCACCAGCAATTTGCGTAGTCTCAAGACTGGTTTATAATACGCAGTGTCTCGCGTCGGCTCCGTAACACGATTCTTTCACCCAACTGTTAATCCTAACTAGTACATCCAGAAACTGTTTAAGCCATATGTGATACCTCACAGAAGATGGTCGACGACCTCGTTACGAGAGCATTAACTGTTCGATGAGGCGAGAACAATCAGCAGAAGCAGTGCAATCTCCTGGCCTCGATCTGGAGTTGGACTTTGACTTGCTAAGTAGGCGCATGTTGACTGTGGCAGTCATCTGAGAACATTTATAAAGTATGTATTGCTATTTTGATGTCTGATACTAAGATCAGGCACTTTTCACTGCAGCGTCAGTAGGCCAGGCTTGAGAGTCAGTCATTGGTTCGAAACCAGTCGCCAAACATATGTATTGCAGCTGTTACACATTTGTGAATAAGCGCTTTATGAAGTATTAAAGAAGTTGCTGGTCCTTTGTCAACTAAGTGTTGAAACTGAAAAAAATCCAGTTTGTTTCATGTTGTTGTTGTCTTCATTCCTGAGACTGGTTTGATGCAGCTCTCCATGCTACTCTATCCTGTGCAAGCTTCTTCATCTCCCAGTACTTACTGCAACCTACATCCTTCTGGTCCCTTCTTCTTGTCAAGTTGTGCCACAAACTCCTCCCCAATTCTATTCAATACCTCCTCACTAGTTATGTGATCTACCCATCTAATCTTCAGCATTCTTCTGTAGCACCACATTTCGAAAGCTTCTATTCTCTTCTTGTCCAAACTATTTATCGTCCATGTTTCATAATCCTCTGATTACATGGAGTCGTTTGATACAAGTAACTATAACGTTCTGTTTCACGTTGATTTTGGTATTTTCGTAGTGGTTTTTGTTTTTGTATAGTTTTGTTGTTCCACTCCCTTTCAACGAGGTTGAAGGGATGTTTTATAAACAGGATTTGTATGCGAAGACATCCGACAATTTGTGAGAGACTCGGAATGTCATTTAGACAGACAACTGACCATCAGCACAATTTAAAATTACGTGGAACTTAATTTGACTCATACATAATTTTACTCGCAATTCTGACGTAGGGCTTATATGGAAACGACGTATTATTAAATACGAGCAGTGTCAGTTGAAGATGAGGACTTCTGTGCACAGTTGTTTGGGCCGTGATTCTGGTTTTTAGGTTTCATTAAATAATACGTTGGCAACGCTAATCAAGTCAGGTGCATGATGTATTTGTTTTTGGACCGAACTATAAGAAACGAACGATATTCAAAGTTTTAATTTTCTATTGTAAAGGCAGGTCGCCTCTAGCATAAAACGACCACAAGATATGAAAGAGAGTTGGGAATTTGAGTATACGCTGATGGGAGTTTCGCTTTTTGTAAATTAAACAGCGAAACATAGGTACTGCTCAAAATGTATGAGTAAAATATTGTTTTATTCCGAGCGAAGTTACGTTAAGATATAGCCTTATTCTATAACTAGATACATACTCTGCAAGCCACCACACGGTGCATGGCGTAGGGTAGCTTGCACTCACGCTAGCCATTTCCTTTCCTGTTCCGCTCGTAAATGGCGCTAGTGAAAAAAGACCGAGTTTATGCTACCGTACGAGCCCTTACTTTTCTTATCTGGTCTTAACGGTGGCGCTGGGACTTAGCGGTAACAAATCTAGCAGCACGCCTCTGAGCTGCTGCGATGTTTCCCTTTAATTGGACTCGGTGGGGATCCCAAACTATTGAGCAGTATTCTAGAATGTGTCGATTAGTGTTCTGTATGTGGTCTCCTTTACAGATGAGCTTCACTAAAGTACCCATGTTAGTCGACCATTCGTTCGTCTGTCTCTTTGTCCTCACGAAGTAATGAGTACTATAGAAAGGTGATGTAAGATTGATGACATATGTTAAGATTTCAAGATGGCTTTTGACACCGTTACTCACAAGCGACTTTTAGTTTAATTCCGTGCATATGGAGTACTGTCTCAACTGTGTGACTGGATTCTTGAATCACCGTCAGAAAGGCCAGAATTCGTAGTAACTGACGGAAAATCATAGAATAAAACAGAAACAACGACTGGTGTCCCCAAAGGAACTGTTACACGCCTTCTTCTGTTCCTGATGTATATAAATGATGTAGGAGCAGCCTGTCAGATTGTTTCCAGATGATCTTATAATTTACTGTCTCGTAAATTCATCCGATGAGCAAAACCAATTGCAAAATGATTTGGACAACATATCTGTTAGATGTGAAAACTGTCAATTCACTCCAAATAATGATAAGAGTGAAGTCAGCCTCATGAATATTAAAGTAAGTCCGCTAAATTTCCGTTACACGATAAACCACACGCAACTAAAGGCTGTAAATTCAGCTAAATACTTAGATATACAGTTACGGATAACTTAAATTGGAACGATCGCATAATGTTTTAGGGAAAGCAAGCCTAAGACTGAGATTTATTGGCAGAACACTTAGAAAGTGGTACAGGTTTACTAAACATACTGCTTGCAGGACGCTCTGCCGACCTCTTCTGGAATACTGCTGTGCCGTGTGGGATGCGCGACGGATAGGACTGATGGGGGCATCGAAAGAGTTCAAAAACAGGTAGCTCGTTTTGTATTATCGCGAAATAGGAGAGAGAGTGCCATGGACAAGATACGTCAAGTGGTGAGGCAATAATTAAAACAAAGGCGTTTTGCGGAAGGATCTTCTCGTGAAATTTCAGTCACCGACTTTCTCCTTCGATTGCGAAAATATTCTGTTGGCACCTGCGTACATAGTGAAAAATGAACATCACGATTAAATAAGAGAAATCAGAACTCACAGGAAGATTTAATTGCTCGTTTTTCCTGTGCGCAGTTCAAGAGTTGGAACACTAGAGGAATAGCTTGAAGGCGGTTCGATGAATCCTCTGTTAGGCACTTAATTGTGAATTGTAGAGGAATCATGTAGATGTAGATGTAGATATACCTCATTTCAGGAAGATCCTTTAAATTTATTAATAATCGCACTACAACGTATTTCCTCGCTGCACTTTTCTCTACTACTAGGTGTCTACTCGTAGGCGCCTTCGGGACTGAAGGCGATTGGTAAGCGGCGGCGCCGTGACTCACCCGCTACTGGAGCGCCGCTGGAGAGACGCGCGCCTGGAGGCTGCTGGAGCGGAGTGTGGGCCCTTCTGCTGGGTCCTGCGCCACGCCGTCTGCTGTCCAGCCGTGGCCGCAGACGCCTCGCAGCCGATTGGTCGCGCGTGGCTGGCTGGCTGCAGGCGCCGCACTTCTGGGAGACGCCTCTCCCATCTCACAGCCGACACGCCCCCCAACGCAACGAGCAACTCGCTGCGTTTGTTAAGACGTCCTCTCACGGGACGTGAAAATGCCCGTGCACGAGGTGCTGGTGACGTCACTGCGTTGAATTCAACCTTCCACTACACTGAGGAGCATGAAATAAAGATTGTCGCATGTCAGATTTTTGCTTCGTGGAGAGGAACGTGGCCAATGAAATGCAACGTCGTGTTATGTTTCAAGCAGAACATAGGAGACACCATATTGTATGGCGTTAAAGATCGTGTTTACTGAGTTTTCTTTCCCATAGAGCACATGGCATGAATATAAGCGGTTTGAAAGTATCAGCAAATTGAGAATCTCTCGAAAATGCGTCGTTTTAGCTACAATTTATTTATAATAAAACGACAGGACTACATATCGATAGGTAAAGTTTTCCTGTAGCTGGCGGTTTTAGTGTTGTAACTAGTGGGCTACGAAAGTATACCGTTTGAATGCTACACCACATTGATGATCTACTATGAAAAGCTCGTTTTTATGGTCCAATTTGCATATTAAATATCACATAATGACATTTTTATATACAATCTTGGCCGATATTTTCATTAATTTGCTGGAAGAAAAATTTCTCAATAATTTTTCAGCTTTTGATCTGGGTATTCTGTCAATCGAAGCGTTTTGCACGATTAGGACTACTTTTCGAACCTTTTCTATCCGTATAAATAAGTTTGTTTGTCATTTTCAAGCACTCTATTTTACTTCATATAAAAAAACAAGCGAAATGACAAGTTAAGCAGACGCGAGACGTGCATGTCCTTTCAGATTGTTTACCATAGACAAATGATGTTATAGAGATATGTCTTGTCAAGAAAAATGTTTTTTAGGTGTTACTAATACCCTCTGTGATACCATCCGAAATTACTAGACCCCCCATTCCGTTTTTAACTCTACTAAGTCGATTGCATTCGAGCGCTAGGATGCGCCAGACCTCCAGGCAATAAATCGCGGTTTTAACATATTTTAACATTTATGGAAAACTTTGCATAAATGAATCTTAAAAATAGACTCTCTTAATAACATTTTAAGCCAGTGAAAAAAGTTAGGCGCCGGCCGGTGTGGCCGAGCGGTTCTAGACGCTCCAGTCTGGAACCGCGCGACCGCTACGGTCGCAGGTTCGAATCCTGCCTCGGGCATGGATGTGTGTGATGTCCTTAGGTTAGTTAGGTTTAAGTAGTTCTAAGTTCTAGGGGACTGATGACCTCAGATGTTAAGTCCCATAGTGTTTAGAGCCACTTTCGAAAAAAATTAGGCTACCCTGTCTACGTCCTTAAAGCTGGTTCTTGAAACTTGGTAATTAAATCTCCTCGGGACAGTTTGTATCACTCGTCGAACTTCTCCCATTTCAGCTTACTCAGCAACTGCGGAACACTCTCCCATTGGTCACACACACATGTGATCATTCGTTCTGTCCTTTTTTTTTACATAAGTTATATGTGACACTGATCCCACACACCTGAGCAATTATCTAGGGTGGGCTGCGCGAGTCTTTTGCAATCAGTATGCTTTGCAGAATCATTTCCCTAATATTCTACCACTGAACTAAAGTCACCCACCTCCTTTATCTCCTACGACTACGACTACAATATCAGTTTATAAGATTCATTGGTATTGTAGTCATTGATATTGTAGTCGTTTTTTTCGTTTTATGAAGTGCACAATTTTACATTAATGAAAATTTAAAGCAAGTTGCTAAATTTCTACCACTACGAAATCTTTTAATAACCGACTGAATATTTGAGGAGCTTTTTCCAGAGAGTACTTGACGAAGGGCATTTAATAATTAATGAAATGCATTTTTTTTCTCCGCCAATTTCGGCTGAAAAATTGCGGAATTTGTTGTGGGACATTCTGGAATATTCTTACTTCAGCTGCTGTAGTTTCATGAAATTCCGATAGGTGGCGGCGCTACACGTAGCCTTCAGAATGGCGTCTGTAACGGAGGTGCGTTCCAAGCAGAGAGCTGTCATTTTGTTTCTTTCTGCGAAACACGAGAGAGGCGCTTGCAGAATACGGAGACCTGACAGTAAACAAAAGCACGGTGAGTCGTTGGGCGAGACGTCAGTCATCGTTGCAACAAGGTTGCGCAAACCTGTCCGATCTTCAGCGTACCGGTCGGCCGGACACAGGCCTAACTCGTGCAATGTTGGAACGTGCGGACACTCTCAATCGATGTGCAGACGAATTTGTCCGTCTCCATGACAACGCAAGGCTTCACGCAAATCTGCACACGGGAGAGGAAAACATAAAACTTCTTTCAACCGTTCTTCCACGTCCACTCTCTAGCCCGTATCTCGTACATTCCGACTTCCATCTGTTTGGCTCAATGAAGGATGCAGCAAGACGTTGGCTCCGACGTCGACCAGTAAAACGGTACCATGCGGACGTAAAGGCCCTCCCAGTAGGGTGGCGTAAGGCCTTATCATTGAACGGAGATTATGTTGAAAAATAGGGTTTTGTAGACAAAAGAGTGGGGAATAAAACGGTGTATTGGAATACTGAATAAAACGATCCTACTTTCAGACAAAAACGCTTTACATTACTTACTGAACGCCCCTCGTAGATATTTCATCATCTGCGGAGAGAGCGACATTACCATAGCACACTAAAGGGGGGGAGGGGGGAGTGGCGGGTATAGATAATAGGAGTATGTATGGTACTGAGTCAAATGCTTTTCGGAAGTTAAGAAACACTTCATCTACCTGACGGCCATGGTCCATGGCTTTCAGTATGTTACATGAGAAAAGAACGAGTTACTTTTCACGTGACAGATGGTTTCAGTATCGTTACTGGTTGGGATGGAGGAGGTCATTTGATCAAGATGCTTCATTACATTTTAGCTCGTTATATGTTCTAGTATTCTACAACAAATGAATGGTAAGCGTATCTGAAGGTAGTTTTGTGAATTACTTTTGCTACACTTCTTGTGGACGGGTGTAACGTATGGTTTCTTCTCACCACTGGGCAATTGTTTTTGTTCAAAGTATATACGGCATATAAAATGGTTAGGGCTGAGTCAGCTTTCTTAGATAATTCAGTTGCTTCCTCCAGCAGAAGTGCCTCCTCAAAAAGTGACGCATAGAAATAAGAGGCTTACGTGACAGTTGCATGATGGTGTGTGGACTTCTGGACGTAAGAAGCACTGCAGTCACTTTCGGACAGCGATCCTGAGAACAAAGTTTGCTATTATTAACATGACTTTATTAATTTCTATGACAGCGTTTAATCTTCAGATAGAATTACAAAGTTTCAGACGACTCAGATTCCGTACAAATATTCTAATGATAGGTCAATAAACCATAAACACAGCTTTTTCGTTTTTTGTCAAAAACAGCTGCGAGGTGCAAAACAAAAAAGTACGTAATTGCGTATACAATTTTAGTTTAAAATTATACATAAGGATAGACAAAATATATGTGAGAATCAAATAGCTTGATGGTTTAAATGCTCTGCTATCGCAGTTAAAACCGGCTCCGTGAAAGATAACCAAAACAACTTCTCTTTACGGCAAAGAATAATACGGCAATTTTTTTTTCTAACAGGTGGTTTAAACTGAAAACCTATTCGTTGTTGTCACGTAAACATATAGCCGTTGGTCGTCTGCATGTTTATTGGTGTACCGTGTAAAAAAGCTGAAGAAAATCGTTCAAAAACTTTTCGATATTTCTAGCAACAACGTTAAACAACGACTTTATTCCGCAGTATATACAGTATATAGGCTGTCCAGAAACTTCCAGTTTCAAAACGTTGTATGAAGAGAACCACTGCTCAGAATGATGTCAAATTTGAACAGCAATTTATTGACGCAAGGGGAAACATCATGGAACAAAAAGAAATTGATCAAAAGATGGCACTGTAAGCGTTAGAATAAGCAAAGCAACAGAGGCGAGGACACGGCTGTTCGTCAATTTGCTTCAGAAAGCCCAACATGACTGCATCCTCGAAGGATCACGCGCCGCTGGTACAGCTCTTTTACGAGAACGGTGACTGTGCTCCTGTAGCCGAGTAGAAGGGTATGAAAAAAGGCACTTGTCCGATGTCTGCTAAGGGTTTGGAGAAAACGACTGCAAAATTCGAAAAGACAGGTCCTTTTGAAGTGCAGTGTGGCAGAGGAAGGAAAGCAATTGATCCGACCTCTGCCGAAGATGTGGCCACAGCATTGCAGGAGGGGTCGAGCGGTGGTGGGAAACATGCAGGCCATAGGGAATCTCCCTAACGTTGGGCATGCCTGCGGCGCATAAAGACCTGCGAAACACCAAGTGTTGCTATCCATACAAAATCACCCAAATTCAGGTGTTGCTTCCTGCCAGGAAGTCAAACGTTCGCTCTGGAATTTCTTTCTCGAATGAAAGTGTACAATGAATGTCCATGGAACATTTGTGGACTAACGAAGCCTATTTCCATCTCCCAGAACATGTCAACACGCAGAGTCACAGAATATGGACGACGAAAATCCGCACGCACATCAACCGTTACCATTTCATTCTGCAAAGGTGTCTGCGTGGAGCGGGTGGATCGCGTCGTTTATCGTAGCGCAGTATTCTTTCGACGAGGTGGGTCATGCGGCTCCCATGTTCTGTAGGATTTTTATGGGATCCTGTTTACCGAAGTATCAACGCTTTTGCGTTTTGCCTTCATTTTCTAAGATGTTTCGTTGCTGTGGTTAAGGCTGTTTTGTAATGTCTTGATGGATAGAATGTGTTTCTAATTTCTTGAGAGTGTAATCTGTGGTCTTACGTCTGTTATCCGTGTAGGAGATCAGGCCATCTTGCACTAGGCCTCCAATGTAACCGCTGGCCAAGAGAGAGGATGGTTTCATTGTTTGATCGTGTGCAACTTTCATAGAAAGAACGGGCTGCACTTCAGAGGCAGCACTTCAGCAAGATCACGCAGCTGCTAAACTGCATAATCTGTCAGGAGGTGCAGCGCTGCTCTGAGGACTCTATTTTGATAACACTGCAGTCTGTTATTGTTTCTCCACACTACAGCTGCGTATTCCATAAGCGGTCGGATGAGGCACTTCTAAGGAGTGATACAAAGATGCGGTGGAAGCTTCGATGACGCATTGAAATTGTGATTATACCTTGCTGTGTCTTTCCACTCTACTCGGCTTCCACGGATGACAATTGGTGGCATTGCAGCTGGTATGCGTCGGCGTGTGATGATGATGATGGTTTGTGGCTGTGCAGCATTGAAGGCTAATCTCAAGGATGTCCCCCATTCAGACAGATCATCCACCCCTTGCTGGAGTCGACGGTGCGTCATATGCGACGTTGTGTAGAGCGCCTTATCAGCAGCACACATTGCAAGGTGGACTCTGCGTTGATCCGACGTGTACAGTATGTACAGCGGAGGGCCAAGTAATGAGGCTTGTGGGACGCCAGCCTGGATTTGGCGTCTGGTGGAGATGCCCCCAAGAAGGCACGTTATGAACTTTGGGAGCAGACGCGGCCGAGAACACGGAGTCTGTTGTGCTCTGTGTGACAGTTGTCGGCGCACGAGCTCACGTTTGACAGATAAGAGGGGGTGGCAGCAAGCCACGTGCTGGTTGAGCGCGGCCGCCCACAGCGGCAGCAGCTTTGTAGTTCGTCCGCTAGATGTCAGCGCTCGTGGAGCGCTGCTGTTGGAGTGGACGCCATGTACGAGAAATTCTGATGTTAGCAGATGACTATCTCACTCACTCACTCTGAAAGCACACATAGCCGGTAAGTGCTCGAAAGCTGTTGTGGGGGGGAGGGAGGGGGTAGAATAGTGGAAACGACTGCCATGACAGACTAAATGATCTTGTTAAAGACTGAAAATCAGATATGTTCTAATAAGACGTAAACCCAGTAAGATACTGGAAAGCCGGGACCACAGAAATAAAGGGAAAATTATGGCGAGTACGAGGATGTAAGTGCGCCCTCGCTATGTTGAATAGTTTTATAAATCATTCTATATTAAACATCTAAACTGTATGTCATTGATCTCGTAGACATCTATGAGAGAACGAAAACAAAACTATGATAAACACTAACATTTTTGAACTATGGGCGCTAGTGTGTATTCCGTGCTGAAAAATCGGCAAATTTAGCCACATGAATAATAAATATCGTAAAAGTAGCGGCAGCATTAAAGCAGAACGATAATTAAGAAAGTGAAATAGGTTCATAATTAATTGTTTATATTTGTTAACAATAGTATCACCAAAAACGTTCTTCACCTTAAAAGTGTAATTTATGCGAAAACGAGTGTGTGTACTAAAAATCCAATTTCAGCACTGAAAAGCTGATAAAATTTGGAAGTGATTTTTTATGTAACACATCTATACATCAATGTTTTCGCATGATCTGGAAGCAAATACACTTGAGTTGACTCATGTGACCTATCCGAGAGTATAAATACCGGGCCGCCTTCTTGTCACTTGCAGCATCTTTCATGCCGAATCTGGTTCCCTCAGACCCAGTATTCACACTTGAAACGGACCTGGAGGTTACACGACTTGTAGCCCAGCACTCGCGCAACGAAATTAGACGCACTAGCACAAATGAAATCACATGATCAAGCACACCAAGCCCCTGGGCCTGATGGCATTCAAAACCGTGTCCTCCAGGAGTTCACGGATAAAGCCGTAGAATACCTTACACACTTAACGAATGCCATCCTGAAACACCAACACTTCCCTGACTTTTGGAAGGCGGCCAAAGTCCTGATGTTCAGGAAGCCAGGGAAAGACCACTCCCTCCCACAAAATTACCGACCCATCAGTCTGCTGTGTTCGTTCAGCAAGATTGTTGAGAAGGTAATACTAAAACGTATCACTAGGTATTGCATCTCCAATGACACCCTAAGACCGGAGCAATTCGCCTTTAGGAATCACCACTCGACAACACAACAACTCTTCCGCGTAGTCGAACATATAACACACGGCTACAACATGAAAAAAGCTACAGGGGCCGGGTTCCTGGACATTGAAAAGGCTTTCGACCGTCTCTGGTACGACGGACTTATACGCAAACTAAGCGATGCTGGTTTCCCGACGGACTCGTACGTCTCATACACTCGTATCTCACGAACAGGTGTTTCAACACTAACATGCAGGATAAACAATCAACACAACACGGTATCCAAGCTGGAGTACCCCAAGGAAGCATCCTAGGGCCCATCTTGTTTAACCAGTAAATTAACGACTTCCCTGCAACACAAAACACGACGTTAGCCAACTACGCGGATGGCACCGCCATCTTTGCGCAAGATTGGAAACCGTCGAACATCAATTCACGAATACAGACAGCACTCAGAACAGTTGAGCCTTGGTTGGAGCGATGGCGTATTGAAGTAAACGTCGACAAGTGCGAAGCAGTTCTGTTCACACGTAGACCGAAACTACTGCACAAACATCAACACTGTAGACCGATAACACTACATACACGCTCAATACGTTTCCGAGAGAAAGTCAGATACCTTGGTGTCTGGCTGGACCGGAAACTTACATGGGGGGACCACATCGAATATGTTGCCAACCGAGCGCACGCGAGGCTCAAACAGCTCTACCCAATGCTCAACAGGGAAAGCACACTGAATAGGAGGGTGTCGAGGTCCATATGCATGACACTGATTTGACCTCTGATGACGTACGCAGCTCCCGTCTGGGGATATGCAGCTCCTACACGACTGCGCCGTCTGCAGATCATACAGAACAAGGTGCTACGAATCATTAGCAACGCTCCACGCTGCACACGCACCGTGGGTCTTCACCATGAATACCGCCTTGATACCCTCAAGGAAGTGTTCAAAAAACACGCCACACGACTATACAGGAACTCCAAACACTCGAACAATCCTTTCATCCTCACTCTGGGAAACTACGATCACAACCACAGGTGGAAGCACAAGCGGCCAAAGACACTGCTAGCTAGGGCATAGCCACCTATGGTAAACTAACACACGCTAACAAGCGACAAACGTCGGCAAGCCCCTGCACATCAGCAACACTGACTGGTAACTACCAGCTGCTATGAGAGCCGACCAACAGGCCACAGCAGGAACACCGACGAGCTCGCCCACAGACGCACAAACAATCCGCCAACATTCCCTCACACTGTGCTTCCGGCATATGGCCTATCGGACACAAGAACGATAATAAAACTAACTGTTGCAGGTTGCTGACACTGAACGAGGACCACGCACCAGCACCCAGCGCCAGCCTCCGAGCAGCACAACCGCACAACGACATGCATGATACCCACTACTAACAAAGCCTATCCTTGAACGACCTATCGCAGGCAGCAAGACAACCGCTACTGCTCTTACCCCCCGACCAAACTATCGCAGAGGTTTTTTTCCCTTGGCTCTTGCCTTGGCACTTTTTTTCCTCTGACCTTCAAACCGCTACCCTTCGTTCGGTTTCGACCCAATCTATCTCCAGATGAGTGCGTATTAATGGTTAACCTTAACCAGACGTACGCAAACATCGCAGTACCCACATCCTGCGACACCTCACTTTAGTGAATACTAACCCTTATGCAGAGATGGCAGTAGACCTATTGTGTTGGCCATCATGCCGGTGTGGGCGTGGAGCGGCTCCACCTCTTGTTAAAAAAAAATTGTCTCAGGTATATTGGTTCGAGCAGTACTCGAGAGCAGTCTGTGTGAGTTGGATGGGCAGCGAATTGCTCATCTCCTGAAAATACAGATTTTTCTGAGTGCCGGGTTGTGGACTTACAAAATTTTCGCGTGTGTCGCCAGTAAACATTTAGTAGTGTTTTCTACCTGTGGACTTCGAGCATTTTTTCGTCAGGGGACGATTCCGAAACATGGTATTTTACCGCCGATGTAGAGTTTGGATTCTGACTTGTTATTTTTTGCAATTAGCATCTGAGAACCTTAACTAGAACCTGAAGAAAGCTGTACTTAGAATTTTTCAAGGCAGTAATTGGGGACCTAGCTGAGGTACTGCCTGGTTATTTACATTCTCACATAGGATAAACATTCCTCCTTGGAAGTTAATTAAACTTGTTGCTGCGGATCAGAAGGAAAATAAATCTATCAATTTCGTGAAATCGAAGCCCCTGTAAGCTGTGAACTTCATTAGGCAAATTCCTGTCTGCATTCTGTTGAATAATTTGGGCAAAAAATGGCTCTGAGCACTATGCGATTTAACTTCGGAGGTCATCAATCGCCTAGAACTTAGAACTAATTAAACCTAACTAAACTAAGGACATCACACACATTCATGCCCGAGGCAGGATTCGAACCTGCTACCGTAGCGGCCGCTCGGCTCCAGACTGTAGCGCCTAGAACCGCACGGCCACCCTGGCCGGCAATATAATTTGGGCAAATGCGACGAGTGAACAGTTGCTCCCTAGAAGTTAACGCTGCCAGATTTCATAATAATCCAACCTTTCATTGTGGCCTGTGATGTTGTGCTGGTAACTAAAACTTATAATTTGCATGGTAGTGCTGGGGGCTCAGAGCTGTTCAGTGATCTATTGGACACTGTCTTCCAAGTGACATTTGTTCAGTTCAGTACTCTATTTCACGTTTACATTTTCAAGTTAGCCAGTGCACGTAGGAAATAGTGGACAGTGCAGTACAGTCGCAGCCGCCACTAGTAAAAGATATGAGCGTCTTTTGCCAACCGTTCAATAGCGTGGGTGTGTGGGTATGATCATCTTTATGTAAAATTGCGCTCCTCCACACGTTGCACTGCCTGTGAAGCGGCTGCTGCAGAGGCATTTCAGAAATGCTAGAATTATCAGCCGTCATTTTCCTACAGCCTGCTTGTCTCCAGATCACTTAATCTTAATTCGTATGACTTCTGGCTGCGGGGGGGGAGGGGGGGGGGGGGGGAGGTGTCATCTGAAAGATGTTGTCTTCAGTGCTCCTGTTACCATCGTAGCTGAATTGAAGGCACGCATTGTGCACGCATTGTGCAACGCATTTTGACCATGACCCCCGAGACTTTCCTATCTGTTGTGGAACATAAGGTTTCTCGATTTCAGCTTGAGACAGAAAATAGTGGACAGCGTATTTAACCTGACTTGCGGCAGTCTCATGACAATTAAAAATCGATGTCTTGTTTTCTATGCAGTTTTTTTTGTTTTACCTTATTGGTTTTCGATTCCCCCCGAAGGGGGCCGGCTGGCAGAAGCTTAGTACGCCGCTCTTCAGCCTACAGAATTTAAAAAATTCAATAAAAAGATGATAATAATAAACGCAGGCGATAAAAAAACTGTGATTTTTAAATTTTAAGAATGGCGGAAATTTGTGGAAGTTAAAATATGAAACAAGAGTTGGCGACGATAATTAAAAAACACGGTTTCTGTTCGCTATACTTCGGAAAAGACGTACAACACTTAACACTTATTTAAAACACTGCACTACAAAGCTGGCATGGAGATAACACACCACAGCGTATGGCTGAGAGGGGTGGGGGGTGGATCCAGACAGATGGGGAAAAAAGGGGGAGAAGAAAAAAGCGAGGGGGGAGGAGCTGGAGAGGACCCTTGGGGGAGGGGGCAAGGTGGACAGGAGAGGGATTGGGGAAAGGCAGAGGATGGGATTGCAAAAGGACTCAGGGGAGAGAGAGAGGAATCAAAGAGAGGGTAGGGGGTGGGGAAAACAGGATGGGAGAGAGGGGGAAAGAGGGAGCCCAGGGAAAGGACAGAGGTAGGGAGAGGGAGGTCAGGATCAGAGTTGATAGGAGGGATAAATGGAGGGAGTGAGGGCATCATCCAGGAGGGGGAGTTGATTTAACCCACCTTGTGAAAGGAGATAAAGGGCATAAAGCCGGAAGGTAGGTGGGAGACGACAGTGAAGGTGCGGCTGTGGGTGGGGGTTGGAGAGGAGAAGAGCAAGCAGGGGATGGGGGGAATCATGTCTGCGGGAGGTGTAGAGAACTCGGATATGTTTGAGGAAAAGGAGCAGATGGGGGAAGGAATCAGGTCACAGAGGATCTGTGAGGGGGACAGGAGGTGTATACAGAAGGCGGTGGGAAGTGCGTGGCGCTCGAGGATCTGGAGGGACTTATAGAATTTGGGGGCAGTGGAGATCCAGGCGGGACTGGCATAGCAGAGGAGGGATGGAAAATCAAGGAGCTGGAAGGAGGAATTGGTATGACCTACGATGATTGCCTGGGTCTTGGATGGATTGATTTTAATGAGCCACTGGTTACACCACGTGATTCTGGAGAAGGCATTGGGATCGTTGAAGGGTAAGAGCGAGGGCAAGGAAGGCAGTGTCATTGGCATAGTAGAGGAGGTGGACCGGTGTGGGCTTATGGCTGGCTGACCTCACGCGTGTAGCACGTGAGTCGTGGGCCACGTGGGCCACAGCTGGGATTTTAAAAGTGTTAAGTGTATAGACTTGTCAGTTGATCCTCAGTCACCAGTGTAGTTGTTTTGCCATTTTTCTGAGAAACAGGAGATATTTAATGAGCGAGATTTTGCTAGGTCGCGAGAGGTCTCGCACTAGAACGTGAAGAAATCATTTAGCTGATGGCAGTATGTAACAACTAGCCAATAAATCGCATTTGTTCCATCGTGGCGTGACACTGTTTAGTGAGCCTGATTCACCAAGAAAATATTAAACTACTTACTGGTAGCGATGGGTACATGGAACGCTGTGCGTAAAATATCCCAGCAGGTAAATGCCCCTTGTCAAAGCTTTAAAAACACTGAGCGGCGTCCTATAAAATAGAATAAAACAGTACAAGATAACCACTATTATGAAATTTTGTATTTCTTCAGTATGACAATCCGAAGATGCCTAAACAAAAGCGAAAGGCGTCATACGGAAATTTATAAAAAAAATTTAACACTGCAAATTGTTTCTTCATATCACACATAATGGAACTGGTTAATGCGCTACTGTCTTTGGTCTCAGAGGTTTATTATTCAACATGCAGACATTCTCTCCCTAATACTGTTCACATATGAAGCATCGTCCATCTGTTAGGTTACACCAACACACAAGTATCGTATACTGAGCTGGTGTAAAAACCCGTATCATCTACGGAATGTCACTGCCTGATGAAAAGGTTGGAGTGTGGTGTGCGGTGCCAACTTCGAGGATTATTGGTCTCATTTTCTTTAATACGACCGAAGATACTATGGTTTATATGGACATCTTCAATACATTTCGGGAGCAGCTGGATGACGTCAAACTTATAGAAGTTTATTTCCAATAACATGAAGTAACGTGTCGCACGTCTAACGCTTCCATATACTTTGTAACCTATAATCTCAAAAAAGTTGTGCGGATTTTTTCTTGTGGAGGTACGTTAAATGTCACCTGTACAAGAATTTCGCTGATAGCTTGCAAAACTTCGTGAGGCTTTTACGCACGACAATAGCAACATTTATGAGAACACACTTCACAGAACGTCACGGAATACGGTGAAAGGAGTACAGTTGTGCATCGATGCTGGTAGAGGGTACTTTAAACAATTACTGTGAAGACTTTGTATATATATGTACATAATTTCCCAATTGTGTATTATCATCTCCCAGATTTATCATTTCAAATGTTAATGACTCATTACAGTAGTTCATTTTATTTGGATCGCACTGTAGTTGGATTGCTACAGAGCATCGACTGGTGATATAGTAGAAATGACTGTTCTAAGCCTGTCTCGGGTCAAATCGAGGCTCGCGGCCCTTATGTAGCAACATTGTATACGTGGAGCAGTGGAGAGAATTAATCTGGATCAGTCAACAAACGTTTCGAAGAAAATATACGAAGTAATCGTTGCACGATACGTCTCGAGTACCGTACGGCGCTAATGTAAAGCAGTCCTACGCTGGGAAAGCACCGTGGCGACAGACGATAAGAAATAGTTACTAAACAAAAGACTGCCTAACTATTAGGTCCATGTAAATAAGCAACTCGGGAAAAGTGGAAGCTAACGGTATTGTCACTTCGCACACTCCAGCTGCGCGTTTAAGAAGCGGTCTACAAAAAACTTATTATGGAGGAGGATATGAATGTTTTACGTCAGTTAAACGTGACTGAAAACCCGAAACAGAGCTAAACAGATCATAAACAGAGCTGTACAAAGAGTGGCTGGTCGCTGTATTTCTTCAAGTAATTTCCTCCATTTTTGACGGAGACAAATTTTCATATCTTCCTTTGTCACAAACACGCCAGCACCATCGCTTGTACGGAGCGTTGCAGTAAATCTCGCCGTTTCACTCACGTCGTTTGTGATTTCTTAGTTCAGAAAAGAAGCCGTGAGGAACATCAAGCGGAATAAATGCCGGAAAATATGAAGAGAGAAATTGCGTCTCTTTCGCTAATTATTCCATGCTGATGGGTCATCCTCAAGAAGTAGTTGATCCACACAATCGGTACAGTTTAATGTAATTAAGGCTACATGTAATTAGTAAGCAAATATAGCACAGTGGTAGGCTAAGATACATAATGGGGAATACTTTCTTACTTGCAACCTATTGATACTCTCCAATGGTGAACTGCTCACTGTTTAGAGCACGTGAGGTCTCTGTGTTCTCGTTGTTCTAAGGGAGAGAGAAAACCCAGCACTAGTACATTGCCTAAGCCATTCAAACAGCAACAAGAGCACAGCATTGTATCTAGACAGGGGTGATCAAAAGGTTTCCGTTTGGGGGCGTTGCCGCAGCGTACAATGCAACGTAGCGCGAATCGCTTGCCGGTATGTAATTACCGACATGTTGGCAAGGGATTAGAGTGGCATTCGTGTCTTTTCGAAGTGCGTGAGGTAATTGCGGAAACATTATCAAATGGGTCCAAACAGAACCTTCGTCCTGTTACTCTTTTCTTAGTAGGCAAACGACAAACGCAGGTAGACATCAATCGGGGAATGAAGAATATGTGTGGGGCAGCATATATGTCGAAAACTAACGTTGTTGAGTGGTGCGTGACGGGATTCTGCTGCTTCAGGAAAGCGCAAACGTCGTAACGCAGAAGTTACGCCAACCAAAGGGCGGACTTGTATCGTCGAAGAACTGAACGACTGATAGAAAGTTTAGACAGTTATTTACAGAGTCTTAGTGTCTGTGTTGTAAATTAGTATACTTGGAAGGAGAGACAGCATTGGTCGTATATTTTTGTTTATTATCGCAAAATCGATTTTCGGTCACTTAGTGACCATCTTCAGTGCTGTAATTATAACTTAAATTAGTAAGCACTGGTGTCAATAAGCTTACGGCGATCGCATAGACTATGTGATCGCCGTAAGCTTATTGACACCAGTGTTTACTAATTTAAGTTATAATTACAGCACTGAAGATGGTCACTAACTGACCGAATATCGATTTTGCGATAATAAACAAAAATATACGACCAATCCTGTCTCTCCTTCCAAGTATACCCATTATCTGGTCGTAGTGCACAGGACACTATGGAGTCGCCAATCAATTGTAAATTAGTGTCATGTGTCGGTGTCACTTTGAATTCTACTACGGAGTTCAATAACAGTTACGTAGCTTTCCATAATAATGTGTAACTTACTTTATGAAGTGTCCTCGTGCACCATCCGATACTCCAGTTACTATTGAGAACGTGTAGTTTCGCTATTTCATTTATTTATCATATGATGACCGGGGAAAATACTGGACAACTATTTAATGGATTCATAGCTCTAAGTACAGATTTCGAATCTATTAAAAAGTTTCTGGAGACAAATTGTCAATGTCTTCCACTGTCTATTTAATATTTGTGTTATTCATTACGGATGTGAGGTAACAGTTGTAATTTTTTTACGGTAACAATTGGTAGTAGTCAACCGTAATTTTTGTCTTATACAGACATATGATAAGAGCATTGTCTCTCAATGTCCTTTATTGATTGTGTGTAGGAGAAACATTACGGTTGAATCCTACCAACTATTAACGTTTTCCACTGTCCCTCTGAATACTCTGAAGGAATATTCAAATGTTACGTGATGTTCAGTTTGCTGTTGTTCACCGCACTCACATTCAGGGGACCATTCATGCAGCAAAGTCACTTCTGCCAAACCTGCTCCTCACTCCCAGTGAATTTTAATTAGTTGGTGAAGCTGAAGGAAGTTTGCTCCTGCCATTGATTGTTCGAGGCATCTCGCATATTGAAATGGCTGTCCTGCAGGCTGATAGTTGTTCACCGCGATAGTTTTCTAAACCTCAGTTGCTGGACTTTTGACAACGAAATTTCTGGATGAATTGATAATTTAAAAAAAAAATTCTTTTCTGATTATTCAGCAATAACCCTAATTTTCTTATGCATGGTGATGGCATATTACTAAGAGCCGGTAGGCAGTGCGTGTTTATGGGCCGAATACACCCTGTGAATAGACGGATTGTTTGGTTGAGAGTGCGTGTGAGTACTCTTTAGCCAAGTGGAACAGCAGTATTCTGCGACTGAGTATGAGAGAGATAAAACCGATGATTTAAGAACTGTCGTAATGCCGTCCCAGGCAGTTCGCGTTAAGGGCGGGTGAAATGCCTATTGCATGTTTTTTGCTCTGAACACTGCTAGCGTCTGCTGAGGAAGGTTCAAACTAGCTGTAATATACACCATCATTGTTGTCATTGAGTTTGACAGAGGTAACTTGTTTCATTTTTGTAGTAAAGACGATTTTTATTTTCGGTCGTCTGGTATATGGTAAGTCATTTATATGATCATGTTATCTCACTAACACGCAGCGTAATACTTTTACTCAAACAACATCTTTTGGCCTACAGATCTAGTTCCTTGTTAAAAGTTTCTTGGAATTACTACATCCAGTCGCCTTTTGTTTTGTTCTTCAGGTTTTATTATCCCATTACCGGTTTCGAACCGCCTAGTGACTCATCATCAGATGGAACATATGAATTGACTGTCTGCAGCAGTATGGGAATCGTGTAGCTGTGGCAAGATGTATAAACGAAACATGTAAGCACTGAGTGGGACGAGATATTCACAATTTGAGATCGATTTTGTTGCATTATTTACAGCTATTAGTATCCGTTGGTTAGTTGTTGATGCACGTAGCACTCTGGAAAAAATAATGAATACTTTCCAGTGACGTTAATTTTACTGCAGTTCACACACTTAGCAACAGGGAACACATTGCCAATATGGACAACCATCAGCTGTATAATGGAATGACAACAATGAAAATTTTCTACCGACCAGGACTCGAATCCGGATATCTCGCTTATTGCAAGCGGTCTCATTCCATGCGTGTCCAAAGGAACATTGCATTTTTTCGGAAAAGCACAGGCACTGCAGTATCGTTTTTATTCGCCGATATCGGGCAAGCAACTTTCAAGTGAAATGTCTCTCCTGTACGGGAATACATATGATAATGTAAGGGTACGGGTTGCAGAGAGATATGGTTGATGACATATGGAAGTTTGGATCTGGCCGTGAGTCGTGCTAGGATAGCCTTATGGTAAGGCGACCGCTCGTGGTCCTGCACAAATTTCCACTGTCGTCATTCCATCATGCAACTCATGGTTGTCCATATGCGCAATTGTGAATACATTTTATGTATTTCATGACTGCTGTAGTCACCGCTTTGCCTGTTCCATTGGATGTACATGCATGTTCAAATGAACATTGCATCGTAACTAGGAGTAACACAGGCATGCAAAATCGTATCGTAAAAAAATTTGGTATGATACCTTGATCAAAATATATAAACGGTTAGCTTCTGTCAGTAGCCATAGTTCGGTGAAAATTTTACACTACTGGGCATTAAAATTGCTACGCCAAGAAGAAATGCAGATGATAAACGGGTATTCATTGGACAAACATATTATACTAGAACTAACATGTGATTACATTTTCACGCAATTTGGGTGCATAGATCCTGAGAAATCAGTACCCAGAACAACTGGCCGCAATAACGGCCTCAATACGCCTGGGCATTGAGCCAAACAGAGCTTGGATGGCGTGTACAGGTACAGCTGGCCATGCAGCTTCAACACGATACCACAGTTCATTAAGAGTAGTGACTGGCGTATTGTCACGAGCCAGTTGCTCGGCCACCATTGACCACACGTTTTCAGTTGGTGAGAGATCTGGAGAAAGTGCTGGCCAGGGCAGCAGTCGCACATTTTCTGTATCCGGAAAGGCCCGTACAGGACCTGCAACATGCGGTCGTGCATTATCCTGCTGAAATGTAGGGCTTTGCAAGGTCGTAACACATCTGAAATGTAACGTCCACTGTTCAAAGTGCTGTCAATGCGAACAAGAGGTGACCGAGACGTGTAACCAATGGCACCCCATACCATCACGCCGGGTGATACGCCAGTATGGCGATGACGAATACACGCTCCAATGTGCGTACACCGCGATGTCGCCAAACACGGATGCGACCATCATGATGCTGTAAACAGAACCTGGATTCATCCGAAAAAATTGGCGTTTTACCATTCGTGCACCCAGGTTCGTCGTTGAGTACACCATCGCAGGCGCTCCTGTCTGTGATGCAGCGTCAAGGGTAACCGCTTCCATGGTCTCCGAGCTGATAGTCCATGCTGCTGCAAACGTCGTCGAACTGTTCGTGCAGATGGTTGTTGTCTTGCAAACGTCCCCATCTGTTGACTCAGGGATCGAGACGTGGCTACATGATCCGTTACAGCCATGCCTGTCATCTCGACTGCTAGTGATACGAGACCGTTGGGATCCAGCACGGCGTTCCGTATTACCCTCCTGAACCCACTGATTCCATATTCTGCTAATAGTCATTGGATCTAGACAAATGCGAGCAGCAATGTCGCGATACGATAAACCGTAATCGCGATAGGCTACAATCCGACCTTTACCAAAGTCGGAAACGTGATGGTACCCATTTCTCCTCCTTACACGAGGCATCACAACAACGTTTCACCAGGCAACGCCGGTCAACTGGAATTTGTGTATGAGAAATCTGTTGGAAACTTTCCTCATGTCAGCACGTTGTAGGTGTTACCACCGGCGCCAACCTTTTGTGAACGCTCTGGAAAGCTAATCATTTGCACATCACAGCATCTTCTTCCTGTCGGTTAAATTTCGCGTCTGTAGCACGTCATCTTCGTGATGTAGCAATTTTAATGGCCAGCAGTGTATTTCCCTTTGAGTAGCCACTTCACCCCACCTTTTCCTATATTGTTCCGACTTTTAACTTTGGTTGCCATATTCCGGAGAAAGATTTTGTATATTAAAGACCTGTGTAGGGTCATATTTTGTAGTGCTGCAATATTTGAGAGTCTGATCTCTAAATGTGATGCCAGGTTTCTAGTTCACGTGTTTATTCCGTAGGTGGAAAGTTGATGCAATGGTCGTTTGAAGATTCGGTCGGAGAGTGTTATGTCTTACGTATTCATCCAATGTGTAGTTTCTATGAGAGTTGGATAGTCCCTGTTTTTAAAAAGCAGATACGAAGGCGTGCGTGCCAGTGCTAACAGTGGCCACCCCCTTTCTTTCAGTTACTTGCGGTGGACGTGCGTGGCAGAGGGAGGTTAGCGCCACGCCGGCTCTGCAGGATCCGTTAGCCTGCGACGGCAAAGACAAAAGCCTCGCAGCCTTCCCGGAACCGCGGCGAGAGCTCGTAGTTACAGCCCACTCTGATTAACGTTCGCGACCAGACCGAAAAAGAGCAACGGGCAGCAGATGAGAGCAGAGCCCGGGAAAAAGGAAAGCGCGGAAAAGCGCAGCCAGGCCGGCTCTAACGGCCCGATCAAGATGGCGGGCAGTCAGTTTCCTCGCCGTCCTCGTGATGGGTCGCTTCTTATTAAGTGCAGCGGCTTTAATACAGCCTCACACAAAGAACGGAAGCAATATTTGTATATCGCCGCGTGTACTGAAGCAACAGACTCGGTTTAACACGTAATTTTCTGCGAAAATGATTAATTATCTATGCACAAAGCTGAAGCCGAATGCTTCGAGGAACTGTAACATTTAAGTGGCGGCAAGAGGCCTGTCTCCTAGGCGGTCTGCAATGGCTTTTGAAGCAATTGTCTGCCTCTTTGCGTTTCATTTAAAGTTAACTGTCTATGAAAAATAGAAGGAATTAAGAAAGACTGAATGCTTCTTGCGACTTCGACAACGACATCAATGGAAGGAGCACCGGCTCGAATTACGGAAAGATGGGAGAGAGAAGTAAGCCTTTTCATAGGAATCACACCGGATTTTACGTAAACTACAGTACTACTGTAAATCTACACTGTGCAACACAGTTGAAGGATCACGTTTTCTCAACACCATAATTGTTTCCAATTGCGACGCATAAATTTGATATTTGGCAGAATGGTGCGTACAACCTCCTCTGCAACTGTGCAAAAGTCTACCGTCCTCCTATCTCACCCTCGGGCTCAGTGACGCTTCAAACAGCAAGGTATCGCCGGATGCGAAGAAAACGCCAGAGTTCAGAAGTTCATGTGAGGTTAAAGATGGATTAATAATGTCACACTGACACCAAATTTCAACAAAATTCTGCTCTGCGCCACCGTGGACGTGACACAAGATGGAAAGGTCGTCGCACACCATCTTTAGCCACATTTCACCGCTTCTTTTGCGCCTCCGCGAGGGAGGTTAGGACAGTGAGACCCAGTGGTTTCTTATTTGTTGCCCAGTGAAACATTTCAGACAACAACCTTTCAGAATAGAAACTGAAGGGCCTCAAAGGGTCATATGAAGCGAGTTAGTTTCCCCTGAGGCGTTGATTCCCACACATTTTACGGTCGGAAACGACAGTTCGGAGTGCACAGAACAACAGGACGATGTTCTCGAGAATCACGGACACTGCTGACGCTCTAAGGACACTTCAACACCTCTCTAAGGACATTGTGGGGCAGCAACCGCACTGAACATGATCGCATTCCTCTGGAGTGCAGTGCGACTATAATTTGTGGTCTGGTGTACAGTGTAGAATCACAAGGAACCGTTCAAAACCATTCGTCCGAGTTTGAACGTACCTGTAAAGACAAAAGATGTGTGAAAGTCCTGGCCGCCTGCTAGTAGGCGTGCAGAACCAGATTGTTGATAAGGGGTTGCCTACCTGCCACACCTAGGAGTCTAGTCATGCGTTTTCTCTGTACAGGTACATGTTTAAAGTGAACAACATACGTGGACAGGTGACACAGACAGTGTTGCCCAACTCGTGAGTCTTAAAGAGACCCTTTGAAATTTTATTCATGCATGCGTCAATGTCGCACCCTTTTACGATCACGTCACAGGAGGGCGTAACGCAGAAGGACTGGAAAGCCATAAGCACACTTTGCTGCTTCCGATCGCCTTCAGATTTGATCGTATGGCTTTGAACCGTCCCTACTGGTTCTACACAGTGCACCAGAGCAAAAGCTGCACTCCAACGGGGTGCGATCAGGTCCAGTAGGGTTGCTGGCTAAAAACGTCCTTGGAGAGAGATAGAAGCGTCCACGGGGTTTCAGCAGTGTCAATGGTTGTCAGGAACAATGTCCTGTTGCTCCTCCCACTGTGCACTGTCGTTTCCGACCGCAAAATGTGTTGGTGTCAACGCCCCCTGAGGACTTTTCGTGTCGGTTCAAAAAAATGGTCAAATGGCTCTGAGCACTATGGGACTTAACATCGGAGGTCACCAGTCCCCTAGAACTTGGAACTACTTAAACCTAACTAACCTAAGGACATCACACACATCCATTCCCGAGGCAGGATTCGAACCTGCGACCGTAGCGGTCGCTCGGCTCCAGACTGTAGCGCCTAGAACCGCACGGCTACTCCGGCTGGCGTGTCGGTTCTGAGCGGCTGTGTTTCTGAAATGTTTCCCTCAGCCAAACGCAAGAAAACCGCGTGATTCCAACGCTGGCTTTGTGGTTCAGTCCTCCGTCGCACAGGCGTCAAAACAAGTGATGAAATGTGGATAAGAGTGTGTGCATCGACCTCCCCATGGTGTGAAACGTACGCGGCGGCGTTGGGCGGAACTGTGATGAAATTTGGTGTCAATGATACATCCTCAACCCACCTTACAACACCTCACATGGAATTCCGAGCACTGGACATTTTTTCTTCTTGCTAATTGGAGCTTCGACGAGCACGATGGTTACGTCTCAGGAAGATTATACGCACCTTTGAGCTAGACAGTTTAGAAAAAAATGAACATTTAATAGTCTCGCGTAGTGTTCATGCCTGGATAAGGATCAGACTCGCTGTCCTGTGAAGTGGAGGTACAGGCTCCTGACCGAAAAAAAGTTTGCTTACACCGTCTCGTCATCGATGACGGTACTAGAGACAGAGCAGTTCCATAAGATGGTTGGAAGGAGATGGACGTGCCCTGTGTAAGGAACCTGTCCTGAAGACGCTTGCGATCGTATTTTTGAATGAATACGCCACGGAATTAACTCCTTTCCCAGCTCACGTTTATGTTCAATATTTTCCGCAGCGAAACCTTCCGCGTAACGAGAAAGAGGAAAAAAGTCATCTCACTCCTGTTTACAAACGGTGTTAAAGATGCACAGAATTACAGAACAATATCTCTGATGTCTCTCTTTTCCTGGGATATTTGAGCGTAAACTAATCTAAAACAAAACAATGTTTCTTGAGGAAAAGAAGCTTCTCTCAACTAAACAGCACAGACGGAGGAAAAACTTCTGAAGCGATTCACAGTTAGCATTTTTCATACACGACGACTTGAAAAGTAATTGATATACGACAGTGGTTGGATTGTTTCTCCCTAGATTTGCAGGAAGAGCACGACACTGGATTACATAATCGATTACTAAACTTACAACACAATGATTGACAAAACAAGTGAAGCACCCAAAAGGGAAGGAGGGAACACAAAGGAACTTTACGGGTAGAGAGGATATGTGATGTTTTATCAGTGATTACAAAAGCAAGTCATATTCACAATGAGCTTGGCAGTATGAGCCCCCTTATCACTATGACGTTGGAATCCTTCTGTTCTGGATGCACGCACCGATTCGATTTGGAAATGTCATAAAGGAATTGTATCCTGTCCTGAGGAAGTCTGGCCCACAACAGTTATAACTGGTCCATGATATCCTGGCTATTGGCAGTGGGACGGAGCTGACGTCCAATCTGGTCCCACACATGTTCTGTCGGGGACACATCTGGGGGTCTTGCTGGCTACGGGAGTACCTCAACATCACGTACCATTTGTGGACGAGCACTGTCCTGTTGATAATGGCATTACGATACTGTCCAGGAGACATGAAAACGCAGGATATCCGTGATGAACGGCTGCGCCGTCAAGAGTTCCTTCCTTCTCTAGCAGGCGTGACCTAAACTCATATCCGATGGCTTTCCACACAATGACGCCGCTGCGCCTCCTCAAAACATTGGAAGAATGATACTTCTCCTCAAGGCACCTCCATACTTGCCGAGGATGGTCATCCAGTGTTATGAAGAACCGCGATTCACCGCTCATGAGAGAGCAACGTTATTCGTTGACAGTGTACTCTTCCCAGTCATGGTACCTCTCCGAACGCAGTCCTTTGTGTTGTGGTGTTTATGTCACTAGCTGATACTAATCTCTGATCAAAGGTGAGGGATGTCACAAGATGTTGCAGGGAGTCCATTACTTGTTCCCAGATGGCAGGCTCAAATGTAGAGGGGTTACTATGTGCTTGGTGCACAGTACGGCGATCCACCCTTCTAGAGATCACATGGGGTCGACCGGAAACTTAACAATGAGTATGCCTGCCCTCACGTTCGGATGCAGTGCAGTTTCGGGTCACTGTCACATCCTAATGCTCCACAAATTTGGGTATTGCGCGATTCGACCAGCCGAGTGAAGCCCCACATACTCTAGCAAGGTAACAACACTAAATACGACATCACTAACGCACTCTGGTGTGCGTTCTACATGTCACAGAGAAATACAACTCTAATAATTCACATACCCATGACTGGTATGTACTTGTACGGTATTACACTGATATCTGACCATGTATTCTGGGTGCTTCACTATTTCTTTTCCCTTTTTTGGTCAATCAGTGGGTTTGCCAAACTGCGTCCAGTACTTGGTACTGGATGGAAAATGTTCCGAACCGAAGTAATCTTGACTGTGCCCTAAGCAAGCGTAATACGACCTGCAATGTTTACGGTGTTCATAAACGAGTTATCAGGTTCAACACCACTGTAAGCTCGTTCGCTTAAGATTCTGTTGTGTACAGGTAAGAATCGTAAGAAATTACTGAGACACGCGGACAAAATTTACTGATGGAGTAATGAATGACCTTTCTCTTTAAATGTGGATAAATCTAGTATACTGCCTGTCACAAAATAAGAAACTCAGTAGTAAATGATTACAGATTAGCGGTGAACACACTGTGAACTTCATGTCATGTAAATCTAAGAAAAAAAAAATGCTACGCACCACGAAGGAATTATCCGAATGGAATGGAATGGAAATCGGTAGATATGACAAACAAATGACTACAATTTCAGGAAAATTGGATGATTTAATCAAGAGAAAGAGCATCGCAAATTGAGCAAGTCAGTAACTCGTTGGTCTGCTCTGGTCCTTATGCAAGCAGTTATTCGGATTGCTGGGTGTCCTCGTGAGGGATATCGTGCCAAATTCTGTCCAATCGGCGCTTTAGATCGCCAAAATCCCTAGCTGGTTCAAATGGTTCAAATGGCTCTGAGCACTATGGGACTAAACATCTGAGGTCATCAGTCACCTAGAACTTAGACCCACATAAACCTAACTAACCTATGGACATCACACACATCCATGCCCGAGGCAGGATTCGAACCTGCGACCGTAGCGGTCGCGCGGTTCCAGATTGCAGCGCCTAGAACCGCTCAGCCACACCGGCCGGCTCCCTAGCTTGTTGGATGGTTCTGCCCATAATGCTCCAATGTTCTCACTTTGAGACGGGAGAGAGGGGGAGGATGCGGTGACCTTGCTGGTCCAAGGTAGGGTTTGGCTAACACGAAGAAAATCAGCAGAAACTCTAACCGTGTCCCGGCGGGCAATATCTCCCTGAAATGTAAGCCCAGATGGTTTGCCACGAAGAATAAGAAAACAAGACGTAAAATACCGTGCACGTACTGACTGGGCTGTTAAGAATGCCGCGAATGACATCCAATGGGGTCTTGCTACGAAAAGAAATGGCCCCCCAGATCATCACTCCTGATTGTCGGTCTGTACGGCGGGCAACAGTAAGGTCGATATTCCAACGCGATTACGGGTGTCTCCAGACATCGGAGGTCAGTTCGAAGCTGGACTCATCACTGAAGACAATTCTACTCCAATCAGGGAGATTCCAAGCCACATGTGACCGACACCACTGCAAACGTGCTCTGGTGGACAGAGGTCAATGGTTGTCGTCGCAATTGGCGCTTTGAATTCAGCCCCCTTTCTGTGAGCCATATGTTAATGGTTCTTGTAGTCACAGAAGCACTAATTGCACGTAGGATCTATGAAAATGATAAATTCGCGGTTCTGTGTGCCTCCCTTTAATTGTTCGGTCCACACATTCTGCCGTCTGTCTAGGTCGACCGCTTCCTTCTTGACGCCGTCTTCTGCCATGGTTCACCCATTCCTGCCAACATCGTCGAATAATGGCATCGCTCCTATTCCAGTGTCGAGCGATTCATTGATTACTCCATCCGGCTTCTTTGTGCACAACTACACGTCATTTGCGTACATTTACGTATATTGTTCGCGCACCTATCTGTGAGGCATAGTTACTGTCTAGCTGAGTACACGGAATGAAATACGTAAAGATTTTATGACCTGCTATCGACATGCCCCCCTGTTTACTATCCTCGCCAGCTGCGCTGTGAAACTGTACTGAGCGTCACTCATTCATCCATCAACCGCCGAAGTTTACACTTTTGCATTGTTTGTCGATACTTGTATGAATATCAATGTGTGAAAAATTTGCATACCTTCTTTGTGGTACCTCGTTTCTTTGTCGTAGAGTGTATTCAGGGGTTATAGTAAGAAGTGGTATGAAATAGGACGATCACATAAAATCAGTATTAGATCTGCAGGTGTCCCAAACAACCTGATATATGTTTCGAATTTTTCATTTCTTGTAAAGTTCCGTTAAAAAAATGTGGCCTACGTGCCAAGTAATAACGATGCTTCAGTTGAGGTTGTTCTTTCCCGAGAAACGTGAGCAGCTGCCAAATTGGTCCCCTAAGCGCTCGCTATATGCAGCCAGTTGGGTTGGGGTGGAGGAATCAAAATTTGATTTCTAGCCGCCGAAGAGAGTCTACCGACTCTTCGTTAGCCAGGATTTGTTTTCTTCCTAACTCCTTTGTGGACTTTAGTTGCGCAGCGACTAACTTACATTTCTAACACAACATCTCCCGTCTACGGTATGACTTGCTGGCGCCCTACAAACCGATCTGGGGTGCCCAACTGTACTCCGCATATGTAATAATGTTCATAAAAATATATGTTTTATGATGTAAAGCCCCTAAAGATATCCACGTTCTGATTATCCTGGCCAGGCTCGCTTTGCACCTCAGCACTGGGAAGGGAGATTGAAGACTTGGATCTGTTGGACCGTCCTGGGAAAATGCAGTACACCTACAAATGAAATCGCACACGAGATACTAGTGGGATCAGTTTTGCTGCTTCAGCGTTTCAACTCCTTATCAGTAGGCATGACAACAGGCACTGTATTCAGAGATGCGCTGCGGGATCATAAAACAGTAACAGAAAAGGTAAAGGTACATACACAGGATTCCTTAGAAGAAAGACGACGTAGTTCTCGCGAAATGCTGTCAGGTAGACTGTGCAAGTATTATGCTGCCACCATCGCACTTCTCTCGTAGTGATCGTGACGATAAGATAACAGACATTAGAGATATAGAAACAGGGATTTTACCTTCCCTGAGTTCGTGAGTGGTATAAGAAAGCAGATCGATATTATTGGTGAAAAGCATCCTGCGCCACGCACTGTACAGTGGCTAGCGGAGTATATATTGTGTGGTGTCATCCGCAGAAGAAGGTCTCATGCAAAAGTTGGCACCTCAAGACAGCACCAAAAGTAAAGACGGTCGCTGCTAGACGCAGTAACGAAATGGAGATCGCGTAGACACGCTTCCAAGTACTTCCTTACGCCGCCGCAACTGAAAGTTTTTTATGTGCGATTACAGAGCCGCTCACCCTATTCAGCTGTAATCATCGCTCACGTCGGCGTGCCGTCGCTGTACAGTTTCGGATGCATGTGACTAGAACAGTTGTACTGATCATTATACCACGTCGAAGACACTCCTAATGAAGTGTTAAATGTTATAAGTGTCAGGGGCAGCATCAGTTGCATGTCATCTGTGTGAATACTACCTGTTTCCAAAGTTACAGTAAGTACCATGTTAATGTTTTAGTAAATTACTAATAATTTGTGTGAGTGCTGTAGCATCCGCTCGACCTCCTGCTCAACAAGAATACTACGTTATGCCACATACATGATTTAAAAAACGTGTCACCTTATAGTACATCAGGATTCACTAAGAGTTTTCTGTTCCGTTCACTAGAGCTCCTACAGTCTGTGCAGCAGTGATCTTCTGTGCCCAATGTTTGTTACTCACTCTGCTGCCAGTCTTTTCTTTGTTTTCCACTATCTTATGAAGGAATGAAATGTCACAGCTCTGTATCGATTCGTGATAGGAGATAGATGTGTATAAGCTTGGGAAAGGAGACTGCCATCTTGATTATTCAAACATTATATCGAGATTTATGGACTAAAATTTAGGATACCAATCAATGTCTACACTAGCTTATGGTGAGACTTATTGCTGTGTTGCAGTGTCCGCGTAGTTATTCTTAGTTTGGAAGATTACCTGCTTTTTCCTTTAAGGACTAAAATTTTGTGGCGTGGTTTCTATTGGCGTTAATGAAGGCGATATAGAGAGCCTGCAGTCGGTGGCGAGTTTAATCGTGTTATTCCTACTAACTATTTCTAAACTTATATCCACGCCCATCGTGCGAGGCACACTCGAGCGAGCATTTCATCACGCTTCACTGTCTACCGGCCACTCGAAGAAAAGACAGTTCATGTAAAGAATAATACCATTTAACCTATTCCTATAGGACTAAATATAGGTCAAAATAGAAGAAAAGTTTCTGTGATGATACGTGCAGAAACCAATACCTGTTGAGAAATGGGCCAGTCTGTCGTTTGTCCGTTAGCACACATGCTGACACATCGTTCAGCCGTTCTTCTACGGACTGTTTCAACACACTTGGCTCCATGCGGATTGCGTCACATGCATTGATCAACGCGCCTGTAACGTATGTACATCATCGGTGGGCTCGGCGTACACTACGCTTTTAAATGTTCCCCTTGCCAGAAATCCAACGGAGGTCCGCTGAACGGTGAGGCCACGCTATCGGACCTCCCACATTAATCCGTCGTCCATGCAATATTGCGATAAGGTACTGTCGCACGTTCTGTAGAAAATGGCGTGGTGCCCCATTGGGCATAAAAAGAGTCGTTGTCTTTCTCCAAGGGCAACGTTCTCCAATAGAGATAGTAATTCATCGCACAGAAATCGGTGATGCACAGCTCCTGTTAATGTTTTTGGTGTAACATATGACCCTGTCACTCTGCCACTGACAATTCCTGCCCAAGCATTAATAATGAAGCGATCCTGATGCTTCGCCACCACGATTACTCGAGAATTGCATCTGTGCACTACGTCACAATAAATGGCCCATACCACCAAATACTAGACATTATTCACCACAAACAAAGCGGCCCATATTTCAACAGGCATTAGTTTCCTTACATATACTGGGTCCTCTCCTAACAGTTGTCAGGTGCATTTTCTGTGCTGTTTCGGCAGATATTTGCAATTTCGTTTTTGTGATTTGTAGCGGGTGTGAGCCAAACAAATACTGCTCGTCATATGTTTCGGGCGACTCCCAGCGTCGACGGAATGCGTCAGTTTGTTTCCTGTTTCAAACAAAATTATTTTTGAATTGGAATTTTACGCGCCCATTGGGCAGAGCCCTACCAGATTCGGATAGTGCGATATATGTTTTACCGGTATATATTGACAGGAGCAGTATATACTAACAGTAGAATAATCAGTACTCCACTAGCAACTGAGCAGCACGCTTCTGGATTGCTGTAGCAGTCAACCTAGGCCAGGACTACGCTGTCAGTGCTGGAGTACTGGTAATTCCTCATGCTTTACTGTCTTTATTAATACATTTCGATAAAACGAATATCACACCACATTAATCTGGGACCGCTCTGTCGAATGGACGTGTAAAATTCTACTTGAAAACTCATTTTGTTTGTAACAGGAAACTAACTGACGCATTCCCGACACTGGGCGTCGCGGGGAAGACTTGGTGAGCAGCATTTGTTTGGGCTGACCCCAGCTACACGTTGCAAAAACAAAAATGCAAATATCTGCCGAAACACCAGAGAATATTCTCCTGACGACTCTTAGGAGAAAGGAGAGACGTCTTTCTTCTAGTTTTGACTAATACTATCCGTGTAAGAATATGTGACACTTTCTTAAATACATCTTGTATGTAGATACAGATTTTGGGAACCACGAAAAACCTAATCCAGGGTGACCGGAGAAGGATTTTTCCTCTGGACAGACGTTTTCTTATACAACGACTGGCGCTGCGGAAGTTTAAGACACGCCAGCGGATCTAGCCTGCTGCTGCTACTCTCGTAAAATGTAGGTTCGTCAGCGGCTGACGCGACGCACAAGAGCCGGAGCGAGATGTCTGTGTCTGGAGCGGCCGCTAGAGAGACGGGACGAGTCCCGTAGTGAGCGAGCGAGCCCCCGCGGCTGGTCTGGGCAATCAGCGCGGCACGGACTAATTGTCGCAGACGCTGCATAGCCCGCCGGCTTCTTGCGCCGCGTCGCCGCCGCTTCCGGCCGCCTAGCTTCCTAGAACACAGCTAGCTCAGCCGGCGTCTGCGTCTGCCAGTGCGCGGCTGGCTGGGCACGCCGCTCTTCAGCTGTTTGGACCAGACGAGCGAGTGAGACACTTGGACCGGTTTCCTCGTTAAACTGCAGTTCGAAACAGTGCTACAAACATGGGACAGGCCGTTGTAATTCAGGATGCACTTCGTGCAGCAACAATGGAGACTGGATAAAAGACCCCTGACATTTCAGTCGCGTCTTTCGATATCAATAGTTAGCCATCTGCAGTCGTGCCAACCAACGTTTTAAGTATGGATGAGCTCACTGGGCAAAGTAATAGTCAACCCCTTAAAAGAACGCACTGGTCGCTTTGGAGAACTGTAGAGAACAGAAGGGCAGACACGAGCTATCGCCTCTTAGGCGACGTGGAACGCATACTGGTCCCAAAATTCAGTCGCCGGTTATCCCGGGCTACACATTCCGACTGCACCGATGTTGATGTTTCGCTGTCACCACACCATGGTGGTTCTATATACTATCCCACAGATGACTGTTATGAAAGTTGAAATTACCACTCCGCGTAAAGGTGCCCTCATCTGTGAGTAGGATGGAGGACACAAATCCCGGAATAGTGGTTGCCTTGTGAAGAAACTAGTGACAGAACTGTTCACTATGTGGAAAGTATGTCGCTAGTAAGCCCTGCACACGCTGTAACTGATACGGGTACCATCAATTGTCATGAAAGAACGTCCCACACGGTCGTCTGGCTGAGCTTGTACTTGGGGCCAACTGCCTGGTACTGACCTGGTGGTCGCCTTCCACAATGTTAATCATATTTTCCTCCATGTCTGGTGTCGAAACATTTCGGGTACGTCCTTCATGATTTTCTCCTTCCTGAAATGACCCTGTCTCAGAAAATAGGCGAAAGAATGTTGCAGACATTGAATGCTGTGGTTGTTGTCAACGGGAGTAGCTCTCCTACTACAACCTAGGTGCCCGCTGCCCGTTGTCGTTCGCCTTTCCGTAAGTAAACACCATTGCGCCAAGCTCTCGATTCTGATTGTGTACGACGCTGTATCACATCCACTACAAGGTGAGTCAGCAAGACAAGAGAGTTGGACACAACATTAGCGATTACTATGACAGGTTAGGGCGCTCGGCATGACGTATGAGGAACAGTAACACCCCCTAGGAGGAACCCATGCATACTGTAATTGTGGCTGCATTGTACAGCGCGTATTAGACCTTAGTCTCTGTAACAATGTATAATTGAATAAGTGATCTCTGGCATGGAAATTATTAAATTTGTCATAAATAACTCATCACAATTTGAGAAGACTAATGATGTTCGTGCCTACAGTATTAGAGGAAAATATGACATTTATTAACCATTACTAAAGCTGCCAATGGCTCAGAAAGGAGTTCAATTTGTAGCAACTAAAATTTTTTATCATTTGTCCGCTGACATAAAATGTCTGAGAGGGAGCAAAGAAAGTTTTTAATCTAACCTAAAATCATTTCTCCTGAGCAACTTTAAGCATAAAATTATATTTAATAAATAGTAACCTGTAAACCATAAGCCGGGCGGAGTGGCCGAGCGGTCTGGAACCGCGCGACCGCTGCGGTCACAGGTTCGAATCCTGATGTGTGTGATGTCCTTATGATAGTTAGGTTTAAGTAGTTCTAAGTTCTAGGGGACTGATGACCTCAGATGTTAAGCCCCTTAGTGCTCAGAGCCATTTGAACTATTTTTTGAAAACCATAAAAAATAAAGTTTCTTTGCGTAGCTGCATGAGTATCATTAAAAATGAGTTTTTTAATGAAACTTCCTGGCAGATTAAAACTGTGTGCCCGACCGAGACTCGAACTCGGGACCTTTGCCTTTCGCGGGCAAGTGCTCTACCAACTGAGCTACCGAAGCACGACTCACGCCCGCTACTCACAGCTTTACTTCTGCCAGTACCTCGTCTCCTACCTTCCAAACTTTACAGAAGCTCTCCTGCGAACCTTGCAGAACTAGCACTCCTGAAAGAAAGGATATTGCGGAGACATGGCTTAGCCACAGCCTGGGGGATGTTTCCAGAATGAGATTTTCACTCTGCAGCGGAGTGTGCGCTGATATGAAACTTCCTGGCAGATTAAAACTGTGTGCCCGACCGAGACTCGAACTCGAGTCTCGGTCGGGCACACAGTTTTAATCTGCCAGGAAGTTTCATATCAGCGCACACTCCGCTGCAGAGTGAAAATCTCATTCTGGAGTTTTTTAATGTTTAGATTAATCATACATACCTATCCTATAGACTGACTCGATCCACGTATTTCGATTAAAGAATCGTTGAAATGATCAGTGGAAGATGTAGCTAAGTAACTAATTAAACTCACTTGGTGCACGCCTCAGATAGGCCACACAACGCAGAAGCCAGACATCAGCTAACAGGAGGCGTAAAGTGAGGTCTAACGGACAGCGAATTTGCTTGCCTCTTTTCAAAAGAGTCTAGCGACGGCCCAATGAGCCGTTTGATTTACCGTATGTGGAGCGTGGAATTCACGCTGGAGGTGGCTTCTGTGATGCCTTGGGTGAATTTTACATTCTATTACTCGGGCCCACTCAGTCATGAGAACGTTGTTCTTTTTGTACATCTTCATGAGTATGCTGTGCCTCTCTTGTCTTCTAAGATGAGAACAACCCTAACAAGGCGGTACGTATACGTTCAGGCGCCCTATCGCACCCGCTAAATCCCTCGATATGAAATCTATTGTATCACACGAAATTATTGTAATAATCTCACACAAAATATCTGGCACTATTTGGAACAGTGGGTGAAACAGCATACAATATCGCTGAAGTTAAAATCTTCTAGGTTATTAGGCCGCGTCAGGTTTCTTCTAAAATGTTCGACGTTTCGACCCCTCTGCTGGGATCTTCCTCAGGATCTTTTGGTGTCCACTACCGCTAGAACACTGTGTGTGCTTTAGAAGAAACATGACGCGCCCTAACAACCCAGAAGATTTTAACTTCAGTGACAACGGCCGCGAAAGCCTGCAGACTTACACAGCATGCAATATCCCCACAATTTCTTAGCTCTACGCGATGTACGATGCCTCTTCAATAAGTAATGCAACAAGATTTTTTTCTCAAATCAGGTTGGTTTTATTCGAGATTCCAATACACCATACTATTTTCCACTTTTTTGGCTACAGAACGCTATATTTCAACATAATTTCTGTTCAGTATGACGGCCTTACACCACCTTACTGGTAGGATCTGTCTGCCCGCATAGTACGACTCTACTGCTCGCCGTCGGAGCCAACGGCTTGCTGCATCAATGACCTATCCAACATCCATGTGCTGCTTCCCGCAGAGTGCATCCTTCGTTGGTCCAGACAGATGGAAGTCTGAAAGTGCGAGATCCAGGCTGTAGGGTGGATGATGAAGAACAGTCCAATGAAGTTTCGCGAGGTCTTTTCGGGAGCGCAGACTTATGTGAGGCCTTGCGTTGTCGTGGAGAAGGAGGTGTTCGTTTGCATTTTTGTGGCGACGAGCAAGCTAAAGTCGTTTCTTTAGTTCCCTGGGGGTAGCTCAGGACACTTCAAAGTTGTCGGTTGCACCATGAGGGAGGACATTAAAAAGAATAAGTCCATCTGAGTCTCAGAACACCGTCTCCATGACTTTACCGGATGAGAGTACGGCCTTGAAATTCACAGGAGTCACAGCTGCGTGCGGCAAACCGGAAGGCGTGACATCGGACAGACTTGCGCGACCATGTTGCGAAGATGGCAGACGCCTCGCTCAACGATTTACCGTGCTTTTGTTCACTGCGAGGTCTCTGTAAACATTCTGCAAGTACCTACGAACATCTGCGATTCTCTGGTGTTCCGACAAAAAAAAAACAACTCAACTACAGCTCTCTGCTTGGAATGCATCTCCGTTTCAGACGTCATTTTCAAGGCTACGTATTGTGCTACCATGTGGCGGAACTTATGAAACTGTCCCACAACAAATTCCTCATTTTTTCAATCTAAACTGGCGGAGAAAAAAGTATGTTACATTACTTACTGAACACCCCCCGTAGTCGTCAAAGTGGCTTTAGCAATGGCGGACCCTCCTCCTTCCCGAGCTGAGACCGTTATTACGCCAAGAGTCATTGTTATACGCTATCATCGTGACGTCTCCTGAAGATACTATTTTATTCGCCTCTGTGGTTATGTTTCGCCGTCAACTGATTCATAAACTAAGAGATATTCTATTCTGCCAGTCGTGATTTAGCTTCCTTCAACCACTACCAGAAATTAATGGAATTGAACCTTAAAAGCAGTCTGCCCCTTTGCTGATCTATGGTTCACTATGGGACTTAACGTCTGAGGTCATTAGTCCCCTAGAACTTAGAACTACTTAAAACTAACTAACCTAAGGACACCACACACATCCATGCCGGAGGCAGGATTCGAACCTGCGACCGTAGCGGTCGCGCGGCTCCAGACTGTAGCGCCTAGAACCGCTCGGCCACTTCGGCCGGCTGCTGATCTATTCTTGCCCTCTTGTTCAACTATAACTTTTATTTTAACTTTGTGACCGGATGTTCTTCCCTGCCGTCGTAGGCGTCCGTTAACCTGAAGGGTCGAAAGCCATCTGTGAATCGCATAAACTGTTTCGTGTGCCATCGTTTCTCAACCGTTCATGTATCGTACTGCCTCAAACTTAGGTGTGGAACTAGTCTAGTATTTGCCTAAGAAAGCGTGGAAAACAACACTTAGACTGGCCTATGCGCCACATCAACGATCGTTAATCCACCGCGCCGATCTGAATCGGGCTTAGCTCACATCCCTGCCTCGCAATCTAGCGCGCTGGGCATTAAGCTATGCGGTCATGGAGCGTTCTTGTCTAACTAATCTATAGGAATTAGCAAAAGTGAAGTACAATCAATAAATGAACTGGGAATCAGAATAGCTTCGTAATAGGCAAAGGTTACGCACGATGTGTTTGGAAGTCATCAGTGTCCAAAACAAATTCAGAAAAAATTTGGCCAGGTGCGAGTAGAACTCACCCACTGAAGATTCCGTACAGACTTACTTATGTATATAGATAGTTTATGCATTCCGGGACTCGAGGATCTGGAGTCGGCCGCTGTGACCGAGCGGTTCTAGGCCCTTCAGTCTGGAACCGCACTGCTGCTACGGTCGCAGGTTCGAATCCTGCCTCGGGCTTGGATGTGTGTCATGTCCTTAGGTTAGTTAGGTTTAAGTAGTTCTAAGTCTAGGGGACTGATGACCTCAGATGTTAAGTCCTATAGTGCTTAGAGCCATTTGAGCCAGTTTTGAGGATCTCGAACATTTTTTCTGTTATTGACATTGATACTGACATGATATCGGCACCACGAATTGAAGTACTTTCGAGGAATGTTTTAATATCACGTTTGAAGTCGGATGACAAATGACAAAAGTAAAATTTTTTCGTGTGATATAATTACAAATTAACAGTTTTCTGGTTTTTTCCTGTACTTGTACTGTGAAACCTGTCTTCTTGCCAGTTTTCATGATTCTGCGTGAAGGGCATTTTTAATGAGTCAGTTTGCAAGTATCAAAATATATGACATAAATGGCCATATCTTTTGACTGCATTGACTTGGAAGCTTAAAATTCTTAGACCACACGAGGGTAATAGATCTCTGTATAACAGATTTCAACTTTATGTCTCCCTGATCAAGAGAAAAAGGGGGCTTAACAGATGGAGGGACACAGACAGTTTGATAACATTTTTTTGCATTTGATATAAATAAAAACGAACACTTTTCGGATTTTTTACGAAACTTGTACAGTAAACCCTTCCTTCTTCTCACATGTCATGATTCTTAACCAAAGGGAAGTACAAGGGCTGCCCAGAAAAATGTAATGCACCAAAATTTTTCTTCAAAAATGAGGATTACTCAAGAAAGAATGGTGCTTTATCTACACACCCTATTTTTTCACGTAATATCCATCCCGTTCTATGGCCTTCCTCCACCGCGAAACAAGGGCATTTTTGGCCTGTTGGTATCAATCCTTGTCCTGGTGGAGGATCCAGTGCTTCACTGTGTGAATCACCTCTTCATCGCCCTTAAAAAATCTTCCTCGAATGGCATCCTTTAATGGCCCAAACAAGTGGAAGCCCGAGGGGGCTATATCAGAGCTATAGGGTGGATGGGATAACACTGTCCAACCCTGTTTTGGGATGCGTTCAGCAGTCCTCAGACTTGTACATCCACACTTCCTTTGCTGATTGACAGATGCAGTAGCGAACTTCCGAATCGTAATGCGTCTGCCGTCACGAATGACATCAGCTCGCTGCAACTTGTCGGGTGTGACAGCCGCGGATTGTCTCCCCGACCGCTCCAAACCGAACCGCCTTCTCATGACCTTACCCTCTGTGCCCAGCGACTCACTGTACTTCTGTCGACAGCAGGTGTTCCATACGCTTTGCACAAGCGTGTGTGAATATTCCCCACAGTTTCTGTGTCTGCAGTGAGAAATTCGATGACGGCACCTTGCTTGTAACGTACATCACCTACAGACACCATTTTGAAACTGTCCTACAACTACGCTATCTGTCGGAAGTGACGTAAACTTGGCGCGCTCACTCAGAAGACTTCAAATAAGACATACGTAACGTTTGGCATCTGTAGCATTGTTTTCGGCTGAGAAAAAAATGCGGTGTTTTATTTTCTGGGCAACCATCGTACCCTGCAGGTTCTGATGAGTAAGTTTGCGAGTATACAAATATATTTCATACAATGAGGTGAATAAGTCTTGGGATATCTCCTAATATCGTGTCGGACCTCGTTTTTCCCAGTGTAGTGCAGTAGCTCATCGTGGCATACACTCAACAAATCGTTGGAAATCCCCTGCAGGAATACTGAGCCATGCTACCTCTATAGCCATCTATAACCGTGAAAGTGTTGCCTGTGCAGAATATTGTTCACGAACCGACTTGTCAGTTATGTCCCATAAATGTTAGACTGGTGTCCAATTTATTTGCTCGGATTGTCCAGAATGTTCTTCAAACCAGTTGTGAACCATTGAGACCCAGTGACATGAGTAGTGGGACAAATCAGGCACCAGGGCATTTTGTTAGTGCAGGTTGCCTACATTCAGGGACAAACCTATTCTTCTCTTTTGATTGACAAGTCCATAACCCATCGTTCTGCTAAGTGGATTATAACCCCTGGGGATAATCTGTCCTTCTGAGACTCCCCCCACCCCTCCACCCAACTTCTCCTTGCTGATACAGGTACAGTTTCAGGTCTGAGTTGTTAGGGTAGCCCACCCCACTCCATCAATTTGATTGACTAATTAATTAATAGATAAATTATTTAACCCCTCCCCCTCTAGTAAATCTCCCATCCTTCCCCTCCCCACTCCCACTCCCACCCCCCCTCACCCCCCACCCGGAAATTGGTGGCTCTGTGCTGGAGAGGAAGGATCTCATGACAGGAAATTCAGTTACTTGGCAGAGGGTATATTGTTTATTTATAAAATGCAGTTTGTAGCGGTTGGATCTCTCTTGTTCGTCATCCTCTGGTGTTTGAGAAGATGCAGGTCTTGTAAAATACATCAAAAAGAAGTAATTAAATCAATCCCTTTTATTATTCCCATCACGCAAGGAATACTGTCATGAAACAGTCATCATACATAACTAGACTGTTAAAAATCTTTAGATCGCAAAGCATGCACTGTCTGCTGTCCCTCCGCCTGCTGGTCTGCACCCACTGCTGGCTTGTGCTATCGCACGCGCAGGCAACTTGGGGTCCCACAAAGTGACACATCCATCAGTAGCTGCACAACATGCCGGTGTCCAAGAGGTGTTCACTCAGGCCCTGCAACTGGCAGATGGATGTCACACTAAGCCCTGAACAAAAGCATCAGGTGTTTGATGCATGAGAAATTCCTGTCGAAACACCTGCTCTATCTCTCTCTCTCTCTCTCTCTCTCTCTCTCTCTCTCTCTCTCGTCTTCTAGTGTGCCACTGCTGGTCGGAACGAACCACAAACAAAGTAGCGTTTGCCTGGTGAACCACCAGCTGTGGATGTCTTGGAAATATTCCCTCACTCTATCAGACTGATTGACTAACTAATGAAATCGATACCATTTCTGTGGGAGATTTTTTCCTTGCTTCCTAGGATTGGAATATTTGGTGGGATTCAATCCAGCAGTGATCTGGTTTCCAAATCCCAGTGCCTTTTTTTCTCCCTTGCCTCCTATTGGTGGACACTGGAACAGTTAGGTCATTTGGTACAAAGCCCATCACATTGGAGGTAGCTGAAAATTTCAAATTTCAACTCGGTTGCATGCTATGTCCCTAAACAATTTGCCAGAAGGGCTGGACAGATACGTGCTTGCAATACAGCTATAGGAAATAATAAATTGATCAATCGAGAATTTGACATTACAATTTGGTTTTTTAAGCACTATAGAATTCATACACTGGTCTTCTCCACTACATTCAGAAGGAGGAGGTGTCTACCACATGATGGAAAAGTAACAACAACAGCAAATACCACTGCAAGACAGAGTGCACTGCAATGCATTGAGAAGCACTATACACGACACACTTAAACCATGATCCAATCCATAATAATAGTAACTGTTGTGGCTAGATGTTGGAGATCGCTATAAGTAGGGAATTTGACATTACAATTGGATTTTTCAAGCACTATGGAATTCCTAAATTGGTTGTCTCCACTACATTCAGAAGGAGGAAGGCGTATTGCATGATAGAATAGAGACAATAGCAAATACCACTGTAAGACAGAGTCCACAGCAACGTATTGAGAAGCACTAAACATGACACACTTAAACGATGATCGAGTCCATAGCAGTAGATGCCATGGCTAGATGCCTGAGATCACTGAAACACTTGCACATCCCGTGCACTCACCTCCCACACATCCACATGCAGCATGCCCATCCCTTCATACACTGCCGGTGCCGACGTTCAGAGGTCAGTGAACACTAACGCCATGATCACAGCCACAGTCATACACACCTGTGTATGCCAGAGTGCATGCCCAGCCCCGAGAATCTGGGAATGATTGGAGTCCAGCGCAAACATCCATCATGTTGAATCTTCTCACATGGAATGCACACATCTGCTTCTGTCGCGCTCTCTCAGCGCAATGGTCACTTTGCCCTTGCTGCCATGAGCGAAATCAAACAGGTCGGCCCATTCCATGTACCCTTCACAGGCTGAGCTAATATATTTCTTATGATTGCCGAATCCTCTGCCACTGCAGCCAGCCACATGCACTGCGAGACAAGGTCACACTATTATGGACCCACCACTAGCTTGTGCAGTGCCTTGTTGACAACTGCGGTCCATGACTTTGTGGGGGCTGAGCGACACACGAACCTTACCATCAACTCTTACCAACTGAAATCTGGACTCATCTAACCAGGCCACAGCTCCCAACCGATATGGTCACAACCCCAGGACAGACGCTGCAGGCAATGTCCTACTGTTAGTGAAGGCACTAGCGTCGGTCGTCAGCTGCCATAGCCCACTAACGCCAGATTTCGCCACACTGTCATACTGGGTACATTCGTCGTTCGTCCCACATTTCTGCGGTCATTTCTCGCAGTGTTGTTTGCCTGTCATCACTGACAAATCTATGCAAACGCCGCTACTCTCGGTCGTTAATTGAAGGCTGTAGGCCACTGTGTTGTCAGTCTTGAGAGGTAATGCCTGAATGGTATTGTTGGCACACTCCTAACACTGTAGATCTCGGAATGTTGAATACCGTAACTATTTTCCAAATGGAATGTCCCATGCGTCTAGCTCCAACTACCATGCAGAGTTAGAAGTCTGTTACTTTCCATCCTGTGGCCATAATCAAGTCGGAAACCTTTTCACATGAATCATCTTACAAATGACACCACTGCCAGTGCACTGCCCTTTTATACAATACATACGCGGTACTAACTGCCATATGTATATGTTTTGTTGAGTGAGTTTGTATCAAAATATGTGACGTAAATTGCCGTATGTTTTGACTGCACTGACTTAGAAACTTCATTTTGTTACGTTGCCATGGGGCCATTGACTTTAATACGTAACATAAATTTCAACTTGATACGTCCCCCCGTTCCTCAGAAGAAGGGTTTTGAATAGCTGGGAAGACAGACAGATAGACGGACAACGAAGTGACCCTGTAAGGGTTTGTTTTTTATCTAGTAATGTACATATCCTTAAAAACACATTAAAAATAGTAAACCGTAAATCCCTTCCACAACAGTAAACAAACTAACACTAAACCATATCTAGCATAAAATAGTCATCAACGTGGCATATTGTCTTTGAAGTGATTCAAGATCTCTATTTCCTGTGGGTACTTTTTTTTTTTTTTTTTTTTTTTTTTTTTTTGGGAAAGGGGCTATTCCAAAGATGGGGAGCGTCATTGATGACGCATTTGACGACCTCAAATCGCTTCACTAAAGCATTCCATAACTGCCGCAGAACTACATCTGGAGACCTAGTTAGACAGTTTATGAAATGATCATCTTTACCTGTCAGAAATTCGTAAACCAGGACAGCCGATGGACGAACGTGAAGTATCGTAAGTGAATGGCAAGTATGGTCCAATTGCACTATTGACACACTCCAAGACAAAAAAAGGACGCACCACGAGGGAATTATCAGAATGAGATGGATGATGCGATGTACATGTACAGACAAACAAATTAATATAATTTCAGAAAAAATCGTGTGATTTACCCAAAACACAGAGCTTAACAAACTAGACGAGTCAACAACGCGTCCGCCCACCTCTGCCTTTTATACAAGCAGTTATTCGGCCTGGCATTGATTGATAGAATTGTTGGATGTCCTCCTTAGGCATAACGTGACGAGTTCTGTTCAATTAGCGCGTTAGATCGTCAAAATCACGATGTGGTTGGAGAAACCTTCGCCGTAATGCTCCAAACGTAGGTCAAAGTGCAGTATGGCTAGGTAGGGATTGGCAAGAGCGAAGACAATCAGTAGAAACTCTCACAATGTGCAAATGGGCATTATCTTGCTGAAATGTAAGCCTAGGATTGCTCGCTATGAAAGATAACAAAGCGGGGTGTAGAATATCGTCGACGTACCGACTGTGCTATAAGCCTGCCGCGGATGACAAACAACGGGGTCCTGCTATGAAAAGGAATGGCACGCCAGATCATCACTTCTGGCTGTCGGACTGTACTGTGGACGACGGTCAGGATCCCACTGCTGTTCACGGCGTCTTCAGACACGTCTTCGGCCTGGATTCTCACTGAATGGACTGGAAATGTCTTCGACTTGAGCCCCTATGACCAACGAATCATTTATTTGTTTGCACATGTTCATCACATCTACCGATTTCCGTACCATTCGCCATTCGGATAATTCTTGCCATTCGGATAATTCCTTCGTGGTGCGTTGTTATCTTTTTTTTGGTGTATATAGCATCTGTGCTAGCAGTACATCACTAGTGTATAAAGGTCTCAACAGTATTACTCCAACCAGCGACGATGTTGTGAAGCTTCAGTTTGGTCCCTCTTTGCAGCATGACCCACCAGGTAGCAAACTGATCTCTTTCCACGGTCATCTTGTCATTGCGCTGCCATTGCAACAGTTTCACTCTGGACGAACGTGTCATCAGGACTATACCGTTAAGTTGAAGCGGGAGTAACCAGTGAATAGCACGTTCCTCCATTTGTTCCTATACCAGTATCGATGTTCCTCTCAAGCCATATATTGCATGAAGTACAACAGACGCAGCCGAATGTTTGGCATATAGATCAGCTGCTCCGAGGCCCCAATACATAATTTGTATGCGTATGTTCGGAGACTGCGGTAACCTCTGTTTTCCAAACGGCGTTGGGTTACTCCCAAGTACTGGAGCAGTTGGTAAGATCAATTCTGATCTGCTTCAAGGTGTCCAAGGATTCTGCCCTACAAAACAGAGGCCCCTTTAGCTTCTATGTATCGCTTTTTAGCATATTCCATCAAGAATCTGCACGCTGTTCATTGTAGAAGCGCAAACACAACAGAGATATGAAGGGTTTAGCGCTTTCATTATCTTTGAACGGCATACCTGTTCCACCAGGACGCACTCTTTTGCTATTACAGTAGTACAGTTCATTCGTGTGAGGTCGATTATTGCACAAGTAACAATATTTGCTACCATTTACAACTAATTCGAAATCTAAGTGTCTAAACAGTATGCATCCTAGATCATCCGAAAAGTTAGCTCTGTTGAAGTGTACTGCGAACACTGCTGTGTGTTTGCCTCTTTATTAGTATATCACAAAGATTGTAGGAGTACCTAGGAAGAAGACCCTCGCAGCCGTGATTTGACCAACGATTTGACTTCTGAATGGGTGCGAAATCTTTATGTTCCTAGCATGCACACAAAGCACTGAGCGCATCAATTGTCCGCAGGTGGATGTAAATGTTTAATTCACATCGCAAGATCGTTAACAAGGAACAGACAAGAGGGAGTAAGATGAAGATGACGCCAAAGAATTGATGCGTTTTGAGGCAACTTTTGTAACTATGTCCGCTGTGCAGTGAAAGTTATAACTTAACCGCTTGTCTGCCTCCCTCTATCTGAGTGAATCTTTCTAAAACTGTCTACCAAAACTTCTCAAGAATTATTACAAAACAAACTAATTCCTAACTTAAACTCGTGTGCTTTGTAAACTCTGACTGTACTGCAGTATACAAGGGCTTACTATGATTTGCTCAACACTGTCTACAAACTGAAGCCAACTGTTTCTATAAGAATGCAGTGGTATCCTGAATACAATCAGACTTCTAAAATAAATGCGCGACTGAACCTACAAAGAAATTCCTGCCCCTGAACTGTATTTCACTTACCGTGTGTCTTAAAAAACATATTTGCAGATTTCTTGAAAGCAGGGTACAGCAGCAAGACAAAAAACTACGGCTGCGTACTCCATACCATAAACTGCAACGTGCGTACATGCATAATAAACTGAATGAAGTGTGTACATTTTAACTAGTAAAAAATGACTTTTGACAAAATTCAAATAAAACTCTATATTCAAAAGTAATGCTTTAAACATCAACAAAATTTTCACAGCAGTAATATGGCTTTAACAAAAAACATTAAGCTAGAAAATCTCATCTTCCTATTAGAGCAATGCATTTAACAATTCTACTCTCTGAGCTTCCTTGCTGCAATCTCAGTAACACACAAAAATGCTATGCACTTACATCCTAACCCCAATATCTCAACTTTCTAGAAAAACTCACAAATAATCTCCTTAGCTTCTCTCTCCATAACTGTATAGAAAATATTCATCCTCCAATTCAATCACTCTCATACCACACTTATAAAGAAAATTTTCTTACCATTCTTCAAAATACGTCTGCTACTCAACACTGTCAATTCAGAATGCGTGTAACTTTGCTAGTGCTCTCAGCCAGAGGTGGTGTTGAACACAAAAAAAAATCAATAATCAAAGATCAGATTCATGGTTTTACCCTGTGTGAGCTATGCATGTAGATATCTATGTAAGAAACAGAATTTACAGAGTGACCAAATTAGTACGCATACCTCACATATCCTCCCCGTTCAGCAACCAGAATTTTGTACAAAATGTTTAACAAACGAATAGTGACAAGTAAACAGATGTTCAATAATGTTAGAAGAGCGAGGCACTGAAAAAATTAACCTAATAATGAAAATATGTTTACATGGAATAAATTTTTCTTCAGTCACAATCATGAGCAAAAGTAAATAGGCAAAAGTCAATAGCTTAAGATGTCCTCAGTTACTTAGGAAGTGTTATGTACACAAAATATAGAATAAATTATTTACAGTAGAATCAACTGTAGATAAATCGACTTGCACAGTGTAGAACATGTTTTTGTGTTTGAAAGCACACAGCACAAAATTGTATTCACACTGTTTCTCAATGTCTGTTTTCATTGCTAACTAGTTAAAGGTTTCACTGAATAAGAAGTACTTTCATCATTTGAAGTATCATATAAAGGCGTAGGTAATGAGAGACTCAGCGGGAAATATCTAAGCTCAGCTGATACCCACTAGCAGTAATTGTGAGGCAAATTATAGCGTAGATCATTGTACCACCAGCAGACTCGGGGAAGCGATCCTTCACCGACAACTCACTACACTCAAAGTGATTTAATAAATTGTTTCGAACTTACTGAATAACTGATGAGGGTCGACGTTTCATTCTGAACATTTCATTGCGGAAATTCAAAAGTTCAAAGTTTGCTGTGTGATTATGCTACATACTACTACTACTACTACTACTAGTACTACTCCTGGCAATCTCCAGTCAAAAAATTTTGTTGTGCATTACAATGAAGTGACATAGCGGTAACACTTTCCATCATCAGTGTAAATCAACAAATCAGTAATAATACATGTGACACAAGTAGTTAAAGTTGTACAACTGTGTATCTAGAAATCTAAGTGAGTAATACTAAGATTTTGCGGAGCCCTATGTCTATAATCGACAAAGAGTGGCATTTTGGTCTAAATGTAACAGCATTACAATAATGAATTACAGAAAAATGAGACAAGTAAAGCAGTGTACAATAATAATCATGATAAGTGACCATTCTTGTATGTGTACAGAATAACCCGATGAAAACAATCAGTCTGTCCAAGTATATACGTAACCTTTTTAATAAGTAAGTGTTAACACACAAAAATATAGCGAGTAAGGCAGAAATAAGAACTTAAGCACAATAAACAAAGAGATGAGGAGAACACAAACAAATAAACAGGAAAAATTGAATTTGGTAGTATCCATGGTTCATGTCATGAGAATTGAATGCACTCGGTAAAGAACATTATCAAAGTCGTCTTTTTGTCAGGATTGTCCTAATGCTAAACTTTGAACAAAAACTGATCAGATTTTTGTAACTTTCTTTTCTCCACTCTCATACGTTTCTTTCTCAGAATCTACACTTTACATATGTCTCTTCTTACCTTCTATTATCTTTGTCATACCTCTTTTCTAACTTCTTATTACCATTTAATCTTTCTCATCTTTCCTTTATTAACCAGTTACTTCCAATATTTTTAAACAAAACCACCTTACAAACTTCGTTATACGTTATATTCTTTAAGACTTTTTCTTTTAGTGCACTAACCTTTTCTTTAACTGCCTTCTTCACCTTTTTCTTTTTGCTTCCTCGTTACACATCTTTCATAGCTCACTGCACTTAACATAATAATTATATGAATGGCGCCGCATCCTACATTAACAATTTCTATACAGAATTTGCACTACAAAGAAACCCAAGAAATTATGTAAGTACAAGAGACAAATTCATCCTGAGATTTCTTAAGCTAAGGCAATGCATGTTATCATATTAGAGCATCTGTAAATACAAGAAAACAATCAGTATGCAGTGATACACATGTTAGAAGAAAATGTATGCAAGAGAATCTTTTACTGTACTATGGCAAAAGAGAGAAGGCGAAAAATAAAAAATTCTCATTAGTAAAGTATTTGTTAGTTAAGCTTCTTTTGTAGGCGAATGTCTATAAGTATATTTTTTCTGCTAGGTAAGCAATGATAACGGTGTTGGTATACCTTTAGGTCCATATATTCTTGTTTCTCATACTCTTTTGGTAATTTCATACCTTAACGATCTTCACTATACGTAGCACTTCTTCCAGTAATGTGCCAAATATGCACGTGACTGTTCCATAATTCTTTGGCTAAATGTATGCATAGCAAACAGTTCAAAGTTTTCTAACGTGTTTAAAATTCTGATCTGAAAACAAAGAAAGTACAATTACTCATAAAATACATATAGTTTACTACAAGCCGGCCAGTGTGGCCGAGCGGTTCTAGGCGCTTCAGTCTGGAACCGCGCGACCGCTCCGGTTGCAGGTTCGAATCCTGCCTCGGGCATGGATGTGTGTAATGTCCTTAGGTTAGTTAGGTTTAAGTAGTTCTAAGTTCTAGGGGACTGATGACCACAGATGTTAAGTCCCATAGTGCTCAGAGCCATTTGAACTTTTTTTTTTTTTACAAAATAATGTATTGGCGAATCATAGGTAACTATTAGTACTGAAAATAACCACAAAAATGTTCCATAAAACAAATTATTTCAGAAATATCTGCCATGCAAGTAAAAGTTGAAATATTTTTTTTTAGATAATAGGATTAATTTATCCTCAATTCAGCACTAGTCTAATCGAGCCATCTTTTTTCTTCACGATTTGCAGTGGGCTGTTATATGAACTGACTGTATATTCTGTGATTCATTGTTTTAGCATGGACTTGTCAAAAAGACCTTTACTGTCTGTCGCGGTGCAGCGCTCTACTCTGTCTACCTTTTCCTGAATCAACCTGTGTATGTCAATTTCCTGATCAATTTCATGATGAAGGGTATATGGACAACATGTGCCATTACTAAAGTACTTTGGTGAAAAATGCGATGCGTCATCTGTCAAAATACACAAACAATTTGCTTTCTCTTCCTGTCACGAAATTCAGTCTTGAAATATTGAAGAGACAGACCTACCTTCAACTTCCAATTCTTCTTCAGCGTCGTTAAACTTCAAAACAACTTTATACTTATGTAGAAAATCTACACCTGATATTGTTTCTGTGGACAAGGTAGGAACAATGAAGAAATTCATGGAAAATGTATAGCCTTGACATGTAAAGTCTAAATAGATTTGATGCTTCACGTCTACATCTTTTCTAGAAATCACACGTTGTGTTTTAATCTTTCGTAATGGTAAAGTCAGACAGTCTGTTGTTTTCGTACCTTTGTGGAATGTTACGTCACTGACCAGAGAGATACACGGCTACCAGGAATCAAAAACAGTGGAAACAATAGTGTTACCTATTGAACTTTTTACTATTGTATGTATTACAGAATTTTGTTTATCGTCAATGTCTTCCAGCAGAATCTCTCTGATGTCTTCAAAAAGTGCAAAGATTAATGTTTCGGCAGCGGCGCTTTTCGTGTTGTCTGCAGCAGTGATAGCTGCCAGAGTTCCGAGTCACTCTTTCGCAATGATTCCTCGTCGCTGTTTGTGTCGTGGATTTGATGATCGAACTTCAATCCAGAATTCTGCCAATATGGGGATGTGCTATGAATATTATGACTATTTTGGTTCCTGTTTGTATGATTGTAGACATGCCGCGTATTTTGCACAGTCGATGTGCCTTAATTGTGCCCATCATACATCGCATGATGACAATTTGAATGCTGTTCGTTAAAATTTGAACGATCTTCGTTGAGTGACGTTGTGTTACTTGCCTATATTATCGAAAACTCCTGTAGTGCTTGGCATTATATTTGCCATCGCTGCTACGGAAATTACTTCTATCTCGATAATCATTATTCAAATGCGAGTACTGTACATCGTAAAGATAAGGGGGGTGTCTCTGTTGTTACTTGTTATATTTATTTCGCACGTTCCGATCGCTTTTGTTTTCATGAGGTGCAAAAGAATTTCGCCAATCATAATTATTGTTGTAACTGTTATGCTATATTCCTGTTAAGCTGTTGTCACTAATTCCAGTTTCTCAACTAATGTCTGAAATGCTTTTAACCCGTCTTTGCATCAGCCGGGCAATATTATGTGTTTCAAATGTCTGGGTAATTATGTTAAACAAATACGAATAAGCTCTGAAGGACTGTATGGGTTTGATAAATAGTTATTTCTGTGTACCATGCTTCAAAATATTTGGCTAGGCTGGAATATTCGAACTGTTCAAAGTTTCTTAACATTGCAATGCTATGTTTTACGCTATCCCATGGGGATTGTGCAAGTAAGCTGACAAAATTGCTCGATAAAAGTCAGTTACGATATAGCAATCTCTCACGATCGAACGCATTCTTGCTGCGGGTTCATTTTCTATATATCCGCAGATGAATTCCAATTTGTGTCCTCGTGGCCAATTTGGTGTTAAAGAATATAAGTATTGATCAAGCCAAGCTTGAGGATGTATTTCGTCACTGTAATTTCTGAATGCTTTTAATCTGCGTGCTGTCAAAAAGCAATACTATTGTATGTATTACAGAATTTTGTTTATCGTCAATGCCTTCCAGCAGAATCTCTCTGATGTCTTCAAAAAGTGCAAAGATTAATGTTTCGGCAGCAGCGCTTTTCGTGTTGTCTGCAGCAGTGATTGCTGCCAGAGTTCCGAGTCGAAACTGCCATTTTTATGTGTTCACTGTTCTCTATTGCGTTACGTCGGCAGTTCATTATAATATCTGCATGTGTGATATTGTTCTCGCGGAACATCATCTAAACACCATAAATTTGTGTTGTCTTCAAAATTTCGTGAACGGGAACGTGAATGTGAACGGTCAAATTCGTAATTTTCGTCGTTGCAGTCAAGCTTTGTTTCAGTGAGTTTGAGCGGTTCGTGCACAGTGTACGTATTACGTTTTTGCTGCTGACTGATTTTTGCATGGTTGTCTTTAAAGTTTTTCAGAGACGTATTCTGCTGTATCTGAAAGTTGTACTGACAGCGTGTCATTTGAATCCCTATCTGCACAGGCTGATGGTTCAAATGGCTCTGAGCACTATGCGGCTTAACTTCTGAGGTCATTACTCCCCTAGGACAATTATGTTGAAGTGCTCTTTGTGTTCTTCAGAATTTAATGTCTAAGTTTCCACTTGTTCGCTAATTTCTTTTACCGTTGTGTTAAGCTGTGATCTCTGTTCTTTTATCAGTGTAAATATAGCACTCGAAACTACAGTGTTAAGTTTAGTTGACAATTAGACCCTGTCATTGCGTTGGTTTGTTCTGTTTCAAGATTACGTAACCTAGTTGCAGAACTGCTAATGAATGGTCGAAGGTAATTTATAATTTCTTCCCTAACCTCAACATAAATTTCACATTTTCAATTTTATTTCTTCCTGTGCTTTCTATTCTCCTCGTGTGATGTTCTATTCCGTTTCTGCGATTTGTGGACGTGTTGTTCACTGAAGTTGATGTAGCTGTGTTCGTTCAAAAGTCCTCGACGCAAAACTTGGTTCTAATGTGTCTGTCATCGGTTGTTGTAACATTTCGCAAGACTGTGGAAACTTATTGCCTACCGACTATTCTTCAGAATTTACGTTTTTACTACTCATTGTTTGTTTTGTATCATCAGTTGTCACTAAGTTTGTTGGTAATTCCAAATACCGGTATCATGTAAATTACTGACTGGTGCTAATTGTTCAAAGTAGTTTGTTTCATCCTGAACTGAATCATTATTCTGCAACACTCTCTGTGGTCTTCTGCTACGACGAAATTTCGTATTGTTATCCGTGGTATCAAACATGATGAAATTCTATTACGCGAAAAACAAATTACTATATAATGACCGAACGAAAGAAAGAAACTGTTTTTTGATACTACAATGTACACAGATTCTCAACAATAAATGTAGTATTCATGGAACCTGTACTATAATGGCTTCCTTCTACGTAACAAAATTGTCAATAATCGTCCCACGTATTCTGCACAGAAATTTCAAAAATTACACACAAAAATTTTAAATGTATTACAATGACTGAAAAAGAAGTCTGCTTCTCTCTGTCTGAGTGAATCTTCCTAAAACCGCCTACCAAAACTGCTCACAAATGAGGACTGTAGGAAATCTATATGAAAAGTAATACTTACGTAATTTAAAACGTCATGTGAGCGTGGAACGTAGGGAATCTACATGAAATGTAATACTTACTTCATTCAATATATCAAGTAAGAAATCACAACGTAGCTTAAGGGAAAATCACACAGACGTGATAATCAATCGTCAAAAGCAATAAAACTGTTTCCCAACACAGAAGAAACCAGTTCCACAACTGTTGCTAAATCTGACCTACAAACGACGAGAATCTTCAACACATTCAGTTTTGAAGCAATAGTAATTACATTTACAAAAATATTCGCCTATTAGAAAGTCGAGCGAGGTGTAAGAAACGGCGAATCATTCGACTCCACAAAAATTTTTAAGTGTCAAGGAAAGCGTCTGTGACAGAAACAACAGACAATAACAGAAATATATGTTTCTCATGCATGAAATGTGTTTATATTCTCTTTGTTTCATGGCAATGAGCTGCAAATATAAACATATTCGAAAGTATTTCTTCATGAATGAGTTGGAGCTTATGTCACTGAATCAGTGTGATTCGGCTGTTTGTACGTGCATTTCACGATAACTCATGTTTCTTGGTAACTAACTAACGCATGGAACGCAAAAATATAACAATTATTCCATTAATTAAGCATAAAATAATTAAAAACAAACATTATCCTTACCACAAACGTGACTGTCTGCTTTCTCACCGCTTGGACCGCTGATGTTGCCCCAGCTGTCAGACGGTAACAACTTTCGCATCAGAGTGTCGTAGTCGTATTTATTAGTGACGTAATCGTATTTATTATTGCCCTGTGTGAGCATATCTATATTTACATAAGAAACTGAATTTGCAGGATGGCCAAAATTATATACAAACCTCACAAAGTCACGGCCTGACTACCATTACATGTGATAAATTACTTCAACGAGGGCATGCAGGCATGAAACTCTTTTTACCGTTTGAGTAACGGAGGAAACCACGTTGTAAAAGATACGTACTTTCATGTGCCATAAACATCATTAGTATCTACTTTTCTGTTTATTCCAACGGAGTGTAATTTCCACGTGATTATGACTATCATAGTTTAAGAACTTTCCAGGAAAATGGACTTTACAGCTTCCCGCTAGCCGTACCTTTCATTTATTACTATTTGTTCGTCACTAGTGGACAAAATGTTATCGTCTGCGGTGAATGTGTTCATAGGAAATCTAAGATTACGAAAAGGAACATCAGATAAACGATATGAATTTTGCACACCACGCTGTGAAGGAACAAAACATTGTTGCAGACTAAACTTTGAGACGAAACCAACTGTTGTATTGTAACAAGCAGAGAAACGTCTTCCGAGGCAGAGAGGAATTCCAGTTGAATGCATGTGGAGAAATAGCGGTATTTGTTGTACTCCAGTCTGGGTGTACAGCCGCAGTGACGGTATGGAATGGGTAGGTAAAGTAAAATCACCATTACGGAACGCAAATGGAAGTCTTAGATTTGTGACAAGTGTTCTAAGAAAACGCAATATATCCGTAAAAGAAGTAGCATACAGGACTTTAGTGCGACCAGTTTCATTGTTCCGTTACTTGCAGTCCATATCAATCGAACGTGGGAACAGAGATGTGTTGCTAGGATAGTAACAGGTCGTATGAGACGGTAACAGTGTTCGGGGTATAGAAATGGATATCCTTGGTAGAAGTACGATGTAGCTTTTGTGAAACCCTGATGGTTAAATTGAAAGAATACTATATTCGAAGATGACTGTGCGACCATTATGCTGCCACTATCGTATGTATAGGTCGCACAGAGTTCGTGAGAATAAGGTTTGAGAGATTAGGAGACGAAAAGCGTCATACATGAAAATTTCCCTCGCTCAGCAGGGGCAGGAAAGAAAATCTGTAATTTAATACAGCATAACCTCCGTCATGTACTGTACACGGAGTTACTACAGGCAAATAAATAACATACACCACAACACACAATTTGCCATGCAAACAGAAGCAAAAGGGGCAGTACGCTACCTCGACCTTACAATCATGAAATCCAACAACAGACACAGATTCAACATTTTGAGAAAGGAAACAGCAACAGACCTGATTATTCCATAGGAGTCAAACCACTAGCAATCTCAAAAGATTGCAGCCATCAGACATATGGTATACAGACTATGCAGAATACCTCTCTGCAAAAAGCTTTATCAAGAGGAACTAAACATCATCATTAATACAGCACAAAACAATGGATACAGCAGCAACACAGGACACAAATTACATGACACTATTAAAAAGAAAAACGGACAGAATACAGAAAATTAAAAATAGTCCAAATATTCCAACAAATAACAATAAAACACAAAATATATTCACACAGAAAACGCATCTGTCGACAAAAAAATGGCACACGATGACATATCACAACCAGATCACATACAAAATTAATAACATCTTAAAAAACAGAAAAAGAGATATATTTCTTAAGACAAATAATGCAATAAAAATAAACCAAAAACTGTGACAGAAGAGAAAAACAAATACAATAATTCACGTATAAATGAATTAACATGTAATAGCTGCAACTCTAAATATATTGGGATGACTACAACAAATTTACAATCAAGCACAGAGAACATATAAGGACACTGAAAAGCGAATGTACCTACTCCACATACGTTGAAAATCTAGTGACAGGAAATCACCAACGCACTGAGATAAAAATAAACATGGCAGTCTTATGTCATTGTTGCTGTTGTTGTTGTCTTTAGTCGTGAGCTGGTTTGATGCAGCTCTCCCGCTTTCCTTGCCATTGCCAGTCTACATTTTACATCCTCTCTACTTCGAGCATCATCAGTTATTTTGCTCCCCAAATAGCAAAACTCCTTTACTACTTTAAGTGTCTCATTTCCTAATCTAATTCCCTCAGCATCACCCGACTTAATTCGACTACATTCCATTATCCTCGTTTTGCTTTTGTTGATGTTCATCTTATATCCTCCTTTCAAGACACTGTCCATTCCGTTCAAGTGCTCTTCCAAGTCCTTTGCTGTCTCTGACAGAATTACAATGTCATCGGCGAACCTCAACGTATTTATTTCTTCTCCATGGACTTTAATACCTACTCCGAATTTTTCTCTTGTTTCCTTTACTGCTTGCTCAATATACAGATTGAATAACATCGGGGACAGGCTACAGCCCTGTCTCACTCCCTTCCCAACCGCTGCTTCCCTTTCATGCCCCTCGACTCTTACAACTGCCGTCTGGATTCTGTACAAATTGTAAATAGCCTTTCGCTCCCTGTATTTTACCCCTGCCACCTTCAGAATTTGAAAGAGAGTATTCCAGTCAACATTGTCAAAAGCTTTCCCTAAGTCCACAAGTGCTAGAAATGTAGGTTTGCCTTTCCTTAATCTATTTTCTAAGATAAGTCGTAGGGTCGGTATTGCCTCACGTGTTCCAACATTTCTGTGGAATCCAAACTGATCCTCGCCGAGGTCGGCTTCTACCAGTTTTTCCATTCGTCTGTAAAGAATTCGCGTTAGTATTTTGCATCCGTGACTTATTAAACTGATAGTTCGGTAATTTTCACATCTGTCAACACCTGCTTTCTTTGGGATTGGAATTATTATATTCTTCTTAAAGTCTGAGGGTATTTCGCCTGTCTCATACATCTTGCTCACCAGATGGTAGAGTTTTGTCAGGACTGGCTCTCCCAAAGCCGTCAGTAGTTCCAATGGAATGTTGTCTACTCCCAGGGCGTTGTTTGGACTCAGGTCTTTCAGTGCTCTGTCAAACTCTTCACGCAGTATCGTACCTCCCAGTTCATCTTCATCTACATCCTCTTCCATTTCCATAATATTGTCCTCAAGTATATCGCCCTTGTATAGACCCTCTATACACTCCTTCCATGTCATATGTCATGCCATAAATAAAAACGAAAATATTCTCAATGACCAAAAGAGCAGCAACAGAAGACCAATGTTCAAACTAATTCATATTCTACCATAAAAAATATTTCAAAAATTAAAATTTAAATAAATAAAAAATAAAGAAAAATTTTAAAAATCAAGCACGGAGACAGTGTGCCACCACCCATCTTTCCTCTATCCCCATCCCAACACCCCACGCCACTTTCCCAGGACCCCTCAGTCAGTTCTCATAATCCTTCAGTCAGTTCTAAAGCACGTCTCCAAGAGCAGTGCAAGCATATACAATCTTCTACTGTATACGTTAGGTTTAAAGAATTACTGGAAGAAACCTATGCCATGCGCATTTAGCACATGTAGGACGACAAATGGCTGCATGACGCCGGCCGGTGTAGCCGAGCGGTTCTAGGCGCTTTATTCTGGAACCGCGCGACCGCTACAGTCGCAGGTTCGAATCCTGCCTCGGGCATGGATGAGTGTGATGTCCTTAGGTTGGTTAGGTTTAAGTAGTTCGAAGTTCTCAGGGACTCATGACCTCAGATGTTAAGTCCCATAGTGCTCCGAGCCATTTGAACCATTTGGCTGCATGACAGGACACAAAAAGGAATGTGATTAAAAAACACAAACATATATTTATAATTATAAATATAAATAGCTAGATCTAAAGAAACTGCAAAAGAATCACTTCAAATCTCACATAAAAATATGTATACGTAAGTAATTTTGTTTATATTTTGTATCACTAAGGATGTCTAACATGAATAGGCGGAACATGATTGAAGTTATTATTAGCAACTGAGGAAAATGGCTGCAAACACACACATCAAAAAAGTTTTGCACTATCCCAGTTCCCTAAACTCCTGAAGACAGACGTTGACTGCGGATATTGTATCGCAGACACAGTCCATTTGACTGTTCAGAGATGTCACTAAACCCGCCCAAGGATGTAAACAACCATGTATGAGCTGCGCCTATTAGACGGAGGGGGTCCGACAGCCGATTAGTTCCAGTCATTCCATCAGAAATGGTACACGGCTCGTGTTGTCTGTCGTTCAACCATGCCTAGACGGTAAATACCGCGGCTCTATCGCGCCAGCATTGTTACTTTGTGCCAGGAAGGGCTATCAACAAGAGAAGTGTCCAGGCGTCTCGAAGTGAACCAAAGCGATGTTGTTCGGACATGGAAGAGGTACAGAGACAGGAACTGTCGATGACATGCCTCGCTCAGGCCGCCCAAGGGCTACTACTGCACTGGATGGCCGCTACCTACGGATTATAGTTCGGAGGAACCCTGACAGCAATGCCACCATGTTGAATAATTATTTTCGTGCAGCCACAGGGTCTCGTGTTACGACTCAAACTGTGCGCAATAGGCTGCATTATGCGTAACTTCACTCTTTGCAACCACGACACCATGCAGCGCGGTACAGATGGGTCCAACAACACGCCGAATGGACCGCTCAGAACTGGCATCACATTCTCTTCACCGATGAGTGTCGCGTATGCCTTCAATCCTCGGAGACGTGTTTGGAGGCAACCCGGTCAGGCTGAACGCCTCAGACACACTGTCCAGCGAGTGCAGCAGGGTGGAGGTTCACTGCTGCTTTGGGGTGGCATTATGCGGGGCCGACGTGCGCAGCTGGTGGTCATGGAAGGGGCCGAACCGCTGTATGATACCTGAATGCCATCCTCCGACCGACAGTGCAACCATTCCGGCAGAATATTGGCGAGGCACTCGTCTTCATGGACGACAATTCGTGCCCACATCGTGCACGTCTTGTGAATGACTTCCTTCAGGATAACGAAATCGCTCGACTAGTGTGGCCAGCATGTTCTCCAGACATGAACCCCATCGAACATGTCTGGGAGAGATTGGTAAGGGCTGTTTATGGACGCCAAATCGCCGTTGAGTAGTGGTAGAATCTGGACCAACAGTGCCTTGATGAAATTGTGGATAGTATGCCATGACGAATACAGGCATGCCTCAATGTAAGAAGACGTGCTATTGGGTATTAGAGGTACCGATGTGTACAGCAAGCTGGACCACCACCTCTGAAGGTCTCGCTGCATGGTGGTACAACATGTAGTGTGTGGTTTTCATGAGCAATAAAAATGGCGGAAATGATGTTTATGTTGATCTCTATTCCAATTTTCTGTACAGGCTACAGAGCTCTCGGAACCGAGGTGATGAGAACTTTTTTTGATTTGTGGGTTAACAATATTAACAATATACATTTAGATTTAGATGCAAATAATGTGGAACTGACCGCTAGATGTCACAAGAGGCGAATCTGTCACCATAAAAAGAGGGTATTGTGTTGTCAATAGAAAAGCACCAATATCAGAATAGAGCAGTCAGCATATCTCAATAACTTCTGACCTAGGCTGGTTTTTGTATGTCATATGAGTAATAAATCCATCAAGGACATTACGAAGCTTCTAAACGTGCTCAGGTCACCCGTTGATGCTATGATTATGAAGTGGAAACGTGAAGGAAGAACAACAACTAAACCGAGAGCAGGCAGAGTTCATGCACTGGCGAACAGCAACTGTCGAGCACTGCTTAGAGAGGTAGTAAAAAATAGTCAGTGGAAGGAATCACCGGTGAGTTCCAAAGTACTGACAGCAATCGTTGTAGCACAAGGAATGTGTGTAGGGAGTTAAAAAGAATGGGACAGCCAAATGTTTCTGCAATCAGTGCTAAGCGACCGCTTGAGGTGGTGTAAATAGAGACGCCACGGGGTAATAGATGACTGGAAACGAATGATATGGAGTGATAAATCATGCTGTACCCTGTGGCAACCCAATGTCGGGAGACTGCGTTTGGCGAATGCCTGGAGAACGCTACCCGCCGTCATGTGTAGTGCCAATTACGAAGTACGAAGGAGGCCGTGTTAGGTTATGATGGTGTTTCTCGTGGTTAGGAAGAACATGAACACATTTTACACCACTGTGTACTGCGTACAATAGAGGAACAGTTTGGATACGATGGTTATATTAGCATGACAATGTACCCTGTCATAAAGAAGTATCTGTGAGGCAATGGTTTGCGGACAACAACATTCCTAAAACGCACTGTCATGTCCAGAAACCCGACCTGAACCCAATGGAACACCTTTGGGGTGAGTTAGAACGTTGACTTCACTCCAGATCCCAGCGTCCAAAATAGCTACCTTCGCCGGTTTTGGCTCTAGGGGAAGAATGGGCTGCTATTTCTCCACAGACACTGAGACACCTCGTTGAAAATGTTCCTAGCAGAGTTCAAGCCGTCTTAAAGACGAAGGGTGGGTGAACTTTATGCTAATGTCCACTCATGTCCGGATACTTCTTATGAGAGTATATCTGCCCCTTGCCTCTCTCTCTATATATGGTTTGCGCATCGTGCTCTTCCGAAATAGTAGCAGTGTCTGTAATTGCAACACCCATAGAGCGGCCGGCCGCTGTGGCCGAGCGGTTCTAGGCGCTTCAGTCTGGAACCGCGCTGCTGCTACGGTCGCAGGTTCGAATCCTGCCTCGGACATGGATGTTTGTGATGTCCTTAGGTTAGTTAGATTTAAGTAGTTCTAAGTCTAGGGGACTGATGCCCTCAGATGTTAAGTCCCATAGCGCTTAGAGCCATTTGAACCCATAGAGCGTCGAGGCATTCATTGTCGGAATAAGTTTTGGCAGATATTCTGTGACCAAATTCGCGAGATTTTTTCTATCTCCAATGTAGCAGCAATGGTCGTTGCCCATTCAAACCCAGTCAGGGGAAACGATACCATGAAAAAGACGAACATATATATCTTCACTTTTTCGTTGTAGTTTATAATACCATTCATCTATCCCTTCTGCGGGATATGGTGACGGCGATATTTTGTTTCTGTCTAAACAATGACACTACGTGCAATGCAATCGCCTTGTTGTAATAATATGTTTCTCATTTTCATCATAGCAGCTGGTCTCCAGAATAAATTATTGTACTGAAGTGGTATTCTTCAGAGAACATAAGGGAATCCAAAGCTTTAGAATCACAATTATAACAACAGTGGTTCAACCTGGGGTTCTTTGAGATGGGGCACTAATTACCGGAAATGAAACCTAGTTTTTTGTTGAGCTAAACAGCACACACGTTATAGCAACAGCCTGAGCTCATAACAACTGTTCAAAGTAGCGAAAGCTAGTAGCAACTAATGCATTACCACAGCATAATCCCCTGCGACAAGTGCGCCCTGGGTTCAAAATCATTTGGCCTCACTGCTTGCTCATCCAGTACTCTCTACATAGCAGTCTTCGAAGTGTGCATTTTAGACACGTGCTAATGAATTTTCTCCAAAACGATCCAATACTATCTCTTCAAACGCTTCTGTATAGACAAGTCTTTCTCTATAACTTCAAACAGTTCTCTGTGGCCTGAACAAAGTTTCCATCCAGGGCGATACATTTCTTCCATTTGAGATAATGCCCCGTTACGATACTGTTCTCTGTTCATCTATGATTTCAACTCAGACATTTCTCAAACCGTTTAAGACGTATTTCTGTTTTCACTCAACTATAGTAATTTCTGCTGCTATTATCGAGTTCCCGAAAAGATGAATTCAACACTCACTCCTGAAAATCCAACTAATAGTTTCAAAGAAATTACAATATTTCGAACTTGAGATTTATTAGTTCTGAACATGAAATCGATTGTTGTTTCATCCGGAAGATCGTTTTGTTGTATGGAACAGCTGATAAAGCACTCCAGTTTGACACAGCCAATTTACTTGCATAACAGGAATCAACGAAAAAAATTTAATTTAGTACTGGAACACACAGCACCTGGCAAGTTGTGGTTGGGGCGACACACAGCTGGAAGACGAAGGACGTGGCATCGAAGGATGATTCAACTACGGTGACAATTCTTGTTTCTGCCAGAGAACTGAAAGAAAGATTAACGTCAAATATTGAATATGTTTTAAAACAAGTAATTTAGATACAAAGATTATTAAATAAGAACTTCGAGCCATGAATTTGTTGTCAGGATACATACTTACATGCCAATTAAGACTACAACAGTAACAAAAGCAACCACAAAAGAATATAATGGTAAACGCAGAAAACTTTAAATTCCAATAATGCCACCATTGTTCAAAATCTCACAGTCTACTGAAATGCACGTTTGTAACCGCCGTAGCACGGACTTATGAGTAGACGGAAGACATTCTTTCGATGTCATAGCACATGCTGCAACAATGTGATATTCTAAATCCTCTTTGGTCATCGGAGCCTGTGCGCCGAGTTCCTCTTTGAGTTTACGTAAGAGAAAACAGCCCAGTGGTTTGAAATCAGGAGAATGTGCAGGCCAACTGATAACGCCTTCACGTCCAATCCAGCTACCACGAAGGAACTGGTAGAGAGCTTTCCTAGCCACAAGCGGGGACTGAGCCGGGACTCTACCGTTCTGATACCATGTACATCTACTTATTAAAAGTGGTACTTCCTCTAGGAGAGCCTGTAGCACTTCGGTAAGAAACTGTGCGGAATTTTTTTCTTCAATGAAGTGTGGACCACTCAACAGTCTCCAATAATCTCTCACAAAACGTTAACATTCCACCATCTCTGGTGTTCAACCTGCATCAGCCAGCGCAGATTCTCAGCGGCCCAGTAACGCATATTTCTAAACATTCAGCTTTCCGCTCTTTGTAAAGGTAGCTTCCTCGCCAAAGAGCACATTTTGACGGAAGAACCTATTGTCCTGATATCGCATCAGAACCGAGTGACAGGATTCCATACGTCTCTTGCAGTCCCACTGGTTAATCCACTGCTGGTTTGGTACATGATACGAATGGAAGATGTTTCATCGCGGAATGAGAACAACGCTAGGCTGGCTTATTCTAGAGTCTTCCCTGGAACCTAACATGTGGCAGCTCTATTTCGTTCGCTCCATTCTTTGCAGGCTGGCCCCTTAACCTCTAATAGTATACAGCAAAATTATTTTGCACATTCGCTGAACTGTCATTCGTAATGTTCGTCGGCATGCCTTAGGGCGTACTACTCAACTCTTGGTGTTCCTTCTGCATACTAGCATATCTAGTTTATATTGGTTTGAGAAAGCCATTTATTTTTCAAACTAATCAGCACTCGGTAGACATGAACGACACTGGCAGAGTGAAAGCTATGAGTTACATTTCTCTGTGCCATTTTTATACCAGTATCGCGACACTGCAACACTCTGTTTCCCCTCAATCGACGCGTCTTATTTCCTTACCTGGGCGTAAAATCACAAACTGCCGCTTAAGACAGCATTAGTTTTCATATTCAAAACAGATATAACTTAAGTTATAAATATCGTAATTTCTCCGAAACTAGTAATCCGATTCAGTAGAGTGAAATGCCGTCGGATTCGTCTCTTTTAGAACTACAATATTAGCAGAAGAAATTACTGTAGTCCCGTTTGAAAAAAAAAACTTAGTTAATAGCCTATCATTAATCTTCAAAAATGTTCAAATGTGTGTGAAAGCCCGCATCTCGTGGTCGTGCGGTAGCGTTCTCGCTTCCCACGCCCGGGTTCCCGGGTTCGATTCCCAGCGGGGTCAGGGATTTTCTCTGCCTCGTGATGGCTGGCTGTTGTGTGCTGTCCTTAGGTTAGTTAGGTTTAAGTAGTTCTAAGTTCTAGGGGACTGATGACCATAGATGTTAAGTCCCATAGTGCTCAGAGCCATTTGAACCATTTTTTGTGTGTGAAATCTTATGGGACTTAACTGCTAAGGTCATCATTCCCTAAGCTTACACAGTACTTAACCTAAATTATCCTAAGGACAAACACACATACCCATGCCCGAAGGAAGACTCGAACTTCCTATCATTAATATAGCTATGATTAGAGACTGTACGTAGTTCAGTAAGGACTTCCTCCCAGTTCGTCTGGATGATAACAGAGTTACGATATATTAAACCATTGCGGAAATGTTTGAGGCGAAATACTTAACTGAGTCACCGTGTATGTTAAATGTAGGTGTGCAAGTCCGTGTCATGTGTAATGCTTCACCTCCGACAACCCGTCGTGCACTGTTAATAGTGGGGATACTCCAGCGTGACCACATCATAGACGACTGTGTGTTGCTTTTAAGGTAGCGTCACCATGCGAACACTACAGGCAACGTTTGTTACGAAATGTAAACAGTGTACAAACACTTGTTACAAGGCGCGCATTTCTCACTGAAGGCGCCGTGCCACCTGAAATATTAATCCCGACTATTGGTTCCTGATCTCAGAACACTCAGTATAGTGTTTCTCTATTATCTGTGTAATTTTGACCCTAATGGTTTAGGCATCCTGTATACCGCTGCTGTTGGTATCCATCACTTTTCCGGTAAACAACTGCAATCAAGTACCGCAGCGAATGGGGGTATACGGAGCGCGTGGGAGGAGCTTCCTTTTATAATTCCGATTCAGCAGGTTAAATCAGAGAGATTTTTCTATATACGTATGTATTGGCGCTATTTCCTCTGATAGTGAAACTGTGTGTTGTGTCTTAAGTATCATAACTGATTCCGGGGGACACGTGGGTACCTTATGTACTACAGAGGTAGGAAGCAAGATTTTCAGAAGTGGCGTCTCGGGCTGTTTACCGATCGTCTCAAGCCGTTGCAACGTCCCATGCCTCCCTTGAGGAACCCACAGAGCTGTTCTTGTTGCGGCTGCAGCTGTCCCAAGGAGGTGATATACACAGGGTGAGTCAGGAGGAAAGGTACATGCTTTCAGGCATGATCGTGTTAGTGATTCTGAACAAACACTTCATATGGACGTATACCCTATACCGAATGGTTTCCGAGATAGAACACATTTAATGTCACTTTTGTTTGTTTTTCTTGAATAACTCGAAAACCGCACCCTCCAGCGAAAACGTGTCGCAGCACAAAATTAAACTATATTAAATTTCCTACAAAAAAAGGTCCTATCCATTTTTGCTCTAGAACTAATTGTTTGTGCCAAGAGAGCGCGACAATGTTGAAAAACTCGCTCGACGCGCATGCTCTGTAGCTTACGTAGTTTTTGGAGGCAAATTTAAGGTAGTTTCCCCACTTGACAGACCACAAGTGTCCCGTATCAAACTGTTCGTCTCAACTTGCTTCCTCAATATGCTACCTCAAACTGACCTACAAAAGCCACGTAAGCTACAGCGCATGCGCGTCCAGCGAGTTTTTCAAAATTCTCGCGCTCTCTTCGCACAAACCAATTATTTCAAGAAAAAAAAAACGAATAGAAGTAGGAAATTTAATAGAGGGTGCGGTTTACGAGTTACTCAAGAAAAACGTACAAATGTGATATTAAATGTATTCTACCTCGGAAACCATTCGGAATTGGGCATACGTCCATATGAAATCTTTTGTTCAGAATCATTAATACTATCACCCCTTAAAGCATCTACCTTTCCTCAAAACATGTGGTTTTCAAAATTTTTTCCTACAAAATTCCTCACTCCTGTAGATTTATACACGTGAGGATTTCAGCGCAAAGTTTTTATTGGTTGTTGAGATATAGAGAAACATATATTTTTGTATTCGTGTAATGTTGAACATTCCATGTCCGCTTGATCCATTAGTTCCTGATTGTTAATATTATGACCTTCAATTTTACTATGACATGTATTTCTCGTAATTCTGTGTCACAGAACACCACTGTATGTTTCTCACACTCGATAGGATAGTTCGGTCCTTCAATTGTTCACCTTAGAACTGTTTGTTGTTGAATTGTGTTGTGTTATTGGGTATTGAGCTTATATTATTTTCTGTAGCTATTTAAGTGCAATTTCCTAGATGACAGTTTTTTAAATTTAGAAATAGGAAATCTCAAAGCATCTTATAAAACAAAAAAAGGTATGCTTTCAGCGCTACAGACATAGTAATTTGCAGCGGGGTGCTAATAACCGTAACCACACATGAAGTCGTCGATGAAAAAAATAAAATCTATTCTAGTCCTACGAAATAAGCAGAAAATCGTGCAAATATGTCTTGTGACATACATTTAACGTCTAACGAAATGAAATGATGTATGGTTGGACTCACTCAAAATGCTAATAAGTTATTCCATTCCACATTTTGGAAACTATGTTCAAAGACTGGCCTTTTTGGAAAAAGAATAGTGCAAATTGGGAACTTTTGATGCTGTGATTATCTTTAATGATGGAATGGGTGACAGATTAAATGATAATGGGAAACTTAAAATACCTAAGGGGCAAAATATTATAAAGTGTTTGAAGAATGAAGACATATGGACAATAAACTCTTAAAAACAAAAACTAATGATCCTTCAAGCAGGGAAGAAAAGAGACTGAAACTATAAAATGGAGAAAGGAAGCAAGAATAACAAGGAATATACAATTCACCTTGGCAAATTCAATTCACGGAAATCATTCTAAGAAACAGTAAAACATTTTTCAAATTTCCGATATGATTTCTCAATTCGGATATTTATGAAGTAGTTTTCCTAGTAAGGTTTTGTTTAATGCATGAATCATTTTTTGATGGTCTACTACATACTCTAGAATTATTGCTGGATTGAGAGCTTTTTGAGTTATGGAGTTCTAATTGAGATAAAAATGATACAAAATGTGGATAAGAACTCAATTTATTAGAAAACAAGGGACGACTTGACAATCCTACTGAGTGTTCTATCTATGCATTCTAACTATAAAATCCAATTTGAATCAAATCGAAACGTTTATTACGTGTTGACTTATCAAGGAAACCATGAAAACCAACATTGCTGCAAGGTTAAATGTTAATTGCTAATTACGACATTTCCAAATCAGTTAGTTATCCAAGTATCTGTCTTCCTCGTTTCCTGTATGCGTATTTCTTCACAGAATAAATTGCCTTGACTTATCTCTAGAATTTTTTGAAGAAAAAAATTAGAATGTACCCTAACTGTAGTATGCTATAACCCTCTTAAGATAACACCCTTGTTTCCAGCAACAGCGGTGGTGACGCTGCGGTTCGTCTGGAGCAGATCTGCTATCGTGACTCGCTAATAAAACTTCGGTAGAAGTCTTGGAGCCATCACACAGCACTGACTGCTCGCTTATCAAATGGCTCTGAGCACTATGCGACTTAACTTCTGAGGTCATCAGTCGCCTAGAACTTAGAACTAATTAAACCTAACTAAACTAAGGACATCACAACATCCATGCCCGAGGCAGGATTCGAACCTGCGATCGTAGCGGTCGCTCGGTTACAGACTGTAGCGCTCGCTTATCACATCAATATCACTGTTACTATTTCTTCCAATCTGGACAGCCTAAAGACTGATTTCCGTAGTTTCCCGTGACAAATGAAGTTAAATAACGGTGTGTATTTTATTGTTTTGGTCATGATGTACGTGTCCAGCTTACAGAGTTCCACAAGTGTAGAAGTTTAAAAGAACTACCATTCTCCCCTTCTCTATTCCAGTTCGTGCATGGGAAAAACGAGTGTCGATAAATCTCGGATATTTCTCGCCGTGGTTATGTGGTGAGACATTTGTTCGAGGGAGGAAGGTCAGTCTCTTCTTCGAAGGTGCGCTCTCGATATTTCAACATTAAACCTCTCCGTGATACACAACGCCTCTCTTGCACCGGGTTCCCGGGTTCGATTCCCGGCGGGGTCAGGGATTTTCTCTGCCTCGTGATGACTGGGTGTTGTGTGCTGTCCTTAGGTTAGTTAGGTTTAAGTAGTTCTAAGTTCTAGGGGACTGATGACCATAGATGTTAAGTCCCATAGTGCTCAGAGCCATTTTTGAACCTCTCTTGCAGCGTTTGCCACCAGAGTTTGTTAAGCATCTCTGTTAATTCTCTCGTTCGTACTAAATGGGGATCGATGACCTAGCTGTTTGGCCCCTTCCCCCCTCCTTTAAACAAACCAACCAACCTTACTAAATGATCCCGTGACGAATAGCGCCGCTCGTCATTGTATCTTCTCTATCCCTTCTATTAATCCAAACTGGTAAGAATAGAGAGCTGATAAGCAATATTTAAGAATCGGTCGACCAAATATTTTGTAAACCACTTATTTCCTTGGATGAATTACGCTGCTTAACAAGTGCTAACAAACAACTGACACTTGTTTAGGAACAACTGTCATCTGCCACGGAACAACTAACTGTTGCTATGGAACATCCGACCAATAATTGTAACAGGGAAATGTAGAGGGTGGGATGTGTCAACTGCAGTGAAATCCGCTCACGAACGCTCTGAGCACATTTGACAGTTCATGCAGTATGGTGTTTGACGAAAGTTGCTGTGGAACCGATTAGTGCGTCATTCCGCGTGGTACGGTAACATGTCTGCAAGACGTCTTTGAGTGCTTACGATCGTGGACGAGCAGTTGGTCTACCCCAAGCCGATCGAAGTGTCACTTCTGTGGCCACAGTAGCAGGTGTGTCCAAAAGTGTGCTCTCGTGATAAAAAGGCAGCTGAAGGTGGAAATTCCTTGCGGAGGCATGCCGGTGTCCGTTGACGAGACCACCACACCGCAAGAGACTCGATAGTCAGGTCTGGTGGAGAAAAGAAATTAACATATATCTCCTAGGCAGATCGCCGCAGACCTTGCAACCGCTACCGGTACTCGCCTGCCTGCCAGAACCATTTTGGAGTGATTAAATCAGACTGATCTGTACACTCGGAAGCACATTAAATGCAGCTCACTTCCATCACGCCATCGTCGAGAAGTAGTTTGTCGGTGTAGGGAGCATGTTGGTTGGTATCAGCAACAGTGGTCCAGAGTGATGTCCTCGGACGAATCCCGCTTCGCTGAGGCGAGAGTTTCCGCCCATCAGTTGGTGTGGTGCGAGAGAGAGGAAGACGTCACACACCACAGAATGTTCACTTACATCTTCGGTATGGTCTAGCGTTATGATGCTGACAGGTATTATGAACTATAGTCGAACACCACTGTATATCTTTTTGCGAGGTACCACTGCTGCACACAAGTATTGCAGGGAGACTTTTCTGGATCATGTCCGCCTGTTTAGGGGTGCGGTAGATCTCAACTTTCTGTTTATGGACGACAATACCCACCCACACATGACGGCTGAGGTGTCAGACACAATGGAAAATGAAGATATTCAACGTGTCGAATGGCCTGCGCATTCCCGGTCCTAAACCTTATAGAGCATGACTGGGATACCATAGGCAGACGTGTTTCTGAAAGAGCAACCACTCCCCGAATCATGCAAGAACTGAGAACCGCCTCGTGAGAGGAGTGGGACAATATTCCCCAAGGACTTCCCCCACAGTTTGGTAGCCAGCATGAATAATATGAGAGAAATGTGTATTAGTGCTCGAGGAGGGCACATTCCCTACTAAAACTCAGATACACACCTTCATACTCGGAGTCTGACCTGTGTCAAACATGAAAATTATCTGTATCTGTTATCCTGCTTTCGCATGTGATGATATCTGTACCATTTTTAATAATAAATATGCCACTCCACCTCTATTATGTATGTACTGTTTTTCATGTCGTCCATCGCTGCCTGTGATAAATAGTTCAAATGGCTCTGAGCACTACGGAACTTAACATCTGAGGTCATCAGTCCCCTAGAACTTAGAACTACTTAAACCTAACCAACCTAAGGACATCACACACATCCATGCCCGAGGCAGGATTCGAACCTGCGACCGTAGCGGTCACGTGGTTCCAGACTGAAGTGCCTAGACCGCTCGGCCACTGCGGCCGGCGCCTGTGATAATTCCTGTCCAACAGCATCTCTGTTCCTTAAAAATAAATTGTCAAGAAATGTACGTTTATATAATACTCCCCCAGCGAATCTGAGTCTGGTATCTGCTTTTCGTACAATTAGTTTTATATGGTCGTTTCGTTATAGGTGGCTCGGACGGTTACTCCAGTGTGTCCTACAACTGTTACTGTAACTGCTGTTTTACCGCCAACAGCGTAACAGAACAGCAATGGATTCCTCCGCCTATATGCGCAGTATTTTACATTTCTTTACGTACAGGATCAGTCATCGATCCTCCGCAGGTATTTTGCGTTTCGCCGCACTCTTCTCGAATTGCGACGTCCCATACACAGCAGAATCGTATGCGAACAGCCTCATGGGGCTTCCGACATTATGGACTAAACCATTCGTGTATATTGTGGACAATAAGGGCCAAGTAACACTCCCTTGATGTATTTCTGAAAGTGGTTTTACATTTGTCGCTTTGGTCCCATTAAGAATAAGACGTTCTATTTGCTATGGAGTTCTGACTCCAGTCACATATCTGGACAGTACTCGGTGAACACGTACTATGATCATGTAGCAGTACGCTCTAGAAGTCAATGTAACTCCTTTCAGATTACTGCAACAAAGTATGCTATTTAGAAGAGAATTTTTCCACCAGCAACTATCGAACATTGTTGCAGTCTCTTGAAATGAAGTTGTTTCTGAAGCCATCGATGATGCACCTACACCGCATTGTAGAACTGGACAAACGTTCGGCCAATACCTTCCCTAGCCTGGAGTCCTGGACCGACGGCGGTAGCAGGGGAAGAGGTCAGTGACCTCGCTGCGATCGGAGGCGGCTGTCTGCGGCCGCTGCTGGTGTCTGTCTGGGGCAGGTATGCCGCGCATCCGACGGCCGAGCCCCGCCAGTGTTAACACATGCCCCTGCTCCGGGTCAAGGAACTCCACCACGGGCATTCAGGTGTCTGCGTTTGTCTGGGGCTTCTCTCGCCTTTCCTCTGAGGGTCGTTGAACTTCTCACCGCCGTCTTTAGGAGCTACACCGGAATATACACAGCGACAATTTTCCGTTGCTGTAATATAAGCGATATTTTAAGACTTAACACACAATCTATATAAAAATTCAGTGGAATGTCCCAATTGATTTCCAAGTTATGTAAGGCACCACAAATGCTTACACTGCAGGCAAATAAAATTCCAGTGCCAGGAGGGATTGCAAATAACAATTTTCTTTTTTTAATTAGTCCTATCCTGTGTCAGCCTTTTCATCTCCGAGCAGTAACTGCAACCTATGTCTTCAGTTATTTGTTGGATGTATTCCAATCTCTGTCCTCTACAATTTTTACCCTCTACAGCTCCTTCTAATACTGTGAAAGTTATTCCCTGATGTTTTAACAGATACCCTATCATCCTGTCCCTACTTCTTGCAAACGTTTCCCATGTATTCGTTTACTCGCCGTTTCTGTGGACAACTTCCTCATTGCTGCCTTATCAGTGAACGTAATTTTCAACATTCGTCTATTGCGCCACATCTCAAATGTTTTCAATCTCTTCTGTTTCGGTTTTCCTACAATTCACATTTCACTGCCATACAATGCTGTGCTGCAAGCTAGTGCTGGTCGGCTTTTCATGTCCTCCTTGCTTCATCTGTCACGGGTTAATCTGCTGGACAGGTAGCAGAATTCCTTAACTTCGTCTATTTCATGATCACCAATCCTGATGTTAAGTTTCTCTTTGTTTCCATTTCTGCTACTTCTCCTTACTTTTGTTTTTCATCGGTTTACTTTCAAACCACATATTGTACTCATTAGACAGTTTATTCCATTCAACAGACACATTCATTGCAGATAGCAACGTCATCAGAGAATCTTATCATTGATAACCTTTCACCTTTAATTTTAATCCCACTCTTGGACATTTCTTTCACTTTCGTCGTTGCTTGTTCAATGTACAGATTGAGCAGCAGGAGTGAAAGACTACGTATCTGCCTTGTACCGACTTCAATCCGAGCACTTCGTTCTTGGTCTTACACTCTGATGTTTCCCTCTTCGTTATTGTACATATTGTATATTACCCATCTTCTCCTATAGCTTATCCCTATTTTTCTCGGAATTTCGAACATCTTGCACGATTTTACATTGTCAGTTTCTCTTTCCAGATCGACAGATCCTAAGAACATATCTTGAGTTTTCTTCAGTCATGCTTTCATTATCAACCTCTACGTTGGAACTGTCTCCCTGGCATCTCCAGACTCCCTAAGGTCAAAGTGACCGTCATCTAACAGATAGGCGCATAGAGTGTAGCAGGAAGAATACATGACTAAATTTGTAGCCGATTTGGGGGTGCAAAAATTAGTTCACTGAGCTTACACCTCTGGGAGCAGCAACGGTTGTAACACGACTGAGCTTCGAGTTGAACTGAACTTGGTTGATGGATACGTCTAAGTCGCCCCTTGCTTTTGCGGCTCTGTCTGGGAATTCACAATTGTTGGTGACCCTGTCTCCCGACAAGCCATGAACAGATGTTTCTGATGGGCAGAGATCAGGAAAACACGCTGGCTGGATAAGAGTCGAACATCCAATGTATTGAGGTGGATCGAGACAGTAAGACACGCTCTCTTGTGTTATCTTATTGAAAAATAATGTCACGAAAACTTGGGAAAATAAGGTGTAGCCATCGGCCTGAACATGTGACAAATGTACTGCTGACCAAATTACCGGATATACGAAGCACAAATGATACCATTACCCAAGGTTCTATGCCCATAAGGTGATGATGGAGGCAGTCTGGTAAGGTTCGTTCTCCGCAGATCCTCCGCATAAGAATGCGACCGTCATAATACAGTACTCAAAACAGAGATTCGTGTGAAGGCTCTAAAGTATGTATGAACTATAACATATGTTTTGAGTGGGGTCTTCCTTTAGCAAAACACAATTTGATTTTTTGTCCCAGACATGCTTCACTGCAATTGCAGCATCATCAGTGGTTTTTTTTCTATTATTATGGCTGTTGAACACAAGGAATGTTCTTTACTGTTTAAATACATATAAATATTAGTTTATAAATCGTTATTACTGGTGTGGCAGTGATATTTTTCATGTCTGGTGCAAAGTGATATCAAAAGCGCGTGAGAGATTTTTTTTTTTGTCATGTGCTGTTTTTTATCTTTGCTGTAAGACTATAGGGTCTCCTAGTTCTTGTTACTTCTCTGTTGTTTTTTTAGTTTCTTCTCATTGTGAGTTTTTGCGCATAAATATTTTTTCGTTAACTCATTATACCGGACGGCTATGCAATTATTTGTTGTAGGCAAGTCGCCTACATAATTGGTGACCCCGACGTGATCTGAACACGCAACCTTCTGATCTGGAGTGGAGCGCGTATGACAAAGAATTATTCGCGATCTACGAAGCAATTCGATATTTCCGACCACAAATAGAGGCTAGACCAGTGACTGTGTTTACAGACCACAAACCCATAACATCGGCTTTTAAAAACACAAGTGATAAGTGCTCACCAAGACAGTTCCGTTATATTGAGTTCATAAGTCAGTTCACGACAGATATACGCAATTTAAGAGGCGCAGAAAATTTAGTGGCTGACTATTTTTCACGTATTTGCGGGATTTCAGAAATTATAGACTATGATAAACTTGCAGTGGAACAGACCAAGGATGCAGAGCTACGACAGCAGTTAAACGACCCTTCTACAGGTCTGAAGTTCGAGCGAATTCTGGTGCCTAACTCCAAGCGGAAGCTGTGGTGCGACTTTTCTCAAGGCAGACCAAGACCATTCATTTCATAAATATTGCGCAAGACGGCATTCGACAATGTCCACACACTATCGCACCCAGGAGCCAACGCTACAATCAAGCTGCTGACAGACCGCTATGTGTGGCCTTCTATGAAAAGAGACGCGCGCCTTTGGGTACGTTCCTGCATTCCTTGTCAACAAAGTAAAGAAGGACGACATGTGCGTGCTGATATTGGAGATTTTCAAGGTACCTCTGCTAGATTCGCACACGTTCACATGGACCTGGTTGGACCTCTCCCACAGTCAGAGGGTTACAGATATTTGTTTAAGGCCATGGTGCACAAGATGGGCAGAAGCAACTCCAATAGTCGATATTTCAGCCGAAACTACTGCTAAGACGTTCCTGTGTACGTTGGTTGCCCGTTTTGGATGCCCCCTGCATGTCACAACTGACCAAGGACGTCAGTTCGAATCTACGTTGTTCCTCGAGCTATCCAAAATGTGCGGTTTCCAACGCCACCACACGACTACCTATCACCCTGCCAGTAATGGTATGGTCGAACGATGGCACAGAACACTCAAAGCAGCAGTGATGTGTCATCAAGAGAGACGGACGTAAGCATTACCATTAGTGTTGTTAGGCCTGCAGACAGCTCACAAACCCGATATTGGTGGATCAGTTGCAGAGATGGTTTACGGCGAGCCGCTACGGATTCCTGCAGATTATTTAGTTCCAACCTCACTACCTGGATCAGAGGGCCTTACACACTGAGTGCAGCAGCTAAAACGTCACTGCACAAGTATACATTGTACGCCACCTTCTCGCCATTGCAACCGTAAGGTGTTTGTACACAGAGACTTATATAATTGCTCTCACGTAATGTTGCGAACAGACTCAGTCAAATCGCCTTTCAACCACCATATACGGGCCCATTTCAGGTGCTGAGTAGAAATAAGCATACCGTGGACATAATGTACAATGGTGTTCCGACAAAGGTATCGATTGAACGTGTCAAGCAGCATGGGTTTTACCATCTCCGACCTCTGACACCACGCCTGTGCATCAACACATGATGGACGCAGGTTTTTGAAGAGCACATAAAATTGTGTATTCATACCTTCTTACCACACGGTGTGGTTTTCCTGCTGTATTACGTTTTTGCAGTGACTGTTTTTTTTTTTTTTTTTTTTTTTTACAGTTTATCACCTGCAACTATGTACAACTTAATGTAGGCAAAACATTTACGCAAAAATAACGATTTCTAAACTGTTATGGCTATGCCCGAGATTGATAATTCATGGGAACGGTATATGCGTGTGTGTGTGTGTGTGTGTGTGTGTGTGTGTGTGTGTGTGTGTGTATCTATTTACACTATGTTTCTCTTACGATTTCTTTTTCGTCATCTTCTTCATTGTCATGTTCTATATATTGAGTTGTCACTGTCATTGTCACTGTCACAGTTTACCAGCAGTAATAACAAGATGGCGGACAGTGGAACAGTAGAAGGTGTGAAAACAAGATGGCAGACACTGGAACAGTTGAAGATGTCATTGGCTATTGTTTTGAATTTCTCAGAGAGGTGCGTGCGTGTGCGCGCGCGTTTGTGTGCGTGCGTGTGTGTGTGTGTGTGTGTGTGTGTGTGTGTGTGTGTGTGTGTGTGAAAAGAAAGAGGGAGGTAGAGAGAGAGAGAGAGAGAGAGAGAGAGAGAGAGAGAGAGTAGGTCTGAGGATTTCTCATAATCATTTGAATTTGCATGTGACAAGAACCATCAATCTGTGAGAGATACTCATTATCATTTGGATGCACTGAAGCATATGTATTATTAGCCATCAACTACTTTAATTTACACGGTATCTAATTTTAGTCATATAACTTAGGCTTGTCAGATGTCATAGGAATCATGTAACTGGCCACAATAATAAAAGCAGCAGCCTGAGCTGAGGCAGACGCCTTCGTGGCAGTGGCACTTGTCTGGCCGTTTGTTGTAGTGAGAAGTCTTGGTAGGTGCTTTAGCAGACGTCAGGTGTGCGTACGATTTGTAGATGTCGTTGCATTGTTTTTGTCTAGAGTGACAGTGGTAATACTCACTTCCTGAGGCAGCAACATAGTTCAGTCGTTAAGTGCATCGAGCTCAAGTGGTTCGTGGAGAGAACAATAACAAATGTTAATGTACGTAAAATTTTTGTCTAGAGAGAAATCGCGAGAGCTACAATTTTCAGAGAAAAGTTTTGTGTCATGTGAGAGCAGGTTACATCCAGGAAATTTGTGATATAACACATATGAAGATAACCAGGAAATTTTCTAAATACGAAACCAAATCCAAAACAAATATCGCTGATTAACCAATAGTCTTATGTAAGAATCGGATGAAAGGTCGAAAGTATCAGTATACCAGCACGCTTAAGACTCCATTTAGTAAATTCCTGTTCTACTTATGTGAAAAATTTGTTAGAAGATACTGATGTGTGTTATATCTTTATATTGTAACGAAAAGGAAAGCTGCTACTAAGCCTATAGCGGAGATTATGAGTCGCAGATAGGCGCAACAGAGAGACCGACGGAAAGCGAGCTTTCGGCCAACAAGGCCTTTGTCCAAAATAGACAACACACACATTCACTCAAACGCAACTCACATACACAAGACCACAGTCTCTGGTCATCGGGACTCAATTCGAAGGGGGATTCATCACTGAAAACAATTGTACTCCAGTCAATGAGATTCCAGACTGAATACGTGTCTGGAGACGCCCAGAACGGCAGTTGGGTACCAACCTGATTGTCACCAAACATATGGCCCTACAACCAGGAGTGATGGTCTGGGGTGCCATTTCCTTTCACAGCAGCATCCCTTTGGTAGTCATCCACGGAACACTTACAGCACATCCTCCACGGAAAACCATCTTGAGCTTACATTTCAACAAGATAATGGCTGCCACATATGGCGAAAGTTTCTTATGCTTGTCTTCGTGCTTGCCAAACCCTACGTCGACCAGCAAGGTCACCTGATCCCTCCTCAATTGAGAATGCCTGGAGCATTGTAAGCAACCATCTCGGGATTTTGACGATCTAACGCGCCAATTGGACGTAGTATGGCACTATATCCCTCAGGAGAATACTAAACAACTGTGTCAGTCAGTGCCAAGCCGCATGACTGCTTGCATAAGGGCCAGAGGTGGACTAACGTGTTATTGACTGGCTCAATTTGCGAAGCTCTTTCTCTTGAATAAATCATCCAACATTTCTGAAATTCTGACCATTTGTTTGTGTGTTCAAGTACATCACACCTGCCAATTTCCATACCATTTGGGTAATTCCTTCGTGGTGCACCATTTTTTTTTTGTCTGCAATACAGTGATTGACTGTTTGTCAAATCTGGAAGAACACGTGCAGGCCTTACAACATGGCTGTAGACGTCTTGAAACGTGGGAGGGTCCACAGCATACTCTTCATGAAGATGCAGAAGGAATAACAGCAGTTCTGTCCACCAAGAAAGTAGAAATATCCATCCGAATTGAAGTTCACGGTACCATGAATGAGTGGGACTAAGATGTGGTACGAAAACCACACACTAAACACCACAGAGGCAGCTCTCTGGCCTGAACTGCACTCTCCACATAATACGGCTTAAACAGTTCACTGTGTCGTCGGTGCAATCCACACCTTTCACCATTTGAAAGCAGGTGAAATCCCGACGTGTCGATGCCTACTACACATCTACAGTCAGCTACTGATCAGTCAGAAAAATACGATCCATACCTGCCAGACCCTTAAGCATCTGCCTGGAGTGAAGGATTCACGCCTCTGGCTAGCAGAAAAATAGAACCCATGCCTCCCTGACACTTAAGGGTCCGTCTGGAGGGCAGAATTCACGCCTCCTGTGATCAGAAAAATAGGACCCAGGCCTCCTGGATCCTTAAGGGTCCACCTGAGGAGCAGGACCCACATCTCCCATGGTCAGAAAAATAGGACCCATGCCTCCCAGAACCTTAAAGGTCAGCCTGGGCTACAAGAACCATGCCTTCGCAGGTCAGGGAAGGGACACAGTCTTCCTGTTGAAAACAGACAGCTACGTACAAACTTCTAGTCGATGTGGTAAAATATTTTTCGCACCTGTCGTAAGTAATAAGGAAAGAACGGCTCAGATTATCCAGCATCTCGATATCAAAAGAAAATGAGTCTCTAATGCCTAAATATGAATTACTGGTTTTTGTGCCAGTTTGTTTAGTGTCACCCAGGGTGCACCACGAGTGGAGAAATTGTCCCACACCCCTAAAGTATTTGCAAGTTTTTTTTTACAAACTTAAAATTTTTTAATTTAAATATATTTGTAGTTTTATTTTCTTACTAGCCTGCAATATATGCCATTTTCTAAAAACTGCCAGTATTTTTCATTTTGGCTGGTACGTCCAGGTTTCATTTGATAGAAAATTAATTTGGCGTACTGCATTCTTATAATTTTTCCATGTTTCAAGTTCGCCACTTGCTCCATCATGGATCTGAAAGCCGAAAAATACCTTACCTTGTTGAGCAGTTAGCGTTCGTGGAGTCGTGGCGCCTGTTCCGTTCACAGCCACCGTCTGCCATCATGGAGTGAGGTCTGAAGAAGGTATAAAACAGACTTAAATCGGTAACCTCATAAAAAAGAAGTTTCTTGCGGTTGTGACTGTTCATGATCATTTTTAAGTAATAAAGAGAAGTGTTCTCAAAAGTTACCTTACCTTGCTTTTATTTTTTGAGGAACTGATTGCAGTTTTGGTATCGGCTTGATTTTCAGTACGTCAAGAAATTTGTGTATATCTGAGCTGCAGTAGTAGTATTGACTACTGTACTTCTTGTGGAAACTTTTTCAAGCATTGGCTGCTCTCTGTTTGTTACAACTTAGTTCTACCAACGTGGGTGGATGAAAGAGTCTGTTTTCATCTACCATACCTAAGTATCCACAAGCAGTCACAAACCATTTGCAGTTTTTCAAGCACAGTCATTGCTGGCATGAATTCTTCAGCAAAACAGACACTAACCATATAGGGCTCCAGCATTAGCTAGTCAAATATACAAGCCAAAAACTTTGCAACTTCATTCCTGGAAAATTAATCATGTTCAAGTCCCAGTGTCCGTATCTTTCGCCACCATCTCAGTGATAGATGAAATTTACATCTGTGGATTCTTGTATCAGTCGACACTTTACATCCAGCATTCGTAATGCTTTCTTCGAAGGCTGGAAACATTTATGATGGAGATAATTTCAGACCTATATTGTCATATTTACCAACAACTGTTGAGAGGATATGCTGATAATATGAAGTATTCTTATCGTTCAACAAAGAAAATATTCGTTGGAGTATACCGTCCATTAAGAAGCCCATGATCGTAAACAGCTAACAAAAAACTTGTGCAGTACTTAAAACTTCCATTAACACTCACTGAGATGACAAAAATCATGGGATAGCGATATTCCCATACATAGTTGGCGAAAGTATCGCATACACAAAGTTTAAAAGGGCGAGCATTGGCAGAGTTGTCATTTGTTCTCAGATAATTCGCGTGAAAGGTTTCCGACATGAGTATGGCCACATGACGAATGACTTTGAATGCGGCATGGTAGTTGAAGCTAGACACATGGGACATTCTATTTCGGAAATCACTAGGGAATGCAATGTTCCGAGATTCACAGTGCCAAGAGTATGCCGAGAATACCAACTTTCAGCCATTACCTCTCACCACGGCCAGTTCAATAGCCGACAGCCTTTACTTAACTACCGAGAGCAGCAGCTTTTCCATAGAGTTGTTAGTGCTAACAGACAACCAACAATGCGTGAAATAACCGCAGAAACTAGTGTGGGACATACGATGAAGGTAGCCGTCAGGACAGTGCCGCGAAATTTGGCATTAATGGGCCACGGCAGCAGAAGACCGACGCGAGTGCCTTTGCTAACAGCACAACGTCGTCTGCAGCGCCTCTCCTGTGTTTGTGATTGTATCAGTGGATCCTAGACGACTGGAAAGCCGTGGCTTGGTCGAATGAGTCCCGATTTCAGCTGGTAAGAGCTGATGCTGCCACAGACATCATGAAGACCTGGACCCAAGTTGTCATCAAGCTATTGTACAAGCTGGTGGTGGCTCTACAATGATGTGAGCTGTGTTTAAGTAGAATGGGCTGGGTTCTCTTGTCCAGCTGAACCGATTATAGACTGGAAATGTTTATTTTCGGCTGATTGGAAACCATTTGCTGCTAAACAACGACGGAATTTTTGTGAGTGACAATGCTCCATGTCATCGTGGCACAACTGTTCATGCTTCGTTTGAAGAATATTCTATAAAATTCGAGCGAATGATTTGGCCACCCAGATCGGTGGACGTGAATCCCATCGAACATTTATGTGACATAATTGAGAGGTCAGTTCATGCATAACATCCTGCATCGGCAAAACTTTCGCAATTATGGCCGGCTACTGAGATAGGGTGGCTCAATATTTCTGCAGGGAACTTTTAACGATTTGTTGAATCAGTGCCAAGTCGAACTGCTGCAATGCGCCAGGAAAAAGAAGGTCCGACATGATATTAGGAGGTATCCCATGCCTTTTGTTACCTTAATGTGTATTGTGTCACACTGACTAAATATCCTGAGGGATTTTTTAAAATTGGGATTTCATTCCCCTGCCCCATATCGGCAGGGGGGAGGCGCTGGCAGCAGCACAATCCGCTGCTCTTCAGCTGAGTGACATTACATTGGTATAAAATGGCATAACTATACATAAGAAAGGCAGATAAAGACGGACATAAAAACATAATAAATGGAGACAATGGAGGTTAAAATATACACTGATATAGGGACATTCATTGTGGGACAGTTAAAAAAAAAGTCGACATAAAGTTAAAAGAACACACCTGGCGAGTCATGGAGCACTTAAAATACACTGGAGTCACATGCGCAAGTTGTAAGTTGGCCACAGTATAAAAACACACAGAAAGAGAGACACTTAAAAAACCAATGGAAGTGATGGAGCACACACAAAGGGTAAAAATTGCTGGGAGGGACTTGCTGAGGGAGGGGGGCCTGAGAGGAGGGATAAAGAGGGGAGAGGAAAGGGTAGGGGGAGGGGATCTGGAGGGGGTGGGACAAAAGGAAAAAAGGGAGGCTGGGGGGTGCACCAAGAGGCAGGGAATAAGTGGGGTGGGGATGGAGAGGGAGGCAACTCAGGAGGGACTGAAGAGACACAGAAGGTTGGCATGGGAAAGGGACGTGGGGTGTAGGAGGGAGGGAAACTGCTCAGGGGAAGGGAGGAAGAGGGAAGAGGGAGCCCTGAGGAGTAGGAGGGGAGAAAGTGGGTTTAGAGTTGGTAGGAGGGGTAGAGATCTGGGCAAAGATCATCAGCCAGGAAGGGTAGGTGCTGGAAGTTGGGTTGGGAAAGGAGGTGGAGGGTGTGGAGATGGAGAGAGGGCAGGACACAACAGTAAAGGCACAGCAATTGGATGAGGGTAGACAGGATAGAAGACACCAGGGAGTGCAGGGCCTCGAGTCCGCAGACGATGAAGAGATTACAGATGTGTTCGAGGAAAAGAAGAAGATGTGGGAAGGGGATGAGGTCATAGAGGATTTGCAGGGGTATGGAAAGTGGATACGGAAGGTGAGGCAGGATGCATGACATTCTAGGATTTGGAGGGCTTATAGAATCTGTGAGGGGTGGAAATCTAAGTGACGCTGTCATAACAAAGGATGGGTTGGATCAAGGATTTGTAGGTGTGCAGGACAGTGGAAGGATGCAGTCCTCATGTCTGGCTGGACAGGAGTTTCAGGAGGTGGAGTCTATTGTGGTCTTTGTGTTGGATCATAAGGATGGGGAGTCCAGGTTAGGTGGCAGTCTAGGGTGCGGCCAAGGTATTTCAGTGTAGGAGTGATGTGGATAGGATGATGATAAATGGTGAGGTAAAAATCATGGAGCCAGAAGAAGTGAGTGGTATGACCTATGATGATTGCCTGTGTCTTGGAAGGGTTGATGCGAAGGAGCCACTGGTTGCACAAGGCAGTGACTGGCTGAGGTGGGTTTTAAGGGTACTTTGGGACCATTGAAGAGTAGGGTAAAAGACCAGGAAGGTGGCGTCATCAGCAAATCGGAGGAGATGAACAAGTGTTCGAGGTTTGGGCATATCTGTAGTATATAGGAAAAGGACAGAGCCTTGGGGCATGCTGGTGGTGGGATAGAAACTACAGGAGTTGGTATTGTAGATAGTGACATAGGAGGGATGTTGGGAGAGGAAGGAAGCAATGAGACAGACGAAACTGATGGGTAGAGCATAGGTCTGTAGCTGAAAGAGGAGCCCAGGTTGCCAGACAGGGCTTTTAAGTGTTCAAGAGGTCGAGGGAAGCAAAGATAGCAGAGCAACAGGGGTTAAGTTAGAGGTAAAAATTGGTATGGTTAAGGAGCTTGTTGTCAGCTGAGAAGGAGGGCCAGAAGCCACACTAGGTAAGGGTAAGGAGGTGGTGTTGGTTAAACTGGTGATGAATACGGCAGGAGAGGATGGACTTAAACACCTTACTGAAATGGAGGTGAGACAGTGGGACGATAGGAAGAGGTGTTAGAGGGAGGTTTGTCAGGTTTGTCAACAGCAGGACACAGGAAGTCTTCCATAGGTCAGGGTAAAAGCTGGTGGAGAGGAGGACATTGTACAGGGTGGCAAGGGCAGCCAGGAAGGGGAGAGGGGATTCTTTGAGGGGGCAGTACGTGACACTGTCATGACCCAGGGCAGTCTCGCATTTGGAGTGGAGGACTAGTTTTATGTCGTGTGGTGATTAAAAAATGGTTCAAATGGCTCTGAGCACTATGGGACTCTACTTCTGAGGTCATCAGTCCCCTAGAACTTAGAACTACTTAAACCTAACTAACCTAAGGACATCACAAACATCCATGCCCAAGGCAGGATTCGAACCTGCGACCATAGCGGTCGCGCTGTTCCAGACTGTAGTGCCTAGAACCGCTTGGCCACTCCGGCCGGCTCGTGTGGTGATGGGAGTGTTTATGTCTGAGGAGGGTAACTGATCCAAGTACTGAAAAGTAGGGGCAAGTGGTGGGACACAGGTACCAATGCATTCAAGGGCGGTGGGGAAGAGGGAGTAATCAAAATGGGGATTGTCAGGAATGGGGAAGACATCGGAGAGTTGGGAAGCAAAATGGTTAGCCTCACTGAGATTGTCGAAAAAGGGCAGTTGTCGTGGACAAGAGGGTAATGCAGGGTGGGATGGCTACCAGTAAGGCAGTGGGAGGAAGACCAGTACTTGGAGGAGTTGACAGGGAGGGTGGAGTTGAGACATGTACATGTCTGGTGCCAGTCCTGGCGTTGCCTTGCTGTGAGGATATATCAGATGTGTCATTGTAACTGCTATTGTGTATCCTGGCCACAGGTGCAGAGGAAGGAGTGGTAGATAGAGCCTGCATGATTCACAGAGAAGGATGGCCTGCAGAGGAAGCATAAGGCAGTGAGGCTGGATGAGTCTGGTAGGAACCTGGGCCTCCACAGCGTCAGTGATGGTCTGCTGGAGGAAGGAAGAGGCATGGGAGATGTCAGTGGGATGGTGAAATGTAAGGGGATGGCTTTCAATCTGTGAGGCAATGGATTCCTGGTAGGCATCCCAGTCAGTGCAGTGGTAGTCATGGATGGGCTTTGGAGGGGCAGCATGGTGAGGGGCAGGAGGGGGGCGATGGGTGGAGGAGATCACCAGGAGGGGCAGAAGGGCAGGGAGGTGGTCACTACCAATGGGGTCGAGGAAGTCCATGGATATACAACTAAGGAGGTTGGAGGAAGTGAGGATGACATCTGCGGTGGAGTTTCTTTCAGGGCAGGTTTGATGTGGTAGAGAAACGAGGTCACCATTGAGGGTGGCAAGGAACTGATGCACTGCCAAAGGGTGGCAGAGTGCTGGCTGTACATGTTGAGTTCAGTGGCAATATCATTGGTGGAGAAGGTATGGTCAACATGGGAGTTGTGGGACAGACATAGATAGTGGCACAGGTGATGGTGAGGAAGGGAAAAAAGACGCTGAGGAGAAGGTGTTCGGTCGGGTCATTGAGCAGGGTTTGTGGTCGGTCAGGGATATGCTTGAGGTGGCCAATTGCAACGTCACCTTGTGTGAGGGGAAGGGGGTTGTTGGTACAGTGAAGGAGAGAGGGAGAGGTGCAGACAAGATGGTGAGGTTGGACGGTGATGGAGTCGACTTGGTACTGAGACGGAGTATGCATGAAGAGGTATTTGTTGGCAGGGATTGAGTGAATGCTTAGGTATAGTAGATGATACTCTTGACATGCCAGGAGATGGGAGGGTGGGAGGGAGAGGAGGGAAGAGAAGAGAGGGGCGTAAACGAGGATGTCTAGACAGGTAAAAGTAAAGTGGGCCTGGTTGTGGAAGTAGGTGGCATAAGTATTCAAATGGAAAATGGAGTGGGCGGCAAGGGAGAGCTGCTGGAGGATGTGGGGGCACTGGAAGGGCTGCATATACTGCAGAATGATGATCAGGAACCGTATGACATCTTCAGCCGTAGGTGGAGGTGGAGGGATTTGTTGGGGTTGATGGGCTGGTCAATGTGGCAAATGGGGACAGTGAGCTCATGGTTGGTGGAGGGGGATTGGCTTTGCATTTGGAGCAGTAGGTGGGATGGGGTTCATTGCAGGTATTGCAGGAAGGAGGAGATGTGGGGTTAGGACATCATTTGAGGAAGTGGGAGGCTTTACAGTAGGGACAGGTGGGGGGGGGGGAGGGTTCTTGCAGTTTTGGGTGAGGTGGTCGTTGTAGAGGAGACAGCATGGGCAGCAGTAGGATTGAGGAGGAGAATGGAATGGGTCAACGGGGTGGAGACAGTTGAAAATTAGGGCTCCCTGAGTGAAAAGGTGATCTATGGAGGAGGCAGACTCTGCAAAAACATGCATGAGGAAGGTAGAGCCAGAATTGTTGTAGATATGGGGAGCCGAGCGGATTTTCAGGCCAGGGCGAGCATTCAGTTCCGCTCACACCTCTCCCTCTGTGACCACAGAGCTGAGATTTGTGATCATGGCAGTGATGGTTGGAGAAACCCAACACAGATGGACACAGCACTGGAGTCAGCATATTTCCACATCCCTGTTGTTACCTCCCAGAAACACACTGACTCTCTTCCTGCCTATCTCACAGCGATCTGCGCTGCAAAATGTAGTTATTCACGCTTCTGACATGTGGTCACATTAATGTGACTGTCTGCTATATATCCTCTCTAGCCTTCCTCTTCAGATCACACTGTTTTTTGCCACTGAGTTTTGTTACCAGGTATTTCTGCATGGTTGAGATTGTCTTCACTCTCGAGCACATATGTGTCTTCAATAGAGGATGTTTTAATAAAACTTTTGCCGCTCTTGATGTTGCACATCTCTCGCACTACAGCATCTTCTAACAATTTTTAGGATCCGAAAGCACAACCTTATTGAAGTAGTATTTTCCTAATCACTGTAGTTGCAACAGTGTCGGAGGATGTGTTCACTATGAAATGGTCTGCTGTAGAATGAAACATGAAACCACTAACTGTCACTCTGAGGAGGCTGGGAGGGCTCAGAGCTATTACCTGTACTTGATTGTAATTAAACTTGTAAAGGAGTCTCGGGGCCCTACGACCTGCTAAGCCTGCATGGTTAGGAGAGATGTGGGTCCTCTTCTGAAGAAGAGAAATTTGTTAACATCGAATATTGATGTCTTTTCTAAAAGTATTTGTATGGAGTGTAGCCATGTATAGATGCGAAGCAAGGACGATAAGTAGTTTAGACAAGAGGAAATGTGGCACTACAGAAGAATGCTGAGATTAGATGGGTAGATCAAGTAACTAATGAGGAGGTACTGAATTGAATTGAGGAGAAGAGGAATTTGTGGCACAACTTGACTGGATGAAGGGATCGGTTAGTGAAAGACGTTCGAGGCATCAAGAGCTCACCAAGTTAGTATTGGAGAACAGCGGGAAGGGTAAAAATCGTAGGGAGAGACCAAGAAATGAATACACTAAGCAGATTCAGAAGGATGCAGGGTGCAGTAGTTACTTGGAGATGAAGAAGCTTGCACAGGATAGAATAGCAGGGAGAGTAGCATCAAACCAATCTCTGGACTGAAAATCACAACAACAACGACGAGTCCTGGGCGCCGCTAGACACTCTGCATTGGTACAATAATAAATCGAGCAACTTGTCATTGGGCAAGTCCAAACCCGGTAGCTTCTTTCCGCCATTCTACAAATATCATCGCTCCACATCGTTCTGTATGGCTGATTGTGAGCTGATTCCGCCCAATCGATTGGCCCACATACAAACATACAAGCACACCACTTCATTACCATGCCTTATGTCAATGGTGGAGGGTCACATGACCTCCTGATACTTGTTGTTGTACCTCTACAGAGCTCAAAAAGTCTTTTAGGAGAGCGCAGGGGGGAGGGGGGGAGCATTTTTCCTGCAAAGCGTATTTTCGCCATACTTTGTGCCAAATGCATCGTTTCAAACAGTATGATAAAGATGTTCCACAGATAAAAAAGATCTAGCATTGCATGAGTATTCATTTTTTAATTTTCTATTAGAAATGAAAACAAAAAATGAATTGTGTTTGTAGAGTAGAATCCCGGACAGTTTCTGTACACTGGGCGCAGCGTGTCTACAACGCGATTTTGTAATCGTCTCTACGGTGACATCTCTTCATAGCTCCACAGATGGCGGTTGTTTTTGCCTACAGCCGTTCGCAATTCGCAGTTTAAATCTGTCAAAAGCACTGTTAGATGTGAGGGATATCCTTATGTTGAATAGACTATAAGAGTTGCTTAACAACAAAGAATAAATGTGTTAAAACTTCACGCATTATGCGGCATTCTTTCACTCATCTTAGTGTTTATGACGTCATTTCTCTTGATCTATATGTCGTACAACGATGTATTTGTGTAGGTACATTGAGCGGCATATGTGAATACTAGCTGCAAAATGTTATGCGAGTATAGTAGCAAAGAAGTAATAAATTTAGACATCAAGCGAGATGCGGCAGTTTTCCACGCATCTCATTGCTTTTGACGTCATATCTCTCAGTCCAAAGCACTCGGTTACCATGATAGCGACACGAGAGTCAAGGCAGAGCGGCCGTTGTTCGCTGTGGTCACAGGCTGGACGGACGCAATCTGGAAGGTTGCATCCAGGCTCTGGAGGAAGGAATCCGGCGGGCCCGACGTAATAGCCGCAGAAACAAGGCGAGGCGAGGATTACTGGCGGCGGCTCGGCTCCGCATTCCGCCTGCTTAATGAGAGGCCGACAGCCAGAGGAGGCGCTGCGGCATCCCAAAAGAGGGCGAAGCAAAAGGACGAGCCGCGCGGGGAGCCCACAGGCCGTTCTCGACAACGCGTGGACTGTCGTTACTCAGGGATTTGAGGCAACTGTGAAGTCTGGCCGCATGCTGTGTCGACTTGTTCGTTCCTGACCTCTCATATCTCAAGATACAAGGTGAGCTTTAAAAGTACATTTCTTACTACATGCGGAGATACGCTGTCTGGTCAAAAGTATCTGGGTACCTACTAACAGACAGTAGAGTAATGATAGTAAAACCAGTGGCTATATTTGAATCTACGTCGTTTATTCTTTTTAACACATGCTACCAGTTTCGACACCAAATGGTGTCATCTTCAGGCCCCAAGCGTAACCTGCTATCCACAACCGTTATTCCTGCAATGAACATTATCGTATGCAGTGGGCCAACATTAACTGCATTCTGTACTTCCATGGCAATAACAAGCACACCACTTAGTGTGTGACCATTATTCAAGCATTTCGTGTCCGACTGCAGTCCCAGTTCCCTTGATGGATTACCAGGGACTATTAATGGACAATTGGGATGTTTCCATCCTCCGCCTTTACGACTGCTTGAACTGTGCTAGGGACACTTTCAGTGAGATTTCTGAGTGTCTGTAGTGGAATGGCAGCCCATTCTTCCTCAAGAGCTGAAATCAGAGAAAGTAATGATATTGGATTCCGGTGTCTGGAGCGAAGTCGACGTGCTAATTCATCCTCAAGGTGTTCCATTGAGTTCAGGCAGTAACTTTGGACAGGTCATTTCAGGAATGACGTTGTCCACAAAGCATTGCCTCACAAGATGCTGCTTAACGAAATGGTATATTTTTACAGTGATACAAACGACCATTGCCTCCGAACAGTTCCTCTATTGCACGCCGTACACATTGCTGTAAAATGTGTTCGTATCCTTCGGCATTCAGCATTTTTTTAAGCTCAATAAAAGTACCACACACAAACCACGAGAAACACTCCCATACCATAACACTACCTCCTCCGCATTGCACTGCTGGCCATACAAAGTCAATCGCTGTCCAGTTTCGTGGCTCTTTACACCTGCTCTAATGTCGCTTAGCGCTGATTGTAGAAATGTGTGGCTTATGGGGAGCTACTCGACCATCGTACCCCATTGTTTTAACTCCGTATGCAATGTACGAGGTGCATTCAAGTTCTAAGGCCTCCGATTTTTTTTCTAATTAACTACTCACCCGAAATCGATGAAACTGGCGTTACTTCTCGACGTAATCGCCCTGCAGACGTACACATTTTTCACAACGCTGACGCCATGATTCCATGGCAGCGGCGAAGGCTTCTTTAGGAGTCTGTTTTGATCACTGGAAAATCGCTGAGGCAATAGCAGCACGGCTGGTGAATGTGCGGCCACGGAGAGTGTCTTTCATTGTTGGAAAAAGCCAAAAGTCACTAAGAGCCAGGTCAGGTGAGTAGGGAGCATGAGGAATCACTTCAAAGTTGTTATTACGAAGAAACTGTTGTGTAACGTTAGTTTGATGTGCGGTTGCGTTGTCTTGGTGAAACAGCACACACGCAGCCCTTCCCGGACGTTTTTGTTGCAGTGCAGCAAGGAATTTGTTCTTCAAAACATTTTCGTAGGATGCACCTGTTACCGTAGTGTCCTTTGGAACGCAATGGGTAAGGATTACGCCCTCCCTGTCCCAGAACATGGACACCATCATTTTTTCAGCACTGGCGGTTACCCGAAATTTTTTTGGTGGCTTCCATTGAGCTGACTGGCGCTTTGTTTCTGAATTGAAAAATGGCATCCACGTCTCATCCATTGTCACAACCGACGAAAAGAAAGTCCCATTCATGCTGTCATTGCGCGTCAACATTGCTTGGCAGCATGCCACACGGGCAGCCATGTGGTCGTCTGTCAGCATTCGTGGCACCCACCTGGATGACACTTTTCGCATTTTCAGGTCGTCATGCAGGATTGTGTGCACAGAACCCACAGAAATGCCAACTCTGGAGGCGATCTGTTCAACAGTCATTCGGCGATCCCCCAAAACAATTCTCTCCACTTTCTCGATCATGTCGTCAGACCGGCTTGTGCGAGCCCGAGGTTGTTTTGGTTTGTTGTCACACGATGTTCTGCCTTCATTAAACTGTCGCACCCACGAACACTCTTTTGACACATCCATAACTCCATCACCACATGTCTCCTTCAACTGTCGATGAATTTCAATTGATTTCACACCACGCAAATTCAGAAAACGAATGATTGCACACTGTTCAAGTAAGGAAAACGTCGCCATTTTAAGTATTTAAAACAGTTCTCATTCTCGCCGCTGGCTGTAAAATTCCATCTGCCGTACGGTGCTGCCATCTCTGGGATGTATTGACAATGAACGCGGCCTCATTTTAATACAATGCGCATGTTTCTATCTCTTTCCAGTCCGGAGAAAAATCGGAGGCCTTAGAACTTGAATGCACCTCGTAATTGTGCTAGCTGGAGCCGGCCGGAGTGGCTGTGCTTTTCTAGGCGCTACAGTCTGGAACCGAGAGACCGCTACGGACGCAGGTTCGAATCCTCCCTCGGGCATGGATGTGTGTGATGTTCTTAGGTTAGTTAGGTTTAAGTAGTTCTAAGTTCTAGGCGACTGATGACCTCAGAAGTTAAATCGCATAGTGCTCAGGGCCATTTGAACCATTTTGCTAGCTGGACTTAAAAATAGCATTTTGGAACTCATGAGTAATTCTTTCTGCCTATTTCATGCGATTTATTACAGTCACCACATCACCATTAGTCGAACTGGGTAACTTTAGAAGAGTTGAAAAGTCCCTGATGGAAGTGTTACTCACATGCCATGGAACGACAACGTCGCGTTCCAAGTCGCTGAACTCTCCTAGTAGACCCATTCTACTGTTACTGCTTCTGTACAGACAATTTTATAGATATCTCAGCCCAAAGCAGTTCGATATTTATTATTGATTTCCAAATTTCCTTTAGAACCTACTGTTTTATGTCAGACAATGGATCAAGAGTTACACAGTCTTCAGCATCAACTTGGGAACTTATTTTCTAGGATTATTTGTAGCAGATACAGAATCTTTACGTCTACATACACAAGAAATAGGAAAGGTTTTTACAAACAAAAAACGTTGTATACTGCTCTAGAGAATAGGGAATTGTCTCATAGTCTTTAATCAAAGCTAGAGGGAAGGATGACTGGACACTTGAGAGTAGAGGAAATATGAGTTAATCACATCTTTATCGTGACGATCATTTCTCCCTTGTAGGTTTGTGCCAACAAAATGATTTCGCAATCGGAGGAGAAAACTGGTGACTGAAATTTCATGAGAAGATCCCGTCGCAACGAAAAACGCCTTTGTTTTAATGATTGCCACTCCAATTCACGTATCATGTCTGTGGCACTATCTCCCCTATTTCGCGATAATACAAAACGAGCTGTCCTCTTTCTACTTTTTTGTTTTCATCCGTCAGTCGCACCTGATGCGGATCCCACACCGCACAGCAATACCCCAGAACAAGGCGGACAAGCGTGGTGTAAGCAGTCTCTTTAGTAGACCTGTTGCACTTTCTAAGTCTTCTGCCAATGAATCGCATCTTTGATTTGCTCTAGCCACAATATTATCTACGTGATCGTTCCAATTTAGGTTAATTGTAATTGTAATCTCTAAGTATTTAGTTGAATTTACAGCCTTAAGATTTGTGTGACTTATCGCGTAATCGAAATTTAGTACTCATGTGAATAACTTCAAACTCTTCCTTATTCAGAGTCAATTGCCACTTTTCGCACCATACAGATATCTTATCTAAATCATTTTGCAAGTCATTTTGATCATCTGATGACTTTACAAGACGGTGAATGACAGCATCATCTGCAAACAATCTAAGACGGCTACTCAGATTGTCTCCTATGTCGTGAATACAGATCAGAAACAACAGAAGGCCTATAACACTTCCTTGGCGAACGCCGGATATTACTTCTGTTTTACTCGATGACTTTCCGTCTATTACTACGAACTGTGACCTTTCTGACAAGAAATCCGAAACTAGTCGCACAACTGAGGCGATACTCCGTAGGCACGAAGTTTGGTTAGAAGACGCTTGTGTGGAACGGTGTCGAAACCCTTCTGGAAATCTAAAAATATGGAATCAATTTGACATCCCCTGTCGATAGCTCTTGTTACTTCATAAGCATAAAGAGCTAGTTGTGTTTCACAAGAACGATATTTTCTGAATCCGTGCTGACTACGTGTCAATAGATAGTTTTCTTCGTGGTACTTCATAATGTTCGAATATAGTATATGTTCCAAAAACCTACTGCAAATCGACGTTAATGACATAGGCCTGCAATTCAGCGGATTACTCCTACTTCCCTTTTTGGATATTGGTGTGATTTCAGCATTTGTCCAGTCTTTAGGTACGGATCTTTCTGTGAGCGAGCGGTTGTATATGATTGCTAAATACGGAGCTAATTTATCAACATACTCTGAGAGGAACCTGACTGGTATACAATCTGGGCCGGAGGCCTTGCCTTTATTAAGTGATTTAAGCTGCTTTGTTACACCGAGGATATCTACTTTTATGTTTCTCATCTTGGCAGTTGTTTTTGATTGGAATTCAGGAATATTTACTTCGTCTTCTTTGGTGAAGGAGTTTCGGATAACCGTGTTTAATAACTCTGCTTTAGTGGCACTGGCATCAGTGACTTCACCGTTGTTATCGCGCAGTGAAGGTATTGATTGCGTCTTCCTAGCCGCCAGTATCATCCACGCAACATAAATTGAGTCTTTGCACCACAGACGTTTCCCTTAATAGTAGCATCCGTTTGGAAATGTACTATTAGTCATGGTTCTAAATAAAGGTTGTCCCAAGAGGAATGATCAATATTGGGGATATGACAGGAACAATCATTCGAAGCAAAAAATGTCCAGTAACACGGGCTCTACATACGTTACGAGCTATGAGCACTTGTTCATCTTCGCTTCTGTGAAACTCCTCTCATCTTTTCAACTACTGCTCGTAGCTCTTAAGGTATGCCCGTGTTAACCAGACTTTTTTTCTTGTTTTGGCCCCATGCAACCACCTCCAAAAATATGGAAGTCAAAGACCTCGTAGCAGAGAGATTTGTTCCACGGTACTTAAGATGAAAAAGTGCTCATAGTTCCTAAGGCACGTATTTTAGAACCCATGTTTACTGGAGTTTTTTGCCTAGAATGATCGTTCCTGTCGTATCCCTGATTATTTACCATTCCTCCTGGGATATCCTGTGTACTAGAGCCATAACCACTCTTGCAGGTTCATTTTAAAATATCTGTCCAACTACTGATCTTTATATGCATATTTGTCTTGTGAACAATGTAGCGCATATCCTATACCAATTACACTGAATAAAAAAACCAACAAGTACGAATTATATCAACACATTTAGAGTTACCATTTGTAGTCATTATATACAATTCTGGTCTGTTTGTCGTATGTTAGTGAGCTTCTAGCGTGGTTGATGGTCCGTTACCATCGTTATTTTGATTTAACTTTTCTTCCACTTTCCACATAACTCGCATGTTTTCAAAACGAGTCTCCTAGCATTCCTTAACTAACATGTTGAAGATCCTACTTACATTGTCACGAATTTCTACTCAGAGGCAGAGATCTCGAAAACAAGTGGCTACCCTCCAACCGGTGCTAGATAGTTAACATTAAAGACACGCTCAGAGTGAATTTTCGCATAGCACTAGACACATGTGATTTCAGTGTACTCCTATTGTATCACACTTACTGTGACGCCTTATGTAATGCCCTGCGACTCCTGCTGGAAAGTTGCTCAAGAGACTGATTATGAGAGTAAGCGATGACTATCAGAGCCATTGCTTATAGAGACCTGTTACAGTAGGACGCTGCTACATCCAGCACTTACAGAGCTGTCGTCTATTCCAGTCTGTCGCATTCTGCCATGTACGCTGTAGTCCGGAACTTCATGTTCCTCTATCCTATCCATAGAAGTAAATTCTTTATGAATTTCATACGCTTTAAACTCGCTGAACCTAAGCTGTTAAGATATGATTTAGATAAGATATCAGTATGGTCCGAAAAGTGCTCAATTGACCCTGAATAAAGGAAAGTGTGAAGTTATTCACATGAGTACTAAGGGAAATCCGCTAATTTCGATTTCGCGATAAGTCACACAAATCTGATGGCTGTAAATTCTATTAAATACTTGGGGATTACAATTACAGATACCCTAAATTGAAACGATCACATAGATAATGTTGGGGGTAGACCCAACCCAAGACTGCGATTCAATGGCAGAACACTTAGAAGATGCGACAGGTCTACTAAAGAGACTGCTTACACCACCCTTGTCCGCCGTATTCTGGAGTATTGCTGTGCGGTGTGCGATTCGCATCAGGTAGGACTGACGGATGACATCGAAGAAGTACAAAGAAGGGCAGCTCGTTTTGTATTATCGCGAAATAGGGGAGATAGTGTCACAGACATGAAACGTGAATTGGAGTGGCAATCATTAAAACAAAGGCGTTTTTCTCCTCCGATTGCGAAAACATTCTGTTGGCACCCACCTACATAGGGAGAAATGATCATCACGATAAAATAAGAGAAATCAGGGCTCGCACTGAAGAATTGTGGTGTTCTTTTTTCCCATGCGCCTTTCCAAAGTGGACCGGTAGAGACAGCTTGAAGGTGGTTCATTGAACCCTCTGCCAGGCACTTTATTGTGAATAGCAGAGTAATCACGTAGATGTAGATGTACCATGAGCCAAAGGAGTTTGATATGGACCATTATAAACCATTCTCGGATGCTGGTCACTGTAGTCACTGTAGGTGATGTACAATTCACACCAGGCGGTCGTGTGATCCTCAACCGTTGACGTAAGGTATGGCAGTAAAGTGAGGTTTATGTGACACTTCGTTGTATGGAATGACCATGTGCCTGCTCACTACTTTCTGAGATAGAGCCCTGGACTTTGACTGGATTTCTTGTTTTGAGCCAGTTTACTGATGCCTTGTATTTGCTAGGTCCAGATAGTGTATTCCATCATGAACGCTGATTCCTCTCGCGTGATGCGAGATGCATCTGATGGTTTCAGAAATTCACCGCATCGCTCGATCTTCAGTTCTCCCGTTCAGAATTTGACAGAGACGGAGACCACACATGCTGACTGCAAAGCCCATTATGCGGTATGTCCTCATTGTGCAAGGCAGTATCCTCAATCCGCTGGGTCCTGTGCCAACCAGTATATGCATTATTTTGTTGCTTTGTCAGCTATCTTGTGTATGTAATCTGTACAGTTTCCCTTTCGCCTAAATATGCGCGAAAATACTTACTATTAATCGAATAGTCGTCTTCTAAATTTTTGTTATTAGATTTTTACCTGATTATCCTAACAGTCATTATGTGGAGGAGGAGGAGATTAGTGTTTAGCGCCTCGTCGGCAACGAGAGAGACAGAGCAAAACCTCGGATTAGGGAAGGATGGAGACGGAAATCGGCCGTGCTCTTTCAAAGGAACCATCCCGGCATTTGCCTGAAGTGATCTAGGGAAATCACGGAAAACCTAAATCAGGATGGCCGGATGTATGTTTGAATCGTCGTCCGATGAGTATTATGTAAATGCTATTGTCTGCAATAGCTTTGAGGTTCTTGGCCGCCCACACTACCACCGTCCACAACCCAGCGCACCGTAGCTTTCTCGCACTAGTCTCCTAGTGATTGTGTGACGCATATGTCACACTCTATTTGAGCTACAGCAGAGACTGAGCTCTTCAAAGACGCCGAATAATGGACCACCACAGGGATCTGCCCTCGATCCACTGCTGTTTAATCTGCACATCTCCGATATACATCAAATTAGATCTCGTAACTTTGGATGCGTCGCTGACTGGGTTCTGGCAGTGGAATATCAAAATTTTGAAGAAACGGAAGTCATCTTAACATCTGAGATGGCGATAATGGGAACATACTTTCGGAGAGGGAGACTGAAACCAAACCCTACCAATCCGTCTCGGATTGTTTTCATTTGTGTAACGGAGCGGCGAATATACACCTCCATGTCTGTTTTGGTGAATGATTACCTCACCACAATCAACACCCAAGATATCTAGGGATTACATTTGACCAGACACTGTTCGACAAGTAGCATCTGTAAAACATAGCTGCCAAGATACGAACTAGGAACAACATCATAGGTAAACTGTACGGAACAACCGGAGTATCCACTGCTGAAACTCTGCGCACTTCAGCACTTGGGCTTGTCTGCTCTACTGCGGAATATAGAGCCACGTCACATCGGGTGGCAGGACAGCAGGCGGATGTTCTACGTGGACCATCTATCCTTATCGGGTGCGTCATTGCTGCAGCCGGCCCTATTTGGGCATAATATCTCTTTAGTTTTCTGTGAATGTTTCTCGATTTTACTCTGGCGTACAGTGAAGAAGCGTTAGGTATTTGGAAGACAGCTCGTAATTCTCGCAGAGAGCTCTTTCGATGACGTAAAAATAATAATTTTCTGGAAAGTTCACACCCCCCGTAATTTGCTTGAGTTCGCATAATTCAGTACCTACTTAGTCTCTGACTGTAAAAGCGAATCACCTATCTCTTCCAGATTCACCTCATTCTCAATCTCTAACACGTTTCGGGGCATCTCTTAGTCCTCAAATAGAAATTCGATGTAGGTCTATCCCCGCTGTCTCTTTGTACATTTCGTGGCATCTATCAAGGTTTAATTTTTAATTCGTGAAAATAACCTCTAATATTCATGTTCGCAACGTAAAATCTCAATCAGCCACTTCATCGTAAATATCTTCACATTTATTTTTCAGGCACTCTACCACATTTCTGTTTGGTCTCATAACAAATCCTCCTTTGCACAGTAAGCTCCAACGACACGTTCATTTACATATAATCTCTATTTGCATCGTCTTGGACGTAGCATGAAACTGGGAGAAGTAACGACACGATTCAGTCCATATTACTGAGATTCTTTGGCAATACTGGTCATTAAGTTGAGTATGTTTGTTTTTCTAGAGCACATATTTCGAAAACTGTAAGGCTGTGTAAAACAGGTTACCCTACTTCAGGCTAATACCTGTCTTGGGAAATGAAGAACTGGTATCAGAGTGTTAACAGATTATTATCAGCCCTCCGATACCAAGCGAATTACTTTACTTTTACTCATGAAAATTGTGACTTATTCAGTGAGAAACTTTATTTATTCGCTCAGAGTTTTTTAGTTCTATTAGAGCTTATGGCGCATACTTTATAAACTTCTGTTCTCTATGTTTTTGTCTTTACATATATTTCAATTCTGTTTGATACCTGTCCATTGTCTAAACAACCTGCCTCGTTCGTTGTAGCTAATTTTCTGGGAGACTGTTTCACTAAGTAGAGCCTTTTTACCCGTAAGTGCTGACTATAAAAAAGGCTAGTTAAGAAAAAATTGTGGGAAGTGTACTTAATTTGTATCTTAAAACTCTCTATAGGGACAGTCTGGAAAAGATTCACACTATGTGATACAATTGGTTTCGAGATTTGTCAGTATTATAATTGACTGATGACGAATTCATGATTAAGTTACATGACTTTATTTTATTAAGTAACAAAACTAAGATTTTTTAATAAACTGAAAGTTCACGGAGCGATTGTTATTATATGACAGTTAAGCACAAAAGACAGAGAATTAGCTTTTCCATCACATGATAATTATGTGGTTGCTCCTAGGAGATGGAAGAGAACACAATATTTACGAAAATGTATTTGACATGAGACGAACAAAAAGAACTACTGGAAGATTCGTTCTCCAGGGATACCGTGAAACTAGAGAAGAAGCCAGTGCGACACTGCTGGAGAGATTACATTAGATTAGATTAGTTTTTCATTCGATAGATCCGTGCTGAGGAGATCCTCGTGGATGTGGAACATGTCAATTTATTTTATTTTTTTTAAGCTGAAATAACAATACTAATAGTATGAATATATACAATACATCATTTGTTTCTATTAAAAAATTCGTCAATGGAGTAGAAGGAGTTGGCCATTACTAAGTCTTTCAGGCTCCTTTTAAACTGATCTTTATTTGTAACTAAATTGTTTATGTTTACTGGCAAATTATTGAAGATGTGTGTTCCTGAGTGGTGGACCCCTTTTTGAACTAAAGTAAGTGCTTTTAAGTCCTTGTGCAGATCATTTTTGTTCCTGGTATTTTATGTATGAACTGAGCTGTTTGTTGGAAAAAGAGATATATTATTTAGGACGAATTTCATTAATGTGTAAATATACTGAGAGGAAGTAGTTAGCATACCCAGTTCTTTGAAGAGGTTTCTACAGGACGTCCGTGAATTTACTCCACAAATAATACGTATTACACGCTTTTGGACTCTGAAAACTTTTGTTTGACTTGAAGAGTTACCCCAAAATATTATACCATATGACATTATGGAATGAAAGTAGGCAAAGTATGAAAGCTTCTTCATTTTTATGTTGCCTATATCTGCTAGCACTCGAATTGCAAATACAGATTTGTTAAGGCGTTTCTGCAGTTCTGTGGTGTGCTCTTCCCAACTGAATTTATTATCAAGTTGTAATCCCAGGAATTTAAGACTGTCAACCTCTTCTATCTGCTCTTCTTCGTATTTTATGCATATGCTGGGTGGAAACCTCTTACAGGTTCTGAATTGCATATAGTGAGTCTTTTCGAAGTTTAATGTCAGTGATTTGGCTTTAAACCATTTATTAATACCCATGAAAATATCATTAGCAGATCTTTCTAGAATTACACTTGACATACTATTTATTGCAATACTTGTGTCATCTGCAAACAAAACGAACTCTGCTTCTGGCAGTGTAACTGATGAGAGATCATTAATGTACACAAGAAAAAGCAATGGCCCTAAGATGGATCCTTGTGGGACACCACATGTAATTTCTTCCCATTCTGATGATGACTGATGACTTACTTCACTAGTCCCTTGCACTGACACCCTTTGTTTCCTGTTAGTGAGGTATGACTTGAACCATTTTGCAGCACTGCCCGTGACACAATAGAATTCTAATTTACTTAAAAGGATGTTGTGGTTCACACAATCAAATGCATTTGACAAATCACAGAAAATACCTGCTGCTTGTAATTTGTTATTTAATGAATCAAATACATTTTCACTGTAGGTGTAAATAGCCTTCTCGATATCAGAACCCTTCCGAAATCCAAACTGTGTTCTTGATAATATGTCATTTGTGGTCAGATGGTTGAGCAGCAGCCTGTACATTACTTTTTATCCCCTTTCTTGAATATAGGCTTAACATCTGCATATTTTAGCCAGTCAGGAAACGTCCCAGTTATAATTGACTGGTTACACAAGTAACTTACAATTGTACTAAACTCACAAGAACATGCCTTAGTTAACTTTGTTGATATTTCATCGTACCCACTAGAATGCTTTGTTTTTAAAGATTTTATTATGGAAGTTATTTCTTTTGGTGAAGTGAGTGATATATTCATGTACTTGAAGCTATTTGTGAAGGCTAGTTTCAGATATTCAAGGGCATTATTTACTGATCCTGAAAGTCCCATTCTATCAGTAACGGATATAAAGTACTTGTTAAATAGATTTGCCACACTATGCCCATCAGTTACTAATGTGTCATCTACCCTTAGTGCTATTTGCTCCTGTTCCTTTCTGGTTCTACCAGTCTGCTCTTTCACTATATCCCATATAGTTTTTATTTTGTTCCCTGACGTTGCTATCTTCTTCTCATAGTGCATTTGTTTAGACGTCTGAATTACTTTTTTTAATGTTTTACATTATTCCTTGTATTTAGCTAAATCATCAACATTGGAGCTATTCTTGGTCGACAGATACATTTTCCTTTTTGTCTTACAGGAAATCTTTATTTCAAGAGTAATCCATGGTTTTATTATAGACTTCTGTTTAATTTGTGTAACTTTTACAGGAAAACAGTTCTCAAACATGGTACTGACGTTGTTCATGAATGTGTTATATTTTTCATTCATGTCATGAGCACTATAAACATCTTTCCAGTTCATATCTTTGAGCAGTTATCTAAAACACTCAATTTTTGGCTGATTGACTACTCTCCTGTACTCGGATTTAGCAGTCTTGATAATCTGCTTAGAATTTACATCTAAAACAAGGAGCTGCATGTCATGATCTAATAGTCCATTTATAACAGGTTTTATGATATGATTTTGTTTCTTTGATTTGTCTATAAAAATGTTATCAATGGCTGTCCTTGAGGATTTAGTGATCCTAGTTGGAAAGTCTACAGTGTGAGTTTGATTGAAAGACAACATTACTAACTGCAGTGAATGTTTACTGGAAGATTGCATTAGAAAATCTGTATTAAAGTCACCAGCAATAAAAATTTCTTTGTTTCTTCCTGTTAAATAACCCAAAAGAGCTTCTAGATGATCTAAGAATAGATTATAATTTCCTGCAGGTGCTCAGTAAATAGTTATTATTATATAGGATCTGTTATGGAACTCTAATTCTGTAGCACATGCTTCTAGATGCTGCTCTAAGCAGAATTTATTAAGAATGAGATTTTCACTCTGCAGCGGAGTGTGCGCTGATATGAAACTTCCTGGCAGATTAAAACTGTTTGCCCGACCGAGACTCGAACTCGGAACCTTTGCCTTTCGCGGGCAAGTGCTCTACCAACTGAGCTACCGAAGCACGACTCACGCCCGGCATCACAGCTGTACTTCTGCCAGTACCTCGTCTCCTACCTTCCAAACTTTACAGAAGCTCTCCTGCGATCCTAGCAGAACTAGCACTCCTGAAAGAAAGGTCGAAAACCCCCCTCACAGGTGGGGAGTACCGGGCAGAGGATGACCGCCTTCATGGGGCTCCACACGCTGCGAAATGTTGTACCAATTTGGAACATGGAATCTGTACGCAGATGGGCCATGCACATGGAATGGCGTGCGGGATTTGGTTACTTTTTTCTTTCTTTATTATCTAAAAAAAAAAAAAAAAAAAAGTTGGTAGAGCACTTGCCCGCGAAAGGCAAAGGTCCCGAGTTCGAGTCTCGGTCGGGCACACGGTTTTAATCTGCCAGGAAGTTTCAGAATTTATTAATGTCAATGTTCTTGAGGGAGGTTCAAATGGTTCAAGTGGCTCTGACGACTATGGACTTAACATCTGACTCAGATGTTAAGTCCCATAGTGCTCAGAGCCATTTGAACCATTTGAACTTAACATCTGAGGTCATCAGTCCCCTAGACTTAGAACTCCTTAAACCTAACTAACCTAAGAACATCGTGCACCTCCATGCCCGAGGCAGGATTCGAACCTGCGACCGTAGCAGCAGCGGGGTTCCGGGCTGAAGCACCTAGAACAGCTCGGCCACAGCGGCCGGCTGGAGGGAGGTAGTTGAGTGATTGAGAGGATTGAGAGTACGTCGGGGAAGAAATTAACAAGGTATAGAAGTGAACGAAAACCGAGTTACGGATATCGCGGTGGGCGCTTCAAATAGAAATGGACTGATATTCGAAATGCATAAGGAATGTCTTCCACAATGTGCATCTGTAACATTGGTTGAACATTGCTTCTAGGCCTCGAGCGGTCGTTTATTACATTCGACGCCACCAAGGGACAACAGATAACTTCGCATAATCGAAATACAGACGCAATGAAACGCCACATCCATGTTCGCAAAAGTTATAAAACCAACGTCACGTTAGCGAATGTCGTAAACCGTATGTTTCATTAACAAGGTATGACAGCGACTTCTAGTTTGGAACTCAGTAAAACACAAATACAACAAAGTGCTTGTAGCACTTCGCGGAAATGAAATGATGGCATGGCATTATTGGCCGGGAGACCTCATCTGTGGTTGTTCAGCCGCCTAGTGAAAGTCTTTCTGTTTAACGCCGCTTCGCCGACTTGCACTTCTTCGTGATGGAGATGAGTTGAAATAACTAGAACAACTCAAACACTCAGCCTCCGAGCGAAAAAAATCTCCGACCCAGCCGAGAATCGAACCCAGGGCCCCACAACTTGCAGGCAGTGACACAAACCACTTTTTTGTCTTTTTCTGTTGTTTCTTTCCTTCATTATTCTCCTCATTTGATCTGAGAGAACTTCACAGTGAAGTATTCAACGATGAACGGGTGTTCATCGTTGAATACTTAACCTTTTTTTTTCCCAGCCCTCTGACTGAACACACTGAGCTACCGTGTCGGAGACACCAGGCCACGAGCTGCGGCAGCCCCTGCCTGGAACATCAAGGCCAAGACTCCAAAGTACACACAGCAGTTACGTTGCCACTTGGTACCAGCGCATTGCCCGATCCCTCCAGAGAGCGTTGGTTCAAATGTTCAAATATGTGTGAAATCTTATGGGACTTAACTGCTGAGGTCATCAGTCCCTAAGCTTACACACTACTTAACCTAAATCATCCTAAGGACAAAGACACACACCCATGCCCGAGGGAGGACTCGAACCCCCGCCGGAACCACCCGCACAGTCCATGACTGCAGCGCCCTAGACCGCTCGGCTAATCCCACGTAGCACAGAGCGTCGGCGACGGCCGCTCCTCAGACCTCGTATTGGTCCGCTGGAAGACAGGCAGTGTTCTGGTTGATGGGTGATAATCCAACCAGCCGTGACGTAAGCGGATACGGCGCCACAGTCAAGGCTGGCCGGTGTGTCCGCATCGTTATTTTAGCGGTCTGATCGCACCCGCCTTAAAGACAATGAGGGGTTTTTCTGCCGGAGCTTGCGGTCGCCGACCGGCAAAGCCCGTACCACTCGTCCTTCTACCTGACCTTCTCCCTTAAAATCTCGGCTTTAGGATGAGCTTTGTGCAGCAATGTCCACTTCGCAGACGTGTCTAGTGCTAGCACCGCTATCACTCTTAGATGACCATCACAGCGCTTTACAGGAAATGAGTTGCGGGATGTGGGGTGTGGGAGAGGGCGAAGGGGAGGAGAGCAAGGGATGGAGTACAGTCGAGAAGTGACTCATTCCAAGATATGTCGAAGGTATAAAGATATCTGCACTACTGGGCTTCGGTATATTACCAGCTAAGAGGACAGTAAAAAAATCGTTAACAGGTTTGATTCGCTAAATAAGGAAGTTAATAACAATCTTAGTCCTCACTGACAAACATTTAAACAATATCCCCGGAAATGCTTGCTTTTGCTCGTAGACGTATGATTGCTGCTCGTTCTACATCTACATCCACACGCATACTCCACAAGTCACAGTATACAGCATGACGCACGGTTTTTCCCATCAGTCAGTATTAATTTTTTGAGCGGTACCAGTAATCACCACATGTTACAGCTGACGTCAGTTGATAGGCTCCTTTTCTTCTGCAAAATGTTAAGTCAGAATTAACTACAGACTTCCGAGATATTATATGTATTTCTGAGACGTGCAGTATTATTCTCGTCTAGTAGTTAACAGTTTGAGAACTCAATCTCAGATAAAAAAATAGTACTCGAGCCGAGCGGAACTCAAACTGCATTAGACTATCGTGTTTTTAGTTCTCCATATTGTCTGTGTAATCACTTCAATCGACTCTCTGGATATTTACTTTGTCAAGGCTCTCGCGGGTCATCCTTACCCCTTTTGTCACGTTGACTTACTGCTTCTTTAATTCTCTCGACAATGTTGAATTCATCACGAAGCAGTTGGTTCGCTATTAATAACGCGTCTCTCCGTTCTCTTCGAGTTATTGTTTTTTTTCTTCGCTTCAACTCTCCTCGAAATGCTCTAACAAATTAATGATAACACAGTGTTCCGCTTTTTAAACGAAATGTTTTAGTCCTTCCATATTAGACAGTGTGTCTATTTCACACCTACAGTAAGTTAACTTGAGAAGAATCTTATGAATATCAGTAACACGTGTCCTCTACGTATCTCTTGCATGAAAACCGACTAAAGGATTTTACATATATCACGACCTCGTCAACGGCATGTTGTTCCGAGTTACCTACTGCATGCTGGTTTTTATTGTTGTTTTGATGAAGCCTGTGTAAATGGCAGCAAGCATATGTTATGCTGTCATGGTCTCATGTATGAAGATACATTGTCCCCACTAGAATAATGGTAATGACAATGACACCTTGGATTACGATCTGTGACTGTATACTCGCACGACTCATATTTTTGTGCATAGTGCACAGTATATGCAACGTTTTTGTGACTTTGTCTCGTTGATCAGCTGGACTCGGAAGTTCTAGTGACCTCGCCCTATAATCTTACTTTGTTATTCATGATGGACGGCAGCCATGGTATATAAAGCTCAACTACATAGTGTCTAATGGATTATCCAGTAAACAATGTGGAGAACGAAGACTCGAACTCGGGACGTTAATCATTCGCGGGCATGTGCTCTACCGAATGAACTACCCTGACACGAGTCAGGACTACTCCTCACAGTATTTTTCTGCCAGTACCTCACATCCTTCTTTCCAAACTTCGCAGAAGTTCTCCTGCACAACTTGCAAAACTGATGGAAGCACTCCGGGAGGCAAAATATTGCGGAGAAATGGCTTTGCCACAGTCTGTGGCTGTGAAATTTGGAAGGTAGGAGATGAGGTACTGACGGAAGTAAAGTCATGAGGACGGGTCGTGAGTCATGCTTGCGTAGCTCAGTCAATAGACCACTTCGTCGCGAAAGGTGAAGACCTCGAGTTCGAGTCTCGGTCCGCCACACAGTTTTATTCTGCCATGAAGTTCCATAACAGCGCAAACTCCGTTGCAGAGAGAAAATTTCATTCTGCGAACGTAGACAATATGTGGGTGCACAAAGGTGAAAAGAAGTTACTATAGCAACATGAATACTTTACACATATTTTAACGAAGACCATGCAAGTTAGCTTGTGTCTGCATAATACAATTTAAGTTTAATTTTACGACACAAAGTAGAAAAGTCAGATATATTAGTAAATAAGTTTCCTCTCATTGATACACATGAAATGAAAGTATAAACACTTGCGCAGATAGAGTAGCGTGGAGAGCTGCGTCAAACCAATCTCTGGATCGAGAACCACAACAACAACAACAAAACAAATACATTGTGCAAGACACATAATGTGTTCTAACAACCACGTTTCAAAATACAATGCCTGTTTGGTGTTCTAGGTATTATGCTTGCTAATAAACGACCAGAAACTTATATTTGAAGTTTATCGGTTTCATAATGAGTATTTAAATCTAAGTTAATTCTTTATTTATGACATAATTACTGCATCTGGTAATACATTGTTGGTTCATTATTTATAAGTTAAGGCCATTAGTACATAACATTAAAGCATTGACCATGTGCCACATATGCCTATTAACGGAAAACATTCTAATATGTATTACAGAAATCACTGCAATCTGTGCACAGTTTTTTTACTAGTTTTTAAAACAGACATGTTTAAGACAGTTTTATAATGTAAAATTTTCTTTGTGATTTTGTACCTTACTGTTTTTATAAGACACTTAATTTGTATTATTTCATTATTAATTGATAATTTATAATAATTATTTTCTGTCATGACAGAACGTACCTGCAAATTATAATTAAACATGTCGAGAATATACTGTATGTGTACATTGTAATCCCACAAACTACATAGATTGACAATTCGAGATACCGTGCCTGTCACATAAGTAGAGTCAGAGTAAAGCCCTCGTTGTCGTCGCCGTCGGCTGCAGCATGATTCCGATTGTGTCCGCCTGCTTAGCTGAGTGCCGGCACGAGAGCTCAGCGTGGTCGGTCAGAAGGGTAGCTGCCCTCTGTAATAAAAAAAAAAACTGAGGGAATGGATCAACAATGAACTTAAACGGTTCACAAGGGACGTCCGCCCCGAACCAATGCAACGTATAATAACGAACAAAATGAGATTTTAAAAAAGTGCTAATGTGCTTGCCTCCTATGCAGCGGGCCCGGGTTAGATTCCCGGCCGGATTGGAGATTTTCTCCGCTCGTGGACTGAGTGTTGAGTTGTCCTCGTCATCAATTCATCGTCATCACCGGCACACAAGCCGCCCAATATGGCGTCGACTGAAATAGACTTGCACTCGGCGGCCCAACTTACCCGCATCGGGCCTCCCGCCCAACAATGCCAAACGATCATTTCATTTTCTTTTTCGAGTGTGCATAACTTCTTCCTGCATAGACCGAGCATTTCATCTCAGCTTAGGTATCCGTTTCCGATGGCGGAACAGATCAATCCTGCCATAAAACACGCGCCCACACAAATCGCACTGAATCGTTGGAGGAGGGAGGGGTTATAATTGACGGAGCTTTCCTGCTTGTCGCTTAGCCTCTTCATGTCTACGACGTTCTCCCTCAAACAAGTTGACCGCGGTGGATTTAGTGTTCTTCAGCAGTAAACGGTCCACAGCACATTCTTTCCACGTTTGTCTATTTGTACTGGTCGCCTTCATGATGTGTTACAGCAGGTCCTTAAAGCGCATAAGAGGGACTCCGTCATGTCCACTGCCAGAGCATGTAAACAGAATGAGAGTATAGCCCTCGCTGTCGTCGCCATAAAGGATTTGGCGGGAAAGGCTGATATCACTCACGACGTGAAAGTGACTTGACCATCTGAATTTATGAGCGATGATGATTGCCTCAACGCTGTTTACGGCAATTTTATTGTTTTTTCTTTTTCAGCAGACAGCAGCATAAAAAAAATTGATGCTCGTTTCACTAGCGTCTGTTAGGTCCTTCCATAGTCATATTCTCTAAGATTGTTACATATTGGTAGAATATTGGAAACTGATTTTGATAAACAGTGCTGTAAACACGATTGCTACATGTTTCACTCGCAGCAATTTAAGCTGTGTTATTAGGTCTCTGTCCAGTCACATTCCCTAAGATCGTGGCATATTCATAGAAATCAGGAAATTAATTTTGACAAACAGTACTGGAAATAAGATTGCTGCTCGTTTGACTCGCGGATGCGCTATTAGGTTCCTGCATAACCACATCCTCAAAAATGTACGAGGGTTATTCCAAAAGTAAGGTCCGGTTATAAAAAAAAAATCAAAACTAAAATGTTTTTTCAAAACAATTGTTTTATTTATATTCCTTACATCTTTATCTATTTTCTACATAACTTCCATACTTATTTAAACATTTGTCACATCGTTCAACAAGCTTTTGAATGCCCATGTTATAGAAATCGGCCGCCTGTGACGATAACCAGTCCTTAACTGCTTCTTTCACTTCATCATCTGTGTCGAAGCGCTTGCCGCCGAGAAACTCCTTTAAGTAACGGAACAGGTGGAAATCACTTGGCGCCAGGTCCGGACTGTAAGGAGGATGGTCCATCTGTTCCCATCCAAATTTCTTGATCAGAGCTTGCGTTTCATTTGCAGTGTGGGGTCTGGCATTGTCATGCAACAACAAGATTCCAGACGACAAAAGACCACGTCGCTTATTCTGGATTGCACGTCGAAGTTTAGTCAGGGTAGCGCAGTAGGCGGCTTTATTAATCGTTGTTCCTCTCTCCATAAAGTAGACTAACAATACTCCACGTCTATCCCAGAACACAGTCGCCATAACCTTACGTGTTGAGATTGTCTGCTTTGCCTTGACCTTGACTGGCGATGACGTGTGACGCCATTGCATTGACTGACGTTTAGACTCTGGAGTGATGTGAGAAACCCATGTCTCATCCCCTGTGACAACATTGTCTAAAAGACTGTCACCTTCCTTATGATATCGCTCCAAAAAATCAAGACCAAAAGCCATTCTTTTCATTCGTTGGGGCTCAGTAAGCAGCCTGGGAACCCAACGGGCACACAATTTGTGAAACTTCAAATGTTCAGACACAATTCTGTACAAAGTTGTTCTACTCACATTCGGAAAATGCATGTCTACGTCTGTAATAGTGAATCGGCGATCTTCACGAATTTTTTTGTCAACCGCATTGACCAAATCGTCTGAAATCACTGATGGTCGGCCACACCGTGGTTCATCGTGCACATTATCCCGTCCTTCATTAAAAGCTCGCACCCACTTGCGCACTTTACTGTCGCTCATTATGTTAGGACCGTACACTTCAGTAATCTGCCGATGGATTTCCGCCGCTGAATTGTTTCTTGCAGACAAAAACCGTATCACTGCCCTTACTTCACAATCGGCGGGCTGATCAATTGTCTTAAACATTGTAAAGTGACACTGTGAACTACACTCAGCAACAGTAACAAAGCGAATGGCGGCGTTTGACGCGCAAGGCTTGCCGGGAGTCGGCGCGCATGTGTGTTTTGTCATTGGCGCCAAATTTCAATAGTTACGGCGAATCGGACCTTACTTTTGGAATAACCCTCGTAATACCGTAATAGTCTCACAAATAAAGTAAAAAAGTGAGGAATATGAAATGGAAGAGGGAACAGAAATTTATTAGATATTGACAGTTCTTTGCAACTCCTTTGCGTGAAATGAAAAACATGTGTATCTTCTAAGTGAAATAAGAGTAACATTATAAGAAATTGAGAAAAGAACACATAACTTCACAGTGATTATAAAATCTTTTCACAGTTTCCAGAAAACTCAAAAAGAAGTCTTTTTCGTGGCTCCACCTCCTTCTCCACATTTATTCAAATGAATATGAATTTAAAGTGTTCTTGAATTTATTAGGACTCCGAAATGACCGTTTTATGGAAGACCAGGTGCCCTCAATGTTATTGGTATGGGCAACTATTTGTGGGACTTTCAAATGTAGACTATAATTTACAAATAAATGAACAAAACCTTCATCGCTTAGGAGTTGTACGAAGTGAAACTATTCGAAAAAGCAGTACTTCTAGGGACAAAGAACTTTTTCAGAACTCTGACATGTATAGACTTCAAAGATACACTTATTAAAACCTCTCTCGACCACACCGAAGACCCACTGCCAACTACACACCTCCCCCCACGAAACGTGCGTTTGCCACATCTATCTCAGCTACTTTTCCTACGCCACCCAGGAGATCACCACTGCGAACACAATCAAACACACAAACTTCTCGGCAGAAGCTACTCCAGTCTACGACTGTGTGTCTCGGCAAATGTAATTCTGTTGAGATGAAAGTATTAGAACATGTGTTGTCCCACAGAAATGCATCGTCAAGATGTCACCGATAGAGAGTCTATTACCAGTGAACCAACTACGTTGCCGTATGCTGAAACGACATCTGTGTGATCCCTCTTTCCTGCAACAGCACTGGAGTCCGCGTGTACCATCCTTTCCTTGAACAAGGATCATATACATTCTTTTAGATCCAAGCAGTCACCGGTTAAAACATCGCTCTACGATTTCTCCTTGTGAATTAAACAGCTCTAGATGAGCTACCATCAATCACGAAAACTCCTAAAATATTCCCACAACTAAACAACATACAAACAAAGATGTACATGACTAACCAGCCTTGTTGTTGACAAACCAGCCTTACAAACCATAATAATCAAGTTGGCGTACGTGATCTTGAAACCTTCTGCCTCGAAAGAAACGAAGCAAAATTCTAACAAACTATGATCTTCTACTGAAAAAAGCAGTCGATTATAATTGGAAACTGTAGAATATTCTGTGATTTATTCTCTTGTCTTGATATACAACCATCTAAAGAATTTTCAGTATGAAACCTAATACCACATCGCTAATTGTATAAATCCTAAATTCCTGCGAGACATCAACTAACTTTATCTACGAAACGAAAGAAATGATGAACGACATTCTCATCGATTATCAACATGTGCGTGATCATGACAAAAACAAAACATCAGCTGACTACATTCCAGAAACGAAAGAAAGGAAGAAAATTTTCTCATTGGCTACCTGCATCTGACTCAGGACTGGCCGTCTCATCGTTCCGTTACCACCATTTACACGTCACGGAGAAATCGCCGACACCGCAACTACACTTTAACCGTGAGTTAAGGATTTTCACTAATCATAAAAAAAAACTAAAAACTAAGGCTTCTGCTACTCTCTGTATTTTTCCTGCAGTTGTCTGTCACAAAAGATCATAACTGGTGTGCCTCTTGAGGTTCAGATATCACACTTAGATACGGGCAAAATGATGTCTGAGGAGGAGGAGGAGATTAGCGTTTAACGTCCCGTCGACAACGAGGTCATTAGAGACGGAGCACAAGCTCGGATTAGGAAAGGATGGGGAAGGAAATCGGCCGTGTCCTTTCGAAGGAACCATCCCGGCATTTGCCTGAAGTGATCTAGGGAAATCACGGAAAACCTAAATCAGGATGGCCGGACGCGGGATTGAACCGTCGTCCTCCCGAATGCGAAAATGATGTCTGAAATAACTCGGAGCCGATTTAACAGAACTCTTGAGAATTTTACTTGCGACAGATAACAGCGACTACCATCGCAGTTCCGAAGCGTACTACGATCGACGTTCTTGAAGATACTGTAGTGACGATAGTAGCACTCTTGAGGTCGTAAGGTGCTTTCGAATTTCCCAAAATTGAGAGGATGAGTGTGAGAAGTCTATCCTTAATTCCTCCATTTCTTATAAATTTCAAAGGAACGTTATCAGGACCAGGAGCATTTCTTCTTCTTACATGGGTGAGTGTTTTAGTAAAGTCTCTGTATTTGGATGGAAATGCTAGCCACGGATCGTTGGGGTTGCTGAGAATTATTACAAAGAAAACTCTCATCAGCATTGACTGCATGATTTAGAAGCGCAGATAAATTTTCCTTCCAACGCTCTAAGACTTTATCATTACCTGTTAAAGCGATGAAACTGCCAGCAGTCTTCAGTGTCCATGATGAGGATCGAATTAAACCGTATATCGCCCTTAAGCATGCATAAAAGTTTGGCAGGTCACGAGCATCAGTCAGTCTTTGCAGTATATGCCAAATCCAGCGACAAACTTGACGATGTAATGCTCTTGGAAGGTTTTTCTTTTTTTTTTTTTTTGGTGGGGGGGGGGAGTCATCATTTCTGACTGGTTTGATGCGGCCCGCCACGAATTCCTCCCCTGTGCCAACTTTTTCATCTCAGAGTCTCAGGGTAGCACTTGCAACCTACGTCCTCAATTATTTGCTGGATTATTCCATTCTCTGTCTTCCTCTATAGTTTTTGCCCTCTACAGCTCCCTCTAGAACCATGGAAGTCATTCTCTCATGTCTTAACAGATGTCCTATCATCCTGTCCCTTCTCCTTATCAGTGTTTTCCACATATTCCTTTCCTCTCCTATTCTGCGCAAAACCTCCTCATTCATTACCTTACCAGTCCACCTAATTTTCAACATTCCTCTGTAGCTCCACATCTCAAATGCTTCAGTTCTCTTCTATCCCGGTTTTCCCACAGTCCATGTTTCGCTAGCATGCAATACTGCACTCCACACGTACATTCTCAGATATTTCTTCCTGAAGTTAAGACCTATGTTTGACACTAGAAGACTTCTCTTGGGCAGGAATGCCCTTTTTGCCACTTCTAGTCTGCTTTTGATGTCCTCCTTGCCCCGTTCGTCATTGGTTATTTTACTGCCTAGGTAGCAGAATTTCTTAACTTCATCTACTTCGTGACCATCAATCCTTGTGTTAAGTTTCTCACTCTTCTCATTTCTGATACTTTTCACTACTTTCGTCTTTCTTCGATTTACTCTCAATCCATATCCTGTACTCATTAGATTGTTGATCCCGTACAGCAGATCACGCAATTTTTCTTCACATTCACTCAAGATAGCAATGTCGTCAGCGAGTCGTATCATTGATATCCTTTCACTTTGAATTTTAATTTCACTCCTAAACCTTTCTTTCATTCCCATCATTGCTTCTTCAATGTACAGATTGAACAGTAAGGGTAAAAGACAAAATCCCGGTCTTACACCCTGTTTAATCCAAGCACTTCGTTCTTGGTCGTCCACTATTATTATTCCCTACTGGCTCTTGTACATATTGTATATTGCCCGACTCTCCCTGCATTTTACCCCAATTTTTCTCAGAATTTCGAACATCTTGCACCATTTTACTTTGAACAACGCTTTTTTCCAGCTCGACAAATTCTATGAACGTGTTTTGATTTTTCTTTAGTCTCGCTTCCATTATCAACCGCAATTGCCTCCCTCGTACCTTTACCTTTTCTAAAGCCAAACTGGTCGTCATCTAGCACACTCTTAATTTTCTTTTCCATTCTTTTGTATATTATTCTTGTCAGCTACTTGGATGCATGATCTGTTACGCCGACTGTGCGATAATTCTCGCATTTGTCAGCTCTTGCAGTTTTCGGAGTTGTGTGGATGATATTTTTTCGAAAGTCAGATGGCATGTCGCCAGACTCATACGTTATACACACTAACGTGAATGGTCGTTTTGTTGCCACTTCCCCCAATGATTTCAGAAATTCTGGTGGAATGTTATCTATCCCTTCTGCCTTATTTGATCTTAAGTCCCCCAAAGCTCTTTTAAATTGTTATTCTAATACTGGATCCCCTATCTCTTCTAAATCGACTCCTGTTTCTTTTTCTCTATCACACCAAACAAATCTTCCACCTCATAGAGCCTTTCAACACTCATTCCTAGTACCAAGCCCATATTCTTCTGTAACCTTTCCTTCTATTCCTCCGACTACAATTGCGTTCCAGTCCCCCGTGACTATTAGATTTTCATCTCCATTTATGTACTGTATTACCCCTTCAGTATATCATATACTTTCCCAATCTCTTCATCTTCAGCTTGCGACGTCGACATGTATACCTGAACTATCTTTATCGGTCTTGGTTTGCTCTCGATTCTGATAAGAACAACCCTATCACTGAACTGTTCACAGTAACACATTCTCTGCCCTACTTTTCAATTCATAAAGGATCATACTCTCGTTATACGTTATACCATTTTCTGCTGCTGTTGATATTACCCTATACTCATCTGACCAGAAATCCTTGTCTTCTTTCCGTTTCACTTCCTTGACCCCTACTATATCTACATTGAGCGTTTGCATTTCCGTTTTCAGATTTTCTCGTTCAAGCTTCTGACATTGCACGCCCCGACTAGTAGAACGTTATCCTTTCGTTGGTTATTCAATCTTTTTCTCGTGGTCACCTCCACCTTGGCAGTCCCTTCTCGGAGATCCGAATGGGGGACTATTCCGGAATCTTTTGCCAATGGAGAGATCATCGTGACTCTTTTCCAATTACAGACCACATGTCCTGTGGATACACGTTACGTGTCTTTAATGTAGTCGCTTCCACTGTCTTCTGCATCCTCATGCCTTCTGCTCTGATTTCTTCTAGTAAAAAAAGAATGAGTGTTCTTATTTGTGTTTTGTATTCAGGTTCAGCCTGAAGATAAGCGTTGCGACAAAAATAGTTACAGAGTAATATAACAAAAACTTAAAATAGCTTGGTGTGAGTATCAATGTATTTCATGGAAGATGTGACGCACAATTTGAAGAAGATCTTAAACGCGACTGCGAATCAGCAACTGTATAAATGTGAACAGGCTGAAAAAAAAAAATCTGCCAACTAGCTGTAAAACAAAGGTTTATTAGACCTTGACGTAGGTTTCAATATTTTTAAAAATATCTTTTTCAGAAGAAGTGGGCCTTGTTACACCACATGGTGGTAAATTACATTAGCTGAAGCCAAGTGGCTCTTGTCATATATACAATTGATATAAAAACCAGAAACATCACATGCCATGGCCTAAGACAGAAGGGAGATTACATTCACTGTACGTCAGAATAAATGTGCAAATGTATTTGCCCACTGGTAAAGGCTCTCTTCAACATAAAATTATAACCGGAGTCAAAGGATAAAATATTTGTATAAGTATACACTCTACCAGAGAAAAAGGCCAAATTACTTGGCCTCTGTGGACTGTGCGGCTGGTCCCGGCGGAGGTTCGAGTCCTCCCTCGGGCATGGGTGTGTGTGTTTGTCCTTCGGATAATTTAGGTTAAGTAGTGTGTAAGCTTAAGGACTGATGACCTTAGCAGTTAAGTCCCATAAGATTTCACACACATTTGAAAACACTTGGTCTCTACCAGAGACAAAGGCCAACACAACCTTTGTTGGTGGGCTGATGTTTTCAACTCTTCAATTTGAAGAAGATAACTCGTTATTTTCACTACACATTTTTGTGCAATGTTTCGCTTTATTGCGACACTGCTAGTTAGTGAGTGTATATTTATAGAAGAGCAGTGTCAAATGCAGCGGTGTGCTTTTATGTAGAGATCGCCTCGAGGTAAAAGTAATTACGACATGCGCGGCAGCTAATAGACACCAACTTTTATTAGTTTTCTTTGACGTTAACATGAGAGCAACAGTAAGTGTACTTCCTTGTTTACAGTTACCAATCATCAATGAGACTCGCGTGGTTTTTAGCGTAGGGAGTTAGGGTGTTGCAGAACACCTCAAGGAATGCACCCCCTCGAATGGGATCCATTTGCAGATGTCATAAGAAGGGTTTCAGAATGACATCTCGTCGATGTCGACGTCGTGTGATACGGAGCACTAACATGGATTAGGCCAATAAGGCTTTCGAGACCTATTTAAGAAGCCTAACCGAAAATCAACTGTAGGGATTTTGGGAACTATTCCAATATTCGCCTAATGGAGGGTAGAACATCTAGTCTGATCACACTTGTGAGTATGCTTAGGGTACGTCGACCACTGCTCCACGTGTCTGTGTAGCTGGAGAGCATGGATGCTACGCTTAGGGCCGGCGCCGCTGTCACACACAATGCCCTAAGTTACTTTTTTCTTGCACGTAGTTCACGTAACTGCCATCGTTCCATTTCATTAATAGCACAAGCTGTTATTGCTTGCTAGTTCAGATTACCCCGTGGCCGAGCGGTTCTAGGCGCTTCAGTCTGGAACCGCGCGACCGCTACGGTCGCATGTTGGAATCCTGCCTCGGGAATGGATGTGTGTGATGTCCTTAGGTTAGTTCTAGGGGACTGATGGCCTCAGAAGTTAAGTCCCATAGTGCTCAGAGCCATTTGAACCATTTAGATTCCCCCGAGCCACTTATTTATCCTTAAGAGGCTGTGGGAATACCTTCTTTATTAAATGTTCGCCGTCTTCCTGGTCGGCACATTTGCTCGAGCCTTCGTCTCTTAAGCAAGACGCTTGAAGCAGCTGCAGAAGATCTCAGGTAGCGTAGATAAACGACTTGAGTTGACGTACAGTAGCCTAACCAAATCACTGGTCTCTGAATTACGGCCCCTTAACCATCTTTAAGCCCTAGTATGTGGCCATGTGAAGGTTTACTACTGTGTAACCACGTCGTGCATAACGATCTATGTAGCCATCAGCAGATAACGAGCATGAGGTTAAAAGGAAGTGTTCGTCTAAGTCTGTGAAGAAAATATAAACGCCTAGAGAGTTGGTGCTGAGAGCTTGCGAACGGTGCACTCGTTCATAGGTAAAATAAAAATGTCTCGGGATCGAAGTCAACAGCAAAACCCCAAATCGTCGGAAGATCTTTACAAAACGACGTTAAGTATATAGTCTTTGAAAACACTTGGTTGAATTGTTTTCTGCCAACTGAGGCTTATCTGTGAGCATAAACCACCTAAAATGTTTGGTTTGTGTCTAGTATCTAAATGTCATATTGTGTCAAAAATATGTCCGTCCGAATGTGCAAGAAAATGAAGGAAGGGTTTAACCTTTGAACAAAGTCAGAATCGTCTTAAACAGCAACACACGGTCACACAGGATTTCAAACCGAAGTTCACGTCCAGCAGGCGAGGTAACAATTGTCTGCGAAAATAGTAGTACGAAGGCTTCAGTGACAAGATACGAACTGCCGGTCTAGCGAACGAGCCGAGTATTTATTTCCTCTAGCAGAGCAAAGGCAATCCGCATGTGACGTATTTGTCGTGACCTATGGAGTCGAGGCAGCCGAGAGCGGACCAATGTACCTTACAAATACACTGTGGCAACATAATTAAAGGGATCACTGTTTTGAAATCTCGTCATTTCCCCCTATTGCGACACAAAAGTGTGAGATTTGTGACAAAGGTGTCTACAACCTTACTCTGGAACGGAGCGAAAGCTTGGCGTCCTGTGACGTCACCCTAGGGCTCTGTGAGGCTTCAAACAGCACGCTGTCGACAAATGCGAAAGAAAGGACAGACTTCATTTCGTGCGATATGTAAGATGGGTGAATGACGTCACCTAGGGGCACCAAATTTTACCATAATTCTGCCCAACGCCACCGTGGAAGTGTCACAAGATGAGATGGTTGTCACATTCCTCCTTACCCATATCTCATGACCATTTGCAACTGACTAGAACCGCGACAACCAGGGTTTAAATCACGCGGTTTTCGTATGGGTGGCCTCGGAAAACATTTCAGACACACCGCCGCTCAAAATGGTTCAAATGGCTCTAAGCCCTATGGGACTTAGCGTCTGAGGTCATCAGTTCCCTAGTCTAAGAACTACTTAAACCTAACTAACCTAAGGACTTCACACACATCCATGCCCGAGGCAGGATTCGAGCCTGCGATCGTAGCAGCAGCGCGGTTCCAGACTGAAGTGCCCAGAACATCTCGGCCACAGCGGCTGGCTACCGCCGCTCAGAATCGACACAAAAAGACATAACGAGGTGTCATAAAGGGGGTCAATGAAACCACCCCTTCCATTGGGGCGCTCATTTACACTCATTTCGCGGTCGAAAACGACAATTTGGAATGTGATGTGCAACAGAACCGCATTCTTCACAACCTTTGACTCTGCTGGCACCGCCCCACCGGACGATTCCGCCCTTCTCTAAGAAAATCGTGGGGCTTCAAACGCACTGAACATGATAGGACCACTTTAGAAAGTACCCCAAGCGCAATTTTTGCTCTGGTGTACAAGGTAGAATCGCTAGGAACCGATGGAAACCATATCGCCTTTTCACCCTGTAACTGAAGGAATCGGGAGGACACTCTATCGTACGTGTTTGTTTCTGGAGCAACGAGCTGATATATTTTCTGGTGTGGTTCAAATGGCTCTGAGCACTTTGGGACTTAACATCGGAGGTCATCAGTCCCCTAGAACTTAGAACTACTTAAACCTAACTAACCTAAGGACATCACACACATCCATGCCCGAGGCAGGATTTGAACCTGCGACCGTAGCGGTCGCGCGGTTCCAGACTGTAGCGCCTAGAACCGCTCGGCCACCACGGCCGGCTTTCTGGTGTGGTTTACCATTAAGAATTATACCAAATCTGCTCTCAATGCAAGTAATAAAGTGTGTCTGGGAATGTAGACACATTAACATAAGCGTAATTAACCCGCTAACTGTGTATCAGAGTCGTCCACAGCTCTTGCGTTTCGCTGCCCGTGTTTGTAAAGGCCCGAACAGTAAACAGAAGTGCCGGCAACGATTAGCGCAACACGTAATCTTCTCCAGCGGTGACGTCAAAGTGGGTGCGGAGAGTGGGCCGGCCTGGAGCAGTAAACACTGTCTGCGTGATGGCGCCGAAGCAATGAGCGCTGCTAACTGCCGGTTTCCGGTCCATAGCCAGCGGCAGCTTCTGAAAGCATACGCGGCAGCAAACTTTTCCTAAGTCCAGGCATGCGGAATTGATTGCCGCTTTGTGAGAGGCATGCTTTTGGAGACCAGACTCAGCGTTGCAATTTACACTCGACCAGCCTCTCGTCTGTGGATGCTTAAAAAGCAATAATAAGCTGTATTTCCTTTCTCAGGTAGATTCCGCCGGAGCGATGCGGTGATAATGCAAATAAACACACAGCAGCGGTCCGAACAACTGTCGTAGTTGTTGCGCTTTAGGTCTAGGAGTTTCTGGGATGTGGAAATATTTTAGGCACGTATTTTTTATTCAGTACAGAGGTATGAACATTTATTTTTAAAAAAAAACGGTTTTACTTGCTCTAAGAAACCATTGCTGTGAAGCTGGCTGCTGTGAGCAACTGAAACTGGTTATCTTTTGTGGCTGTGTTGTTTTACACTACGATATACAACAGTCAAACGTTGTGTATTTCTCCTCTAAATAATTGAGTTAGCAGTGAATCAGCTAAGTCAAATAAGTACAGAATATAACGTTAAAATTCCATTGCTTAAGATGAAAGTTATGGCATTATTTGGTAAATCCCCAACAGAATCGAATACAGTAACTGACTATTTACAACAAAATAAATGAACAGGTGTCGCATTTTCAATACCTGGGCTGTTGTGATTACCATAATGATGTAGATTTTAACCGGCATGTGAAACAATAAACAGAGCACTTAACTACAAAACCCGAATAGATACAAAAAATAAATTTTATAGAACTGTGGAGATACTATTTCTGTTCTATGCGTGCGAGATCTGGATAAATAAAAACAAAGATGATGAGCTAGAAGCAGTAGACATGAGATTCTTGATGAGAGTGAACGACTGTAAAAGAAGAGAATACAAAAATGAAGATATTGGAAATCAGTTCCTATTAATGAGGAAATAACTGAATACAGAGATAGGTGGGAACGTGTGAGTGGAATGAGATTCGAAAAACTACACCCAAGGAAATCCTGAATGTAACCCCCACAAACAAGGAGGTACAAAGGTTTGGCACAAATTTTCTGAATACGACGACAATTATAACAAAAACATTGTTAGAGGACCTGAAAGGAACAGGGACAATTCAACATGAAATACAAGACAGAAATAGTTTGAGGGGAAAATTTCAGGTGTAGGCAGTTGGCCAGGTACAAAAACCCAATAAGACCGAATTACTTGGTCTAATGTTCGGAAAAGAGACCATTGTCGATAGTAAATGTAAGTGGGTACCAAGATAAAGTAAAAGAACATTATGAAACGGTCTTTTTATACATCGCGCGAGTAGCGTTCAAGTCTGAATAACAATAACAAAAAGTATTTTCCGAAAATTAAATTCCTTTTAGAGCAATTGTAGCACTCCTTATGAACACGCTTCACTGGAGTTCACCTTAAACAACAATACCTCTCTAAAGATAAATTTTTGAACATGCTGTAGTTGCTATTCAGCTATAGTTTTTGTAAATGAATGATTTAAGGAGATAAGCCAACCAGCTGCAGATAGCTGTTAATAAAAGTTTATACCCGCAACTGGCTCGTAGATTTTCTCAAATCATTCTCAAAAGTTATTTATTATTCTTTTCAAAATTGTTTAAAAATATTTAGCCATGTTATTATTGTCAGAGTTATCAGTGTATGCGTTGTGAAAAAGGTGTATGAACTCAAAGCAATTTAAAGACGACTCTGAAAGATATTCTGAGACTACTATCAGATATAAAACGTATTACAAGTTTCTGTAAGTTTCATGAAACAGACCAGAAATCTGTCGGCGTTGTAATAATCTTAGCTCATCCCGTACACGCTTTATGTTGCTAAACAGAATAAATTTTCGTGAATGTTACTTTGAGTAATCCACAGAAACGTACGAAAGCACCAGTAGGGCTTGATGAAAAATATGCACGCCACCTCCTCACAGGTACAAATAACGATAGAAAGACTGACGGAACGAAGGCTGTAAAGCAGATTCATGCGAATGACTTAAAATGTCCGTTAATAGCACAGCAGGCGAAAGATATATTTTTTTTGGGAAGACAGTTTTCCATTAATTCATTTATTGCAATACAGCTGAACTCCGTCCGAACAGGTCTTGGAAGGTCCAACGGTACCGACCGGCCGTCGGAGGGGCATGTGGTCAGCACACCGCACTCCCGGCTGTATGTCAGTTTACGAGACGGAGCCGCTACTTGTCAGTCAAGTAATTCCTGAGTTTGCCTCACATGGGCTGAGTGGACTCCGCTAGCCAACAGCGCTCGGCAGACCCACCCATCCAACTGCTAGGCCAGCCGACAGCGCTTTAACTTCGGTGATCTGACGGGAACCGGTGTTACCAGTGTGGGGCCGTTGGCATTTCAGTACAACATTGACATTATTTGCAGTAACGATTGATACCGTTGTCGATACAAGGTGAATAGGATCTCTAGCGAAAAACTCTCAAGGGGTGACCACTGGTGTATGCCGAAAGTTTTGATGTGAATGTGTGGTCTTTACTGGCCCGTTACAGAGTAACTAACAAGGAACCCCTTGAGTGTAAAGTTGCAGAAGGCCAATGACGTTTACAGCATTCGACGCCCTACATATTGTCTACCACGCAACCACAATATTGGTTGAAAATGGCAACATGGAACGGACGGGAGATATCCAATGTTGAGCACAGCACGAGGCTACAGAGCGTAGTTTAATTGCAGAATGGGCTAGTAACTAACAACATTGTTACAGTGCTATTAGTGTTGATAGAAAGCAGAGCAATGGCAAAGATAAACAAAGCAAACATTGCACTTTATCTAAAACAACAGTTGCCGAAGTTGACATTTCGCCTGAAAGGTACCCAACGAATTTCTCAGAGTGAGAAAGAAGTGGCAGATGAAATATTAGCGTATCAGCGTGTGTTGTCATGTACGCTCGATCGTGCGGATAACGTACATGAGGAGTACTATGATATGTGCTTAACAAGTGAAAATGGTATTGAAACAAGTTTCGAACCATGCAGTTCATCATTCTTTTCGGACAGAGACCCACAAATCCCGTCTCCAATGAAACATAGCAAAGGACAATCCTTGTCCAAGGGGCGGGTACTAAACATAAGACATGGAAGACCAACCGCAGCATAGTTAAAAAAGCAATTATGAATGGATTTCGAATAAGTCCACAATAATATGACCGTGTAGTGTACAAGAAAAACTACGGATATTCAGGGGAGGACAAGCCGCAGTTGTGTTGCGTGTTTCAAGAATGTTCGATATAATTTACAGGATTTGCATGATAGTGGCCTACTACGTTATGCACATCATATTGCGGGTGACATAGATTACAGTGATTTCATGGAAAGCAGTGGATGGCTGCATAGCTTCAAGCAGTGCTATAGAATTGGAAGACGTAACATAACGAAATCTTAAACAAAGCATTAATATTACGCTGCACAGCTAACTGCGGAATCGGCCCAAAAATTTGTAGATGTGATAAACAAACTTATCCCATCGTTCAGTGTAGAATTTGTATTCAACTCCGACCAATCGGGATTTGAAGAGGAAATACACATGAAAGGAGCCCTGGAAATTAGAGGTACCAAGAGAGTTGTATCAAGATCAGCTAACATGAGCGCCTTAATGCATTCGTATACGATTATGCCGACTGTTAATCTGGACGGTAAATTTGCTGGGAAGTTATTTATGTGCTGTGAGAAGATGGAGGTGCTCTGCCCCCTACGATTCTTTCTAGTGTGCGTGATTTTGCAAGGGCAGTAGGGAAAATTTACGTCACACAAAAAAAGAGTGAAGAAATGGTTGTAATAAAACTACAACTATGGTATGAGCACTGCTTTCAGTCAGTAACTGTTCAAAATAATTTGCTTTTGCTTGATTCCCGGTCTGCGTATAAAAATCATAATCCTTTAGACAAAACTATCCCTCCTGAAAAGTGTGTAACATTGTAATTCATACCACCTGGAACCACTGGACAAATTCATTCGTACATATGAACCATATTATCACACTATCGGCAGCTACGCATTCAAGGAGAGCCAGTTTCGCGATAAGCTCCATGACAGACTATTGCGTTCGGATGCATGCATCATGCTCCATCAGTTACACCAATATGATTCTATGTGCATTCTTTAAGAGTGAATACCTTTTTGAACTTCCTGCACTGTTTGTAGACTCATGTTCAGAAAAAACAGAACACCTTGAAGGACTGGAGATTGGACGTTCATATTCACAGGATTTGTACATCAGTATGTTCTGTAGAAATGATACGCGTCTAAACCATGTCAACCGGCGGGTTCAGACTCAACATCGATATCGCGGTGCAACACCACCTACAGGTGAAATGTGCCTGCGACTCTCGTCGTCGGTATAAACCGAAGGTAACGGATCAGTGTGACTCGAGAAGACGTGCAGGATGCCTCGCAGACGTACACACGAACCGTACCGTCAAATCAATGAGTTCGAAAGAGGGCGGATTATTGGCATGAGGGAATGTGATTTTTCTATCCGGGAAACTGCTGCTCGTGTGGGACGAAGTGTTTCGGCAGTGCAACGGGTGAATGCAGATTGTTTTGGGTCAGGTCGCATCACTCAGAGCCCCCCCCCCCCTCTCCCCACCCAGAGAAAATCGACATCTCATCCTAATGGCATTGCTGGACGGATCTGCGTCCTCTTCGGCTCTGGGGCAACAGTGGAACAGTGGAACACGCCGTACACTATCAGCGGTGACAGTCCGTCGCCGTTTATTACGGCGTTTATTACTGGCGCCCACCTTTCACGAACGTGCAGAAACATGCTAGACGGCAGTGGTGTGTGGAACGACGTCTCTGGGGACAGGAATTGCATCATATAGTGTTTTCGGACGAATCAAGGTTCTGTTTATTTGAAAATGATGGCGCCGGCCGGAGTGGCCCAGCGGTTCTAGGCACTTCAGTCTGGAACCGCGCAACCACTACGGCTGCAGGCTCGAATCCTGCCTCGGGCAGTGTGATGTCCTTAGGTTAGTTAGGTTTAAGTAGTTCTAAGTTCTAGGGGACTGATGACTTGAGCTGTTAAGTCCCATAGTGCTCAGAGCCATTTGAACCATTTGAAAATGATGGTCACATTTTTGGTTCGCCGTAGACAAAGGGAGCGGCATCACAGTGAGTGCATTCACACAAGACATACAGCGCCAACTCTCCAGGCTTTATAGTGTGGCGTGCTATTGAGTACAACGACAAATCACAGTCGGCGCGTGACCAGGCATTGTGACCAGTGGGAATTATGTCCGTAGCTATACCCTTTCTGCACAACACTTCAGGCGCCAGTTTTAAGCAAGGGAATACGCGACCACATGTTGCTGCACGAACGCATGCCATCTTTGTGTCACAGGATGTCAGCCTTTGGCCCTGGCCTGCCAGAACACCAGACATGTCACAAATCGAAATTATGGGATATGGAGAAACGACGGGTGCAGCACTGTTACTCAATGCCACCCGCCACAGATAAACTTTGGAACCAGATGAACGCATCATGGACGGCTATACCACAGGACGCCGGCCATTCGCGCCTTATACGTGTCGATGCCATCACGCATTGAACAAGTTATCAGAGTCCACGGCGGACTCCGTACCTACTAGGCAACAGGACACATGCTGAACCGAGGTGAGTGAAATGCTAATCATTTCTGCAAAATATCCTAATGTACACGCCCTGTGAACACGAACGTCCTATCTGTAGTCGTTCAAGATCTTCTGTTTTTCCTGATCATGAATGTATCTCTCAGGAAGTTCGCCTTCGATAATGATGGTGGGAAGCTTTGTGACCACTGTGGTGCGCCATTTTTCATTCGGAATTCTTGGTACAAGTTAATGGTTCGCTTCGCCCTCCCGATGCACATGGTGACTCATCAACATCTATTACCTTTCCTGTCGTAATGGGTAACACAACACTTTCAAACGAGCCTCACTAAAGATTGGTCGGCCGCTGTGACCGAGCGGTGCTAGGCGCTACAGTCTGGAACCGCGCGACCGCTACGGTCGTAGGTTCAAATCCTGCCTCGGGCATGGATGTGTGTGATGTCCTTAGGTTAGTTAGGTTTAAGCAGTTCTAGGCGCTACAGTCTGGAACCGCGCGACCGCTACGGTCGTAGGTTCGAATCCTGCCTCGGGAATGGATGTGTAGTTAGGTTTAAGTAGTTCTAGGTTCTAGGGGACTGATGACCTCAGAAATTAAGTCCCATAGCGCTCAGAGCCATTTGAACCACTAGGGACAGATCAAAACCATTCAAAGAAATTTGAACGTGATCCTAAGCAGCAAAAGGGTTTTCTGCTTTTTCAGCGTTCCTGTTTCACACCCTCTTGTGGCGTGACACAATCTCTTAAGGGTGGAGCCCTTCCACGACGACAGAGACGTTGTGACCATCAGAAATGTTTTTCGTCTTTGTTAGTTGCTAATCGAGGACTTCACTGGATGTGGGCCGTGATGTTAGCCGTAGGTCTGGGTAGGATTATCCACTAATACGGTCGCATCGATGAGACAGACGGTGGATGAAAAGCGAACGAAAGGTAGCGGTTTCAAGGGCAGAGGGAAAGAAAGTGCCAAGGCGAGAAAAAATAAATAAATAAAAACTCTGCGTTAGTCTGGTCGGATAGTCAGAGCAGTAGCGTTTTTCTTGCAGTCTGCGAGGTTGTTGTTGGTTTCCGGTATCGTGCAATGTTCGGTACCCTTGTCATAGCTTAGGTCGTCATAAAGAGGAGGGGTACTGCTAGGCTGAGCACCACTGAGTCTCCTGAACCAGCTGCAGTGGCTGTATATGTAACAGCCAAGGTCGTTATATGACTGCTCGATTCACCATTAGTAGATCGTACTGTGTAAGGATTTTAGTTAGCATTGTTTGCGTTTTAGTGTGCAGTACGGCTTCCCTCCGTTGGCTGCTGGTTTACATCTGGCAATGCCAGTAAGCTTAGCTGTCCTGTAGGGATTCGCCAGTATTTGCTATGTCTGTGTGTTGGTGCTACCCATACGTGGTTAATTGTTCCTAACTACACGGAGGTGCAATATTGGCACATCCGTGAACAAAACGGCAAAGGGTCCCTTTAAATGCCTCACTTCGGCAATAATATGTCCTTACAGAGAAAACCTGCAGGATGGCGACTGGCACCGAAGGTTTATCGAGTGGTTGCCTTCCTGTAGGCGCCTAGCACTACTTCGAAGGTTTTCTCTATAAAGGCATATTTTCAAAATTCTCAGTATGCTGGGGCGGGTGCCTCCGAGATTATTGCTGAACTGGGGAGTCTTAGAAAAAACTTTTGCCGTTTTATTTATGCATGTGTCAATTTCGCACCCCTCTTTGATCACGCGAAAGAAGGGCGTGAAACAAGAGCACTAAAACAGCTCAAGAATGCTTCGGGTGGCGTTAAAATTTCGTCGAATACACGAGAGTGAAAATTGCGGTCACACTGAACTACAAAGGGGTGATATTACTTTCATAGGGCTTGCTAGGCCACAACGTCCTTAGAGAAGCGTTGCAGCGTCAGGGAGATCCCAGCAGTATGAAAATTTACTCGTAATGTCTTTCTGTCGCTCATACTACTGCAAACTGTCGGATACGACCATGAAATGTGTGGGAATCAATGCCCCAAGGAAAGAGGTAGTTCCATTGACACCGTTTTCGCCACCTCCTGAGGCCTTTTCGAGACGATTCTGAACGGCGATGTGTCTGACATATTTTCCTCGGCCACTCATAAGATGATGCGTGATTTCAACACTGGGAGCACCCCCCATCTTCAGACGATCCAAGCCAAGGCAGGCTCCCGGCTCCGCCTCCTCAAGCTGCTTTCTGGCTGCACATGGGGTCAAGACCTCTCCACAATCCTCCACACCTGTAAATTCCTCATCCACCCCATCGTCTGTTATGCCAATACTGCCTGGATCTGCGCCCCTCCTACCTTCTACAAGTCCCTTCAAATCCTAGAACGCCATGTGCTCTGCCTCGCCTATCGAATCCGCCTCCCATCCCCCACGCAGATCCTCTACGACTTAAAATTTCTTTCCCACACCTCCTACTCTTGCTTGAACGGATACGGATCGTTTACACCACCTGTAATCTTGATTCCCCTCACCTGCTTGTATCTCCCATACTTTCCCACCCCCATCCGCTGCAGCGCCTGTACACCTGCATCCCACCCATCCTCCATCTTACCACACTCCATACCCTTGCCAGGGGTGGCTTCCATCAACTTCATCTCCCGGATGATGCCCTCGTCCCCTCCATCTACCCCTCCTGCCAGATTTAATCCTCACCTTCCTCCTCCTGTGTTTTTCGTCCAGGGCAACCCCTTTCGCTTCTCTCTCTCCTCACTTCCTCCCTCCTCTCTCCATCTCCTCCCCCTCCCTGGGCTTCCACACCCCCTCATAACATCTCCCCTCTCGCCACCATCTTCTCTCTACCTGGCATCCTCCCCCCCTTCCCCCCCTACCCTCCCGTATTTCCCTGTGGCAGCCCCCCTTTTTTTTTCTTGTAACAGTGTGTTTATAGTCCGCTGAAGATCGCCATCACTGTGTTAGTGTTTCTCTTCGTCGTAGTGCAACGGTGTTTCTTCGTCAGTGCTCCTATGTTCACATGCTCAACCGTCTGTCTACGTTTGTGCACTGAGCTGAACTTCCATGTGCGACCAGTGCCTTCCGTAAACGACTTCAGTTCTTTTTCATTTGTCTGTCTCCTGTTTTTATCCTACATGTACATATGTTTTTAAGTCTTCATGCTTCTTGTATGCTTTTTTCTGTGGCCAAAGAGCGGCGTGGATAGGCCGCTGCCGGGATACCTTTTGTAAAGGTTTAAAATAACAATAAAGACAAAAAATCAACGCTGGGCGTCGCGGCTCAACTCTCCATCGCAGCGTCGTCAAACGAAGGGGTGAAATGTTGGCAAGAGGGGACGTGGCGACTTTTCTATCGTGTGACGCGTCCACGGCAGCGTTGGACAGAACTGTAGTGAAGCTTCGTGCCAATGGGACATCATTAATTCACTTTACACGTCATGTGAACTTCTGCGCTCGTACCTTTCCTTCGCGCTTGTCGACACCTTGCTGTCTGAAGCGTCATCGAGTCCGAGGTGACGTCGCAGGGCGCCATGTAGATATCTTTGAGCTAAATTTCAAACTTATGCGTCGTAATCGGAGACAACTGCAGAGTTTCAAAGAAGTTATCCCTTAAATCTGTTGCGCAGTGTGTTTTACTATAGATACTGTTACCAGCAAATTTGTTACCAATAGTGCAGGTGGACAGCAGTGGATTTCTTTTCCTACGTATGCACAATAGTTTATGCTCATTTACGCTCAGAATTAACTACCAGATCCTGCACGATTCATCAGTCCTCTGCAGATCATTCTGTAACTCGATACTGTCTTCTGGCTTGCTACCTTCTTATAGTCAACCCCGTCATCTGTGAACAGTCTCAAGGAGCTTGCGATGTTTTCTATAGATCATTTATGTACGAGTGTTGGGGACATTAAACACTAAACTCCTCCAAAACCAAGTGTAAACAGTAACGGCCCTATTACAATCCATAGAGAAATTACCTTTACGTTTGTCGATTTTGTTCTATTAAGAGTTACGTGTTATTAAGAGCGACGTGTTGAGTTCTGTATGCAAGGAAGTCTTAAATCCACTGCGTTAGTACTTCCTTCGTGCAAAATTTCTGAACTTACAGCATTTCCTCTATCGACTATAATTGCTTTTGACTGATAGACAAGCGTGAAGATAGGTTATCAAACCGTCCAGCCACTGGCAAATAGCGGGCAAACATGAAACGCTTGACAAGTTGTCGTACGTAAAATTGGTGTAGAAATAGTTTAAAAGCAGAAATAGATACGGTAACACTGCTCAGTGTCAACTCGTTCGCCTACAACGCCTCACACTCAGCTGCTGATATCTGTTTGACGATTGTCGCTGCAATGAGAACGTATTTTATCACAGTTGATTCGGATTTGACAGCGTTCCTCTAAAGTTTCTAGATTCTTTTTATATCAGATATAGCTAGTTTTACTGCATGAACTATCAACGGTGTATTTCCCATATTATTTATGTCTTGTAACTAGATATGCATGAAAATAACATTGCGGAACTTGAGAGTTCACGATCACATTTTAAGCAGTAGTCTTGAAGGATGTGTGTGTGTGTGTGTGTGTGTGTGTGTGTGTGTGTGTGTGTGTGTGTGTGCGTGTGTTTCTGATGTATTTTAGATGAAGGAATACAGCATGTCACATCCTTTTCACATTTTTTTTTCAAAATATGCTTTTAAACGTAATACAAAAATTCTGCTCATTCAGATTGTTTTGAGTACACACACAATGGCTGCTCTGGGGCTACATTGTTATTGGCTGTTTCATTTTAATGAGCGCTTAAATACCACACTGAGATCGGCTGGTGTAGTGAGGGGGAGGGGGAGATGGAAGGGAGGAGATACAAAGGGCAACTGGGTTAGTTCCACCATCTTGGATTTTTACATTTCCCACTAATTCCATCTTGGAGTTTTAAATTTCTCACCACAACAGTCTTGCATTTATTAAATTTCCCACTATCATCATCTTGCATAATTGAATTTCCCACCAGCGCCATCTTGAATTTTTGGTGACTGCTGCGTCAACTAATTGCCAACACCTGAACTAACCCACTACTGACAAACTAGAATTGAACCCAGTAAACTTGCGAAATGCGGAAATGTAATTATGCATCCAGTTCTTTTGGAAAAGTGACAGCTGGGAACGGCGTTGCAAAAACAGTAAGTCTAGTTGCTTCACCAACAACAGCACAAATGAGAATAACGAAAGGGCAAATGTCTTTGCAACAGCGGCACTTAGAGTAGTTAATACAGAAGAGTCACAAACCACATCGTCTGCGTCATCCGCTGCTCAGGGTGGTCCTGCCCCCCGCCATCTCCCCCTGCAACCCGTACCCCTGCCCCCTCTCCACCCGGTCGTGCCCACGAAACCTTCAAAGCGCCCGAATGTTGACCCTTCCCCTGCAGTCTCCTCCAAAAAAACCCCCAGCCCCCATGACCCACCCACCCCCATGGACGCGGCTCCGACCCCCGCCCCCGCCCCGCCTGCCACCCACACCTTTGTCCTCTCCAATCCTGACCCTCAATTCCTTGATGCCCGCTCCCTCACCCTCGCCATCCGGAAATACTACCCCAATGCTCCCATCTCCCAACTGATTCCTCGCAAGGACTCGGTCCTCATCAAATCCCCCAGTGCTTCCCTCCACACCGATCTCCTCTCCCGCATCCCCCGTATCCAATTTGGCCAACGTGCAACCCTCACCCCCTACCACACCCCGTCCTCTCCCCGTCAGCCTCAACCTCCCCGGCGTCCGCCAACCTTCACCGCTGTGATCACGAAGCTTAGCCCCGTGATCACGGAGGCTGAGGTGTTGGCGGAACTCAACTCCCGGCCCGACATTGAAATCCGCTCGGCCCGTCGCATCTTCAATGATGCCGGGCCGACTTTTCTCATGCGGATATTCACCGAATCCTCCTCCTCCATTGACCGCCTCCTCACCGAGGGAGCCCTCATCTACAATCAGCGCCATAAGGTGGACCCCTCCCGTTCCCCCGGCCAATCCTACCGCTGCCAACGCTGTCTCACCTACAATGACCACGTTACCTCTGCCTGCAGGAACCCCCCTACTTGTCCCCACTGCAAAGCTTCCCACTTCCTCAAGCATTGCCCCAACCTCACCTCTCCCCCCTCCTGCAACACTTGCAACGAACCACATCCTACCTACTCCTCGAAGTGTAAAGCGAAACCTCCACCAGTAACCCCTGAGCTCACCGTGCCTGTCCGTCCTGTTGATGACCCCATCCACCCCAACAACTCGCTCCACCCTCCCCCTACTGCCGAGGACATCATCCGTTTCACCACCATTGTTCTCCAAAACATCCACCCCTTCCAGCACTCACACACTCTTTCCCAAATCGCCCTCGCTGCCCGTTCCATCTTCCATCTTACCACCTATGCCACATACTCCCACAACCAGGCCCACTTCCCCTTCACCCCCCTCACCACCCTTGTCTAACTCTCCACTCCCATACCACAACAACCGTACCGTATCCTGTACCACAACATTCGCTCCCTGCCCACCCACAAACTCCTCTTCCTCCACACCCTACGTCAGCACCGCGTGGATGCCTTCGTCCTAAATGAAACCTTCCTTCAACCCCGTCTCTCCGTCTCCACGGCTCCTTACACTCTACACCGCACCGATAACCCGTACCCTCTCACGCGTGGCGGAGTTGCTATAGGCCACCTCAAGCACCTCCCTGTCCGGCCCCAACCTCTCCTTAACAATCCTGCCGAGCATCTCACCCTCAGCCTCTTCTTCCCCACCCTCACCATCACCTGTGCCACCATTTATGTCCGCCCTCGCACCCCCATCCCGTACGATTTCCTGGCCCACATTGATCGCACCTTCTCCACCTACGTGATTGCCGCTGACCTCAATATCCACAGCCGTGATCCTGCCGACCTCCGGCGGTGGCATCAGTTTCTCACCACTCTCCAGGGAGACCTGGTTCCCCTGCCTCAGCACACCCGGCCCGAATCCAACACCACTCCTGATGTGGTCCTTGCCTCTCCAAACCTCCTTGGGCGCATCACCGCGGATGTCCTTGACCTCATTGGCAGTGACCATGCTCCTGTCCTCCTCACTATCTCTAACGGTCGCCATCCCCACCACGCTCCTCGCCCTGACGTCCCTCCTAAACTTGTCCATGATTACTCCCGTGCCAACTGGGATGCCTACCGGGATTCCATTCACACCCAGGTTGATGGCCACGACCTTACCCTCCAGTCTCCTGATGTCATCGCTCGCGCTGCTGCCTTCCTGCACCAGACATTGTCTGACGCCGTCGCCACCCATATCCCCACCAAAGCCATCCACCCTCACAGCCCCGCCCTGCCTCCACAGGCCGTCCTTCTCCTTCGAGAGTCCCGCCGCCTCTACCGCTCTTTTCTCCACACTCGTGACCGGGATACACTTACCCGCCACCGGCAATTACAGCGACACATCCGCAACCTGCTTGTTGCGAAGAAACCCCGAGCCTGGCGCCAGACATGTACACGACTCAACACCACACTCCCCATCAACTCTTCCAAGTATTGGTCTGCCTTCCACCGCCTTACTGGGAACCGCCCCACCCCCCAGTACCCTCTCCTCCTTAATGACCGTCCCTTTCCTGACAACCTCAGTAAGGCCAACCACTTTGCCTCCCACCTCTCTGATGTTTTTTCCATCCCAGACGATCCCCACTTTGATTATTCCCTCTTCCCTGATGTCATGGACCGTACGAATACCTCTGTTCCTCCCCTTGCTCCTAGCTTCCAGTTCTTGGGCCACACCCCACCTTCTGCACTTAACACTCCCATCACTACACAGGACATCAGCCTCACACTCCGCACTAAACGCAACACTGCTCCCGGCCACGACTGCGTTACCTACCGCCACCTCAAACACTGCCCTCCCTCCTTCCTTTCCCTCCTTGCCACCCTCTACAATGTCATCCTTGCCACTAGCTTCTATCCCGACCTGTGGAAAACCTCCCGTATCCTGATGTTCTCCAAACCCAATAAGCCTCCGTCTGATGCCTCTTCCTATCGTCCTATCTGTCTCACATCGGTGTTCAGCAAGCTCTTGGAATCCATCCTTTCCTGGCGCATCCATCTCCACCTCCACCAAAACCACCTCCTCCCAAACACCCAATGTGGCTTTCGACCCTCCTTCTCTGCTGATGACCAACTCCTTCGCCTCACTCATCTCCTCTCCCTCCAGCTTAACTCCCGTCGCTCCGCCATTTTTGTCTCACTTGACCTCGAAAAGGCCTACGACCGTGTCTGGCATCCCGGTCTCCTGTTTAAACTCCAAACCTACGCCCTTCCTATCAACTACATCCGTCTGGTGGCCTCCTTCCTCTCCCACCGCCCCTCCTATGTTACCGTCCATCATGCCAATTTCCACACCTTCTACCCCTCTGCCGGTGTGCCCCAGGGCTCTGTCCTCTCCCCTCTCCTCTACCTCCTGTACACGGCAGATATGCCCCAACCCCCCCCCCCCCCACCAGTACACCTCTTGCAATATGCTGATGACACCGCAGTCCTCGCCCTCGCTCCTACCCTCCAACGGTCCCAACACCTTCTCCAGAATCACCTTGACCTTTTTGCTGCATGGTGTAACCAATGGCTCCTGAAACTCAATCCTTCCAAGACCCAGGCAATCATCGTAGGTCGTACCACTCGTTCCTTCCGACTCCTGGATTTCTCCCTTACTGTCTGCGCACGTCCTGTTCGCCTCACCCCCACCCTCACCTACCTTGGCCTCACCATTGACCGTCACCTCACCTGGATACCTCATCTCCGCTCCATCCAATCCAAAGCCCACAACCGCCTCCGACTCCTCAAACTCCTCTCTGGCCGGACATGGGGGTTGCACCCCTCTACCATCCTCCACACCTACAAATCCTTCATCCGTCCCATCCTCTGTTATGCCAGTCCTGCCTGGATATCTGCCCCCCCCCCCAAATTCTATCAGTCCCTCCAGATCCTTGAGCGTCATGCACTCCGCCTTGCCTTCCGTATCCGCCTCCCGTCCCCCACGCGGATCCTCTATGATCTCATTCCTTTCCCCCATCTGCTCCTATTCCTCGAACATATCCACATCCTCTACACCTCCCGCCGTCTTGAACCCCCTCACCCCCTGGTTGCTCCTCTCCTCTCCCGTCCCCGCCCCCTGCCACGTCTTCACCGTTGTGTCCCCCCTACCCTCCATCTCTACACCCTCCATCTCCTTTCCCAAGGTGGCTTCCGTCACCTCCCCCTCCCGGATGATGCCCTCTCTCCCTCCATTTATCCTTCCTATCAACTCTGATCCTCAATCCCCCTCCTTTCCTCTGTCCTTTCCCTGGGCTCCCTCTCCCCCCCTTCTGTCCTGTTTTTCTCCCCACTAAACCTCTCCCTACCTCCCTTCTCCCCCCAGTCCTTTTGTATTCCCCTCCTCTGCCTACCCCACTCCCTGTCGCGTCTGCCCCCCACCCCTCTTATGGGTCCTCATCCTCCTTCAGCTCCTTTCCCGGCTCCCCCCTTCGCTTTTACTCTCCTTTCCCCCCCTTTTTCGTTTTCCCATCTTCTGTCCAGTTTCCCCCCACCTGCTCTCGACTGTGGTGTCACATTTGCCAACTTTTTAGTGCAGTGTTCCAGTGACTATTCAGTGTTGTTTGTCTTTCTCGTGTTGCAAACAGAAACCATGCTGTCGCTCGGTGTGAATTTTATTTCCTTTGCGAACAGAATCCAGACTGTCGCCGTGTTTTTTTAATTGTCTATTGTTTTCCCTGTCTACTTCGTATGTATTTTTATTAGCGTCATCATCCCTGTGTTGTTGTTTTAAGTTCCACGATTTCTTTTCGCCTTGTTACTCTCTAAGTCTCCGATTTTATAGCCTGTTTTTTATTATTTGTTCTCTTGATCTTTGTCACAAAATCTGTCGGCTGAAGAGCGGCGTCCTAAGCTGCTGCCAGCCCGCCCCCTTCGGGGGGAATTGAAATTCAATAAATGAAAAAAAAAAAAAAAACCACATCATCACAAATCACCTAGTCCGCCTTTCCAACCGGATGAGGAAGACTGGGAGAGATTTCATCGTGGGATACTGCTTCACTTAAAAGAACACAAAGTTCTAAATTTGTCTTAGAGCGCGATTGTGTCTTATACGGTACCTCAAAAATATCATTATTTTGGAAATTTCGGTCGTTATCACATGCTAAAACTTTTGAATTTTCTGAATTTGGTACCATTATCATATTATGAGCAAAAATGTCACGTTTTTGGACTGTGTTTAGAGCTTTCCAAACATCATAGATTGGAAATTCAGACATACTCAGAATGGGCGGCAGAGCTTAAAGGTTTGTCTCAATATAGCCATTTTATGTAGAAATACTACTGACTCCGAATACAGTCATAAGCCGAATCACCTGCCAGAAATATCGTAATCCGCTTCACTGATGATTCTGAGGTTTGTTTATAAGTGCTGTAGTTGGAAGAGCCCACGCATTGTTGTGTGATAAATTGTTATATTACAAATGGTTCATCGCCCGGGAATTCATTCGATGATATTACAAGGGTCACCGGTATTGTAACAGCCCAGTGTTTTCTTCAACAATTTCAGGGTGGCGGAAAATAAGTGTCAGAAAGTGTATCTATACTGTGGTTTGAGCGTGCGCCTTGCTTGAGTCTCCTTGTGATATTTTTGTGTTGTATAGCTCACCCAACAACGTCTCAATGCGCTTTCTGAATGGAAGCGCGAACGGTGGAACAGTGTTTGTTTATTGTAAAGCTGTGTATTCAACAACACATTTGACCCAGTAGCATCACCACTTCTCCGTGCGACTACAATACTGTAAGGAAGTCCAGCTGTGATGATAAAATTTAAACATTCTTTGATTTGGATTTAGTGTAATGTTTTCCTTTTTTTACGGGTTGATGAAATTTTCTGAAAATACTGGACCCCTACATGACCCAAGCAAGAACCAGCTAAAATCCTGGAGAACGTGAAACGAGTGCGAGCGCTATTCAGTGAGGTGCCCGCTACATCAGAAATGCATAGGAGCACAGCAACTCAGGGTGTACGGCTATCTCTCCTGAGGATAATAAAAGAGAAACTTAACCCTTTCCCTGAAAAAATTCAACTGTGACAACTTTTGAAGAAACTGATGGGAGCGGCGATATTCTTTTGCAGCTGAGGTGATTGATACCTTTAAAATGGAAGAAGAGGCACACTTCCATCTCCACGGCGACGTCAACAAACTGAACTGGCTCCACTGGGGTACTATGAATATTCACGTTCAAGTTCCAGAACATGGTATGGGATGACCACCTTATAGCCTCGCTCTCAACCCTTATTATTATTCATATTGGGATTATCTAATCGACAGAGTCTTCGGAGATATACCTGCAACACTCCAGGATCTTCTTTCTGCAAATTCCAGAAAGATCTGTGCATCTCCAGTTATTCATCACGGAATTCAGTTCAAGACTCTGCATACTCATTGCTCCAGAGGGAAAGCTTCTTGAAAATCTTTTCTATTACATTTTGCGTTGTCTGCTATAGTATAAATATGATAACAAAAATCTATCACCCTATATTATGTCGTAGGCGACAAAAAATTTGTAATACCTATTTTCCGCCGCCTTGTATTTATTCCACACAATGAAAATTACATGCATGAAAGAGTGATGTTTTATCTACACACTCAATTTTTCCTGGTAATATCCTTCCAATTGTGTCTCCATCCAGCGACACACAAAGGCGTGTACGCCTTGCCCTCGATTTGGTCACGAATCCATTTCATCGTCGTTCTCAAGATATCTTCCACGAATGCCATCCTCAAATGGCTCAAACAAGTTAAAGTCCGAGGGAACTAGGATGGGACCTTAGGATGGATGGGTTAACACTTTCCAGCTTTGTTTCGTGATATTTTCAGAAATCCTCAAACTTTTCAGATAAGATTACATCAGATTCAGTTTTCATTCCATAACTCAAAAACAAGATCATTCTCGTGGGTGTGGAACAAGTCATCAAGTATAAGATAAAAAACATAAAACTTTTGAATGTAATACTCTCTATTCTGATTGTTTGTCAGGCGAATGTCAAAATATTTGAATATATTACAGTAAGCTGGTACTGCTAATATTTACAGAATTAATACACTGTCAGAATGAAACATAGTTAGGCACATTTAATAAGTTTACCATACACAAAATACCTAATATTGATTCTTGTGACCAAGTGCTGTCAAAACTGAAATCTCAGACATTTTTATTTAAGCTGGCCTAAAAATCCCTGTTAAGATACTCATCTACAGTGTAGAAGGAGTTGCCTGTCCAAAAGTCTTTCAAACTCTGTTTACACTGCGCTTTATCTGAAACAAGTTTTTAAAGGTTGCTGGCAATTTACTGAAAATGGGTGTTCCTGAATATTGGACCCTTTTATGGACCAAGGTAAGTGATTTTATGTATTGCCATAGATTATCCTTAATCCTAGTATTGATACTATGTATTGAGCTATTGGTTGGAAATAGAGATGTATGACTTGCAACAAATTTCATTAAGGAATAAATATACTGAGAACCAGTGGTTGGAATACAAAGTTCCTTGAACAGGGTTCTACATGATGTTCTTGAATTTACAGCACAAATGAGTCTTATTGCGCGCTTTTGCATGCTAAAAGCTTTTGCTAGGTTTGACGAGCTATCCCAGAATATGATCCCATATGACATAACAGAATGAAAGTGAGCAAAGTATAGAAGGTTTTTTTATGTTTGTATCTCCTACATCTGCCACCATTCTCACTGCAAATACAGACTTGTTTGGGCATTTCAGCAACTCTGTGGTATGCCCTTCACAACTGAATTTATTATTGAGTTTTAATTCCAGAAATTTAACACAGTCAACTCTTAAATCTGCATGTTTTTATATGTTATAAATATACCACAAGCAAATCTATTACACATTCTGAACTGCATATATAGTGGGTCTCTTCAAAGTTTAATGACAGTGATGTAGCTTGAAACCATTTATTAATGTCAATGAAAATCTGACTATCAGCCATTTCTAAATCTGTACTTGACATGCTACTTATCATAATGTTTGTACCATCTACAAACAAAACAAACATAGCCTCTGGCAATGTAACAGACGAGAGATCATTAATGTGTACAATAAAAAGCAACAGACTCAAGATGAAACCTTGAGGAACACCACATGTAATTAATTCCCAATCAGATGAAGACTGACTGCTTACTGCACAGGTATTTCGCAATGACACTCTTTGTTTCCTGTTACTTAGATAAGAGTCAAACCATTTTGTAGTACTGCCACTGACACCATAATATTCTAATTTACTTAAGAGAATGCTGTGATTCACACAGTCAAAGGCTTTTGACAGGCCACAGAAAATGCCAGTAGCCTCTAATTTGCTATCTAATGAATTTAGTAAATTCTCATTGTACAAGTAAATAGCTTTTCTCTATATCAGAAATCTTAATAAACCCAAAGTGTGACTTGGGCAATATATTATTTGCAATGAGATGCTTAAGGAGACACTTGAACACAAGCTTTTCAAATATTTTTAAAAATGCTGGCAAAAGTGGAATTGGTTGATAGTTTGATGGTATCTCTTTATCCCTGTTCTTGTAAAGTGGCTCAACTTTATCAAATTTTTGCCAGTCTGGAAATGTTCCACTAATATAAGATTGATTACACAAATAACTGAAAACAGCACTCAACTCTCATTAGCACTCTTTGATTAACTTCCTTGATATATAATTGTAATCAGTAGAATACCATGATTTTAAGCATTTTATGATGAGTGCTTACGTGAGTGCCATTTCCATTTTACTGAAGATATTTGTAAAGACTTGTCTCAGACACTCCACGGCACTGTTTAACCCCAAGCTGTCAGTAACAGAAACAAAGTACTTTATTAGGAGGTTTACAACACCACATGCCCTTTTTACTAATGTCTCTGAGACGTGGGACACACTTTCAAGTATACTTCAACTCAGTAAAGCCAAGGCAATAATTACCAATCAAAAACAAATTCTCGCTTGTAATTTACAACTGATTTTACTTAACTACTGATGTAGTGTCCCTGCTAATTAGCCTCGTTACTCGTGGCATCTCGCCGATTCCCTTAGGAGTTCGAGCTTGGTGTGCATCTGCACTGAAGGGATCATTGACCATCACATCCTTAATTAAGATATGTTGTGTCTGTTCTTTCAGATATGTAAGAAAGAAGTATTGTCACATCATAACCACTGTCATGCCGAAACCTGAGCGCAGAGTCATCAATGAAGTACAATCCTTAGCGCTGAAAGCATGTGTGCCATTGTACAAAGAGAACAGAACTGTCCCTTGATGGTTAGTACGGCTGTTAATAGAAATATCGAGTACTTCAGAATATTCAAACATTACAAACATAAGAAATTTCGTGAACCAACTATAAATGAAGAATACTAAATGACAAATATTTACTTTTGACCAGATCTGAACTGGGGTCCCACAGCACTCCAACCACCGACGCTAACAAAATACTCCACATTGCACGCACTCCAGTTCTTAGCATTGCTCCATCTCCTGGAGCAACCACAATTTCCGGTTTCAGAAATTCTCGTTGGAGATATATATGTCTTGTCCCCGATCCTCTGTGTGGTAGCATTGGGAGACCCTAACATTCGAATCGTGTTGTCATGTAATCTTCACTATTATGATCACAGAAAGAAGCCTCTCCCATTGAAAGCTTCGCTATTATCGAGTGGACCTCAAGTTTCCTTGCATGATAAGCCCCATCATCTGTCTGTACTTAAAGCCTGTAGGGGGGCTTCATATTGAGGACTTGAAAGACGTCTTTGCGTTTTTGACTTCTTAATGAAGGATCATCATCCTCGATTTCGTGTTTGACGGCCACAAGAGACGAAGGATAGCAGCTTTTCCGACAGTAACTTTGACGATGTCACACTTTCCACACAGGCGTAAAAGTTCATAATAAGCCTCATGGCCCGTATCTCATTGGTCGATGCTTGGCAGTACAGCGCTCTCGGCCTTTCTCCTGGGTGTCCACGGTCTGTATACGAGCCACCTATCTTCTTCTTCACTCCTGGTGATGAATTGTTACATATAGTCATCCTGAATATTATCCATTGTCGTTTCGACCACACAACATTGGAGCATAAAAACAGTATGAAACCTGTAGCGTCTTTCGTCTCTGTGTTACATGTGAATGTCACGATGGGCTGTACTGTACACCAATTTTTCTGTGTGACATCTACATACGTCAAGAGCGTAGCTGCCAGCGTCTTATTAAATCCGTAGCACAATTATCGATATTACTTATAATGGTCTCATCTAACTTCTTTGTCTGTGTTTACTTAATGTGACTTGAGTATAAGCATGCTCTTTGATGTAACATACGTGTAAAAGTTTTATTCATTATTTCTGGTAATTTATGTAACTCTAATTAATCTATGGATATAATGATTTCAAAATTAATGTGCTGTAAAAGAATGAAAAAGTGAAAACTTACTTGTAATATTGGTTCGTGCAGAGGGCGTGTAGGTTGGTAATCATGTGAAACATGAAGCCTCTCTCCAACGAAATATTGGCGGGAATAGAAAAAGTGGATTTGGCGGTCGAAATGCAAAGCTCCTTTGTGAATGAGTCGGTCGGTGGTTAGGGGGCAAAGTGTGTGCATCTCGCGAATAGAAAGTGGGGAGAGGAACTGCAACATTATGTAACATAGCCTCGAATGCGGAAGTAATTTGGCTTATTATTCATGTATTACAAAAATACGACAAGAATTTTCAGAGCTTGTTACACAGCAGGAGCCATGGATACTTTTACCCCTTTTTTTTTTAAAAAAAAAAAAAAAAAAAAAAAAAAAGCACAGATCAATACCGCCACCACCTTCATCTCAAATTATCAGTTGAGTACTGTATAAGTGCTTGACCAATTATGTGGTTTCTTTTTCAATACTAAGTATGTGATTTGTAAATTTTGTGTTAAGCCACCGTGTTTTAACGTTAGTCGCTTACCTAAACAGGATCCTACCCCAAGTGCTACTATAATTCCGAGTATCCAATTTTACTGAACTGAAAAACAGATACACCCCTTAACAGAAGTTAAAAGATTTTGTGGGATTATAAAGTACATAATTATTTAGTCAGCATAGGTTTTGGAAGACTCTGCGTGATTTTCATAAAAGGGTAGTTAAAGTTTCATCAAAGTATAATTACTAAGAGAAGATTTAAAGTACTGAGCTCAAACATTCTTCTGATTAAATTAACAGAGTTTCGTATGTGTATTATATAGTTTCTAATATCGTGTCGTGACTAAAATATTCGTCCCAGATCTGATTTTAATGAAAAACTAGTTTCTAGATCCCCATGATAGTAGTTGAGCTAGATTTAAAGTTCATATTGCAATAACAATACTCAAGAATTACAACTTTCATTCTTTCTCATATGAAGTATGCATACTACAGTAAGCAAATGGCTACAATTATTCAAACGATACTAGATTCAGGTATCACATGTTCCATCTGAGCTAAATGGTATAAGGAAGTGAATTTTTCTTGGGAATACAAATAATAATCAGTATAAAAGGTACAATTACTTGATATTTATTTCTACAGTAGTAATTTCCAAAAATTAAAGTTACAAAAGAAATGCTGGTCTAAATTAGTAGTGCTCCGCCATTGGTAACCATTTATCAATAATTATCACTAGCTTCTTACTGTAATGTACAGATAGTAAGTGTTAGGAAAAGCCAGTTGTTGCCTAAATGTATTAAAACTCCTCCTGTGTAGTTTATGTCAAACCACTGGCACATTGCTTGCTAAACTGCGCTGCTGCCTTGTACCTTATCATCAAAACAGAATTTCAGTGTCAACTAAAGTTAACTTTCTGTATGAAATATGCTAGTACTTGGTACAACTTCGCCTAATTAGACTGGCGACCGTTTCCTTTTACGTAATTACAGTTTACTTGATTACTGATAGAACCTTCACTCGACCCCCTTTTGTTCTGCTACTGCTTCGTCTCAACAGAAATCTTTAGAGAAACAAAAACAGTTCGATACCTTTCCAATAGACACAATCGGGCTCAAATAAATGTCCATTCACAGGAGTAACAGTATGGGTGTATTACTAATTTAGTAGTAGCAGGTAGTGTTATAAAGCATTTTGTAAAGTCATTCATCTGTAGATGGTAGGCAGTTGTCATCCTGTAGTTTATATCGCAATGTCAAGTAACTTCTGATACTAGTCTCGACTAGAAAACTTTCCCACGATCAGAGCCCATCGTACATAGCGCTCCGTGTTCCAAAATGGTTCCTTCTTCACGAAACCTAGCAATTTCCAGAACTCCAGGAGTCGGCACAGATTTCGGTATAGTGTAGTGGGTGAGGCAGTCAGGGCAGACTATTGTCCATAAACTCCCATTTATCGACTTTGGGATCCTCTCTAAGAGGTGATTCTAATCTGGTGGAGTGGCGCTGCTGCAGACGAAAGTGGTGCCAGACGTCCGAGAGGTAATTTTAGCATGTGTTTCTGACACTGTCATTCCTTGAGTGGCTCACATAGTGTCTAACGGCCCGACAGGGACTTAACAAGTGATACCTACGTCTGATACTGTCTAGAGTCTTCATGAATCCCAGCTGGTCAGATGTTGGAGCATCATGGAATCAGTCCAAAAGATTTGGAGACTAAATTAACGTAAGTTATGAAATAATTAATATTGTGGTTTTAATGCTTAGGCGCTCTAAATTCTCTGCCCCTATTAGAATAAAACACATAGAACGTTCATACAATCATGTGAAACTGTCAAAAAAGTCATTCTATAGGTAGTTGCTCAGCTGCCGCATCACACTGGGTTAAATACCAGTTACGCTGTCGAAGTGTTGACCCTTCATACGAATTTCTGCACTTTGTCATTTTGTGGTAGACTGGCACTGAGAACATCAAGCTCATCGTGCTTGATGATTTTCTGTAGAAAAAAAGTGTCCGTGTTTTGCATTTCAATCAACTCAGATGTACAAATGTTACTGTTTCTGTTCAGAAGTCAAACATACAGGATAAACTCTGCAAACACTTTTCTCTTCTTCAAAACATTCTTGAATGTCTTGAGTACTTGATTTAGAGATGCTACTACATTACCACTTATGACGTAACAGCAGTGACACACCATGGTTTCATTCTAGAGATGGGCAAACTCGTTCATCCTTCGAAACTAGTTCACTGGTGATCGCTCTTTTTTGGGAACCGTTCATTTTTACTCGTTCACCGTTCATTTGTGCTTGGTATATGGTTCATATGAAACATTGAAAAGTAGTAGCATAGGTGACTGAAGATGCAAGGCACCAAGAGGAGGCACGTGCCTCCTCCTGGAGAACAGAGTTTTTATTCATAACAGAATTCTCACGCACTTGTAATTTTAGTGATTCTGACAAACCTCGCGTTTAGCCGACTGTAGCGTTATGTGGGTGACCGCAGTGAAATAATATAAGGTGGCGCTCGAAAAACCGGCCCCGAGTACAGACTGCTCGCCAATTAAACACGATCTGTTGACCTCTGCGAGCAGAATAGATAAATATGTAATAATGAGGCAGTGAAGAAATAACAAATAAGCTAATGCAAACAACAACTTCGAAACGATAGATGACGATTGGAGGGCAACAGTGAGCAGTCTAGTACTAGGGGCCGATTTTTCGTGCGCTACCCTGCACCACTGAAATAATATTGTAGAAGTTATCATATTCTCTTTATAACATGTGACACCAGACACTCGATTATGGAGCGCGGGCTTCATTCTGTTGTAAGTCGGTCTGCCTTCCATAACAATGAACATGCCCTTTCACCTTGAATCAAAAAAAGACGGAAAATGACCACTCGTGTGTGCCGTGTGCCAACTTCCTTTGCATGTGTAATAACGAAAAATCTTGCCTTTTTACTAGTATTTCTTCTGCTGTTTATCGAAATAGTGAAGTAAGCTGATATGCCGTACTGCTACCTGAAAAAATGTATGTATTACATACCACGTAATTTTTATGTAACTTACGTAATTATAAAACATGTTTTAATTACCGGTCGTGGACGCTGAATAGAATATGAAAAGAACCAGAAGTTCAGAGTTCAAAAAAGGTTTGAAACAGATCTAGAATGGGCGTGCGCAGCAAACGAAACAAACAACTCGATACTGAACTAACTATGAGCAGTCGGCAGTGGAACTGCGACGAGTGGCCACGCGAAGAAGGACGAGTCCGGCAGAGGGAGACCGAGACCGAGACAGACGGGAACGGGACCGAGGCTGGAACGAGACCGGCCGACGTGCCGTTGCAGGAGCGAGACCGACCGTTTCCCGTTTCCGGGAACTATAAGTAGAAAGCCGCGACCGAAGTGAACTATGAAAGACCGTTCCTTAGAATTAGTTTCTCGCTTCTTCCGTTCATCTTCGTGAGTCGTTCCTTTGGACCCGTTAGTTCGCGAACAACCTATTTCTATTTCTTTCCATCACTTAACACATTCCACTCACAATTGACTGATCAAATGCATACTTGTTATCTGCAGTTGTTAGTTGGAGCTAGCATTGTAGTTACTGCACTGATATTGCTTGTACGCCAGGAATAAAATCAGTCCCAGAACTTTTCGGACGGATAGTGGAGGTGAGCAGGGATGATGAGTAACCATTTCCCTCACTGCAGCATAATTCATCTTACATAACGTCTCTTTAATTAAATGAAATTCTCCTATGGTTGATTCCTCCTCCTTTAAGGTGTGTGTGGTTTTCAGCAGTGCTGGAACTTCCCTCGGTTCAGCAGTGCACATCTCGCCAATCGACCTGACAGGTCCTTCCAGCTAGTCAGCAAACACACGAAGTCGTGAGCCACCATAACAGTGAACAGTTTACCAGATAAATATTGACAGACCTTGCTGATTGCCCAAACAACTGAAAAACATTCTTTCCTGGTTGAAGAGCAGTACATCTCCAACTTGGAGATTATTTTGAAAGCATGAGCTATCACTTTTCCAGCATATTTGTGCATTTGCACAAGAACTGCACGTATCACTTAACCACTAGCAACGATATAAAGATCTGTCTAGACATTTTTGTCGTACAGTGCTACGACTGGAGAAGATCTTAGTGACTCCTGAAGGACAAGGGAAGATCTCTCTAGAAATTCGTTCCAGGAAAATTTGGCGGCTTCCTACAGTGGTTCCTGTAAGAGGGATGTCTTCATACAGAAGTCCTTCATGTATCACCAGTAATATGATAACATTCAGAGAAAGTTTCTTACATCATGTGTGTGCCGAGGAGTTGGAAAATCTGTGACTGTTCTCATGTTCTTTGGATCGGGGTAAACTCTATTGCTATCCTCTAGGTGCCCAAAGATTTTATTTCCTGGGTGATGAAGAAACACTTCCTGAGATTCTTGTGGTGACCTGTAATCTGAACACTCTTCGATAGAGCTGTCAGGCAATTTATACGCTTTTCAAATATCTTCGAAAAAACGACGTCATCCATGTAGCAAAGAGACATCGTCCATTTAAGGCGTCGAAGTAGGCTATCCGTAATACTCTTGAACGTGGTTGAGGTGTTACGTAGTCCAAACGGCACGACTTTGAACTGAAAGAACAGCCAGGTGTTGCAAAGGCAACTTTTTGAAAGTCAGCCTCGTCACTCCCGATTTACTGGTAGTCTGTTTGCGTATCCATGGCTGAAAATACGTTGCCCTTTCAGTCAGTCTAGGTGTTACCTATGTGTAGCAATAGATGGTTCAAATGGCTCTGAGTACTATGGGACTCAACTGCTGAGGTCATTAGTCCCCTAGAACTTAGAACTAGTTAAACCTAACTAACCTAAGGACATCACAAACATCCATGCCCGAGGCAGGATTCGAACCTGCGACCGTAGCGGTCTTGCGGTTCCAGACTGCAGCGCCTTTAACCGCACGGCCACTTCGGCCGGCCAGCAATAGATAAATATATTTTTATTGTGATGCAGTTCAGTCGTCGGTAGTCGATGCAGTAATGCCATGTATTGTACTTCTTCGTCACAAGCACCAGAAGAGAAGAGCGTGGACCCTCTGGAGGTTCAATGATGACATTTTGCATATCTATATGAGTGCTGGCCAACTAGTGGATGATACAGTGTTTCATCATGGCTGCTTGGTCTGTCTTTTCCCTATTCTGGATTTCAGAGCATCCGAAAATGGGTGCAGAAAGGCTCTCATCCACCGTGGTCAGGCCAGATCTACCGACAGTTCGATAGTAGCTTCCTGCACTGCTTTACCCGTAGTGTTAACAAGGCATGATTCTTCATTGAAGGCACTGAGGTGACCATCCTGGGCTGGTTCAGCTGTTCCTACATACTTACCCTAGATATGAGTTGTGGCTGCTCATGAAAATTAGTGATTCAAAAAGTCTCCCTGACTAATTGCAATGCTCATGATTGTAGCTGGCGGGTATTTCTGTCTTTTTGTGAGCCTGAGTAGCTTTTTGCAGTCAAGAAAGCTTCACAGCTTAACTGAGGACCTAAAATTCAACTCATTGACGGTGGCATGAAAATAGCGTCCTCAGTGGCAGATAGTTGCCCATAGCAATCTTTGTTATGTGTGCTTGCTGGAATAGCTTCATCAATCTCTAATCTTCCACAGTCTACGACTGCTGGTAAGCCTGCAAGAAATACCATCTGAGAATAACATTTTGATTACATTCTGTCAGAACGACAATACATTTTCCTGTCAGCTGGATGTATTTCCCATTTGTGACGTTCGGCACAATCGTTTTCACATCGTGGAACATTGTCTCCTTTAGCTGATGATCACATGCATTCGACATTACAGGAAAAGAAGCCCTTGAGATGAATAGTGTCTGGAGAGATTGACCATCGATGAACTTCCTGGTAACTTGGCAACTGTCACCCATAGAAGATTTTCGTCTATGGGGGTCTCCCCTCCATAGATGGTTACCTTGCTTAGTTTTCCTGAATCTGGCCGCTATGAAAGCAGTTGGAACCTCTGTACGGCGACAGGGGATGGCTACAACGTGTTGGGGATCGATGTCTTCCGCGGTAGGACGATGGGGTTCGTCCCAAAGGGCCAGTCTAAGCGTCTGTAGTTGTCCGGCATGAATAGGACTGTTGTCATGTGTGACGTATTACAGCATCTTTCACTGCTGTAGCGTACAACGTGTCCTGGACGTCCACAGTGCAATCCTACTGGCATGTTGTTGTCCATCCTCTAAATGACTGTTCTTCTGTGGTTCATTATATTTGGCAGAGGAGTTGGTTGTACCTACATTTGTTGTATGCTAGAATGTTAAACGGCTACAGCATAGTCAAAGTTGGCCAAGGCCATTCTTCATAGTACAGGTGGGAGATGTTACTGCCAAAGATCAGTACAATGCGTCTCAGTATTCTCTGTTACATTGTAACACAGAGGTCGAGATTCTTAGCTGCTATTTCTTGTGTATTCGGTCTGACATTTCTGCACTATCTGTTCTCTTATTAATTGCTGTACGAGAGAGACGAGGTCATGATGGTGTTCCACAACTGCGATAGAGGCCCAATTTGGGAGTGTCCTTCATCCGATTCTTTTCTGTTGCACTCCTTCGATACGCTGACAACACTTGATGATTTCCTTCGTTGTTGCGACATTCTTTACCTTAAGAGCTTGGTACATGTCTTCTGTGACTTCTTTCAACAAATGTATTTCTTTGTTTTTTTTTCGTTTCGGCCTGGAATTTGTCCCAGCTGTCGAACTTCTGTTTGTTGTTCTCAAACCACTGTTGAGCGACGCCATACAAATAAAAGTACTCATTTGTCAAACACATCATGTCATCTCATCTATTATGTCTGGTGGTTTAGTCGAGTCTTTGCAGCGGTTTCATAGAACCTTGACCAATGACTCCAGAAAACACTGATTGATGCTGGCGTGCAGCTTACTTACTGCTGTTGTGGAATCTACTGGTCTCCTAAGTACAGGGACATCAGGAACGATATTCTATTTGCACTCTGGTTCCAGTCCTAGTAGACAACGGCCTTTATGTTGCCTAATTCGACCCATGGTCATGTACAAGGGGAGTTCAGTATGCAATGCAACACATTTTCTTCTGAAAGTGGGTTGGTTTTATTCAGTGTTCCAATACACCGCATTATTCCTGCGGCTTCCAACTAGCAGAACATCCCAACTTCCTTGCCTTAGGTTGGATAAACTTCTGGGGCTGCAGGTGCCATAAAGCCGTCGCATGGAATGGAGATTATGTTGAAAAATGGAGTTCTATAGGCAAGAACGTATGCCTGCGTGGTACCACTCTCCTGGTCGACATTGGAGACAATGTCGTGCTGTGTCAATAACCTTCTCATCATCCACGTACTAATCCCCGTGGAGTGCATCCTTCAACTGTGCAATTCCACATAGATGGAATTTCGTCGTTCTTTATGGTCTTCTGTTAGGTTGGGAGGAACCCAGTGGGCACATAACTTTGAGTAGCCCAACCTGTAGACGAGTGTGTCAGCACGACCAACAGAGACGTCCAGCTGAGTTTGAGGTATTTGATTGTGATTCGTCAATCACCTCGAATGAAAGTTTCTGCATTTGCTAACATTGCCAGAGTCGCAGCGACCTTGTTGTGATGATGACAGATGCCTCGCCCAGCGACTCACTGTGCTTTGTTTCACTGTCGGGTCTCCATAGACAATGTGCAAATGTCTGTGAATATCTGCGATGCTCTGGATTTTCACCAAGAGAAACTCAATGACAGCTCTCCACTTGGAATGCAACTCCGTTACAGACGCCATTGTGAAGGTTACGTATAGCGCCACCACCTACGGAACTTCATGAATCTACAGGGGCTGAAGTAGGAATATTCCACGACATTCCTCATCAAATTCCGCATTTTGCAACCGAAATTAGCCGCCAAAAAGATACTTGTTGCATTACTTATTGAAGGCCCCTCGTAGATGTTTTAAATGACCCAGCTAAACATTGTCATACCGCCATCAGAATCACATCCAAATGCGAAAACTGGGTCGTCAGTGAAGTACAACGTTTACCAATGGAAGAAAATTTATTATGGACTATTATACAGATAAAAGAGAATTGCCTCCTGTATGGAGAGTGCTGCTATTTACATAAACCTCGCATTTGCCAGAAAATGGAAACGTTACAAACATAAGAAATTTCGAGGAAGCCGACGTTGGGGAAGATCAGTTTGGATTCCATAGAAGTGTTGGAACACGTGAGGTAATACTGACCCTACGGCTTATCTTAGGAGCTAGATTAAGGAAAGGAAAACCTACATTTCTAGCATTTGTAGACTCAGAGAAAGCTTTTGACAATGTTGACTGGAATACTCTCTTTCAAATTCTGAAGGTGGCAGGGGTAAAATATAGGGAGCGAAAGGCTATTTACAATTTGTATAGAAACCAAATGGCAGTTATAAGAGTTGAGGGGCATGAAAGGGAAGCAGTGGTTGGGAAGGGAGTGAGACAGGGTTGTAGCCTCTCTCTGATGTTATTCAATCTGTATATTGAGCAAGCAGTAAAGGAAACAAAAGAAAAATTCGGAGTAGGTATTAAAATCCATGGAGAAGAAATAAAAACTTTGAGGTTCGCCGATTACATTATAATTCTGTCAGAGACAGCAAAGGACTTGGAAGAGCAGTTGAACGGAACGAATAGTGTATTGAAAGGAGGATATAAGATGAACATCAACAAAAGTAAAACGAGGATAATGGAATGTATTCGAATTAAGTCAGGTGATGCTGAGGGAATTAGATTAGGAAATGAGACACTTAAAGTAGTAAAAGAGTTTTGCTATTTGGGGAGAAAAATAACTGATGATAGTCGAAGTAGAGAGGATATAAAATGTTGACTGGCAATGGCAAGGAAAGCTTTTCTGAAGAAGAGAAATTTGTTAACATCGAGTATAGATTTAAGTGTCAGGAAGTCATTTCTGAAAGTATTTGTATGGAGTGTAGCCATGTATGGAAGTGAAACATGGACGATAAATAGTTTGGACAAGAAGAGAATAGAAGCTTTCGAAATGTGGTGCTACAGAAGAATGCTGAAGATTAGATGGGTAGATCACATAACTAATGAGGAGGTGTTGAATATAATTGGGGAGAAGAGAAGTTTGTGGCACAATTTGACTAGAAGAAGGGATCGGTTGGTAGGACATGTTCTGAGGCATCAAGGGATCACCAATTTAATATTGGAGGGCAGCGTGGAGGGTAAAAATCGTAGAGGGAGACCAACAGATGAATACACCAAGCAGATTCAGAAGGATGTAGGTTGCAGTTGGTACTGGGAGATGAAGCAACTTGCACAGGATAGAGTAGCATGGAGAGCTGCATCAAACCAGTCTCAGGACTGAAGACCACAACAACATTCTAGAGATGATAAATACTAAATAACAGATACATGCCGATGATGTGATCTGAACTGGCATCCTGTTGCAAGCTAGCCATCGACGGTAACTGCTACCCCATACTATATGCAGCGCAGCTCATGGGAATATATTTTTCAGCCAAAGGGACAACTGTTGATTGGTGACGAAAGAAATATGTTGTCTTCAGTGATCTAAAACGTGGATGGTACATAACAATTATCTTATAGTGGCATAAAGATGAGATACGAGCAAGGTTGCAAGAATGATAACAGAGTAAACAAAACAGAAAGGTTTAAATACTGTAGATGGCTGAAATGTCTAGAACTATGGTCTAATAAAGAGAATGTAGGAGAGGTACTGAAAGAGAAATGTGACGATGAAAGTGAAGAGGAGACAGGCTTCAGCAATGAAGCACATTATTCAAATAATAGTGTAGGTAAAGTGAAAGCATTATTGATTTGTGATGACAATGAGTACTAATGGCTGAGGCACACTTAGAGGAGGAGACAGTGATACTAGAAGAATTGGAGGCTAGAAAAATTGTTACCTAGAGTTGCAAATTGTCATAGTCACAGAGATTAGAATGACTGAAAGCAGTGCACAGAGGAGGTAAGCATTCAATGGACAGTAGACTTTATGGATTGGAGCATAGTGTAGACGTAGTAGTTGCTTTTGGGAGGAAATTAATCAAATTATCATTGTGCTGCATGTGTTCTCTTACTGTAAACGTTTCGACTGTCAGAGTTAGAGAGATAAAGAATGACGGGACAGAGGAAAAGCTGCATATAAGTAACAGAGAGCAACTTAAAACAATCATAATAAATAGTTCGGCTAAAACAAAATTAATACGAGGTAGTCTTAATACTCACCTAAAACTAAATAAACCCAGATTTCTGGATTACTTGGTGCGCAGCTGTTTTAATGAAGGGAAGGAAAAATGCATTAAAAGCTATAAAACACAACTGATAATTCAACCAGGCCCTAGAGAAGGCTATTTGGAGAACTGAGATGAACTATTAGAAGAAGTAAAAAGAACGAAAGTGGTTAGCCACGAGAAATTACGGATATGAACGCAAAAATAGGGGCAGGGCGACAAATCTTACCGCGCTAAGTTTGCAGAAATCATGATACCAGCTGCACGTGGTCAAGCAAACGAATGAAATTTAAATTAACCTACAGACTTTTCTTGCTTTCTATTGCATCGCTTATTTTGTGTATAGCGTTGAAGACAGGCATATATGTTCTAAGTTAGTGGGACTAATGATTTCTCTGGTTTGCATTTTATTGTGTTCAGTTTCTTCTTTTATTTAGGAAGGATCTGGTAATGACAGACAGGTTTAGTCAAATAGAAGTGTAATGAATACTCGTAATACCACCTAGGTTTCATTAAAGTGATATCAGACTGCAAAACAATTGCCATGCTGTGGTGTTGTCCACACAAAGGGACACAGTTCCGAAACTACACTCCTGGGAATTGAAATACGAACACCGTGAATTCATTGTCCCAGGAAGGGGAAACTTTATTGACACATTCCTGGGGTCAGATACATCACATGATCACACTGACAGAACCACAGGCACATAGACACAGGCAACAGAGCATGCACAATGTCGGCACTAGTACAGTGTATATCCACCTTTCGCAGCAATGCAGGCTGCTATTCTCCCATGGAGACGATCGTAGAGATGCTGGATGTAGTCCTGTGGAACGGCTTGCCATGCCATTTCCACCTGGCGCCTCAGTTGGACCAGCGTTCGTGCTGGACGTGCAGACCGCGTGAGACGACGCTTCATCCAGTCCCAAACATGCTCAATGGGGGACAGATCCGGAGATCTTGCTGGCCAGGGTAGTTGACTTACACCTTCTAGAGCACGTTGGGTGGCACGGGATACATGCGGACGTGCATTGTCCTGTTGGAACAGCAAGTTCCCTTGCCGGTCTAGGAATGGTAGAACGATGGGTTCGATGACGGTTTGGATGTACCGTGCACTATTCAGTGTCCCCTCGACGATCACCAGTGGTGTACGGCCAGTGTAGGAGATCGCTCCCCACACCATGATGCCGGGTGTTGGCCCTGTGTGCCTCGGTCGTATGCAGTCCTGATTGTGGCGCTCACCTGCACGGCGCCAAACACGCATACGACCATCATTGGCACCAAGGCAGAAGCGACTCTCATCGCTGAAGACGACACGTCTCCATTCGTCCCTCCATTCACGCCTGTCGCGACACCACTGGAGGCGGGCTGCACGATGTTGGGGTGTGAGCGGAAGACGGCCTAACGGTGTGCGGGACCGTAGCCCAGCTTCATGGAGACGGTTGCGAATGGTCCTCGCCGATACCCCAGGAGCAACAGTGTCCCTAATTTGCTGGGAAGTGGCGGTGCGGGCCGCTACGGCACTGCGTAGGATCCTACGGTCTTGGCGTGCATCCGTGCGTCGCTGCGGTCCGGTCCCAGGTCGACGGGCACGTGCACCTTCCGCCGACCACTGGCGACAATATCGATGTACTGTGGAGACCTCACGCCCCACGTGTTGAGCAATTCGGCGGTACGTCCACCCGGCCTCCCGCATGCCCACTATATGCCCTCGCTCAAAGTCCGTCAACTGCACATACGGTTCACGCCCACGCTGTCGCGGCATGCTACCAGTGTTAAAGACTGCGATGGAGCTCCGTATGCCACGGCAAACTGGCTGACACTGACGGCGGCGGTGCACAAATGCTGCGCAGCTAGCGCCATTCGACGGCCAACACCGCGGTTCCTGGTGTGTCCGCTGTGCCGTGCGTGTGATCATTGCTTGTACAGCCCTCTCGCAGTGTCCGGAGCAAGTATGGTGGGTCTGACACACCGGTGTCAATGTGTTCTTTTTTCCATTTCCAGGAGTGTATAAATAAACTAGGTTTCTACAAACTATGTTGGGATAGTCTTCCTGGGAACAACATATTAATTAATCAGTGAATTCATACATATGTGTGAAACTGTTTTTCTCTTTTGCATACTTTGTTCCTATGTACACTTTTTCGAAACCCTGTAATTCTCCCATTGTGACAACTAAGTTTGAAATTTGGCTCAAAAGTGCCTACAGCCTCACTCCATAATTGTGCAAAAGCGTGGCGCTTTCCAGCGCACCCTCCACGTGCGGAAAAAGACCACAGCTCAGAAGTTTACCTGGCATGTAAAGTGGGTTAATGATATCACATTGACACCAGACTTCACGAAAATTCTGCCCAGCGCACCGCGAACATGTCACACGATGGAAACGTCGTCACAGCCCCTCTTACCCACATTTTACCCCTTCTTTTTACAATTCTGTAGTAGAAGTGAGAACCGCGACGACCAGCATTAAAATCACGCGGTTTTCATATGAATAGCCGTGGAAAACATTTCAGACACGCCGCCGCTCAGAATCGTCACGAAAAGGCCTCAGGGGGTGTCATAAAGGGCGTCAATGAAACCACCCCTTTCCTTGGTACATTGATTCCCACATATTTCACGGTAGAAACCAACAGTTTGCAGTGCTTTGAGCAACAAAAAGACGTTATCAACAATTTTTCGTACCGTTGACATCTCCCTGACGCTTCAACCCTTCTTTAAGGATATTAGAGCCTAGCAACACCGTTGAATGTGGTCTCTCCCCTATGGAGTGCAGTGCGACCGCAATGTTCGCTCTGGGGTCCAGGATGGACGAAATTTGAACGCGATCCAAAGCAGCAAAGGGTCATTTAGCTTTTTCAGGGCTCCCGTTTCACACCCTCCTGTGGCGTGATCTTGGAGGGCTGCAACAGTAATACATGCATGGAAAAAACTGCAAAGGGTCTTCTAAGATGCTTCCCCCTCCCCCAGCGCGGGAATACCTTCGTTGGCACCTGCCCACATTTACTGAGAATTTTAAAAACGTGCCTTTACAGAGAAAAGCTACGAAGCAGTTCTAGGCGCCTGCAGATAGGCAAATGGCGTCAGAGGTGTGTCAATAGTTTCCCAGCTTCAGGCGCCTGGGATTTGGAACCACTTTTCCATCTCTGCCGAGCCATTGTCTCTTTCCACATGTGCTCAAGTGCTGGAAGGATGGTGTATCATGCAGCCAGGTTTGTTGATCCAATGGAGGGGTTCAGTCATTCAGAGAGACAAACCCATGAACGGAGTGTGCCACTGTTGGCAACTGCTCTCAGCTGGCTAGCCAATTGTGAATAGTGTTTCAGTGGACAGTCTACTGATTCTCTCCCTAGGAGGCAGCCATTCAGCACCCAGCTGTTGCCATTTTGAGCAGTCTGCAGTATTCAGTTGTTTAAGTCCCTTCCACATGACTTTACCTTAGTGCACTCTGTGCTTACTTTGCTGACTACATACCAGCCATTGTTGCTCAGCTGTGAACAGACCTCTCTCACGTTCCAGGTTTGATTCTGATACATTTTATTGGTAACATCAAAACAAGTATAGAGAGAAAGTATGAGAGGTCTTCCGTATTGATTAACACTTCGTTTTATCCGATTATTCATGGTGCGCCATTTGACTCATCATTACAGTTACAAGTATGTAATGCTTTGGCCTAGCTTTATGTGGCAGCACAATCATTATAAGAGCAATCCCTGAATCCTACAGCCCAATTTCCTAACTGCTGTCGTAACATGACCAAAGGTCTGTTCAGAACATTGTAAAGATCTGTTCAGAAGATTGGGGATTTTAACTGCTCCATGTGAATACATTTACGAGTCAGTTGTACACATCAAAAATAACACTGCTAATTACTGAACAAACTGCTCTGTACATGACCATGCAACAAGAGATAGACTTAACTTACATTTACCAAGAAAAAATGAACATAAAACTCAAAACAGCATTTTCTAGCAAGGAATAAAACTGTACAATAAATTGCCAAAAGAGATTAAGGAATTTGCCAAAATACACTTATTTAAAAACGCAGCTAAAAAGTACCTATTATACAATACATTTTACACATTGAAGGATTACTTAGCTAAAACAGAGTAGGGGATTACTTAGCTAAAACAGAGTAGGGGTTTGATAAAAAATGTTATACAAATAAATAATAATAATAATGATTATAAAATATCCAACATTCCACATAACACCTTCACGTTATGTTTTTTCCTTCTTTTTTTCCTTTCTAGAAATACTTACCCCCAAGCTATGATAGCACAATACTAACACCTTTTCCTCTTTCTGAGCACAACGTCTTTCTCGTTATGGAGGGATCCTGACTCAGTTTCTCAGGACAGCAAATGGGAGGTTGCAGTACAGGAAATGGCCCAGAGATCACCAGTGTGTGTGTGTGTGTGTGTGTGTGTGTGTGTGTGTGTGTGTGTGTGCGTGTGTGTGTGTGTGTGTATGTATGTGTGTAGTGAGTGAAGTGTTATGAAACAATGTGTGCATAGTGTGTGCAGTGACTGATAGTGAGATATGAGTGAACAACGTGGCATTACATTATTTAATAAGTTATTTTTTTAAAAAAAATTGTTATATACCAATAGTAAAACTAATGATTGTGTGTAACTAGAAGTCTGTAAATGTATGTGTATACGAATTAGCTTTTTTTAAATTGATCTAAATTTGTAAATACTTTGACATGTCCTATACCCTTGTAAAAAGAGATCTATGGATGAGTAAAGCTACTACTACTACTACTACTACTACTACCACTACATGCTGTGTGATCAACAAGGACAGTGCTGGACAATGTGGTTTCTATGGAAGGAGGGTGCAAACACTGTGGATATTCACAGTGTTTGGAAAGTGTGTAACGACATGAAAAGTGCCCTTGTGTATGAGTCAGAAAACCGTCGCTGCCCTCACTGAAATAAGGTTTCAGGTGCTACCACAATCATGATATTCTCTTTACTTTGTCCCTGCAACCTTTGTAGGGCCTTCTCTAACAACATTTCTGGAGTCTGTCACGTTCACCTCAGGACAGGTGCTGTGATTCCTGGAAATTCGTCTTTTGTCTTATAGTGTATCTGGAATGATATGCCTCATTCCATCACTTTCATGATACCATTCACTATGATCAGTGTAGATTTCACCAAATGTACGAATGATACATGAAGTGAATAATATACTGTCACTTAAGTTTTTCATTTGCTGCATTTAGTGCTGTTATGGATGTTATATGGACAGTTTGTTGTTCTGTGACCTATTTTCTTACGATTATTATGTGCAAACCAACTCTTTCTTCATATTTTTACACGATAATTATTTTGTTTATTCGTTATTCCATTTCTAACAACAGGTGCTGTTGTGAACCGATGATATCATGCCCAAGCGATTTTTTTTAACTTAGTATATTTATTTTCTCACATAGACAACATTATAATATTTTCAGAGAAGGTTTTTCTTCATATTTAGTTGATTCACATACTACATATGCTAAAAAACTTTCACATGTTAATCTCATATGTGCTAACATCTTCTTTTTTGTTGCATTTAAACTAAAAGAAGATTTTAATTAACATATTGAAATATTGAGCATGTCTTCTTTTTAGAATGCCACGTTATACAAAATGTTGGTTGCCCATCTGGCTCTGATTTGACAGTGCAGCATAAGAAGTTTCTTTCAGTGTACAACTGTACCATCTTCGAATGTTTTTCAGCTTCGACTTTCTCCATCTTCCATTGGATCTTAGGCATATATCTTTCCTTTAATAATAAGCTGTAATATCACTTGCCCCTTATAACATGCCCAACTATGGGGTCTTCTGTCGTTTTATAATATGTAGTAGCTTTTTTGCTTTTCATTTGATATTTTCAATGTCCAAAGTATATGCAAGAGATAGCAATAGCAATGCATTTCAATGTTTCGTATCATTCCTCAGTATTTGGGTCCAAGGTCCAACTTCATCCCCATAACAGAAAACAAAGAATGTGTATTGCCAAGTCATTGTGGTTGTCAGTTACAAACTGAGGTCTGATCTCATGCAGACTGTTCATATGTTTATGAATTATTTTCTGATTTGTCAGTTCCGGATTTTATCTCTCGCTTTCCATCACACTTCTGTCCCAAAATGATGCCAAAGTATTTGAAGGAGGGCGCTTATTCCACTGTATCCCTTTTATTATGAGACTTGCTTGGATTTCCCTCTTCCAAAATACCATGGCCGTGGTCTTGGAAGGGTTGCTAGATAGGCCAAACTCTTCACTGTGCTTAACTAGGTAGTCCAACGTGCAGTGAAAGGCTGGCAGCTTGTTTGCAATGCTGACACTGCAGTCATCATACTTGATGTTATTAATAAATTTCTCATTTGTAGTGATTCCTCCACAATCTTCTCTCAGTACTTCCTTCAGAAATTATCTCAGAATAAATGTTGAACAAATACAGAGCTAAGACAATCTTGACTAACACTTGTCATGAATTAGGTTATTTCTATAGTTCTTTCATCATTTTGATATCTGCTATGTCATTCCAGTAAATGCTAGTGATTACATGTAGATCACTTGTTTGCTAATGCCAACACTGTTTCAGAAATAAAACTGTCTCTGATCTAGGAGAGATTTGCATTTCTTATGTTTGAAGGTGTGAATGATTTGCAGAAAAAGATTGAGTATGTGAGACATCAAACTAATCATATGGTAATCATCACCCCCAAATGAGTTAAAATTCCTTAGCACTAGCTTGGACATTGATTTCAACCAATCATGTAGTATCACTCATGAGGTACATGTTTGATGGAATAACAATGTTAAAATGTTGAGGTTGGGAGATTCCAGTTCTCTCATAACTTTAAGAACATTAACATAAATGGTGTTTTGACCTGTGACTTTACTATTCTCTTGAATCATAGTAATGTGTTACTGATGCAGTTCTTTCTCATATTATTGGGTGGGAGAACAACAAGGAAACATGGCGCATTCTTGAATATCGGTGGCCCAGGAATGAGTTGTCTGAAGAGGCCTAAGCAACTGCAAGGGGTGCAGCGGCATCTTCATGTCCCAGAAGTCATCAGCTGGTGTCTTTACTGTGGGTGGAGATGGAGAGCAAAAAAGTGGTTCAGATGGCTCTGAGAACGATGGGACTTAAGTTCTAAAGTCGTCAGTCCCCTAGAACTTAGAACTACTTAAACCTAACTAACCTAAGGACATCACACCCATCCATTCCTGAAGAGAATTCGAACCTGCGACCGTAGCGGTCGCGCGATTCCAGACTGTAGCACCTAGAACCGCCCTGCCACACTGGCCGATGAAGAGCAGACTAATGTTTCTATGTCACTAGTTACCAGAAGCTTTATGTGTGTATAATAGGGATCAACCAAATGAAGCAGTGTAACTTATAAGGCACTAGCCTCACGCCTGAGAGGATGTGATCTACTCTGCACAGCCACCCTAGTTTGTGTTTTGTGCAATTTTCCTATATCGGTTCGGTCAAATTATGGATGGTTTCTTCATCAAGTAATCACCTGTACTATCGTAATAGAACATACTTAAATCTATGTATATCTATATTTCGTGATATTGATTTGTATTTATTACTGAGACAACTCCTGTGACATTGTGAGAAGACCATTGGATGAAATAAATAAATAGATAAATAAATTTTCATGATGTGATGTTATTCTTTCTTACTTCAGAGCAAGTTTTACTTATTTCTCATCTGATGAAACAGGAACATCGCTGTTGTCTTTGAAAAGACTTTCAGTGTATTCTCTTCATCTTGTGAGATCGTCTTCTATGCCTAAAAGGGCGCCATTGTAATTTCTCAGAGTCTGGCTGTACAGTATCTGCTTAAGACCTCCACACTCTTTTACTTTTTTATGCATTTCTCAAGTTTCTCTGCATTTTACAGATGTTTAACTTTTGCTTATTTCATTCTTAGGTTCCTGATTTCATCCCTCATCCAATTCTGCCATTTTTGTTGTTGGTATGTACAATAGAAATTCCCCGGATTTCAATCATATCATCTTTGACAATTATCATGGTTGACTCTAATTCTGCTACTTCAGTTGTTTCTGCTATTTTCATCTTTTCTGCAAGAGCATTTCCCACTTCAGTTTTCAATTATTTGTTCTCCTTGTAGCTTTTATAAATAGGAGCATTTTAAAACACATCATCACCATTAATATTGGCGTCATAGTAGTATTCACGGATGTCATGTATTTCTCCAGGGATTGTCTAACCAAAATTAAATCAGTCTGGCTACTTATAATGTTTGCTTGATTGTCAGTAGGTGGTGCCCATGTATACTGCTACTTACAAGGGAGTTTGAAGAAGTTTTAGAAATGAATAGGCCATGTTCTTTAGAAAACTGTAGCAGCCTGTCTTCTCTCAATTTCCTTCCACTTAGACCAATACAGCTTGCAGTATTAGTTCCAGCACCAGACCCTTTTTCCAAGTTAAAATTACTCAAAACTTGGGGTAACTCTCCCTTCTTGGAGAATTCTGTTGCTTCTTTACAAACATGAGTAACAAGCATGACCCTATGTGTTGTTTGCAATTCCAGCAGTATTACTCATTCACTAAGTCAGATAATATCAAGAGTTAAATTTGTCATCATTGATGTAACGAGAATGGCTATTATCTTTAGTATTACTGAAGTAACTACCTGGGTTACCTGGTACACTTGCTATCAGTTGGAAGTACAGATGCAAGTGGGATAGGTCATGGAGATAATGCTCCCTCCCTACCCTCCCTTTCAAACAACATTTTAATAAGGGTGATTATATTTTTTACGTAACTGCTAACTTTCGAAGACTAAAATAGCATGTAAACTAAGAATTCTAAAAATAGCAAGGAATTGTAGAAAATTACAATGTCTGCTTCTTATACAATACTTTTCAGTTGCTTGGCTGAAGGTTTTTGCAGTGGATGAGTTTGTGGCTTGACTGCCTGCAGTTAAATTCCAGCCAGGAAAAGGTGTAGGCCAGAGGCGTCCAACTCCTGACCTGCAGGCTGCATGTGGCCCAAAGCAAGTATTAGCGTGGCCCAAGTTAGAAAAAAAAAATCCTTAAAATTCCCTTTCTGTAAACTTATGATGAATTGAATATTTTCAATTTGAAACTCCCACAGCATGCTGCTATTCTCTCATTGGTCCAACGTGTTCAAAACATTGCCATCTGTGCTACACTTGAAGCCCTGAAGCCTCATTCTTATCACTGGCCAATCTGTCAGATGTGTTGGTCTGTTATCTTATGGCTACTTGAGTTACAACTGCACAACTAAGGATCTAGAGATGAATAAGGAAGTTATGGAAATACATAGAAATTCTGTGTTATTTCTGGAAATTGTCATAAAGAACCTTTTTCACCTTGGTTCTGATAGCTAAAAGTTGGTAGAAGTTAGATATTTTCATGTGAATTGCAATTACTGCCCGTGTTAGGTCTGTAACACTACTGTAATTCTGTAAGTACTGTAAATCAAATGTACCTTACACCATTCAGTTTCTTCTTAAAGGTCATAGTAGAAGACCATATGTTAAATGCCACATTAATACTACAATTTTTAATTACTTATATATAAAATTATTGATGAAATCTCAAATATAAAATGTCAAATTCAATTAATCTCGTTTTTTTAGAGTAAATAATCATAAATTAATAAATTCTAAGGTACTTAAATGTATTAAATATATACCTCCAACCAACCTTTTTCCTTTTCTTGGCAGTTATTGTTAGTAGTAAGTATATTGTATATGGCCCAAAAACACTTGTTTTCTTCCATTGTGGCCCATGTAAGCCAAAACATTGGACAAACCTAGTGCACACTCTATTGTTTTGCTTTCAACAACAAATCTGACACAGCTTGTAAGAAACAGGTGGAACCAGTAAGCCATAGAAAACTGAGTTAGTCAATGCAAATGAAAAAATAAGCTTCTGATAACAAATAAAAAACAAAAGGAAACTTTTTTAATGAAACGGTGACTTTCTTGGATGGAGGTGGAAACAAATTGAAAGAAATTGCATTCCCCCTCCCCCCCCCCCCCATTTACTCCTTTACATAGCCATAGCTTGTAGACTTTTGTTCTGAGTCGTGCTAAATTAAGTGGAAAGTGCAAATATTGATTCTATATCATGGAAATTATAACCTCAGAGCTGTAAGAGTTTTTTGTTACTATGCTTGTTACATCAATGGCATCATACATTTAATTGTCACGTGATCATTCACCTAAACTGAAGAAAGTCTAGTCATTTGTGAAGTCTGTTAGTGGCATCAAATCTAGAGTCTAGACACTTGTGGGTAAGACAGGAACTGAAATTGATGCTAGGGAACCAACTGAAGAAATACATGACTTCATTTTCAAGGCTTCTCAGTAAAAAAGTTTTGACTGTGTCATCGTCTGATAAAACAGAAAATAAACCTATTTTGTATGCAGTGCTTTTAAAACTTCTTAACTTTTATTTTATTATTGTGCTTTGATTTCATGGCAGTCTGAAAATTTCCGTGATGACTTGTATATTTTCACAAGCCCAGGCAGATATCTGAAAGAGAATTATTTGGGTTTTACATAACAGATCAGAGCTGACACCAACACTGTAAATGAATAAGGACATAAGTTAAATGCAGTTGTTTATGACATTATTAGTTACATAAGAAGCAAACTGTAATGGATCAGGTAAATATGTTCTGTTTATTTCTTTACAAAAATTTTTGATATGTTTGTATGTTTGAATTTCCACTAACAAATAAATACTTACAAATGTTGTTTAACTTCTCAGTAGTTTGTCACACAAAATTGATCAAAAACTTACATTATGAAGTTTGCTTTAACTATTAATATACTTTATAGCTGCTAGTTCCTCAATTCTGATATTATACTCTGACTTATTGTACCATGGAAGGAACTGATAAGTTGAATAGATATATAATGAACATATCATCAAAGTTAACTAATGTGAATGAAATTCATGTCAATCTATTTTTGTAAAGATGTAAGTACACTAATCATGGGCTACACCCGAACGAAATAGGAAAGTTCATCCTGTGCAAAAACATTGCAACAACAACAGTAAACACATGGAAACATGGTGAAGAGATAAAAACACTTATAACTTGCTGAAGAAGCTGCTCCATACCTAGCTCTCAGGGAAACAAATATGAGTACAATGGATACATCTACATGCATCTCAGACTAACACTGTTAAACCTAGAGAAAACAGCTTCTTTCTTGGATGCATGGTACAGCCTTCTTCAAAATCTCATAATAGGGAAATAATTTCATCGAAAATATCATCTACAAAAACATGAATCTATACAAAGTGACATCCAAAGGACCTCAAGAGCAAAGTATTTCTGCTCCCGCATGTGCAAGTGAAAAACCTGCACCATGAGTTTTAATGAAACCAAGATGAGTGTCAAAGAGAAGCAGTGATTTTTGTCAAGGTCCAGTGAACTGGCCCGTCTGTGAATGGTTTCTAGGCAGTTTTCCATCTGCCTCAGAGAATGCAGGCTGGTTCTCCTTATTCCACCTCAGTTCCACTATGTCGGCAATTGCTGCGCAAACTAGTTCTCCACGTACCCTTACACCACCATTAATCTACCACGCGAACATAGGGGTTACACTTGTTTGGTGTGAGACGTTCCCTGGGGGGATCCACTGGGGGCCGAACCGCACAATAACCCTGGGTCTGGTGTGGGGCAGCAGAGGGGTGAAGTGGACTAAGGTAGTCATCGTGGGGTTGTGGACCACTGCGACTGTGGTGGGGATGGAGTTTCTCCGTCGTTTTTAGGTCCAGTTAACGTGCAATACAATACAATACAACAACATCAAGTAGCCAAACCTCCAGATTCAATATAGGTCGCAATATAGACAACGCAGCTCTAAGTGAAACAGTGAAACATGGTGCTAATACAAAGAAGCCAACGTAAGGGCAATGAAGGTAGCTGTAACAATCATATTATTTCTCAGTAAAATATCAGAGCTATAAAAATAAATTAGATTTTTATCTGTAAATCTATGTGATATGTATCTTGTTAATCTTACTGAGCACCACATGACGGTTGGAACTGAGTGACTACAACTTGATGGGTATGATTTATGCAGCTATTATTGCAGAACTAATAGAGAGAAAGGTGGTACTATCGTGTATACTCGTAACATAATTAGTTATAAACATTTATATTTTAAAAATTTACTATAGGGATCAACATTTTGAGGTCTTGGGATTGAAATTAGTGGAAAGAATATGTCTGTTATAGCGCTTACAATTTACAGAGCTTTGGCAGGGAAGTTTTGTATTTTTCTGAATAATTTATATCTTTTTGGATAAACTTTATTTCAAAAGCAGAATTTTTTTGGCTACAGGGAACTTTAATGTTAATTGTATAACTGATAACTATAAGACTGGCCTATAACATTAAATGAATTCTTGCAACACTAGAGTTATAGAAAATCGCAAAGCCGGCCAGAGTGGCCGAGCGGTTTTAGACGCTACAGTCTCGAACTGCGCGACTGCTACAGTTGCAGGTTCGAATCCTGCCTCGGGCTTGGATGTGTGGGATGTCCTTAGGTTAGTTAGGTTTAAGTAGTTCTAAGTTCTAGGGGACTGATGACCTCAGAAGTTAAGTCCCATAGTGCTCAGAGCCATTTTTTGAAAATCGCAAAAGTTGTGTAGGCATTATTTTCATTGACAAGAATGGAATCAACTGTGTAAGTATAACCCAGGCATTAAATGCCGGGGACTGATGACCTCAGAAGTTAAGTCCCATAGTGCTCAGAGCCATTAAATGCCTTGATCATGATTCCTAACTGCTTAAGGTCAACAGCAATTGATGTAACAAGTGTTCCCTGATCTATCAACCATTTAGATATATAAACACTAAAACTCTTTCTGATTTAATTACCATTTGTGACAGATTTCTTGCAGTCCAGTGTATAGTATAATTAATGTAAATGATAAATTTAATATTTTCCGAAATGACTTTCCGAAACAAAACTGTCAAGGGCAACAATGAGGTTTCTTCCAGTTAACCTTGCATTATGGAAAGAATTAAAATTCCTTCCAGGTCTAATAGAGAATTACATCGCTCATTAAAAGCGTAAATGAAAGCCTTGAAAAATCTTATTAGGAAGTGTGCTGCAAAGTTTTAAAAACGATAATAAACAAACCCAGAAGCTTATGTATTTAATCTGAAACTTATAATTCAAATCAAAATAAAATCAATTTGGAACATCACAAATAAAGAGTGTGGCAAGAGGACTAGGAATGATAATACCATAGAGATAAGCTGTGATGATAAGATGGCAGTACAACTTCTGTAACAAAGTCTAACATATTTAACAGTCACTTTGCAACTGCAGTCGAACATATAGGTTGTAAGGGCTTGTTAAACACAGCCATGAATTTATTACAATGAGCTGCCCACAACATGCATGATCCAGTTTCTATAGTTCCAGTCACTGTTGAGAAGTTAAGAATATAATCAAGGCCTTAAAAACGAAAATACCGCACATATTGACAACATTTCAATAAGTTATAAAGCACTGTAGTATTATATAAGTCATATGTCACACTTTCAATGAATCTTCGCAGCGACATGCTGTCCCATAGAGATTGACATTTGTTATTGTGAAAGCGCTTTTTAAGAAAGGTGACAGTGTAATTTATCCTACTACCGGCCAGTACCTTAGCTATGTTGTTTCTCGAAAATGTCAGAGAAACTGATGTCTAAAAGAACTGTAGACCACCTCACAATTCAAAGTTTCCTCAACCAAAAGCATATTGGTTAAAAAAGATAAAAAATATGATCAAGAGAGAAGGAATTTCACAAATGAAATTCTTCAGTCCTTGAGTCAGTAAAAAACAAAATGCCACCTACTAGAATTTTCTATGACTAGTCAGAGGTCTTTGACTGTGTAGATCACTACAGTCTCTTAAGAAAACCCGTCTTTTTATCTGAATTGGAGCAGTAAAGGGTGGATTGAATCATATTTACACAATGGAAAGCAGGTAGCACTACTGGATGGATTGAATCATTTATATACACAATGGAAAGCAGAAGGTAATGCTTAATGGCACTGATGGCTGACTGGAGCACATTAAGGTGAGAATGCCACAAGGGTCCATTTTGGGGCCTTTACTGTTGCTTATATTCATCAACGATCTCTCAGTTTGTATGAACACTGAGAGCAAATGTACTCTTCTTGCTGATGAAATATTAAAATGCGAACATTTAATAAACTAAAAAATAAATGTAATACTTTGCTTGTAGACTTATTACCCTGGTTTGAATATAATGGATTAATATTAAGTATCGAAAAAATTCAAATGTTCAATTTCTTGCATTTCAACAAACAAATGCAGTAATCCACTTCAACTGTGATAACCAAAATATATTACTTGCGAATCTTCTAAGAACCTGGGCATTCTAACTGATGGCAAGTTAAATTGGTCTGTGCATATTCTAGACCTAAAGAAAAGACTGATGCCCGGTGCGTAATTATACTGCTGGTGATATAAATTCTATCAAAGTTGCTTATTTTGGCTACTTTTCACCCTATCATGTCATATGGCATAGTTTTTGGAGGTAATCCAACTTTAATCCAAAAAAATTTTACAGCACAATAGAGACCAGTTAGAATCATGCCTGGCGTTCATCTGAGATATTCTTGCAGAAACCTATTCTGTAAGCCTCAGTTATTAATCAGCACACATTTTCTTTGATGATTTTTGCCTTGAATAATTATTCTCTTTTTACTCTTACAGTGCATACCATGATCACGACGAAAGGTCAAAAAATGATTTTTATATGGATCTTAAACGGCTATGTCTTCTACAGAGAGGTGTTCACTATTCTGCGACAAACATTTTCAGTTCTCTTCCCTCAGATATCAAGGGCCCAAACTAAAGATCTATCTACATTCAAATCTAAATAAAGAAATTACCTTGTGGATAAATCATTACACTCTCCTGATAAGTTCACACAGATTAATTGATAATTGTTTTTCTAAGTTTGTTTTGTCGATCATATTTATGTTTTGAGACTTTATTTTTATAACGTGTCAATCATTCTTCAACTTCCATGTTTAAGATGATCCATGTGTAAATATTCTTTTTTCAGTACCATAAGCTATTCCCAATAACTTATATCATGTTTACTTGAACTGTATGTTATTGATTTTATTCCAACTTTTAAGTTTGCTCAGAAATTTGCTACATTTTTGTAATTGTACATTTCTTTATTGTATCACTTTATTGATGTATACCTGACTCATTCCACATTCTTGCAATTCATCACAGTATGGTGTCACGAAATTTGTAATACGTAAATAAAACAAATAACCTCACTACTGGGGTAACCGAATTGACATGATGAGATGTGGCATAATGACCTGTGTGAATTGACCTTAATGAGATATCTCGAATACAAAAAGTCCTCCAAGCCATCAGTCATGTGAAACCAAACTAGTGGTTTTCTCACATGACATCCTGAAAGCCATGGATCAAGTCAGAGTTTATTGACTGCCAAAAGTATTCACCTCAAAATCACACATATGTTTATCATCAAACATACTGTCATGTTGGGTATCAAGAGAGATTTGCGACAGGACTGAGAATTTCTTGACAAGACCTCTTAGAAAATTTCTAGAATCTAGGGGAAAACCACATCCCCCTACATATCGCTCCCATGGGGATTGTGAAGACAAGGTAAGACTAATTTCAGCACACAAGGAGACTTTTAAGCAAATATTCTTCTCACACTCCATACGTGAATGGAACGATGAAACGCCATAATAACTGGTGCAGTGGGGTGTACCCTATCACATGGACTTCACAGTGGTTTGGAGAGCATAGTTCAAGATCAAACCCCACACCAACGCCGATGTCAAATCTTTTTTTCCCGAAAAACCTTGACTTTAACGTCCCATTGCGTTCCGTCGACGGCGTGTGCAAATATCGCCATTAAATGCCATTTCACAATAGATGACAACAGAACAGAACGAAACGGAACGGAAAGTCAGGCGGCATCGTCATAATATTGTGGTATGTTCGCACTAGGTGGGACAGCAACTGGACGTTAATTCAATTAGCCCAGTACCGAAAAGTGAAAGTAAGGTTATCAGACGCCACCGGTGAGATAAAAAAAAGTCAGAATACAGTATCACAAGTATGAAACTAGCAATGATAAATTTTATTAACGGCCATAAAAAACTTCATAACGGATTTCCGTGATCAACTTTTTGTAATTGTTGAGAACAAAACGAACAGTTCAAAGCAGCGATGTTTGTATACTAACGAATATATATAAACACAATCAAGTCGAATAACACTTGTGAGGGAATATAAACATGCCGTTTACCTCATCCATGGTGGTTTTTCACTAAATAGTAAATAACGTCAGAAGCAACAGTATTTTTCTGCTCCAGCAGAGCTGACTTTTTCGATATCAAATTGCTTCATTAATTTATGTTCTTATTTGTATACAATTTAATTGTCAGCTCTTTTCACTAATTGTATAAACCGACAGTCTTCCTTTTGCATATATCAGGCCCCTCGTGTGTAAGGGCTCGCAATGTAAAAAAGTCCAGGTCGTCATAAAACAAGTTCATTGTTTCTCGGAAACAAAACGAAGTAATAATAAAAAAATAAATACATAAAGACTAAGATGACGGAAAAGTACCAAATACACTTCTGTAAAACGAGTAAGCGAAAAGAAAATACGTCAACTTACGATGTTAGCGGCGACGATGCAATTTCCCTTAGCAATTTCAACGTCATATTTTTCATACTGAGAAACTTTGACGTTGACGTGCTGTACCTTCCTGCCTCGTTTCGATCCTTTGACAGGCTGTGTGAATGTGGCCCTTTGAGATGTACTGTGGAACGTTTTGACATTCTGTTCCGCTCCGTTCTGTTCTGTCGAGTGTGAATCGATTCTTAATGGTGAAGTTGTAGAGTTTATCTTTGCTAAATGAAAGACTACTGTGTCATTTATAATCTTTGGAGGCGGTAACTTTTCCCGCGTAAATTGGTCATTGTTTGTGATATTGCTGTGTGTGGTGTAGTTTATTTTGACCAAATAGTGGGAATTATTGTTTTTGTTTTGCCATGGTAAGACGCCACATCCTGAACGATGCAGTTATTTATTACATTTTATCTGTTACATACGTGCTGTGATAAAAATTAATTTCTCCGCGTGACGACAAAAGTGAACACTCGTGGAAATAGCAGAAGTTTCGCATTGGATTTATTGCGTATCAATACTGATATTACTGCCGACGTATTAGTTGTTAGTAGATTTTTATCCTGTGATTCGTCAGAAACACCATTCGTTAGTATTAAATTCATTGATCGTTATGTATCAGTTGTATAGTTTTTAAAATGACTCGTGATGTAGAAAATTTGTGTGAAGTAATAGAGGTTTAGGTCAATAACTTGTAAGTGCCATCTGATGGGAAACCGGATTAGTGGTAGAGTTACGCACTTGCTACGCGATGTTAAATGAAATTACATTTTCAGTTTGTCAGTTAATTGTCAGCCAAATACCTCATTGAGGACAAGTGAGGAGCAAACATTGGTGATGAATTGCATTGGAAGAGCATTTGTTCCACGGTACCCTATATATGAGTTTTTCCAGACCACTCTGGAAGCTCACATGTTATTTGAGTAGTAAATTTAAGCGCATTACATGCGAATTCGTTGTGGAGTGGAAATTTCTGTGTGTAATTGCGGCAGAGAAGTTGCAAGAATCATTTATTGTGACCTGTTGTTACTATTACCTTTATCTAATATGTAAAGGCATCTAGTTGTAGTTAGTAGTTGAGTCACTTAATTTGTATGTAAATATGGGTTGTTAATAAACTATTGTGTTTCTTTCCCCAGAGTAATCCACCATCTGTTGTTCCACCATCACCTGGTGGCTCAGAAGATGGCTCAGACTTTGAAGGCCCATTTCGGATGCGCCCTTCTCGAGACGACGATATCCAGTCTCCCTTCACCCCGCATGATGCAAGTCGAGGGTAAGATCCACATGATGCCATGTAAAATAAATTATTTGATGCCAGAAGTTGCTAACCACACTCACTTGACAGAATCCAGTGTACCCCTCTGTGTATTAACTAAATTCTGTCATGTCACTCAACTTTGCCGTGAGCGTTTTTAACTTGATTGCTGACTGATTAACTACAGATAAATGGTAGCTAGAAGAAGATAAAAATGAACCACTGTTGGAGACTTCTTCGAGGAAATAGCAAACATTATCTTGAGCAAAGAACCATGTAGATTCAGTACCGTTGTGTCACTGTTTTTCGTACACCCCAAGAAGTTAGTGAGCATGCCACTGAAAGTCTTCATATTCCACAAGTGTTTATCTAATGTCATTAACTGATACTTTGTGGGGGATCGTGGGATATGGTTCAGATGTAGTGAGAATGTATGCCCTCCTGCGCTGTTGCTCATCAGTGGAGGGAGATGAGTGTTTTGTCTACTTGCATTGATGATATGAACTGTTTTACTTGATAGCGAAATTTGTTTTTTGGTTGTACACAGATCAGGGCAATATGGAAATGTCCAATTTCAACTGTATGCTTTGTCACGTGACGTCATCAAAATGTCGGACATACCTACTTCCACCATATAGAATATTGTGACCTTAACATCCTTAAAAGCACCTGCAAACAAAGTTGTATATGACTCCAAATATTTCAGTCCAGCAATAAAATGAAACTTTATGGGATAACCACATGAAGTAGAGGGTATGGCGGGGGCACGCTAAATGCACAGCAGTAAGATGACTGCCGTATGGTACACACTAAACTGAAAAATAACTCACATGAAATCCTTGGGAATAAAATGAAAGATATGTATACAAAAAACACACACAATTGGAATTGATTGATTTGATCTAAACAGCTCAACCAAAGGCAGCGATACCAAAATCCCCTTCCCTCTATAAAAACAAACAAAAGTAAAAAGTCTTGCAAAGGGGTCGACAGAAGCGTCCGATCCCACGCATCAGCTTTGACCCACGCGTCAGCTTTGACCCATGACGTAAGGGTGTTGTCGTGTGTGACATCATGACAGCGCGGAGTTTGGTTTGTGGGTGTGGCGTGTTTGTAGATGTCGTTGTGTTGTGGTTTGTTGTGCTCTCTGGTGGTATGTTCAGGGTTCTCGTTTGTGTGGTGTAATGGGCTCTGTTTGCTTTTGCTCATTAGCCAGAATTGTTCAAGTGTCGGCTGTGTTTGTAGTGGAATTCGTTTCAGTGAGTTAATGATTTTGTGTGAAGGTTAATTTAGTGTTGTTTGCTGTACATTGTGTGGTAATTTTAGTAAAATTAATCGGTTGTTGTTTTTGTTCAGGGATGGATATGACGGATAAAATTAACAGTGCGCAGGTCAACGGGAGTATTCGATCCGAATGTGGGGCTGTGTATGTTGATATTGGTATCGGGAGATGTTTTTGAGCTATATAGGCCAAGAGAAGTGTTTGATACTAATTTATGGGATCGGGAGCTGCTGTTGAACTATGTAGGTCAAGGGAAGTGTCCGATTCCAGATGATATTGTGTTTACTGGTATTTCAGGAGTTTTGTGATGTCGGTTTTTTTCGTCGTTTTGTATGGGGGTGGGTGTCTAAATTTGTTTATATTTACTTTGCCCCCACCCAAAACCACCCCATTTCCCGCGCTTGTCCCATTAGTGTCATTAGGCTTTTTGTGGAAAGTGTGTGTGTTTGTTTTTCGTTGTATTTTCGTCCTCATAATGTGTACGTACCGACTTTATACGAGCCATATTGAAATCGTGGTTTATGGTCGTTTCCGCCATATTTGTGACGTCATGGGTCAAAGCAGATGGGCGGGATCGGACGCTTCCGCATTTCCCTTGCAAAGTTCACTTGATATATACCAAACAAAGCCAATCATAGCAGTAACCTACAACTAGTGGTGTTATAGCTTAGGGATTATTAATGAATAATATTACATCGTCAGTGATAAAATTGTGTATTTTAATTGCCATGTTTTGGAGCTACAGCTCCATTTTCAAGGTCTGTCTGGCTGTATTTGGTGTTATATCAGATTTTCACCTAACGATAATAGAACGACTCATTTGTTAGATTTTACGAGATAAAATACAAATCAGGTGGGATTGATGAGAGAATACTAGATCGGACTTACTGTTATCCCCACCTTCATAATTGTAAATCCAGTACTCCATCATGTCACTGTAGCATTCATTATATATGCAGCAGTATGTCATGTAATACTTTCATAACATGTTAAATAGTTTCAAAATGTGAATGCAAATGTCGAAGTCGCTCACCACTGCAAAAGATGAAAATTATGTGGACAAATGCAAGTTTTGGTAATATATCACTGGATTTTCTCACTTTTTTCCTCATTAATCCCACTTGAGGTGTAGTTCATATCAATAAATCTAACACTTCTGTCTTTCTGTTACTATTAGGTAAAAGACTGAAGCTGGTGTAACACCCTGTATAGCCATAAAGTCCTCGAAAATGGAGTTGTAGCTCCAAATTGTGTTGTCAGCAATAGAAAGATTAAGATTTTTGATTGATGGTGAAACATTATTAATTAATGTTCTTGTGAACACAGTATGCAAACAAAATCTTAAGAATATGTCATACTTTCACGTACTACAAAATGGTACAGTGTTGGAGATCTCTAACGGCAGATAATTTCAGTTAAATGTGATGCATGATGCTGCGCTCACTCTTCTAAATGTCATCAATTGCCTGTTTGGTGTAGCCTAATTGAGGGAAGCAGAGAACTAGTCTTATACACTGCAGTGCTATAGGAACTGATACAGGCATGCATATTCAAATACAGAGGTATGTATCAGGCAGAATACGGTGCTGCGGTTGGTAACACCTATACAAGACAACAAGTGTATGGTGCAGTTGTTAGATTGGTTACTGCTGCTACAATGGCAGGTTATCAAAATTTAAGTGAGTTTCAGTGTGGTGTTATATTTGGTGTGTGAGTGATGGACACAGCATCTCCGAGGTAACGATGAAGTGAAGTTTCCCCACACGACCATTTCACAAGTGTGCTGTGCATGTCAGGAATCCGGTAAAACATCAAATGTTTGACATCGCTGTGGCCAGAAAAATATCATGCAAAGGCGGGACCAGTGACGACTAAAGAGAATCATTCAGCGTAACAAGTGCAACCCTTCTGCAAATTGCTGCAGATTCCAATTCTGGGCCATCAACTAGTGTCAGCATGCGAGCCATTCAACAAAACATCATCGATATGAGCTTTCGGAGCCAAAGGCCCACTTGTGTACCCTTGATGACTGCTTGACACAAGCTTCACGCCTCCCCTGGGCCCATCAACACAGACATTGGACTGTTGGTGGCTGGAAACTCATCCAAGTCTCGTTTCAAATTGTATCGAGCAGATGGACGTGTACGGGTATGGGTACAACTTCACGAATTGATGGACTCTGCATGTCAGCAGGGGACTGTTCAAGATGGTGGAGGCTCTGAAATGGTGTGGGGTGTGTGCAGTTGGAGTGATATGAGACCGCTGATACATCTAGATATGACCCTGGCAGGTGACACATACATAAGCATCCTGTCTAATACCTGCATTCAGTCATGTCCATTGTGAATTCTGACGGACTTGGGCAATTCTGGAAGAATAGTGTGACACCCCTCACTCTAGAATTGCTACGGAGTGGCTTCGGGAACACTCTTCCGAGTTTAAACACTTCTGCTGGCCACCAAACTGCCCAGACATGAACATTATTGAGTGCATTTGGGATGCCTTGCAACATGCTTTTCAAAAGAGTTCTCCATCCCCACATACTTTTATGGATTTATGGACAGGGCGACAGAATTTATGGTGTCAGTTCCCTCCAGCACTGTTTCAGACTTTGGTCGAGTCTGTGCCACATCATGTTGCTGTGTGATTGCGGAGGCCCTACACAGTATTAGGCAGATGTACCATTTTCTTTGGCTCTTCAGTGTAGCTATGCGTTATTTCTATTTTTTTGTAACAAAATAATAAGGAAATTGCATGTTAATCGCGGTGAGGAAACTTAGCAGTTTTCAAGAAAGAAGAGTTTTAACAATAAAATACACTACTTCAGTATTACAACAATTATAATGCAGATGTTGAGATAGTTCATTTGTGAAAATGCATGGTTTTGAGCCCATACAATTGTTTTGGTTTGTAGTGGTACTGACAGGTTTCTATAGCAATATGCATGTATGGTTTTTGCCACCTTGTGGATTTTGTGTATGAGGACTGTGGCATATGGATAAGTATCAGATCCATAAGCACTATTTTTTAAATTTATTATTCACTTTGTGTCTTGACTCTGAAGTCAATCATCTTCTTTTGCTTTCCACAGTATGTCTCTAATCAGCAAGAGAATGGTTGGGTGTCTTGTCAACAAGAGAATAGTTGGGAGTATTATCAAGAACTGTTGTTGTTGGTGTAGCTACATAACAAGCAAACGGTTGTTGTAGACTGATTGTACAGGGGAGTCCCTTGGCTAAGAGAACTAGGACCATCAATTCCACTGAATAAAATTTGATGAACTTTCTTTCTGGTGTCATTCAGCATTACACAACAGACAATAGTAATATGTAGTTTCTTTGTTGTTGAGGGAGGACTAAAAGCTGTGAAGGAATTAGAGGCTGAGGCTCATGAGATAAAGTGTGAACCCTGCAACTATAAGAACTGAAAAGCAAAATTTCATTTTGCACTGTGAGATAACACTCGACAACAAATTGCCTGAAACTACAGCATAGTACAAACAGGAAGTGTCATGGTGGGAAATGATGGGTGGTTGCTTGGACTGCAGGTTTCCTAAGAATGGTTGAATGAGCTCTGTGCCTTCCTCACACACCTCACCCCCCCCCCCCCCCCCCTCCCATAATTCCTTCACAGCTTTCAGTCCTAAAGTAATTTTGAGCAGCCTGTAGAAATAAGTGCTGCTGTTCATTGCCAAACTATGAAAATCAAGCTGGCATGGGTCTCTTGCATGTTACATTGTTGCTCCTTCAACAATAAAGAAACTACATATTGATAACGTAGGAAAAGACAAATTGCTACTTACTGTAAAGAAGATACATCAAGTTGCAGGCAGGCACAATTAAATATGTACCTGTCTGCAACTTGGCATTTCTTCTTTACAATAAGCAACAATTTGTCTTTTCCTACACCGATGATATTCCTACCTGGAATTTCGATTGTTTTGAGACTGTGTGTTGATTACTTACAAGTAATCCAAACAAAATGTTAAGCGATATGTTGTAAAGCAGTAGATATGATGATTCTTCTGCAAAGTTGGACCAAACAGCAACCTTGGTTGATTAGCAAGCCTCATACAACTATTCACATAATCCTAACAGAGTATTGCAAATTGTACATAGCAAGATGTATTTCATTATATTTTAAGAATGAACCGTAACTGTTCACTGGTACAAATTGTCTTCTGCAAGCATATTGTCCATCCCCTTAGCCAAGTGATTAGCACATCTGACTGCCACACAGTCAATTACAGGCTGGACTGGAGATTTTCTCCACTTGGGGACTGTGTATTGGGTTGTTCTCATTGTCATTTCATCATCATTGGCATGCAAGTCGCCTAATGTGGTGTCAACAGAAGAGACTTGCAACTCTGTGGCTGAACTTCCACAAGTGTAGGCTCCCGGCCATCAATGCCACCACAAGCATCTTAACATATTGCTGGCTTTTGATTCATGGGTATAAAGCATAATTCTCTGCCTAATGTTTGTCTTCCACCCCTGGAGATTTCATCAGAGGCATTAATACTGAAATCTTAGGTAGATAATTATGCCTTGGATCATGTCCTTATGCCCATAAATCTATTCTTATCAATATTGCAAACATTGGCATGAAAGCCTGCATTGCATGATCATAGTAATGCAGTTGGTTTTTCAAAAAAAGTCCTTAGAATATATGTCCAAGAGAATTTACTGCCTGTTATTTCACAAATGATCCTTACAGTTCTGAAACAGATGAGATATTCTACACTTAAATTGCATGTTCGTAACAGAGAAGGTAGTCTCAGGCAAACTTTTTTCCTCCAGGAGCAGGGTGAGAAGTATTGTGCAGGATACTATGACATATGAGAAGCCACAGTGATGACATAAAAAACGCAGAAGCCAACCAGCCCTGTGTGGACAGTGGTGGCCGGATGCAGCCAGTGATGCAATTCTTGAGAAGAATGCTTACGGGGAGATTGGAAAGACATTGGTTGGAAGTAAAGAGGAAAAAATATTTGATTGACCAAACCAGCTAACTGATTGTATCATACTTTCACTCACTCAATCACGCAGTAACATTGCCTTCATCAGTATGTCACGCCCTCACAATGACACATGTTATGATCTTTGTTTTTGTCTCATTGGTACATAATGTACAAGCCACTGTGTTCTCTGTTCTGATAATGATGAGAAATTTTATAAATGTCTTGGTTTTAATAAAACCATTATATTGCCCTAGTGGGATGCTGTGAGACTGGGAATATTTGTGGTGTTTTATACTAACAAAGTGTTTTCGTTTTAAATTTATCACTTTTTCTCATTAGAGGCTACTGAAGCCAGTCTCCGCGACATACTTTTGAGTGAGGTGGCATAGTGGTAAGACGCTGGGCCTGCATTTCTGAAGGGGCACATGCCAAACAGTTCTTTTGAAAGAATGTGAGCAATTTCTTTCCATATACTTGTACAAACCTACCATCCACCTTTTCTGCAATAATTTCATTGTCAATGGGGCATTTAATTCCCTTTCATCCTAGACATGGAAGTACAATGCGTTGGTGGGTGAATATGCAAGCAGTAGGAACCAATAGTTCAGAAATAATGTGATTATTGTTGTAGCCATGTCACTTGTGTGAGTGTGGGTGGATGTTTTTATTTTTTTAATCCCCTTTATAGAAATATCCACCCATTTAAAAATCATCTGTAATTTAATAATTATCCAATGATATTTATTTGTTAAATGTATTTGCATGGGATGGGAATAGAATATTTGTCTACTCTTTTATATTTCATTGATTTTCAGGTCAGGGGCAAGTGATGAGGAAAGTGATGGAGAGGAGCTCTTTGGAGACAATATGGAGAAGTAAGTTTTTAGACTTTTTTTATTATACTTCAGCTTTGAGAAAATACCTCTTTTGCTGATCTTAATGTAACATGTGTAAGTAGAAGCTTTGGTTTGGGACAAGTGACATTGAAATGGTTTTGCTTGCAGTGATTATCGTGCAATACCAAAGCTGGATCGATATGCAGATGAAGGCCTGGATGATTTTGACTACGATCCAATATCAATGGCAGATCGTTTGGCGGCTGAAATTACAATGAAAAGACGTGAAAGAGAAGCAGATGCTCGCCGAGATGACTTTCATCTTATTTATGGTATGTCAGTGCCTCTTTGTTGTGAAAGTTTGTCAAGTGCCCTGTCAAGCAAATGTGTTATTCTGTTTGTTATCTCTACTTTAGCGTACTCTACACTTACCTGTTACTTAACCTGCCTATGCTACTAATAATCTAATGTAATCCTGAGTCCTACATGACGTTCCCTTCAATATTACAGTGATGCTTGAATTGGAATAAAGAGCTTTTGGGCCAGTTCTCACGTAGAAGATATTTTGACAACTTGTCAGGAGTAGAGACTAAAACTGATATTCCTTACTGTGTTTCATACAGATTCAGATATGTCACCCCTAATAGACCCTACCATAAATTTTTTTTACATCAGAAACATTGAACTTAATTGTACCACTTGAACGCTTACAACAGTTGTGTCATCAAAGGTGTGAACAGAAATCACCGCGCAGTGGTTAGCACACTGGACTCGCATTCGGGAGGACGACGGTTCAATCCCGTCTCCGGCCATCCTGATTTAGCTTTTCCGTGATTTCCCTAAATCGTTTCAGGCGAATGCCGAGATGGTTCCTTTGAAAGGGCACGGCCGATTTCCTTCCCAATCCTTCCCTAACCCGAGCTTGCGCTCCGTCTCTAATGACCTCGTTGTCGACGGGACGTTAAACACTAACCACCACCACCACCACCAGAAATCACCCACTGAAATCCAATATGTGCTAGAACAACAATTACATTTATTCTCATGATGTCACATCCAAACTTCCACCTTTCAGCCTAACGTATATGTCGAGCTGTGCTGCACAATATTGTCTCACACCAACCTAAATTCCAGAAAATGTAGGAACCATATAAATACTGCCAGTGTTTTACTTATGTTTGTGCTCATGTGACATTTCATATTATCTTACGGGTGCCAAAGCTGGTATCCATTATCAGTCAGTTCAGCCAACCTGTAAATTTTACATTTGAATTAATGATAAATCAGCCTGCCACATGTTTAAGGGACCAAAGGTAAAGAATACGTTAGAAATAAATCTGTAGGAAACACTGCTCAGAATGCGAAGGGTATATAGTAGTGAGAGATGTGTTGTTGGAAGTGTATTATATTGCCATTTTATTAGAATTCCATGAGATGTTAAGATGTACACTGTGGATTAATTGCCATAAAGTTCAAGAACAATGGATTTATAGTTGTGGTACAAAGCACAACTATTGTAACTTCTAACCTGTTTGTTATTTTCATGTTTGTGATTGAAAGAAAAGATTATGATGGGTTTCAATTATGAGATAATGTAGGTCACCAACTGGAAAATCTCAGGTGTCTTGGAATGCTAGAATTATCAGTTTGTGATGATATTGTTTCACAAATTATTCAGGATTTTTGGAAATAAATATTCTGGTGCCTGTCGATGCAGCATTGATGTTAGCGTAAAAACTAATTGTGAAAGTCGGTGACCTTTTTGTCAGCAGTTAAGCAACATATATACAACAGAGATGTTAGTTTGTTGGCTTTCCATGTATCTGGAATTAGCCCAGACAGTCATGATTTTCTAGTGCTATCCAGGGTTGCAAAAAGTATGGGTTTGAGGATTTTATGACTGACGTGGATTTTTCTTTTAATTTTAGACCTGTGTTTTTGTCATAATATTTCTAATCATTGTCTTACTGCCATGCCTGTCTCAGCCAAGCTTGCAGCAAATGCTCACATCGACAGATCTGTCTGTTTCACCACAACTTTTCAGTTAGTCATTTGGCAACACAACAGGGGCATTGTGTGTGTCATTTTCATGTGTGAAGTAACACTCGACGAGTTTATCATTTTAGATGTATTCATTTTTTTCTCTCATTGTTTTGTTTAGCAGTAGGCAAAAGAAAGTAAAGTGTGTGTTTGAGGTTAGCCAGCAACAGGAATACAAATTTTTGAAAATTTGTAATAATAGTAACAATGAACAGATATGTTGTTGTTGTTGTTGTTGTGGTCTTCATTCCTCAGACTGGTTTGATGCAGCTCTCCATGCTACCCTATCCTGTGCAAGCTTCTTCATCTCCCAGTACCTGCTGCAGCCTACATCCTTCTGAATCTGCTTAGTGTATTCATCTCTTGGTCTCCCTCTACGATTTTTACCCTCCATGCTACCCTCCAGTACTAAATTGGTGATCCCTTGATGCCTCAGAACATGTTCTACCAACCGATCCCTTCTTCTAGTCAAGTTATGCCACAAACGTCTCTTCTCCCCAATTCTATTCAATACCCCCTCATTAGTTACGTGATCTACCAATCTAATCTTCAGCATTCTTCTATAGCACCACATTTCGAAAGCTTTTATTCTCTTCTTGTCTAAACTATTTATCGTCCATGTTTCACTTCCATACATGGCTACACTCCATACAAATACTTTCAGAAACGACTTCCTGACACTGAAATCAATACTCGATGTTAACAAATTTCTCTTCTTCAGAAACACTTTCCTTGTCATTGCCAGTCTACATTTTATATCCTCTCTACTTCGACCATCATCAGTTATTTTGCTCCCCAAATAGCAAAACTCCTTTACTACTTTTAAGTGTCTCATTTCCTAATCTAATTCCCTCAGCATCACCCAACTTAATTCGACTACATTCCATTATCCTCGTTCTGCTTTTGTTGATGTTCATCTTGTACCCTCCTTTCAAGACACTGTCCATTCCGTTCAACTGCTCTTCGAAGTCCTTTGCTGTCTCTGACAGAATTACAATGTCATCTGCGAACCTCAACGATTTTATTTCTTCTCCATGGGTTTTAATTCCTACTCCAAATTTTTGTTTTGTTTCCTTTACTGCTTGCTCAATATACAGATTGAACAACATCGGGGAGAGGCTACAACCCTGTCTCACTCCCTTCCCAACCACTGCTTCCCTTTCATGTCCCTCGACCCTTATAGCTGCAATCTGCTTTCTGTACAAATTGTAAATAGCCTTTCGCTCCTTGTATTTTACCCCTGCCACATTCAGAATTTGAAAGAGAGTATTCCAGTCAACATTGTCAAAAGCTTTCTTAAGTCTACGAATGCTAGAAACGTAGGTTTGCCTTTCCTTAATCTTTCTTCTAAGATAAGTCGTAGGGCAGTATTGCCTCACGTGTTCCAACATTTCTACGGAATCCAAACTGATCTTCCCCGAGGTCGGCTTGTACCAGTTTTTCCATTTGTCTGTATAGAATTCCCGTTAGTATTTTGCAGCTGTGACTTAACTGATAGTTCGGTAATTTTCACATCTGTCAACACCTGCTTTCTTTGGGATTGGAATTATTATATTCTTCTTGAAGTCTGAGGGTATTTCGCCTGTCTCATACATCTTGCTCAACAGCTGGTAGAGTTTTGTCAGGACTGGCTCTCCCAAGGCCGTCAGTAGTTTCAATGGAATGTTGTCTACTCCCAGGGTGTTGTTTGGACTCAGGTCTTTCAGTGCTCTGTCAAACTCTTCACGCAGTATCGTACCTCCCATTTCATCTTCATCTACATCCTCTTCCATTTCCATAATATTGTCCTCAAGAACATCGCCCCTGTATAGACCCTCTATATACTCCTTCCACCTTTCTGCTTTCCCTTCTTTGCTTAGAACTGGGTTTCCATCTGAGCTCTTGATATTCATGCAAGTGGTTCTCTTTTCTCCAAAGGTCTTTTAAATTTTCCTGTAGGCAGTATCTATCTTACCCCTCGTGAGATAAGCCTCTACATCCTTACATTTGTCCTCTAGCCATCCCTGCTTAGCCATTTTGCACTTCCTGTCGATCTCATTTTGGAGACGTTTGTATTCCTTTTTGCCTGCTTCATTTATTGCGGTTTTATATTTTCTCCTTTCATCAATTAAATTCAGTATCTCTTCTGTTACCCAAGGATTTCTACTAGCCCTCGTCTTTTTACCTACTTGATCCTCTGCTGCCTTCACTACGTCACCCCTCAGATCTACCCATTCTTGTTCTACTGTATTTCTTTCCCCCATTCCTGTCAGTTGTTCCCTTAGGCTCTCCCTGAAGTTCCCTTATGCTCTCCCTGAAACTCTGTACAACCTCTGGTTTAGTCAGTTTATCCAGGTCCCATCTCTTTAAATTCCCACCTTTTTGCAGTTTCTTCAGTTTTAGTCTTCAGTTCGTAACCAGTAGATTGTGGTCAGAGTCCACATCTGCCCCTGGAAATGTCTTACAATTTAAAATCTGGTTCCTAAATATCTGTCTTACCATTATATAATCTATCTGAAACCTTCTAGTATCTCCAGGGTTCTTCCATGTATACAGACTTCTTTCATGATTCTTGAACCAAGTGTTAGCTATGATTAAGTTATGCGCTGTGCAAAATTCTACCAGGCAGCTTCCTCTTTTATTTCTTCTCCTCAGTCCATATTCACCTACTATGTTTCCTTCTCTTCCTTTTCCTACTGTCGAATTCCAGTCACCCATGACTATTAAATTTTCGTCTCCCTTCATTACCTGAATAATTTCTTTTATCTCATCATACATTTCATCAATTTCTTCGTCATCTGCAGAGGTAGTTGTCATATAAACCTGTACTACTGTAGTAGGCGTGGGCTTCGTGTCTATCTTGGCCACAATAATGCGTTCACTATGCTGTTTGTAGTAGCTTACACGCACTCCTATTTTTTTATTCATTATTAAACCTACTCCTGCATTACCCTTATTTGATTTTGTATTTATAACCCTGTATTCACCTGGCCAAACGTCTTGTTCCTCCTGCCACCGAACTTCACTATTTCCTACTATATCTAACTTTAACCTATCCAGTTCCTTTTTTAAATTTTCTAACCTACCTGCCCTTTTAAGGGATCTGACATTCCACGCTCCGATCCCTAGAACGCCAGTTTCCTTTCTCTTGATAACGACATCCTCCTGAGTAGTCCCCGCCCGGAGATCCGAATGGGGGACTATTTTACCTCCGGAATATTTTACCCAAGAGGACGCCATCATCATTTAATCATACAGTTAAAGCTGCATGCCCTCGGGAAAATTTATGGCTGTAGTTTCTCCTTGCTTTCAGCTGTTCACAGTACCACAACAGCAAGGCCGTTCTGGTTAGTGTTACAGGGCCAGATCAGTCAATCATCCAGACTGTTGCCCCTGCAACTACTGAAGAGGCTGCTGCCCCTCTTCAGGAACCACGCGTTTGTCTGGCCTCTCAACAGATACCCCTCCGTTGTGGTTGCACCTACGGTTCGGCTATCTGTGTTGTTGAGGCACACAAGCCTCCCCACCAACGGCAAGGTCCATGGTTCATTGGGGGGGGGGGGGGGGGGGGGAGACCGATATATAGCACATTATTTACAGTAGAATTTTCTGTTACTCGGAAAGGAAAGGGCGAAGTCAGCTTAATAACAGCTAAACACTGGAGTGCTATCAGTGCTACTGGTTCACCACACATAAGAGATAATTTTAAAGTGAAAGGTGGGAATAACAGTGTTCACGAATGTGCTGCTAAAGAGGTGGTATTTTGAGACTACACTGCTAGGCACAAAACTCATTTTCAAGACGTCAGCCGACACATCTGAACTGTTTAAAAAGTTACACGACCCAAAATCTTCATCTGATAGAACAAAACATCAGGCAATTACTGTTAACAGGATTTCGCTGTTTGTATTTGATAATGTGTTACACTGTTTGGAAAGCATTAATTGTATAACAATAACAGTGTTGAGCTCTAACAGAACTGAAGTAAAATCTGTTCCGATTGTTGTAAGATGTGTCAGTGAAGAGGAAGGAATCGAAGTTAAACTTTTAAATTTAGATGAAGTGTCTGATGAAATTTCTCAGTGGAAAAATAACACACTTGAAGAAAAGTTGGTTTGTTATGCTGCTAATAACACTAATTTTAATGGTGTGAAGGGAAAGGGGAATGAAAACAAGTTCAGAAAAGTTATTTGGAGGACTGCGAATTTGTGGTAACTGATAACAAACAAGTATTAGCTTAGTACCACAAGGTTCTGTAGTTTGTTACCTGCAATATAATTATTTCCATTTTTGATTGCCTAAAATCTTGTGAAAAATAACCAAAATTATAATTTGATTTTTGAAATTCTATAAATTTGGGTACGGTGATCTACAATTAGTTAATAAGGTACACTCCTGGAAATCGAAATAAGAACACCGTGAATTCATTGTCCCAGGAAGGGGAAACTTTATTGAGACATTCCTGGGGTCAGATACATCACATGATCACACTGACAGAACCACAGGCACATAGACACAGGCAACAGAGCATGCACAATGTCGGCACTAGTACAGTGTATATCCACCTTTCGCAGCAATGCAGGCTGCTATTCTCCCATGGAGACGATCGTAGGGATGCTGGATGTAGTCCTGTGGAACGGCTTGCCATGCCATTTCCACCTGGCGCCTCAGTTGGACCAGCGTTCGTGCTGGACGTGCAGACCGCGTGAGACGACGCTTCATCCAGTCCCAAACATGCTCAATGGGGGACAGATCCGGAGATCTTGCTGGCCAGGGTAGTTGACGTACACCTTCTAGAGCACGTTGGGTGGCACGGGATACATGCGGACGTGCATTGTCCTGTTGGAACAGCAAGTTCCCTTGCCGGTCTAGGAATGGTAGAACGATGGGTTCGATGACGGTTTGGATGTACCGTGCACTATTCAGTGTCCCCTCGACGATCACCAGTGGTGTACGGCCAGTGTAGGAGATCGCTCCCCACACCATGATGCCGGGTGTTGGCCCTGTGTGCCTCGGTCGTATGCAGTCCTGATTGTGGCGCTCACCTGCACGGCGCCAAACACGCATCCGACCATCATTGGCACCAAGGCAGAAGCGACTCTCATCGCTGAAGACGACACGTCTCCATTCGTCCCTCCATTCACGCCTGTCGCGACACCACTGGAGGCGGGCTGCACGATGTTGGGGCGTGAGCGGAAGACGGCCTAACGGTGTGTGGGACCGTAGCCCAGCTTCATGGAGACGGTTGCGAATGGTCCTCGCCGATACCCCAGGAGCAACAGTGTCCCTAATTTGCTGGGACGTGGCGGTGCGGTCCCCTACGGCACTGCGTAGGATCCTACGGTCTTGGCGTGCATCCGTGCGTCGCTGCGGTCCGGTCCCAGGTTGACGGGCACGCGCACCTTCCGCCGACCACTGGCGACAACATCGATGTACTGTGGAGACCTCACGCCCCACGTGTTGAGCAATTCGGCGGTACGTCCACCCGGCCTCCCGCATGCCCACTATACGCCCTCGCTCAAAGTCCGTCAACTGCACATACGGTTCACGTCCACGCTGTCGCGGCATGCTACCAGTGTTAAAGACTGCGATGGAGCTCCGTATGCCACGGCAAACTGGCTGACACTGACGGCGGCGGTGCACAAATGCTGCGCAGCTAGCGCCATTCGACGGCCAACACCGCGGTTCCTGGTGTGTCCGCTGTGCCGTGCGTGTGATCATTGCTTGTACAGCCCTCTCGCAGTGTCCGGAGCAAGTATGGTGGGTCTGACACACCGGTGTCAATGTGTTCTTTTTTCCATTTCCAGGAGTGTAGTTCTGAAACTGGAAGCTAAATGTATCGCACCAACAGCAGCATTTCAGGCATATTCTGAATTAATTGATTGGTTTTAAGGGGAAAAAACCACAACCTTGTAGCACCTTCTGCCAAAGAATTACTATTTATTCTAAAAGAAAGTAATTATTCTCGGGAGCAGAAATCAGGCTATATACACTCCAGGAAAAACCCTGGAATTTTTTCATCTGGGGGATAACTGGGGAAAGCGTAGGAATTTTTCATTGTTTTAGTTTTCAGTTAAAGTTTTATAATATTGACTGGTAAGAGCTGATACTGTACCAAAGAATATTACTGTTTCCAACTACTGCAGAGTAGTACTGCAGCAGTAAAACAAATGAGAGAAAATAAATACATAAAACTTAAGTTGCAAGGGAAATCTGCCATTTACAGCAACAAGATATGCTGCACATAAAGCTCTGCCAGCTACAAAATTTGTCAAAGGCTTTAGGACGTCTATGTAACACATCATAACAAACTTGCTTTAAATTAGTGTGACGTCACAACTATTTTCATTATGTATGTATGAGCAGTTGGTAGCAGGCTCTTGTGCATGCGCAATTGAGTCGCGTATGAGCAGTACCTTCTCCTGCTTCTCGTCACTGAAGTGTGGCTGTTAGTTTCATTGGCAGTAGCATCAAGCAGCCAAATGCTGCCTGGAAAAATTTTTATGGCATGCCCAAGCTGCAAGATTTGTGCATGCACTGAGCAGTCTGGGTTATAGTGGGAGGGGATACTCTCTACATGACCCATGTTTACGTATAGTGATTTTGCTGTTTCCTCTTCATTTACAGCTTTCGTGTCAAATAAAAACAAAATGGATTTATGTGGCTGGGAGCAATCAAGTGAATTAAAATACATCCACCTAGTTACAGAAGGCTAAAATATGTTACTAGTTTCAATTTTGTGATCTTATTTTATTTCCATATTTTTGTAAGTCAGGCAGTAATTGCCTTTCAGAAAAATCAAGTTTTTATTTGGTTTGCTAAAGAAATTTGGCTTTTATTAATCTTTTCTGTTGAGGCAGTCAATTTACTTGAAAACAAGTGTTTCATTCCACACTATTGACTCTTTTTCAACTGTTCACTGAATTTCAAGTTAATGTTTTCCTGGCACATATGGCAGTATGCCTTAATAAAGAACTATACATGAGATAATACATTACTGTACTCCAAGAAAGTTAACAACCTAAAAACCACACTGAAAAGCTTAGTATCAGGTTGCAGCCTACTTCATTATGAATCTGGATATATGAGTGTACACTTTAAGCCAAATTGTGCATTGCAGTATGGTTTATGAAATTCCATTACTCTTTGAGTATCATCTGATGTCGTATTTCCTTTATGACGTAATGTAAGATCTTTTAATGCTTTATACATATGACTATATGGTTTTCTATGACGCCATAGCTGCGCACGTGCAGAACGCGTGTCCACATGTCTTCTGGTGGTCACTAGCAGCAGCTGAAACAAACGTATTTCTAACACATTGTGGGAAAATATTGCTAACGGTGACTTGAAAAGCATAACTTTCAAAGTAAATTCCCTTTTACACAAGATGAATTATATTATTTTTGAGAATGTGCGATGATTTTCATAAACCACAGAGCATTTGACTCTCATTTGAAAGTTAACTCTTTGAGGACCAGCCACTAAGAAGAATTTCAAGCCCAGAAGACCGGAAATTTATGTCGTTCCTTAAAATTTTATTGGCACATTTGTGTTACGTATTTTAAAGTGTAACACACACAAAAAGACCAATATTATATGTGAAAGCTAGTTTTTCTTGTAGCTACACTATTTGTATTAATTTAAACCAGTAACTTTTTCTATTTGTGTGTTTGCACTGCTTAACAGTGATATTGCTACTGGCTGACATCATCACGTGTCGTATACTCTGAGTATCTTCTGTCATTGGCTGGTGAGCTCATGTCACGTGAGCCGTGATTGACTTTCAAAAATGCAACGCAAATCTCGATTTCAATGCTTTGGAAACTAATCTGCTGTGTTTGGTGGAATTCGAATTTGTACTTTCGTAATATGAAAATATGCAGTGCACATGATGCTGCGCATCAAAGATCTTTTGTATATTTCTGTTTTCTAAAGCACCAAGAAGTTCTACGCTGGCATATAAAACCTTAACCATTCAAAGGATTGATTAAGTTTTACAGTTCTGAGAGCAAGTATGCTGCATTTAACAAGGAAAAAGTGTATTTTTAACCAGGAAAAATCCAGAAAACTTTTTTCTTGTCTGTGTATACACCCTGAGAAATTCTTCTCAAGCATAAGCAATTATTATAACCCTAGTATCCAATAATTAGATTTGTGGAGAACCAGTTTTAATGAAGTTTGTAAATTTCAGTAGATTAATTTATGAACTGAAATTGCATAGTCTGACTTAGAAGAGAGTGAAAAAGTTGTTAATGAAATTATAGAAGATCCCATAAATACTGATGAACTATTTGATGAATGTTCATTGTTGAACAAAGTAATTTAGAACAAAGGGATAGGTTGTGGTTAAAGTTCTGAAAAAGAACCAGGTACTATTGATGAGAGGTGGAGAGCAGTTTTCAGGTGTTTCAAAAGACCGATTTTTCATATTGCAGTATTTCAAAAATGGTTCAGTATGCAGTGTATATATCTGAGACATCAGCTCCAGTTGAAGGATTCCATCAATTATGGGGAACATTTGGTCTGCGGAGAGGAGTGGACTTACCGTAGTGGTAAACATCTGGTAAAAGTTGAAATTAATCAGGAACTTCCCAGTTGTCTAATGAAAACGAACAAACCATTTCTGACAAAGTCTTATCTAGGGAAAAATATACCTGAAGAATTAAAGTACAATGTTTGAGTAAACTCTTAAGACTCCAAGAAATTTGAAAAATATGCTCTGCATTGGACCCAAAAAAATATGGTAAGCCTATTATTTTCATTTATACTTTAAACAGACCTTTCGTTAGTACTTGTGCTCATGAACATTTGTTGCACAATTTTGTGCTACAGTCTGGTTCATAATAGATGAATTTATGAATTTGGTGGTGGTGGTGGTGTGTGCGTGGGGGGGGGGGGTGCTTTTTACAGGATACTTGTTTTCACTGGGCTGTTGATGAGCTATAACTGGTAAAGTTCAGTGTCAATTTTTAGTTGGCTGATATCTCTGTATGCCAACACCATTTGATATTTCTGGACATCTATTTTTTACATTGTGTTCATTATTCAACTATTTGAATAACATACGCGAGTGGCTTCAATAGTGTATCATAAATAATGACAACACTTTATCACTGTTGTTGTATAAAGTCCAAAGTAACTTTTAAACCCTTAACATAATACCCTGAGCTATTTTGTTTGTATTATTTTGGCAGAAACTTAAAATCCAAAGTATACTCAGGCTGCTTAAGAACAGACCATAAATCTTCTTATATCTGCTTCTGCACTGACAGTTATCTGTTAAGCCAATACAGAATATATATATATGATACTAGATTTGTAGCCTGGATGTCATGTTTTGGTTGAGATAGTTGTTACAAGATATTGTCTTCACTGTGTGCATCTTTGGATACTTGACAACAAAATGCGCACTTTCAGACTCTCCTGTATTGCTTAGGCAATGCTTTCAGAAAAGGATGGCTATATGGAGACTGAAAGTGACGACAGTTTGTCAGTTGAATGACAAGTGCTTGTAAGTGGTATAAGATAAATATATCCACTTTGCTCCAGGAAGTTCCTCCAAACCATTGTGAAATGCATGATTAGACCTAATAGCTACACAGAAACTAAAAAGAATGACTTCAAGTTTTTGGATATTTTAGTCAAAGTCCAGTGCAGGAATATACTTGGGATTTTGTTATTGGAGATCTTCAAAATTTTGTAATTAATTATTTCGAGCTTTAAAAGCGCTCTATTTTGTATCTATGTGTCATTCATTCATTCTAGGATGTTTTTCATTAATAAACAAAATCTTACCGTCTGGAACATAATTTGAAAAATATATGACATACCGTATTTACTCGAATCTAAGCTGCACTTTTTTTCCGGTTTTTGTAATCCAAAAAACCGCCTGCGGCTTAGAATCGAGTGCAAAGTAAGCGGAAGTTCTGAAAAATGTTGGTAGGTGCCGCCACAATTAACTTCTGCCATCGAATATATGTAGCGCTACAACAGGCATGTCTTGCAGGCACAAAGATAAATACTGGCGCCAAAACCTCTTCGCCAGTAAATAAATTAAAAAAAAAAAGAAAAAAAGGTGGAAAACGAGCTTTTTTCTCCGCTCCGATTTTCGACCACTGCACTTTCATACATTATCCAACGAAGTAAATAGAAATTTCGTATTGTTCATCTTCTAGCAGCACTTCAGTGTACTACGAAAATCCAACTGGCAAGACTGTTTGGAGTGTTTGTCAATATGGGAAACTTTACGTCCTGAATTTTTTCCTACCTGTGAGAAGAGATGGTTGCTACTAGGAACTTTTATGAATTGTGAATCACATGCAGTATTCTCTTCACCATAAGAATAATACGAATATAAACATTTTGCCATGTATTCTTTCGTGTTTGCTGCTGTCTCATTTAAATCCTGTCTGCCTAATAAACAACGAAACTAGAGCGAGAGCACAGCAAACGCGGAAGAATACACAAATCATGTCATGTTTATATTCATATTATTCTTATGCCTAATAGTGATACAGTCAGAAATGAAGCACGGCAATTGACTAGATTTTTAAATCTAAGATGACTCTAATTTCTGTGCAGAATATAATGTACTAAAGAGGCGTCTGCAAAGATTTTCAAACGGAGAAAAATGTTCGCTAAACTCTCGTTCAGAACATCTTCCATCATATGCAGTCTATTATTTGGTTCTTGTTGATCATTATCAAAGAAAGCAGCAGTGTAAGTAACCGCGCACAAGAGCAAGCCATTATCAGAATGCGACAAACAATGCATGACACAGTACAGTAATGCATTTTCAGCTTAGAGTGACGTAAACACATAACGGCACTTATCAGATCAAAGAAAAATAAGCAATCAATTCAAACCAGACAAAGCACATGAAAAAGGAAGGGTACCCGTATAAATACAGACGGAGCACCTGACGCATAGCAATGGCTTCCTGGTAAAGCTTAACTGCTAAGCTTACGACTCAAACCAAACTACTGTAGCTGTATCGTCATTCGTTCGACCTCAATTGTGTCTCGTATCATAATGGACCAACTTAGTTTCGAGTTGGAGGTGTGGCCTAAAACTTTTATCTCCCCTTGAATTTCGAGTCTCAAATTTCAGGTGCGGCTTAGAATCGGGAAAATTTTTTTCCTTGATTTCGAGTCTCATTTTTCAGGTGCGGCTTAGATTCGAGTGCGGTTTAGATTCGAGTAAATAAGGTAAACTAGTAACCTGAATAATGAGTATAAATTGGTAACACGTGAACACTTGGTTTAATGTAAGTAGTGATCTTACAAAATTGTATATCTGTTTATTGTATAGTGTAAAAACGATGCCAATAACATTAATTCTGAACATTTGTTTGAAAAACTCATATTATGAATAAGGTTTTGTTTTTGTAAAGAAAGTTGAAGCACATAATTGTTTTTAGTTACTTTAAAACTCTCAGCAAGAGTAATTCGATATATCCCATTTATGCTTTTTCAGATCCAAGTGATGATGAAGATGCGCCTACAAAGAGGAAAAGGAGATTGGCAGAGAAGTCTGCTGCTGGGGAGCTTGGAGAAGATGAAGTAAGAATCAGCATCTTAAGCAACCCAATGTCGGGTACTTATTTGCCTCAGATGGAACTTTAAATTTTTGTTATAAAACTTATAATTCCTTTCAGATGATTGAATCCTTGGAAAACCTTGAGGATACTAAAGGACATCCAATTAGAGAATGGGTCTGTATGTTAGGTCCACGAACTGAAATAATGAACCGTTTCAGGCATTTTTTGCGGACATATACTAACAAAAAGGGTCAAGCAGTGTATAAAGACCGAATTCGTCGCATGTGCGAATACAATCAATCCAGCTTTGTTGTTGACTTCCCACATCTAGCATTCAAAGAACAAGTGCTGGCATTTTTCCTTCCTGATGCTCCAATAGAAATGCTGAAAATATTTGATGAAGTAGCTACAGAGTTGGTGTTTAACATATTTCCAAGTTACGGGAGAGTTACAAGTGAAATTCATGTCAGAATTGCGGAACTTCCACTTAAAGAAGAGATACGTTCATTGAGGTAAATATGTAAATCACAATGAAATTATACTTAGTTGTGGACTGTTATTGTCTTTACAAATAGGCCAATTTTTGTCACAGGAAAGTGCATCTAAATCAGCTGGTCCGTACTAGAGGTGTGGTTTCAACAACTACTGGTGTTCTGCCACAGTTATCACTTGTCAAATATGACTGTAACAAGTGTGGCTGTGTGTTGGGTCCATTTGTACAGAATCAAAGTGAAGATCTTAAACCTGGATCATGTCCAGAATGTCAAAGCAGAGGGCCTTTCATGGTGAGCATTGATTTTAATTATTAACCATACTACAAGAAATTTGGATGCGTCTTTATAATATTGGATTATTTGAAATAATTTATTGAGCAGATTTGACTTGCAGATCAAACATTCTCACTAATTCAGTTTTGACTGAAATTTTGTATTTCTTCAAATGTAAGTGAACTGTTTATCATGACAGTAATATCGTATGTATCAAATTGGATGATTGCAGTATATTTAGTTTGGTCAGATATGTGGCCATTTGTATATTGCTACCCTTTCTATTCAGCGTCTTGCTTCATTCACAGCATCTTACTTCATTTACTTAATATTCCTATCATGTTTACTGGAAATGTGATTGTCCTCTTATAACATTGTCGTGTGTCTCTTCTGTATATGGTGTTACATTGATAACAACTCGAAACACAGCCCAACATATCAAAAGTGATCATCTACATCGATACTTTGCAAGGCACTGTACGGTGTGTAGCGGGGGGTACCCAGTACCATTGTTAGTCATTTCCTTTCGTGCTTCACTCCCAAATAGAGCGAGGGAAAAACGACTGTCTATATGCCTCTGTACGAGCCCTAATTTCTCATATTGTATCTTCGGCATCCTTATGCGCAATGTATGTTGGCGGCAGTAGGATCGTTTAACAGTCAGCTTCAAATGCCAGTTATCTGAATTTTCTTAATAGTGTTTCTCGAAAAGAATGTCGTCTCCCCTCCATGAATTCCCATTTGAGTTCCCGAAACATCTCCGTAACACTTGTGTTGTTCAAACCTACCTGTAACAAATGTAGTGGCTCACCTCTGAATAGCTTCAATGTCTTCCTTCAGTTTGACCTGGTATGAATCACAAACACTCGAGTACTACTCAGGAATAGGTCACACCAGCATCCTCTTTGCCGTCTCCTTTACAGGTTAACCAATCTTTCCTAAAATTCTCCCAATAAACTGAAGTCCATTTGCCTTCCCTACCATGGTTGTCACATGCTTGTTCCATTTCATATTGCTTTGCAATGTTACACCCAGTTATTTAAACATCTTGACTGTGTCAAGCTGGTCACTAGTAATACTGTATCCTAACATTATAGGTTCGTTCTTCCTACTCATCCACATTAACTTAATATTTTTGCACATTTAGATCTAGTTGCCATTCATCAAACTGAGCCGAAATTTTGTCTAAGTCGGCTTGTATCTTCCTACAGTTGCTCAAATTTGGCACCTTGCCATACACCACATCATCATCAGCAAACAACCACAGATTGGTGCCCAGTCTGTCTGCAAAATCACTAATGTATATAGAGAATAGCAGCAGCCCTATTACACTGGGGCACTCCTGACAATACCATTGTCTGATGAACACTCACTGTCCAGGGCAGTATATTGGGTTCTATTACTTAAGAAGTCTTCAAGCCACTTGCTTATCTTTGAACTTATTCTGTATGCTCATACCTTTGTTAACAGCCTGTGATGAGGCACCATGTCAAATGCTTTCCAGAAATCTAGGAATATGGAATATGCCTGTTCCCCTTCATCCATTGTTCGCAGTATATCGTGTGAGAATAGGCAAGCTGTGTTCCGCATGGGCAATGCTTTCGAAAACCTTCCTTATTTATGGACATATGCCTCTCAGTCTCAAGAAAGTTTATTATATTCAAACTGAGAATATGTTCAAGAATTCTGCAACAAACCAAAGTTAGGAATATTGGTCTGTAGTTTTGCGGGTCCATTCTTTCACCCTTCTTATACACTAGTGTCACCTTTTTTCCAGTTGCTTGGGACTTTGTGCTGGGCAAGAGATTCATGATAAATGCAGGTTAGATAAGGAACCAGTGCTGTAGAGTATTCTTCATGAAACCGAATTGAGATTACATCCAGACCTTGTGATTTATTTGCTTTCTCTCTTCACCATGGATGTTTATTTGTACGTCATCTGTGTGGGAGTCTGTCTGATGGTCAAGTGACAGTATGTTAGTATAATTCACATAGTCATTGCACTTTAGTTATGACCTTGTGACTCGTCAAGTGGATTGCTTAGTCTGTCAGGAGAGATACCAAATGTACACTAAAGCAATGAGCCCTTCAGTTTAGCAGCTGAACTATGAGATCAACCAGCCATGAATATTGTATTAGTTTTTAATTTCATTTTGATTTTCTTCATTTTATGAGGGTTGTCCAGAAAGTAATGCACAGCATTTGTTTTTTCTCAGCCGGAAACAATGCTACATATGCGAAACATTATTTATTTGTTATTTGATGTCACCTGAGAGACCGCACCAAGTTTCTGTCACTTCCGACACACAGCATAGCATAGCTGCAGGACAAGCTATTCCTTCCATGTCTCCTTGAGTTCCAGTACATGCTTAACTTGTTCTCCTTCTTGATTGATCATCTTCAGATTATCCGTTGTGCCTCTCTTCTTACTCTTAACCATTCTGTAGCGCATCTTTTTACTCGCCTCCCTGTCTTCTTCTATGATTTTTAGTCCATTCTTCCATCCATTTCCTCTTCTCATTTTATGGTGAATTTTGGTATTATGTTTTACCATTTTTGGTGTTGTTTTCCCATTGTGTATTTTTCATATTTGTTCTTCATTTCTGTCTACTTAATTGTTTTCCGGATTGCGTTTAAAATGAAAATGTACCTCTCAGATACATTATATTTGTTAGAAATTAAACATCAAATTTATTTCAATATTTCACTGGAAAAGAAATTTTTCCAACCTATATTTAAGTTTGTTTTTTTGTCTTATTTCATTGTAACTCAGTACTTTGTTGAGAACGAAAATGTACCTCTCAATTACATTGTATTGATTAGATTTAGGAGAACGAAGATGTACCTCTCAATTATATTGTATTTATTAGATTTTAGGCATCAAATTTATGTACATTATTGTACAGAAAGAACATTTATGTGAAACCAATTGATTTCCCCAAAGAATAATTAGCATTTAAGTGTACACCAGAGACAGTTTTTCATATGAAATCATTACCATTAGTTCTGTGTTCTCTTCTGAGATATTGGAGCACCAATCTGTTACTACTTCATTCTATTGAGTATATCTTTGAACATGGAATCCCCATTGCCTTCAGTGCAATTGCAGCAAATAGTGGGTTGTCAGGTTAAGTTGCCTGCTGGCATTTGACAGTGTTCACAGTTCGTGCTGAAAGCTACTGTTCAGTTAAATTCCGAAGAGATTTGTTTCCCTTCAGAATATTTGTATTGCTGAGAGCTGCCATGCCAGGTATACATGAGACACTTTTACATGTCAGCAGTATCAAGGTTTGTGGTTGCTGTCCTATGTTGAAACACAATTCTTGGCCTCAGAACAGAGACTTGAGTGGATCTGTAACCATGATCATTGTCAGCTTTGTTTGGAGATGCAATGTCTGGTGTGTTTACATGTTTCTCTCATCTCTGCCTGAAGAATATGCCTCTACACCTTATTCACAAGCTTTCTGGTTTCCTCACCATAAGTTCCATCTGCCACAATATGGCTGTTAAATTTTGGTGTAAGTACATACTGATATCATCAAATCATTTGTATGCTCCTTAATGAATGTGGCCTGCACAAGAATTGAATTTACATCATCACTAGACAGTGAATTAACATAATCAGTTCCTGCATTGGATAATTCCCACATATTACCACTGCAGAATAATTCCACCAGGTCTTCAAAATATTCTGCCACATGTGGTTTGCAGAAAGCCAAGAGTTCTAGTGTGTCAACACTGGAAGAGGAAATGGCTTTGGATCCGTCTTCTTTAAAAATTGTGGATGTAAATGGATTCCTGGGATTCAGGAAAACACACTTTAAGTTAGTAATAGCTAAGTTAAATTTAAAAAGTTCCATAGAAAAAAAATATATGGTGTCTCTAAAGTCACTATCCATTTCAATGAAGGAAGGCAGTGACTGAAAAATCTGTTTTATTGTGAAGTTCTGCGCTTCTACATGACTGCCATCTAGGTCAAAACACATACTCCCATCTTTCAGTAGTGAAACAAAATGTAGATCTCAACATTTCAATTGTTAATTGGCCTGTTGCTTCCTTGATATGATTCTGCAGATTAAGCAGATCATTCACTTGCTATTGTACACATTGGACTGCATGTACCCCCACACAAAAAAGTCAAAAGGAGTATGGTCTGGTGAATGGGAAGCCCCCAGTCGAGGTGATCCTCTGCCTCTCCACCTCCTGGAAGGGTTCTGTCCAGGTAATCGTGGATGATGTGTACAGACTGTTGAGGCGCACCTATGCTGTCATCCTGAATCTGCGGCTCAAGGAACAGTTCTAACATGTTGAGGTAGTTGCTACGTATTATTGATCTCTCAGCAAATAAAGCTTTTGTCACATTGACCTTTGGTGTATCACGTTCCCTCTCCGACACTTTATGTGGTTCCTCATATGCCCGTATTTGGCTGTTGTGTCTGTGATCTTTCCCACAAATGTGGAATGTGGCTTCATAGGAGAATAAAATATTGTCCATTAAATTCTCATTCTCTACAGATTCCAGGAGGTCATAACACATTGCCTGACAACAGGCAAAATCCTCATCCTCAAGATTGTGCGGAACCTGAATGTGATAAGGACATTTTTGGAGAGTGAAACATAGGATTTTCCACACTGTGTTGTGAGGGACATCAATTCCGCTGTACTATTTCTGATGATACGTGTGATTGTCCACGACTTCCCTCATCACACATACCTACTGGTATGCTTAAATTTGTTCACAAGCAGACGAATTTGTTCCCTTGATGGGGATGGTTTGTGGAAATCATGGGTAAATTCTGCCCATGTGTCTTCGTATGACAGTCCGCGTACCTGTGGACAAACAGTGGCAACCTGTTCGTCTTTGCAAAATATCTTGCGCAAAGGTACCAGTATCTGCAGAGAAAAGAAAAACAAATCCGTTTTCATGGAAATGGGTAGTGACTTTAGAGACACCCTTTATTTGTGACCAGATTGAGCTTGTGTGACCAATATTGAACATGGCTTAAGTAGTCTCCTATAATTGTTTTCAATGAATTGACACGTATATTCATAAACCTACTACTGCCACTTAAGATAACATTAACGTTATCTTATTGAATATTATAGTCTTGCAAAGCACAAGCACACTGTGAAGAGTAGGCTGCCTCAAGAACTTGCATGCTCGCTGCAAAAATTTTTTGTTTGTTCCATGGCTCAACAGTCTTCAGCATCACGGCCAAAACACAAAATGACTTCTTTTCAAGTGGTCTAAACTGCCGAAGCTTCAACGTCCTTGCCAGCTAGTTGCTGCATCACCTTATCCTTTCGTTGTTTTTGTGTTGAAGATATAACAGTTTCCCTTATTGTGTTGATGCACAGACTGTCACCAGTATCTTATACAAAAATAACCCCACTGTTAGCATTCGATTTAAGTACAACTTAATTTGAATCTGTGCTGACAAAATTATTGCTTTATTAAATATATGTGGCAAGCTGAAAACTACAGTTTGATTATCGTGCCATTTACTGTCAGCAACCTCTGCTTATTTTCGATGAATTCATTTATCTATTCCTGAAAATCTTTATTTTTCAGTTTGTGAAGTGAAATGTTCACTTTCAGAAGTGTTTCGACAGTCCTTCAAGCCAGATAATCGCAGTCATTTTTCTTTTTCTTGGCGACTTCAAAGCTGCCACTAATGGAAGCTTACTGCTTTATTTGCACATTGAACATCTTGGATCTATTTCCTTTGTGCTTCTCACTCTACACACGTTTCAATATAGTATCTTTTTTGTCCCATGATATCCTACGGTTGCAGTATTTACAGAATAATGTAGATGTATCGGGAGCATACAGACTATTAGCTTCAAACTCCTGTGCTCTTTTTTTCGGCATTTTTTATGGTTATGAAAACTACTTCTGTGAATGAGATAAAGTAAACCGCGAGAAATCACAAGAAAATGTGGACACTACCGTGCTATTTGGACAAAGATGTGAAACATAACAACCACTCTGCAAGGTCAAAGATCTGGGAGTGAGGCGAATTTTGGCTCGACAAGTGCAGTTGGAAATAATTCGCTTTTGACAAAGAAACACTTCGAACTATTTTGATGGTGATGTCCACACAATCCAGTTGCTATTAAATGACATTTACATTGGTTAACATAAACATTATAATCTGAGTTTGCAATGTGATAGAAACAGAGTTTTTCATGCTCCAGTTAATCTCAAAGAGAGATACTCTGTCTCTGGTCTTGCATGAGATGCTTTAAGTGAATTGTAGGACAGGAATTGTTTTCATGAGAAATGGTCATTTGCAAGGTTATATGCAAATATCAACCTTAAGATCCAATTTTAACGTTAAATAACTATTAGTTACCAATATTAAGAGACCAGTGCCCTAACACTTAATGACATTTCTAATATACAAATTGGAAAAATGCCAAATTCTGTGACAGTTTGTTAAAAATAGCCAGTTTCGTGATGTGTTAATAAAAACTGCCAATTTGCTGTTATTTTTCACATGATCATTAACACAAAATTTTCCTGTCCATACATATTGGAAAGCCTCATTTTTCTTTGCAACGTCTTCTCTTATTCTATAATTTCACCAGGGTGTATGTCTCCAGCTTTTCTTATCACTGGTTTTTTCTCACACTTTTTCTGCTGCTTCCACCATTGTTGTTTTGAACGTCCCCCATTCCTCCACTACTGACTATGTGAAGTTTTCCTTACATTTCTCTTCTTTCATATTCCACACTCTTATCCTTCTTTCCTCCCTGTCCCTTTTTTCTCTTTAATCCCTCCAATCATCACTACTAAAAGACTGTGATCACTATCTAGGGCTTTGGAAGGGATTACCTTATTTCCATACCATGTAATCTTAAGGCTTTAACCCAGGTGTTGCTGACACCTGGTACAGTCCTTTTACGAAAGTCTAACAATTTTCATCCTGAAACGTCCTTTCAGATTAAAATTATGCGCTGATCAGAGTCTCGAATCTGAGACTTTTGCCTTTCGCTGGCAACTGTTCTACTAACTGAGCTATTCAAGAATGGCATATGACCCACCCTCACAGCTTTGCTTCTACTAGTACTTCATCTCCAACTAGTCTCCTGCCTCATTTCTGAGCCTTTTTCCATGTTTGAAAGCATGTTTTTATCCACTACTGGTTTTATGAGGCTGCTGTAGCTGAATTTGGTATGAGATTTCTCTCTGACTTTTTGGTCTGTGGGATGTATTTTAGTTTCCCTCCTACCCTTCAATACCTGGGAGCTACTGACCAGCTTTCTCAAAATATCGCAGTGTTCTGAGGGCAGAGCGATTGTTTCATAATTTATTATTTCCTTTTCAGTAAGACCAGAAACCGTGCTAGGAGACACAGAGTGATGCTCACATAGTGGGAAATAATGCTGAATTCTGAAAATACCTTTGCACTTTTGGTGTAAAAACATTGCCATTATTGTGGAGTCTTTGTTTTGAGAACCACGAGAATCACAAAATAATCTTCTACTTTTTTCTGCACCTTCTTTCGTTAGATCTTGCTTTAAAGAATTTAAGTAGTCTGTCACAGGAGAGGCAATTTTACTTGTCCCCATTCTGAGTCAGTCTCAAGCCATGTGTAGTTACCTACTTTGTGTGATTTCTTTTATAAATATTTCAAGATCATACAATTATACAACCAGATCTGTGTGGAGTAAAATGCTTCTTCAACAGACAATTTGGATAAGGGTTGATTCTGCTGGCAGTCAAAACAAGCTGTCACAGTATTGTTTTTATTTTCATTTAAAATCATCATCATCATCATTTAAGACTAATTATGCCTTTCAGCATTCAGTCTGGAGCATAGCCCCCCTTATAAAATTCCTCCATGATCCCCTATTCAGTGCTAACATTGGTGCCTCTTCTGGTGTTACACCTATTACTTCAAAATCATTCTTAACCGAATCCAGGTACCTTCTCCTTGGTCTGCCCCTACTCCTCCTACCCTCTACTGCTGAACCCATGAGTCTCTTGGGTAACCTTGCTTCTCCCATGCGTGTAACATGACCCCACCATCTAAACCTGTTCGCCCTGACTGCTACGTCTATAGAGTTCATTCCCAGTTTTTCTTTGATTTCCTCATTGTGGACACCCTCCTGCCATTGTTCCCATCTACTAGTACCTGCAATCATCCTAGCTACTTTCATATCCGTAACCTCAACCTTGTTGATAAGGTAACCTGAATCCACCCAGCTTTTGCTCCCATACAACAAAGTTGGTCAAAAGATTGAACGGCGCACAGATAACTTAGTATTGGTACTGACTTCCTTCTTGCAGAAGAGAGTAGATCGTAGCCTAGCGCTCACTGCATTAGCTTTGCTACACCTCTCTTCCAGTTCTTTCACTATATTGCCATCTTGTGAGAATATGCATCCTAAGTACTTGAAACCGTCCACCTGTTCTAACTTTGTTCCTCCTATTTGGCACTCAATCTGTTTTTATTTCTTTCCCACTGCCATTACTTTTGTTTTGGAGATGCTAATCTTCATACCATAGTCCTTACATTTCTGATCTAGCTCTGAAATATTACTTTGCAAACTTTCAATCTAATCTGCCATCACAACTAAGTCATCCGCATATGCGAGACTGCTTATTTTGTGTTCACATATCTTAATCTCACCCAGCCAGTCCATTGTTTTCAACATATGATCCATAAATAATATGAACAACAGTGGAGGCAGGTTGCAGCCTTGTCTTACCCCTGAAACTACTCTGAACCATGAACTCAATTTACCATCAACTCTCCTAACTGCTCCATTATTTGCCATAAGCTAAAGATCTGGTCCTGACAACCTTTTAAGAGGCCTAAACCCACACTGATTTTCATCCAGTTGGTCCTCAACTAATACTCGCACTTTCCTTTCAACAATACCTGGGAAGATTTTACCCACAACGCTGATTAAAGAGATACCTCTGTAGTTGTTACAATCTTTTCTGTTTCCATGTTTAAAGATTGGTGTGATTACTGCTTTTGTCCAGTCTGATGGAACCTGTCCCGACTCCCAGGCCATTTCAATTATCCTGTGTAGCCATTTAAGACCTGACATTCCACTGTATTTGATGAGTTCCGACTTAATTTCATCCACCCCAGCTGCTTTATTGCACTGCAATCTATTGACCATTTTCTCCACTTCCTCAAATGTGATCCTGTTTCCATCATCATTCCTATCCCATTCTACCTCGAAATCTGAAACATTACTGATCGTATTTTCACCTACATTGAACTCTTGAAAATATTCCCTCCATCTGCCCAAGGCATCCACAGGATTCACCAGCAGTTTTCCTGACCTGTCTAAAATACTTGTCATTTCCTTCTTACCTCCCTTTCGAAGACTGCTAATTTCACTCCAGAATGGTTTGCAGCAGCTTGACCCATAGTCTCCAACCTGTTTCCAAAGTCTTCCCAAGATTTCTTCTTGGATGCTGCAATTATCTGTTTGGCTTTGTTTCTTTCTTCAACATAACTTTCTCTGTCTACCTGACTTCTATTATGTAGCCATTTTTGATACGCCTTCTTTTTCCTTTTACAGGCTGCCTTGACCGTGTCATTCCACCAAGCTGTTTGCTTCATCCTACTTTTACACACTACTGTTCCAAGATATTCTTTAGCCACTTCTAGTACTGTGTCCCTGTACCTTGTCCATTCCTTTTCCAATGACTGTAATTGACTACATTCAACTAACTGGTACCTTTCTGAGATCGCTGTTATGTACATGTGCCTGATTTCCTTATCCTGAAGTTTCTCCACTCTTATCCTCCTACATATGGACCTGACCTCCTGCATTTTCGGCCTCACAATCCCAATTTCACTGCAGATTAAATAATGATCAGTGTTATCAAAGAATCCCCTGAATACACGTGTGTCCCTCACAGCCTTCCTGAATTCCTGATCTGTTATTATATAGTCAATGACAGATCTGGTTCCCCTGCGTTCCCAAGTATACCGGTGAATGTTCTTATGTTTAAAAAAGGAGTTTGTGATTGCTAAGCCCATACTGGCACAGAAATCCAAGAGTTGTTTCCCGTTCCTGTTGGCCTCCATATCCCCCCCAAATTTACCCATAACCTTTTCATACCCTTCTGTTCGATTTCCAATCCTGGCGTTAAAATCACCCATGAGCAGAACACTGTCCTTGTCCTTTACTCTAACAACTAAATCACTGAGTGCCTCATAAAAACTATCCATCTTATCTTGATCTGTCCCTTCACAATGCGAATATACTGACACAATCCTAATTTTCTTGCTAGAGACTGTCAAATCTATCCACATCAATCGTTCGTTTACATACCTTATTGCAACTACGCTGGGTTCCATTTCTTTTCTGATGTAAAGCCCTACACCCCATTGTGCTATTCCTGCTTTGACTCCTGACAGGTAGACCTTGTATTCTCCCACTTCCTCTTCTTTCTCACCCCTTACCCGAGTGTCACTAACAGCTAAAACGTCCAGCCTCATCTTACTTGCAGCCTCTGCCAGCTCTACCTTCTTCCCAGAGTAGCCCCCATTGATATTAATAGCACCCCATCTCATTACCATTTGTTTGCCATGTATCTTAGGAGTCCCTGGTTTGTCAGTTAGAGGTGGGACTCCGTCACCTCCAAAGGTCCGAGGCATTTTGCTCTGATTGTTGCCAGCATCATATTTAAAGTACCAGTGAAGCAGGTTGCTAGCCTTACTTGCCCCGAGTCCCATTGGGTTTTACCCCTAACGGCTGAGGGACTAACCGGTGGATTTGGTAATCTTTGCCATATGAGCACAAAGGTGACCACGACTCAGAATATGTCCGAGATGCCCAGACTTATTCCAAAGTAACTGGTATCCCGACTGTCGGGACCACTTACCTGGCCACTCATACGTTGCCCGTGGTTCATGAACTAGGACGTGACTACAGGAACCCACACCATGAACCATATTTCATTTAAAATATTAAAAAAATCTTTTTGTCCAGCGTGTAATCTGTTCTTACATTATTTTTTAAGTCGAAGTCTTGAGCTGACTTTAACTCTACGACAAAGTGTGCCCAAGGTAAGAAACTATCAGTATGAGGATTTACAAAACTTGAGAAATGGTATTTCAGCGATACACACCCAGAGTTTTCATTTTAGAGTTCTGTGTTTTGTCTGACAGAGCTCTGTAGGAGCAATCGCTATTGGATGGTTAAGGCACTAAACTCTTATTCAGATTTGTGTGTTTCATTGTTTTCTTAAATTGTGTATGGCAGTGCCAGAATGGTTCCCTCTAAAAGGATGCAAATAGTTTACTGCCTCATCCTTGCCCGTACAGGCTCATGCTCAGTCTCTAATGGCCTCATCTTTGACAAGTTACCGTCACAGTGTTCTTTCCCTGTCTGCCAAACACAAGTAGGTGCGCAAGAAAATTATTTTCCATAACACCTATTATGCCGTGCAATGATAATTCTGGTTTCTTTCGACATGCCTGTGGAAGAGAAAATATGTGCTTTGAAGGGCTCAGTAGTATATGAGTGTTTTGAGAGCTGTTGCAGTTTTTTGCATGTGTAAAGCACTAAGTACGATTTCCTCTCTGTCTTTCTTCAGTTTCTTATTTGTACATCCATTTTCGATTGTCAGAAATGTAGTGTTCTATTTTTTCTAAAAAATTTTGTCTGATTTATTCCAGGTGAATATGGAGGAGACCGTTTATCGTAACTTTCAAAAGATTACGATTCAGGAGTCACCAGGGCGTATTCCCGCTGGTCGTATTCCACGATCAAAGGAATGTATACTATTGGGCGATCTTTGTGACAGGTGTAAGCCAGGTGATGAGATAGATCTCACAGGAGTATACACAAATAACTATGAGGGCTCCTTAAATACAGAACAGGGATTCCCTGTCTTCAACACTGTTATCTTAGCAAATTATATTGTTGTAAAAGACTGCAAGCATATTGTTGAGTCATTATCAGATGATGATGTACATGCCATCATGAAGTTGTCCAAGGATCCACAGATTGCTGACAGAATAATTTTTAGCATTGCACCATCCATCTATGGCCATGCTTTTATTAAAAGGGGTCTGGCACTTGCATTATTTGGAGGAGAACCAAAAAATCCTGGTAAGATGCAAATATTTATGTTGTGTGTGTGTGTGTGTGTGTGTGTGTGATATATATATATATATATATATATATATATATATATATATATATATATATATTCAGAGTGTAGAGACAGAGAGAGAGAGAGAGAGAGAGAGAGAGAGAGAGAGAGATATTCAGAGTGTAGAGACTTAGGTGAATATTAATATATTTCATGTAAGATACTATAGATAATTTGGTGGCTATTGTGAAATGGAAATAGCTTATACAAAAAATTTTTGTGGTGTTATTTATCCTTTTAAAAAAGTCACTTGAAGTGAACACAGTACTTGTTCTTTCTTGTGAGGATTTTTCATATGGAAATATGGAATGAAAATAAAACTGTGACAGGACACTCACCCCCCAACCAGTTGCTTGTGTGAGGTTTAGTTGTATATCTTCTCTAGTTTTTTACTTTAATTCTCTTGTAAGTGACATATCAAGCAGGTTGACCATGAAGTTCTTGGTAGAATGCTAAGCGATCACCAGTGTTTACTTCTTGCACACTAGAAGCTCCGTGTAGAGATAGTAGTTTTTTGTTTGTCCATTTTGACAGTATACAGTTCTTTTCCTTTCCTATTATCCTCCCTTGCTCTAGCTTGCAGGTTCGTAATGCTGTGTCGTCGTTCTTTTTTGCTCAAGTAGCTGATTTCTTCATTCATTTAGTGGCACTATCGGATCTGATCTGTCACCATTCACATGTCATTTCCAGGCAGATAATGCTGATGACAGATATATTCCATCCAGTTAAGAATTATGTGTTAAAAACACACTGAAAGAAGCCACAGTATTGTAAAATTGCTCGCTGAATCAACGGTAGATGTGGTTTCACCTCTCAAGTATGTTGTGGTATAATTGAGCAGTAGACTTACTCAGTTTCTTTCCAATGAATGTGCTGTTACCTCAGTGCTATTACATTGTATTAGATTGTGCCCAATCTCTGTAATTCTTGATTCTGCTGGGAACTGTCAAAAATACTGCCAATTCAATGGATTTTGAAGCAGATGACCTAGACCTCCTGTGTAATAGTGATTGTTACTGAAATTTAAAGATGCAGTTCTATTGCATATATGGGCAAGAGGTTTGTTTTTGCTAAATTTGCATGTATTGTAGCAGGTGTACGATCATTATTATCTTTATTTCTCAGGGCAAAAACACAAGGTGAGAGGTGATATCAACATGCTGATATGTGGAGATCCTGGTACAGCAAAGTCACAGTTTCTTAAGTATACAGAGAAGGTAGCTCCCCGAGCAATATTCACAACAGGCCAGGGGGCATCTGCTGTTGGTCTGACTGCGTATGTGAATCGAAACCCTATTACACGCCAGTGGACGCTGGAGGCTGGAGCACTTGTCTTGGCCGACAGAGGTGTCTGTCTCATTGATGAATTTGACAAGGTATTGTAATTGTAAATATTGTTCATTGCATTTATTTTGTGTATGTGTGTGCTATTCTTTGTTGTAGAGTAAGGTGAGAGGGAATCGAGGCTTTCATGATAAATAACATTGACAAAATCTTCTCTGGGTATCAGTCAAGAAACAACTTTTCCCTAAATTATTTAGAACTGTGCATACTTAGATGTGAAGGTTGTAGCTAGTATTGGAGTGACTAGCCAATGTGTCCCTGTTGCCGTCGTTCTGTAACATCCATATCTGCAAGTACCACCCTCAACCTCAAGTGCCCTTCAAAAACTCTTGTTCCAGCTGCATCCGATGCAGAACTTGATGAAAACTGTTGTTATGGGTGACTAGATCGTTAACAGTGTGTTTCCACTGTCTTCCCATTCTACTGCTGTAGACTTCTCCTTGTTGGTGTGGCAAATGCCTCCAAGGTCTTTCGCCCACTGCTGCAAGATAGAACATTGGATTTGGCCATAGTGGGTGATTACCTTCACACCTAGAGCTGCAAACAGCAAGTCATTTGTAGTACCAATGAGCCTGTGTATAGCTCTGGTTGGCTTTGATGGAGCCCAGGTTACGTTTAGGTGTGTGTTTCTTTGATGGAGCCCATGAAGTTCTTAATTTAGATGTGTGGTCCAGGAGCAGAGAGGTATTGAGAATGGGTAGTATTGCAAGTTGTAGTAAAACTAAGCACATGTTCTTTAATAATTTTATTATTCATATTTGTTTGAAGATGGATAGATATGCCCCCACGTCTTGTGATGAGATGACCCAACTCTGTGCACTGTTAGATGCAACTTCAAACGTGTCATGGAATGCTAGTGTGTGCTATCCAGAATCTTTATCGTAATGTTTCGAAATGATAGATATCAAATTTCTTCCACCTACATTGTGAACTTCATGTTGTTATACATTGTGTGAAATTGGTACTGCAATTTAGTAAATTTTCCTCACTGTGGGACGAAAGTGAGCCAAACTTTTCCAAAATGATGGCTTCATACATGACCAGTATACCTCACCAGTAGGTGAAGAGGAAAAACACATTGAAATTGGTCAACAACAGAAATCAGTCACTGGGCTAATAACCTGAAATGATTTTGTCAGTAAAATGGAAATTTATCTTGAAGTTTTGTGAAAAAAGTAATAAACAGGAGGTAAAAAAGCTAAACTAATGTTGTTCGTGAAAATTTCAAAACAATTTCAGCGTATCAATCATTTTCTGTTGTTTTATAGCAAAAGTTTGTGAAAATCTTTATGTATCTTTTTTTTTTCTTCTTCTTTTTTTTCCTTCTTCTTCTTCTTCTTCTTCTTCTTCTTCTTCGGTGAAATGATTCAACATAATTGAAAATAATTGTATAATTTGTTTTGTCATTGAAAGATGAATGACCAGGACCGAACATCCATTCATGAAGCCATGGAACAACAAACCATATCTATTTCCAAGGCTGGCATTGTCACCTCGCTACAAGCACGATGTTCTGTTATTGCTGCAGCCAATCCAATTGGTGGAAGATATGATGCGAGCATGACCTTCAGTGAAAATGTGAGTTAGGTAGAACTACTTCAGTAGTCAGTAGTAGTACACCATTGTATTAGTACCACGGCTGAAGAGTAACAAAGCTTTGAACTTCGTTGCTCTTTCAGTTCATATGTGCAAATAGTTTATGTCTTAATGTTAAAAGTAAGATATGGTGCAGTGTTTCCACTGTATTTGAAAGTGTTTTAGTGGTATATTATAGTTTTTAGATTTATTTGAAAGCACAGTGCTTTGCAAACCAATATAGTGTTTGACCAGTAGTGCCTGTTCATTTTAGGAAGCTACAGAATTGTCATGTGAGTGTAACGGGGAGTGACTTAGTGTTTGTTTGTTAATTGGTGGTGCCCTTTGATCAAGCAGATTCAGTAGCTGTGTCAAGTGGCGGTGCGTTCGTTTATAAATTATTGTATGACTATTGCTCAGCAACATCAAAAACTGTTTAAAGAATTATTGTGCGCCTCCTATTTCCAAATTAACAGCCTGTTTGTAAACACTAGACGTAGTCATCATTGGTATGATCTTAAAGTTGTGATGATTAAAGACAGGTAAACTTCCAGTTCTGAACTTAAAAAAGAAGCATCTGGCAATTCATTTTAACGATAAGTCCTACTACAGCATTTTCAGATGGCAATCCAATGAAACTGCAGCTACCAAAGCTTACTTATTAACCAGTAGGACTAGTTTATTTGACTTTTGTTATCAAGCCATGTTTTAAATAGTCTGTCTCTTAGTTTCTAAATGGGATTTTCCATAGGAAGTAAATGTCTTTAAATATACACGCATCAACAAAAGTTTTGCATCATCTCGATTCTGAGAGTTCCAGAACCTGTACAGAAAATTGGAATAGAGATCAACATATCATTTTCACCCTTTTTATTGCTCATGAAAACTACATATTGCATGTTGTACCACCATACAGTGAGATCTTCAGAGGTGTCCAGATTGCTGTGCACACTGGTACCTCTGATATGCAGTAGCACGTCCTCTTGCATTGATGCATGCCTGTATTCGTTGTGGCATACTATCCACAAGTTCATCAAGGCACTGTTGGTCCAGATTGTCCCACTCCTCAACAGCGATTCGGCGGAGATCCATCATAGTGGTTGGGGGAGGTCACTTCGTCCAGCAATAGCCCTTTTCAGTCTATCCCAGTCATGTTCGATAGGGTTCATGGCCAGAGAACGTGCTGGCCAATCTAGTTGAGCGATGTCGTTATCCTGAAGGAAGTTATTCACAAGATGTGCATGATGGGGGCACAAATTGTCATCCATGAAGACGAATGCCTTGCCAATATTCTGCCGATCTGGTTGCGCTACCAGTCGGAGGATGGCATTCATGTATTGTACAGCCATTATGGTGCTTCCACGACCACCAGCGGTGTATGTTGGCCCCACATAATGCCACCCCAAAACAGTAGAAAACCTCTGCCTTGCTGCACTCACTGGACAGTGTGTCTAAGGCATTCAGCCTGACCGAGTTACCTCCAAACAAGTCTCCGATGATTGTTTGGTTGAAGGCATACACGATACTCATCCATGAATAGAACGCGATGCCAATCCTGAGTGAGCCATCCATTCAGCATGATGTTGGGCCCATCTGTACAGTGCTGCATGGTGTCGTGGTTGCATAGATGGACCTCGCCATGGATGTTAGGAGTGAAGTTGCATGTCATGCAGCCTGTTGCACACAGTTTGACTTGTAACATGATGTCCTGTGGCTACACGGAAAGCATTATTCAGCATGTTGGCATTGCTGTCAGGGTTCCTCTGAGTCATAGTCTGTAGGCAGAGGTCATCCACTGCAGTAGTAGCCCTTGGGTCGCCTGAGCGAGGCATGTCATCGACAGTTCCTGTCTCTCTGTATCTCCCCCATGTCTGAACAACATCACTTTGGTTCGCTCACCTGGACACTTCCCTTGTTGAGAGTCCTCCTTGCACAAAGTAACAATGCAGACATGATTGAACCGTGGTATTGACCGCTTACGCATGGTTGAAATACAGACAGCACGAGCTGTGTACACCCTTCCTGGTGGAATGACTGGAACTGATTGGCTGTCGGACCCCCTCCGTCTAATAGGCACTGCTCATGCATGGTTGTTCACATCTTTGGGTGGATTTAGTGACATCTCTGAACAGTCAAAGGCACTGTGTGATAGAATATCCACAGTCAGTGTCTATCTTCAGGAGTTCGGGGAACTGGGGTGATGCAAAACTTTTTTTGATGTGTGTATATTTCCTGAAAGAATACTCAAGTGCGTGCATGACTTGAATATCTGTGTTTTTGATCCCATGGCATGCTCTTGGTCAGAGTCGGTGTTTCCCAGTGGTATTCTTCTTGTGTACCCCCAGTCGTTCTGCAATCGCAGGGCCATTGTTGAAGTGAGCTGAAGAGAAACTCGTGATGTCCATTAAGCTTGGAGGAATTCCCATCTGTGTGGAGACAAAGTACACAGCGCAACAGTAAAGTTCTATTTCAGTTCTGTTTACTGGATTGATTCTATCTTGCAGTTGGTCTAGGTTGAAATGGCAAGAATATACTATCAGGGTGGGGTACATTTATGATTATACAAGTATTAGGAAAATGCTGCATGCTGGTTTCTTCTTATAATCTGAGCTTGTTTTTTCATTATAGACATGCTCTTTTTTTCCCCCAGAATTTTTGATTACTTACTTTTCGAATCCTTTAGTATAATGTGTATAGAAAAGTGCCCTCCAGTTTCTTTGTTTAGCTAAGTAGTATATAATGTTTGGAATTAATACACGTAATATTTTCAGTTCATTTCAGATTTCTTTCTGTTAATCTCTTGACATCTGGCATCTGTTTTTATTTATTTAATTTTTCCAACCTGTTAGTCTGTATGAAATATTTAATTCATTTTAGTACTTATCATTGATAGTGATTTCCCAGTGTGTGTGTGTGTGTGTGTGTGTGTGTGTGTGTGTGTGTGTGTGTGTGTCGCCCAATGTTACATTTCTAAAGCTAATGGTTTTCTCACATCTACAGTACTTTTCAACTTAAGGGTTTCTTGTTGTTGATTAAAAGCAGTGATGCTGTGATTAAAATTTTTTAATGTAATTGTTATTTTTACATTCTTTTGCACTATGTTCATTGTTTAATGTATAAGGCGTGAATGACTTAAGATTTGTCGGATTGATTTTCAGGTTAATCTCTCGGAGCCAATTTTGTCAAGATTTGATATTTTGTGTGTTGTGAGAGATGAAGTTGATGTGATGCAAGATGAACAGCTCGCTCGATTTGTTGTGAAGTCTCATAGGAAGGTTCATGCAATGTACAGACCATGCAATTACGCAGACGAGCCACTCCCAGATCCAGGTCTGAAACAAGTCGATGTCATACCTCAGGATTTGCTTAAAAAATATCTACTTTATGCACGTCAAAATGTCCACCCAACACTCAAAAACATTGACCAGGATAAAATCGCAAATATGTACAGCAAATTACGTCAAGAGTCTCTTGTAAGTAACAAGAAACATTTGCCTTTCCCTTATTTTACATAACCATGAAACTGAGATATATGTTTTCTTAATTGATAAGACTATGTTAATTTATTGAAATCTACTGTCTTTTAAAAGAAATGTTCATTGTAAATTTCATGTTTTGTGTTTTCCTTTGCATTGTCAGAATTGACATATGAGAAGAACAAACAAGTCCAAAATGGTCTAAAGTTCTTTATTTTCTTTATATTGCTAAAATATACACTTGTCAAAAATGATTTACATATGTAAATCAAATTAACTTCATTCACGGTCTTTAATTTGGAATATCAAGCGGTCTCCTAAGACTAAAGAGTGCTTAATATTTCACATTATGTAACTATGTGAGAGTTGTTACAATTGTTACAAAATGCTGCCCTTAACCTGAAGGTTGATTTGAACACCACAGTTTTTTGACATGGCAGTACTCGATGTAGTATGCTCCTGCTTTTCTTAGACCTGTGAACTCATTTATCGAGCTAGTTTAATATGGAAAGAAGCCTTGTTGGGTTGAACAATGTGAAAACAAAAGTTGAATGACAAGTATCTTAAATTAAACAGTATTATGAAAAAAGGAAATAGCTACTCACCATATAGTGGAGATATGCTGAGTCACAGACAGACTTCTAAACGAGTAAGCTTGTAGCCAAAAGGCCTTTTTATGAATTAGACAATGCAATTTGCTCCATCCAAAAGAAAGCATTTCCATAACTTCAAACTTCTTTTCTGAGATAGTATGCCAGCTGTCCACCAACACTTCCCTATGATGTGAAAACAAACTGTTTATAGCATAATACCAAGATTTTGACAATTTTACATTGCCTGTCAGGATGGAAAGTTACTTTTCCACTAAATAATTATTATCATCATAGTTAAGACATACCATTCCAAGTATACACATAACGTTCTGTGCCTTGTCAGCATTAATGGAGTTAATTACCATCATCCTATGGATGGAACAAAAACTTAGGACTGTAAACATAGACAACAGATTTATGGCCATAAGAGTTGTTTGCCTAGCATGAAGGTGCAGTCATTAGTTTCAGAACTTGCTTACCTCTCCAGAATGAGATTTTCACTCTTCAGCGGAGTGTGCGCTGATATGAAACTTCCTGACAGATTAAAACTGTGTGCCCGACCGAGACTCGAACTCGGGACCTTTGCCTTTCGCGGGCAAGTGCTCTACCAACTGAGCTACCGAAGCACGACTCACGCCCAGTCCTCACAGCCTTACTTTTGCCAGTAAAGTTTGGAAGGTAGGAGACGAGATACTGGCAGAAGTAAGGCTGTGAGGACCGGGCGCGAGTCGTGCTTTTGCTCACCTCTGCTGGAAGTCTTTGTCTGTTAATGTTTTTTAAAGCTTACTAGGAATTTCAAAAAGATCTTTAAAGGGGTGCATCAAATAAAGTGCATATCCTGTGCTGTGATTGGCTGATAGAAGTGAACCGAACAGATATGATGTTGATTTATGAGTTTGCACAGAAAAAATGTCATATTTGGAGGGTTTTCATTTTTATAAACACTTACCATCAAAGTGTGCAGTTTAATTGGTGCACTGCATTGGAGATTCTCTCTGCTAAATTGTTGGGAAAGGTAATGTCAGCAATTAAAACTGTTCCGGGAATGAAGTTTGTAAGAAGCAGAATTTTTTTCATTTTTTGTCACTTCTAGGACTACAGCTCTTAACAAGAGAAATGTACTCTAATTTTAAGATTATATGTGTACCTCAGCCTCCAGCAAAAAGGTGAAACCTAATTTCAACACTGAATAACCATCAGATGCTATCTGATGCATATTACAACATTTGTTCGTGAGAATGAGGAAAATGGTGAATTTAATTATATTTCTTAGAAAGTGACAATTTCTAGCTTTTTTGTGTGTGTTCTCAATTACACGAAATTTTTCTGTCCCTTGTTATTCATTCTGTTCTGCAATATGAAAATAAACTTCATCACTTGCATTATATCAATATGCATATGTCTTCTGCATTCACGTTTGCTGCATTATTATTATTGTTGTTGTTGTTGTTGTTGTGACATTTTCCAGTTATTATCAGGTAAATGGCACATTATCTGATTGATGGATTGATTTATGAATTCAGAATAGTCGGAAGGTCTCAGTGGGAAAGACATAAAGTATCTCAATTTTTACAAAAATTTGCTGAGTGCAGCTTTTACTTCCATCTATATTTCTACTGTCTGAAGAAACTGATAAAAGAGTTGTCAATTCTGAAATAATAACTTTTCAATTGCAGGTGACTGGAAGCCTTCCAATTACTGCAAGGCATATAGAAAGTATAATTAGAATGTCTGAAGCTCATGCAAGGATGCACTTGCGTGAATATGTACAAGAATCGGATGTCAACATGGCTATATGCATGATGTTGCAGAGCTTTATCCAGACACAGAAATACAGTGTCATGAATGCTATGAAAACTGTAAGTGCTGAATAAAAATTTATTAATCATGACTTAATTATTTGATTGTGTATGTTCATTTTGATGGTTTACTTTTCTTGTTCCTCCAAGCTATTATATTCTTGCATGAATATTATATTCCTTCTACACTTAATTTTAATATCTGCATTTCTTTGTTGTGTCTTGATATGCACAAGAGGCATTACATTTTATTTTCCAGACATTCCAGAAATACCTTTCATATGACAAAGACAATAATGAATTGCTGTACTACATCCTACAGTCCATGACAAAGGATCAGTTGATTTTCATGAGAAGTTTACATGGAACAAAAGTTCGTATGCTGAAGCTGAGAGAGAAAGACTTCTTAGATAAGGTGTGTAGTAGATTGTGAAAATTAATTTAATTATTAAATGTAGGATTAGTTTTGTCCCATTTATAAAAAAGGCTCTATGTGGTGTGCTCAAATAAACATTTAAAGTAAATCTAGATTAGAGTTCGCAATTGATTGATTAACTTATACATTTTTGTTCACTTCATTAAAAATTTTCAAAAAATTGAAAATCCTATGATTATTTATAATGTTAATTTTTATCGTAGTTGTAGTTACTTGCGTGGTTATGAACAAACAACTTGCTCTTGGTTTCTGGCTTGGATTCTTCAACCAAATTTTGTTTGATGATCTTTCAAATGTTTTGCCAATATGAGTGGCTGGCATTATCAAAGTTTCACCCTTCATTGCCAACAGGCAATGTGTCAACATTTGACCATGAAAGCCATACCAATTTTGTGCCTTGGTTACGGTTTGGAATTTTGGATGCGCTCTCTCTCTCTCTCTCTCTCTCTCTCTCTCTCTCTCTCTCTCTCTCTGTGTGTGTGTGTGTGTGTGTGTGTGTGTGTGTGCGTGCGTGCGTGCGCATGCATGTACGTGCGCGTGCGCGCGTGTGTGCACTGTTGTAGTCAGCCATCAAACTACTTCCCCTGAAAATGATGGAGAAAGGGTTAGTTGACTGAAGTAATAATAATAATATAACTTTCTTTTTTGTAATGCTATGTAAATGGATTGTGAATTCTGGCATTATCTATTTTTGAATAGTTGACTGTTTTCATCTACGTGTTTGTTATCTTGTAGTAATACTCTTCCCTTTATGTTTACATCTTAATTTTTTGTATCAATATAACTGTCTTCAGGGCTTTGGATATTAAGAACTTCTGCCTAAGCCAAATGAATTTTCTCTGATAAAAATGATAAAATCATATTCAATACAATAGCTACTGTGCTATAACATCAGAAAGTGTATTTTTATAGATGTACTTTCATAAAAGCTATGTTATAGTTGTGTCTCGTGTTGGCCTTTCTTGTAATTCATAATTGCAGCGATCTCAGATATCTGCAAATTTCTTCAGACAGTTACTAACTTTTATGTCGTGTCCTGTGTTCCGGGAAGACATGCTGTATTCCATGTGTCTCTTGAACAGAATTTTATCCCCAGCACACTCTTCATTTTCCTGTAGTATACATAATGATAAATCCAGTTGAGTAGCAGTTGAATTTGTGAAGAAGGTGAAAATCATGTTCTTTATGAACTGGTGTGGCACCTGTTCAATTTTGTTATGCATGTCTAGTATGCTGATCCCAGTTTGTGTGAACTATTAATTCTTTAGTTGTTCGTGAGAAGAAAATGGAACACACTTAGTGCTGTAAACTGTTGTACAGGAACTCTGTAATTCAGTAACTCCATTATTAAGTGTATGCTATTGGCTATCAAGAAAAATGAGCACCAGTTTGAAAAAATGTCAGTCCTTCTCTTACTTCACTGGTTCAAAAATACTGTAACTTGTAGTAGGATTTTTCAGATAAGCTCAAGATACATCGGTTATGTCTACAACTCATACAGACTGCAGTTATAAAAATAATAATGACATGAAAGGGAAGCAGTAGTTCAGAAGGGAGAGAAATGATTGTAGCCTGTTCCTGATGTTCACTGTGTACAGCGAGCAAGCTGTGGAGGGAACTGAGTACTGGAGTGTAGTTGAATTACATTGGGCAGTGCTAAGGGAATTATGTTAAGAACTGAGGTACTAAAAACAGTACATGAGTTCTCATGTTGTGGCAGCTACATGAATGATGATGGCTAAAGTAGAAATGCAGATTAGCAATAGCAAAAAAAGCATTTCTGAAAAAGTGAAAATTATTAACATTGAATATAAGTTTAAATGTAAGTAGGTCACTGAAGATATTTGTCAGGAGTATAATGAAACATGGATGATAAACAGTTCAGAAAATAAAAGAATAGAAACTTTTGAATGTGCTTCTATGGAAGAATGCTGAAGCTCAAATTGTCGCAAAGTTGTCCGTATGAGTGCCCTTTCTTGTTGCAAGAAGACTTTGCCAGAACATTCAGTTAGATACGTGTTTTATGTATTTCTGGAACATAAAATGGAAAATTCTTGTGATACGTTTGAGAAACATGACAGTGTATTCATATTCCAGTGCACAAATCACTGTAAGAATAGTCACGTGCAGTTACTGCGGAGAGGTTTGCTATTTAAACCAACAACAGTGTTATGTAGTCTGGTCGTAAAGAATATATAATACCACCCCTCTTCTCATTGCCAGACAAATGCTGGTGGTGAAAATTTCTTCTATCACGAGGATTTGGGCCAGCTATGTTGTAGTTGAGTAATTCTTTATTTCCGGGCATTAGTGAACTGTGCTGCTGGGATAAGTTAGGTCACCTTTACGGAATTTAATTATTTTGCCAAGCAGTATGCATCCACAACTAAAAATGTGATTGAAATGATCAAATGTGTGATAATGCGGTCGCACTGTGACACTCAAAAAAGTGCAGCCTTGTAAAATTAAAATTGTAGGTGATGGAATGACAGATGACAACCTCTCATGTTATGGAAGAGGTAGTAACCAGTGCACAGGTTCATAAACTGCTATACACACACTGTATCGTCACACTTTTTGCTACTATACACACAATATGACTTGACACTGGGAGTTGCTGGAAGCACAAACACATGATCTCTGTCCAGCACCCCCTTGCAGATCTGGGGGTTAGAACAGGCCCACAGTATTCCTGCCTGTCATAAGAGTTGACTAAGAGGTGTCTCACACTTTTCGGCCCTGTAAGCTCAGGTTCCATTTTATGGTTTGACCTGCCACTTTCTAAATTCTACAGAAGTGTGGGCCATATGGGGACGGTGCACAAGTTATCTGTAACGCCCTTAGATTCCATCTCCTGAACCTCTTGTCGTCATGGCTTTGCATCTTCACCTGCAATTCAACTATTTGGGCGAGGACACTTTCTGGTGTGTGTTATCTTCGTCTGCTGTCTCCTGTCCTCTTTTGCTCCCATGACAGTATTAGATTTCTCTGTGTCCAATATTCAGCACGGTAGCCAGTCCGTTACGGTGGGACCGTGATGTACCCATTTGGTGGTAGCCCCCTGACAACACAGGGATCGCACTGCTGATTGCTGAGCTGTAAACTCCCCACATATGCCAAGGAGTAGATGCCTGTCTTCCTCCCAGCAACGCCCACCATGCCAGGTGGCCTTTGCTGTGTGGCGCCTGTAGGGAGAGCCCCCGATCGGAGTGTGTGGCATCAGGGCAGATGACCCACAATGAAGCGGTCTAAGTCATCTCTTGCTGGTGACCGTATGGTGCCAGCACTGTGTAAGAAGGGTAAGATCGAGTACAATGCTGACAGGTAAGACCCTAAATCATTTATCTTCCCCATGGGAGGAACATAGGGCTACAGAAAGAAGAGAGCTATATTCACCTTGGTATTTAATCTGTAGCAGAATGGATGGGGACTCCTTTCCAGCTACGAAGCCTCAATTTTTTGTTGAACACCTTGAGGATATAAGTTTGGGGAAGTGACAGCACTGTCCAAGATGAGAAACAGTGCAGTCTTGATTCAGGCAGCATCCCCAGCCCAATCCCGGGCATTACTTGCCTGTGACCAGCTGGGTGATACTTCTGTTTCTGTCACTCCCCTTGACGAACTAATAGATTTTAAACGACTCCGTGCTTGTGTTCGCCAGCTTATAAAAAGGCGGAAACAGGAGTGTTGGGAGAGGTGGGTCTCGACCATTGGGTGCCATAAATCATCTTCCCAAGTCTGGAAGAAGATCAGACGTGTTTTTTGGTACCAGGACCCAACAGGTGTCCCTGGCATTAACATAAGTGGCATGTTATCTACCGACACAAACGCAGTTGCCGAGCACTTTGCTGAGCACTATGCTCGAGCCTCTGCGTTGGAGAATTACCCCGCAGCTTTTCGCACCCTCAAATTGCAGATGGAAAGGAAAGTCCTCTCATTCACTGAATGTCACAGTGAGCCCTATAAATGCTCCCTTCAAACATCTCTTGTCCGACTACAAGTGACATCTCCTCCTCATCATCTTCAACTGCCTCTGGTGCGATGACGTCTTTCCATCGCAATGGCGGGAGAGCACCATCAGTCCAGTGCTCAAACCTGGCAAATACCCACTTGATGTGGATAGCTGTCGCCCCATCAGCCTCACCAACGTTCTTTGTAAGCTGCTGGAACAGGTTGTGTTGTGTCCTGGAGTCGTGTGGCTTGCTGGCTCCATGTCAGAGCGGCTTCACCTAGGGTCGCTCTACCACTGATAATCTTGTTTCCATCAAGTCTGCCACCCGAACAGCCATTTCCAGACGGCAACACCTGATGTCCGAAAGAACAGACACCATATCCATATAAGTATATAGTTATGGCAACACTGACCATGACCTTCTTCTTCTGTGCGGATGCACACATACTCCCCGAACTCTTACGGGACTTTGTAACAATGTCTTCCATGAGTGATGAGTGTGTTGGGGTGGGACACTACGAATGTAGTGTGTGGACATACAAAGTGAGAATGTGGGTCTCGCAGGAGGCGTGCGCGAGATAGTCCCTGCAGTCGCTATCCTCTGTGCCCTCGGTGGCTCAGATGGATAGAGCGCCTGTCATAAGCTGGTGATCCCGGGTTTGAGTCACGGCACACATTTTCATCTGTCGGACAAGTCCGAAAGAACAGACACCATATCCATCTAAGTACATTAAAGATACTTCTTACTATTTGACACATATCTTATCTTTTAGAGATAAGCAGCATTGGTGTTTTGCATAAAATAATTGCATTTTTCTTTTGTTGCAGGCCAGAGTCATTGGTATTACTGATGTATCAACATTTTTCAAGTCTCATATTTTCACTGGTAATGGATTCAAGTATGAAGCTGACAGACATCTGATAATTAAGAAAATAATACACCCAGATAATGAATGAACCTTCAGGGTATATGTTCCAAAACAGTTGTTTTAAACAATCCCAGTGATCTGTTGGAGATGAGATTGGCTTTCCTAGTGAACTTATCTCATTCACATCTGATGTGTATACATATTGTATAAATTGCAGTTTTCTGCCAAAGTGCTTTCTGTCAGGTGTGTGTGTGTGTGTGTGTGTGTGTGTGTGTGTGTGTGTGTGTACACATGTACGTACATGCACAATATACAAAGACCGTGTTTTGAATGCTTAAAAGAAAGAATTTAGTATTTTTGTGCTAGTGGCAGTGAAGAGTGCGATGGATATCATGGATCTGCAACAAGACTGTTTTCATCAAGTGGTTAACCATAGTTATATAAAAAAGTACAGCCTGTTGTATTGTTCAAATGATCAGTCTCTCTTGTCTTCTTTTGTTAATGTATTGTATTCTCACTTTTCTCAAGGCATTGCATTTTCACTGATGAATATGTGTGCGCGTGTGCATGTGCGTGTGTAATTACTCGAGTCTGTCTTCCTGTTCTTGTCTATAAAAGTTAATTTTTAACATTGACTTGGTTGCACACCATGTTTATTGAAACATCACAGTTATTTTGTCAATTTCAAATATGTAAGTTACATGTGAATTCTCTCAAACACAACTGCTGTATTTTGGTATATGAACAAAAGTGCAACAAACTTTAGATTTATGGATTTTCTAAGGAACATCAATTGTAAGAACTGAACCTGTAAGATAATGATGAAAGCGTACAAATATTTTGCAGACTATTAATTTTATGGAAAGAACTTAAATTTTATGCCAATATCACAATTATGGATTGTTGTATTTCTTTGCTGTATGATGTCTCAAGAAGTAAAGTATTTTTATAATCTTATAAAGAGGATATTAGTAAAAATTCACAGACACATAAAATTGTATATAAAAAATAAAATTAAGTTACAATTAAGTAAATTTTAAAAATTGAGATCTACTGTACCAATGATATATTTGTAATCTTAGTGTTCCCTTCGCCAACGTTGTATTCTATAGCACTGAATGAAATGGCTCAGAGGTGAGACACTGGACTTGGATTTCGTAGGATAGCGATCCAAATCCCAGTCCAGCCATCCATATTTAGGTTTTCCATTGTTTCACTGTGTTATTTATGGCAAATGTCATGACAGTCCGTTTGAAAAAGACATAGATAATTTCCTTCCTGAAATATACAGGGTGTTTCAAAAATGACCGGTATATTTGAAACGGCAATAAAAACTAAACGAGCAGCGATAGAAATACACCGTTTGTTGCAATGTGCTTGGGACAACAGTACATTTTCAGGCAGACAAACTTTCGAAATTACAGTAGTTACAATTTTCAACAACAGATGGCGCTGCAGTCTGGGAAACTCTATAGTACGATATTTTCCCCATATCCACCATGCGTAGCAATAATATGGCGTAGTCTCTGAATGAAATTACCCGAAACCTTTGACAACGTGTCTGGCGGAATGGCTTCACATGCAGATGAGATGTACTACTTCAACTGTTCAATTGTTTCTGGATTCTGGCGGTACACCTGGTCTTTCAAGTGTCCCCACAGAAAGAATTCACAGGGGTTCATGTCTGGCGAATAGGGAGGCCAATCCACGCAGCCTCCTGTATGTTTCGGATAGCCCAAAGCAATCACACAATCATTGAAATATTCATTCAGGAAATTAAAGACGTCGGCTGTGCGATGTGGCCGGGCACCATCTTTCATAAACCACGAGGTGTTCGCAGTGTCGTCTAAGGCAGTTTGTACCGCCACAGATTCACGAAGAATGTCCAGATAGCGTGATGCAGTAATCGTTTCGGATCTGAAAAATGGGCCAGTGATTCCTTTGGAAGAAATGGCGGCCCAGACCAGTACTTTTTGAGGATGCAGGGACGATGGGACTGCAACATGGGGCTTTTCGGTTCCCCATATGCGCCAGTTCTGTTTATTGACGAAGCCGTCCAGGTAAAAATAAGCTTCGTCAGTAAACCAAATGCTGCCCACATGCATATCGCCGTCATCAATCCTGTGCACTATATCGTTAGCGAATGTCTCTCGTGCAGCAATGGTAGCGGCGCTGAGGGGTTGCCGCGTTTGAATTTTGTATGGATAGAGGTGTAAACTCTTGTGCATGAGACGATACGTGGACGTTGGCGTCATTTGGACCGCAGCTGCAACACGGCGAACGGAAACCCGAGGCCGCTGTTGGATGACCTGCTGCACTAGCTGCGTGTTGCCCTCTGTGGTTGCCGTACGCAGTCGCCCTACCTTTCCAGCACGTTCATCCGTCACATTCCCAGTCTGTTGAAATTTTTCAATCAGATCCTTTATTGTATCGCTTTTCAGTCCTTTGGTTACATTAAACCTCCGTTGAAACTTCGTCTTGTTGCAACAACACTGTGTTCTAGGCGGTGGAATTCCAACACCAGAAAAATCCTCTGTTCTAAGGAATAAACCATGTTGTCTACAGCACACTTGCACGTTGTGAACAGCACACGCTTACAGCAGAAAGACGATGTACAGAATGGCGCACCCACAGACTGCGATGTCTTCTATATCTTTCACATCACTTGCAGCGCCATCTGTTGTTGAAAATTGTAACTACTGTAATTTCGAAAGTTTGTCCGCCTGAAAATGTACTGTTGTCCCAAGCATATTGCAACAAACGGTGTAATTCTATCGCTGCTCGTTTAGTTTTTATTGCCGTTTCAAATATACCGGTCATTTTTGAAACACCCTGTACATCTACATCCCTACTCTACAAACCACTAAGAAGTGCTTAGTGGTGAGGATGTCCCATTGTAACATGCATTTGGGTTTTTTCTCATTCCATTTCCATATAGAGGATGGAAGAATGACTGCTTAAATTCCTCTGAGTGCACCTCTCATCCTACTTCATTACCTGCTGTTCCTGGGCCAGTCTTATTTTTGGTTTTGTAAATGAGGTACTCTCATTTCGTGCTGGTGTTAAGGTAAGTTGTTAATTGGATTTGAACCATTAGCTCTGTAAGTGTGTTCTAGTTCACGTTGCTGCAGTTTCAAATTTTCAGTTGTATTGTTTATTGAAAGGGAAAAGTTCATAAGAAGAGAAATTGTATATTTAGCTTTAAATTGGGTATTAATTGGCATGGGATTAACTTATCTGGATTTAATTTTTAATGTCTTTCTTTCATTAGACAGGCTGAGTATCAGACTGATTAGAGCTTATCTACAAAAAATAACACAGTTTGATTTTGTTTAAGCTTTTATAAGGCTATTCAGTGTTGGAAGTCACTACTGGTAACCCTAACTCGTTTGTGTATTATCTGTGAGTACAAACAGAACTGCAACATGCTACTAATATGTAGACACATGCAGATCTGTGTAATTATTTCTAATATATGGACATAAATGACAGATGTACATGTTGCTGCAAGTTAGTGAATAATAGTTTGGTCTGGTAAGTTGCTGTTTCGTTGGGACAGCTGGAGTTGATCAGATGAAGGTTCTCCTATGTATATGAGGGGTATATTTAAAAGATCTGTAGATGGCAAAATAAGTAGCTAAGATTTGTGCCCAACTGGCACAGACTGAGACAGCAAAAAAATTTATTATAAAATATGGGGGTGGGGAGGAAATTTGCAAAAAGGGACTAGTTTGGGAAATCTTGTTACCACTGAAGTCAAGAACAAATTTAGCTTCTTGTCTTTTTGAGAGAGAAGCCTGTTTCAGGTATAGAAGAAAGAAGTGCACAACAGAACACTAAGAATTTAAAAGTTATGTTGGAAAGTGAGAAGAACAGAAAGATACTGGTGCTAGGTAGTAGTTTTGGGAGGAAGATTTGAGATCAGCGTACCAGGTCTCAGGTACAGGTAACAGAACTGTAAACAACTGATTGCCTAATCACTAGAGATTTGAGTGAAGCAGTTGAGGGAGCAGGTAACAGCCTGGCCAAGAATGCAGAACTAATTAATCTGCCCTCCACTGTAACATAATACGCAGAATGTTCATAGAACACCCATGTGAAACTCGGTAAACTCCTTCTTTGGCATGATCTCGGATGCCACACTGGCCTGAATGTAAGTATGTGATCAAAGAGTTGACCCTCCATGTGAATTTCTGCAGTTTGTTGTTTTGTGGTAGGTTCAAATTGATAACACTGTCTCGTCACCAGTGATGATTCTTGAAAGACATGAATTGTCTGTGGTTTGCATTTCAATCAAGCCATGTCTATGATGTTATTTGGAAACACTTTATTTAGAGATGTTGCTCCGTCACAATTTGTGACACAACATTGATACACTATGGTCGCACATCAACTACTTAACACTGCCTATTCACAACTGACTGGTCGAATGCACTTCTGTTGTTTACAGTTCAAGCTGCGCCCGTAGTTGCAGTGCTGACCTTGATTATAAGCCTGGAGAAGAATCAGTCTCCGAATTTTTGTTGGGGTCATGTGATGTACACATTGTGGTAATAAATGTTGCTATTCAAGGTAGCAACATGGCCATTTTCCTTTTTACTGCACAGTGGAAGATGGTTGCATAGAAATCTTAATTTATGACAGTAGTGGTAGAAGAAAGACCACATGGTGTGCGCACATTTTTCATTTATGCACACATACAAAACAATACAGCTACAAGGTGTAACAGAGGGAGAGTGTTTTACTTGTGGGAAGGAGCTATTTACACTTTGACGTCACATCTTGGGGGTGGTATTGATGTCGAAGTAGGACAGTCAGGTGACAATTGCTGTTATTCCAAAAGAAAAAAAAGAAGATTGTATGGAATTAATTAATTCTTGATTTTGGGATACTAATGATCTATCTGTTCACAAGTCTGGTTATTAAGAGCTATTTGTGAATGTTTAAAATTCTCTTGCAAATTTCACACCAAAATGACACAGGAAAGCGCTGCACTAGTAGACAAGAATTTTGCGGGTGAGCACTTGAAACACTCAGGTGACAAGAATCGGGTGGTGGTGGTAGTATCACGTACACGAGGTATAAACAGACAGTACATTGGTAGAGCTGTCATTTGTTCTGGGTGATTCAAGTGAAAAAGTGCCCTATGTGATTATGGCTGCAGGGCAGGAATTAACAGACTGAACACAGAATGGTAGTTGGAACTAGACACATGGTACATTCCATTTTGGAATTCATTGAGGTATTTAGAGTGTGTTGAGAATACCAAATTTCAGGCATTAGCTCTCACAACAGACACTTCAGTGAGCCTTCACTTAATAATTGAGAGCAGCTACCTTTGTGTATAGTTGTCAGTGCTAACAGACAGGCAACACTGAACGAAACACCTTCAGAAATCAATGTGGGACATACGACGAACTTACCTGTTAGGACAGTGTGGCAAAATTTAGCATTAATGGGGTATGGCAGGAGACAGCCAACGTGAGTACCTTTGCTAACAGCATGACATTGCGTGTAGCAGCTCTCCTAGGCTCGTGACCAAACTGGTTGGACTTATGAGGACTGGAAAACTGTGTCCTGCTGGTGGTGGCCCCCCTAATGGTGTGGGCTGTGTTTACATGGAATGGACTGGGTACTCGGATCCAACTAAACTGATCATCGACTGTAAATGGTTATGTTTGGCTACTTGGTAACCATATGCAGCCCTTCATGAACTTAATGCTCCCAAATGATGGAATTTTTATGGACAATAATGTGCCTGTCATTGGGCCACATTTGTTCACAATTGGTTTGAAGAACATTCTGGACAGTTTGAGTGAATGATTTGGCTACCCAGATCGCCCGACATGCTTCCAATTGAATGTTTATGGGAGGTAATTGAGAGGTCAGTTCATGCACAAAATCCTGCACAGGCAACACTTCACTGATTATGGATGGTTGTAGAGGCAGCACAGCCCAATATTTCTGTATGGGACTTAACGATGACTTGCTGTTGTCCATGCCACATCAAGTTGCCGCATCCCATGATTTTTTGTCACCTCAGTTAATACATGATATTTGTTTATCCAGTAGTGAATGGCGTGTGATCGAGATATGCAGCTGATTGAAATGAAATAGATAAAGGGAAATAGAGTAGTTAATGGACAGCCAACCAAGTTTCAAAGTAGCCTTACATGATGCTTGCTGGAGGGATGTGTATAATGTGACAGGTATGAATTCTAAATTTAATATTTTTATAAATGGGCTTCTATCTATCCTTAACTGCTGATCTCAAGAAAACCAAGCTTGGTAATAATAAGACAACAGAAACACGAGGACTGCAAAAAGAATCATCATATTGTTTACAAGGGAATGGTTGGAACTGGTTTGCACAAACAGAAATCCTAATTACATGTTGTAATAAATATGGTTCTGTCTTGAAAAGTGATTGAAATGCTAAAGAAACCTTGGTATCTCTGAAATTAATGATTTGGATAGTAAAATTAAATTTATGTGGCCAATATTTGAAGGGAAACTGGGAAATACGGTATGGAATGTGACAACTGTATTACTGCAGTCAGGCGACCAACATATTTGATAATCATTATTTGAAGCAGCACAGGAGGCTGACATGAACAATTCAAGGTACAAAACAATAGCGTAAATGCAAGTTGCAGTACATCGGGCAAATGGTGAATACTCCAAGCTCTTTATAAAAAATAAATAATGTAATGTAACGCCTACAAAAACAATAACTTTCATGATGTTGGTAACATCACAACCACTGAAATCCTGTTCTTCACATACACTGTTAGAAAAAATGCAACCCCAGGAAGGAGTTGCGTGACATAAACGAAAGATTGTTAGTGTGATTCTTCATATGAAAGATGTCTATTCAAATTTCAGGTAAGAGTGGCCTAGTAGTGCCACTATGATAATTGAAATCAGATTTGCTTTAAATAAATGCTGCAACAGTCATGAGTGATAATTACCTTTGAGATTGGCCTTGGTGAGTTGATGTTGGGCAAGAAAGCCTTTAAGGTGACAATGACGCCATTGTCAACACCTCACTGAGTTTGAATGAGGTCATGTAATAGGACTGTGAGAAATTGGGTATTTCTTCTGTGATCTGATGGAGGACTTGCCAAGAATATAGCCATTGTACATGATGCTTGCAGCAATGGTTACCAGAATGTATGGTCACAAGAAGACTGGGCTCTGGACAGCCACATGGTACTAGAACAAGGGAAGTCCATCATGTTTGGTGTATGGTTGTGGCGCATCTTACTGCATCTGCAGCAGCAGTTTGCACCACAGTGACACTATGAACTGTTGCAAATCAGTTACTTCAAGGACAGCTCCGAGCCAGATTCCCTGTAGCGTGCATTCCACTTACCTCAAACCACCACCATTTGCGACTTCATTGGTGTCAAGTGAAAGTTTGTTGGAGGGGAGGGTGGAGTACTGTTGTTTTTTTTGATGAACGCAGGTTCAGCCTCAAAGGCAGTGAGTTGTACGAAAAATTCTTGACTGCTTTACTTCGAATTATTACTTGATATTCTAATTAACATTCAGGTGGACGTAGGCTGTATATTGATTAAATAATAATGTTGAGATTTTCCATTAACACTGACAGTGAGTATGAAAATGTGTGCTGTAGTTTTGTTTCTCTGTTTTAACTATGATAGTAAGGCATTTAAACCGTTAGACAAATTGTTTCCCCCCATATATATTCTTTCTCCTTATATACAATTTTAAACAAGAATTTCGTACGTAACAGTGTTTTTTTTTTTTTGTTTTCTTCCTTGCAGTTGGTTTTAACAGAAAACAGACTAAATAGTGACTGAAGCTAGTATCCTCACAGCTCCAGCAGTTGGAGAGGTGTACCTCCTACTCCATACTCCCATGATCCCAAGTGATTTATGCACTCATTTGAGGCGACTTTTTGTTCCCGATCAAGATTTTGTTTGCAGTAACATTAGGAAGAGGAGATGGACAATGAAGGGTGGGCAGAGGTGAAATGGACTAGTGGATTGGGGGGGGGGGGGGGGGGGGAGAGTAGGAGATTAAGACTCATATCCGAGGTGTAACGGGTGTAATTGCAGATATTTGTGTTGGTGACAGAGGATGATGTACTGAACAACATTAAATCTGTATTTTCACTATTTGCAGACAAATAATTAGCTGTTATGAGTTGTATGGTTTTAGGTTTGGTTGTACCTGCAAGTTCATATTACAAGAGCAAGGCATTAATAATTGTCTTCCCTTGGGAAACAGTTCAGGTGTTGTATTGTGGATGCAAACTCTTACTCTGTAGTGATAGGTATAGTCCACCTACTGTGCAGTCACAGCCATACAGAGAACATCAGGTCGTAAAGTTTGTGACGTGTCTGTGATGCAGAGAAAAAAACAACCAACATGCATCAACCAATCAACATACTGATGTGTGTAGATATTAAGTCACTACATATAAAAACATCTACACTTGTACCTATTACACCCTGTATAACTCTAATACATATTTAACAATTGTGAAGTGTTGCTGGGTATGCTGTTGTTGTTGTGGTCTTCAGTCCTGAGACTGGTTTGATGCAGCTCTCCATGCTACTCTATCCTGTGCAAGCTTCTTCATATCCTAATACCTACTGCAATCTACATCCTTCTGAATCTGCTTAGTGTATTCATCTCTTGGTCTCCCTCTACGATTTTTACCCTCCACGCTGCCCTCCAATACTAAATTGGTGATCCCTTGATGCCTCAGAACATGTTCTACCAACCGATCCCGTCTTCTGGTCAAGTTGTGCCACAAACTTCTCTTCTCCCCAATCCTATTCAATACTTCCTCATTAGTTATGTGATCTACCCATCTAATCTTCAGCATTCTTCTGTAGCACCACATTTCGAATGCTTCTATTCTCTTCTTGTCCAAACTATTCATCGTCCATGTTTCACTTCCATACATGGCTACACTCCATACATATACTTTCAGAAATGACTTCCTGACACTTAAATCTATACTCGATGTTAACAAATTTCTCTTCTTCAGAAAAGCTTTCCTTGCCATTGCCAGTCTACATTTTATATCCTCTCTACTTCGACCATCATCAGTTATTTTGCTCCCCAAATAGCAAAACTCCTTTACTACTTTAAGTGTCTCATTTCCTAATCTAATTCCCTCAGCATCACCCGACTTAATTCGACTACATTCCATTATCCTCGTTTTGCTTTTGTTGATGTTCATCTTTTATCCTCCTTTCAAGACACTGTCCATTCCGTTCAGCTGCTCTTCCAAGTCCTTTGCTGTCTCTGACAGAATTACAATGTCATTGGCGAACCTCAAAGTTTTTATTTCTTCTCCATGGATTTTAATACCTACTCCGAATTTTTCTTTTGTTTCCTTTACTGCTTGCTCAATATACAGATTGAACAACATCGGGGAGAGGCTACAATCCTGTCTTACTCCCTTCCCAACCACTGCTTCCATTTCATGTCCCTCGACTCTTATAACTGCCATCTGGTTTCTGTACAAATTGTAAATAGCCTTTCGCTCCCTGTATTTTAACCTGCCACCTTTAGAATTTGAAAGAGAGTATTCCAGTCAACATTGTCAAAAGCTTTCTCTAAGTCTACAAATGCTAGAAACGTAGGTTTGCCTTTCCTTAGTCTTTCTTCTAAGATAAACGTGTTCCAGTGTTTCTAGGGAATCCAAACTGATCTTCCCCGAGGTTGGCTTCTACTAGTTTTTCCATTCATCTGTAAAGAATTCGTGCTAGTATTTTGCAGCTGTGACTTATTAAACTGATAGTTCAGTAATTTTCACATCTGTCAACACTTGCTTTCTTTGGGATTGGAATTATTATATTCTTCTTGAAGTCTGAGGGTATTTCGCCTGTTTCATACATCTTGCTCACCAGATGGTAGAGTTTTGTCAGGACTGGCTCTCCCAAGGCCGTCAGTAGTTCCAGTGGAATGTTGTCTACTCCGGGGGCCTTGTTTCAACTCAGGTCTTTCAATGCTCTGTCAAACTCTTCACGCAGTATCGTATCTCCCGTTTCATCTTCATCTACATCCTCTTCCATTTCCATAATATTGTCCTCAAGCACATCGCCCTTGTATAGACCCTCTATATACTCCTTCCACCTTTCTGCTTCCCCTTCTTTGCTTAGAACTGGGTTTCCATCTGAGCTCTTGATATTCATACAAGTCATTCTCTTATCTCCAAAGGTCTCTCTAATTTTCCTGTTGGCAGTATCTATCTTACCCCTAGTGAGATAAGCCTCTACATCCTTACATTTGTCCTCTAGCCATCCCTGCTTAGCCATTTTGCACTTCCTGTCGATCTCATTTTTGAGACGTTTGTATTCCTTTTTGCCTGCTTCATTTACTGCATTTTTATATTTTCTCCTTTCATCAATTAAATTCAATATTTCTTCTGTTACCGAAGGATTTCTACTAGCCCTCGTCTTTTTACCTACTTGATCGTCTGCTGCCTTCACTACTTCATCCCTCAAAGCTACCCACTCTTCTTCTACTGTATTTCTTTCCCCCATTCCTGTCAATTGCTCCCTTATGCTCTCCCTGAAACTCTGTACAACCTCTGGTTCTTTCAGTTTATCCAGGTCCCATCTCCTTAAATTCCCACCTTTTTGCAGTTTCTTCACTTTTAATCTACAGGTCATAACCAATAGATTGTGGTCAGAGTCCACATCTGCCCCTGGAAATGTCTTACAATTTAAAACCTGGTTCCTAAATCTCTGTCTTACCATTCTATAATCTATCTGATACCTTTTAGTATCTCCAGGGTTCTTCCATGTATACAACCTTCTTTCATGATTCTTAAACAAAGTGTTAGCTATGATTATGTTGTGCTCTGTGCAAAATTCTACCAGGCGGCTTCCTCTTTCATTTCTTATCCCCAATCCATATTCACCGACTATGTTTCCTTCTCTCCCTTTTCCTACACTCGAATTCCAGTCACCCATGACTATTAAATTTTCGTTTCCCTTCACTATCTGAATAATTTCTTTTATTTCATCATACATTTCTTCAATTTCTTCGTCATCTGCAGAGCTAGTTGGCATATAAACTTGTACTACTGTAGTAGGTGTGGGCTTTGTATCTATCTTGGCCACAATAATGCGTTCACTATGCTGTTTGTAGTAGCTTACCCGCATTCCTATTTTCCTATTCATTATTAAACCTACTCCTGCATTACCCCTATTTGATTTTGTGTTTATAACCCTGTAGTCACCTGACCAGAAGTCTTGTTCCTCCTGCCACCGAACTTCACTAATTCCCACTATATCTAACTTCAACCTATCCATTTCTCTTTTTAAATTTTCTAACCTACCTGCCCGATTAAGGGATCTGACATTCCACGCTCCGATCCATAGAACGCCAGTTTTCTTTCTCCTGATAACGACATCCTCCTGAGTAGTCCCCGCCCGGAGATCCGAATGGGGGACTATTTTACCTCCGGAATATTTTACCCAAGAGGACGCCATCATCATTTAATCATACAGTAAAGCTGCATGCCCTCGGGAAAAATTACGGCTGTATTTTCCCCTTGCTTTCAGCCGTTCGCAGTACCAGCACAGCAAGGCCGTTTTGGTTATTGTTACAAGGCCAGATCAGTCAATCATCCAGACTGTTGCCCTTGCAACTACTGAAAAGGCTGCTGCCCCTCTTCAGGAACCACACGTTTGTCTGGCCTCTCAACAGATACTCCTCCGTTGTGGTTGCACCTACGGTACGGCTATCTGTATCGCTGAGGCATGCAAGCCTCCCCACCAACGGCAAGGTCCATGGTTCATGGGGGGGCTGGGTATGTTAGTATGCTAGTATGCTAGTAGATAATATGGGTATGCTAGTAGATAATAAAATTAACTTTCAACCAAATGTGAATCATGTCTACACTATCTGATCAGAAGTAATTGGGCATTAACCACTACATGTCACAAGAGGCATATAATCGGTATAGAAGAGGGGTGGGGAGTATGAGGGGCAGTAACAGTAGAGTGGGAAGCTCAGTGACTTCGAACACGGACATGCCATTGGGTGCCGCCTGACTAAGACATCCATCACGGACATTTCATTTCTTCTAAAGCTGCCCAGATCAACTGTTGGTGATGTGATGGTGAAGTGGAAGTGTGCAGGTACACTCACAGTTAAACCAAGACCAGGCAGACGTTATGTACTGATGTACAGCAGCCACAGACTGTTGCAGAGGGTGTTTATAAAAAATCGGAGGAATCACTCGCGAGTTCCAAAGTGCTATCAGCAGTCCAACTGGCGCAATGAGAGTGTGTAGGTGGTTAAAATGAATTGGATATAACAGACAAGCAGCTCCTCATAAGTCCCACACATTTCTGTAGCCAATGGTGACACTTGAGGTTGCATAAAGAATGATGCTATTGGACAGTGGATTACTGGAAACGAGTGATTTGGAGTGATGAATCATTCTATATGCTGTGGCAGTCTGATGGAGGTGTTTGGGTTTGGCAAAAAATGCCTGGAGAACGTTACTCATCATTATGTATAGCACCAAAAGTGAAGTTCAGAGGTAGTGGTGTTATGGACTGGGGATGATTTTTATGGTTTGTGTGTGTCCCCATTATTGCCCTTAAGAACATGCAAATTATAGAAGTATATGAACATGTTACAGCATTGTTCACTGTGTGCAGTGTACTCAATGAAACTGAATTTTCAAAATGGAGAATAATCATTACAGTTCAGAGACTGTGACTGATTGTATCAGCATGACAAGGCATCCTGCCATAAAGCAGAACTCATGAAGGGACAATAAATTTTTTTCTGATACCTTTTAATAAACACTATGTAAAATCTCAGTAAACTGGTAGTCCTAATTTAATGGTTTTTCTAAAACATTGTTTTATCCGTAATGTATGACTTCATGATAGACTGCTACTCCTGTAATGATAATTTTTGTTTGTGATGTCTCCTGTGTAAAAAAAATTCTGGAGTCATTTATTTTATTTTTTACTTACAGTCTGAATATTTTTTTGTGAATAAATTGTAATGCTGTATATTTTGATAACAACCTGTGAAAGAATAGAGCAGTTATTTCTTTATATGGTACACAACTACTTTCTTTAAAGTGGGTATGGCTCTGAGCACTATGGGACTTAAAATCTATGGTCATCAGTCCCCTTAAAGTGGATATATTCTTATGGAATGACCCATTTTTGACATTACATTTTCTGACAATGTCTAGATACATATTACTGGCCCAGTTTCAGTGATATAGTGCTGAATGGAAAATGTGTCTTCAATCTAGATTGGCGCGAAACTAAATTGTGTAAGGGTTGGCTCTTAGAACATGGCAAGGATAAACATAGAACAAAATGCATTGTGTGAAACAGACTTGTCAGTTATGCAAATGTGCATGTCCGAAAGAGCAGTGACCACTCAGAATCTGCAGCTGTGTTAGATTATATGTTAATTGAAGGGGAGAAAGGAAAGGGAGAGGATCACTGCCATTAGGACATTAAGCGCATTGGATGGGAGAAATCGGTTTTTAATTGTCCTGAGGCCAAAAACCACGCAAAGAGCAAAGTGACATTGGGCTTTTAACTATCCTGGGGCCAAAAACCGCATAAAAACCATAATGCCATCAGTTGCTAACAGTAGTGAGACTTACGCAAGACATGTTGAATTTGCTGCCCACTGTTTTCTGCCACAAATTGAAATCGAGGAACAGAATGTTCCACAACATATTGGAGTGTCTTGAGGCTCACGTTCAGAAAGAATTGCGCAGTTCGTGCCTTCAGTTCAGCCAAGTTCGTAACTGGAGTGCAGAACACAACATACGAGGTGCGGCTAGAAAAAAACCGGACTGATGCTGGAAAAAACATTTATTTACAATTTCATGTTATCTCCTTCAATGTACTCTCCTCCTCGGTCTCTACACCGCTCCATACGAATTTTCCACTGTTCATAGCAATGCTGCAGATCATTTTCGGTAAGTCCATACATTACTTCCGTCGCTTTTTCTTTTACTGCTTCAACAGTCTCAAATCTAGTTCCTTTCAAAGCTGACTTGACTTTAGGGAAAAGAAAAAAGTCACAGGGAACCAAATCAGGTGAGTAGGGTGGATGATCTAAGATGGGAATGTTGTGTTTTGCCTAAAACGTCTTCACTGACAACGCACTGTGAGCTGGGGCATTGTCTTGGTGAAGGATCCATGACTTTTTTCTCCACAAATCGTTCCGTTTTCTCCGTACTCGCTCACGTGGGGTAGCCAGGACGCTAATGTAGTAATGCTGATTCACTGTTTGTCCCTCTGGTACCCAATCAATGTGTACAATCCCTTTGATGTCAAAAAAAAAACAATCATCATTGCCTTGAATTTCGATTTTGACATTCGTGCTTTTTTTTGTCGTGGAGAACCAGGAGTTTTCCAATGCATCGATTGGCGTTTAGTTTCGGGATCGTAAGTAAAAAACCACGATTCATCGCAAGTAATAACATTTTGTAAGAAGGTGGGATCACTTTCAATGTTTTCCAGGATGTCAGAACAAATCATTCTTCGGCGTTCCTTCTGTTCAATTGTGAGACACTTTGGAACCATTTTTGAACACACTTTGTTCATGTTGAAACTTTCATGAAGAATCTGCCTAACACTTTCCTTGTCAACTCCTGTTAACTCAGACGCTGCTCTGATTGTTAAACGGCGATCTTGTCAAACAAGTTTACCGATTTTTTCAATGTTTGCATCAGTTTTTGCTGACAATGGTCTGCCAGTGCGAGTGTCATCACTGGTGTCTTCGCGGCCATCTTTATATCGTTGAAACCACTCAAACACTTGTGTTCGCTATAAACAATCATCGCCGTACACTTGTTGTAACATTACAAACGTTTCACTTGCAGATTTTCCTAGTTTGAAACAAAATTTGATGTTAACACGCTGTTCTTTCTGTACACTCAACATTTTCCGACGCACAGACAAAACGTTAACTACTTAAAACAGACGCCACGGGCAGACTGAGTGCAGGAGGCAGATGAAACTCGAGCAGTAGGCGGAGCGAGAGTCACGTGACAGGCCACGCGACTTTCAGCTTTATTGCATTCGTTTTATTGTTTCACCAGTACTAGTCCGGTTTTTTTCTAGCCACACCTCGTATTTCAGATAACTCCACAGCCGCAGATCGTACTGGTGATGCAGACGGCCAGGCGGTAGGGAAATGATGGATGATAATTCTAGCATTTCCGACATGACTCTTCAGCATCTGCTTCACTGGTTGTGCATTTTGCGGAGGAGCACCATCTTGCATAAAAATGATCCCACACTGTTGAAGGGCTGGAATGATGTTGGTGTGGAATAGACTCTCATAGGATTTACCAGTGTCGCTATAGATAAGAGGACCTACAGGACTCATCTCCCTGAAAAAATATGGCCCTACTATACAGTCGACCGGCACCACACAGTCATCTTTTCAGAATGAAATGGTACCGGGTGATGTGCATGTGGATTTTCCGTTGCCCATATTCTGAAGTGCCAATGACCTTGCCACAGTGGTAACACTGGTTCCCGTCAGATCACCAAAGTTAAGCACTGTCCGGCTGGTCTAGCACTTGGATGGGTGACCATCCGGTCTGCCGAGTACTGTTGGCAAGTGGGATGGACACAGCCCTTGTAAGGCAAACTAAGGAACTATTTGATTGAGAAGTAGCAGTTCCTGTCTCGTAAACGGACATATGGCTGGGAGAGCGGTGTGCTGACCACGTGCCCCTCCGTATCCGCATCTAGTGACGCTGTGGGCTGATGATGACACGGCAGCTGGTCGGTGCCGTCGGGCTTTCCAAGGCTTGTTTGGATGGAGTTTAGTTTAGTTTTATATTCTGAAGTTCTGTGTATTGATATGTCACTGGTGACGGAAAGGAGCTTTCTTTGTTCGCAGAATGTTCCATGGCCATTCACTGTCCACTTCCATGTGAGCAAGAAATTCGGTAGCTGACGTTTGTCTTGCTGGCAGCTCAGCAGGAAGCATCTCCTGAATATAGGTGATTTTATATGGATAGCAATGCACGATGTATCGTAGAATTTTACACACCATGGTCATCAGCATGTACAAAGTTTGGACAGTTCACCATCCGCTGCATGTTTGCACACTACTACTCGAACACTCCAGCAGTGCTGTGGCTACATCTTTGACAGATGCCGGATCAACTTCTTTTCTCCCTCAGCCATATTTCACTCCAGAACCTTAGCAGACATTGGACTGACGCCATTTTTCATACCCTTGAGTGTCCAGAATTTCTGCATACCTACTAGCGTGCTGTCACTGTTCTTACAAAAGAACTTTACGAAAGCGCGCGATCTTTCATAGAGACAGTCGTGTTGGGCTTCTGGGACGCAAAATGAGGAACAACCATGTGTGACGCATCTGTTGGTGTACACATTCTTACACTTACATCCCACCTATAGGTAAATTTTCGTTAAATTTGTTTGTTCCATGATGTCTCCCACTGTGTCACTAATACACTCCTGGAAATGGAAAAAAGAACACATTGACACCGGTGTGTCAGACCCACCATACTTGCTCCCGACACTGCGAGAGGGCTGTACAAGCAATGATCACACGCACGGCACAGCGGACACACCAGGAACCGCGGTGTTGGCCGTCGAATGGCGCTAGCTGCGCAGCATTTGTGCACCGCCGCCGTCAGTGTCAGCCAGTTTGCCGTGGCATACGGAGCTCCATCGCAGTCTTTAACACTGGTAGCATGCCGCGACAGCGTGGACGTGAACCGTATGTGCAGTTGACGGACTTTGAGCGAGGGCGTATAGTGGGCATGCGGGAGGCCGGGTGGACGTACCGCCGAATTGCTCAACACGTGGGGCGTGAGGTCTCCACAGTACATCGATGTTGTCGCCAGTGGTCGGCGGAAGGTGCACGTGCCCGTCGACCTGGGACCGGACCGCAGCGACGCACGGATGCACGCCAAAACCGTAGGATCCTACGCAGTGCCGTAGGGGACCGCACCGCCACTTCCCAGCAAATTAGGGACACTGTTGCTCCTGGGCGATGAGAGTCGCTTCTGCCTTGGTGCCAATGATGGTCGTATGCGTGTTTGGCGCCGTGCAGGTGAGCGCCACAATCAGGACTGCATACGACCGAGGCACACAGGGCCAACACCCGGCATCATGGTGTGGGGAGTGATCTCCTACACTGGCCGTACACCACTGGTGATCGTCGAGGGGACACTGAATAGTGCACGGTACATCCAAACCGTCATCGAACCCATCGTTCTACCATTCCTAGACCGGCAAGGGAACTTGCTGTTCCAACAGGACAATGCACGTCCGCATGTATCCCGTGCCACCCAACGTGCTCTAGAAGGTGTAAGTCAACTACCCTGGCCAGCAAGATCTCCGGATCTGTCCCCCATTGAGCATGTTTGGGACTGGATGAAGCGTCGTCTCACGCGGTCTGCACGTCCAGCACGAACGCTGGTCCAACTGAGGCGCCAGGTGGAAATGGCATGGCAAGCCGTTCCACAGGACTACATCCAGCATCTCTACGATCGTCTCCATGGGAGAATAGCAGCCTGCATTGCTGCGAAAGGTGGATATACACTGTACTAGTGCCGACATTGTGCATGCTCTGTTGCCTGTGTCTATGTGCCTGTGGTTCTGTCAGTGTGATCATGTGATGTATCTGACCCCAGGAATGTGTCAATAAAGTTTCCCCTTCCTGGGACAATGAATTCACGGTGTTCTTATTTCAATTTCCAGGAGTGTAGTATGCTGTTCAGATTTGACATACTGAGCAGTGATTTTCTTTCTACAGCCTTTGAAATTGGAACTTTAATTATGAATACCCTGTAGGCTAAGGAATATAGATATTAGAAATGTGCTTAAAATATTTACAGTTACGGAAAAAATTGGCAAATACGAGCAGAAATTGAAGGAACATATAAACAGAATGCAAGAAATTGGATGTCCTAAAGATGTTTCACAATACGTACCCAAAGGGGCGAGGATAGTAGGTCGACCCAGGAAGCGATGGAACTAAAAACCTGAAGCCAGAACAGGGTCCTCAGTCCATGAATATAGATGACGTAGTGATGATGAGCGGCCTTATCACTCTTCCCCCAAGCACTCCAGATGATACCCTTTTCTGACTCGCTATCCAGGGAAACATACTGAGGTCTGTTATTTAAGACAGGCCAGGGCAACTTTTGCGCTCCCGGAGAACGCTGGAGCGGAGCCCAGCGAGCGTCGTCGAGTCTGAGACGGCTGCACTGTGCTGAAGCTGCGCGCACGGAATCTTAGGAAGACTTGTTGTAATATTATAAGAGACGAATATTGCATCATACTTTTATAAGCAGGTGTTTCTCACATCTGTCTGTTTTCAACTTTTTGTTTTTCTGCCAAAGCAATTACTTGTATTATTCGATTAAATAAATACATTATGCAGTGCTAATATGGTGAGCAGGACTACAAAAAGCATTTCATACAGGCATTTAACATCATGTTGTGATGTTTAAGAACTCACACACATTTCAATTTTAGAACATTTAATAATTCTGAAACATGGTTCATGATAGAGTCAACTCATGGAGTTAAGCAGATTGTAATCTTTTTAACCTGAACACTGGCAGGACTTCATGAGTTTCATAACAGATGGAGAAAGGTTCACAAACATATCTAACCTACAAATTGCTGTGTTGAGTTATGGAACGTGTTTCATGTCATGAACCTAAAGCTGATTTTTCCAATGCATCAGTCTTGTCCACCACATCTGTTACCAATTGATTCTGTCCTTGTATTAGACACTTAAAAAATTCAAATAATTTATTATGTCAACAATAAAAGATTTTGTCACCACTCTCCTTAACACTTAAGTCACTTTTATTCCCTAATGGCAGCCTTCAGTTCAGCCAGCATTCACCATTGTTTGTCAGGAAAAAAGTGCATCGTATTGTCTTTGTAATGATGTTCCTAAATGTTTTTGCACTTCATAACAGTGCAGTGGCATATTAAGCTCTTTGCTTGTCCTGTAAACAATACGAAAACTGAGGCAATTCCCATTCGACACTGAACACGTGGCTTCTCCTCTTCTTCTTTTTTGGACGACTGCGTAGACACAACGTAGATCTAATTTAACGCAGATAGTACCATCAGCAAACTGCTCGGCGGTTGATAAGTTGACTGCCCAGCTCTAGCTGCGTCCGGATGCAGCAGCCTTCATTGTCCTCTTCCTCATCGACCCTCATCCCCTCTCGACGGGGCGCTCGCTCTCGGGGAGCACTGTTTGGCCAGGCCTGGCTTAAGAAGTCTTCGAGTGACTCGCATATCTGAAAAGTTATACCATATGCTTCGAACTTCGTAAACAGTGTGCAGTGGTCCACCATATCAACGTTTTACAGAAATCTAGAGATATGGAATTTGCCCGTTGCCCCTCATCCATGGTGCTCAGAATATCGTTTGAGAAAAGGGCAAGCTGACTTTTGCCTGACCGATGTTTACCAATTCTGTGCTGATTTCTGGACAGAAGCTTTCATGTCTCAAGGAAATTTATTGTATTCGAACACAGAATATGCTCAAGACCCCTGCAGCAAACCGATGTTAAGAATGTTGGTCAGTAATTTTGTGAGTCTGTTCTTTTACCTCTCTTATATGAGACAGTCACTTGCGCTTTTTCCAGTCGCTTGGGACTGTACGCTGGGCGCGAGATTCGCGATAAATGCAGGCTAAGTAACAGGCCATTGCTGAAGGGTACGCTCTGTAAAACCGAACCGGGATTCCCTATGAACCTGGCGACTTATTTGTTTTCAGCTCTTTCAGTTGCTTCTCAACTCCAGGGATGCCTGTTTCCATATCTTCTACAGGGCAGTTTATGTTATGGTCAAACGATGGTTTTCTACTCGATGATCTTTTAAGCGTGAAATTTACTCTTCAGTTTTCCATTTGCTTTCTTCCATTGCCACACCAGAGTGGTCGGTGCATGATTGACTGAATAGAAGCTTTCGATCCGCTTAGTGATTTTACGGAGACCAGAATTTTCTTGGGTTCTAAGATCTTTCGCTAACATATGACGGTGGTAGTTGTTGTACGATTTGCGATATTTTTATAGGTGCCCAAAATACTACTAACTTTTGTCTGTCGACACTTCCATGTTCTTTTTTGAACCGAGAGTGCTACAATTTCTGTTTTCTCAGCATCTATCGAAATTTGTTATTAAACCACGGTGGGACTTTTCTGTCCTTAAGCCACTTACTCGGCACACCTTTTCCTGTGCGCGATTCGCAATTAGTTTAAACTTTACCCATAATTCCTCTACGTCAATCATACTGAAACTAAGTAGGATGCAGACAGCAGCTTATGTGCTCTTTCCAGCATAAAATCCCTCCTAGACATCTTGCCGGATTTATTAACTTCGAAAACCATCATCTCTATGATACCGTGATCATTAATCCCTTTCTCTTTACTGACACTGTCGATAAGGTCAGACTTCTTTCTAACTACAAAGTCTAAAATTTTTCCCATTGTGAGTGGGTTATCGAACAAGCCGGTCAAGAAAGTCTTAGGAAAATGTGTTCCGAACTACTTCAGAAGACTGTCTGGCGTACTACCAGCAACGAATTCATAGGCGTTCCAGTCTATGCTCGGTAGGTTAAACAGACATATTGCATGTAGTCGTTTTTTCCGTTTTCCGTCGTACCTTAGTTGCTTCAGAACTCACGGCGGTATAATGTATATATCCAGACTGAGGCGACGAATGAAAATTTGTACCAAGGCCGAGGTTCCAATCCGGTGCAAATTTCCATTTGTCGCTTCAGTCTGCATGTATCTGCAATAGACCTTTGAGACTTGAGAAGGTCTCTAGAACCGTATAGTTTCACTTGATCATGGGGGTGTGTCCAGTCTTTGCAACTAAATGAAAGCCAGTTTGTTTCTTGCCATACGCGTTTGGCTTCTTTTATTTATGAAGCATCTTCAGTGGTTTGTCATACATGTTCCTTTTTACAAATAAATAATAAATGAATAATGTAATAGTTACAAGCATGTTACTTTTTTTCGTGTAATTCTCTTGTATTTCAGGTTAGAGTCAGTCTTTTCAGCCCGAGTTTCGTGAGGTTAAATTATCTTTTGGTGCTAGTTACGATTTCCAATGTTGCTAGTCCATGTGTGCGGGGTACTACTGCACTACCGAGCACAAACTTCCTTTGAATGATTCCACAACTGTTACGGCGGAATCAAGCGGCCAGTAGAAACATCCGATGATTAATTTAAGTTCTCTTAGGCGGGTTACTCGCATCCAGGAAACCTCACAGTCAGAAGCAATATTTTCGTTGACTGCAAATAACACCCCCCTTCCTACAATGCCTAAGCTGTCTCTCCGGTATACATTCCATGCCTCGTTAAATATTGGAAGATTTCTGCTTCGGGTTTCTTCCAGATTCAGTTCCGAATATAATTTGAAGTGACAGATTTCCTGGAGAGCGATAAATTCAGGGACATTTTTTACGAATGCTTCGGAAATTTAGTGTTAAAATGTTGATATCTGAAGTCTCTTTACTTTGTACGCGATCTTTTTTCACTCTGTTGTATGTCTCATATAGGGATCGTGAGGATCGCAGACAGAGGCATGCAGATAATCATTTTCTCTTTGGCCAGTACTCGTATGAAACACTATCGAAGTCACTAATATAGGTATGAAGTACCCTCCATCATTCACTGTACAGTGGTTTGCAGGAATTTATGTAGATGTAAACATATCCATGCAGCACATAGATCCTCGTTTTCTCACAAACTAGGATGACATAAAGTGAACATGGAATGGATAACTCCTTGAATTAAAATATCTTGTGCCAAAAACTAGAGAGCTCTAATTCAGAGGGCAATCTGTAATAAAGAGCTAAAAATCCATTAATGCCAGTTTTGTAAATTATGGCAGCCTTTTAATAAAAAGCCAAACATATGCTCTATGCACAAAAAGTAAAGAACTCCAAAAAATAACGCAAAAACAATTCGGAACTCTCTTATATGAGTCAGAAACAAAAAATAATTATATGAATGATGTTGAGCTCCCAGAAGAATAAACATGAAAGAAAATGCATTGCTGGTAACACAATGAAAACATTGGCGATAGCCAATATTACACTTATTAATATGCAACTAAATACAGATGCATTAGGTTTAATTTGGCAGACATTTTATCCAACACTAACAAACAATAATTTAAAAATACAACATCTAAAGAAATTACAAAATTCATTAGGTAACCAAAAAACACTAATTCTGCAACTTTGACGGTGTTTCAAGGAAATTATCAATCTGTATTTACTATCGTCGTCGTCGTCACCGCCGCCGCCATAGTAATAGTAACAGTAGTGGTACTCGTCAAGCACTGATTTTTCTTTATACCACCAAATTTCTGCCACAAGCAACTGAACTATTTCTTGATTCCTCGCGACGTATTTTATCAACCTATCCCTTCTTTTAGTCACGTTTTATCATAACACCGTTTTCTTTCAGTACAGTTGAGTATCTCGTCATCAATTATTTGATCTCTCCATCTAATCTTCAGTATTCTCCCACAGAGCCACACTTCATAAGTCTCTAGCCTCTTATTGCGTACTGCCTATTGTCTATGTTTTACGTATAATTCTGCACTCTCTACGAATATTATCAATGAAATCTTCCTAATACTTATGAGTTATATTAGACGTTAACTGTTTCTCCTTTTGAGGAAAACATTTGTCAATACTGCATCTGATTTTTATATCCTCTTTACTTCCACCATCGATGGGAGTACCCTTCAGCTATCTTTGTAGTTGCTTCACTGAAGGTGATATGGTTAGAGGTGGAGCATATGCTAAGATTGGGAAAGGTTGTTTAAAAGCACATGCCTGTGATCTTATAGTAAGTTCCCGTAATACTTGCTAGTAAGAGAAAATGACAAATGTATCTGGGGCTACAACTCATCGCACATAAACATACACCGTACGCAAATATCTACCACCTGCATGAAGGAAGCGCGATCGCGTTTTTCGCATACTTGCACTGTGTCACTAGCCCTTACGAACGTGACCCGACTCACCATTCAAAATAATCTATTCCCATACTTCGGGCGTCCAAATATGGGACCCGTGTCCCTCGCTAATATCTTTACTCAGTGACGGGTACCGAGA